>NC_057863.1:625831790-627031790 GCF_019393635.1 Dromiciops gliroides | reverse complement strand
TGTTCTGTTTGGCATCCAAAAGTCCTCAAAAGTCCTACCTTTCCAATCTTCTTATACATATCTCCTTTTCAGGAAGGAGATTCAACCATAACAGTCTATTTAATGATTCGCACAGAGCAAACACATTACCTATATCAATACCTTTTCACTGGCAGTCTCTGAAAGCATGGATGCCCTCTTCCAAACTCCACCTCATGGAATCCCTAGTTCAGGTACCATCTTCTCCAGGTTGAGTCAAAAGTCACAAAGTCACTAAGGGGTTTCAATATAAATTATCTTCTATATTTTTACTTTTTAATTTACATTACCATAGGATCATATACATCATACACAGGAAATAAATATATATAAAATAAAGAAAAAATAATGTTCAAAAAGTTATTACAACATCAGATCCCTTTGTGACTTCTGCCCCACAGTTTTTGAAGCCTTTCCTGATTCCCTCGGCTAGTAGTGCCCAGCGACCCAGAACTTCTATCTAGTCAATTAGATGTCATACATACATATATATGCATCTTATTTCTCCAATGTTTCTATCAACACAGAGCTTTGCACACAATAACAACTTAATATATTTCATTTGATTGATTTATACATATAGTAGCCAAGGCATCAAACCTCAAAGATATTTTTGAATCTTGCCTTAGGAAACGTCCACTGGGCAAAAAAAGCTACACCTCATTCTGACTCTTAGACAATAAAACAGATTTAAACAATTTTTGAGGATGACACAAATTCAATTAGGACAGAATAAGATTTGACTGTGCATGTATGCACACACTCTGAAAATTTCTACCTTTAAATAGGTAAAAAATCTATGCTACATACAAAAATACAAAGGTGTTCCATAATACTAAAGAAACATTAGATTAATATTATAATATCAAGGTTGTAACGACAAGATGAACCAGGAAAGCAATAGTTCTTATAATAAAGGGACTATTTTATCCTTATTTAGCCTCATTTCACTCACACTCACACTCAAACTCTCTCACACACACACACCAATTTTTTTCAATGCACAGAAATTTTAAGCCACGCCCAATATATGAAAATATGCCATACTGATAAACCAAAATAGTGCTTCTATAATCTTAGATACCTGTCTCATTAAGCCAGAAAATATTAAGACTGGAACATACCTACGCTATCATACACCACACAATCCTGACATCATACAGATAAGAAAACTGAGGCTCAGACATAACACATGACCATTAGTAGAAAAAAGTCAGTAGAACTGGAACTAGAACCCAGGTATCCTGTCTCCCAGAATATCCTGTCTCCATCTAAAAACAGTATACTAAGTAACTCCTCTAAAAGTCGCCAAAACAAAAGTGATCTTACATCTCACTTTTTCCATGTATTAAGTATGTGACTACTGACTGATGTGAATGGATGCCTAATTTTCCATTTGTAGGGTTTTGGTAATTTGTCACAAATATCTTTTAAATTGTTTCTCAAGCTAAAATGTGCACATGACATTCTTTATCCTAGATCTTTAAAAAAACATCCAAGTAGCTAATCTTCAGCCAGAAATGAGTATGTTTTAACCAACATTGTAAAATGGTTAATTCTAATTCCAAAAACAGATTCACAGCTGTGTCTCTCAACCCACTTCTGCATTATAACTAAAACTATAATGTACGTAATTAGTCAGTGACATTTCAAAGCTGTTGATTTTTTTTCTTGCTCCACTTGACATGTTTTGCTAATGGCAAAACCAAATTGCAATCTGAAAAAAAAAAATTTAACCTAGCAGAATGATGATGCATACCTTCTACAACCTATACTTGCCCAAAGCACCTCATGGCTCATCTGAAAACTGGAGTAAATCTGCCATAGCAGAAGTCCAGTAACAACTCTACTCCAAAATCATCATACAGTGATCATATTCTTCTTGAGGGAAGAAATGCATTCCTAATGGGAGCTGTGTCAGGTAAAGAATTCCTTATTGCTCACAAGAACCAAAAAAAAGAAAAAGGGAGGGAGGGAAAGGGGGGGGGGGAGAGAGAGAGAGAGCGAGAGAGAGAGAGAGAGCGAGAGCGCGAGAGGGAGAGGGAGAGAGCGAGAGGGAGAGAACGAGAGGGAGAGAGCGAGAGAGCGAGCGAGAGAGAGAGAGAGAAGATGCCAAAAAAGAACAAGATTTCTTCCCAAAGCTGAGATTGGCAACAGTGATGCCTATCAAAAATAAGAACAGTGTGAGGTTTAAAAAGATAGCAAACCATTTAGACCTCTGCTCCACACATTGTTTCTACAGCCAGCTTTAATGTGTTCCATTAGACCAATGCTGACAACAGACGCTTCCACTTTTATTGCTGTTAATACCCTGAGCAATTAATGGAGCTCAGCAGCAACTTCTTGCTTAGAATGGCAATGATCACATTGTAATCTGGCATTTCATGGGGGACTCCATTGAAACATGAAGGCACCTGCTAACGGGCAAAAACTATACAAATGGGGCTTAGTGCATTAGTGGAAACTGGTAGATAAAAAAATGAATTATTAGAAATTTATTCCATAGTTAAGCTTTTTCCAGGATACACAGATACTGGCTTAGTTTAGTGACTATCATGCACACAGATGAAAATGAACATGTAAACATCAAGCAAAAAAAAGTCATTCCAAAATAAAACTGGCCAAAATTTAAGACTGAATACTTCTATTCTCAGGTATTAAGGCAACATGAGAAATGTTGCTCAAAAAAGAAGACATGATCAATAACAAGAAGTAAACTCATGTCTACATAAAACTATTAAATTTTTTAAAAGCATTAACATCAAAAGAGGACATTCAACTAAATTGAAGCCAGACAACTGAGTTAAGTGGAGATGAGAGAGGGAAAAGTTACCCACCAAAGAAAAGAAATTCTATACATAGAAAGCAACTTATGCTAGCCACATACTAGATACAGAAATTATTCATTTGGTGGGGCATGGGTTTGTTTCTTTTATAATTCTTACCTAATTTATGTTTTTTTGATATTCCTCTCATTTTAAGAACACAGAGTAACAAAATATTTCTTAATTATGTCTTTCCAGAATTAAATCCTTTATATTAACTATTTCACAACTTTTAGATGACTATTAATCAGAACTTTGAATATCACTGTTACTGAAATAGACAATGTCTAAAATCCAGAATTCAAACTGGGACATCCAAGGTCTTTCTGCTACATAAAATAAAGTAGAAAGACTGAAGCACTGCTATTCTGAGAAAGTCTAATGTTCCATGTGTTCTTATATCATATTTCTAAAAACAACATCTAAAGATTATTTTTTAAAATACTCTTGAATATTATAGAAATGGACTTAAAAACTTAAAGGATAGATTCCAAAAAACCCTAAACAACTTCTAGTTACATACAATGAATCTATTATATAAAACCAGCCTAAGGCCTACTCATTATTTTGGGTTCTTTCTTTCTTTCCTTTTTTTTCAGGGCAATGAGGGTTAAGTGACTTGCCCAGGGTCACACAGCTAAGTGTCAAATATCTGAGGACAGAAGATTTGAATTCAGATCCTCCTGAATCTATGGTTGGTGCTTTATTCACTGTGCCACCTAGTTGTACCCCCACTCATTATTGTGTTACCATAATACCTATCTGCCTTCATACTAACAAATTCCTAAATTCACTTTATTTAAGGCTGGAGAATGATTAAGAAAAGAAAGTCTGAAATTCAGTCTAAGGCAGAAAAGATGTGATCATAAAAGGAAAATGTAAAACAATCAATATATAAACATTAAAAAGCAAAGAATACAGTAAATGCAAAAACCCAATGGAGTTATCTCAGTTGTTATCCACCATGCAAACAGGATATACTGCTTACTAGTAGTTACAATATCACTAAGTAAAAAAGGAAGCAACTGGAGAGTGAGTCGAACTACAAAAGAAAAAGTAAAAAAAGATGAAATGAAATAAAGAATATAGTAAACAATACTTACCAGTTTGAAGTCTTGAATGCTACAGATGAAATATGGAGTATTTGGCCGTCGACTCTCAATATACACACAGTCTGTAAGAGAAAAAGAAATTTTAGAACAAGGTAATTTGTCTTTAGGAGAATAAAAAAGTGGTCAATAAGCCACTGAATAAACAAAGCACACAAATGCACATGCACGCGTGCACACACACACACACACACACACACACACACACGAATAATACCTGGAAATAATTCTTTTAAAATAACTTATAACTTGATTATTAAAGAAAATTACTAACAATTTTTCCAACTTTTTTAAGGACACGTTTCTCAGAGATAAACTAACTTTATAAACATGTCACAGAATCGCTTTTAAAAGATCTTGTTAGGAGATCCAGGGAAATGACTGGCTACACAAATTATACATTTGGGCCAAAGCTAAAACACCATTTTTCTTTCTCTAGGTTAGAACTGAAATCACCAACTTGAACCATTCTGCCCAATTAAAGAAGAGAAATATTTGTTCTTTCCAAAAACGTTTGTCTAATTTGAATGGACTTTCTGTAAGAAAGTAAAAAAAAGGCAAACAAGGCCCCACTGAACTTGACCAACAGGAAAACCGGTATTAAAACAAAGGAAGGAAATAAAATATCAAATCTCTCGTGGTGTATTTGTTATGAAAACTTAAAGCTGACACATTTTCTTTTCTAATTGTAAAGGAAAATAATGCAACCCACTACAGCTAAAAAGAAGTAAAGTAAATTAGATTGTCCTAAGGGAAGAGAGCTTTCTCAAATTACATTTGATACGGCAGAGGTAGGGTAATTATTTCTGCAGCTTAAAACAACTGGACTCTGAAAAACTACATTAAAATAGATTCTGCTACATTATGAATAAACTCAATAAATATAACAAAAGTAATGGCTTAAAAGAAACAAACAACTCCATGTTAAAACACAAGTAACAGCTGCTTCTTAATGATAAAGCTCCAAGGGAAAAGCTATGAACTAGTTACTGTAAAACTAGGCCATCCCAAGAGTAAAAGCCAATCTTCTGCTGATAGGTTCTGTTGTTCTCTTTTCACTCATAACACCTATTACTTAAGTAAACAATTGCCACTTTTTTTTTCCCCACCCTACATGAAGCTCCTTAACAGGTGCCACTTAGAAGAAATTAGGCACCGGACAACACAACCAAGCCTCTGCCATATTTACCATACTAGCTACTAGGGAAGTCGTAGAAAAAATCCGTTTAAAGTCTTCCACCGAGATGAATGTAAATTAAGAATTAAGCACAGGCACAAAATGGGCAGGTTAGAAAAGACAAGAGTGATGAAATTATAGTATTCCAATGGCCTCCTAATGGATCTCCCAACTTTAATTCATTTCGTTTTTCAACCCTTTCTCCAAAAAACGTACAGATTTAAATACCTGACGTACAAATCTCCCAATATCACTTCCCTTCCTCAAAAAGTTGCAGTAGTTGCTTTATGCCTCAAGATCAAGTACAAGGCGTCTGCTTGGCATTGAAAGGTCTATGTAAGCTGGCCCTTCTAGTTGATCTCTTCAGGCTAACTAAACATTAATCCCATCCATGTAACTTAGTGGTCCAACGGATCTGGCTCTGTAGTTCCTCAAATGTGGTATTACATCTCCCACTTCTCCTCCTTTTCACAAGCTGTTCCCCGTGTGGGGCACAAAATCACTCCAGCCTTCCACCACTGAGTATGCTTAGCCTCCAAATTCATCCCCAGATCCCCATGGTACATTAAAGCTTTCCTAAAGCAATGCTAACCTCCATTTAGTAAAATTGCCTGGCTTGTATATGTTGGTGTTCAGTTGTTTCAGTCACATCCAGCTCTTCATGACTCCTTTTGGGGGTTTTCTTGACAAAGATACTGGAGTGGTTTACTATTTCCTTCTTCAACTCATTTTACAGATGAGGAACTGAGACAAACAGCTAAAAGTGACTTCCCAGGGTCACACAGATAGTAAATATCTGAGGCTGGATTTGAACTCATGAAGAAGGGTCTTCCTGATTCCATATCCAGTACTCTATCCACTGCACCACCCGGCTGCCATATAGCTGTATTGTTTCAGGTGTTTTGTTTTGTTTTGTTTTGTTTATGGGGTAATGAGGGTTAAGTGACTTACCCAGGGTCACACAGCTAGTAAGTGACAAGTGTCTGAAGCTGCATTTAAACTTAGGTCCTCCTGAATCCAGAGCCGGTGCTTTATCCACTGTGCCACCTAGCTGCCCCATTTATGTGTGTGTGTGTGTGTGTGTGTGTGTGTGTGTTTTAATTCTGGACTTAATTGTCTACATCTTTCACCAACTATAAACTGTAAGCTCCTTAAGGCAGGTAGTGCTTCATTTGTATATTACTAGGTAGGACTAGGTGCTTAATAAAAACTTAAAAGCTCTATCAGGACAACATTCCTTCCAGCCCAAATATTGCTCATAAAAGCCAGAAGAACCAGGAGAATATTGTGCACAATGACAGCAATATTATTTGCTGAAGAACTGTGAATGACCACTATTCTAAACAATACAATGATCCAAGATAATGCCAAAGGACTAATGATAAAGCACACTATCGACTTCAAAGGAAAGAATGGATATTGATTGAACACAGACTGAAGCAGGCGATTTTTCTTTCTTCTATTCGAGTCTTCTTATATAAAATGACTAATATGGTCATATTTTACATAATCGCACATGTATAACTATATCTGACTGCTTACCAGCTCAGGGAGGGAGGAAGAGAGGGTTAGAATTAGAACTCAGAACTTTAAATAAAAATTTATTAATTTTTTAGAAAACAAAAATTAATTGAAGGAAAAAGTTAATCCACACAATGGAAAGTCTGAAAACTTATGAGTTAATGATCTCTCAGTCAGGAGGTAGATGAAATGCTTCATCCCAGAACCTCTAGAAATATGGTTGATCACTGCACTGATCAAAGGCTTTACATTATTCAAAGCTGCTTTTCTTTACAATGTTTCTAAAATGAGTTCTATTTTACATTCTCCCTCCCCTCCCCTATCTTGGAAGTTGACATCATTGGATAGTCAGGGTTCTCCCTGGCATGTCAGGACAAATGGTAAGGACCTCCACACCACACTTTGCTAACTTTGTAAGGGTCACCACTCTGAGTGTGGATCCAACCCCACTAGGGCATGCTTTCTCAGCGCATGCCTTCCACCACCGCTTCCAACAAACAGTCACAGAGCCCTATAGTCGACTTATATATCTGGCCTATATGTTCTCAATTGTTTGATGGAACAAAGTTGGCTTTGCTAACAAAACCCCAATAACTGTTCACTTTGTTGTGAATCTAATATTTGTGCTGAAGTAGGTAGCTGGAAGCTGGACAATCTAAATACATTCAGCTTTGCTGGCCCCTGGTTTAGCCACATTTCTAATCCTCACTATTAGACTGGACATTTTGAGCAGAGGGAGAATAGAGACTACATAAATGTTTATTAAATTGTATGCTAGCAACGAAACATGCTCCCAAAGCCCGAATGCCAGAACATCTTCACTTCACTCAATTAACTACTTAGATCAAAACATTCAGTGAAACCTTCCATGAAGTAGTGTACTCTTTAGAACACCCTCTATAAATAGAAAAATTTAAGATTCTTACTACTCATCTTTCCACAAAATGTACCTGTTTCTTAGTATTGTAGAAATAGTTCACTATGGTCCCTTACCTGGTTCCTTTCTCACATCTTCCGTTATGCATAAAACCATTTTTGTCAATATTGGATTAATACAAGGCAGCTAGGTGGTGCAGTGGATAGAGCACTGGCCCTGGAGTCAGGAGGACCTGAGTTCAAATCTGATCTCAGACACTTAACACTTACTAGCTGTGTGACCCTGGGCAAATCACTGAACCCAAATTGCCTCACCAAAAAAAGGATTAATACAGAGTTTTATAAATAACATTAGCAAGAACTGATATAGAGCTTTATGGTTTGCAAAGTGCTTTGCAAATATTATCTCATTTGATCCTCTCAACAATCCAAAGAGGGAGGTGCTTATTGCTATCCCCATTTTATAAATAAGGAAAGAGAGGTAAAAAAGAGGTTAAGTAATATAAGCGATGGGAGAGCTAGTAAGTATCTGAGGTAGGATTTGAATTAAGGTTTTCTTGACTCTAGGTCCAGAACTCAAATCCAATATCCCATATCCCACCTAGTTACCTTTCAATACAGAATGAAACATGCAAAATACACCAGACTATGATTGATAATATTTATGTGGTAGCTTCCCCAAAAATTTCCATCAACTGAAAAACAAAGAATCAAGTTGTGATACATGAATGTAATGAAATATTGATTTATGACAATAAACTGATTGTAAAGAATTCTGGGAAGCACAGGAAGACCAATAAAAAGTCAGGTAAGGGGCAGCTAGGTGGCGCAGTGGATAGAGCACTGGCCCTGGAGTCAGGAGTACCTGAGTTCAAATCCAGCCTCAGACACTTAACACTTACTAGCTGTCTGACCCTAGGCAAGTCACTTAACCCCAATTGCCTCACTAAAAAAAAAAAAAAAAAAAAAAGTCAGGTAAATTGAAGTAGACACAGTAAGATCATTTTCAACCAAGCTTGCAAGAATGTAAATATAAAGAACAAAAAACTAAGCTGAACAGTGAACAATTACAATGAGTAAGGACCAATGGCCTTAAAGAATAGGAAAAAAAAATGTATTTTGGTTCCCTCTTTACAGAGATGGGGAACATAGATATGGGTATGGGGCATTTAATAGAACATCAAAACCAGTTGATGTGCTGGTTAATTTTGCTGAACTTGTCTTTTTTATTCCTTGTTATGAGGTTAAAGGTGCAGTAAAAGCTTAAGAAATGAAGGGTAAATAAAAAAGACAATTTTTAAATGAATTGAAGATGAACAACTATTTTTTATTTCCATTGCTCCTCACTCTTCAAACCTAATATATAAAAAAGAAAAGAGGAGGACAGAGCAGATTAAAATGTCATGTAAAAAAGAACATTTTTGGTCCTGGAAATATTTGTTTCCATATTAAGATCCTCTCTACAGAAAATTAATGTGGAAAAACAACTACTCTTTAAGGAAAATAAACAATATTTTCTACACTGAGAATTAGACAAAATGTCTAATGAACTCGAGGAAGATATCCACAACTATTTGGCCAAAAATTCAACTGGCAGAAATGGCAGCCTGCTAAGCATTTGTTGGGGTAAAACTGACACAATCTCCTCTGATTGATACTTTTCTCAGGGATGAACGCAGGCTTAGTTTGGCAGATTATCAACCACAGAGTGGGAGGTAATCCTTTCACTTCAATGGTAATGCCTTGTCACAGGACAAAAAGTAACTTCCTACAGAGTGTTTATGAAGTTACCATAGCAACTCGACAGATCCAAATCCACAAGTCAACTTCCAATTGAATACTCTTATTTGTAAAACAGGCTACTCTGTCAAGTAGTCTCTCAATCATCAGTATTTCTGTATTTAATCATTTAAGGGAAAGATTTTGATAATGTTATTTGAGCTTAGTATAAATTTTTTAAACTAATGAAACTTGCTACTTATATAATACAATGCTATAAAGATTAGAAGCTAGAACAATAAGAATTCAAGGTTTGTTTTCTCATGAATTTGCCTAATAAGAATGATATGGAAGTAGGGGCAGCTAGATGGCGCAGTGGATAGAGCACCGGCCCTGGAGTCAGGAGTACCTGATTTCAAATCCGGCCTCAGACACTTAATACTTAACTAGCTGTGTGACCCTGGGCAAGTCACTTAACCCTAATTGCCTCACTAAAAAAAAAAAAAAAAAAAAAAAAAAAAAAAAAAAAAAAAGAATGATATGGAAGTGAGGGAAATCCCTTGATAAGACCTAAATTTTTTTTTTCAGGGCAATGGGGGTTAAGTGACTTGCCCAGGGTCACAAAGCTAGTACGTGTCAAGTGTCCAAGGCTGGATTTGAAGTCAGGTACTCCTGAATCCAGGGCTGGTGCTATATCCACTGCGCCACCTAGCTGCCCCAAGACCAAAAATTTTAAGATAAATGCAGACAATATTAACTCAGATAATGGCAATTATATCAATAATTTCTCTTTAATGAAACAATCCACCTACTCCAATTTTAACTAAAAAGGAAAAATACCTTTGAGAGCATAATGTTATATAAGTTTTAATGCAAAAAAGGAAATCTTTTATTATTTTTCTTAGTCATCTTCAAAATTGGTTTGGGTTAAGTTAATGCTGAATTATATTGGAGGAAGAGTAAGGGGATCAGCATCAACAGACAAAAGAAAACTGTAATAGTAGGAGAGGATTAGTTTATGAAGGGCTTTGAATGCCAAACAAGAGGATTTTGTATTTATTCCACTGGTTAACAGGGAGCCACTAGAGTTTACTGACTAGGGGGCTGCTATTTGACGTGGGGGGGGGGGGGAAGAGCAGGGAAAAAGAGAGAGAGAAATACATAGCCATAATTTCAAAGTATTTAGTTGTAATTTTGTTCCTGCTCTTTCCAGGTATGTTGTACTCATTCTGTATACTGCCTTCCTGGTTCTGCTTGCTCACTATGTATCAGTTAATGATTTTCTGTGCAAGTATTTGCAATTTCCTATTTCAACTGGAGTGACCCTGAGACATTTCAAACTCAGAAAGTCAAAAAGCCAACCTCTTATCATAACCCATTATTCAAACTACCCTATTTTGGGGGTGGTTATGACTATCCTTAGAGTCTTCAGGTATGCAACCCTCAGTATTAGCCTCAATTCTCCTGAATCCCAAAAATATCCAATCAGTAACTAAATATTTCCATTCTTACTTCGACTCCAATTCTTTCTACTCAAAAAGCTATCAACTACATATAACTCCTCATCAATTCTTGCCTATATGACCTCAAGAGAACATGAACAACAAGAAATCATACACTGCCTGAAAAGAGGACCAAAACCTATAGAAAAGAAATTAATATAGACAACTAAGTCAAATTTATAAAAACACAACTAATTTTCAAACTGATAAATGGTCAAAGGATCTGAACAGGCAGTTTTCAGACAAAGACATCAAAACTAACTGTAGTGGTAAGAAATAAAATCACTATTGATCAAAGAAATGCAAATTTTTTAAATTCTGAGGTACCACCTCACACCTGGCAAATATACCAAAAAAAAAAAAAAAAAAAAAGAAAGAAAGAAAGAAAAATGTTGGATGTTGGAGGGGATGTGGGAAAAGTGGGACACACTAATGCACTGCTGTTGGAGTTGTAAACTGATCCAACCCTTTTAGCAAGCAATTTGCAACTATGCCTAAAGGGCTATCAAACTATGCACACCCTTAGAACCAGGAATAACACTGCTAGATTTATATGCCATGGGGCAGCTAGGTGGTGCAGTGGATAGAGCACTGGCCCTGGAGTCAGGAATACCTGGGTTCAAATCTGAACTCAGACACTTAACACTTACTAGCTGTGTGACCCTGGGCAAGTCACTTAACCCCAATTGCCTCATTAAAAAAAAGGATTTAGGGGCAGCTAGATGGCGCAGTGGTTAAAGCACCGGCCCTGGATTCAGGAGTACCTGAGTTCAAATCTGGCCTCAGACACTTGACACTTACTAGCTGTGTGACCCTGGGCAAGTCACTTAACCCCCATTGCCTAAAAAAAAAAAAAAAAAAAAGGATTTATATGCCAAAGACATCCCCCAAAAGAGAAAAAAAGACTTGTTTAAAAAAAAAAACACTTATAACAGTTCTTTTTGTATTTGCTAAGAATTAGAAATCAAAGGGATGTCCATCAATTGGGGAATGACTAAACAAGCTGTGGTATATGATGGTGATGGAATATTATTGTGCTTTTAGAAATTACAGCAGGGGGCAGCTAGGTGGCGCAGTGGATAGAGCACCGGCCCTGGAGTCAGGAGTACCTGAGTTCAAATCCGGCCTCAGACACTTAACACTTAGTAGCTGTGTGACCCTGGGCAAGTCACTTAGCCCCAATTGCCTCCTCACTAAAAAAAAGAAAGAAAGAAAGAAATTACAGCAGGATGATTTCAAAAATGCCTAGAAAGACTAATACGAACTGATAGTGAAGTGAGCAGAACCAGGAGAACACTGTGCACAGTAACAGTAATACTGTTTGATGAAGAACTGTGAATGACTTAACTATTCCCAGCAATGCCAACCAAGATCGTAGATGTTTGGATGTGAAGCTTCAAGCCAGCTCTCACAACTCTCCTATTTCATGTTCATCAAGAGGCATCTTAATTCCTCTTCACTTTCTGCCTTCATAGTGGGATGATCGGCATATCCTGGATTGTTAATATTTCTCTAGCAGCTTTAATTTCGCCTTTAGATATATCCAACCTGATGTTTTACATAATGCACTCTACAAATTAGTTAAATAGATAAGTTGACAACATACAACATTACAGTACTCCTTTCCAAATCTTAAACCAATCAATTGTTCCATGTTTGTTTCTAACTGTTGCTTCTTGACCAAAACACAGGTTCCTCAGGAAACAAGTAAGTTAAAGTCAAGAATATGTGTATGTGGGGTGAATAAGGAATAGAACATGAGAATTTAGTAGATTTTCATATGAAGAAGGTAAAGTATTTGAGGACTATCAATCAATATGTATATTAATGTCCTCTGGTATGAGATGAGACATAAGATAAAGGAAAAGACCACAGTCAAGCACTGAACTCATTAAGTTTGGAAGACTTTCCTCTAATTTATTGTTAGCAGGGGCATTTAAGGACAAGCACTTCTGAAGTGAGGGCTTGCTTTCAGGGCTGTTTATCTACCTTTGGTGTCCAACCGACACTCAGCTGTCACCCATAACTCCAAGAAACTATAGCATATGCAGCAGCCACAGCCTAGTAAACCATCACAGCAAATGGGCTAAACTGGATTGTGAAGGTAACTGACGAGCCTCAAACCCATTGGTGAGTTAGGGGGACGTCTACCCCAAGCAAATGAAGAATGGGTGAATGAGAACAATTTGCTCCAGTGACCATAAAAGTAGCTGAAGGAGGGCTGTGGAGCTCTTAGAGCTTGGTCAGACATTGAAGATGCAAAGGTCATTTGCCGAATGCCAAGTCATAGCCAGACTGTTTTTTGTCTTGCCACTTGCCACTCTGATTACTCTGGAAGTGAGGCTGAGGACTTTGTGCAATTCTGCTTCACCTAATCTGATGCGTGCGCAAAAACAAACCTGTTTTTGAGAAAATGAAACACAATAACAATTCATTTCAAGAGTTATTTATATTGGGGCAGCTAGGTGGCGCAGTGGATAAAGCACCGGCCCTGGATTCAGGAGGACCAGAGTTCAAATCCAACCTCCGACACTTGACACTTACTAGCTGTGTGACCCTGAGCAAGTCACTTAACCCCCATTGACCACACACACACACACACACACACACACACAAAGAGTTATTTATATTGTGGTTACTATACATTTAGCCTCCTAATATATACAACTGCTTTGATTAGTATTCATAGCCGGCTTAAGAGCATTTCTATCCTAGTATAGAAGTATAAATGGACATTTTGAAATATGTTCGCAAAATGGTCCTAGAGTAAACAAAATAATTGAATATTGTTTGTCAGAAATTTCATTTTTAATTATTTAAAAAACTCTTTTTCTTTAATGGTAATAATAGCATAACATTTGAGTTTAGGCCAAATAACAATTAATTTCACCAGCAATTGTTGGTAGGTACTTTACCAATGGATCAGCTCTTTTAAGGAGAAATTAGAGATAGGAAAAAGCCATTTGTTTGCAATATGTTTAGCCTTGCAAGAAAGGCATATACAACATGGTTTTGAATGCATAGAAAGTGTAGCAAAAAATAATTGGTGTGGGAAATCATGGAGCTTGATGCTTGAACTGAGGAATAGTTGCTTTTATAAAACTGGGAACTGCAGACTACAATTAACTGTCATTAATTTTGTTGAATAGAAATATGTTCCATTTACTGTACAATCAGGAGCCAGGCTTGAATGAGTTTAAATAGATGAAATCTAAATTATACTGACAGTCCATTAAACAGCCATAGAAACCCCTTAAAGAAAATAGTTTCATCATGATACCAGTTTATAATACAATAATTTGCCAAATAAGAACTGCTGCCTGGCCATGCTGAATACTCTTGTGCATTTCAAAAGACGGCTGCAAATGGGTTGAAATGCTTATTGTAAAAGGGAGCCTTCTGTGTATTGTTTTCTGGAAAGGAGCAAGCAGTGTTGCTTGAAATCTGCTCTGTGGGATGTTACCCTAAGAGATTTGAGAAACCATTTGTTTCTTGTCAGCCATCTGGGTGGAGAGAAGGCATCCTCCCACCTTACCTGCCAGGGGAGGGTTTTTCTCCTTGAAAATTGTACACGGCATTCCTAGTGTCTCTTTTTTTTTTTATTGTTTGAGTTTTTGTCATTTTAGCCCTTGTCCTGCTCTTAGTCTATGAGCTAGAAGTCTGTCACTGATACCACTATTGGCCTTTATTTTTAGATTTTTTTAATAGTAATTCTTGGTTTCTAGGTTTTTCTGCTCTAAGCAGGAAAAAAAAGTATATTTTCAAACCAGGCATTATTTTGAAGATCATTTTATATGTTTAATTTAGGAAATTAAAAATTGATGTTGATTAATAGCAAAGGAGCTAGTCTGATATACTGGAAATAAGGCTGGGGGTTTTCCCCCCCAGTATAGATTTGGGATTACACATGATTCTTTTACCCTGGAAAGTAAGTTTACCCATTTTGAGCCTTGGTTTCCTTATCTGTAAAATGGGAATAATTCCATACCTTTTTTGTTTGTTTGTTTTTTTAGTGAGGCAATTGGGGTTAAGTGACTTGCCCAGGGTCACACAGCTAGTACATGTTAAATGTCTGAGGCCAGATTTGAACTCAGGTACTCCTAACTCCAGGGCCGGTACTCAATCCACTGTGCCACCTAGCTGCCCCCTATACCTTTTTTAATATTGTTGCAAGGATCAAAGGATTGTCTCATATAAATGTCAGCAATTGTTAATGTTATATTTGCATTTTTATTATGTGCACATTCTAGTTCTATGATCAGAAGAACACATTCACTGATGTTTGAGTCTTAAATGATTGCTCCCCAGTTATGTTTCAGTTTTTGTTCCATGGGCCATACTTTCATTTGTGAAATGAATATTCTTTGGGCAGCTAGGTGGCGCAGGCGCTGGATTCAGGAGGACCTGAAATCAAATCTGTCCACAGACACTTGACACTTACTAGCTGTGTGACCTTGGGCAAGTCACTTAACCTTCATTGCCCCGCTCCCCCCCCCAATATTCTTCAAAGGAAGGAATCAATAATTTCACACTATGCACATTATTTGGGCCTCAGTTTGATTTTACTTTTTTTTTTTTAAACAAGGGGGGGGGGGAGAGAACATTTTTCTCATTGTGATATAGTGTCTCCAAATGAAGATGTAAGTATTGTCAATTTTCCCCATTTCTCTAACCCTTGCTCTTTCAACATTTTCCAGGCCTACTGAGCATACCACATTGTGTTTAGGCGATTTGAGGGATATAAAAATTCTCTTATAAAACTTTTAGGCTAAGGGCAGCAAGGTGGCCCAGTGGATAGAGCACTGGCCCTGGATTCAGGAGCACTTGACACTTAACTAGCGGTGTGAACTTGGGCAAGTCACTTATGCCCAATTGCCTCACCAAAAACCAAACAAACAAACAAAACACTTTTAGGCCAAAGAGAATGGGAAAAAAAACCACCCCTAACCTGCCTTTGGTAAATATGATTAGGAGTCAACTGTTGTTGTTCAGGCATTTTTCTCTTCATGACCCCACTGAGGGTTTTCTTGGCAGAGATACTATAGTGGCTTGCCTTTTCCTCCTGCAGCTCATTTTGCAGATAAGGAAACTGAGGCCAAAAGAGTTAACTGCCTTTCCCAGGGTCACACAGCTACTGTTTGAGGCCAGATTTGAACTAAAGAAGATGAGTCTTCCTGACTCCTTGCCGATCTCTGTCCACTGTGCCACTCAGTTGTCCCAGGAATCAACTAGAGATCAATAAAAATAACATAAAATAACACTGAATTATCTGCTGAGAATAATGGAAATCATAGGATTTTAGAATTGGAAAGGGACTTTAGAGATCACTTTTTTATTTTACATATGAGCAAGTTTGCAATGCTGAGAGCGCTTAAATGATTTACCTAATATCATTCATGTCATTATTAATGTGTCAGAACTGGGCCTTAAACTTAGCTGGAGGCTATCGATGCTCTCTCAGAAGAATAAGAATACAATGTGAAATATATAGGTGATAGAAAAAAACAAAAAATGTCAGTTCCCTAAATGAAGAATAAATTTGGCTCTTTGATGTTCCTATTCATTGTTTAGAAGTCTGTATTTTGGGGCTCATGGAAGATCTCCAGTGCCTCATCTATGTGGATACCTTTCACACACATGAGAAGACATTAGTCTCAAACTCCCCAACCAGCTCATTATTCCAAACTCTTTTGTTACAATACAGCACTGGAAGTTCAGAAGACTTGAGTCCAAATATTCAGTTTCTTATCTATGCTACCCTGAGAGCACTTGCCCATTTATTTTTTCTAGGCCTCAATTTTGTTACAAAATGACAATAATGACAAGAGCCACTTTTGCATTGTCGTGAGGATCAAATAACGTAAGTATAGTGCTTTGTAAACCTTCAAGTGCCCTATTTTTACTACTAATATGGGAGGAAATTGAAGGCCATCATCCTCATTGTTCTTGGTTTTCAAATGGAACAAAATCGTACTGACCTCCCTGACTACAATTCCACCGTTTGGTGGAATATAAGCTGCCTTGCATATATTGTTTTTAATGTTGTCTCCCCCATTAGAGTATAAGCTCCCTGAGGATAGAGAATTCTCTTTTGTTCATTTTTGTATCCTCAGCGATTGGCCTAGTGATAGGGTCATAGTACATGCTTAATAAATCTTGACTGATTAACTGAGATATGCTCTGACCAGGGAAGACCTTGTCTACAGTGTCCCTAACCCTTTATGTTGTCTTTATTCTAGTCTGAAATTGCATTAGGTTTTATGATGATTCTATCTCAGTCTTTGCTCAATCTATACCAATAACGTACTAAAGTAACTAAAACAACCTCAGATTTTTTCCAAAAAATTCCAAGTCTGGCTATGTCTCACTTATTTTGAATATGTAAGGTGGATGTTTTTTGACAAGTACTTAAAACTTTACATTTGTCTTAATTCAATTTGCTCTCTTATACTGGACTCAGCGTGTTAGTTTCTCTCTGTATTAGTAAAGAAAAGGAAAACTTTGCTAGTGTGTTTCCTTTTATGAAATTTTTGTGAGCAAATACAATCTTAACTCCTCATTTCTAAGAACACATGATTTGAATAAAAATCATTTCAGCATCTTTGCCAAGAAAACTCCGTGGATGGTACTAAAATGATAAAAGAGATGACACTGGAAGATGGGCCCCTCAGATTAGAAGGTATCCAATATACTAGAGGAGAAGAGTGGAGAACAACTACAAGGTGCTCCAGTAGTAGTGAAATGACTGGGCCAAAGCTGGAAGGAAGCTCAGCTGTGGATACATCTGGTTATGAAAGGAAAAGTCCAATGGTCTGTAGATTAATATTGCATAGGAACCTGCAATGTAAGCTCTGTAAGCAAATTAAACTAGATGTGGTCAGACAGGAGATAGAAAGATTAAACTTTGACATTTTAGGTGTCAGTGAACTTACAAAGACAGTAATAGGTGATTTTAATTCAGATGATCACTGCATATACTATAGTGTGGACAAGAATCCCTTAGAACAAATGCGGTAACTCTCATCGTCAATAAAAAGGTGAGACATGTTCAACATCTCAGTAATATAAGTATAACCTCCAACCATGAATGCCAGTTTCCAAAGTAAATCAGTTCTATAGAGACCTACAACCCCTTCTCAAAATAACAACCCAAATAAGAAACTGGATT
Organism: Dromiciops gliroides; assembly: GCF_019393635.1. Taxonomy (NCBI): domain Eukaryota; kingdom Metazoa; phylum Chordata; class Mammalia; order Microbiotheria; family Microbiotheriidae; genus Dromiciops; species Dromiciops gliroides. Next base: position 627,013,875 of record NC_057863.1, on the reverse strand, counting down.
CATCACAGGGGATTGGAATAGTAAAGGAGGAAATCCAAAGATAATTAGAATAACAGGCAAATTTGACCTTGGACTACAAAATGTAGCAGGGCAGAGACAGTAGAGTTTTGTCAAGATAACTCCCTAGTCATAACAAACACTCATTTTCCACAATCCAAAAGGCAACTATATTCATGGACATCACCAGATAGTCAATATAGAAATCAGAATGATTATATACTTTTCATCCAAAGGTAGAGAAGCTCTATACAGTCAGTTAAGACAAGACCTGAAGGTGAGTATGGTCCAGATCATTAGTTTCTTCTTGTAAAATTCAGAGTTAAATTGAAGAAAGCAAGGAAATATATCAGATCATGTAGGTATAACAAATAAGTTCTTTCATGATTATGAAGAAGAGGTGATAAATAGATTTGAGATTAGATCTGGTAGAGTGCCTGAAGAAATCAAATCCAGCCTCAGACACTTGACACTAGCTGTGTGACCCCAGGCAAGTCACTTAACCCTCACTGCCCAGCAAAAGTGAAAAAAAAAAAAGATAAGTAAGAAATAATTTAAAGAGAAAACACAAGATAATGGCTACCAGGATTCTGATAGAATTGTATTTATAAATAGTACTAACTTCATAGGAAAGGAGGTTACTGAATGCTATTTTCCTATCTCCATGTCTTTATATGAATGGCCACATAGGAATGGAAAAGATCTACCCACCTCACTTGTACCAACTGGATTCTCTGACAATAAGAATGATCCAATACAAAATTCAGGGATGATTTATCTTTTAGGATTTTTAGTTATTAAAATTTTTTAAATGCAGAAACACTTTTAAAAAATATCTAATCAAAAAAAAAATTTAAAAAAATTTAAAAATATCTAATAACTTTTAAAGAAAAAATAATAGTGACAAAAACTTCTATCTACGTAAAAAGCTAAGAATTAGGTTTTCAATGACAGTTCATAAATTAGTCAAAATTAAGTATTCAAACTATTTTTCAATCACCACTTTGATAATCACAGACTTTTGTCTCTGAACTACTTCAAATGCAGTGATTTATCTTTTATAACAATGACATCATTTTTCAGTCTATATTTTTTTCTGTGGTGAAAAAAGATTCATAATAAACCTGTCTGGGTTTTGTTTTGTTTTTTTTGGTGAGACAATTGAGGTTAAGTGACTTGCCCAGGGTCACACAGCTAGTAAGTGTCAATGTTCTGAGGCCGCATTTGAACTCAGGTACTCCTGACTCCAGGGCCGGTGCTCTATCCACTGCGCCACCTAAACCTGTCTGTTTTTACCAGCCCCACTTGTCTAGCAATGTGGTTATGTGTCCACCTGCCACGTATATGAACAGAAGAATACTTCTGACAAGGTACTGGTATTGAAGGGCCTTGAATAGCTCTTATTTTCTAAAATGCAAGGCAAGATATTTCCTTTACTGTTTGATCATCCAAGTTTTGAGATGCATTCTATACAAAATCATATTCAAATATAATTCCACTAATTAGCACAGCTGGTTTAGTAGAGATCTAATGATAAAAGAAGTTTTATTTTAAGACACTCATTTGGGGGCAGCTAGATGGCGCAGTGGATAGAGCACCAGCCCTGGAGTCAGGAGTACCTGAGCTCAAATCCGGCCTCAGACACTTAATACTTACTAGCTGTGTGACCCTGGGCAAGTCATTTAACCCCAACTGCCTCACAAAAAAAAAAAAAAAAAAGACACTCATTTTATAATCTTGTGGGTAACACCTGTCTGGAAACTTTTTGATGAAAAAAAAAAAAAGAGATATGTGACACTTTTTAAAAAGTAGTAACAGGGCAGCTAGGTGACTCAGTAGATAAAGAACCAGCCCTGGATTCAGGAAGACCTGAGTTCACATCCAGTCTCAGATACTTGACACTAGCTCTGTGACCCTAGGCAGGTCACTTAACACTCAATGCTCTACAAAAACAAAACAAAACAACAACAACAAAAAAATAAAATAAAAAGTAGTGACAACTTCCTTATGAGGATTACAATACTGGTAAGTGAGGTACACAGTCTAAAAATAAAAATACACTAAACTACAGAAGAATCCTCAAGCCAAGGGTGAACAGATCCATGGAGGAATCATGATATGGTAGAAAGAACACTGGATTCAGAGAGAGAACACCTATATTAAAACCCCAGCTCTACCATTTATGACCTATATGATCATGACAATGTCACTTTATACATATATACATATATTTATTTTCCCTGTTTATAAAATGAGGAAGTAAAATTCAATCAAACCAATCAATAAACAGGTATTTATCAACCACCTAATATGTGCCAGTCACAGTAGTTATAAATATAAAGAATTAAATGATTGATATTCACAATGAGCTTGCATTATATTAGAAGAAATAACAAATACATAGAAAATTTTATCTACATATAGAAATATATACATATAACATATGTATACATAAATACACATAGAATACATGTATGTGTATATAGACACTAGCTAAATATCCACTGGATGAGGAAAGGCATTAACAGTTGGGAGATAAACAAAGGCTCCATACATAATGTGACATTGGAAAAAGCATATTAATGGGGAAGAAAAGGGACTTAATGAGGCAGAAGTGAGAAGGGAGTGGATTCCAAGCACAGTCAGTGCAAAGACAAGGAAGGATATGGATCCCCTGTGTGAGGAACAAAGACAAGTCCATTTGGGCTAGAATGAAGACTATGAGAGGAAAAGAAGTATCCATTGAGACTGGAAAGAAAAGGTGAAGAGAAGTGGAATAGGGATTTAAAAGCGAAATAGAGGAATGACATGGTCAGAGTGGAACTTGAGAAAAATTACTCTGGCAGCAGTGTGTGGAATGAACTGGAGTAGTGAGACACTGGCAGGGAAGCCAGTTAGGAGGCTTTTTACAATAATCTAGGAGAAAGGTTATTAGTGCTTTAACTAAGGTGTTAGCTACAGGAATGGAGAGAAAGGATTCACGTGTTAAAGGAAGTGATATAGGTAGAAATGGCAAGATTTTGGCAACTAACTGGATATGTGTATCTAACTATTGAGGCCAAGTAAGAAGTCTAAGATAATGCCAAGACTGTGAAACTGAGATACTGGAAGAATGACTACAACAGAAATAGGGAGCTTAAAAAAAACCACAGGTTTTATAAGAAAAGATAATGAGTCCAGTTTTAGACCTTCTCATTATGAAAGATCCTCTTCCTGTGACAGGTAAGCTATGGTCAGAACTCCATTCCTTTAGAAGCTCCACTCCCACCTCTCTGGACTTTTTTCTCCCCACACCCAACTTTCTCAAGCTACAAGATTCCTCAGATAGTAAGCTATTCCAATAGCCTACTCTCCTTATAAGATTCCTGCCCTTTGGCAACCTCCTTCCCTTGGTCAGTTGTTCCTCCCCAAATCTCTATTTTGATAAAGTTATTTTCAATGTTTCATTCTTCTTGAAGCTCTATTTCAGATGGTCTAGATGTTTCTCCTACATATAATAACTCACTTACTCCAGGAGATAGTATTCTCCATGTAACTCCATCAACCTTCTCACCATGGCAAAACCCTCTAATTTAGTGGTCCCTTTCTCTGATATTGGTCATTTCCTCAAGAAACTTCTATTTCTAAGTTAGAACAAGACCAATTATATTCGTTCCTTTCTGGCTTCCTTCTTCATAGCCCCCTAAGAGCATTCTTACTCTGAAAATCCTTCATCTTCTACAGATCTTTCATCTAATTAAGCCATTTCTTTCTGGAACTTCTATTTTAAAAAAGGACTGGGGCAGCTAGATGGTGCAGTGGATAAAGCACTGGCCCTGGAGTCAGGAGGACCTGAGTTCAAATCCGATCTCAGACGCTTAACACTTACTAGCTGTGTGACCCTGGGCAAGACACTTAACCCTCACTGCCCTGCCAAAAAAAAAAAAAAAAAAAGACCACCAGCCAAGCCATTGAAATTCCTTCTTGTGTCTCCAGGTTCTGCCACTGTCTCTCTGGACTTCTTTCTCCATCATACTGTCTAAGAAAGTAGCAGCCTTAGATCTATTTTCTGTTTCCCTTTAAATGTTTCTCCTCTAACAAAAATGTAAATTCCTTGAGAACAGGGAATATTTTCAATTTGAATTTGTTTATATTCCCAGCATTTAGCAGGATGTCTAGCATATCTTAAGGACATAATAATGGCTTGTTTTATTGGTTGGGTTTTTAAAAATTAATATTATACTTGGGTTTTCCCCCCAATCATCAAAAATACACCTTTTCTCCCATCCAACCCAAACCCCTGTTCCTCTCAAGTAAGAACAAAAGAAAAACAAAACTTCAATTACAAAATTTTAAGTCTGCAAAACAAATGTTTGCATTGACAATTTCCAATTTAAAAAACAAACAAACAAAATCCTTATCTCATTCTTTACTCTGAGTCTTACAAATATATTAGGATATGGATATTATGTTTCATCATTAGTCAAACTGTGGTGGGGACTATGTTGATCTAGATTCCTAAGTCTTTTAAAGTTGTTTGTCCTAACTATATTGTTGCCATTGTATAAATTATTCTGCTGAAACAACTAATAGGTTTGCTAAATGTTGTCATCTTATCTATTTAACTCATTTGTAGAGTACATCAAGCAAAATGCCAGGCTGGATGTATCCAAGGCAGAATTAAGGTTGATGGAGAAAAAAACAATCTCAGGTATACAGACTATACACTCTGATGGCAGAAAGTAAAGAATTAAGAAACCTCTTGATGAGGGTGAAGAAGGAGAGCATGAAAGCTGGCTTAAAGTTTAACATCCAAAAAACTAAGTTGGCAACTATTTCCATCACTTCCTGGCAAATAGAGGGGAAGAAATTGAAGCAGTGTCAGACTTTATATTCTTAGGCTCAAAGATCAGTGCAGATGGCAACCAGCAGCCATGAAATTAAAAGGCACTTGGCTCCTTGGAAGGAAAAGTATGGCAAATCTGGAGAGCAGACTAAAAAGCAGAGACATCACCTTGCTGAAAAAGGTCAAAGCTTTGGTTTTTCCAGTAGCATTGTATGGCTGTGGGAGTTAAGACTACAAAAGGAGAGCTGAGAACCACAGAATTGACATCTTTTAACTGTAGTGCTGGAGAAGACTTTTGAGAGTCTCTTGGTCAGGAAGGAGATCAAATGAGTCAATACTTAAATAAATTAATTCAGGCTATTCACTGGAAGGTCAAATACTGAAGCTCAAGCTTAAATAATTTTGGCCCCATAATAAGAAGATAGCACTCATTAGAAAAGACCGTGATGTTGGGAAAGATTGAAGGTAAAAGGAAAAGGGGACATCAGAGAGGGACAGATAACATCATGGAAAACACAAACATGAACAATACATGAACAATGAACATGAACTTAGAGGGCTTGGTGTGCTATATGGCCCATGAAATCACAAAGAGTTGGACAGAAACTGAATGAACAACAGCTCTTTCAGTTTGCACATGTGTAAAATAGGAATAACGCAGGATTGTTGAGAAGCACGAAAGAAAATGTATGTAAAGCACTCTGTATTCCTCAAGTTCTATGGAAATGTATTACTCATGTTACTATTAAAGGATTATATATAAGAATAGTATATTAAAATGTTCTCTGACAAAGGGAACAGAAAGCAATGAAGCCTTGAAAAAAAAAATGAAGCTGTGAATCAAGAATGGTTACAAACATAGACTGAAACACATACTACAGATTATCTTTAACCTCCTCCTTTGATCGAAAAATGAGATTAATCGCTAGCTTTTGTGTGTGAAGAAATCCAACAAAACACAAGACTACTTAGCTGAGGAAAAATGTTTATAATGCTAGTAATGCATGAAATGAATACGTCTGAAAAGGTTTGGGTTCCTTGTTAAGAGAGGATGTCAGGGGCAGCTAGGTGGCACAGTGGATAGAGCACCGGCCCTGGAGTCAGGAGGACCTGAGTTCAAATCTGGCCTCAGACACTTTACACTTACTACCTGTGTGACCCTGGGCAAGTCACTTAACCCCAATTGTCTCACTAAAAAAAAGAAAAAGAGAGAGAGAGGATGTCAGGGGGAAAACTTTTAACATTGTACTAAACTAAAATGAACTGCCTTCAGAAGTGGTGAGCTCCACCTCCTTGGAAGCCAGCTTCAAGTGAAGGCTAGAAAACCACTTAAATCATATTAGAGACTCCTTTCATGGATGGATAGAACTAGATAAGCTTCTGAGTTCCATTCGAATACTCAGATTCTGTTGATTCTCTGACATTCATATCAACATAATCACAGACCTTCCAAAGTATAACAAAGAAAACATGGAAACACATGGAGACTCACAAGAGGTCAGCGATTGAAGCGGGGTTCACTGAACCTCTCAGTGCTCTGGCCAAGTCTCTTTCTACGTTGCACAGAAATGCATTTGCTAGAATGAGCTTCTTTACCCAAGAGTTTTCTTTACCAATGAAATCACATAATATATAGCCCCTATCCCATTTTGTGAAAATGGAGGACTCTATCACTACATTAATATATGTGGCCACTTTTAAATAAGCATAATTTCCCACATATGGCTACTGCAAATATAATATTCTCATGTAATTTATAAACCCCATCTTATCTATGCGCAATCAGAACATATAGTAATTAATGACAGCTTTTCAATGAAATAGTTCCAACCCACACATACAGATCATAGCCAAACAATAAGAACCATACCAGGAAAGAAAATGAATATGTCATTAGTATTTATTCACTAATCAGCAATTAACTAATAAAAATCCTACACTATTACAAAACTTTAAAAAATGAATCATTAATGGGAAAAAAAATCAATCATGTTTTTTTTAAAGGCAAAGTTACATAATAAAACTCAGCTCACAACACAAACACTACTAGTACCCATTTAAAAAAAAAATATATATATATATATATATAAAAGGGCTAACTAGACAAATATTTTACAACCAAAACCAATCTCTACTGATCAGTTTTGTTTTTAATTTTTTTAGTTTTTGGGGTGAGGAAATTGGGGGTTAAGTGACTTGCCTAGGGTCACACAGCTAGTAATTGTTAAATGTCTGAGGCAGAATTTGAACTCAGGTCCTCCTGAATCCAGAGCCAGTGCTATATCTATCCACTGCGCCACCTAGCTGCCCCAACTGATCAGTTTTAATTGAGACATTAATAGCCCATCTGTCAAATATTAACAGTTGCCCAATATACAAAGAAAGACAGAACAATGGCTTGCATATTCAGTGAGGGATATAGAAGTAGATCATTGACTTTTAAAGGCAACTGACAATAAGTCACGTTGTGCATGATGGAAATGATTCTACTTGAGAAGATACAGGTAGCATTACAAAACACAAAATGCCTACTTGAGCCTGAAAGCATGATGCTAGTATGTGGCAAAATCAACTCAGTATAAAATGAAATTTTAGAATAGGCAACTTCTTTTATATACAAGATTACATAAGAAATGTTTTGCATCTCACTGGTTATCTACTACCACAATCTACTGGCTAAAAATTTCTGACAATTTTCTAATGGTGAGAAAAATGAAAAACAATAAAAAGTACCAGATATTAATAAACCAAAAACTGTAACTCAAGGTGCCAAGACAGGAAATTCATTAAGATTCAAGGGCTTAAAGCATTACCTTAAAAGAACCAACTCATTTTTATTCATTTTGTTGCTAACTAAAATTGCTATTGCAAAATTTATGGTAATACAAATCTAACGAAGTAGAGTAGAGAAAGAGGGAAATGGGTCAGAAGGAGAAAGAAGTCAGTCAACATGTAATTATTAAGCGCTTATTAATTGCCAGACACTGTGCTAAGTGCTAGTGATACAAAGAAAGGCCAAAACAAAGGAATACAGCACACAAATAACTATATACATGCATTGTGATTTGTGTGTGTAAAACTTGAGGTTACATATTTAAAATTTTACATCTTCCATATAACATACATTTGTATATTATTTTGTCTTGCATATTAATATTTTTAATTTCTCAAATATATGAATATATAATATTAAACAAATATTACACAAAGGCATATACTTAAATGTAAATAGAAGGGATGAATACATCTAGTTATAAATATTCAAATTACTTGGACTTTTATTACATCAAAACTTGAAGGTAACTTATTTGCATTTTTAAAACATTCAAATTAGAGGTAAAGAAATTATTTTGTACACACATGGCAAAGCAATTTTCCAAAAACAAAACACTGCTTCATCTTACATTCCTTAGAAAATATTTGTAATTCTGGCAAGTCTAGGTTTCTCAGCTGGTAAAGTTGTCAGAATAAATAGAGGGCAGTATTTGGAAGGATGACAAACACATGGGTCAATGTCAAAGACAAGCCAATCTCTGTCAAGGCAAAAGCCAAATTCCTGCATTTCAATTTCACTCAAGTTATCCAACGCAAATACCACCATGCCACTTCAGATTGAAACTGTTCTCCTTTAAAAAGAAGAGGTTTTGTCTAAACTGTTAGAGTATAACAGATTAAACAACTCTTTCAGCAATTTCCTCAGTTGCTACAATGCAAAAGCATCAATGTATAATTATTATAAATGGAACATTTAACAATTAATTGACCCAGCAAAAGCTAAACCTCAGGAGCTTAGGAGTTCAAATGCTTGCTCGATAAGCAAAAGGGCAGCAGATTTTAACATAACTGCAGGAAATCTCAGTCCAATTAGACTCTAGGTAAATATAAATCTTGTTCCACTGTGACTGGAATTCTATTCGTCACAGTCCACTAAACTGATTTTAGTAGCAGGCTCAGAAAGTTAACAAATGCTGACCCAGCACCCTCTGCTTTATCTCTACATGTTAGTCTACTCATTCAGCATCCTAATCTATGTTATAAGTAGGCATGAATAGAGACAATTGGAAAACTTGTTTTTACTATGACTCGTACTAATCTAATTAATTCACTTTCTCTTAATTTGAATACATGTACAGATAGTTACCAGAATAAAATAAATGCTTTCTAAACAGAATCCAGCTCAGAAAATTCATGTTCTCAAGTACCTTCACAAGGGGGTATTACCATAGCAAATTATACCCCATCTATATGATGGTGATGGAATATTATTGCGCTGCTTAAGAAATGACAAGCAGGAAGATTTCATAAAGGCCTGAAAAGACTTGACTAAACTGATGTATAGTGAAGTAACAGAACCAGGAAAATGTTCTGCAGAGACAATAATATTTTTTGATGAAGAACTGTGAATGACTTGACTATCCTCAGCAATGCAATGATCCAAGACAATCCCAAAGGACTAAGGATGAAGCAGACTCTCCACCTCCAAAGAAAGAACTGGTATTGATTGAACACAGACTGAAGCAGGCTATTTTTCACTTTTTTTCTTTTATTCAAGTTTTCTTAAACAAAATTACTAATACAGCAATGTTTTACCTAATCATATATATATATATATATAATGTATATCTGATTGCTTGTCTCCTCAGGGAGGGGAAAGAGGAGGGAGGTAAGGAGGGATAAAATTTGAAAGTCAAAACTTTAAATAAAGGAGTACTTACCCTAATGAGATAGAAATAGAAATAATGGGTTGAAGTGTTGTAGATTTTCTTTCATAGAAGGAAATATTTGCTTAAAATCAATACTGTACAAGTGTTTACTGGGCTATTTTGAGAATGAGTTCCCTGTCACTTGTGGACTTTACACAGAGATGTCACAGCTCCATCATCTTTTGAGTCATCATTGTGATTATTTAACAGTCAAGCTCTCATACCCTTTGCCTACCCATGACAGGCTATATTTCGCGTCAGTGAGTACTCCTTCATATTAAAGTTAGAAGAGGAACCTGGGATAATTGTCTTTGGTGGGTCTGGAAAACTGCTGCCCTTACCATTCCTTTTGTTAGGTAACTTGAACATGAAGCTATGCTTACAAAGTTAACTCTAGTATAGAATAAGTTTCTAATTCTACTGCATTAGGGTTGCAAGAATTGAAAGAGTGCTTGAACTCTTTCGCAAATGTGGTCCTGGACTGAGGCGGAGTCTGTATGGTTCAGAACACCTCCTGAAGGTTGAGCTCCAGTACAGAGGTTACCTGGATGGCTGAAACTGTTCACAACTGCTTGCTTAGTCCAGTTTTTTTTCATGAAACTCTTAGATTTATTCTGTATTAGTGCCCGTGTTGTCCCTTGGTCTGTTTGTTAATCATTTGTGTCTTGTGTTGTGGTTCTTGCATTTGTAACTCTGGTTCCTAGATCTCCCTCAATTCATAAACCCCCTGTGGGCCCCTACTATGCCCCCATTTAGCAGGAAGTAGATAGCTTCTCTAATTCTTCTGATTGATGGGGTATATGAAAAGGGGGAAATGATGTAGGAGGCAAAAAAGGGGTTAACAGAAAAACTTAAGACCCAAGCTCTAATTGAGATAGGAGCTAAGAAGGATTCAGACCAGGGGCAGCTAGATGGCTCAGTGGATAGAGCACCGGCCCTGGATTCAGGAGTACCTGAGTTCAAATCCAGCCTCAACACTTAACACTTACTAGCTGTGTGACCCTGTGCAAGTCGCTTAACCCCAATTGCCTCACTAAAAAAAAAAAAAAAAAGAGGGATTCAGACCCCAGTTAATGGATAACTTACAAGTCAGCATGCTAGGTTCTCTTACCCATACTTACCCATATAAATCAGTACCCATAATGGGAACAGAGGGAGGGAGGCCATGAAGACCTGAGACTGACAAAGACACACTGACAGGCTATAGAAATTCAGACTAGAAATAAAAGAAAAATGAAGATATTTTGAAACTAGTCATGGAAAACAGAAAGAAACATGGGCAGAAAAGGCCAAATTTGTCCCCAGATTCACCTTATGACATTTAAGATCCCAAAATACACCTCCACAGAAAAAGGTATCTGCCTCAGGGGTTGGCTGAGGACCCCAGGAATTCTAAATTAGGATAAGCCCTCCCCTGTACCTCCCTAAGGTGGAGATTATTATAATGAGACAGATAATCAATTTATCCATACTATAAATATAACTGTCTTTTCTTTCACTATTCAAGAGATACCTTTCCACTATTCTGGTTCTCTCCCTGTGGTCACTCACAGTATTCCAATAAAACTTGGGAAACTAAGTCACAGTCTTATAATTCTTCTGGGACACCTCACAATCAATTTGAACACCCTAAATTCAGCCCACATCACATATACTTTGAGATTTGATTCAAACTGGCATACAAACAAGTGGTGATAGAAAACTAGTGCTTTCTTTCACCTCTCTAATCAATTCCCACTTACCTCAATAGCTATTCAAATCATTATAACATTTAGTCTGGCCCACCCCTCTAAAAGCACCTCCTATCTCCAATTATCAGGTGACTTCACACCCCTCCCCAGAAAGCCTTTTGCTAAGAATTCCCTATTCTCTCTTTCCTCATTTTAACTCAAAAATCTTCTTCTCCAACTATTGTTACACCTTCTTCACTTATCTAAAATAAACAGGTGTCCCCTTCTCTCTGACAATGAACAGCCCTCAACAAATATCTTGATCCTCCTTAACTCTATATTCTTTATGGGAGTTAACTCTATCCTCTCCATTCTCAAAAATGTTGAAACTCCTCCTATCTCCAGGATTTGACTCTGAGACTTACAAATTTATCTCTAATCCATAAAAAACCCTCACTTGATCTGATCATTCCTACTGCATAACCTTCTTAAATAAATTTCTTAGGAAAGCTGTCTACACTAGATCCCTATACATTCATTCTTCTACAGTGTAGTATGTTATTGTCATTCAGTTGTTCATATCTAACTCTCCGTGACCCCACTGGGGTTTTCTTGGCAAAGATACTGGAATAGTTTGCCATTTCCATTTACTAGGCCACCTAGCTACATGTAGTATATATCTCACTATTAAACTACTCTCTGTTGTTATTAAGGATCTTTGAATTGCTAAATATGATGGTTTTCTCAGTCTTTATCTCTGTTGACTTCTCTTAATCAAAACTGCTGATTATCCTCATCTGAATTCTAGGTTTTCAGGATATTCCTTAACCAGAGAAGGGAAAAATCAGCAAAAGAACTGAAGAGACCAAGGGAGGGGCCAATCATCCCACCAAAAAGTACAATAGGAGACATAGCATGGACCAGACAAAAAGACCCAATTCTATTAATCTGAAGATAGATGTTTTCAAAACACAAGTTTCAAAAATTATTGCACATCTAACTTAATGACTACTTAAAGCAGAAATTGTCAAAAGAAAAAACTAGGTTTTACATTAGGATTATTAAGAAAAAAACAAGTTTAAAATTTATGAAAGAAATAAAATGAGAACAGTAACTTTTTGAAGAAAATAATAAAACTTACCCAAAAATCGTTATTAGTAAAAACCAAAATAGTTCAAATAGAAACAATTCAATGAGACACATGAAATGCCAGAACTAAATCAAAAGATGGAAAAAATATAAGATAATGTAAGCTATCTGGAAAACAGTTTAAGGAAAGAAAATTTAAGTATCCTAAACATTCCTGAAAACAATTTAGGAGGGAGGGACCTGAACACTTTCAGGAAATCATAAATTAAAAACTTCATATATGTATCAAGATCAGTAGGACAAAGGGAAAAAAAAAGGTTTTTATCGACTGATATCCCCCAAAAAGAAACCACAAACATTTTAAGTATCAAGGAACTAAGTGAGGTTCACTCAAGACCAGGTAGCCATTGCTATACATGAGAGTTGATCTTGAAAAGTCATAAGGAAAAATATATAAGTTTATAAGCAAAGATAATTTAACCTGCAAGCAGTTAAGTATAAAACTACAGCAGGAAAAAGAGCATTTAATGAAAAAGGACCTTCATGAATTTCTAATTTTAAAAAAAGAGTTGAGTAAGAATGCTAAAATACAGGAATACTAACAGGAAAGCCTAGAAAGAAATTTCAGCAATTGGAAAAAGATGTAAAATGATATGGTGCTAAAATTATAATGGGGGAAATAAAACAGCATCCCTTTAGAACCCTAATCTCGTCAGGAGGAAAAGCAGGTAAAACCTTACTATTTCTAATAACTAGGGTATGTGAAAAGAATATACAAACATGGAGAAAGGGGCAAGACAAGTACTGAAAATGACAAAGGAGCACTGAACATACACATAAAGAAAGACTTTGGGGTAGAAATCCATCAAACTGGACAGGGGAATATGAGGGAAAAAGGCACAGGGTGTGTCCAGAGCATAATAACAGGAAGTAAATACTTGCTGGTAACACTTCCTGATCAGTCAACCTGGTAGTCAATCAATATTTAAAAAGCACCTGCAATATGCTAGACACTGTGATAAGTATTGGGGATAGAAAGAAAGGTAGGAAAAAAAAACACAAAAATAATTAGAATTTAATAAGGTACTTCAGATTACCTCTTAGATGACTGGGGGATGGCTAAACAAATTGCAGTAAATGAATGTAATGCAATATGACTATGCCACAATCAATAAGAAAAGAGGAAATTTCATAAAATCATGAGTAGTATGAATTGTTGCAGAGTGAAGCAAGCAGATCCAGGATGCAATTTATTGAAGGACAACAAGATTGTTTTTTTAAAAAAAAGTATGTTTCTGTGCGTGCGTGCGTGTGTGTGTGTGTGTGTGTGTGTGTGTGTGTGTGTGTGTTAAAAACACCCAAGAACTCTGATCAGATCAATGAACAACCATGCCTCTGAAAGACAATGATGAAATTTACTATTACCTACATCCTAACCGGAGATGGATAAAAAAGGCAGACACATTTCTGGACATGGTAATTGTGTGGATTCATTTTACTTGATTATGCTGTTTAAATTCAGAAAATGTTTTTTCTAAAACAAAAACCCATAATCTTAGTTAAAAGCCCTCACTACACATTTGTCTAGGAACATGTATATTTCACAACTGGAACAAGAAACAAATACCTTAACTGACTTTCAATAAATCCTAAAATTGGGAAGATACTTCCTTTCATCTTATTTCATTCATTTTTAAAATCTATTTCTACGTACAGAGGGAGGTAAAGAATCAAACTTCCAAATAGCTAATAGAATATAGTAGAAAGAAATTCATTTACCATCCAGACCATGCTAACACTAGAAATCAATGCCCTTGCTGAAGAAAGCTGTAAGGAAATCCGGCTGCACATTTGCTGTGCAGTAAATCAATGTTACCGTGACAAAGTCATCTCATCAAAAGCAAGGTAATAGTTGGCAGACAAAGAGGGGTTGGAACAGAAAGAGGGAATATTCAAGTGGATCCAAATAACTTTGGTTTGGGATTTTTTTACCCTTGAATACATCCATGTCATTTCATTGTGAACCAAAAAGGCCAAAAACCATTCCTTTAAATAATATTCTAAACTGGGGGCGGCTCGGTGGCGCAGTGGATAAAGCACAGGCCCTGGATTCAGGAGGACCTGAGTTCCAATCCGGCCTCAGACACTTGACACTTACTAGTTGTGTGACCCTGGGCAAGTCACTTAACCCCCACTGCCCGGCAAAAACAAAACAAAACAAAAATAATATTCTAACCTGCGAACGAACAATTTTTATTTTAAAAAGATAATGTTGAGGCAGCTAGGTGGCGCAGTGGATAGAGCACCGGCCCTGGATTCAGGAGGACCTGAGTTCAAATCTGGCCTCAGACACTTGACACTTACTACCTGTGTGACCCTGGGCAAGTCACTTAACCCCAAGTGCCTCACCCAAAAAAAAAAAAAGATAATGTGGGACAGCGAGTTGGTGCAGTGGATAAAGGACCAGCCCTGGTCCTCAGGAGGACCTGAGTTCAAATCTGGCCTCAGACACTTGACACTTACTAGCTGTGTGACCCTGGGCAAGTCACTTAACCCTCATTGCCCTGCAAAAAAAAAAAAAAAGATAATGCACAACTCTTAATTTAACTGGTTTTTAGAATTCATGATGTATGTGTTAAGGGCTAAGGAATTCCTTTAAGTGTTTCTACAAAGTATCTGTTGTACTACAAAAAGATTATATCAACAAATTTCTAAAATCCAGTCACCTTAAAAAAAAAAAGAATAAACACTCAAGACCTACTATTTTAAGTATAGCCATTGAAATAAGACATTAATTGCTATATAATGCAGGCAGTTAATCAGCTTGTAAGACTGGAACTTAGTACGAAATGCTCCTGTGAGGAGAAAGGAATTTTTTATTACTAACTAGTGGCCTTTTGGTTAATTATACTAGAAAAGAAAAAGGTAAGCTAGTAAAAAATGAAAGCACAAGTATCAAGTGTCAGTGTCTATTATTCACCCCAATGTAATAATTACCACAACAACTTAAGCATAATGCAAATATGCCGATGAATCTACCATCTGATCAATGTGGGTTCTATCTGGTACATATCCTCACATAAGGCCTTAACCAAATGTGCTGCTGACCATATTTAAATTCCCCTGATACTCCAAGAACAAAGGAATACAATGGCTACAAACCAGTTATCCCCCATGTTGCCCAAATAACTAGCCTATCTTCTTTCTCCATCCTAGATCTCTCTAAGAGTATTTTTTACATTATTCACAATTCTTTCTTTATAATATATCATGGCCTGGTTATACAAACCACGTACTTCTCAGGTGACCTTTGGGGAAATAGTGCTCCTCAAATTCAAATTTTGGGAGCCATTATGTACCAAACTTGAAGCCAAAATTTTTACTGGATGCTTAGTGGTAGTGAAAAGATGGAAATATATATTAAGAAAAGGTTTGGAGTAAACATAAAATTCCAGTTTCACTAAAGCAATTCATCTTGCTTTCCATCACCCTTTCAATACCCTGATTCAATGATCTTGAATATTAGAAAGAAATATATTACTGGATTAGCACCACAGTTTGGATGCAAATGCATATTATAAGCAAGGACAACAAGCATTCCTAACACTCGTGCTTTTTCCGGCATGGTTAGGCCAAATATTTTTGGCCAATTCTAGATCTCATTCTGAAGCTCTGCAATATCCTAAGACTTGATGTAAATTTGCCTGATTTCATGCACAGACATAAGCAGTTAGAAAACATCATCTTCTGGATAATGGGCCTAATGTCAGGAAAACCTCAGTTCAAATTTGACTCTGGGAAAGTCACTTAGCTCAATGATAAGAACAGCATATAATTCGCAGGGTTGTTGTGAGGATCAAATAAGATAATCATTGTAAAGTGCTTGGCACATAAGTGTTATATAAATTTTAGCTGCTATTATTATTATTTTTTTAACGAATCCTAATTATCTTAAAGCAAACATTTGCTGTCCTTGAAGTATGGCAAACATCTCTCTATTTTATGCTTTTACTCACATTAATGATGAAAACTATCATCTCTGCCAAGGAATTTAGCACCACTTACACATGTGTATGGCGGATATTTGGTTGAGGAAAGCCTTTGATATATACAGCATCAAATGGTTTTTATCCACAAACAGTAAACAAGTGGGATCCTGTATTCTCTCTGTCTTTCATTTGTTTTTATTGTGAAGATGTTATATTTCTCAGCAAGGTTTTCATTGAACTCGTTTTTCCCTCTACTTGTCATTCATGTTTTGTAAAGTGATAGTTCTCAATATCTTTCTCCATCCAGCATAAGACTATATCTTTTTTCTTTTTTCTTTTTTCTGAAGTTAACAAAAACCAAACAAATGAGCATTTACTTGTATGTACAATGTAGAATGGAAGGAAAGGACTGAACATGAAAATATGAATCTCTATAATGATTAGCTTACTTTTGTTTTTAATATTGTAATAACTTTCAATGCTGCCTTGCTTGACTGTGATTCCTTCTGGGCTTCATTCTATTCTTGTACGGTGAGAGGATGAAGGGGGATACAATTCATGAGCATTCTCTTCCTCTTATCTCCTTGTTTCAGGTTAATATTCTTCTTCAGGGGAAGAAGAAAATAGAAAAGCAAACCCCTTGTAATAAATATGGTTACAAAAGCAATCGAAATTGCCTTATTGGCATCTCGATTCCTTAACCTCTTTCTTAGGAGGTGGGGAACCTATGTTTCATCACTGGTACTAAGTAATGTTGGTAGGTCATGACACTGATGAAAGTTCTTAAATCTCTCAGTTGTTTTCATTTACATTGTTGTTGTTATTTTATAAATTATATTTTATGTCTATTATATACATTTTATTAATTCCAATGGTTCTGCTTCATTCATTATGAATCACATCACATATCTTCACAGTTTTCTCAGAAATTTCCCTTTTTGTCATTTCGTATGGAATAGTAACAATAATATCAGATTGAATTCATGTGCCATAGGTTGCTCAGCCATTCCCTGATAAGCACATATTTAGTTTCAAGTTTTAGGCCACCACAAAAAGTTATGCTGAAAACATTTCTTTGCCCTTTTATTTGTCCTTTTATTCATTCTTTGATCTTTTGGGAATATGGGCCCAGTAGCATTATTGTTGATTCAAAGGGTGCTTCAGTTTGCAGTAGAAGGAAGATGATACTCATCAAGGAGAGGCAATGATAAATTCTTGACATGATGCAACTGAAAAAAAGTTCCAAGAAAAATCCACCAGCCAAACACTGGACAGACCCTCTACTTTCTTATGGCTGCTTTATATTCATAATATAAGGAAATGAACTCAACAGAATGAACACTTAATTCCCAGAGCCTATCAGGTCTTGAGGAATGTGTCAGTAACTTTTTAAAGCTTTTTTTTTTTTTTGCCTTTTTTTCCCCCTAATTAGGGCAAACACCCCAGGGAAAACTTGGGATTTCAGGGCTTTTTCTTTTTTTTTCCAGTAACTTTTTTTGGGGAAAAACTAGACTAACCTACATAGGAGGAGCTGGGGTTAAACTACTGTTCTTACCATAATAACTAAGAGACTTCTTTGTTATACTTAAATCTGATTTACATGAAATGTTTGTTTAAAACAGTTATCACTGGTACAGATGTGATTTCCATTTGTTTCCTGTTTTTGAATTCCCTGAATTTAAATAATTCAATGTTGGAAGTTGGTTTAATTATGATTAAAATAATTTTTAAGATTTTAAGATTTTCTAATGATTTTCTCATTTTTCTTTTTTTTTTGCTAGCTTGGAGCTCCAATTGATATTTTAAGTCGGTGATTTTAAAACAGGTGATTCAGCCAAGTCATTCCCCAATTGAGAAATGGTCAAAGGATATGAACAGGCAGTTTTCTGATGAAGAAATCAAAGCTATCTATAGCCATACAAAAAAATGCTCTAAATCACTACTGATTAGAGAAATGCAAATTAAAACAACTCTGAGGTACCACCTGACACCTATCAGATTGGCTAATATGACAAAAAAAGAAAATAATACATGTTGAAGTTGTGGAAAAATTAGAACACTAATGCATTGTTGTTGGTGGAGCTGTAAACTGATCCAACCATTCTGGAGAGCAGTTTGGAACTATGCCCAAAGGGCTATAAAGTTGTGCATACCCTTTAACCCAGCAATACCACTATTAGGTCTTTTTCCCAAAAAGATCATACAAAAGGGAAAAGGACCCACATGTACAAAAATATTCATAGCTGCTCTTTTTGTGGTGGCAAGGAATTGGGGAATGGCTGAACAAGTTGTGGGATATGAATGTAATAGAATACTATTATGCTGTAAGAAGCAATGAGCAGGAGGAGTTCAGAGAAACCTGGAAGGACTTACATGAACTGATGCTGACTGAGATGAGCAGAACCAGGAGAACACTGTACACATTATCAACAATATTATGTGTTGATCAACTGTGAAAGAATTCATTCTTCTCAACAATACAATGGTCCAAGATAGTTCCAAAGGACTCATGACGGAAAATGTTCTCCAAATCCAGAGAAAAAAAAAGAACTGTGGAATCTAGATGCAGATCGAACCACACTATTTCTATTGTTTTTGTTGTTGTTTCTCTTTTTTTGAGGTTTTTCCTTTTTGCTTTGATTCTTCTCTCATAACATGACCAATGCAGAAATATGTTTAATGTGATTGTACATATATAACATATATCAGATTACTTGCTGTCTTGGGGAGGGGGCAGGAGGGAAGGGGAGGAGAAAAATTTGAAACTAGAAATCTTGTAAAAATGAATGTTGAAACCTCTCTAAATGTAACTGGAAAATAATAAAATATTTATATGGAAAAAAAAGAAAACAAATGATTCATAAACATTTCCTCTATCAATAATGTGCTATTTCCTATTCTTAAAAAAAATAATTCCAATTTTTCTTACATGATTCAAGATCTCATATCTTACAATTTTCTTCTCAAAAAAAATATCGACAGTATAATAGAAAGATTACAGGATTTCATATCAGAGAAAGATTATTCAAATGCTAGTGTTGTTAGCACGACCACTGATGAAACCCTGGGTAAGTGACTTAATTTTTCTAGCCTCTGTGTGTTAATTTGTAAAGCAATAGAGATTTGAGCTAAATCATTTACAAAGTTCATTCCTTCTAGATTTAAATCCATGACTATGCATATAAGAATGAGCCTTTCATGTAAATCTGGTTTCTGCTAAGCCACCTTTCCCAACATTTTCATCAACGTTTGAGTTGAAATTCCCATGTATCAAGGTATAAATCAGCCAGGTGCTCTGTCTTGCTCTCTTTCCTTTGGACTCTGGTAGAAATGTGCTCTCCCTTTAATAGATAGATGAATATAGGCCTTTCTCTCTCTCGTTACCAAATTCTTATTCTCCTTAATAAATGCTTAAAAACCTAACTCTTGGGGCAGCTAGGTGGTGCAGTGGATAGAGCACCGGCCCTGGATTCAGGAGTACCTGAGTTCAAATCCGGCCTTAGACACTTAACACTTACTAGCTGTGTGACCCTGGACAAGTCACTTAACCCCAATTGCCTCACTAAAAAAAAAACCTAACTCTTGCTAAAGCTTATAATTTATTGGCGACCACTCATTAGGTATTTTACATAGACTAGCTAGAATTTTAGTCCTTAACACACAGCTGCCCCCCACTCTGGCCATTTTTGATAGAATGTCATTAGCACTTCAGTGCAAAAAGAGAGAACTGAGGGACTGATGACCATTGTCTTTTTCTTTGTCTCATGATTTGCCAGTTATAAAGAAGACATTAAGTGGTAAGAATAATGGTATGGAACATCTGTTTACTTAGTAGTCCTCAAAAAGCAAAGACAGTTTTTTGCCAGGGGAATACTTAAATATTACCAGAATGGTAGAATTTGCCTGGGCTTGTGGTCCACTGGCATAGAGGACAAGAAAACAAGTAATCTCCAAACCATAATGAAATGTGAGACATTGTGGAGGCTAAACAAATGTATGTGAAAGAAGGAAAAGAAAGAGTACTAAATTGTTCTTGATGATGTTGAAACCAGTTCACAACTCCACTAACAATGTATCAATATCCCAATTTTCCCACACTCCTGGTAGCATTTATTATTCTCCTTTTCTCTCATATTGGCCAAACTGATAGATGTGAAGCAGGACCTCAGAGTTCTTCTAATTTTTTGTTATTTAGAATATCTTTTCACGTGACTATTGAAAGTTTTGATTTCTTCTTCTGAAAACTTAAAATTGACCATTTATAATTGATAAATGGCTCTTGTTTTTATAAATCTGGCTCAATTCCCTAGATATTTGAGAAATGAGGCATTGAAACTGAGAAACTTAGGTGAATTGTTCAGTGTTTGTGCCATTCCCTAGTGATACTACTGAGACCAATTATTGATAAAAATACATTCATGCTGCATTCACTTCCAAAAGGACTAAATGCAGTCCTGTTTATGATACAATGAACTGAAGCTTATATGAATCCCAATAATCAGTAACATCAGAAATACAAATAAAACCATCCTTGCTGGTTTCCTGGCCTGAAAGTGAAAAGAATATTTACATACTTATACATATTTGATATCTATTTATGAATGTTAGATTTGTATGTATACATATGAATATTATAATATTCACAAAGAGCACACTAAAAAAAGAGCTATAAAGAACCCACCAAAGGGTGGACAGAGTCAAGATAGCTGAGGAAAAACGTTAAACACACAGAGCTCCTGATACAATTACCCCCAAAACAGCAATAAAAGAACCCCTGACAGATTCCAGTAAAAATTGTCAGTAAATAAGATTCTTCTTAAGCAATTAAGTATAATAAAATTTGCACATAATAAAATGCCTACTACCTTCCTCAACCCTACTTCACCTCCAAATCCAGATTTCAGCAAAAATTGTCAGTCAAAAGAACTCCTGGAGCAGAAAAACCCACAAAAATAAGGGCTGAGATTATTTTCCAGCCATAGACAGATTAAAGGAGGCCATGTTGGGCTAAGAGTAAAGTCCATCCCCGTGATCGCGCCGACACAGACCCAGTCATGCCGCACCAGCATCTTGTGGAACTGAGCTTGCAATCGGTGAGAGCACTGAACAGCTGGCCAGGGGGAAAGTGCAAGGGTGTCAGTGGGACCTAGGGAGGAATTCGGTTGTCCCACCCAAGGGTGGAACCAGGAAGAAATCCTGAGCATCAAGAGGCCCAGGTCAGGGAGGGGCACAGGCGTCACGAAGCTAAGAATCACACCACAGAAAGCTTTGCTGGTTGGTTATTTAGTAAGTTGGCTGGTTATCTTTGGACCAGAGAACAGGCCAGGCAAGAGAAAAACCTGCCCTCCCTCAAACCAAAACACCTGGGACCCTCTGAAGCTGGGGACAGTAGTGTAGCCTATAAGCAGGGCCCCTGGAGAGTTAAAATTCAAGTAAAAGATGGCAAGATGAGCAAACAAAGAAAGTAGAGAACTACAGAAAGTTTCTTCAGCAACAAGGAAGATCAAGGTGCACCCTCTGAAGAGGAAAACAACCTCAAGACCCCAAAGCTTCCAAGAAAAACATGAACTGGTCTCAGGCCACGGAAGCTCTCAAAAGGGACTTTGAAGAGAAAGTAGGAGAGATAGAAGGAAGATTTAGAGAGAGGGAGTAAAGAATGGAAAGAGAATTGAGAGCAATGCAGGAAAGTCATGAGAAAAAAGTCAACAGCTTGAAAAGCCAAATGGAAAAGGAGATAAAAAAGCTGACTGAAGAAAATAATTGCCTAAGAATTAGGATTGAACAAATGAAAGCTAGTGACTCTATGAGAAATCAAGACACAGTAAAGCAAATCCAATTGAATGAAAAAATAGAGGGCAATGTGGAATATCTCCCTGGAAGAACAGCTGACCTGGAAAATAAATCCAGGAGAGGTCATTTGAAAATCATTGGACTACCTGAAAACCAGGACCAAAATAAGAGCTTAGACATTATCTTCCAATAAACTGTAATGGAAAATTTCCCTGATATTCTAGAAGCAGAAGGTAAATTAAATATTGAAAGATACCACCAAAGAAATGTAAGGTTTCATGACTTGCTTTCATGGTTGCCCTTTGAAGTTTCTTGAGTAATAATCTCTTGTTTCTTTGTTTTTGGTTTTGGTTTTTTTGGGTGAGTCAGTTGGGGTTAAGTGACTTGCCCAGAGTCACACAGCTAGTAAGAGTTAATCGTCTGAAGCCGGATTTGAACTCAGGTCCTCCTGACTCCAGTGGTGCTCTATCCACTGCACCACCTAGCTGACCCAATTAATAATCTCTTGATCTTGCAATGTACTGTTAACATTCCACTGGCTACTCAGAGCCAACATGCCAAAAACCAAACAGTTTAGCTATTACCATTGATCTGAAATGGAAGGATCTGAGGTACACATCTTCACGCTTAATTCATCATTTACATGCTATATAATCTAGAAAAGGTCATTTAATCACTTTGAGCACCATTTTTCTCATAAATAAAATAAAAAGCATGAACACAATGAACTCTAAAGGTCCTGTCCAGCTCTGAAAAATACTGAGATTTTGTTAAATTCCTTAAAATGTGAAGAAGTTAAATATTTACATTTCCAAATTAAAGGTTTTGGTTCAAAACAAAACCATGTGAGTTTTCCTCAAGTTTTCGTGTACTAAGACCATTATGGGGGGGGGGGGGGGGAGAAGAAGAAGAATGGGGGTTAAGTGACTTGCCCAGGGTCACACAGCTAGTAAGTGTCAAGTGTCTTAAGCCAGATTTGAACTCAGGAACTCCTGAATCCAGGGCCGGTGCTTTATCCACTGTGCTACCTAGCCACCCCCCATTATTCTTTTTATCATCACTTAAATTATATAACCTATACCTAAAATTTTAACATCTCCAACAATGTGGGAGATAAAAATGTCATGTGACTTACCTCCTGGTCTGTAGACAACATCATCTTCAGTAATGAAGGACGTTATCTCTCCAGTATCTGTCCTTTCATAACGAGATTTCTTTTTTGGAGGCTTCTTTTTGTTTTTCTTTGCAGACTCCTCTGTCGTGGCACTGTTATTGTCATTGTCCTCATCTTCACTGTGGTCACTTTCTGCATAATTCTTGGCTCCACCTTCCAAAGTGCAGCTTCGACGAGGGCGGGAATTTTCACTCTCTCTTGTTTTGTCCCTCTTTTCTCTTTCCCGGTCCCGATCACGGTCCCGGTCCTTTTCTTTGTCTTTGTCCTTCTCTTTGTCAGCTGTCATGATTCGCCACGTGCCTTCTTCTGTCCTCTCACGGCTGGGCCTCCGTGAAAGGTAGACAGTGAGCCTGGGCTTCAGTCTTCTGAATTTCTCACTCAATTCCAGGAAAAATCCAACCACTCCAACGACCCCACCGTTTCAAAAAAAGCTGCTAGGAAAACAAAACAAAACAAAAAAAGAAATGAATATTGTATTCTGACTTCCTTTTACGACTGCTTCCATCTTAAAAGCTTTTTAAAGCAAGAAGAAAAAAACTATATTAAACTATCAATAAGTCTCAGTATGTTAAAATATAAAGGTACAAGTCTAGTCTTATTAAAAAGAAACTTTTGAAATAAAATTTTAAATTACTTTTATTCCTAAAACCTTTTCACAGATGATAAGAAAAATAACGATAAGTTAATACCTTGAAAAATAATGGCCCTATCTTCAGAAAGTTCACCATTAATTTATAAATTGAAGAAATGTGAGGTTTAAGTGTTAGAGGGAGTAGTAATATAAATGTTCAAGTAGCCTAGAATGAAGGCAGGAACTTGAGAAGAAAAAGACTGTAAATGAGTACTTGAATTTCCTTAGGAAGAGAAAAGTATACATAGACAATGACTGTGAGAATCTTGATTGGGTGGTATATTGGAACTGAGCGAATCTCCAGGGAAGAGTTTACTAAGTGATGGTGGAGAGCCAGGAAGTGAATAAGGATTAATCCTATTTTACCATTAAGTTGGGAATTTGAGTTAAAGTGCAACTAGTGCTAGAAACTGTGGCCAGGGAAGCTGTGTCATCAGAAGGTAACCAGTTCTTGGTGAATATAAGATGGAAAGGTTTAGGATGAAAATGTTACCTATGAAGCAGGCATTCCACAAAGCACAGGGGAAGACTTTGGATAGCGTTGGAGTGAGAATTTAGGGGGTGGAGGGAAAGAGGAGAAGAAAAGGTGGGCGGAGAATAGGACTAAAGTGATGGGAATAAAAAAATCAGTCAATGGGGAACGGGCAACGGAGTATGAATGATGAGAATGAACATCATCTAGAAACATGATCAAAAGTCTTCCAAACAATATAGCACAACTAGCATGAAACCAGAGTATTTACTTTTCTTTTTCAGCAGATAGATTCTGAGATTGGATATTTCAATTTTCTGAACATATTTCGAGTCAGGAAGCCTTACCACATAGGCAAGGAATTTTTTGCTCTCAATGAATCATCTCTTAAACAGGCAGTAATAAACTCAAGTCTCTGTGGGCTTCTAGTCTTAGCAATTGAAAATACACAAAGAGACATTACTTTCCCTACTGGGATTTATTCTGGAGCACATACATTTTCTCGAACAGGTGAAAAAATAATATCAACTATTTGTAAAACCACCCTCATTGACACTGAAAACCCACAAAGGTCCAATGGGAGTCCAGGAAGGAGAACACAATCTTAGAGATGAAAACTGCCAGGGCATTCCCTTGGCAATATAATTCAGGACAAAAATAACAAATGTAAGCAGGAGGAAATCACTTCTTCCTTTGGCTACTTACTAAGTTCAAGTGATTTTTTTTGTTTGTTTGTTTGTTTTTGCAGGGCAATGAGGGTTAAGTGACTTGCCCAAGGTCACACAGCTAGTTAAGTGTCAAGTGTCTGAGGCTGGATTTGAACTCAGGTCCTCCTGAATCCAAGGCCAGTGCTTTATCCACTGCGCCACCTAGCTGCCCCTCAAGTGATTTTTTAAAAAAAATCACTAAAACATTAGTTTGACAAAAACTAAAATTGTTAAATGAGGAAAATACAACTTCAATCTATTCCTCTATCCTGTACCCACTGAAATCATGTTCAGTGTATGTCTAAATTTGAGAACAGCAAGCTTTTTTTCTGTCATAAAAGTATAAGGAAATAAGAAAATAAAAAAACAAGTAATGTCAAAAATGCCAATAAAGGGGTTTTTTTAAATTATGAATTCACATTTATATATAAACCTTAATGCACACCAACTCTGTGGCATAAGTAATACATCACAAACATTAAGTGACCTGGTCACATCAGGTAATAAAGAGGGGATCCAAAAGAAGAACCCAAAATCTAGCACTATTTGCACTATTCATACAAAATCCCTCATATGCTAGGCTAGCAACAACTGGCAATATATTTGCTATCTTAATTATTTTTTGCTTCATCTCATATTATATTTAATTTTTATTCTTTGACCACACACCAGCACGTTAATAGCAGAAAGTGACTAGAACAATGTACCAAGCCACCATAAAATTTCCTAATGAAAATTCAAAAATAAAAGAATATCCCAAACTATGGAAAATCAAAAGGTGACTGTTGGGCTATATGTGATTTCTAGACAAAACTTGTATATGGCAATCCTTATATCCACTGAATTAAACACATTGACCTCTGGAACTGAATTCTAAAAAAAACATGAATAGAAATTTTATTCATTCCTATCATTAATGCATCTAAAGAAGCTGGACCCTCAGACATGGGTGCTGTTTTAACAACAACTGAATAAGGAAAAACAATTAACATTTGAAAGTCTCTAAGAAGCTACTTCATCATTTCCAGCTGCCTGAAAATGTATGGCTTGAGCACTTACTCTATATGTTAACATCTCTAGCCCTGATTTTTTTCTCTTGTAAAAATGATGAGGTGATTAGAAAACATCATCTTTACAGTCTCCCTGGGCCTTTTAAATGTCATAATCTTTTAGAAGCAAAAAAAATGCAAAAATCCACCACCATATTTTACTCCTTTTGCTACATATTAATATAAATGATTTATTTACCCCAAGCAAAGTAACAATGAATGGTTCATAATACCAGCAAAAAATGCCATACCTAACCAACCATTAGGGAATAACCTAAAATGGACACAGTGAAAGACAAAGTGAGAAACCAGTGATTTAAAAAAAAAAACTGACAGGGACAGTTAGGTGGTGCAGTGGATATAGCACTGGCCCTGGATTCAGGAGGACCTGAGTTCAAATCCGGCCTCAGACACTAGACACTTATTAGCTGTGTGACCCTGGACAAGTCACTTAACCCTCATTACCCCAACCAAAAATAAACCAGAAAACAAAAAAAAACACCTTATTATTAGGCCAATAAATATGTACACTATAAAACACACAATATAAATTTTAGAAAGCTAAGATGAAATAATATTGATCCGAAATTAAATAAGAAACCACTGAAGTCTACTTAATAGGAAAGTGACTCAGAGGAGTGTTTTAGGAATACCTTATTAAGAACAATGTGGAGGGGACAGTAGATGAAGAACCAGCCCTGGACTGAAAAGGACTTGAGTTCAAATTCGACCTCACCTGACAATTACTAGCTATTGTGACCCTGGGCAAGTCACTTAACTAACCTCATGGCACAAAAAGAAAAGGGAGAGAACTATGTGGAGGATGAATTGGATGGTAGAGAGATTGGAGGCAGGGAGACTGTAAGAAATGGGTAGTTGTCTCCTCTCAATGTGGATATAACAGTCAGTCATACACCCCCTGACTTGTTTGTAGGACAAAGGTCTCAGATCCCCTCCTCCCCCTCAGGTTAGCAAGGTCACATGGTTCAAGGAGCCCTGGTCTCAATTAGGTCCCCTCCAGAGCTCTGTCCATATAAGGAAGTATAAGGTCCACTCCTGAGTTATGCCCATACAAGGAAGAGGGGTGGAAATACTGCATTCTGATTAGCTAGTTTTTGCACCTAGATTGTAACCCCACCAGTGATGAAAAAGGGGAAGGTCCATTCGCGTTAGGGACTAGGGTATAAAACAGGGCCTGTGAGCCCCCTTTCTGGGCACCCACTAGCTGCACACTAGGGTGCCTCCTTCTCATGAGAAGAAAATAAACCTTGTCACCTCGCTGCTGAGTTCCTGAGAATTATTGAGAAGAGGATGGATTTTTCCCTCACAGAGACCAATTAGGAAGCTACTGCACTTTAGTTGAGGTGAGAGGGAACAAGAACCTGAGAGGGGATGCAGGCTATGTTAACGGAGAAAAGGGACACGAGAGAGGTAGAGGATGAACTCAGAAGTTTTTCTGACTGTTCAGATTATGTGTGATGAATGAAGGAAAGTGGCTGAAATGATAGGGGTGCTTTGGATTTTAAGAAGAAACTTTGGAAATGGGGTGGGTTGGAGGAAGAGGGAGAGAATGCAATAATGACAGAGGCACAATCCAGCTGTGGCTGCTAATCCTGGCTCACTAACTGCCACCCAAAATGAAAAGGTAGGATTCCTGCCACTCAGGGTACAATCCAAAGTAAGGCAGCTGTTCTAGTCACAAGGCGATCTGGGAAACAGGGCAAAGGATCCCATTGGGATCAGAGCTAGTGCCTCTGAGACTGTTCCCTAGTCCTGAAGAGGTCAAGCCCTGGCCTCCTGGGGATATGGTGGAGATCCTGTACAAGTAGACTGTGGGTCAGGTCACAGATCCAGATTTGGGGACTATTTATATTATAGAGCAAATTCTACAGAGAGGAATTAACATGACAAACACAGTACTTCAGGAAACAGGCATAATATGACTATAGAATGGTGAACATTTTCCACAAAAGTGCAGGAGGTTCAAGTTAGTTTCCACAAAACTTAGTTTAACATTTGCTGCTCCTCAATGATGATAAAGAGCCAAAGCAACAGAAATGCTTCTGATCTGTATTTCTTTATCTAATAAGTCTGTCATAAAATGCTTCTATTATAATTCAACTTTAGAAGCCCTATCTGTAAAGGTGAAACCACAAGTATTCCTCCTATAAGAAGGTTGAAATGAATTGCTGAATGGCAGGATTCTTATGCCATTGGCAGAAGCTGGAGATGTAATGCTTCACCCCCCCACCCTCAAGGATCTTTGCAGCATGAAAATCTGCTTTGTGAAGAGAAGACAGACCCATTTAGGCATAACCAACAAATAAATGATAATGTCTAACAATGATGAGTAAACAAACCTTTATTAAGAGCCTGAGTGCCAACCCCTCTTTGGAAAAGAAATGAAAACTTCTAATTTCTAGGAACAGCACACTGCCCAGGAGGGTCAAGCAAATACCAACCCAACAAACCAATTTCTAAGATCAAAGGTTGAACTGAAAAGATATTTTCAAGAAAGAGAAAAATTATTTTACACTGATACTAACAAGCTATACTGCAAATAGCACATCGTAAAAAAAATGAATGAATTGGTTCATAATTTTTTTCCTTATCTGACAAGATAAAATCAGATAAACAAATGATTTAATTAAGCTCTGAAATTGGGGTCTCAACACAATTATCTGTACAGAATGATGAAACTGGCTAAGACATTCTGTGTATTAACTCATTCCCTGGAAGCAGGATTTGATAGAGGAAACCTATTAAACGTCAATTCAATACAGAACCCCTAACTCCAAACAATAACAAAAACAACAAAAACCTTCTGTTGTATAAAAACATATTAAAAATGACACTCAGAGGGGGCAGCTAGGTGGCGCAGTGGATAAAGCACCGGCTCTGGATTCAGGAGTTCCTGAGTTCAAATCCGGCCTCAGACACTTGACACTTACTAGCTGTGTGACCTTGGGCAAGTCACTTAACCCCCACTGCCCCGCAAAAAAAAAAAAAAAAAAACAAAACAAAACAAAAATGACACTCAGGACAGCTAAGTGGCACAGTGGATAAAACACCAGCCCTGGATTTCGAGGGACCTGAGTTCAAACTGGCCTCAGACACTTCACACTTACTGGCTATGTCACCCCGGGCGTCACTTAACTGGGGGGGGGGGGGGGGGGGGGGGGGGAGGAAGAAGAGAGGAGGAGAGGAGGACAACAAGGACACTCAATGCTTTCAACAAGTGTAGCAAATGTCCTAATCTCCTTGCTGTGAATAAATGAGGATATGTAAAATGTGAGGCTTTAAACCTACCAAGTAAACAATTTCTTCTTTTTTTTCCCTAAATAAATGTCAATGTAACTATGTACAATACCCTTGCAAAAGATGAAGGAAGATCACTTAATGTGAGACTAATAAGAGACAGCAACTCTAGTTTAGATAGAACAAACCAGAGGGAAAATGCTGGAAAGTAAGCCTTTGTCCAGAGTTGTAGGGGCTATGAACCAAATTCAACATTTACTTAGCACCTTTAAGGCACTATGGTGGGCATTGCATACTTTCCTTTTATCTAATTTTTTAATTTGTTTGATTTGTTTTTGTTTCTTTTGCAGGGGAATGAGAGTTAAGTGACTTGCCCAGGGTCACACAACTAGTAAGTGTCAAGTGTCTGAGGCCAGATTTGAACTCAGGTACTCCTGAATCCAGGGCTGGTGCTTTATCCACTGCACCACCGAGCTGCCCTCTGTGTTCCTTTTAAAAGAAAAATAATGAAGCAAAGGAGTGCTTTTTTTAATACAAGTAAATGGGAGACGATAGCAAATTTAAAACCCCACATATTAATTTACCTTAGCTACATTCTAAGACTGAATTCTTTTAATCAGTGTGCTTAGCGAAATTTACCACTCCCTAAAAACAAAATTGTTTGCTTCATGTTATTCATCTATCACAGATGTTTTAATGAGCTAAGTGTTTTCATCACGTTATACATAATTACACTTCATTGATACGAAATCCATAAAGTAAGGACCATTACAAAAATATAACGTTCAGTGTTTTTGTTCTCAAAACTAAACTGTGTTAATATGTCACAGATATTGCAAAAATGGTAATTACACAGATGTTTAAAACTGGATCAGGACAACAGAATTAAATGCACTCACAATCTGAGTGTTACTGGGAAGCCCTAGGGCTTAGGTTAGTAACAATATTACTCACTGGGGGTTAGCCTGACCCAGTCACACAAAATAGTCTGGGACCTTACAACAGCTTGAGTCAAATAACTGAAAAAATTACTGCTCACACTTCCATACAATGAAGAAAATTAACTTCCTATGAAAACAAGTCCTTGCACTAGCATAAGGATTCCTAGATTCACCCTGACAAAGTATAGAGCAGTAAGTGATGGGAAAATATAAATAAAAACCAAGCTGCACAATCTCTTTTTTTTTTAATATATGGGGGGGGCCGCAATTGGGGTCAAATGACTTGCCCAAGGTCACACAGCTAGTAAGTATCAAGTGTCTGAGGCCAGGTTTGAATTCAGGGCAGTGCTTTATCCACTGCACCGCCTAACTGCCCCCCAGCTGCACAATTTCAACAAATAAGACACTGATGTTCTTAATGAGTAATCTTTAATCTTTTTTACATCCAAATAATAAACGAGCACCTGGATGCAAAATTAGGATTATATTTGTGGCCTTTGTATTATCAAAAAATGTTTTATATTTGTGATAGTGAGATTCTTAGGATAGAGAGCAAAGTTTTACTTGAGCTGTAGGGTCATTGTCAGTATTCTTTAATATTCTCAAATTCTGGTCAAACATATGGGTTATGATACAAGGCCAAAAAGCAGGTCATTTAGTCATGGTTTATATCCATTTGAAGAGAGTTCCAAGCTTCATATTAACCTGAAACTAAGGTACCCAATTAATAGCTTTAAAAGAGAAAACTGAGGAGGCCATTTTATAAGAACCCCATCATACAAAACAATTAAAAAAAAAAAAAAACGCTTATAGCTCACTCTAAATCCAGGACTTCATATTACGACAAATAGGGGGAAGGGGAATGGGAATCCCCAAATCCACCTGAATGGTTTCAGTTTTTATATTAACAGTCTGACTATAAGACAAAGTTTTGCAAAAAGGCGTGCTCGTCGCCTCTATCTGAAAAATCTCGGTCCCAAACATAATCTGTCATTTTTCCATGCCTGAGCTGCTCTAAATTAGTATGAATCATTTCATTGATCAAATTTGGCATATTAGAGTCTTTGTTGAACTTGAGTCATGCAAATGTGAAGACCCAAAAAAAACAGCGGATTATGGACATCAAAAAGATAGAAAAGAAGGGGCAGCTAGGTGGCGCAGTGGATAGAGCACCGGCCCTGGAGTCAGGAGTACCTGAGTTCAAATGCAGCCTCAGACACTTAACACTAGCTGTGTGGCCCTGGGCAAGTCACTTAACCCCAATTGCCTTACTAAAAAAAAACAAAAAACAAAAACAAAACAATGTTACTATATAAATTGTTCTCCTAGTTCTGCTTACTTAACATTCTACAAGTCTTCCCAGATTTCTCTGAAGTCATTTCTTTCATTATTTCTGACAGACCGATGGTATTCTATTTAATTTTCATTGATCATAATTTGTTGAGCCATTCTCCAACTAATGATAAGAAACTCCCTAAGTTTCCAGTTCTCTTTACTACTACAAATAGAACGGCTAAAAATGTTTTGTTTTATTTTTAATATGGGTCCATTTCCTATTTCTTTCCTATCTTTGGGATAAGGCTTAATTAATGGTATCAATGGATCAAGGATATGCACAGTTTAGCAACCATCCAACATGTTTCCCAGATCGGCCTGACAAAATAAATTAAATCTAAAAAGCTCTTTACATACATCATCAAACCAAATCAATTAAGCAATAAGCCAGCATTTATTATGTGCAAAGTATCATACCAAGATAAGAAATATAAGGAAAAAATGATCAAGAAACTTAAATTCTACTGGAGAAGGCAACATTTACTTAAGTAGGTAAAGACAAGATTGATTTTAAGTATTTCCAATATAACCTGGACATAGCTGACTTCTATATAATCACTTGCATGTTGTCACCTCTATAAGATTGCATGCTCCTCAAGGGCAAGAACTGTCTCTGACCTTTCCTTCTGTCTTCAGCACTTAGCACAGTACCTGGCACAAAGTAGGCATTTAAAAAATATTTACTGACCCAAAGTGAGTTTAGAAGGAAAGTCACTTATTGCTGAAGAATCACAACAAGCCTCCTATAGGATTTGGCATTTGAGTTGAATCTTGCCTATTCTATGAGGCAGAAGTGCCTATGGAGGAGAGTCATTATAAAGGCATGGAGAAAAGAAAGGGAGGGTCATATGTGAGGCATACCATCACGGAGCCACAGAATGTCAAGGTAATTAGCTTGAGAGGGAGATTTAAACACATAGCATTTCTGACTCCAAAATCCACTACTGTTCCCTAAAGTTCCTACAGATGAAATGAAGAAAGCTGACATGAAAAGGGATCCGCTGGCCTGCTCTTCTACATTCCAGTCTCATCAGGAAAGACAGCATGACAACTGCATGTGGACTCTTAGTACCTCACACTACACATCAACATTGTGAAGGTGTGGAAATAGCATTTAGGTTGAGGCTAGACATTGAGTGGCTATAATACTAAAAGGCATGACGAAGGCAATCATTTTAAAGGCATTCGAAAATAACATCAGAAAGAAAAGAAGATGGGGAAAGCCTAGGGAAAGAAGAAATCACTGACAATACCCTAACCCACCACACTCCTTGGGGGAAAAGAGAGAATGCATCAGTAACTATCAGTCCAAGTGGCTACTTTGACATCTCAATAAAATCTTTATTCAATGATTTGTATTGTGGTCTATGCAGACATCCAGGGTAACTTAAATTTCTCAGAAGATTTCCTATGCCAGACCACATCTTGTCTCTCAATTAAATGAAATGTATAAGAACCCTGGATATGTTTTGTTATTCACAAAACAGCAATTAACTCCGTAAAGCAAAATACAACTTTAAATGCTCTCTGCCTGTGCACTGTATATTTAAAAATCAAACAAGATTTTTAACATATTCCCATAAAGATAAATTGGTATAATTATCATCACATACTGTGAGAAATGGGTAGCTGTCTCCTCTCAATGTGGATATAACAGTCAGTCATACACCCCCTGACTTGTTTGTAGGACAAAGGTCTCAGATCCCCTCCTCCCCCTCAGGTTAGCAAGGTCACATGGTTCAAGGAGCCCTGGTCTCAATTAGGTCCCCTCCAGAGCTCTGTCCATATAAGGAAGTATAAGGTCCACTCCTGAGTTATGCCCATACAAGGAAGAGGGGTGGAAATACTGCATTCTGATTAGCTAGTTTTTGCACCTAGATTGTAACCCCACCAGTGATGAAAAAGGGGAAGGTCCATTCGCGTTAGGGACTAGGGTATAAAACAGGGCCTGTGAGCCCCCTTTCTGGGCACCCACTAGCTGCACACTAGGGTGCCTCCTTCTCATGAGAAGAAAATAAAGCCTTTGTCACCTCGCTGCTGAATTCCTGAGAATTATTGAGAAGAGGATGGATTTTTCCCTCACACATACCAAAATTAATATATACTCACCAAACTGTATAGAGCACAAGTCTGACTATGTCACTACACTGATCAATAAAACTCCAATGGCTGTCTATCGTCTCTGGGTTCAAATGCAATCTCCTCTATTTGGCATATAACATTTGTCCTAACCTGACAGACACCTACTTTTCCAAGCTTATTCTAATATTACATCCCTCTATACCCACTAGAGACCAAACTGGCCTTCACCTCCCATCCAACTGGTTTCTTTCAAAGCTCAGCTCCAATAATGTACCTTTTCCTGATTTCCCTTCCACATCCCACAAAACTAATTTTGATTTATTTTTCTTTTGCATGTATTTTTGTGTATCTGTTGTTTATCTTGTAGCAACAGGAGGGGCATGAACACTTAATTTTTGTCTCTGAATCCCCTTCACTAACCATAAGAACTAGCACAGATTAGCAGCTTAATAAAAACATGGTTACTGTTTAAAATATATGCTTCCCAGAGGTGGCAAGGTTCTTCCAAATGTTCCTATGAGTAGATGACATTATATCAAACTTCAAAGAGCCATGTTTACTCAAAAGACATCACCAAGCCGTTCACATTGAAATAACAATCAATGTCCATCAATAACTGAAGGCTTGTGGCCCAAAGGACTAAAGGCCAATACCACTGGTGGTAAGCCTAGCAGGCATATGTGTGTATTCATGAACACATAGGAAGGGACAGGAGGGAGGAGCGCCTGAGACCAGGCACTTCTCATAGAGCAGAGTAGAGATCTATGAAGTGAACAAAAAAATTGAGCCATATTGGATAGAACTTCTTAAACTGTGGGTCGTGTAACAATGTGAGGTTCGCAAAAAAAAATGGCAACAGTAGAAGGTTATATATACCTCTTTTATATACATATATGTACCAGGGGTTGTGTAAACATTTCTGGGGTGAAAAGGAGTGGAAAAAGTTTAAGAAGGCCTAGTATAGAACACATTCAATGCAAAAACAGACAAAAACATTTACTTGAGCACAAAAAAACACCAACAAGAATCCAAAAAGTCAGCAGTAACAGATAACCAATACAATTAAAGTATTCCACTGCTATCTACAAGTCATTAAAATATCAAAGGGTCTCCAGGGCATTAACTCCTCTTTGGAAAACTTACTGAAAGACAAAAAGAATCACACTGGAGAAAAAAGTACAGATAAGGGTTACCCCTATTGAAGAGATATAGCATTCTTTTCCCATGGATATAATAAATTTACATTCATATAAGACTTTAAGGTTTATGAATGCATAAAAAGTAATGTTGACCAGGAAGCTCTCTTTCAAATTATACTTACAATCATAAAAATGTAAAAACTTACTGGATATTATCTTTGATGATTAAGAATACTAAGCTGTTATGTTTTGCATAAGTGCACATGTATGACACATTGAATTGCTTGATTTCATAGGGAGGGTTGAGGAGGAAGGAAGAAAATTTAGAACAAAGTTTTTTAAAAATCAATGTGGAAAAAAAATTTGTGGTTTTTTTACATGTAACAGGGAAAATTCTAAATAAAATGAAAATAATATTTTAAAAATAATTATACCAAGATATTATAAATACATTCATGTCCGTATGTATATGTATATGTGTGTGGATGCATGAAATGAAATGATTACCTGTAAAAAAATTGTAAACACAAACACATGTGCATATATTAATATAGAGATGTAAATATCTATCTATCTATCTATCTATCTATCTATCTATCTATCTATCTATCTATCTATCTGTCTGTCTGTCTGTCTGTCTGTCTGTCTGTCTATATAGCATTTTGGAACCAGCTATTATCTACTCTAAAGCCTTGCTTTACACTGCTGATAAAAACTGAAGCACAGATTAATGGATTTTCATGATGATAAAGAGGGTACAACCCAGTTCTCCTAGTTACATGCTCTTTGCTATTATGCTATAATACTCCTAGTCTTTGCGAGTGTAGACATCTATTTTTTTTTTTGCTTATCTCAAGTTAGAGCAAACAGTTTTAATACTTTGCTATGTTACTTAATGTAGATTCTACAACATCAAATTTCATAGTCACTATTTCTCAGGGAGAAGTATAAAAGAAAACAGCAGCTATCCCAAAGTTGTTCTCATTCTCTAGACACACCCAGCCTTCTACTATCCTTCTTCCACCATGGTGAATAAGCCACAAGACCAAACAACTCTAGAAAAAAAGATAATGAACATTTAACTGTGAGGCAAACAAGACTGTAAAGCCAAAAGTGTTGAATACCAAAGAAGAAAAACAGACATGTTTATGGAATGGAAAAACGTTTAAGGACAACATAACCCTAACTTTTAAAACTCAAACCTAAACCTCTGATGGTATTCTGTAGTACAGTACCTATCAGCGCCACCTTCTGTTCTACAAACTGAGGAATGACCTATTTGATATCAAACATTAGCAAACACCATTAAAGCAAACAGAGCTATTGTGGCTATGTGATTTATACACCTGGAAGTTATTATTAGAAAGGAATAGTAGGGGCAGCTAGATGGGGCAGTGGATAGAGCACCAGCCCTGGAGTCAGGAGGACCTGAGTTCAAATCTGGCCTCAGACATTTAACACTTACTAGCTGTGTGACCCTGGACAAGTCACTTAACCCCAATTGCCTCACCAAAAAAAAAAAAAAAAAAAAGAAAGGAATAGTAAAGAATATTACCTCTTCCTAAACTAATACTATCTAAAAGATTTCAGTACTTAGCCCAGCCAAGTTTTAAAAATATGAAAGAAGCTCAATAAAACCAATGTAAGATATAAATATCGCCAAAAAAAAAACCACCAAGAATAACTGGAAAAAATATAAAGAAGTCCCCATGGTTTTTGCTCCAGAAAACTAGACAGATAAATCTTTTCAAAAGATTTGTACTGGTCCTGTGTTAGTAGTTTTAATCAACACAACAGAGCCATTCTTCTATAAGCTTTTGGTCTGACATTGCAAGATAAAAAGACACTGTTCAAGAAATGCTAAATTAAAGGAAGTATATATACCAACTGCTCAAACTCAAGTTCCTTCAAAAACTCCCCTAATTTTGTCAAAGAAAAATTAAGCCTAGGAAAAAGTATATGTTTTACTGCATAAATTGGGGGGAAGGGAAATCAGGCCAAACTGTTTGTTTGTGAATTTTAATAATTATTGAAAAGGCTAGTCTCTAGTAACCCTAAGATTCAAGCCACACTACCGAAAATAAATCCCAATAGCAACAGGCAAATACAGCCGCGAGGCTAATTTGTAACTATGGCATAGGCTTAGAGTTGTGTTTTCAACAGACATTCCTTGTTTCCAGCATACAAAGTTCTTGTGAACAGCTTTCACTGGAAAATTTCCATTTTGGTTATAAAATTTATTTAATCAATTTCCCAAGGATGTCAGGAATAAAAACCAGAATCCCTTTCTTTATTCTCCCTAGTTTAATTGAGGAATTTGTACCACTACATTATGCCAACAGAACACCTATATAATTTTTGATAACCTAACCTAAAATCTTTTTTTTAAAAACAGCAGGATAACAGTTTTTTGAAGTTTATCTCCTTTGGCAACTTTTAAGTAAGCACTATTAAGACTAGTTTGCATCCATACTAACAGCAAACAACAGAAAGACTAACAATAGAGATATATTGGAAAATATCTTCTATAAAAAAGGTCAGAGAAAACATGACTGGAAATTCACTCATTACCAGAAAGAGGAGACAGAATACAAGAGATCACCACAAATTAAGGGGAAAGGGGCTACCAATCTTATTCTTATCTTAGTCTACACACCTTGGGCTGCCACAGTTCCACTGCCTCCCCACTGCAACCTCCCATACACAATAAAAAACATCAGTGAGCCAATTTACCATCCCTCCTGGTCTCCCAAATCTGAAGCCTCCAACTCTTACAGGATCCTAGGAAGCAGAAATGGGAGGGGCATAAATCACTGGAGAATATAAATGCTGGTGAACTTTTAATCCATTTTTCCCTCCACAACTCCACCACATTAACGGTTGTATGATAGTTACAAGGGGTAATTACTTAAGACAAGAAACAATTTTGATATGGTTTATTTCTGTGACAGCAAAGAGTCACATATTTCTGCTACTTCTGAATGTAGAAGCTGACTTTGACTAACAACTAACTTTGACCAGATGAAACAATACTGAGCTTGTGTATCTACTTTCAGTTGTCAAATGAGTGCAGAACTTTGTGCCTGGAAAAAACATTTCATTTCATTGTTTTTATGGTGTTTAGTATTGGAAATTTCAGTCACTTAAATCCAATTCATCAACAAGTCAAGACATCACCCTCATAAGGTCAGCAGACCTCTTTGAGAACAAAAGGACAAACAACAATGACTGTTACATCTTGATGGGGTTATTGGTGTCAAGCATTTCAAGAATCATTAAAGGGGCAGCTAGGTGGCGCAGTGGATAGAGCACCGGCCCTGGATTCAGGAGTACCTGAGTTCAAATCCGGCCTCAGACACTTAACACTTACTAGCTGTGTGACCCTGGGCAAGTCACTTAACCCCAATTGCCTCACTAAAAAAAAAAATTAAAAGAAAAAAAAAAAGAATCATTAAAGCCCATAATAAATGACTCATAAAACTACGCAAGAAATTCAGTTGAGGGGCAGCTAGGTGGTGCAATGGATAGAGCACCAGCCCTGGAGTCAGGAGTACCTGAGTTCAAATCCAGCCTCAGACACTTAACACTTACTAGCTGTGTGACCCTGGGCAAGTCACTTAACCCCAACTGCCTCACTTTAAAAAAAAAAGGCAGTTGAATGATGAGCAGGCAGATTTCAGAAAAACCTGGAAAGACTTAAGTAGACTGATGCTGAGTGAAGTGAGCAGAACCAGAGCATTGTACACAGTAACAGAAACATCCCTTTGATGATCAGCTGTGATAGACTTAACTCTTCTCAAAAATACAATGATCCAAGGGGCAGCTAGGTGGATTCAGGAGGACCTGAGTTCAAATCCAGCCTCAGACACTTGACACTTAACTAGCTGTGTGACCCTGGGCAAGTCACTTAAACCTTCATTTCCCCACCCCCCCCAAAAAACAACAACAAAACAAATAAACAAGTAACTGGAAAATAATAAAATACTTTTATGACAAAAAACATTTTTAAGCAGATGAAAATGAAAAAAACACTAAGAAATTACACACTATTGCTGTAAAAGAGTCTGATTAACCCTCAGAAAGCAAGCAAAAATAAAGTTCAGAGAAACTAAGACGCTGGAGAGGTCGGTACTAATTCCTCTAGATGTATGGGTTTCCTGAAAGTGGAAGAACAGTGGGAAGACAAATTCAAACATCTAGTTACAACAAAGAAAAACATGCCAGAGACAAGACAATACAAAGACTTGAACACTGAAGATTAGAAAAAGGTTATTCTTTTTAGCCACCTAAACTTACTTTTTCATTCAAGGCTACAATAAAACCACCATCAGAAGAAATCCAAGTGAACCTGTAAGGGTTTTTGATCTGACTGATTATAAACATGAACCTAAAAAAAAAAAATGTTTTGAGGGCAGCTTTATTTCCAGGGGGTCATAGAAGTCATTACCTCATTGTGAATGATGAAATGAAAAAATATACTGATATACTGGAAGCAGAACTGTTCTGGAATTAAATTAATTAACAAGTGGAGAAAGAGTATTACAATGTGACTTTGCACTAGGCCTTCTACATGTCATGAAAGGTCAAGAAATTTATCTCAAAGACAAAAATGAAGTGCTTGAGAAATCACTTGATTTCTGCCCACTGAAAACCTGGGAAACATGGACTATTTGTCAAAAGTATTTTTAATATTCAATGGGTTAAATGTGGTTTCATGTTAAAGAATTTTTAAATTTAGATTTTGTGAACACAATATCAAATGATGCAGTACAAATGATTGTAGCAAAAGGAGGGTATGTTACATAATAAACTTTTTTAAAGATATAAAAAGTAACAAGATATGAAACAACAAAGTCCATTATTTTACTTTGTCTCAGTAGCTTTGTACACACCACTGTATTTGTGTATAACCCCTACTAGATGGTTCTCAAGAGGGCAGGAATCTTATTTAAACTTTGTATTTCACAATAACACCCGGCACAACAGAAGACACTTAGAAATATTAGCTAAATTTAATTAAAGGAGGGGGGAATCTGTCTTCCCAAGTTGTAGATCTGAAGGACCTACAACCTTCAGACTAGAAAGGGCAACCAAGTACATTTTCTCTGACTGTCCCCATGCTTGCAATGCTCTCTCTCTTCAACTCCACCTAAGGACCTCTCCAAAATCTCTTGCTGGAAGCCTTCCCCAGCCTGTGCCTTGCCTCTGCATTATCCTCTGTATGTAGCTTGCTCTCTATATATTTGTTTGCATGTTGTCTCCCCCATTCAACTGGAAGCCCCTTAAGGGAAGGGACTGTCTTTCGCAATTTTTTATATCCCTGGCACAAAGCATAAGGACCTGGCACACAAAAGGACTTAATAATGATGACTGATTGGTTGATCAATTGATTAAAGTGAACAAAGGTTGGCTGAGTCCCTGACATCTACTGCCTAAAAAGCTTCAAAGGGAAGCTTTGTCAGAGACTCAGAGCACAGGCCCAATAACTTCAAGGAAGAGAATCTGAGTATGATGCTGTAGGTAAGAGCATTTTGGGAACAGATGGTTGGCTAAAGAATTCTTCAACTGCAGTGGTTTAAATTGTAAAAACCATGCTGCTAGAGCTAAAGGAGATCTCAGAGGCCACCTAGCCCAGCCTCTCCCATTTTACAATTGAGGAAACTGAGATTAAGATTTGAATTGCCCCAAGCCTAAGAGCTGTAAACATGATGGGAAAGGATTGAGCCCTATATCTTCTGACTCTACAGCCAGGCCTATTTCTCTGAGGTCACACTGTCCTTCAAAATATCCTAGGGGATGCTCAAATTACAGGTTCTAACTATGGATCATGATAGGAATGGTCATCAAGTCTCTGCATGTACAAAGTGGGGAAACAATGATGAAACTGTAAGCAATGAGAACTACCAGCAGCAACATTCTGAGGCAAATACTGCCAACTTGAACATAAAGACTCCTGGGTATTGTTCATTATTCTGTTATTCATATCTAAATTTTACCTCCCAGGGAAAACAAAAACAAAAAAAATGATCTAGTTTATTTCTCAATTGTTTATTAAGTTACAAAGTAACTTGAGGATTGTCTCCTGAATAGGTTACTTTGTAAATTTTTGGCACCAAAATTAATTACATTTCTATAGCTCTTTAGTGCTCACAAAGTGCTATCACAGAATAGACAACAAGTACAAAAGGAGTTAAGAGATTTGTCCAGGGTCATGCAGTATTAATATACATATTGAAAGAACATAAAAAATGCCAGCACCAAAGGCACAAATTAAATTTATATATTGTATCATAAATACATTTGAAAAAATAGTTGTCTCTAGCATCAAACCAAACAGCCTTGAAATACAGATAATTGACAAGTATTATCCTCTCTTATAGATCAAATAAATGAATCTAAGAGAAGCAACAGTAACAAAATGTATATTCTCCTTAATCACTGCTTCACAGTAGGAGAAAGCCTGGCTTTTCTACCCTTTTTTAAGGTGTGCAAATCTTATTTCCTCCCCCTAGCTTGGACTGCATGAACTGAACCAAGGAGAAAGGAAGGAAAATCCCTGGTCCCTCTCTTTTACCCTAGCTCCAAGAAATGGGGGTATTTGTTTCTGTTCTGGGCTTTTTGTTCAGTTTCAGGTACCAAGGTGATTCCCATAAGAGCTAGGAAATCAATCTATGGTGATTTTGGAGACACAATTGCAGAGTGGTACAACCAGCCCAATATGGAGATCCTGGGAAGGCAGGGTGCCTGGAACTTGAGCCTTAGACAGGTTTTGGACCTGGAACTGTGTTCTCTGGGAACCAAGCTAAAATATCAACCTAATCCCCACCCCCAGAAAGAGGTGAAGCAAGAAGCAGGGAGAAGAGGAGTATTATGCCTCCTACATGTTGGGGAGGGGTGAATTTTTATGTTGTTGGTTTTTTTAATCATTGAAGGAAGTGGATCAGAAAGGGGAAAGAGGTGGGGGAGGGGAACCTGGCTCACTTTTTTTTTTTACCAGTGGCTCTACCACTGACAAGGTTACATAGTATTTATCCTGTCTCGTCTAAACAATGTAAGAGCTGAATTATCTTCTTACCTACTTGAAATCAAGCTCAATGACTGTTTTTTTTTAATGACTTTTAAGATACCTATTACAGGGGCAGCTAGGTGGTGCAGTGGATAGAGCACCGGCCCTGGATTCAGGAGGACCTGAGTTCAAATCCGGCCTCAGACACTTTACACACTTACTAGCTGTGTGACCCTAGGCAAGTCACTTAACCCCAATTGCCTCACCAAAAAAAAAAAAAAAAAAAAAGATACCTATTACAACCAACCTTACATGTTAACACTGAGATCTAACTGGCTTAGTAAACTAAAGCTAATGCTATTGGTTTAGATTTCTGACTAGGAGTATACAAACACTGAATAACTAGGAGAAACTCAAGCAGGGAAGGTGGGCTCAGTGGAATCAATAGGTCTTACTGGTTATTCTTCATGAGTATGCTTTCCTTATAATGGCTAAGTAGATTTTTTTAAAAGTGTGATATCTACAAATGTTTAATTGGAATTTAGTTAGAATTTTGGAAAATTGAATCTAAACTACAGAAGACCATCCTGAAACATTCTATTTTCACCAAGAGGCCCCAACAGGTCTTGCTTTGGGATTGCTATGGAGTCTAGGAATTTATAAGCAGATGGGAACTTGGAAGTCATCAATTCCAACTTGCTCTTTTAAGACAAGGGGAATTTAAATTCCAGATAGGGCAGAGAATTTGTTCAAGTTTTACATGAGCGGTAGAAAATAGGGCTCAGATTTTCTGAACTCCTATTAATTGACCTACCACCACGATACCTCATAGAAGCAACTGGACAATACTGGTACTCTCAAGTATAAATGGAAAAGGTATCAATCATTAAGTAAGGACAGTAAAACATGAGACTTGAAAGTTCTCACTTTAATTCCACTTTACTTCCACTACAACCTCCATCTCAAATTCCTT
The DNA here is from genome assembly GCF_019393635.1 of Dromiciops gliroides. NCBI lineage: Eukaryota > Metazoa > Chordata > Mammalia > Microbiotheria > Microbiotheriidae > Dromiciops > Dromiciops gliroides. The sequence continues at coordinate 626,971,045 of NC_057863.1, read as the reverse complement.
ATCTATATGTTTTCTTTTCTCATTTATCTAATGAAAACCAGTTGAATTACATAAAATCATTAAGGAATTAAATATGAATAAGATTTTTTTTCAGAGAATATTGCAATGAAGCTCAGAGGCAACTAAAAGAGATATTCTAAAAAGGCCATTCAAAGTGTCAGTCTAAAAAGAAAAGTTTTCAAGTCTTTTATCAGCAGGAAATATGATAAACACATTTATACCATGGCTCAGCCACTCCCTTATTATTCCACAACTACTTCACTAAAAATATCACCACACCTGCTTTTAAAAGCAATGAAACTAATGCATTCATTCAACAATCTTTACTACCTAAGTAAAGCCACTAACAAAGTAATCTTTGTCAGAAACAGGGCCAAAATCAAAGGATATTTCCATGAAATCTTCAGTTTAATGTTATTAATGGTAATGACTAAAATGCCAACAACAATCTACCAATAAAAGCTATTAAACAGCTTTTTAAAATTCCAAAATGAATCTCCTTAGTATCTGATTCAACAGCCTCACCCATTACCAATTCAAACCTGATAATGAAGGAAGATTCACATTCTACTTTAAAGCAATGTTTAGCAGCACACTGCATATATCAATTAGTAATAATCCTGACTAATGAATGGGAACACACTATTCATCTTGATGGTAAAATTGAACAAGGAAATTACTGCAATACTAAAAAAACCCCTGATATCTGGGTTAAACTCCCTCTTTTAATGCAGATCAAACCTTACCTATCTTAAACGATGGTTTCATTGAGTTATGGGTGCAGAAAACATCACCTGGTAGCCAAATTCATGATAATTAGACAACAAATACAGTCTATTGCCAAGCCTATACTGAAACGTTTTTGCAGTTTCTTAGGCCCTGCCAGAGTATGTATGGGCTCTTCTGGCACTGCCCTGAAGCAAGCAGAATCCCTTGCCTATTAGAGTGAGACACAGGAGTCCTTTCTTTAGTGGAGGTCACACCCAATCTGTCTTGCTTGGTTCTCCTCCTCCCTATTTGCTTCTCAGTCTCTTTTGCCCGATCCTCCTCCAGGCCATTCCACTACAGTGGGCCCTCTTCACCTAGGCCCCAAGGATTTTAATTATGATATTTATGTTGATCATTCTCAGATGTACCTATCCTGTCCTAAACTCTCCTCTGAGCTTCAATCTCATATCTCTAGCGGTTTCTTAAAACTTCAAACTAGGGGCAGCTAGGTGGCACAGTGGATAGAGCACCGGCCCTGGAGTCAGGAGTACCTGAGTTCAAATCTGGCCTCAGACACTTAACACTTACTAGCTGTGTGACCCTGGGCAAGTCACTTAACCCCAATTGCCTCACTAAAAACAAACCAAAAAACCCTGAAACTAGATGACCAGTAGACATCTTAAGCTCAACTTGTCCAAAACAGAACTTATTCAATTTCTACCTAAACCCTTCACACCTCGTGATTTCCCTATTACTAGTCCCATTACCACATGACCCCCAACCTAGCTGTCAGTCTCAATTCCTCACACACAATCTTGCACCCCCCCAATCCAATCTGTTGCCAAGTTCTATCAATCTCACTTTTGCAACATCACAAGTTCATCATGCCCCCTTCTCTTCTGTTCTGCAAATATCACTACCCTGGGGCAGACTCTCATCACCACCCACTTGAAATAATGCAACAGAGAGCTGATGGCCTATCTGCTTGAAGTCTCTCCTGACTCCAATCCATCTTCTATCCAGGTGTCAAAGTTTTTTTTTTTTTCCTAAAGCACAGATCTGACCATGTCATCCTCCCCTAGCATCTCCAGCTCAATAACACTCCCATCCTTGGCTCTCTTCCACCTCCAGGATCAGAACCCACATCCTCAGTTCAGCTTTCAAAGTGTTTCCCAACCTAGCCCACCCATGCCATCCCCACCTTCTCAGGCTTCTTACACTGTACCATCCTCCATGTATTCTTTCATCCAATGACACTGGCTTCCTTGCTATTCCATAAACAAGATACTGGCTTCTCCCAACTCCAGGCCCTTTCTCTGGCTGTCCCCAACCTGCCAATCCTCTTTCTCTTCATCTCCATCTCCAGGCTTCCTTCAAATGTGAAGTAAGAGGGGGGCAGCTAGGTGGCTCAGTGGATAAAGCACCAACCATGGATTCAGAAGGACCTGAGTTCAAATTTGGCTTCAGAAATTTGACACTTACTAGCTGTGTGACGCTAGGCAAGTCACTTAACCCCCAACTGCCTCACCAAAAAATAAATAAATAGATGTCAATTAAAATCCCAAATTATGGAGGAAGACTTTCCCCAAAATCCTCTTAATTCTACTGCTTTCCCTTTTAAAACCCTTTCCTATTTCTCCTCATATATAGCTTGTATGTACTTATTTGGTTGTTGTTTCCTCCATTGGATTGTGAACTCTTTGAAGGCAGGGACTGTCTTTTGTTTGTTTTTGGATCCCCAGCACTCAGTACAGGGCCTGAAACATATTCGGTGATTAATAAATGCTTTTGCACTGATATTCTTAAAGTAGAATGACGGGGAGCAAATTCGTGCTTTTTTAAATGTATCTTTATCTACAATGGGGCTTTTGGATTTTTGGGGGGAGGGGGGAGCAGGGCAATGAGGGTTAAGTGACTTGCCCAAGGCCACACAGCTAGTGTGGAAATTTATTTTGATTTGGGGACCCTACCTTTAGGCTGAGATTAGAAAGCCTTAGGCCCTCAGGGTCTCTTTCCCTTCTGCTTCAGCTGAGCCAAAAAGCCCCATGGGCTGTACAAAATGCCAGCTCAGACAGCTTGGGGGGGGGAGGGGAAGCCCCCAGCTCCCTCCGACCTGAGCAGAGCTATCTGAAAGATCCCAGATAGCCTGTGCTGAGGCACGGGATGCTTGAGCATGCCCCCAGCCCCAGACGCAGCGGATTAGCTTGGTGTGTGGGTGCAAAAAGCCCCGAGATTTGAGTGGAGAGAAGAAAAGGTATATATAGACCTGGGGGTTAGACTCAGGGGGTTTCTGAGAAGGGGCGGCAGAGGGCAGACTGACAGAGCAGACAGACAGAAGGTTGGTGAGAGAGGAACACAGGGGTTCAGTGGTGGCAGTAAGGAGAGGAAAGTTAGAAGCAGGGGGATTTACAAAGTGAAAGGGTACAGGAGGAGTTAGTGACAGTAGCTGAGCAAGTGAGTGCCCTGAGGCAAGAGAAGGTTCAGGTGCTTATTGTATTAAAAAAATTCAAAGCACAGCAGGTGTGAAAGAGATGCAGTGGAAAGAGACCTCAGGAAAGCAGTCAGGTTGTACATTTTATTTCCCTGTATTTTTAATTTTCAATAGTATCTCATAAATAAACTCTGCTTTGATTATTTAGATAAGAGCCTTCTTAATATTTTGCTTATCAATTTGGGAGTAGAGCAGTGTGGTAGAACTTTGTAAACAGCCCACATTAAATTAACAGCAGTCAGATAGCCAAAATAGCCAACAAATCCCAGATTAGTACCTCAGTCAGATTAACCCCCCAAATTAGGCTAGTCAGTAAAAATATTCTTACACTAGTAAGTGTCAAGTGTCTGAGGCCGGATTTGAACTCAGGTCCTCCTGACTCCAGGGCTGGTGCTTTATCCACAGGCCACCTAGCTGCCCCAGGGCTTTTGATTTTAAATAAAATCCCAGGACAGCTAGGTGGCACCCTCACTGCACCGCAAAACAAAAATAGGAATGATCTATCTGTGACAAATTCACAATTTGGACTGTGGGAATCATTCCTCTTCCTTTAAGGAGCAGCCAGACTGCAGTGGATAAAGAACCAGCCCCGAATTCAGGAGGACCTCAGTTCAAATCCTGCCTCAGTCACCTGACACTAGCTGTGTGACCCTGGGCAAGTCACTTAACCCTCAGGGCCCCCACCCAAAAAAAAGGGTATTTCTACATAAAGCTAAGTGCACATAATTAAAAATCAAGTATCAATCCCATCCCTTCTAATCAACCCCAATAACTTTAAGTAAAGGAAGCCACATTCAAAGGAAGCCCAGGGACTCTCACTAACAATGACTCTAAGGGGATGAATTAGAATCCTCCAAAGAATAGGGGGAGATTTTTCCATGGCATTCTTCTAGTAATTTACCAAACAGATCTTAGAAAAAATAGGTAAGCATTTTTCTAACCAACATTTTTATCTAACTCAGCTCCAACCTGCAAGATGGTTAAATCATCGGCTCCATTCTTGTACAAAAACAGCATTCTTCCTTTGCAAATTCCCCAATCCAAACAGATCTTGGACAGAAGATAATGCCATCATTCAAAAATCAGGGTCCTGGGTCTCCTGACAGACAACTCCATGTAATAACAGTTTGGATACAATCATATATGTCTATCTCCTCTTGGAAGCATTTCTAACTATCTCCTATTGCTGTGCCAGGATGAGGAAAACTACACATTTTTTTTCATAATAAAAACAAAACCCCAATTTCTGCAAAACTGATAAGTTACCTCTGTATTTATAACACAAGTTGACAAGCAGTGTTCCCTATTTCTGCAAAATGTGAGCTTTTAGCAGCACATGTTTTCAATCACTTATTCCTCAAGGATGTTTGAAATATCTTCAAGCATTCTCTGAGTACTCTGCCAGTTTCATCTGCCACTTGTACTGATTATCAGAGGTTGCTTATGGGGAAAAAGGAAAAAGAAAGAGTGAACGGAACATAAGGAGTGTGTGTCTATGTGTCTGTGTATCTGTGGAAAATGAAGTCAGGATATTCTGAATTATATTCTCTTCAGCACTTACACTTTAAACTCCAACAAAGGGTGTATTTCCAAACAAACCAATATGCACCAATAAAGAGAAGGCTTCTCAATCCTTCTAACACTATTCTTTCTCCAAGTTTGTTTTTAATGGCTTTTTTCCTCTTGGGGGATGAGGCAGAGGGGAGAAGAGACATTTACAACTGTGCTAAAATACATTGTAAAAAAGCCCAAGGGGGCAGCTAGGTGGCACAGTGGATAAAGCACTGGCCCTGGATTCAGGAGGACCTGAGTTCAAATCCAATCTCAGACACCGGACATTTACTAGCTGGTGTGACCTTGGGCAAGTCACTTAACCCCCATTGCCCCGCCCCCCCCCAACGCAAAATAGCCAATGCAGAAATGCAGATGAATATGAGAGTGTAGGCCACAGAAGGGAATCAGAAGGTGGGGATGGCAGGGACATGCCTTGATTTTTGTGCTTGTTGCTTCAATAAAAGTTAAAAGAGAACAGTGGTGAACACTAAATCACAATACTTGTTCTTATATCTACAGAGACCTTCTTGGTTTCTAACTGTGAGGAAAAAATATCCACACTTGGGTGGAGACTGCACCTATTAAGGTAATAAGATTACCCAAGTGATCTTTGATCTTTTTTGGGGGGGGAGCCCAAGAAAAAGGCTCCCTGGAAATTCATAACTAAGGCCAGTGTTCACAACAGCAAGCAATCCTGAGAAAATACTCACTGCCTGTAAAAGAAGTTCTTAACTCCAAGATAGGAAATATAAGGAATACTACAAGAAAAAGGACTAAATATCATAATGGAGTGGGAACTTTGAGGCCTGGGCTTTGAGAGACAGAAGAGGAAGACGCTGCAATTTCAAAACAAATTTTTTTTTTTAAAAATGCAAAAAGAACTATGGAATGTAATCAAATGCTTAAGTAGTCCTTGAAATTAAAGACCTCATTTCACCAAGAAGAAAGGAAAAGATTACAGCAATGAGAAACTCATATGAAAACAGTTGCAATTTCAAGACAAGTGTGTGTTTTTTTCACCCAAATGGTGAAACTTCTCATCAAGGAACTGGGGACGGAAGAGAAGAGAACAGGAGGAGAGGAGAGAAGGGTGTATGGATGGACAGCAAACTGTTACACATGAATATGGGTCATTTTTACTGGAACACATCAAGAAAATCTGTAGCATCCCATCAACTGGTAAACAGATCAAAATGTTTAGTCTCAACAATGTAGGTGCAGAGTCTGTTAAGAGGAAAAGTGAAAAGAAAGTAAAAGAAAAGTAGAAATTCCAAAATTCTTCAATGTGCAATTAAATGTGGCAAGATCAGAAATTCTAGCTATGAAAAGGGGAATTGAGACATTCCACAGGAACACTTTTTTCTAGAGTTCCGTGTCATTCTTTAGGAAATATTGTCTACAATATGAGAAAGGCACTTATATTTCTGAGTTCAGAAAAACTGTCAAATTGATATGAAAGAGGGCTGGGTGATGGTAAAAGACAAGAAAGGATCAGAGAAACCTATGACAGATTTTATTTGTAAGAACAAAAACTTTTATTTATCATGGGTCACTATATACTTTATATTCAATAATGTTGGGGCAGCTAGGTGGCTCAGTGGATAAAGCACCACCCCAGATTCAGGAGGACATGAGATCAAATCCGGCCTCAGACACTTAACACTTACTAGCTGTGTGACCCTAGGCAAGTCACTTAACCCCAATTGCCTCACACAAAAAAAAACAAAAACCACAAAAAAATAATGTTATGTAATGAGAAAAATATCCATTCTTTGAAAAAATTAGATGGTTCTTCAGAGAAATGGTTCTTTGAGTTGGCTAAGCTTGAATTTCTATAGTAAATATTTAACTGGCAAATCTAACAAAAACTGCAAATATTTACCTAATTTAATCATTCTCTACATATATGTAGCTGTGTGTATACATGTATATATATACACACATATCGTAGGACCTACAATAATACGAAATGTGTGGTGAAATCTAAAACCAGTAGTACTTTAGATTTGTCCTATATTGACTGTTTTTAAACTACCCAAACCCTTATGTGGCACATATTTCAGAATACCTTCATAAACAGAACTAGAAAACAGTCGATTTGAAATAGTATGGCATCATACAAATAGTAGTTATTACAACAAGAGATTCTTGGTTTACCTCCACAGATTTTTCACTAGGAGAAACATTCACAAAATCAAAGAAACCTAACACTCACAAAAAGGTGATTTCTTGGATATTGAGGAAAGTCAGAGCAAGATTAGCAAAATCAAATAAATCATTTTATATGATCAAATTTCCAAAGAAAGCTGATTTTGGCAAAGATATGCATATCTTAAGGACTGAAATTTAACAATTTCTGTTTATACTTAATGCCTGAGAAGTCATCTCTTTTTTTTAAAGGTTAAAAAATTAAGTTGAAAAGGAAAATGGCTTAATGAAACCTTAGGGGCAGCTAGGTGTTGCAATGGATAGAGCACTGGTCATGAAGTTGGGAAGACCTGAGTTCAAATCTCACCTCAGACACTTATTAGCTGTGTGATCCTGGACAAGTCACTTAATCCCAATAGCTTTAAACATATAGGGCTATCTCCAGTCATCCTGATACAAATCTTGCCACTGGACTTAGATGGCTCTGGAGGACAAAATGAGGTTGGTGACTTTGCACAGCCCTGCCTCACTTAAATTCAATTCACTGCAAGTCATGACATCACCCCAATGTCATGGTCCTCTTCCACAATGAAGGACAAACAACAATGAAACCTTACCAAAGTCTTCTACAATCTTTGCCTCCATTTCCTCTCCTTTGCTTTCCATTGAACCTCAAAACTCCATGTGCCCAAAACAGAGGTCATCTTTGCCCACAAAAACGTTCCCATTCCCCAACTCTCTTATTACTGTCAAGGATATCACAGCTGGTTCACAACCTCAGTGTCATCCTCAACTCCTCATTCACATTCATCCCAATGCCTTAACTTGCAGTCTCCACCCAAGTGTGGATATTTTTTCCTCACAGTTAGAAACCAAGAAGGTCTCTGTAGATATAAGGTTAATACTTGTCAAGTGTCTGAGGTCGGATTTGAACTTAGGGCCTCCTGTATCCAGGGCCGGTGCTCTATCCACTGTGCCACCTAGCTGCCCCACCAAGTCTTGTTCTTACTACTACCTTCACACCATCTCTTCTACAAAAGCTAGGACCCAGGTGCAAATCCTCATCACCCCAGGCCTTGAGTACAAAGATAGACCTCTACCAGTCTTCCTGTGCCTCAACTCCAGCCTGCTGCAATCTAGACTATAATTAGCTGCCAAAGTGATCTTCCTAAAAGCCCAAGTCTGACTGTGTCAACTTCCAATCAATCAACTTGAATGGCTCCCTATCACCTCCAGAATCAAATATAGCATCCTCTTCTTGGCAATGAAAGCCCTTCACAGGCTGGTTTCAGTCTTCTTACGTTGTACTCCCCAACTACAGGGGATCCCTTGCTGTTCCTTATCCCACACCACTCCAGCTTCCTTCCTTTGCCTCGATATTAGCCATCCCCAGGACCTGGAATAGTCCCCCTCCTCATCTCTGCCTTAGATTTTGTGGTTTCCTTCAAACCTCAGCTCAAATACCTTCTGTATTTTCCCAATCCCCACTCTTCTTCCCTCTGAGATTTATTCCCACATATTTTTTTATATATCTTGGCTATACAATACACGGTTGTATATATTGTCTTTCCCATTGAAATGATAGTTTCTTGGGGACTACTTTTGCCTTTCTTTGTAACCCCATATCACAATGCCAAGTATGTGAACGAAGGAAGGAATGAGGTATTTCCTAAGTGTTTACCATGTACACATAATAAGTACTCAGCAAATGTTTCTTGACTAATTAGTATTCAAAGGAGAGAAGAGATTCTGTCTGGTCAGACCATACATGTAACACTGTACTACATTTAGAAAAGTCTTGCCAAGTTACACATGATCTAGAGAATGGCCATGATCATGGTGATAGGGGGCTGAAGGAACGGAGCATTTTTAGTCCAGAAAAGACTGAAAAATGACAAAGGTTGGCAAATATTTGAAAGATTTTCATGTAGAAAATGGTCATTTAAAAAAATTTTTGACACTTGACACATACTAGCTGTGTGACCCTGGGCAAGTCACGTAACCCTCAGTGCCCCACAAAAAAATGTTTTAAAAATTAATTTTTTTAATTAATGAGAAAAGAGTCCTACCCATAAGTCCTACCATCATCTGAATAGGTTTGTTTCTTTTTTTTTTCTTTCCTTTCTTTTTTTTTGCGGGGCAATGAGGGTTAAGTGACTTACCCAGGGTCACACAGGTACTTGTCAAGTGTCTGAAGCCAGATTTGAACTCAGGTCCTCCTGAATCCAGGGCCAGTGCTTTATCCACTGCACCACCTAGCTGCCCGAATACGTTTGTTTTAAAAATATATTTTGATAACAACCACATCTATGACAGATAAGTGGCATGGGGCTGTGAACTTCAGACTTTTGGGGGAAATATCTTATAATTACTGTTCTTGCTATGTCACTTTAGTAAACTGATAAGAGCTGAATCTACTGGTTGATGGGTAAGGGATATGCAAACCAGATGAAAAAAAGTTAGTGTTACAAGTACAGCCCCACAAGTTTATTCCTAGAACCAGAGGTTGCTAGCAGTTCCTTCTGGGGACACCATGAAAGTGAGGACAGGTTAGGCCAACTAAATACATAAATACATAATTTAAATACATAAAAATAAAATAATACCTATTAATAATGAACATATATAGCTAAGGTTTACAAAGTGTTTTCCATTCATTATCTTATATGAAATTCACAACCCAAGATACTTTCCTTAATTGCAGTCAACAGTCTCCTTTTTTCCCCCTGAACACTAGCCTATTTTGGATAACTTTCTTGTCTTCCATGCCGCCTATCATATTTTCCCCTTTACAATCACATTCCAATAATCACTAGATTAAGTGTAACTAGTTCTGAATTAAATGAGCATTTGATCTTTTCTTTTTACCTTAGGGCTGCTTACGTCTCAATATTCTTTAAAATTTCATAAAATTTAATATGTTGTTGCATGTAATTTTTCCTGTTGATTTAAGAATCGGGGAATATTATTAAAAGTATAAGATACATGAGACCTTACTATGAAACAAAACAAGCTTTGAATTGCATTATTAACCAACAGAAACATTGTAAAAAGCATGTGGGTTTCTTTCTTTTGAAAAGTGAAACTGTCCTGAGTACTTGTTTTATGTTCAACATTAAAAAACCCCTTTGTAATCCCTCCAGTCAGATTACACTGCACACTTTCCTTGGGAGGTACTAGAGCCACCTGCTACTAGTGGACTTCCTCTGCTGGCTTTCATGAGTCACAATCATCCACCAGGCAATGACACTGAGTCAAACTTTTCCAAAACACATTTTTATAAACACCTTTTCCACAACAACCCTCCTAATGGATGGACAGAAAATTAGTGTACTGAATTATCAGAACTAAAAAAAAAGAGAAAAACAGGCAAGGCCCTAGGGACTTAGGGATGACTTCCTGTAGAAGTTCGGAACTTAAAAGGAAGTAAAGGAGGAAAGGGTCAGAGCAGAGGAAAGAGAGCATTCCAGGCACAGGGGCCATGCAGAGAGAATGCTGAGAGCCAACAGAGTGAGTAGCTTGTTTGTGGGATAGTCGGGAGGCCAGTGTCACCAGACTGAAGACTATGTATTGGCTAGTAAGGAGCAAAAACATGAGTAAGTTAAAAAGAGAATAAGTTATGAAAGATTTTGAATGCCCAGCAAAGCCACTGGCTTTGCGGGGAATGAGACATGATCTTTTCTGCACTTCAGAAAGAAATATGCGCACCTGCTACTATTACTTTCTACTAAGGTTATACAGCCAAAATATGTAGAAATTTTATCACGAAAAGATGTAAATAAAGTGGGGCTTCTTTAAACAGAAACCCTTCCTTTCCTCTCCCTTTCTCTATTCTTCCCCTTTCTCTCCCCTCTCTATATATCAAAAATAAGTCATTTTCTCCACTAATACAGATTATAACTTGTTCATCTCACCTTTGTGTGAATGGTCACCCTCTGGACAAAAATTTCTGGTCATTGGTCTCTGACTACTGAATGAAAGTCACCACATTCTAAGCCAGCCCAGGTTCCCAGGCCATGTCAGAGACAGCGGTACTTCAGTGGCATATATCATGGGCAAGTCACTCTCCCTTTCTAAGCCTCAATTTCCTCCTTCAATGAAGTTAAAAGTAGCAGCACAAAAATGAAGCTTCTGAGCTACCTTAAAAATGGTTCTGAGGACCTGCTATAAATTGTAAAGTACTCGAGAAATAGGAATTATTGTTGTTGTTACACAACTACTTGTGTCTGACTCTCTGTGACCCCATTTAGGGTCTTTCTGGCCATGATACTGGAGTGGGGAGTGGTTTGCTATTTCCTTCTCCAGCTCATTTCAAAACTGAGGCAAACAGGGTGAAGATACTTGAGTACAGAGCTAGGAAATGCCTGAGGCCATATATAAATTCATGAAGTTGAGTCTTCCACACTTCATACCTGACACTCTACTCACTTCAACACCTAGCTGCCCCATGTGAATTACTATTAAGGGTACTCAAGTATTTTTGTTGATTAAATTCAGCACAAGATTTGAGTACAAAAAGCCCACCGAATTGCACATTTCATGTGAAAACTAATCATGTGAAAGAGAAAAACTGTCTAAACAGCACTGAAAAATCTGTCATTTGATTTTCAAATGCATATCCGCAGCTTTGTGCCTGAGTCTAGCAACTGCTAAAATTTAAGATGTGAAATTGGCAGGAAAAATAAGAAGGCAAGCAATCTTTTAGAAAAAGGCTTTTGCTTTACCATTCTATAGCCTGCTTACTTCATTTGTGAAATTTCTGGGAAATTACAGTGTAAGAAAATCTGTTTGGATCACTCAAAGACATCAAAACGCAACAACTGCATTGTGTATTGCAACTTCTACTCTCTAATAAGGACTGCCCATATTTCTTAGCAAACTGCTGGTCAGGTTTAAAAAAATGCATGAAACTATGCAATGAATTATGTTTTTTCTTCTTTCTTCCCACATAAAATAGTAAAGCAGCTGCTTGGCTCCAAGGTCACTGCAATAAACATTTTTGTAGATAAGCTCTGCCCTCACTCTACAGGGTCTACTAGGTAAAAGAAAGCTACATAGCCCAATTCCTTGAGATACACTTAACCTAATTTTAATAAAATGTTTGTGGTTCCACAATCTCTCCTCAAAAGCTAATTGGTTGGGCAGCTAGGTGGCGCAGTGGATAGAACACTGGCCCTGGAATCAGGAGTACCTGAGTTCAAATCCGGCCACAGACACTTAACACTTTACTAGCTGTGTGACCCTGGGCAAGTCACTTAACCCCAATTGCCTCACTTAAAAAAAAAAAGCTAATTGGTTAGCAACACTATCAACAGTGATATCAAATACATTTAGGAAATCTCCTGAGGCCAAAGACAAACTCCTATAGCACTTCAAAATGTTCTACATATATCATTTGATTGGAGCCCCACAACCACCCTGATTAGTCAATTATTCTCTCCATTTTACAGAAAAAGAAACTGGGGAGCTCACACTGTGAAAGGCAAGATTTAAACCTGGTTCTTCTTGGCTCTAAAAGCAGCACTCCTGTAAGGCTGCCTTTCAAAATATCAAGTATTCACTCTAATCCAATGCAACAAGTATTCATTTTTTAAGGCTCTACTAAATTCAAGGCAGTAGAGATGCAAAGACCAAAATAAACAGTTCTAGCCCTCAGGATTCAACATGGAAAAAGATATGGAAGAGCCAAGTTGGTTGAAATGCTAAATTTTGTTTCAGAAAGACCCACATACAAAATCTACTCAAGACATGGGAGTAGTTGACAAGTCGCAATATCTACAAGCCTCAGAGGCTCCTTGTCTTTAACCCAGGGATCATTTTCTCATCTATCATTCAGGATCGATGTGAGAAAGAAATGATATAATTTATGTACTTTGTAAACCTTGTAGCATTATCTAAATGGCAGCTACTATTGTTATAACTGTTGTTAATATTCCCAAAGGATATGTCCTCTTTACTTGATTCAGATAGTCCGTAGTGGCATAAATTAAATAAATTAAAAGGCAGCATCACTAACATCAGAAAATCCCGAAAGCAAAATTCTTCCCCTCACTATAGGGCTTCACAGCAAATGGATAAGTATTTGTCAGATATGTCAAAGGTGGGGTGCCTGGCAAGCACAAAAACACCTCTGCAAATCCATTGCAACATCAAGATTCTGACATTAGAACCTAGATTCAAGTCCCATCTTGGCTACTTACTAGAGTCCCTGAGATCTTGCATTAAGTCACCTGAGGTCAGCACCTGGTTGCTCACGTATAAAATGGGGATACTTATGCTAACAAATGGTTGTCAGGAGGATAAAAATGAATAGGGCATGTAAATAAATTTGTAAGTCTTAAAACAAAATGTAAATATGATTCTTAATTTAACAATTCAATTGAACATTTACTAAACACCTATGGTATGTAAGGTACTGTCAGTCAAGCACTGGGAATACAAAGAAAAAATGTTTTTCTATAATTATACACTGATGTTACAAGAAAAGTCAACTGACATTACTGAAGTCATGTATCACACCACACTAATGTTGTGCCAAAAAAAACGCAAATTGCTCGTAAAAAAATGTATTGTACTCAGCTGTAATGACACACAAAGCTCTTCTCCTTGTTTCCATAACATGGACCTTAATGGTGGAATAAACAAGATTGTGGAATATTGTTAAAGGATTAATGTTATTAAACTGATATATAAGGCTTCACTGGATGCTTTCTAAGTCAAGAGCACAAAGGGGCATAAAATACTAATTTCCTCCATCTAGGAATGAGAAGCAGCAGAATAAAGCAGTGATCATGTTCAATCATTTTCCAAATATGAATTTAGGATTTGCGAAGCTCCTGAGTAGCGTAAAACACAGACACAGCACAGGTACCTGTCATCCCTACCCATTGGGAAAGGATCTTCAACATATCATGATTTGTGCTATAACCATCAGAATCTATGCCCTAAATGAGTAGAAATAAAGCATCACACTCAACAGCCAATGTGCATCATGAAGAGTTGATTGCCAAAGGTCATCTTCTGATTCTGCCTTAGATTAAGCATCTCAATAAATGTTTTGTAACTTTCAAGGCCAAAAATCTCTGCTGGTAATAACAGGCTAGTTAGTAGACCTGTCTTTCCCTTACACAAGGAAAAACATGCAAACAAAATTTACCATATGCCATTAATCTTAAGCTATAAGTATTCAGTTAAATTTCCTCACAGCTAGCCAAATTTGCCTTTCTTCTTTCCATTCCACCTCAATGAATGCCTCCTTTCAAGATAACATTACCATTTTACATGATTATAAAGTTCACAAAAATGCTTTCCTAACAACACTATGAGGTAGGTACTATGGGGTTTTATTATTCCAATTTTACAAATGAGGAAACTGAGGCTTAGAGGAGATAAATGGCTTCACTTGCCCAGCTAACAGTCTTAAGCATCAGAGTGAGGATTCAGTCTCCTGACTCCTTATTTCCACAATACCAGCTGCTTTACATATCCAAAGGTCTAGCTGGAATGTACTTTTGGCTAGTTTAGTGAATAGAATAGAAAATAGAATTGTTCTTCATGCAAGAAAGGTTTCTAAATACATGGTTTTTAAGAAGGCTGAAGTTAATAAAAGAATACAGAATACAACAGTTTAGAGAATTATAATGGTAACATAATAAATATGTTCCCCACTAGTCCATTAACTGAAAAAGGGCTGGGAAGAAGGCAACAGAAAACTACAGAACCCAATCAGATCTCAATCCCTTGACCATATTTGGTTTTGCCCAAGTCACCTGGACTGATGCACATAGTGGTGCAGTTTAATGCAGTCATCCATTAAGATGTGAGTAGTTGATTTCGCAACAACAAAAACTTCCTGTTGTGCTGCCTAGACAACATTTTTTACTAACTTATGTCCAAGTATTTAATGTTAAAATCTGTAGCTAAGGCATAGTGTGCAAACAGATTCTTCCCGGTCCTTTATTTCAAAGTCTAGTTTCTAATCCATTAGGCTTATGATAGCCTGGGAACTTTCTAAATGAATGAGTATGAACTTAATAACTTGATCCTTTTAGAATTTGACTAGCAATCAGCATATATTTCCAAGCCAAGCCAAAATTTGTAGGCATACCTAGGAAGGATGTCTAAAACTCACGTTCTGACAAAGAAAAAGAATAAATAGCAATGTGCTTATTAAGTATGCGCCTGGCATGGTACTAGGTTCTAGGGATAGTAAATCCTGGAGACAATGTGTATGTATGTATATATTAATAAAGTATTTTATTTTTTTCCATTACATGTAAAGATAGTTCTCAACTTTTGTTTATACAAGCTTTACAATTTCAGATTTTTCTCCCTCCCTCCCCCTCCCTTAGACAGCAGGTAATCTGATATAGGTTATATATATATATATATATATATATATATATATATATATATATATATATATATATATATATATATATATATATACACACACACACACACACATAAGAATATTAATTCTATTTCTGCATTAGTCATGTTATAAGAGAAAAAATCAGAGCAATGATGAAAAACCTCAAAATAGAAAAAAAAACAACAGCATCAAAAACAAAAGAAATAGCATGGTTCATTCAGCATCTATACTCCGCAGTTCTTTTTTTTTTTTCCTTGGATTTGGAGATCCTCTTCCATCACAAGTTCCCTGGAACTCTTCTGTGCCATTGCATTGGTGAGAAGAATATAGTCCATCACAGTAGATCAACACTCAATGCTGATGATACTGTGTACAATGTTCTTCTGGTTCTGCTCATCTCACTCATCATCAGCTCACGCAAGACCCTCCAGGTTTCTCTGAACTCCTCCTGCTCATCATTTCTTACAGCACAATAGTATTCGACAATGTATATATTAAGAATTTTCGGGAAGCTAGGTGGCGCAGTGGATAGAGCACCGGCCCTGGATTCAGAAGGACCTGAGTTCAAATCCAACCTCAGATACTTGACACTAGCTGTGTGATCCTGGGCTTCACTTAACCCTCATTGCCCCACCCAAAAAACAAAAAAAGAATTTGCAGGGATCCAGTGTAACCCAGCCCACTTGGGAGGCACCTTTTAAGGTATTATTCACAATTCCTACTACTATTAAAATTGGAGAAAAAGAATCTTGGATTCATTGTTCTAATGTAAAGCCTGCACCATTTATAGGTAAAGAAATTTCAAATAAAACTCAAGTAGATGCTAAAGAGCAAAAAATCCTAACAATAGCACCTGTTAAAGAACAAAGAACCCTAACAGAGTAAAGGGACAATAGATAGTTCCCATTTGATAATAAGTTACATGCTCTGGGACTCAGTCTTCCTAAAGTATTGGGAGATGGAAATTTGCCTGTTTAGGGCCCTGGGGGACCAGCTAGAAGGTCACCCTAAAAATCATCTCAGACACAGACAAGAAACTGCTACTTATATGCTTAATCATAGAACTGATTTTGAGTTTTTTAGATAGAATGACCCTCCTTTTGAAGAATATGTTGCTAATTTGAGACAACCGGGTACATGGGGTGACAATGATATGATTGTAGCCTTTGCTAAACATAAACTGGTGGGAGGTGATACTTCTGTTGCCTCCTATATACAGAAATTACAAACTAGGCTATGTGGAGTCCATGAGGCAGGGGCTGCTGTACAAGCTAGATTTTTTCTTCCATGATTTAAATCCTGGCTGGCTCACCAAAATTTGATATACAGAGGGGGTTAACTGGGTGACTTGCCTAAATATTGGGGTCCTGGAACTATGAGGCACCTTTTAGGTTCACCCTCCCCCAAAAGGGGAGGTCCTTCAAAAACTGCCTATGGATTGCTCTCCTTCTGACCTCAGTAGTATCTGTGACTTCAGGGTGGCCCAAGTGTGGCCCCTCCCAAATGAGTCAGCTAAAAACTGCACTAATCATTTTATCACAAATAATTTTTATCACAGGGACAAACACATAAAGAATGAATCAATCTTTACTACCAAAGAACAATTAATAGGGGGAAAATAAGTACATGCAAAATATGTATGCAGCAAAAAATATATAAAAGTTAATGAAAAACAATATATACAAAACAGTTAATACAAGATACATGTATAGGATGGGAGAGATAGGGAGAAGGCTTTATGCAAAAGATGGTGAGATGCATCTTAAAAGAAAAGGGAGGGGGTGGCTAGGTGGCACAGTGGATAAAGCACCTGCCCTGGATTCAGGAGTACCTGAGTTCAAATCCGGCCTCAGACACTTGACACTTACTAGCTGTGTGACCCTGGGCAAGTCACTTAACCCCCATTGCCCTGCAAAAAAAAAAAAAAGAAAGAAAAGGGAGTGGGGGGAAGATCCTCAGCTAGGTGGCTCAGTGCACAGAGCACTGGTCTTGAAGTTGGGAGGACCAGTGTTCAAATCTAACCTCAGACATGTACTAGCTGTATGATCCTTGGCAAATCATTTAACCCCAATTGCCTTAAACATCTGGGGCCATCTCTAGTCAACCTGATAGATCTTGCCTCTGGACCTGCTGACTAATAGTAAGATATATTACTTTATTGGGTTCAAAATATGGAATTCTCTGTTTTGCTTTAATACATTAAATACAACAAAACAATCAGATGACAAGAACCATTCTGGATAACACTTTATCAAGTGACATAATAGGGCTAGGATATTGCCCTAAGCTGGAGCACAGAAAGCAAAGGAGCATAGTGGGAAACAAAGCTTTCTAACATCGAGGTGGTCCAATCTGAAGTTGGAACTTTATTCTGCTGATTGAATGGCCAGTGGATAGTCTGATTCCCTTAGCAATAGCCATTACAGAATAAATATTCTGGATCTATACCCTGATTCTTCTAATATACCTATACTTCTCACCAGGAGAACGTACTTCCTATTATTTGTTCAATCTCACAAAGCTTATCAAGAACTACAGCTATATATGCTCATCTCCAATTTTTGTCCTCTCTACCTGAACGGATATAAAGGTTAGAAAGCTCACCCATTCTCTTTATCATACCAAATAATTGGTGTTATTCCAAAAGAACTTTCTATAAATTAAAGGGCAGCTAGGTGGCGAACTGGCCCTGGAGTTGGGAGGACATGAGTTCAAATCTCAGCTCAGACACTTACTAGCTATGTGACCCCAGACAATTCACTTAATCCCAATTGCCTTAAAACACCTAGAGCCATCTCCAATAATCCTGCTATCTATCTTGACACTGGACCCAAATGGCTCTGGAGGAGAGAGAGAGTGAGGCTGGTGACATTGCACAGCCCTACCTCACTTAAATCCAATTCATTGCAAGCCATAACATCACCCTAATGTCAAGGTCCTCTTCCAGAATGAAGGAAAAAACAACAACAAAAGAAGAGGGATTCTATGAAGTGGTTGTAAAAGAGAGAATACTGAAGGTGTGAGGGATGGCGAGTACAAAAGCCAGGAGATGGGTCCTTTGTGAGGGACAGAAAGATCAATTTGGCTGGAACTGAGAATAAGGGGAAATGAGTAGTGTCCACCCAATGAGGCTGCAAAGACTCATTGCAACTAGACTATAGGGCTTTAAAAGCTAAACAGAGGAGTTTCTATTTGACCCAGGTGGCAAAAAGAAGCCACAGGAGTTGGCTGAATTGGGAAGAGTCACATGGTGAGATCTGCATTTAAGGAGAATCACTTTCTCAGCAGTGTGTAGGAGGGACTGGAGTGGGGAGAGCCAATGCAGGGAGACTAATTTAGAAGGTCATTGCAATAATCTAGAGGTAAGTGGTGATAATGGCTGAAAGAGTCAGATGTGAGATGATCTGGAGATAGAAACAATAAAATCTGGCAACTGACTGAATAGACTGAGATTAAGAAACCAGCAAAGTAGAAAGATGGTGGTATCTTTGACACAAAACAGGAAATCTGGAAGAGGGAAGGATTTAGGAAAAAGAGTTCAGTTTTTAGACATGGATCCAGGACAAGAAATTCATAATGTCCATTAGGCAATTAGTGATGTGGAATTCAAATGAGAATGAAGAGGCATATGTAAATTTGCCTAAAATTTGTTAGCCATTTGTTATTCAGTTGTGTCCAACTCTTCCGGATCCCATTTGGAGTTTTTTTGGCAGACTAGAGTGGTTTGACATTTACTTCTCCAGCTCATTTTACACATGAGAAACTGAGGCAAACAGGGTTCAGTGGCTTGCCCAGGGTCACAAAAATGGCAAGTATCTGAGGCTAGATTTGAACTCATTATCCTAACTCCCATCCAATGGACAGAAACCTAAATATAAAAAGTTATATCACAGACAAATTACACAAGAAGGGAAGGAGATGCCCTTTTGTTGGTTATAATAACATAGTTAACATTTATATAGTTCCTAAATATTTGCATAGTGCTCTATAAATATTATTTCATTTTATCTTCACAACATTTCAGGTAGATGCTACTATTATTCGCATCCTACAGATGAGGAAACTAAGTCAATCAGAGTTTAAGTAATTTGCCAAGGGTCATACCTAGTATCTGGATTTAAACTCATGGAGAAAAAAACAAAACAAAACAAACAGTATTCATTATATGAAAGATCTGACAAGGAAGGTAGATTTCTCCATGAAGCTGTGCTTACACAAATACAAATGAAACTTGAATGAAAAATGCAATTTTGTTAAAACCCACACCAAAATAGATAGCTCCAATGATATTTTCTCCCAAAGAACTAATTGGCCTTCTTCCTTAACTACTAGCTTGTATTTCGCCACCTCACATTTATTTTTATTTATTCTTTTTCTTTAACTCTATATATACTTAGCTAAGTACATTTCCTTTTAGGAAACAAATTCTTTAAGCTTGCATAGGAATCATTTTATTCTCTGTATTTATATGTCCAGTACCTGGATCATGTTGGGCATTTAAATGTTTTTAAATTAATTATCTTCCTACTAATATCCTGTTACTATTTTAATATGAAAGTCCAATAGGAAAGCTGGCATATTTTGAGGCAAAGACTTAAATATTACAAAAGTAAACACTGGTCTTCAATTAAACAATACTAATAATTCAAGGTTTCCATTTAACTTAGTTTACCCTCTAGACTTTTCTAATTACATACCAACCTACCATCACAGTACATGTTTTTCAAAACGAATGTCAAAAACACCTAAAGAGCAAGTAGTGACATCGTTATCTATAAATATATGCCCTATAGATATATAGATATATAAATGTGCTCTATAGAACACGTCCTCTCTGCTTTTTCTCCTATGTTTCTGGAGGAAATATCATTACTGAAATGGTGTTGATTTTCTAGAATACTGATCTGAGAGTCCAGGACACACAGTTTCTAAGTAAATATCTTAGGGGCAGCTAGGTGGCACAGTAGATAGAGCACCGGCCCTGGAGTCAGGAGTACCTGAGTTCAAATTCGACCTCAGACACTTAACACTTACTAGCTGTGTGACCCTGGACAAGTCACTTAACACCAACTGCCTCACTAAAAAAAAAAATCTTAAAGAAAAAGTAAACACATACTAGACATAAATAAGTCTAATTATATAATTGTATGTATGTCTCCATATACACATGCCTTATTTATTGCTGCCTGTGTGCATGTCAAAAAAAAAAAAAAAAACCCGAAACAAAACGCTAACTATACTACCCTCACATTTAAGACTATTCCAGTTGTTAGATTATGAAGTTGTAAAATGTCATAAAGTTTACAAAATTTTGGTTATTTGTATTTTATTATCTTTCACCAATTCACCTGTATATTATATTACTTAGATATTATTGAACCAAGTTTATTATATTTTTAAAGTTATAAAATGTCAGTAATTCTACTGTCTTTGTTTCCCTTCTTTTAGAGGTAAACCCTATATAACATTTACAGGGTTCAAAAGTTTTCTGCTTCAGTAATATATAATAATGGGGGCAGCTAGGTGGTGCAGTGGATAAAGCACCAGCCCTGGATTCAGGAGGACCTGAGTTCAAATCTGGCCTCAGACACTTGACACTTACTAGCTGTGTGACCCCAGGCAAGTCAATTAACCCCCATTGCCCTGCAAAAAACAAACAAACAAACAAATATATATATATAATAATGAATGGCCCCTATCAACATAAAATTAAAATTAGAAATTGATTATTTCAAATAAACTGAATAATGTACATTAAGTTTTTTACAAACTGGTACAGTATTTAACACTCCATTTTTAAAAATGTATTTAACTACCATAGAGGTCTCAGATAAAACCAATTTTAGAAACCAAAGATTCCTAGAGTCACTTTGGGTGGGACAGCTTGTCCTTTCAGTAAAATAGCACTTAAGTGATACCCTAATATTCTAAAGAGTTTGTATTATTTTGTATTAACATAGAATAGGCTTGTTCTACTTGAAAAGAAAGTAGAAACAAGAACATGGGATGCAATTAATAGGTTAGGCTACATTTAAAGAGCATCTTTTGGGGCAGCTAGGTGGTACAGTGGATAAAGCACCAGAGGACCTGAGTTCAAATCCAGCCTCAGACACTAGACACTTACTAGCTGTGTGACCCTGGGCAAGTCACTTAATCCCTATTGCCCTGGGGGGAAGAAAAAAAAGACAAAATTAAAGAGCATCTTTCAAAAAATTAAAACTATCCAAACATGGATGAGCCAGTTTTAAGATATAGTAAGCTCATCCCTATAGGTTATCAAGTAGTAGCTGGCATTTGTCAATGATTCTTGTACAGCTGAACTAGATAGTTCAACTAAGGTCCCTCCACCTATCAAATAACTCCCTAAGTATGTGCACCAATTCCATGTTGGACTGGTGCCTGCATCATATCATTTCATTTCTAAGTCTGCATTCCAACTCTCTAGGATAGACACAACTATGAAAATTCATAGCTATGTTCAATGACAAAAATTAACAATAATGTCCACTTCATTTCTATAATTACAGTTTATCCAGTTTGCAATAACATTGCTAATTTCCTTAAATACCACACTGACATACCACTTGGAATCTGCTTCCTGGGAAAGTCTTTACTATTGAACCTGGAGATACTGTTATCTAAATCTAAGAACAGTCCCTAAAGGAAGAATGCTTATCTTCCTATTAAGGAAGTAAACTGGACTTAACTCAGTGACCATTCTCAGCAACCTGCAAACCCCAGATGTTCTCCTCCTTTCATGGCTTACTAAACCAGAATAAACTAACTCCCCTTGACTCTCTAAGCAGAGTTATTCTCTCTCTGGCTCAGAGGAGACTGGAATGCTTGGATCCTAGAAGTACTCTACATGATAACACTTATAATAACAATGTGTTGATTAATTTCTCCCTTGGGGGAGGGGGAGGGAAGAACTGCAATTTCGTGACGTAAGGGATCATTCCACAGACATAATGAGCAGTTCATCTGCAACCTATATTAGTATAAAACTGCAGGGAACATGGAGAGATTAAGCAACTTAAGCGCCCAGGGATACACAGCCAATATGTGAAAGAGGAAGGACCAGAAGCCAAGTAGTACTGACTTCAAGGCATACCAGCTAATCCACCACTTCATGCTGCCTCTCAACTTCCTCTTGGAAAGCATAATTTACAATTTCTTGATGACAGTGGCATGAACTTAAGGCAGAAAGAAAAAAGACACAGAACAAGAAGCATTACAGATATGTAAAATGTTTTTTTTTTAACTGGGAAAAGGAAGCCAACATCGAATATCTTCAAAAAGATAGAGTCAGAAATTGAAGCCAATTTTCAAACAATATTCACAATTCCTTTATTGTCCCATGAAGAGATAAGCAGTCTGTAAATGATCTAATAAGTTTGGGTTGCTCTTAACTCCTTTATATGCACCTCAAACTATAAACAAAACCTGGGTTTCTCTGCCTTAAGCAAATTATTACATTCTAATAATAAACATACCATTTAGCTATACTCTTCCTTCACAAGAGAGCTAAATTTACACACAAAAGATTATCTAAGAGCATTCAATTAATCAGCAGGAACTGCCATATAAAAATCTATTCCAAGCTCTATTCTCAAAGGAATAGTTTTATTATCAGGAAGTGGAAATCTGATTTTTTGGCTTCTTTGTTGAGATTTCAATAGGAAATGGAGCAAATATAGTATGTTTTGACTGCTTGTAAAAAGTAGATTCTACAGGGATTTGTTACTGTGTCAAATTCAAAGATAGGTTTGGGATGGGGGGGGGGGGGGCGCCTGGCTTTTTTTTTAACTGAAGTTTATAGCTTCTTGCATTCTTTTTCAGTCACTTTTGATACTTTCATTGTATCCCTGCCTGCAGCCAGGCACGCTCAATCCCTTAGCAATGACTAAAATGAAAAAGAATCTTCTAGCTCTAAATAACTACAAATAAAATAGCTCTCACAATCTATATGTGTGAAGGAAACACCGTCACATGAACAGAGAAACTAACCAGCTATAGTGAGAGGCAAAAATAAACAAATACATGGATGTAGGCTAAAGATAAGAAATGTTTAAAGAGGCAAAGATTTACTGGAGTTAGGATTCTACAGAGGAAATGTAAGATCTCAAATAGGATTTTAAATTGATCATCTAGTCCAACCAATATCTAAACAAGAATCCTTGGTACAACAAAGCCTACGGACAGGTGAGGGGTATGGGGGCTACACCTTAGGATGGATGAATGATTGCTTGGATGAACTGAAGATTCCTATTTGAACCTGGAGCCAAATTTGGGGGTGTGGGTGGGGAGAAGGCCAGAAGAAGATGGAGAAGACTTATTTAAGTATTTGAAAGACTGGCCATATCAAAGAAAAATTGGACTTGCTTTACTTAGCCACAGAGGACAAAACTAGGAGCCATGGGTAGGAGGCGGCATGTCTGGACTTGATGTCAATCAGAGCTGTCCAAAACTGGAAAGCTGTGAGTCCATGCCAAGGCTAGATGACCACTTCTTGTTGCTGTGGAGAGGAGACTCATGTGGAGACAGGAATTACAGGAAATTGCTTTTAAGTTCCCTTTCAGCTCTGAGGTTTTGTGATGTTGTGAGTACTAGATTTCAAGTCAGGAAGACTTGGACTCAGAATCTGCCTCCAACATTTCCTAGCTCTGTGCCTTAGGGTAAACTGTCTAACCTCCCAGTGCCCCAGTTTCCTCATGGTAAAATGGGGATTATATCTGCAGTTTGGCCCTCACTAGCCTGTACAGAAATGAGAAAGTAGGCCCACAATCCTGTAAACTTTAAGGAGCCATATAAATGACATTGAGTCCTATGACAGAAATGTGGACTCGCAGAGCTGCAAAGGAAGCTAATAGATGATCTAGTTGAACAATCACTATTTTATAGAGGAGGAAGCCCAGACCCTTATAGGGAAAGTAATTTACCCAAGGTCATAGAAAAGATTACAAAAGAGACCTTCTGACTCCCCAGTCCTCTTCTAGCCTTTTTAATCAATCAAATCAATGCAAGGAGCAAAGGGAGATTTCCAGACACTTAAAGCAATTCCATGGCAATATTTTTAGCAAAAAGGATGAGAATCATTAGCAATTAAAAACATTTAAGGGCTGCAAGCTTCCAGTTGTTATTCTTAACATAAAAAAAGAGAGAATGGATTGCTAATTGCATTGCCTACGGTAAAGTGCTTCCACAGACATGCTAAAAAGACTTTGAAGCAGGTGAATGGGGAGTCCCTTCCCTGAGTCCCTCATTACAAATTTCTGGGAAAGGCCCAGTAGGTGGACCATGATTTGGATCCAGAAGCTCGGAGTAGGAGGAAGAGAGAATAGGCTAGATTCCTTTAGGAAATAACTGAACACATTTTCAATGCCTCCAAACTGCTCCCCAGTCGGGGGAGGGGGGGGGGGGCGCGCACGCGGCAGGAAGGAAAGGAGAATGTCATCTTTTTAACACCAAAAGGCTCCCAGAGAGGGCTTATGGCTATAAATCATGAGACACAACAATCTCTGAAGAATCAAAATTCCCAGTGAGCCCAAAGGCAATGGAGAGTTGCAAGATGGGTGTCAATATGTGGCAGGCAGAATACTATCAAAAGTGACTCACAGGGCAGCTAGGTAGCACAGTAGATAGAATACTAGCCCTGCATTCAGGAGGAGCCGAGTTCAAATTTGACCTCAGACACTTAACAATTACTAGCTGTGTGACCCTGGGCAAGTCACTTAACCCCAATTGCCTTACCAAACCCCCCCCCCAAAAAAAAAAAAAAGTGACAAAGAAGTGACAAAGGATTTCACTAGGACATAAAGAAAAGGAAAAGGCCAGTTACAGCAGCAGGAGCAGGCAAACAACCTAAGTGCTTCACTGGAGCCCACAAAATGTTAAAAGAGCTACAGGAAGGCCTCTGCTGAGTTGTGGGGATCCTCTGCGGAAGAATATGGAAAAGAATCGGACTGTAACGATTGGAATAACGCCACCTGCTGGATACTTACTGTAGAAGAGTTCTGCCCATGAAGGGAAGGTCTTTGAGGGCAAGACCAGGAGTCAGGAAGTGACGCGGGCTAGTGGGAGGAGGAAGGAAGAGACTGGCGCTCAGTCTCACGCGCTCTTTTCCTCTGGACTCTGGCGGAGAAGGGAGCTAGAAATGTGCTCTCCCTTTAATAGATAGGAATCTAGGCCTTTTTCTCTCTCTTTACCAAATTCTTATTCTCCTTAATAAATGCTTAAAAGTCTAACTCTTGCTAAAGCTTATAATTTATTGGCGACCACTCATTAGATATTTTAGACAGTTTAGCTAGAATTTTAGCCTTAACAGGACTAAATAAGAAAATGTGTATGGGCTGCAATTGGCACTAGAAAGACTCCCCCCAAAAGGGTATCAATGAAGTTAGAGATCCATTAAAGTATTTAAAAAATTAATAATATCTCATTGATCAGTATGTACTTTCAAGTTTCCTCCTTACAACAAACACTAATAAACTACCTCCTTTTCCTTATCTTCTTGGAGGTTTGTTGTTGTTTGTTGTTTGTTTTGGTTTTTTTTAAGCAAAATCAGGAATAACACAGCTCTAAAAAATAACAAGACTACACTTATTATTTACTACAAAACCTGATATTGTTGCATCTGAATTATACCCATTTTCACAAAAGAGTTAATCACATTGAATCATTCCTTTGAAGTTTGCACTGCTCCTTCTAGAGGAAGCCAGCAGCATGCTACTAATGTAAAATTTACAGCCCTCTCCCCAACACCAGAGGAAACAGTAGGGGAAACCAGAATTATAATCCAGCTGTCAAATCAGAAATGTGAGGTTATAACCAGAAAATTCACTGCAATAAAATATTATTTATTGTTTTAATAAATGTTTATGCAGTCACTCAAGTCCTTGGGTTGACAAACTTTCCTAAAGAAGTCATTATTAATTATTTAAAAATTGTTTTTTCTCAATGCTAACTGTCCATCTCCATTCAAAGATCAAACTCAAACTGTTTCCTCGAATATACTAAGGACTGAATGTTAATTGTCAGAGTTCTCTCAATGAAAATTTAACTTTATTATCATTCAATCTTTGTTGTTATAAGAGGTGAACACTCACTCAATGAACATATATTTATTTCTCCCAAAGAGAGAATTATACTCTGAAGAAACTGTATGACTATAAAAATATGATGGGGCAGCTGGATGGTGCAGTGGATAGAGCACTGGCCCTGGAGTCAGGAGGACCTGAGTTCAAATCCGACCTCAGACACTTAACATTTACTAGCTGTGTGACCCTGGGAAAGTCACTTAACCCAAATTGCCTCACTAAAGAAAAAAAAAAACTTAAAAAAAAATCAACCAAATCCGGCCTCAGACACTTGACACTTACTAGCTTTGTGACCCTGGGCAAGTCACTTAACTCCCATTGCCCCGCCCAAAACAAAAAAAGCCTAAGAACATAAGAAACTAGATGAAATTAAATTTAAATCTAATTACCCCCTCTTTGGTACCATCTTTTTTCAAATTATAAAGTACAATAAACAAAAAATAAAATGTAAATGATTCAAATACAAAATATCACAGTGATGAGAACCATATTTATTTCCCCAATGTCTACTTTTAGACTTGAGTTCTAAATACAGTATCAATAGCTCCATATGCCATTTGCTCAAGAACAACTAAGACCAATGCCCCCAAATATAGAACCATACATTCATTTTCAGAAATGTCTTATACAAATTGTACACAAATTACTAAGTGAAACTGCTTCAGTATGTTTATGTACATAGTGCAAAGTAATTAAATTTTAGCAACATAAGACATCCCATTAAATACCTGCAACAAAGTATAAGATTTTACTATTTTTGTATTCATGTGCTCTGACAGTAATAATTATAATAAAAGGCAACTAAGAGAACGAGGCTCTATAACCACAGAAGAAGCTATTTAAAATACATCTAACATGGCCTTTTCATATACAAAGATAACAAGGTAACAACAAGTAAAATAATATGACAGTGTTACCTATCAGGCTGCTGACTGGCCAGTATTTCTAAGGAGGGAACAGAGTTTAGGCTTGATGTCAGGACAAACTTTCCAACAACTACAGCTACCTCAAACTGGACTAGGCAGCCTTAGAAGTCAATAATTGGCTACCTCTTCCTTGGAAATTTTTCAAAAAATGCTTCATGATCAATTTTCAGGGTATCTTGCAATCCTAAATTCCTTTTGGAGGGGCAGCTAGGTGGCGCAGTGGATAGAGCACTGGCCCTGAAGTCAGGAGTACCTGAGTTCAAATCCGGCCTCAGAACATTGACACTTACTAGCTGTGTGACCCTGGGCAAGTCACTTAACCCCAATTGCCTCACTAAAAAAAAAAATCCTTTTGGGTAGGGAATCATTTAGACTGGGAGAATAATTACTTTCTCTGGAATGATAATTCCATACCCACACACACCCCAAGTCTTCTTTCACCTACTGAAAAGAAAGCACAAACCTTAAAATTTTTTTGCAAAGCACAAATGTGACCCAACCCAGACATCCTCCTAAATGCAGAATTTAAACTCTGCATTCAACTGTTTTAAAGTCATTTCATTGGCATCTTGTTAAAAAACATACAGAAAAAGGAACTATTTCTGTTGCGGTTCAAAACCAGCAGAGACCTGAACATACCACTGTTTCTAACCAGCTATTTAAAAATTATTAGTAGATAATCTGGTGAGCTAGTGGTAAATACAGCTGTGAACACAGCAGCACACACCATCTGGAGGCTTTTGACTGAAGTAATTTTTCAAATGGCACAAGCTACTTACTGAATTTTGTTCCTTCTGTGGCATAACACTCTCACAGAAACTGGCCCTAACTTAAGGATAGTTGCAAATACTAATTCCCATCATGAAAAACAGAGGTAGATGAGAGATTTAATTAGCCATCCTTGTTACATATTGTCTATCTGAAACCTGTAATGATTAGAACCACCTAAAAGCAATGGGAATTCTATCACTCATTTGATGTGTTCTAAAAATTTTCACAGTAATTCTGGCTAATAATACCTTACATTTATACAACATTTTGTACTATTTCAAATGCTCTAATCTCCACTATTTCATTTGATCTTATACAAAGGTGACGGGTTTTTTTTTTTCTTTTTTGGAGCATGGGAAGAAAATACAATTTCTAGTACCTAGATTCTGATACTAAATCCATTCGACAATCTTCCAGGTCTAGCTCCAACACTAAGTGTAATCTTGGGCAAGTGGCTGAGTCTCAGTTTCTTTATCTGTAAAAAAGATAATAATCTAATCATCCTACCAACCTTTAACAAATATCGACCTAAATCTGGCAAAGTGCTTTAGCTCTATTATCTCACTCCACCTTCACAAGAACATAGCCAAAGTACCCAGTACAGGTTTCATTATCTCCATTTTACAGATAAAGACAATGAAGCTCAGCAAGGCTGTGTGACAGGCTAGTCAACTAAGATAGCCAATAAGTGTTGAGGACTTCAGTCATTATTTTCAATGATCTCTTCCTAGAAAGGTGTTACAAAGACAAGTAAAATAATATGCAAAAAGAAACTTGCAAATTCATGAATTTAAATGCATAGTAAATTGAACTGAAAATGTTTTTAAAGTTCTACGCCAATGTTACTCCCTGCTCAAAAATATTTAATGGCTCCCCAGTGCCTACCAAAGTCCTTATATTCATGATTTTAATTTGCTCTAGCCCCAAAATGCCTTGTCATTTCTTTCTAATAAGCTACGCAGGCGAATATGTATTGCTGCCTGTTAAGCTTTTGACCATACATTATATCTAATGGAAATGCTCTCAACTCTACTCTCCCACACTCTAAATTCAATTCATTTTTCAAGACCCACTAATTTACCTTAATTATTTACTCTTTTCAATTTCTCTCTCTCCCCTAATCTCAGCCTTCCACATTCTCTCCCATGAAGACCTCATATACTTTCTGTGGGCTTTCACGTTACCTTTAGGCAGAAGACCCCCACGTAAATGTCTTAATTCCTTCCTTCTCTCTTGGAATCCTAGGCTCACATGTCTAACTATGTACTACACATTTCCACTTGAATGTTCCACTTCAAATTCATTATATGACTAAAGACTTTCCATTCCCATCCAACACCTTTCTTTGGTTAAAACTGCATTTTAAAAGACAAATTTTTAAAATTAAATAAGTCACGGGGTCAGCTAGCTGGCACTGGCCTTGGATTCAGGAAGACCTGAGTTCAAATCTGGCCACAGATACTTGACACTTACTTGACCACTGCCCTGCAAAAAAAAAAAAATTAAATAAGTCTCTAAAATTGGTGATAGGGGAGATTACATTTTAATGGTCACTAAGTATTATGCCTGGTATTCCTGCTAAGCGCTATCAATAGAAAGTACTTAACTACTTCTAGTTAGGAAAGTGGCAGATAATAGACAAATGTGAAAGCAAAATTGGGGGAGTTTAAGAAAACTATATTTAATTAAACTTAATGAGGAAGTGGCAAAGTAATATAATAATGTTTGAAAACCTAAAGTTTCAGCTATTTAACATGACTTTAAGAAGAGGTCATTAAAGATGAACCTTTGGTAGAATTTCATTTTCAATGAACAAAGAGTTTTTGAACAAGGAATAAATACTAGCTACTGATCTAATATTGTTAGGAAAATATGGGGAACAAGTAAGACTATCCAGTATAATCACATGGATACTTGGGAATAACTGGAGCTTAGGAAAAAAAAACAGACGTGATTCTTGGTGTTGTTTTTTTAAAAAGCCGCAGTTGAGTGTATTGTTTTTGCTGAGTTGTTCCTCCTTCAAATACTTTTTTTCATTACAAATAGAATTCTATAAGGAATTTAACCTGTGAAAAAATTAATATATCAAAAAATAAGATGAGGGAGTGTAGCCCTCGGAGTTGATATTCTTTAAGCCTGATCATTATAACTGATAAAATAATGGTTGTAAAAATGAGTTAACATTTATAGAACAAAGAGTTAAGTCATGACCAGTCATCAAGTTGGCTCTATTAGAGCAAGTCATGCCAGACAAACTTGATGATTTCTTAACAGAAACAAGAAAATAGGTTTAAGAGAGGACTGTAAATATTATATGTGCTCTATTTCATGAAATAGTTTAGTATAAGGTCCTTCAAAAAAGTATCCTGCAAAATTATTGTAGGTTTATTTGGTGATGAGATTAGCTAGGGGAAACATGATGTTCATAGAGTGGAAACCAAGTAGATTAACTGGTGGGAAATGAAGTACCTGCTTATATTCCCTGTAATGTGCTAAGCACTAGGGATACAAAAAGAAGTAAAATAGTCCTTACTCGAAAGTAGCCCACAATCTAATGGAGGCAACAAGCAAACAAATGTGTACAAACAAGCCATATACCAGATAAATAGGAAACAATTAAAATAGGGAAGGCCCCAGAATAGACTGTGAACTGCACTGTGACCAAAGAAGGGGGGGGGAGAAGATGAAGGGTCAGGTTTCTAAAGCTATGGAATAGCCAAAGAAGATAACAATTCTCAAAAGCGTAAGTAATAGAATAAACTGTGTACAAGAAGGCAGGCAGGTAGATTTACATGATGAATGTGATGATGATAAGAACACTTTGTATTTGCTTAAGTCAGGTATAATCCAGGTTTGGGGGTTTTTTTTGGGAGGGGCAATGAGGGTTAAGTGACTTGCTAGTAAGCACCAAGTGTCTGAGGCAGCATTTGAACTCAGGTCTTCCTGAATCCAGGGCCAGGGCTATATCCACTGTGCCACCTAGCTGACCACATTATCCACTTTAAAAAAAAAAAAAAAAGGAAGAGCTTGAATCTTACAGGTGAGGTGACTTGCCCAAAGTTATATAACCAGTAAAAGATAAAGCTGGGAATAGAATCACGGAGTATTTATTTAGTATCTGAATTTTCCACCTTTTCTACTGTTCATCTGCCCCTGAAACTTGCCACAATCCGTGATGGTGACGAGGAATATACTTAGCTACCTCCATACCTATGTACATATATATGTAAACACACACACATATATACACATAGGTATACACATAGATAATCTGGGGCTGGAAGAGGCAAATATGGGCTAAAATGAAGATTTTATACATTTTCCTTTGACTACCTAAAAGCAGGTTGTATTCTGGAGCAGAAATATAGAAGAGAAAATAAGGCAGCATGGAGCATGGAAGTAGTAAAGGATACATCTGGCACCTTAATCAGAAACCCAGTGATTCTCAGGAAGCTGCCTCCAGCAGCTCTAACTAGTCAGGATATTCAGAGAAATCCAAAGTAATGGAGCCAATGTATCCCAGATCTTAAGAGTACAGGGGAACAGAGAAGCCAAGCAGACTGGTAACTTTTCCTCGTTTTCTTAAATAAATTCATCATTACACAGCAGTCAACCTTGGCATGACTGAGTATCAAGGCTTGAGATGAGTATCTAGGTAAACTGGCTCTTCAGACAATGGATACAATCTTTGCTGCAGCCAAAAAAACAAACAAAAACCATTTAGAGATCAATCTTCAAGATATCACAAAGAGGGAAAAGATTCTAAAATAATGCAAAAGATAACAGACAGCACCATTAGTTTTAAAAGGCAACCAAGAAGCCATAAGCAACTACCAAACCATATGCCAACTTTCACATCTCTATAAAATCTTTATGAGAAAGTCCTATGCACATGGAGGGTATTTGGAAGAAAACATTAAAATAGGATAGAAACTTTATTTTTTTTAAATGGGATAGAAGGCTTTGGGTAACCGATTTTCTACAGAAACCATATCTTCAAAATCACACAAGTAAAGTCATAAATATAAAATGTAGCTATAACTACTTTTAGAAGATTACCCCAAAAAAGCAACTGATTCATTCCTGGCTTCCTTCAAGATAGCTCAAATCCCACCTTCAGCAAGAATCCTTTCCCAAACCCCTCCCACTGCCAGTGCCTCCCATCTGAAAATACAACCCCCTTACCCAGTATTATGCCTTATTTGTACATTGTTGTGGATATCTTGTCTCCATTATAATGTGAGTTCTTTGAAGGCAGGGCCTAAGTAGTTGCTTTTCTTTGTGTGTCAGTTCCAGACACTCAATAAGGTACTTAATAAATTTCCATTGACTGACTAAGCTCTTCCAGAGAGTGTGCTCTCTGAAAGCCCAGTTTTCAGGGTGAAAATGCAGAAAGCAATAAGATGTTTGGGCTGAAGCACAGTAGAGTATGCCATCCTTCCAAGCACCCCAGGTTCTAGGTAGTCTCTTGGTCCATACTCCTAAAAGCATAACACACAAATTACCACCAATGTGTTCATCTTTCAAGAGTCACTCAAAATATGCAATTAGGCATTTACATTTTGAAAAAAAAACATCTTCCCCATATAATTGGAACATACTCTCCCACAAATGCACATGGTATAGATGGAAAAAGAGTCAAGGAGCAAATATGGAACACATGCAGCCTGGGCAAATGCCAAGGACAGACAACTTGCATGTCTAATACTGCCATGTACCTGCAGTGGAGTATATATACCAATTACCACAGATCCACTCAAGTACTGCATTGTAATATGGGTTATTCACAAATGTTTGTTAGTCATAGGTAGTGATTTTTGCCATTCCAGAACCCAGACAGAGCAGAGACAAGAAGAGAGCAAAAAAGAACAATGCTGATATTGTGTTCCAGTGTAAATTGTCCTGTATCCAGTTGTTTCTCCTACCCACTCAGAGGGGGTAACCTGGCAGCAGAAACCAGGGCATGGTACTATCATATTAACAGGTTGCATCTCACCACCCACCTACATTGTTTTGGGAGTAATGGCCTGGCTGCTGGGAACGGACTCTTTACCACCATTTTACTTGTTACCTAGCTCAGGGAAAGACTGAACACTTGGCATTTCCATCTACCTCCTCCACTCCTTCCTAAATCACCATTCTGAGGTCAATTAATTCTACTTCAGGCAATCTCCTCCTAAAACATGCTCACTCAAGTCTCTCAGAAGCTCCAATCCTGCATAATCAACTATCCATTAAATGTGTCCCAGACCTCTAAAACTTAACATGTTCCAAACAGAACTCAAAATCTTTTCCCCAAAACCTACCTCTCTTCCAGATCTCCCTTTTAATGCTGAGGGCACCACCTACTTCCAGTCACCCAGGCTCACAACTCAACATTCAGCTTCGACACTTCATTCTCCAGATACCTAATCACTTGCTAAGTCATGTTCATTCCACCTCTATACATCTCCCCTATTCATCTCCTCTCAACTCGAATGACCACCCCCTAGTTCAGGACCTTGGCACTTCTCACCTGGTAAGAGCTTCAGTGGGCTCCCTGCCTTAAGTATTATCTCTCTAATCTATACTCCATAGCTACAAAAATGATATACCTAAACTTCCATTACTTCCCCTATTTTTTTTTAAAAAGCACCTGTGTGGGGCAGCTATGTGGCACAGTGGATAGAGCACCGACCCTGGAGTCAGGAGTACCTGAGTTCAAATCCGGCCTCAGACACTTAACACTTACTAGCTGTGTGATCCTGGGCAAGTCACTTAACCCCAATTGCCTCACTGAAAAAAAAAAGTACCTGTGGGTCCCCTTATAGTGTTTGGCATTTAAATCTCTTCACAAACTGATCCAACCATTCTGGAGAGCAATTTGAAATTATGCCCAAAGGGCAATAAAGCTGTGCATACCCTTTGACCCAGAAATACCACTTTTAGGTCTTTTTCCCAAAGAAATCATGGAAAGGGGAAAGGGACCCACATGTACAAAAATATTTATAGCTGCTCTTTACGTGGTAGCAAGGAATTGGAAGTTGAGGGGGTGCCCATCAATTGGGGAATGGCTGGACAAGTTGTGGTATATGAATACAATGGAATACTATTGTGCTGTAAGAAATGATGAGCAGGAGGAGTTCAGAGAAACCTGGAGGGTCTTGCGTGAGCTGATGATGAGTGAGATGAGCAGAACCAGAAGAACATTGTACACAGTATCATCAGCATTGAGTGTTGATCTACTGTGATGGACTATATTCTTCTCACCAATGCAATGGTACAGAAGAGTTCCAGGGATGGAAGAGGATCTCCAAATCCAGGGGAAAAAAAAAAAAGAACTGCGGAGTATAGATGCTGAATGAACCATACTATTTCTTTTGTTTTTGATGCTGTTGTTTTTTTTCTATTTTGAGGTTTTTCATCATTGCTCTGATTTTTTCTCTTATAACATGACTAATGCAGAAATAGGATTAATGTTATTATGTGTGTGTGTGTGTGTGTGTGTATATATATATATATATATATATATATATATATATATATAACCTATATCAGATTACCTGCTGTCTAGGGGAGGGGGGAGGGAAGGGAGGAAGAAAAATCTGAAATTGTAACGCTTGTATAAACAAAAGTTGAGAACTATCTTTACATGTAACAGAAAAAAAAATACTTTATTAATTAAAATAAAAAATTAAAATAAAATAAAAAATCTCTTCACAAGCCTGTCTATAGCATTGTCCAATCTAAGTGACTTCCACATGTAGCGTGGTACAGTGGAGAGAACAAGGGTTCTAGGTTAAAGGGAACTGAACTAAAATTCCAACTACAATATTTACTGCTTGGGTGGTCTTGTCAAATGACTTAAATAAGCTTCAACAGGCCTCAGTTTCCTCATCTGTAAACAGGAGACATTGGAGCAGATGGTCCTTGAGATCCCTTCCGGCTCACTATCTACAATCCTCTCTATGATTCTATGATCTTATGAACTTATCAATCTTCCTTACACGTGATACTCCATCTCAGAGCCTGGCATAAACTCTGCCCAAAGCCTAGAATGCTCTCCCCTCTTAGGAGACTAGCTTCTGATCCACACAACTGTTAGTGCTTCCCTTCCCAACACTACTGCTTATTTATTTTCTTTATATATTATATTTATATGTGTACATGTTAATAGGACATAAGGTTCTTGAGAGCAGAAGCTATGTTTATCTTTATATTCTCCATTTTCTAGCAGTGTGTGGCACATAAAAAAAACTCAATAAATACTTTATTATTCATTCATTAATAAATGCATAGATTGGGGCAGCTAGATGGCGCAGTGGATAGAGCACCGGCCCTGGAGTCAGGAGTACCTGAGTTCAAATCCGGCCTCAGACACTTAATACTTACTAGCTGTGTGACCCTGGGCAAGTCACTTAACCCCAATTGCCTCACTTAAAAAATAAATAAATAAATAAATAATAATAATAAATGCATAGATTGCTCGAAGCTGCTAGGTGGTGAATACAGCACTGGGCCTAAAGTATAGTTAGACCTGAGTTCAAATCCATCTCAGCCACTTTTTTTTACCTAATCTGTTTGCCTTAAACAGAGGGAAGCTTTAAGTATTAAAGTGAAATTAGACATTAGAATAGCACTAACCTCTATAGTTCTTAAAAGTCTACTTCAACATCCAGAAAACTCCCCACTTACCCTCTTTTCTCTTGAAACCACTTTTCTTCAAGTACAAACCTTTTATTCAAGGTTTCAAAAAAAACCAACCTGAAAACCTATGCATTCCCTTTTTAATTTAGCATTTACCAGCATTTCAACAATATTACTTTTTCGCTGTAAACAAAGTATTTCACTTATTACGTGGCTAAAAAAGAAATTCTGTAAGTTTGCATGGCAACCTAGCTATCATTAGGAAACATCCCTCAATTTAAATGAAGTTAGAAATAAAACTCATTTATGAATTGGGAATTTTCCTTCTGTATGTTTCAAATTGTAAGCAATTTCTCTAATTGCTACAAGATATGCTAATTATATTAGCAGTATATTATAAAGCAGTCATCAGTTTTACAATGTTTCATTATAAGTCACATTTTCTAGAAAAGAACCTACTCTCTTAAACATGCTGCCAGTTCTCCAAAGAATTAATACACAGAACTGCCTCATCACTCAACCAATCTTTTCCTCCTGCCATCCTGACCCTGCCTTCAATCAGTTAATTGAGTTTCAGATAAAGGCACCATATTAGCCATATACATAAACAGATTTCATGCATGTTTGCTTTTATGTCTTTTGCTCCTTTTTTAAAAATGCAAGTCTACATAATATTGTCAACAACCACTAGGTTTCTCATAAGCTTGAAGAATACTCTTCCCAATACAAACGAAGAGTGTGTAAAGAATAACCAGACCATTAAGGAAAAAGGTCGTTGCTGATCTATTTGATGGCTTATGACAGTGTAGCTCAGTTATAGGCCTATATTCAATATAGATTTAGATAGACAAACAGACACGGTTAGATTGGGATAGTAAAGGACAAACAGGTTAAATGGCAGGTAGAAGAAATAAACACATTCAGTATGGAACCAGGAAATTCACTTTTACAAAGTTAAAGTTGGTACTATAGATGTGCCTAAATAAATTTCTAAGACATAGTATAAACCACCCTTAATGAAATACTCTTCAAGTAATGGGGGAGGGGGGGGAGAAAGGAGAGAAAGAGGGAAGAGAAAAGAACTTAACTTTAAAGCTCAGCACTTCTGTGATAAGTTTAAACAGAGATAAGGGGTCCACACTTAGTAATGATAGAAGTTAAGTGAGAGAGACAGAGACAGAGCGAGAGTGTGTGTGTGAGAAACAGACACAGATCAATTTTATAATACTGGACACAGCAAAAGAAATGACCTCCTAGGTCATTATAACATGGTTGATTTCTTTGCCTAATCTTAAACTACACAATAGCTAGCAAAATCCTTTGACCTTAGAACAAGTTGGCTTGTGCAAAGTCTATTAATAAATTACTTGGTTTCCCTTCTTCCCCTCAAAACCATAAATAAAACCTCTTACAAATTAAATACTGACATGAGTATATGAAAGCATGTCTTCTTCCATCACATGAAAAAGAGGCAAGCAGGGTGATAGAGAAGGATTGGGAAATGCATCCAGCAATTTCATAAACCATTCAGTGTTGAGTAAGGCTACAATGAAAAAAGAAGCCCAATGCACTTGTGACTTAACAGATGTATTCATAGTCACATTAGTTAAAATAAAAGGCTAGCCTGCAACACACAAGCATCTTACTGAACCTTAATGACAAACTTAAGGAGTTTTGTCCTCCTTTATAAGCACTGCTCTCCCATCCCTGAACTGTACAGCATTAGAAAGTGACATATCACTGAAGACACCTAGAGAAGGAAAAAAATGTGTTTGTATACACACATATATAGACACACACACATATATAAAATGCATATGTGAAAGCTTTGAGAAATAATCACAAATGCTTAAACTGGAATTCACCACAAACCAAAAAATATAAATACCACACACACACACACACACACACACACACACAC
Organism: Dromiciops gliroides; assembly: GCF_019393635.1. NCBI lineage: Eukaryota > Metazoa > Chordata > Mammalia > Microbiotheria > Microbiotheriidae > Dromiciops > Dromiciops gliroides. Next base: position 626,933,430 of record NC_057863.1, on the reverse strand, counting down.
ACACACACACACACACAGCTGGAACTTGCTACAAACCATAAACCATAAACATACAACACATACACACACACTTACAAAACACACACATACACACAAAGGAAGTGGTTCAGATACATTACGTCAGCTTTTGCCTCAATTCATAAATGCAAAACCACAAAATAAGACAAAAATCTAAACAGCCTTTCTCTGGAAACCTGCTTAAAGTGAATGCATGCAGTCTTTAAATATGTTGCTGAACAGCACTCGCTGAGGCATCACTTTCAACAGCCACAGGGAAAGAAATGGTGTAATCCTAGTCAATTCTATCGTGCAGCCAGATCAAGTAACATTGCAAGCATTGCCTGCCAAGCTCCAGGCCCAGCCAGAGTACAATAAGCACTCAAGGACTCTGGACTCAAAACCACCTTTCATTGGTCCCAGAGATCTTTATAAAACATTTTAAACACAACTAAATTAGAGGGTTGAAAAAAACAAATAAAAGCTTCTAAATGTTGCTCCCACACAATTCTGAACTTACTGTTAAGCGTCTAAAATGTCTGCCTTATGTTATTTTACCAGGGAATGTCAATATCAAAAATGCCCTTTCCTGAAAGCATCCAAATACAACCCACAAATAAATTTTGCGTTGACCATGTCTAGAAACAACTGCCTAAAGATCAATTGCTTTGCACTGGAACACTATTCCAGACTTTGAAAGAGTGTTTACTTTAAATACGAGTTCCAAACAAAAATGTCCAGAACCCAGGGTTTAAATTTCAGTACCAGATTTTGAGACTTGGACAACTTTGCCCTCAACTTTTAATTATTTTCTAAGCCTAAAACTAACAAACCCTCCCCCAAAAACCCACAATTACAAGGGGGAAAATTAGTCTCCTTGTCTACCGCCATTTTCATTCTCGTGCCATTAAAAAAAATTTCCATATGGCTGAAAGGAGGCCTTCTAGCCAAACAATGCCCCACGGAGAGCAGTGCCACATGTGCTCAGGAGAAGCCTAAAAGCTGGTTGTAAAACAAAGTGGAGCTGGTTTCTTTCTCAACAAACAGAAAGTGGTCAAGCAGGTCTCCAGTCACTTCAGCTGAGAACAAGATTTGAGTAAACATTTTTTTAAGCCACCACCTAACACCAAAAGATTCTACCAATTAAAACTTAAAAAGATTCTCCCTCTAGCATATTCCTGCACTTCAGCTACTGTAATAAAAGGCATTCAGATTATATTGGAAAGGTAAATTGCATTTCTAAACTCAATGGCACAAAAGTACTTTATAAGACTATTTAACAAATGGACAGAAGTAGATTTTTTAAAAAATGTTTTTAACCAGCAGCAGGGAAGTCGAGAAGAGCTGCTGAGGTAACCAAAGGTCTCAGCTCATCTTCACAAGCCAACTTTTCTTGCTTAGAGGTAAAAATAAACACACAGTAGAGTATTTTCTCTGCCCAAATGATACTGGTTAACTTATATTGGGTTTCTGGGGCTTCAGCAATTAAAAATAAAACCAGAAGCGTTTTAGTGGGTATACAATAGGCAATTCACTCATTGCCTATTCCTGGAAAGACACTTCCATATTTGATCCTTCAAGAACATGTTATGAGGGCAACTTCAACACTGCACTCCTTTTTAGCAACTGGGTATAAGCAACTTTGGAGCATTACAGATTAAAAAGTCTACAGCAAAATACAAAGCCCAGACTCTTGAAACCTCCAAATTCACTAGAACTCACTTATTTCTGACTTCCCGGCCTACAAGAGGAAACCTTTCCCACCCCTTCCTAAACAACTCCTCTCATTCATTATGCCAAGGTTCCGGCCCCAATTCTTCCTGGCACAGTCCCTGGCCACTTGCATGGCCCTCACTTCACCCCCTCTGCCTGCCTTGGGTTTTAATCTTGCCAGTTCTTGGCAGGGGATGGGCCAAAGCCACTTGCCTGCAGTCTCAGCAGCTGTTACAAGCTGACCCCGGCAGAACTCCTCCTCCTCCGGAGCCAGCAGCAGGGCTGCAGGGCTGCTTCCAACCTCATAGGGGACCCTACACCAAGTCGGGGCCCCAAGCAAGGGATGAGAAGAAAGCAGGAAGGTGGGGAGAGGAGGAAGGAGCAGGGCAGGGAGAGGAGGGGGAGGGGAATGAGATGCACTTGCTAAACAAAAGGAGGCCCCCTCAGCTTCTCAGCGGCGCGGCGCTGCTCCGGGGCCGGCCGGGAAGTGAAGAGCATTGCCCGACTTGGAGCCTCCCTCCCGGCGGTGCTCGGCGGGGTGCAGGGCTCCCCAGGAGCGGCCTGGGGTGCTGGAGTCCCCCACTCGCGGACAGGCGCCCAGTCCGCGGCCACTGCGGCTGCTTCCAGCAGCCCCAACCCAGACACCGGCGGCCGCGGCGGTTCGGTTCACTCCAGCCTCAGCTGCGGGGCAGACACTTCCACATGCCTATGACCCAGGCTCTTGTCTTTTACCCAGACACCAGAGGAGAGAAAGAACAGCCTCCGAGAGACAGGAGGCGGCGGCGAGGAAAACCCGGCGTGGAGCCCGGGGAGCCACGCTCGCCAAGCTCGGCTGGGCTGTGCTTGATTTCCCCCCCTCCCCCCCCCCGCCTCCTCCTACTCTCCCTTCTTCGCTCCCCCCCTCCCCCCTCCCCCTCCCCCGCCGGCCAGGCACTCACACTACGCTTCCTCCTGCTGTTGCTTTATCCCCTCCTTTCTCTAGACTCCCTTCCCTCCAGTCCTCTCTCTCCCTCCCCCTCCAGAGCAGCCGGAACCAGGAGGCTGCGTGATTGATGGCAGCTCTTAATAGCGTGGTCAGCTAGAAAATGCATCTGCAAGCAAGATATTAAAGAGGCAGCGCATCCCCGAGAGTGATCAGCAGTTCACACATCCTAGAGCTGCTGCTGCCACCGCTGCTGCCGCCAGGAATATTAATGCCAACCACCTACTGACGTCTCACAAATGCTGATGAAAAAAATAATAGTAATAGGAAAAGACACACAAAGCATTTGTTCTAAAGATGCCCAAGAAAAAGATGCATTTCGTGTTGTCAAGGCTATTTCTGGCCCCAATTTTGGTTGCAATTTTCAAATACCGTAAAAGCCATTTTGTTAAAAAAAATCTTCCTCTCCCACCCCTTTTCCACAGCAGAATAAAGATCCATCTGCTAAGGGAGGCATGGCTTAAATTGGGTTTGATTGAAATTCGTCTAATGAGGAAGCAATAAATGCACATTCCTTAGCATGTGGCTTTAAATGAACATATACAGGCACTGGATACCAGATTACAGTCTCCTTCATTAATTCATTTTATATGCACCTAAACAAAATTACCACCTGTCAATTTCAAATTAGTTCCCTCACTACCAACAGTGTAAAAAACTGATAGATTCTATTAAAAATTAATTTTAAACCAAACTCATGCAATTCATCCCTTGATGGTAATGACACCATTTATTTTAAAGAGTTGTCACACTACAGAAGACTAGCATTTTATTATACTAAACTGTGTACCCTAAAAAATAAGGATCCCCTCAGTGTCAACCCAAAATAAACAGAAAATTTTTTGGTTATCAAATTCAAAAGATAAAGTTCAGGTGTCATTAATACTATCTTTAATCTTCAAAGTAGCTATATCAAGAGAATCTGAAAGGGGTTTTAGAAATATTAGGTCTTTCAACAACCCAGAATTTTGCTAAATTATTAGGTTTCTGTTTTACAAACAGATATCTGAAATATAAAGGGATTAAGGGATAATTTGGTTCAGGTAACAAAACAAATCAGAGTTAGAGATTAAGATAGAACCCAAGGGCTCCCAGACAAAAACTGGGATGAAACTGACATACTTTTCTTGTTCCCAGATTATTTTTGCTGGACTCATACTATCCTCAACTTTAAAGAAAATTCCAGTTACACCACCATGCTGGATAGAAACATCTATCTAAAACTACTAACACAGCAAATACACAGATAGCTGATGAAGTAGAACGCCCTTGCCACCCTAAAAAGGCTTCTGTGATCAATACAAATTGAAGGTAGTATATAGTGCTATATAGTGCAAGTCTGGCTCTGCTGCAAAACCCACTGTACATTAATGTCTCAATAAGAGAATAACCTGAGGGGAATGGGCTGCCTGAAAATAAACTTCATATCCAAGTGGCTTTGTGATAGCACTATACATGTCAGAGATGAAATCACCTACAGCCCCTGTATTTGCCCAACCAAGCTTCCCATTTACTAATACACTAATTCACTAAATCACTAAATCATGAAGCACAACAGCACCAGAAATGGTACCTTTTTTCATTCAATCTTTCTAATAAATCCAGATTCATCCTAGATTACAGAGTACTATAGTGAGGAAAGCAACACTAATCTCCAAATTTAAATGGTACACATTCAATAATCCTCTCATCTTTGGAAACTATGTTGAGGCTGAGTCTAAAGGAAGAAAGATATTTATTCTTATTTTATAGACTGTGGTACCCCCCAAAAAAAGTTTATGGAAACTTCAGTGATACCACAAGACCAACTCTATTAACTACATTATGCGAGGTTTTTTTTTTAAAGAAAAAATTAACAAGGTGAGCAGAGCAACCATTTATTAGGGATAAATTCTTCACAGCCTGCAAATTAAGCAACATGCCAACAACAGGTAAAAGCAACTGACTGAATTTTGTTCCTGAGCTCCTGTGCAGTCACACACCACACTGCATAAAGGTTACAACAAATACAGGCACAACTAAACATAGATTTCTTTTGAGGTTTTTCTAACAAGCAAAAATCTTTCATAAGATTGGGGAGGAAAGAAATATCTCCAACTTTTAGCACTCAACATTCTTTCCCTTTTTCTTCAATTTCTTACCATCTGAATACAAGACTTTATCCTATCCTCACTGGTTGCAAAGCCTATGCTTCTCTTGAACTGAAGCATTCCAGCTAGTTGTTAGTCAAACAACATAACAAATCTTCAACATGCTGATGATGAGTATAAAAAGTGATAGATCTGCTTATTAGAAAGAGATTATTAGAAGAATATTCTCATGTATTTTATACACGCACAAGATCAAACAATAAGCATGGGTACTAAGGGTTAAGTCCTATCTTAGAAATGGAATGACAATTAGCTATTCCTTATATCTAATATTTTCAGTATGGTTAATTTAACTGATCCAACGTAGCATAGATTATTTCAAACACTGTATCTCTGACCTATGTATATCATTTCTCCTACTCGTCCTTAGCTCCAATCCAACAAATCCAGTTCCTGGTTTCACAACAAACTCCATTTATCAAAACAACCCTGTCATGTTGAGTACCATTAACAGATAATGAAAGGAGACAACGGATGCAGTTACAAGCAAAGCACTCAGTATTCTACAGGCCTAAGCATGCAGCCAAGTGAGCTGACATCTGACTTTGTCCTAACAATTATAATTAAGTAAAAAACCTAGTTAAAGTAACACTAGTGCTATGACCCAGAAATCTAAAATTTGCCAATCCTAGCAGAGTCGGATCCAATGCAATAAGTTGCCCCATAACCCAGAATAACCCTTTTTTCTGTCTTTCACTTAATAGCTTTGCTCTTCAATTTCCAAAGAAAGAACAAAGTGAGGAAGACTGTGCTTCCCTCTCTCACAGGCTGCAGCCTGAAGAAGCAAGACCACTCCTCCCTCATGAAAGGAGTGGGGCTGAAGGGCAAGGGAAGACAGCTTTACATCAAAGGCCAAATAACACTTACCCAGAGAGACTCCTGATAGGGTTCATTAAAATTTCAAAACTGTCAGAATGCCAGAGGAAAAAAACAGTTCAAATCTTTCTAAAGAAAACCCATTGAGCAAACTGAGTGAACAAACCAAAGGAGCCTTGATATTATTACACTGGTGTTACTTTGCTCAGTCAGTCAACAATTGAAATTTGTGAATGACATTGGCCTGTATTTTTCTCTAACAAAATATGCAGCAGGAACTTACAGCAGACCAACTTTTTCTTTCACCAACTCACCGAAACATATCTTCCAATTAACTATTTCCCCATAACAAATACTAAAGTACCAAAATTGCTTAAATGAAGAATAGAAGGGGGGCAGCTAGGTGACACAATGGATAAAGCATCTGCCCTGGATTCAGGAGGACCTGAGTTCAAATCCGACCTCAGACACTTGACACTTACTGGCTGTGTGACCCTGGGCAAGTCACTTAAACATCACTGACCCACAAAACAAAGAAACAAAACAAAACAAAAAAAAGAAGAACAGAAAGGAAAAATTTTAAATTATCAAACAGATACCTCCAGCAAAGGCCTACACTGATGTCTCTCAATGGGGTATGCAGGTAAATCTGGTTTCTTAAAACTCAGGGCAGTGAAACACAAGTTTTAATGGATCCTACCATGATGAGAAGGTTTTAAGTAGTGGCCTACCAAGAGAGTCATCCAACTACCTGCCTAACTATATTTAGCTGTTTGAACCATAGCAGCTGATAAAGAACATCTTATGCATGAAGAGGTTGTGATCCATGCAGATATAGTACCCGTGATGATGAAAATTCAAGTTGAAAATAGGTAAGATTTGCTATTAACCCAACTTCATAAAGATCATTCTTTAAAATTATTCCGAGTTAAATAATAAAGTCTACATACTATCACCTATACAAAGAGCTAAAACTGTTGAATTTCAGGCAATATAAACGTCTGAAAAAGGCTCCAGAGTTTGGCTTGGCATTTGGGCACTTCTCGATCTAGGATCCTATCCTTCAGATCAATCTTAATCTTGTATTCAATCAGTCATTTCTAATATCCAAAGAATTTACTGCATCTTAACTTCGCTGATATCTAGAACTAAATGGATATCTTTTACTAGCCTCTAAAAATGTTCCTAATAAGTTTGTATGATATATTACATAAATAGGCAACAGCTGCAGATTTCTAAGTGTATATCTATATTAAAAACATTAACTTAAACCATTAATAATGATTAATAATGATCTCTTAAAATGAAGGTAGGAAATGTCCTAAAATGTATTTGACATGAAGAATAGAAATCAAATAGTTAGAGGTAAAAATTGCCAAACCAAAAACCTCCAAGGTGCTTTCCCAACAATCTATAATCCCTATGTACTGAAGAGTAATCCTCTCACCAGCTGAGTTTTGATGCACAATATATTTCTTATGGTTGTTTTTGTTCAGTACTTTTTAAGCCTGACACTTATGACCCCATTTGGGTTCTCTTGACAAAGCTATTAGAGTAGTTTTCCATTTCCTTCTCCAGCTCATTTTACATATGAAGAAACTGAGGCAAACAGGGTTAAGTGACTTGCCCAGGTTCACAGAGCTAGTAAGTGTCTGAGACCATATTTGAATTCACTACTATGAGTCTTCCTGACTCCAGGCCCAGTACTCTATCCACTGTGCCACCTAGCTGTCCCAAATATCTATGTATAGATAAAAATTATGGTCATGCTCAAAGTTCACAGTTCCAAGACTCAAAATAGGTTCATTTATATGCCTGTTAAAATCAATATGGCGGGGGGGGGGGGGGGGGGGGGGGGGCGCCGAGGCAATGGGGGTTAAGTGACTTGCCCAGGGTCACAAGGCTATTAAGTATCAAGTGTCTGAGGCTGGATTTGAACTCAGGTCACCCTGAATCCAGGGCCAGTGCTTTATCCACTGTGCCACCTAGCTGCCCCCCAAAACCAATATTTTAAAAAAGAGATATATTTTACTCTATCCCTCAAACAAAACACTACAGAATATTAGTACTTAAACACTTTTAACTACTAGTAAAGGGGCAGCTAGCTGGCGAAGTGGACAAAGCACCGGCTCTGGATTCAGTAGGACCTGAGTTCAAATCTGCCCTCAGACATTTGACACTTACTAGCTCTGTGAACCTGGGCAAGTCACTTAACCCCAACTGCCTCACCAAAAACAAAACAAAACACACACACATAACTAGAAACCACTTTGTTGTTGTTGTTGTTTCTTTATTAGTAAAACTAGCAATTTTGATAAAACATTTCCTGGAAAACTACAAGGTCCTAGCATGGATGTTTCCCATCCATGTCACCAACTCTTCCACTGGAATGGAGATTTAAATCACCACCATGGATGAGCACCTACTACAAACATCTTATGATAATTAGGATTCATCCAAAGTCCTCTGTACACAAAGGTAATATTTCAAGGTTTGGAATGCAAAGATATAAGAATGAAAAAAAGCAAGGATACAAGGATAGGGGAAGGGAACCTAGAGCAAGGCAATGAGCATTTACTAAGTACTTATGTGCCAGGCACTGTGCTAGGCTTACACTTCAAATCATTAAATGTATAGGAATATGCCTTAAACATATTTAATAGCATTTTCTCTTACAGCTCAAAATTTACTAGTTATCAGGTTGGAAAGATGAAGTTCCAAAGTTCCAAAGACAATTGTCCTTTGAAAGGACAAAAAAACAGTTCGCTACAGAGATCTCTCACTTAGTGGAAGAGTTGTGGATAAAATGACAAAGAGGGTCATATAGATGAATGAGCTGAGGAACTGAGGGACCTGGCAGGATGTTTAAGATGAGATCCCTTATGCACTTAGATATCTACTAAATGTAATACATTCAGTTGTAGAATCCAGCCAAGTTGCTAGGAAGCAAGTTGTGAGAAAAGACTTAACTCAAAAACACAGCAGGAATCTTCACAGCAAGAAATCAAAACATAAGCCAAGCCAGATATTTCAGCAAATAATATAAGGTCTACAAATCAGAAACATTAACTTAGCTATTATTTTTTCTTCTGATTTGTTTCCCCTACTACTTAGCACCTAGTAAGAAAGGTTAAGCATTTCCTTTTCCATTCAAATAAAACAAAAACAAACATCCCATTCCAAGCATCTATCAGGAAGATGAAAAATGGAAATCAAAGATTGAAAATAAAAAAGAAGCACTTCCCAGATTAAATACAAGCAGGAAATTATATCCATCCAGCAATTCTCTGGTTCAAGATCAGGTACTTCCTTCTGGAATTATGGGCTTTTATTCTGGGAGAGAGCAATTTAAAAATACACATTCTCATAAAAATTACACACTTGCTAAGACGAAATTAAATGCCACATTTGCAGGAATGTTCAACCAAAACCCCCCCCAAAAAAACAAAAAACAAGGGTTTGCATTTTATCATGAAATAAAAATACATGATTATGAACATCTACATTTAGGAGAAGCTGGATAGAAGTGACTTTTCCAGAAAAAGCAAACATTTGAGTTGGCAGGAAACAAGGCCTAATACAAAGGAAGACCCAGACTACCCTTTTAACTTGTATATTATTTGAGTAATTCTAACAATAAAAACTAAACATTGATCTTCCTCTAAAATCTTCAGGGCATGTTAACTTTACAATGGAAAATATGATACCCCTATCAGCAGGCTCGGGTATGTTTAAACTATTCTAATGTAAAGCAAGCTCATTCTCACAAGTGAAAGGAAGTGACTGCCAAGTGCTTCCTTTACAATCTCTTCAAAATAGGGCAGCTCCTTTAACGTGAGATTTTCCTGACATTCCAAATGTAGCAGCCACTGAACAAACAGAAATGCATTAAGCACTGCCCTGCTTCTATCATCTTTTATTGAAGGCCCAGCAGAGATCAGAAATGAGACCAAGTTATTTACATTTGGGGGCATTAATCACTTTTACATTCTAGAGCTTTTGAAAAATTCAATAGACTTTTTAAACGACAATAGCCACAGGATGTAACCATAGCTATATTAGTCTTTTTCTCCGGAGAACAAGATAAGCTTTAAAAACAGGAAGTTTCTATGGTTGAAAAATGTGTAACAGTAGGAGGATTCTTGGTTACAGTTGGATGTCACAGTGGCCTGGAGTTTACTTCTGCCAGGCAAGGATTCATTCACATTTGAGGAAATCACCAAAAAGATATCCCCCAAATAAAATAACAAAATCTCTGAAAACAAGACTTTAAGAAAAAAAAGAAATCTCAATTTCGCTCTCAATAAGCACAGTGAAGAACAGAACTAATTACAGAAGGAATCCCAGAGACCATCTAGTCCAGTCTTCTGTCTCAGCCCTTCAACAAAATTCACAGAATCACAATTTCCAAGCTGGAAGGGAGCAAAGAAGCCAGTGCACACGTGGCTGTTCACCTTGGGGATTTCCCGTTTTTGTCAGGCCAGTCATTCTCATTTTGGATAGACAACTCTCCCTTGTAGGAAGCCCTTTTTGCACCCTCCATGCCTGGCTCCTGGTTTTGCCCGCTCCCCCAAAATGAGTCTAATTGTTCTTCCACATGGCAGTCCTTCGAATATCAGAACAGCTACAGTCTCTCCCCAGTCTTCCTTTCCTCGGACTCAGACATACCCAGTCCTTCAGTAGATCCCTAAACATCACAGACTTAGGGTCTAATTGTTCTTCCACATGGCACAATGTTCCATACATAGGAAGACTGACAAGAGCCAAGTTCAATGGGATTATCACTGCCCTGTTCCTTGAAGGTATGCCCCTCTTAATGCTGCCCAAGGTTGCATTCGTTTTGGGGGGTTTTTTTAAGGGGAGCTGCCATATTACACTAATAAATCATATTTCTGACAAGTGGTCATCTGAACCAGTATCTTCTGAACTTTTTTGATCACACATATCTATCAGTAAAAAGCGTTTGAGCACATATTTATGTATGTTTCTTTATTCATGAAGTAAATACAGGTACCATACTAATAATTATTTGCATTATAAACTTATGCAAAAATATAAATTTGGAAAGGTGAAATAATTTTTTTTTCCTATAGTTCATAGGGAGCCAGTAGAATTTACTGCAAAAGGGTAATTTGTGTGGAGGACAGACTGTAATGGGAAAGAAACATGAAGCAAGGCAACCAAATGGGAGGTTATTGCAATAATCCTTTTGAAGGTGATCGGAACCCTGAACTAGGGTAGTGGCCGTCAAAGATGCCAAGAAGGTTGTTTGGAATCTGATTAGAACAGAATGATGCTGCATACTGGACAGCCAACAGGAAAATTTGTAGGAGAGGGGTTGGAGATAATGTAATGATAATCTGCACTTCAGATCACAAGCCCCTGTGACTCAATCTGTTCCATCCAAAATGAAAGGCAGGAGACAGGGGCAGAACTGTTAGCCCTCGAAACTAGGAGAGTGGGTGACTGGGTCTAGGGGAGGTGAAAGGGGAGATTAGGAGCTTACACAGAAAAGAAAGGGGAGAATAACAGAATGACAGGAAAGGAGAATCATCTTGTTGAAAACAAACCTCACAAACGACTATCACTAAGAGGATGGGATGTGACCTATACTTCCACCATTGATTGGCTGATCATACATACCCCTTGGTGTGTCGTCACTATCCCCACTTTGGACTGCTAAAAGAAATGTTACTACTTTCCAATGCAATCTAATATATGTGATTCAATGTTAACCATGAACAAAAAGCTCTACCTCCCTGCTCTTTCCAATGACCTGTCCTAGTTCCACCCTCTGGAGCTCCACAGAATAAATCTGAAATCTCTAAATTTAATCTAGTGTTTAAAAGGTAAAATGGAATAAAAGGAGACTGTGGTTGTGAGTGTGTGTAACCATCTATTAAAAGCTTTAAAAAAACCCAACCCCCACCACCTATGGTAGCATCAAGTTGTACCCTTTAAGCAACAGTTACCAGTGGTTTTATGAAGTGATACCTTTCAATTTATACAAATTTTCTATTGATTAATACCCTTTTAAAGTCACTATACTAACATGAATCACTGTAACCAAATGTTAGACTAGCATCATCACTCCTGCAGGCAAATTCAACACTGAAAATCTGAGTCAATTCAGATTAACAACCAAACCTTTTATCCCTAGCAAAAGGCTTGCTTTTTAGCTTTGAAGAGCACTGTAAAGAGATTATGTTAAAACTATCATTCAGAGAACACCACACTCTCAGCCCACAGACAAGGTAGCATTTTGCTTACAAAAATTCTATGTGATACTTCTATTTTGTTATCATCTTGCTATTTTTTAAAAGCCCAGGAATTTATCCTTAGAACTTCCAAAGAATTTGTCATTACTAAAATCCATTTTGAAGTTAAATTTTATATATTATCAGGACCATATCAAACAACCAAACAGCCTTCCTAACACCTAGATCATGACCATTTGTCATCCATCTGGCCTCTGAAAGCAACACACGGTAAATTATATTTGATAGCATGTATTCAAAAGATGAGGGTAAAAAAAAAAATCTCAGAGCTTTTATCTACACAAAGGTTTGCTTGTTTACTTCATGGATGTGTCAAGAGGAAAACAATTTACATGGATTCATATTTTCTATCAATAGTAACAATTTAATAAGCTTTTTTGTAAACCGTTTACCCAGCCAGTATTCCTGGAGGTTATTTTGCCACTATCCTCAAAATATTCAAGCAAAATTGCATCAATTTAGAACAACTTTGCCTCCTTCTGTTTCTTCAGAATGAGTAATACATCTGGCACAAACTATCCTGACAAATGTGATGCTTCAAAGAAAACAAACCACCCCCATTCCAAACCCCCCAGATACCTTTTTTTGTGGCACGCTAAGAAGAACTGGTTTTTAAAAGCTTTTCTTGGTATTCATTTTTCCCCCTCTTTAGGCTGGAAACAAATATCACAACTCTTATAGTAGTTCTAATGGAACTGTGCTATACTGAATGGTCAATTATGCCTAGGGTAACAAGGGCATATTCACACTAACAAAGGATAGTGAAGAATAGCATCAGACACTAAATCTCACTTGTTTAACCACTATATCAAGTTTAAAGACTTTTAAAAATATATTATAGGGGCAGCTACCTGGTGCAGTGGATAGAGCCCCGGCTGTGGATTCAGGAGGACCCGAGTTCAAATGCGGCCTCAGACACTTAACACTTACTAGCTGTGTAACTCTGGGCAAGACACTTAACCCCAACTGCCTGACAAAATAAATAAATAAATAAATAATACTTTTCTAATGAAGGAATTTAAAAAGGAAAAAGGTGACAGTAATAGCCTAAAATATCTAAGAACAACTAGATCATTTAAGCAGACAACAATAAACTCCATCTGCATATTATTCTATTCATCCAAAATTATCAACCTAACATGCACACATCTAAAATGGGGGAGGGGAGGGGGAGAGGAGAGAAGAAGAGGGGAGAATTTCAATCAGTACATCGAGTGAACACCTCAAAATTGGAGAGAAGAAGGGAGGTGAGGGCAGAGGCAAGGTAAAATGGTGAAAGTTGTAGGAGGCAAAGTAATATACCAGAATAAGGCCTCAAATGACTTTTAACTGGAGAATTACTACCTCTGTTACATATCAATTTTGTGATTCTGGCCAAGTCACTTCCCCTTCTTTGGGCTTCAGTTTCCTCCTGTATAAAATAAAGGAGATGGACTCTAAAGTCCTTTCTAGTTGTAACAAGTTCTAATGCTCTCTGAACATTAAGCCTGTATTCATTCAGTAACAATATTAATGAAAGCTACCATTTACATAACACTTTAAGATTTGCAAAGAGCTTTACAAACATCTCATTTTATCCTCATAACAACTCAAACATGCACATTTTACAGATAAGGAAACTGAGTAGGAAGAGGTGAGGAAAACCAGGGAAGGAAGAGTTGGAGCAGGAAAAGAAACAATAGGAAATAGGAAAGAAATGATAGAGCAGCAAGATTACTGCCCTGCTGGATGCAGTTAGGACCTCTGCTGAGAGGAGTTTGGGGTTTTTTATTTGCTTGTTTTACTTCTTCCAACTACATTCAGTTGTGTATGAGTAGGAGTCAAGGACTTGGATGGTTGGAATAATGGTGGGATCTTGCAGGGCTTGAGTAGTCAGTCATAAGACAAGGAAGGAGATTCAAGAAGAAAGAATAAGCATGGAGTTGAACTGATTCACAAAGAGGTCAAGACTAGGAAAGGAAAAGAGTATAACCAGAAAAGGAATGATGACTTGAGGCAGAACTCAGAACTGGAATGACTGGAAGTTATGATGAGAATGTAAAATAGGTTGAGGAAAAGAAAGGCATAGGGAGGGGGGCAGCTAGGTGGCGCAGTGGATAGAACACCAGCCCTGGATTCAGGAGGACCTGAGTTCAAACTCAACCTCAGACATGTGACACTTACTAGCTGTGTGACCCTGGGCAAGTCACTTAACCCTCATTGCCATGCAAAAAAAAAAAAAGAAAAAAAGAAAGGCATAGGTAGAGATGGAAAGATAGAAGATTATTTTTGGATAACAGATTTTCGGCATTCTTTAACACAGAAGTGGAACATTTATAGGTAATAGCAAAATTAAGGCTATGACCACAGTGTGTAGCTAAGGTAGAGGGGAGGAGTGGGGTTATGGGAGTAGAATGAGCAACTAAGCAGTTAGGGCATTTGAAGGAACATAAATTTAAATTTTGAAGTCAGTCAGTAAATAAGGTAGTGTGTGACTACAATCCATACAGTGAATTCATTGGGGGGGGGGGGAGGGGGAGAGACAGAGAGAATGTCTTAAGAAGAGCCAAAGATAAGGACTGGGAAATAAATCTGGAGAGAGTGAACCTAAAGAAGCAGCTTTAAATTGTGGCAGTAGAAGGTGAGAGAATAGATGACAATAGGAAACAAAGAGACAAGGAGTGCTCTGAGTCCCCTATGAGAAGCAAAAGGTGTAATCAGAATTGGAAAGAATGGTCATAGATGCTAAGTCAAACAAAGGAAACCAAGTCTCAGTGAGTGTCAGTTGATGGAAGGACAAGGAGAGGAAGAGGATAATTAATTGTAGAGCCAGAGTTCCAAAGAGCACAGTGAAAGGGATGGACAGATAAAAGAATGTGATACTACAGGGCTGAGGCAAACACATAGGAGGCACTTAAATATTTACTGACTGTCTGGCTTGGGCAATCAGGAGTTCAGTATCATTCAAATGTAGAGAATAAGAGGATGTAAGGTATAACATATACTCTAGGGAATGAATGTGGGTAGAGTATCATTGGATGGACAGAGCAGGTATTAGAAGGTTCAAGGTCTCCTTTCTACCCTGGTCCTTGAGATTAGCAGAAGGTGTTGGATTTCTAAGTGGAGTAAGGAGGCAGGCAGTGCTGCAGTTTTATTGGGTCAAGATTATCAAGATGCATGGGTCAAAATAATACTCAAGGAGTACCTGCAATATTTTAGGGCCCAATAACAGAGGTCAAAGGAGAAATGTTAAGGTGAAAGTAAAAACTTTTAGGTTGGGACTTGTTCACTTTGAAGTCATAGTGGAGAAAAAGAAAACTCCTTTACTGGCTGATTTTTTAATCCCATTTATAAATTCTGATATTCTAAATAAATATTGCAAACTGGGAGTTTATCAATTGCTAAAAGAATCACAAAATTTGGTGATAAAAGAGACTTAAGAGATCACTTACCACAGATTTAGAAGGAACAAAGAGATTATATGGCAAAATGCAACACTTGGTAAGAATCCCCTTTAAAATATCCCCAACTGGTAGGTATCTTTTACTCGAAGACCTCTAGTAAGAAGAAACAACTGGTTCCTCATTACAGAAGCTCATCAGACATTAGGGGAACTAAAGATTAAAACCTTTTTTCCTTACATGTGGCCCAAATCAAATCTTGCCACAGCTACTATTCCGCCATACTACCTGTATAGCCATGTGAAAGTCATTTAACTTCTGGAAGCCTTACTTTCCTTATCTATCGAATAAAGGTGATGGCAATGGATATCAATGGCATCTAAAATTATTTCCTATTCTAAATCTCTCTGAACTTACTCTCCATCCTAACTGAACCTTACCTTTCAAAAAAGAAAAACAAAGAAACAAATACAACCAATACAGTGACCATGTCTAACAAGGTATACAGGGGCAGCTAGGTGGCCCTGCATTCAGGACTACCTGAGTTCAAATCCAGCCTCAGACACTTAACACTTACTAGCTGTGTGATCCTGGGCAAGTCACTTAACCCCAATTGCCTCACTTAAAAAAAAAAAGGTATACACCATTCTGTCCTAGTAGTCCCTAGTTTATTGGACATGAACAAGGAGAGATGTTCCCTTACTGTTATTTAAAATTCTTCATTACTCCTTTCCTTTGCATTATTGTTATAGACATGTGTATATGTGTATATATAGTGCATTCATATGTGGATACACATACATACACACATAATGCACATATATACACACACAATCTAATTTTAAATGGTAAAACTGAGACCCAAAGAAGTACAATGACTAGCCCAAGATCACACAAGTAATCAGGACAAAATGCAAATCAAAAGTATGATAACCACAAGTTCTGACCCCACACTATTTCTCAACGGTAAATTTCTTGTAAAGATGTTGGAGGGAATTTACAGTATTTTGGATCTACAAAGTTCCCCTGAACATTTTGACACATGAAACCAAAGGCTGGTCATCTGTGCATAATTTCTAAAAGGCTAAAGACCACTGCCCAAACTCTTTAATAAGGGGATGTAGGTAAGTCGATAAAATAGTTCAGGGACTTCAGGAAAGAATAATTCTGAAAATGAATTATTACCAAAAACTGCCTTTAGATTTCTAAGAATTCAGGGCAGCTAGGTGGTGCAGTGGATAGAGCACTGGCCCTGGAGTCAGGAGGACCTGAATTCAAATCCAGCCTTAGACACTTAACACTTACTAGCTGTGTGACCCTGGGCAAGTTACTTAATCCCAACTGCCTTACCAAAAAAAATAGATTTCTAAGAATTCAAAGAGCTTTAAGAAATTCTTCTTTTACTTCTAGCGGGTCAGATTTCTTACTAAATTCCACACTGACACATCTCTGAAGGGTTAGGGAAACTAAGCTTTAACAAAATTAGACTTAGGAATATCCTCCAGATTTTTAAAATTAATACTTCAAAGGCTCTTTGATTTGAACAATGTGGGAAATCACTCCAACAAAATATATAGCAACCCAGCCTGAGCATCTCATTTTGTGTCCTCCAATAAAGATTTCCCAGGGGTTCATCTGATATGCTGGGGGCATTCCTCAAAATCTCTTCAGATTGCACAGAATATCCTTGTAATTAATTATCCTTTGCCCTTCCTAACAAATGATTCAGCTTCTTTTTCACTTACATATCTCCTAGAATCCTTCAGGCAACTGCTCAAACAATTCAGCAATGGTAAGATGTCAGCATTTGTTTTAAAAGGCATTAAGGAGGGGCAGCTAGGTGGTACAGTGGATAAAGCACCAGCCTTGGATTCAGGAGGACCTGAGTTCAAATCCAGCCTCAGACACTTGACACTAGCTGTGTGATCCTGGGCAAGTCACTTAATCCTCATTGCCAAACTCCCCCCCACCCCCCAAAAAAGGCATTAAGTAACTAAAAATGAAGTTAACATCAGAACCTGGAATAAATACACAAGTAAAAACCCAACAATTAATGAAAATCAAAGATGACTGCTACTAAAGTAATCATTATATTTATGATCAGAATATTCAAAAAAGAACATAAATGTAATGATGATATTTTCATATACAGCAAGCCAGTATTTAAAGTTTGTTCCGCTTCATCCTACAGTACCAGAACAAAGTACCTCTGAGATATCTGCAAAAAAGAATAAAATAAAAATAACACAGACAGAGGCCATAAATGGGAGGTGCTAAAAGGAGATGCTTCCAAACTCAAAAGATTCAAAGTAAATATGTCCATCATCCTCGCCTTGTACAAGGAACAACATACAAGGAATAAAATCCAAGTCAATGAGCTCAATGAAGAAGAAAATAATGAAAAGTTAAAAGAAGAAAAGCTTTAGACAAATTATTTCCACACAGCTTTACACAGCACCCTTTGAACTTCCCCTATATGATAGAGATAGGTTTTCCTGCCTCCAAGTCCAGAACTCAATCTACTGTGCCAAGTAGGTGCTTCAAGTAATTTATTATCTTTGTAAAAGAGAAATTTTAAGGTTGGCCTTTGTTTGAAGAGAAGCTTGAGAGTAAATAAAAGCACTGAGCAATTTTCTAAAGTTAAAAATGCAGGACATTCTGTTCCTCCAATTCAATTCTGGTCCCAGATCATTGTCCATCTTAATATACATCCCAAGAGGTATCTGTTCTCCAGAACAAGGCTTCTTAAACTTTTTCCATTCATGACCCCTTTTCGCCTGAGAAATTTTTCTACAACCCCAGGTATATAGATATATAAAATATGTATACATAACATTTTACTATTGTCATATTTTTCACAACATCCACATTCAGTTATGCAACCCCATATGGAGTTTAAATTTAAGAAACATTCCGCTAGAATATCTATCCAACTGTGTTGTCCGGAAAATTGGCATTCCTCATCTACTTAGACAATTCCACCCTACAGGGTCAGATCAAACAAATTCTTGAGAGATTTAGATCCTGTTTAAGAGTCTCTGGAAGATGGCACAGTAAAGGCAGTGAGCTCCTGAACTCAAGACACGATCGCTCAAAAAAACATCCAAATAATGCCACAGAAAAATGCCTGGAGCAGCAGAACTCACAGAAGAATGTCCTGAAATCATCATCTAACCAAGAACGTCTTGGAAGGTCAGAAGGAGGGAGCTGCTGTGCTGATACAGGAGTTGAGCCCAACCCCACAGTCACCCTAATACAGATCCAGTCCCAGGAAGGCCTCACCAGAAAAGCAGACCTCAGAGCCTCTGAATCAGCTGAAGCACCAGTGCTATCTGGAACTAAGCTCACAGTCTGGTGAGTGGGCTGAGCCCTGGGCAGG
Source organism: Dromiciops gliroides (assembly GCF_019393635.1). Classification (NCBI taxonomy): domain Eukaryota; kingdom Metazoa; phylum Chordata; class Mammalia; order Microbiotheria; family Microbiotheriidae; genus Dromiciops; species Dromiciops gliroides. The sequence continues at coordinate 626,914,735 of NC_057863.1, read as the reverse complement.
GGGGAGACTACAGGGGTCTATGCTGGTGCTAAGGCAGAACTTGGATTTTACACCCCTGCTGAGAACCAGGAGGTAGGCTCCAGTAGCAGTGGCCCAGGTCTGGGAGGGGCACAGGCTCCTTGGAGCTAACAACCACAACACACAAAGCTGGTTGATTAGCAAGTTGGTCTGGGGTCATCTAAGGACCAGGGAACAGGCCAGGTGAGTGAAGAGCCTGATTCTCCTTAAATCATACCACCTGGGAGTTTCTGAAGCTTGGAATACTGCAGCCTGGAAACAGTGCCCCACTTTAAGTAGCTAAAAGTCAAGTCAAAGAAAGGCAAGATGAGCCGACAAAGAAAGGTTAGGACTGGGCCAGCTAGGTGGCACAGTGGATAGAGCACCGGCCCTGGAGTCAGGAGTACCTGAGTTCAAATCTGGCCTCAGACACTTAACACTTACTAGCTGTGTGACCCTGGGCAAGTCACTTAACCCCAATTGTCTCACTAAAAACAAAAAAGAAAAAAAAAAAAGGTGAGGACCATAGAAAGTTTCTTCAGTAACAAGGAAGACCAAGGGGCACCCTCAGAGGAAGATGTCAACATCAGGGCCCCTTTATCTAAAGCTTCCAAGAAAAAAACGAATTGGTCTCAGGCCATAGAGATGCTCAAAAAGGACTTTGAAGATAAAGTTAGAGAGGTAGAGGAAAAAATGGAAAGAAAAATGAGGGTGATCCAGGAAAGACATGAGAAAAAAGTCAACAGCTTGAAAAGTCAAATGGAAAAGGAGGTACAAAAGCTCTCTGATGAAAATAATTGCCTAAGAATTAGGATTGATAGGCAGCTAGGTGGCGCAGTGGATAGAGCACTGGCCCTGGATTCAGGTGTACCTGAGTTCAAATCCGGCCTCAGACACTTGACACTTACTAGCTGTGTGACCCTGGGCAAGTCACTTAACCCCCATTGCCCCACCAAAAAAAAAAAAAAAAAAAGAATTATGATTGAACAAATGAAAGCCAGTGACTTTATGAGAAACCAAGCCACAATAAAGCAAATCCAAATGAATAAAAAAATAGAGGGCAATGTGAAATATCTTCTGGGAAAAACTGCTGACCTGGAAAATAGGTCCAGGAGAGATAATTTGAAAATTATTGGTCTACCTGAAAACCATGATCAAGAAAAGAGCTTAGATATCATCTTACAAGATATTCTCAGGGAAAATTGCCCTGAAATTCTAGAAGAAGAAGCTAAAATAGAAATGGAAAGAATCCACTGATCACCTCCAGAAAGAGATCCCAAAAGGAATACTCCTAGGAATATTACAGCCAAATTCCAGAGCTCAGGTCAAGGAGAAAATATTGCAACCTGCCAAAAAGAAAGAATTCGAGTACTGTGGAACCTCAGTCAGGATAGCACAAGATCTAGCAGCTTCTACATTAAAGGACCGGAGGGCATGGAATATAATATTCCAAAGGGCAAAGGAAATGGGATTACAACCAAGAATCACCTACCCAGCAAAACTCAGCATTATCTTTCAGTAGAAAAAATGGGACTTTAATGAAAAAGAAGACCTTCAGATATTTGTGATGAAAAGACCTGAAATGAATGGCAAATTTGACTCTCAAATACAAGACCCTAGAGAACCATAAAAAATTGGAGCTGGGGGACATACGTGGGGTCGTACAGTAGGCGACTGTCTTGTGTCTGAGGTCCGGTTATGGCTGGGATCCCCCTGGGTCCAAGGATGATGCTTTGTCCACTGTGTAACTTAGCTAGGTGATGATATCTTTAGGGTTAAATTGAGGGGTAAAGGGAATTCACTGGGGGAGAGGGAAGGGCAAAAGTAAAATCCTACATGAAAGGAACAGGAAAAGGCTTATAGAGTGGGGAAGAGATGGGGGAGGAGCAGGGCAGTAAATAAATTTTACACTCATCAGAAAAGGCTCAAAGATCTTAAACTCATCAGAGGGGCCTCAAGGAGAGACTAACAGACACACCCAACTGGATGTAGTAATCTATTTTATCTGGGCAGTAAATGAGCTGAACACTCATCAGAATTGGCTCAAAGACCTCAATCTCATTAGAATTGGCTCAAGGAGGGAATAAAGTACACATTCAATTGGGTGGAGTAGTCTCTCTAACCGTGCAGGAAAATAGGAGGGGAAGGGGATAGAGAGAGAGGGGAGAGGACAGAGGTAAGCAAATCCCTTTTGAAGAGTGATAGGATGAAAGAAGATGGATAATAGAATAAATATCGTGGGGAAGGGAATAGGATGGAAGGGTAACAGTTAACAATAGTAATCATGAAAAAGAGAAAAGGGGGAAAAATTGTACAAAAAGTATTTATAGTAACTCTTGGTGGAGGCTAAGAATTGAGAATCAAGGGAATGTCCATCAATTAAGGAATGATGGAAAAAGCTGTGTTATATGATTGTAGTGGAATGGTCTTGTGCTACAGGCAATGACAAACAGGATGATCCCCCCAAAACCTGGAGAGACTAATGAACATTGATATATAGTGAAGTGAGCAGAGCTGGGAGGACATTGTGCATAGTGACAGCAGTATTGTTCAATGACCAATTGTGAATGACTTAACTACTCTCAGCAGTGCAATGATCCAAGACAATCCCAAGGAACTAATGAGGAAGCTTACTATGCACCCCTATAGAAAGAACTGATAAAAAAGAACACTTGTGGATTGTACATCTATAACCTGAATGTGATCTTGTGGAGGGGGGAGGAAAGGGAGGGAGGGAGGGAGGGAGAAAAATTTGGAACTCTAAATCTTATGGAAATGATTGTTGAAGACTACCCTTACATGTAACTGGAAAATAAAATGTTTGTTGCTGGGGGGAAAAAAAGAGTCTCTGAAATGTTTCAAGGATTGAAATAATCAACATAATAATATTCCACAAAGAGGAGCATCTGGAAGATTTCATAATCTACAGAGAATCCTCCTAATGGATTCTTTACACTGGACACACTAGGTAATAATGGTAGACATTTTTGATAAACATACATGTCTATTTTGATAATTTGGGGACAAGCTAGATACTACAATTTTAAGGGGCAAACAAAGTTTGTCATTAAATCTTTCAATGAATCTTATGGTTCCGATATATGCAGAGGAGACGCATTGTTAGAGAAGACCCTATGATATAAGACTATACTTTATACAAAATCAAACACTTTTATTATAGTCAACAAACAATAATCAGTAGGATCTCTTATTCTCTAAACTTTCCAATCGGGGCAGCTAGGTGGCGCAGTGGATAGAGCATCGGCCCTGGAGTCAAGAGTACCTGAGTTCAAATCCAGCCTCAGACACCTAACACTTACTAGCTGTGTGACCCTGGGCAAGTCACTTAACCCCCATTGCCTCACAAAAAACAAACAAACAAACAAACTTTCCAATCAATCCATTACTATAAAGATATGATATGCTGTAGAATAAAGCTTACAAAAACCTGATTATTCCCTTTACATGCCTGCCGAAATATTCAATTTCTCTCTAAATATATTCTTTAAAAAGTAATGCATCTTTATGAAAATAAATCACTTATAGATGATAATTTGAGAAAGGATACAGAAACTCGTGAAATAATTAAAGGTCAAAACAGCAAATGCAAATATATTTTAAAATATCTTATAAAATTGTAGGTTTCTGAACCAGGCAATAAGGCTGAATGGCAAATAAATGGAATCAATTTCTTTTTTTTTGGGTTTTTTTTTTTTTAGTGAGGCAATTGGGGTTAAGTGACCTGCCCAGGGTCACACAGCTAGTAAGTGTTAAGTGTCTGAGGCCGAATTTGAACCCAGGTACTCCTGACTCCAGGGCCGGTACTCTATCCACTGCACCACCTAGCTGCCCCCTGGAATCAGTTTCTACTCTGCATTATTAGCCAATTTTCATTCACAGAAACCTCATGGGGGGAGAGGGGAAATTACATTCCTTAGGCACTTTTTTTTAAATGTTACTGATAAATACATCACCATTTTATTGAAAATGTTTAATCAATCTGGTAAAGAAAACTTCACTGCTTTGAGAACATTAAGTTGCCCTGAAAAAAAAGGAAAACACGTTATCTTACACTCAGGAGCCAGTAAAAAACAGTGATAACCTTTACTAGCTGAGGGGTTTGACCTATTTCAGCTTTTACAATAACTGCATGGATGCTTGAGCTGAATATTGCCACCTGCTGGCAGAATGTTTCAAAGACGTCTGGAATGAAATATAACTAATCCCAAAGAATAATCAAAACTGTCATGTCAAAAAGAAGGGGGAAAAAACCACAAAAGCAGTCACACATAAGCCAAAATCAGTGATGTGATGGCAGGCCCTAATCACTATGATTTTTTTCTCTAGATAAATGATAAACATATCACTTTCTGAAATATCAGCTATTATGAGATAAATGTCATAAAGCAAAGGTATAAATATTTTACCTGCCTTCAAAGAATTTACCTTAGATATTTTTAACTGCTTGCAACAGCTCATCAGATTAATAATACACATGCTACTAAGCAAAGCACACTCAGTAATCAGCTAAAAGTCTTAAAAATAGGCTTGGAGGGAGAAGTTCTAACGGATGTTTCCAAGTACTTTTTTTTTTTTTTTTAGTGAGGCAACTGGGGTTAAGTGACTTGCCCAGGGTCACACAGCTAGTAAGTGTTAAGTGTCTGAGGCCGGATTTGAACTCAGGTACTCCTGACTCCAGGGCCGGTGCTCTATCCACTGCGCCACCTAGCTGCCCCTTTCCAAGTACTTTTAAGCAAAACTAGAAAGCAATCCTTAGAGTGTGAAAGAGTTGTATTTTTGAGTGTCATCTGAACACATTTCCTAGCCTTTGATTAGGATATTGACAAACTGTTGAATTTTAATGCCCGTGTTTTGTCAATAAAAAGTGTTCGTGTGTTCTTCACAAGTTCATTAATAAGCTAAGAAAGACCTAAATTAAAGCTTGGCAAGCAGCTTATTCAGGAAACAAAATCTGCTTCTTCTAGTTTGCAAGAGCAAAACGCGCCAAGTGGGGCAAATTAAGATGAGAAAACATATTTTAAAGGTTAAGTTTTAAAAGTATTCAGTGACTCAAAGAAAGGTATATCATTAAGCAATGGCAGAACAGTGCTGCACCTATTTGAGTATGGTTTTATCTTCCATTTTTATCAAGTTTCAGATGATTTTATAAAACCAACAGAGGGAGAAACTTTTTAAAAAAGGAAAAAGATACTGTCCCATATATCAAACAGAAAATAACTGAAATGAGTAGTATTTTTCAGAATAAAACCAGGGAATACTCAGAATATTAAATAATTCACAAGGAAATACAATTATTGTGCTAGTTACATTACATGTGTTTAGCTTCCATAGGAAGGCTGACATCTGTATTGCAAGTAGTGATTGAAGAGTCAATTACATAGTGGGAGAGTACTTACAGCAAAAAGTTAAAACTAAAAATAATCCATTTACAGGGGAGGAGTACAAGGAAAACTGGCTAAACTATAATCAAAATCTGTACTTCCAGTTTCTAGAGTAAACACAGTTGTTAAGAGTGGTTAACACACAAGACCACAAACGCTTGCAATTTCAAGCAAATAACATCTGTTTTACCTATAGTGCTCTGTTAAATCCTCCCTATATTCTGTCCTGATGGATGAGGGAGAAAAGAATACACACTGTTCAAGGCAGGGGAAATGGAATAACACTATCCAGGATGAACAGAGTAATTAAGCTCTTCTCCTCTATTACCAGGAGTACAAATTCAACTGAAGGTAATCTCAAAGAGATGGTACTAAACAGAAATGATGATTTATAATGAAAGGTGTCTAGCAGAAGATGGAGGATGAGCTGACTTTTGCAAGAAGGAAAGCCATGAAATAGAAGTGAGGAGAGAGAGCCTCTCTCTCCCCATGGAGGACAACCAGTAAAAACTCAAGGGGTAAGAAAGAGCACATTGCTCAGGAAATAGGAAACAGGCAAGGAGGGTGAAGAGGGTGCAAAGTGTAAGAAGACTGGAAAGACAGGAAAGGGCCAGGTTATGTGGCTATAAAAGCCAAATAGAGACACTGCAGTATACTAAACCGGGGTTGGGAGGGGTGGAGTGTGTAACATGGTCAGAGCCATGCTATACAAAGATGACTTTGAAGGATAGAGAGGAATGAGAAGATATTGTAGTCAGAAAGACACACAAGTAGGTTATTGCTATAGGCCAGATGTGAGGTAATAGGGGCCTGCAAAAGGGCAGTGCAAGTGTCAGAGGAAAGAAGGGGGCATAAGCAGTTTTAAATCTACCATTCATTTAAAAAACAGGACATCCCACAAGTCTTGGTGCCCTTTGTAAGCCTTAAATACCTTTACAACTTACAGGAGAAGGTAAGCAATAAAGACTAGTCATAAAGGACTCAATTAAGGTCAAATTGTTTACTTCATACATGTGAAAATGTTCTCAGTACTCTTATGACTCTCATCATTATTTGGGTTATTCAAAAGAAAGGCTTGGGCTGAGCTGTGTATGATGGGGTAATTATTAAAAAATAAAACTGCACAGGAAGAGATGAAAAGAAGCAAATGTCTCACACAAATGAGAGAGGAAAGGAGAAACTGACATCCAAAATGGGTTAAAGAGGGAAAAACATATAGATGTAGAAGGGTATAAAAGTATTCTAAATTTAGAAGGAATTAAGAAGGTGAGGGGATAGAACAAGGGAGGTCATTTTAGAAAGGGGTGTAGATTAAGAATTAGGAGGGAAAGAGCAGCTCCCTGGATTCAGGAGGACCTAAGTTCAAATCCAGCCTCAGACACTTGACACTTACTAGCTGTGTGACCCTGGGCAAGTCGCTTAACCCCAATTGCTTCACCCCCAAAAAAAAATTAGGAGGGGGAGGGGATAAGGGAGAAACATAAAGATACTTAGATTACAACTCTTGGAAGGGTGAGTAGATGAAGAAATAGGAGGATAAGTAAATTAGACAAGTAAATAGGAGGGTAGAAGTAAATTAGACAAGTGAGGAGGAATAGAGTAAATGGAGTGAGAAGGATAGTGAAGAAAAAATAGGACACAACAAGTAATTATAGCTTAGAATGTGAATTTATCCATAAAATGGATTAAAAATCTGAATTCAACAACATGTTGCTTTCAGGAAACAATAAGAGCTACACACAGATAAAATAAGGGTTGGAGTAGAATTTATTATGTAAAAAAAAAAAAAGCAAGGATAGTAATCACGATCTCAGACAAAGTTAAAGCAAAAATAGTAATTAAAAGAGAAAAATAAGTAGGGCGGGGCAGCTAGGTGGATAAAAAAACACCAGCTGTAGATTCAGGAGGACCTGAGTTCAAATCCAGTCTCAGACACTTAACACTTACTAGCTATGTTACCCTAGGCAAGTCACTTAACCCTCATTGCCCCGCAAAAACAAGAGAGAGAGAGATAGGGAAACTGTACTATGTGTCAACGATACCATTTAATACTGTTTTATGCCATTTAAAATAACTAAACAGTACCTGAGAGTAGACCTGACAAAACGGACACAAGAACTTCATGACATAAACATAAAACACTCTTTATACAAATAAAGTCAGGTTTCAATCAATGGAGTAATACTACTTACTCTTCATGGGTAGGTAAAGCCAATATAATTAAAAAGTGACAATTTTACCTAACCAATCTATTTAATGAACGGCATTTCAATAAAATTACTAAAAAAAAATATATATATATATATTTTTACTGAGGAAAAAATTAATTAGATTCATCTGGAAGAATAAAAGGTCAAGGGGCAGCTAGGTGGCGCAGTGGATAGAGCACCGGCCCTGGAGTCAGGAGTACCTGAGTTCAAATCCGGCCTCAGACACTTAACACTTACTAGCTGTGTGACCCTGGGCAAGTCACTTAACCCCAATTGCCTCACTAAAAAAACAAACAAACAAACAAAAAAACAAAACAAAAAAGAATAAAAGGTCAAGAATTTCAAAGAAACAAAGGGGAAAAAATATAAAGAAAGGAGATTCAACAGTACCAGACTTTATAATATATAAGCTAAGAGCACTGTTGAAGTATAAAATAGGTAATTTCAATTATTTTAAATTAAAATTTTCTTCTATGGCTAAAACTTTTACAATCTCTCAGATACAATATGATTGTGTTGGAATACTGCTGTGATATAAGAAAAGATGAGCTGGTTGATTTAGAAAAAACATGGAAAGACGTAGACCTATGAAGGCAGATGCAATCCACTTCCAGAGAAATGACAAATTGAAATATGCATAGTATGGTCTTACATATATGTAGATGTGTGTATGTTTATAAATATCTATTAAACTTGGGCAAATCAACTAACATCTCTTGTTCTCTGCTTTCTCATATATAAACAAGGGTGTCAGAACTATGATTTTTTTTAAAGTCCTTTCTAACTGTATTTTAGAGCACACCATTCAGAGAGTTAGTGTTAATAAAACCAAATTTGAAAATTCAACTCTCCCTGATTCCAGGTCCAGTGCTCTGTGCACTATGTTAACCTCTTCCTTTGTATACCTGCCACAAGTCTCTCATAGTCCAATCCATCTTGTATTCAGCCACCAAAGTGATCGTTTTACATTTCAGATCCAAATATGTAAGGACATACTCAATAAATTCCAGTGGCTCTCTATCACTTCCAGGATCAAATACAAAATCCTTTAAAACCCTTATAGATTGAGGAATTGTCAAAGAATGTGTTAACCCCACCTTCACCCCTTTCCAATCTAGTTATACCCTACATTATGGATCCCTTTCCCCCACTACCCACCCTCCAAGGACTCTTCCCTGAAGTGACACTGGTCTCATGCTACTGCACAGACAACATACTTAATCTCTCAGCTCCAGGCATTTTCTCTGACTGTCCCCCATGCCTGGAATGGTTTCCCTCCTTACCTGTGCTTCCTGGCTAACTTCAAGTCCCAACAAAAATCCCACCTTCTTTAGGAAGCCACTTAATTCTAGTGCCCTCCCCCCATTAATTATTGATATTGTGTGGAGTTTGTTGGTACATACGGATTTGCTTAGTCTCCCCTATTCAATTGTGAGCTCCCTGAGGGCAAGGACAGTCTTTAATCTTTAATCTTTCTTTGTAAGCCAAACCACAAAGCCCAGTGCCTAGTACAGTTGTCACTGATTTTATGACTGGTTTTTTGCCCTTTTCTGTATCTCCATGTGCTTCTTGCCTGAACATGACTGTTCAACTGAGGCACCATCTGATTTCTAGTCCTGCACATGAACATGCCATGCGCTTTCTTTTTTTTTTATTTTTTTTTAGGTGAGGCAATTGGGGTTAAGTGACTTGCCCAGGGTCACACAGCTAGTAAGTGTTAAGTGTCTGAGGCCAGATTTGAACTCAAGTACTCCTGAGTCCTAGCCAATGCTCTAGCCACCTAGCTGCCCCCGCCATGCACTTTCTTAAGAGAATAGTGAAGATAATTTAACTTTTCCTTGATTATTCAAGTACATGAATTAAGTATCTATTCTTCTCCTAAAGGGAGGCAGTATGTTAGAGTGGAAAGCACAGTAGCTCAAAGACCAAAAAACCAACGAACCAACTACAACAACAGCAAGCCCCAAAAAACTAGGTTCAAATCCCACCCATGATACCTATTACCTATGTGAAACTGGAAAAAGTAACAAGCAGTTTGGGCGTCTGTTTCCTCACTGTAAAATGAGGGGTTGAATTAGATGACTTCTGAAGTCTCTTCCTGCTCTAGTTCTATGTTCCTAAAAGTGTAGACCTATGTGGTGGTGATTTACATGTAGGCAGTGCTCAATAAATTTCTGGAATTGAAAAGATTTTTTTATATTGTCCATTATCTTCCTTTAATTATATTTCTTCCTAAACAATGTCATATTTTCAAAGGCTCCTGAACACAGTGCTCCTAGCATAGGGATTAAGTTTGGTAAAGTAACGGAGTAACATCCAAATTACAAAATGTTCACACAAAGAAACTAAACAAAAATTAATAATGAGAAATAAGTCTTAGATTCTATCATAACAATTAATTTTCACAATTTATAGTCTAGGTATAACTATGTGACTAGAGAAAAGTACCATATAAAACCCTGAAAGCTGAATATTAACTTCACCTAAAATTCCCCCAAGATAAAAAGGGACAATACCACTACAAGGCCTATATGCCAAAGAAATCAAAGAGAAAAATTATTACATGTACAAAAATAATTATATTTGCTCATTTCATGGTACCCCCCAAAATGGAAACCGAGCAGTTCTCTTGAGACAAACTAGACAAATTATGGTTTACAACTGTCATGGAAAATTATTAGACAATACAAAACAATGAAATGGACAGTTTCAGAAGAAACTGGGAGGATTTTTGTGAAGTGATGAATAGTGAAGTGAGCAGAACAATTTTTATAATGACAATATTTTAAAGATAATAAAACAACTTTAAAAGATGTTAGAAGGACGATCAGTAATAAACCACAAGTGTGAAATGATCAACTTAAAATCCTTAAAGTCACAAAGTTTTCATACAGGGCTGATGTGGGATGGGGATGGGGGGAGTACCCACAGGCTATATAATTATGTCATCTCAAATATTTACTAGCACCTACTAGATGTCAGGCTGGTCCTTAGTTCTTGAAGAGGACAAATGAAATAACAATGATAATGTCTTGACTTGCAAGTGAAGTTGGTTTTGAGTGAGGCAGAATTGAGTAAAAGCCATCAGCTCTTTCCTCCAGTGGCAAGACAAAGGTCAAGACACTGGTGGCACAGTGGGTGACCTTGACCTTTCTAAATTAAGGTCTTTCCAAGGTCTCAAGTTATCTGAGGCTATGCTCCTTCAATGACAAAAGGCTAAGTAAGAATTGAGACAAAAGATGGCCCAATTTCCCATCACAAATATATCAATCTGGAAGGGGAAGACTCTCAGAATTTCTGTTCAGAACAGAAAACAATTGCTATTTACATTCATTTTAATCTATCAGAACCTAAGGCTAGGCCTATTATTGGACATTCAATTAAATGACACCCAGACAGACTAATAGTTGCATTTCCCAATTCCTGTTCAAACTGACAGGTTGGACTGCCAGAGGGCAGCTATTATTACTCTCCAATACTACAGTGAAGACAGTTAACATAAAACCTATTCCTAGGAACCTGGCTTACTTCTCTCCACAAATACCCACAGCATCCACAGAAGGAACGAGCTTAAAATTCCACCATACTAATAGGAAGGCACACCTGTGCCAGCCTGTACTAAGCATATGGGGAGAGAAAGGAAAAAGAGCTCACAGTCTAAAAGGACAAATAAAATGCAAAACAAGATATATGAATGATAAATTGCAGATATTCTCAGAGGGGAAGACTAAAAATTAAAGGGAACTGGGAAAGGCTTGTTGCAGGTGGCATGTAAGGAAGAAACCCAGGAAAACCTGCAAGTTAGAGATGAGGAGGGAAAGACATCCGGGCTGAGGGACAGCCAAAGTTCTTGAGTTTAGGATATGGAGTGTGATTTTGAAGAAGAGCAAGGAAACCAGTGTTATTGGATTAGTTTTTTTAGTCATTTTATTTAATTTGCTCAATTGGGAGGGCAGAGAGGAGTAGATGGGAAAGAGTAAACCAAAACAAATATTACTTGAAAAAATTTTAGTGAAAAGAAACCCTATGGAATAAATAGAACAAACCAACACTTTCAAGTTTGTATACATCTTAGCTCTGACACTCTCTGTATGACTTTGGACCTCATTTTACTTAGCTCCAAAATGAGAGGTATGGCTGAATGACTGCAATGTTCATTGTAACACTAAATCTATCAGTAAGATATTCTTAAGATCGTACTTTTCCCATATGTAATCTGTGAGGGAAAAATCCATCTTCTTCTCAATAATTCTCAGCAACGAGGTGACGAGGTTTATTTTCTTCTCATGAGGAGGCACCCTAGTGTACAGCTAGTGGGTGCCCAGAAAGGGGGCTCACAGGCCCTGTTTTAGACCTTAGTCCCTAATGCAAATGGACCCTCCCCCTTTTCATCATTGGTGGGGTTACAATCTACATGCAAAAACTAGCTAATCTTAACGCAGTATTCCCACCCCTCTTCCTTGTATGGGCATAACTCAGGAGTGGACCTTATAATTCCTTATATGGACAGAACTCTGGAGGGGACCTTATTGAAATCAGGGCTCCCTAAACCATGTGACCTTGCTAACCTGAGGGGGAGGAGGGGATCTGAGACCTTTGTCCTACAAACAAGTCAGGGGGTGTATGACTGACTGTTATATCCACATTGATAGGAGACAACTACCCATTTCTCGTGGGGGGGGGGGGGAGAGGAGACACACAACAACACATATTTTTTCACAGGTACAATGTTGATTAAACCATTTTTACAGCCTAAAATTGATTCATATTTAATCTAGATGTGTACAGTGATTTTTACTATATATAATCAGAAACAACATTCACTTAAACAATTACTCACAGTATTAAGAAAAATATGTCAGGTACAAAAAGTATGAGTGGCCAATGCATTACTCACTGCCTAGGAAATGTTTAAAAAAAAAAATGGGCCAGCTATATTTTAAATTTTAAGCAGGGGGTAGAAAGAAGATAATCTCAATAGCAGACAGTTTCTCAGTGTTTCAGATAAAAAGCTGTGATGCTAAGAAAGGTTCAAAATTAGAGACAACCCACCTTCCAATTCTGAATTACCATCATTGCAATTCACAAATCATTAGGTTAGGACAAATCCACAAAATAAAAATCAAAAGCTGAAATAGCCTAGCACACAGCTTTGGCCCTTCAAGGAAGCCACTGTTATCAAACAAATCCATACAGTACTCATTATACAGCTTTTGACCAAGTTGTGCTATAAATCAAAGATTCTGTTCTGTGGCCCTTGGTAATTTCCCACATAAAATATCTGACTGAGGGAGACAAGTTGTAGTCTTTCATCAAGCAAAAACAATCATCTCCACAATCCCCTTTAAATTAACATTAATTTTGTTCAGTTTACATGTGTAAACTAAACATATGTATGACATATTTATTTTATATTTACAAACAAAAGAAGTGTTTATGCATTCACCAATGATTTAAAGAGCATTTATGGGGCAGCTAGGTGGCACAGTGGATAGAGCACTGATCTTGGAGTCAGGAGTACCTGAGTTCAAATCCAGCCTCAGACACTTGACACTTACTAGCTGTGTGACCCTGGGCAAGTCACTTAACCCCAATTGCCTCATCCAAAATAATAATAATAATAAAGAGCATTTATTAGATGTAAGGCACAATGCTAGACAGTATAGGAGATAAAGAAAAAAATATGCCCCACATATAGCTAATAGTCTACAGGTAAGTTGTTAGCATCCACTTACAATTTCAGTTAGCACGTAAAATTTCAATATTAAAACTCCCATGAACCTCTCCAAAGACACAAATATTCTCTGGATTCTCCTATTTATCTAATCAATTCTTCTCTGTCTCCTCATGCTCCTTATTCTCTTCCTGACATCCTTAACATGAGCATTCTCCAATAGCACACCCTCGGCCCTTTTCCTATTTCTAGCTACACCAGGTGGTTTTTGTTTGTTTGGTTGGTTGGTTGGTTGGTTGATTTCTTTGCTTCTTTCTTTCTTTTTTTTTTCTTTTTGGCCAGGCAGTGAGGGTTAAGTGACTTGCCCAGGGTCACACAGCTAGTGTCAAGTGTCAGAGGCCATATTTGAACTCAGGTCCTCCTGAATCCAGGGCTGGTGTACTATCCACTGTGCCACCTACCTGCCCTAAAAACCTATTTTTTCCCCTTCTTTTCCCTGCTTTTTTTTTTAATTGGGGTTAAGTGACTTGCCCAGGGTCACACAGCTAGTAAGTGTTAAGTGACTGAGGCCGGATTTGAACTCAGGTCCTCCTGACTCCAGGGCCAGTGCTCTATCCACTGCAGCACTTAGCTGCCCCAAAACCTATTTTTAACATTCTGAAAAGGGGTCAACAGATTTCACCAGACTGGAAAGGAATCCATGACACAGGAGAGATTAAAAAGTCCTCCTTACACCCTCCTCTTTACAATCTCATTCACTACATAGACTTCAACTATTTCTACACTCTATCACTACATAGACTTACTACCTCTGTGAAGATAACTCCCAAATCCTGACCTCTCTAACTTAAGCGACAGGCAAACATCACCAATTAACTTCAAGACATAATCCTGCAGAGATCATCAAGAAGATGACAACAAAGTCCCTGAAGAGTATCCAGACCTTAGAACAAGAGAACCAAGTAAAGACCCTGGAAATGTAAAATCTGAAAATGAGAAGCCTCGGGAGGGGCCATATGGAAAATAAGCCTCTGATCCAGCCCCATGCTGCTTGTTCCCCAAGAACTTGTCCTACCCTCCTTTCAGTCAGGCGTACAATTCCACTCTCTCTCTCTCTCTCTCTCTCTCTCTCTCTCTCACACACACACACACACACACACACACACCGAGTCACATGACTGCTTCTCTCCCATGTGTCACAGAGCTATCACCCTAGCTGGGGTCCTCATTACCTTTCCACCCGAACTAACTCAGTAGCTTCCTACTTGGTTTTCCTGCTTCCAGTCTCTCCCTTCTCCTATTCATCCTCTACACAGAGAAGCCAAAACAATCTCTCTGCAACTCAGGTCTGAGCATGTCACTCCTGCACTCCAAAATCTTCAGAGGTCTCCTACTACTCCTAGTACAAAATATAAAGAGGGGAGAGTTTCTCAATTGTTACTTTGTTTCTGCTTTATCTGACAAGAATAATGATCTTTGCACTGAAAAGGAAAAAACAAAAAAAGGCTAACAAAGTTTTGATCGCAATAAAAGGAAAAAGACAGCACCTTGAACAGGATGAAAATCCTCAGGTACTGAAAAACTGGCAGATGTGATTGCTGAGCCACGCCAGTGTTACATGAAAGAATGGAGAAGAAAGGTCCTATGGACAGGCCTGGAGGCGGGAAACTGCCCCAGTTTTGTTTGTTTTGTTTTAAAAGAAAGAGAATAAAATCTGAAATGGGCCAAGGAGCTTGACTTCAATTACTGGAAAATATGAAGATATGTTATTAAAGAGATAGTGAGCATTAAGAAAAGGGAGGAATGATTCACAAAGGAAATTGCTTTATAAAACTAGATCATACCAGATTAACCTTATTTCCTCTCTTTTGCAAGGGAACAGTTTTACTAAACAGAATGGGCAGGGAAAGAAGAAAAGGGGAAAGGAGGAGAAGAAAGGACATACCAGGCTCCCCCTCCTTGGAAGTCTTAAAGCTAGATAACTAACTTGTCAGGTTCCTGGCCCTGGGGATTTCTGTAGAAATTTAGGTTAGACAAAATCTTTAACCTGACATCTGTGGATGAATTTCAAGGTGTCCATGAACTTGGAAGCAAAAAAAATATTACCCATTTAGTTCAATATAATTGATTTCCTTTGTAATGCTATGTATTTTATTTAAACATTTAAAAACATGATTCCAAGGAGTCCAGAGTCTTTGCCACAGTGCCTAAGTAGTCCAGGACACAAAAACATTTAGAACACCTGGACTGGATCAACAATGGGGTCCCTTCCAATTCATTTTCTATGATTCTGATATCACTTTTATCTATACAATCTATGATTCAATCAAACCAGACAACTTTTTGGCTCCTGAACATGTCCTCTATTCCTATATTCAGGCTACTAATCCCTTTGTCTGATGTGTGTGTGTGTGTGTGTGTGTGTGTGTGAAATACAAATATATTTATATGGGGGGGGGGCGGCGGGCAATGAGGATTAAGTGATTTGCCCAGGGTCACACAGCTAGTATGTGTCAAGTGTCTGAGGCTGGACTCGAACTCAGGTCTTCCTGAATCCAGGGTGCTTTCACCACCTAGCTGCCTACGCCTGATATATTCTTTTTTTTTTTAAGTGAGGCAATTGGGGTTAAGTGACTTGCCCAGGGTCACACAGCTAGTAACTGTTAAATGTCTGAGGCCAAATTTGAACTCAGGTACTCCTGACTCCAGGGCCGGTGCTCTATCCACTGCGCCACCTAGCTGTCCCTCCCCTGATATATTCTTGTTCCATCCGTTTTTTGGTGTTTTTTTGCGGGGCAATGGGGGTTAAGTGACTTGCCCAGGATCACACAGCTAGTAAGTGTCAAGTGTCTGAGGCCGGATTTGAACTCAAGTATTCCTGAATCCAAGGCCGGTGCTTTATCCACTGTGCTATCTAGCCAGCCCCCCCTGATAAAGAGGATTCCTCATTCCCTGGTAGTCTCCCCACATTATTACTGAGCTGCCAAAATTAACACCACCATTTTCCCTTTAAAAAAAAAGGGGGGGGAGTTATCTATATTCCTGTCCATTCCCTATTTTAAATAAATACATTTAAAAATAAAGAAGCAAGTAAGCAAGATATAATGGCCACTGGATTTAGGATCAGAAGACCTGGCTCCACTCCCAACATTGGCACCTATATCACCACTTAATTTGAGAAAGGTCCCTTTTTTCTCTCAGCCTCAACTCCCTCCTCTATAAAAGGAGGAGGTCCCTTCCAGATAGACAATCCATGAATCTGAATTATGCATTGTATATAGTACAAGAGTTCATTTTCTAAAGTCTCCTAAGCATTTAACACATCTCATCTGTTCTCACACCAGTAGTTATTACATATGAATCACTACTTCAAGGATGGGAAAAACTAGGATAAAGTAAGTTTCTATCAAGCTAAACAGATAATGCTGGAGGGAAGATGAAAACCAACCTGCAAGTATTTTCCAGCGTAACAGCTCCCTCACTACCCAGTTTGGATGCAACTGACATAAAAGACAGATCTACTTATATCACAAGAAATTCTGCCTCTGACTTTTACCCAAAAAATCTGGCCATAGCAAAGATAACTACAGGATGAAATCTAAGTAAAACAGTTACATCACTAGAGTAAAACAAAAAGACAGAAAATGTTATTGTGATACATTGCCAGGTCATTTAAAACCAATATGAACAAATACCAGAACTGGAGTAGTTTCTATATTGTAAGGGTTTTTTTTCAAAAATAATTCTAATTATTTGCAAATTCATCTACAGGTTTGAACTTGTTCTTGTAAACAATGATTACCTTAAAAACAATTTTATGTAGTAAAAAGAAATTATCTCATTAATATATGAGAAAATTGATGGCTTTGAATGGTTGGAGCCTAAAATTACTCAAAAAGTATCACACTGAGAAATAAAGCCAAGAAAGTCAATCACCTTAACTACAAATTACACCCCTTCTCATCTGGTAATGACCACCAGAAAAGGAAAGTACTATGAACTTACAATTACAACTTTTGAATTGAATTCTAAAACTCTGAGAGATTCTGGTTAGCTTTACCTTTCATAAAATAAAGGGGGGAAAAGATGCAAAAATGCCCCCAAAACTTCTGAGACATCAAACAGTATTTTTCAAACTACATTTAGATGACTTATATGTACATGAGTCAGAAACATATGGATTAGATTTCCCTGCAAATACACAGGATTTAAAAATTAAGGGGAAGGGGCAGCTAGGTGGCGCAGTGGATAGAGCACCAGCCCTGGATTCAGGATTACCTGAGTTCAAATCCGGCCTCAGACACTTAACACTTACTAGCTGTGTGACCCTGAGCAAGTCACTTAACCCCAATTGCCTCACTAAAATAAATAAATTAATTAAATTAAATTAAGGGGAAAAGTGATTGGCAAAATGTGTTTTGGGTTTTGGTGAATGAAAAAAATTTTGAAAAGCTGTTTTGAAATGTTCAGCACAAAGATACAGATATTCACTGACCAATGATGTAGCTAGTTTAACACACTCCCATTTAAAAGTGGTATTTTAAACTTTGTCATAAAAAAATCAAACGTTATCTACTTAAATTTTCTGCCATTTATATCACTTCTTAGTGATATAACAACAACAATTTTAAACTGTGTTTAAACCTTGCAAAGGAATTCCCCAGGACCAAAAAATTAAAGAAACATCCTCTAGAACAGCCTTGTTTGATTTTCCAAACCAAAACAGAGCATTTCTTTCCAAAACTCAATTTTTAGCACCGGCCCTGGAGTCAGGAGTACCTGAGTTCAAATCCGGCTTCAGTCACTTAACACTTACTAGCTGTGTGACCCTGGGCAAGTCACTTAACCCCAATTGCCTCACTAAAACAAAACAAAACAAAACTCAATTTTTATAACAAGCTAGAATGCCTTCTGGTAGGGAAAGAATTTAGATTTTTGGTTGGCTCTCCAAAGCAAAAAATAGAAACTTCACAGATCATCTGTATTTCCTGAATTACAGCACCCTCTAGAGTTTCCCTTTAGTGTCTTCCAGACCTAAAATGATTAAACACCAATCATGAATGCCCTTCCAAGACTTCAAAGTTCAACATTTCTCCATTATTAGCTTGAGGGTTTCTAAAAATGGATTATGATTAGATATAGAAGCCTACAACATGCCAATTTTTCATATTTGTTAGGGGGTTGCACTTATTTTCCGAAATAGCACATAAACATCCAAAACAAAAATGTCACAAACCTAACTCAATTTGCAAAAGGAAAAACATTTTAAATACCTCCAACCAATTTCCAGGGTTTCAAAAAGTATTAGTAAATGTAATAAATGTAAATGCAACAAATTTACTACCAATGTTTCATAATCCTAGGGCCTAGAAACTGAACATAAAATTTAAAAATAACTAAGCACACAACTTTATTTAGCAAAGATAACCTTGAGGGGTTGCTTTTATAATTTATGTTTTTGTGTGATTTCATTGGTATAAAGAACTCCTTCAAAAGAAATTCCCTCTTCCTAAGCAGTTGGACAGTAACCACTATGCAGTTTCCAGTTTCAGAGAATGGCTTATGGCATGGAGATGTTAACTGAATTGCCAATATGTAGGAACTTGAACCCAGGTCATCCTGTCAGGCAAGCTCCCTAAACCACTACAACATGATGCCTCTCTAAAAGTTTATATACAATTTCTGGTAATAATGTATCTTTACTCTGCATATATGTAAGTACAGCTTTCATACCTGTCATATTATGTAGCAGGTTTATTATAAACACACTATTAACAAACATGCCTAAAGAAACAGCCATTTCTCCATATTTTCTCTATCTAGAGAGACATAGCCTTTTTTTTTTTTTTGGTGGGGCAATGGGGGTTAAGTAACTTGCCCAGGGTCACACAGCTAGTAAGTGTCAAGTGTCTGAGGTCAAATTTGAACTCAGGTACTCCTGAATGCAGGGCTGGTGCTTTATCCACTGCGCCACCTAGCTGCCCCCAAGAGACATAGCCATTTTTAAAATCATATAAGTATTTTATTATGTTTTATTATTTTCCATTTACATGTAAAGATAGTTCTCAGCATTTGGGTTTTGTTTTGTTTTGTTTTGGTTTTTTTGTGAGGCAATTGGGGTTAAGTGACTTGCCCAGGGTCACACAGCTAGTAAGTGTTAAGTGTCTAAGGCCGGATTTGAACTCAGGTACTTCTGACTCCAAGGCCGGTGCTCTATCCACTGTGCCACCTAGCTGCCCCAAGCATTTGTTTTTATAAGACTTTTAGTTCCAAATTTTTGTCCCCGCTTCTGTTCTTCCCCCCCTCCCCAAGACAGAAAGCAATCTGATATAGTTTATGTAGAGACATAACAATTTATGCCAAACATGACTTTAAGGGGTGGGGGTGGGGGAATCTACATTGCTTCACTATCAAAAAATAGTATATCTCAAGAAAGGAACACTATCGAAGTTATAGCACTCTACTCCAAAAACATTTGCCATAAGGAAATCTCATTTGGCCAGATACAAAGGATTCTTTTAAATCCTTGAGAGGTGGTAAGTAGACATTGCAAGTTAGTGGAGCTATTTATCCGCTGAATTCTGGCAATAAATAAAACTCTGACAACTCTGACACTAGTCTGAGAACAAAAACAGTCTTCCTCCTTAATCAGAGATGTAACAGGGTAGGGTGACTAGAGCTTAGTCTTATGGCACTGAAATGAAAGGGAGTTGAAAACTTGTACACTCCTTAAGCAAGGAGAAACCACTGTACTTAGCACCCATTAGCAAGAATAATTAGTAAAGATAAAAGAGGTCCAGCCCACACTGCTCACCCCACAGGTGGCAGACTCTCTACCAGCCCAGTCTCAAGTATCCTGGAGTCTTTTCCCTCAGTGTGCCTCTGAAGTCTCTAACAAATCCAACTGAATTCCTGGATTTTTTTAAAATTCTGCTTGCCTGGGGTATATTGTTATGTTTGCCCTAGGCATCAGAACTATTGCAGATTTGCCTCCAGGTGAAAGAGATTTCTCCCACATTGGATTTTCCTAGAGCATTATTTGGATTTCTTCTTTGCATCATGGTTGTATATGTCACATCCTCTCACCACCAACATTAAATGATAAGTTTCTTGAGAGCAGAAGCTGTTTTTCATTTTTGAAACTCCTAATGTTCAATAAGTAGTCTTGCAAATAGTAGGCAAAATATTTATTCAATTACCATTAAATAACAACAACAAAGTAATAACTAGCATTTATATAGTAATTACTGTGTGCCAGGCATGGTGTTCAATGCTGCTATTATAGCCTCATTTTATAGTTGAAAAAACTGAGGCAAACAGAGGTTGTCTAAGATTCCACAGTTGATCAAGTATGAGGCCAGATTTGAACTCAGATCTTCTTTATTTCATTGTGCCAACTAGCTATGTAAGTTTCTGAAACTTGTACAGCATTTATCTTGATCTAGCCTAATGAATAAAAGAAACTGCATCCTTTTGAGAAAAAGTTTGAAATTGGATCTCCATATGTTGGGGGGGGGGGAGAAGGAGGAGGTAAAAAAAATCACAACATTTAAGAGGTGGAAAAATAAAGCACAGTAAAAGGCTCAAAAATCCATAAGAAATAATGACAGAGAATAAGTAGCATTCATGAACTCTGATGTTTCTCTATCATAGACAATCTTCAGATTAGGAGGTACAAAATTAAAATGGTAAGCAGGGGATTGTAACCCCAACTAAATAACGACTGGAAGGGTAGTCAAGGATACCTTTACAAAGGGCTTCAAAAGCCAAAGAGAAAAATTGTATGCATGATCCCAGAACTGAAAGGGAGCCAGTGGAGTTTATTGATAGAAAGTGGATGGGGTGGTTAAAGAATGTTAGAGGCAAGCTATGTGACGCAGTGGATAGAGTCCTAACCTGGAGTCAGGAAGGCCTAAATTCAAAACTGGCCTCAAGAGATTCCTAGCTTTGTGACCCTGGGCATGTCCCTTAACCTCTCAGCCTGTCTCTGTGGGATAATATATGTACCTACCTCATAGGGCTGTTATAAAGGTCAAATGAGATAATACAAGTAAATTGCTTTGCAAACCTTAAAGCACTAGATAAATATAAGCTGCAACTGCAGCTACTGCTACTACTATTATTAGGGAAGAAAAAATATACACATAAATTATATATGAAATAAAAATGCCACTCTTCCTACCTCAAGAAATTCCAGTGATTCCCTACCGCCTCTAAGACACACACTCCATAGAATTCCAGTTTGGCTCTTATTTGTCTTTCCAGACTAAATCTCTCCTTTTTACATCTTCTAAACTCCAGATAAATGGAACTCTTAGCAGCCACCAAATCAAACACCAGATCTTCAGCCCCTCTGCCCGGACTGTTCCCCCTCACCGCCTGGAATACAGAACTCTGCTCACAGATTAGCTCAGGTCCCATGTTTCACACAAAGCCTTTCCTGATTCCCTTCAGTTGTTTTTTGTTTAAATTTACTTGGTATATTCTTTATATTTACTCACCTGTGAATGTGTTCTATCTCCTGTGCCTCCCCCACCTGTCTCCTGTTAGGGCAGGAATTGTTTCACTTCTCTCTCCCCTCATAGCTGTTTTTCTGCTTCCACAACATGTCTGTTACACTCTCCCCTTAAGTGCCTGGGAGCTTGTCACTATCATGCTACCCCTTTTCTCCCAAGAAGAGTTTCTCCCAAGGCTTTCATTTTGGCTTCGAAGAGCCTCCAGTCCACCAATCTTCACTTTCTCCCCTCCCCCCCAATTGGGCTCCTGATTTTAATACTATGGTACCACTACCTCCTCCCAAAGGAGTACTCATACCTATTACATAAATGCACCTATCTCTAAATGTGTCAGGCCTTAAACACACAAAGAACTGCACTTTTCCTGACCCTCTTCTAAGTTATCAAATTTTAAATATTTGTGTGCCAAGATTCCTCATAGCAAAGAATACTATGCAATTAGCAAAAGAAAGTAGAGAAGCTCTCTCCTAGGTGAAGCTTTTGCTAATCTGCCCTCCCCACTTTCGTTTTGTGTTCATTCACTGCCTCCTCAAGTACACTGGTTTAAGCTTAATTATTTATATGTTATGACCCACCAGTAGAACATGAGCTCCTGTAGGACAGAAGAGGGGAGAGGGATTCATATATTTTGCTTTGTGTTCCCCCAACAGTCCCTTGAATTTAAAAAAAGAAAATTATGTTAGGAAAACCTGGCAAACCCAGAATGGGAATGGCTGCCCCATTACCTTGTGACAATGTGGGTTTGGACTTCCCAGTAAACTGGTTGGGGGAGCCTTGACCTAAAGAGTGATTTGTACCAGGCATTTTCTCAAAGAACTCCCAGAAGTTCTGTACCTTTAGCTATGATGGTTTTTGAGGAGAGAACCTAAGTGAAGACAATAAACATGCTCCATTATTTGTAGTGCACTGATTTGCATCCATGTGCCATCGTGTTGCATGTACAGTGCCTACTACATACATGAAGAATTTATAGAATAAGGTATGTCAGGAACTGTCAAGGAAATTTAGAAGATGGGCTTCAATATTAGCTATGATGATGACACATGTAACTGGTTTCAGGAGGGGGCTCTAAAATAAATGTCAGGAAAATAAATGAATAAATAAACAAACAAAATAAATGTCAGAAAATTTACTATTCCTGTTCTTTCCAAATTGTTCTCAGTACAAAAGTATACTTTTCAAAAGCTAGAATTTCAAGATAAAATTAATTCTCCAAGGGGAGCCAGGTGGCAAAGTATAAAAAACACTGAGCTTGGAAGAGCAGTTATGATGCACAATGTATAGAGTAAATGACCTGGAGTCAGGACGGCTCATGTTCCTGAGTTCAAATCTGACCTCAGACTCCTCACACTTCCTAGCTGTGTGACTCTGGGCAAGTTACTTAACGCAGTTTGCCTCAGTTTCCTCATTTGTAAAAAGGAGTTAGAGGGGGCAGCTAGGTGGCGCAGTGGAGAAAGCACCAGCCCTGGATTCAGGAAGACCTGAGTTCAAATGTGGCCTCAGACACTTGACACTGACTAGCTGTGTGACTCTGAGCAAATCACTTAACACTCCTTGCCCAGCCAACCCCCCCCCCCAAAAAAATAGGAGTTAGAGAAGAAAATGGCAAACCATTCCAGTATCTTTGCCAAGAAAAACCCAAATGGGGTCATGAAGAGTCAGACACAACTGAAACAAACAACAAGAATTCTCTTAAAGACCTAATATGCATGCTTTACTAAATAGTGTCCTTATGTATTCTGGTCCTAAAACATAGCTCTAATCACGACGCTACCTTTGCTTTTGCATCTTTAAAAAATGTCGATAGTGTATGAATACAAAACCTTTTTACACATTTTGAGTCATTTGAAAATGAAGTCTTGGAAGTAGAAGGGCACAATGAGGCAGAAAAAGGTAAAGGGGGAAAATGAGGAAAAGAAGGAGAAAAACAAAATTATGACAACTTGCTGTCTTTTTAAATCATTACAATAGAAAGAATGATTTTTGCTGGGAATTCAAATCACAAAAGATCATCACCATGCAGGAGCAACCTGAGATTCTGACAACTCAAAAAGCTCCAGAAGAATCTTGAAACTTCAGAAAGCAATAAGGAAGACTAGTAAAGGGTCTGTCCTTTCCTCAATTAACCATTTTTAAATATATTTCAAGTCAAAATTGAAGTCTATGGGGAAAAAAAATTGAAATCTATGAAGATACCTTTTACACCATGAAGTGTGGCTAGAGCAGCAACCAAAAAATGACTGGGAATTTATGGGGATCCTTCCCAAAATGCAACCACAGATTAAGTTAAGCATCAAATTACTAATTCCTTAATTTTGACATCAAATATCTTTCAAGGCTTCACTTGAAGTTTTAAATAATAAATAGGGCAAGAATACTTGGAGACTGGATTTCTGTTCCAGTCTGAGACTTATAACAAAAAAGAAAATCATAATCATGCAACAAGTATTTTCATGGTCAACATGATGGTCAATAATGTTCAATGATTAATAATGCAAATTCCTTCTGCAACACTTCTGAGGTTTCCCAACGCATTCAGAAGTTAAATTATAGAACTAATTAGTACCCAAGAGTATTTCCACACTATATTCCCTCAGAACTCTTATTTTTAAAATAATTTTGATAATATCTTTCGATTTAACTGAACCACCACATAGCCAACTCTTTCCCCAAACTCAACTTCGGTGTCTCACTTTTTACCTCTAAGAGCAAATGTAAACACCTATGTCTGATATTAAAAGCTCTTTACAACTTAGTCAGTTCCCTATCTTTCTATCCTTATTACATATTACTACTTTCTATGAAACATTATGATGTAATAACAATAACCTTCTTAACATTCTTCACATACAACACTTTTTATCTACACGTCTCTGCACTCACTGTCCCCTATACCGGTAACTTTTCCTCCAAGAACTGAGTCTGATTTGTATATGTTTGATATATACCTACAGAGGTGCATGTTGTCTCCTTCTTAAAACATAAGGCCATTAAAGGTAAGGCTTTTGTCTTTATTATTCCCCAATGTTCAAGCAAATGCCTGTTACATATATGTGCATTAATAAGTCCTTGATGGACTGTTTAACGCAAGCAAAACATTTTACAATCTTCACTTTTTGAGAAAAGGCAGGACAATGCATGTCCTTTAACTTTCTTTGCTTTCTTTTTTTTTTTTTTTTGCGGGGCAATGGGGGTTAAGTGACTTGCCCAGGGTCACACAGTAAGTGTCAAGTGTCTGAGGCTGGATTTGAACTCAGATACTCCTGAATCCAGAGCTGATGTTTTATCCACTGCACCACCTAGCTGCCCCCATGTCCTTTAACTTTGACAGCATGGTACTAACACTGACACTTGTGTGAGACCAGTTTTGATATTTCTCTATGTGTAAATCTGGGCTCCACATCTCTTCATACAAGCCTTGCCTTAACTTCAGAACTCATGCCTAAGTAATTCTAGTTTATACTTAAACAAAGCTATACTGGTACAGTATAAGAAAAGGGGCGGGGGGGGGGGGGAGAGAAGAACCATTAAAAAGGTCCGTTTTTTCATTATATTCCTGAGCTGCTTTTCAGTTATAGCTCACAAGAGATCTACCTGACAAAGAAAGGTTTGATCTATGTTCTTGAAAATCTATGATTATCCTTCTAATCTTTCTTTGAAGAGTATATTCATCCATCCTCTAAAGGGACTCTGAAGCACAGTCAGAAGATGTTCAGTGCTCACATAGTGCCATTCCAAGCTATAAGGGACTAGGGAATAGCCTGGAATTGCCTTTTCCTTTTAAAACAAGGAAGTGAAAAATTAAATTGGGGCTTTTTGGTGAACTGAGTAGTCTTTTTGTTGAGATTCTTTAGCTAGAGCTTACCCACTGGAGTAA
The DNA here is from genome assembly GCF_019393635.1 of Dromiciops gliroides. Taxonomy (NCBI): domain Eukaryota; kingdom Metazoa; phylum Chordata; class Mammalia; order Microbiotheria; family Microbiotheriidae; genus Dromiciops; species Dromiciops gliroides. The sequence continues at coordinate 626,889,059 of NC_057863.1, read as the reverse complement.
CTTGATCTTAGAAAAGAATTAACTATCACAGAAATATCTAGTATGTTCAGAAATAGTCCAAAAGGCTAATCACCATGAAAAATACCTGAAACTAAATACCACGAGTCTACAAAACATCTAGAGTAGAAAAATTTATTTTTTAGTATTAAGGCTGAAATCATTCTTTCCACAACAAGAATCTATAATATTGGGTTCCAAACAATTTTCATAAGTAAAAAGAAATAAAAAACTTGTCTGAATATATAATTCATAAAGATTAAAATATTTCATAGAACTGACCATTTGGAAAGGAGCTCCTCAGCTATTTAGTATCACCCCTTGTTTCAAAGCAAGCCTGATAAACCTTTCAATCTCAATTTGACAATCTCCAAGGAATGAGAGTGGGAGAGAAATCTACCCCGCTCTAGGCAGCATATTTCACTTTAAGTAATATCACTCTTACTCAATTGTTTCTGACATCAAACTCCTAATGGTTTCTTTCTACCTTCACTTCATGCATTCCCCCTACTCCCTCCTGGAACCAAACAGAACAAGGTTAAACCCCCTTCAACATGACAGACCTTCCAATGCTTGCAGATAACCATCGAGTCATTTCTCTTTCCCCATCACTACTACCACCCACAAACCCCCAACTCAGTGGACCAACTCTAAGTCAAACCTATTTCCTTTTCCCACCAATCCTCCAATGTTATGAATTCAGTGCCTTTCACCATCCTGGTTTCCCTTCTCTGGGCATCCTTTAGTTTACTATCAATGTCCTTCTGAAATCATAGTGCCCAGAATTGAAAACAATACTTCAGATGAGATCTGATGAGGGAGGCGTATAGTACAACTAACACCTCCCTAATAAATGAAGTTATGTCCCTCTTAATAGATTCAAGACAGAATTTAGTCATATTTTGCTGATTCACATCACATATCAATGTTAATCCGCAGTTCATTTTCAGAACTGATATCTATTCCTTCTTACCCCCAAGTGAATTTTGGGGGCCCAAGAGCAAGCCTATATCCACTGCAACTGTGTCATCTACTCACTTAGTAATGCTGTCAAAAAAGGTCATCAGGTTAGTGTGGCATGACTATTCTTGAGAAAGCCATAATGGTTCCTTGTAATCACTGTTCCGTTCCTAGAGGTTCAACCATCTAGATCCATTCTAGACCTGTCCCAAGAAGCTAAGTCAAGCTTAATGGCCTATTGTTTGAAGACTGTTGTTCTTATCCCTTTTTTAAAAAGTGGGATAATATTTGCTCTTCTCTAATCTTGAGGAGATTTTCCCATTTTCTAAGATCTTTAAAATATCACTTGCAATGGCTCAATAGGAAAGAAGGGGGGGGGGAGAGAGAGAGAGAGAGACAGAGACAGAGACAGAGAGAGACAGAGAGAGAAGGAGCAAGTTAGTTTACCCTATAATAATTTAATGTAGAACTGGCCACATTTTATGTTTTCCTGACTGTGGCTCCATGAAGAGTTGAACTGTTTCTTTCTCACTCCTTGACCTGGGAGCTTAGGAATTTGACTTAATATTCCTGAGAGTTCTCATTTTATCTCATTCAGGAGGTAATTGGTTTCTTTGAATTTCTATTTCACCCACTGGTTCTAGAATATCTGAGCAGTTTTTTTTTTTTCCTTGAAAGATGATGTCTTGGTTCTTTTTTTGATCATGGCTTTCAGGAAGTCCAAATATCCTTAAATTATCTCTCCTCAATCCATTTTCCAGATCAATTGTTTTTTTTTCTGATGAGATATTTCACATTTTCTTCTATTTTTTCATTTTGTTTTATTGTTTCTTGATGTCTCATGAAGTCATTAGCTTCCACTTACCTGATACTACTTTTTGTTTTGTTTTGTTTTGTGTTTTTTTTGCGGGGCAATGAGGGTTAAGTGACTTGCCCAGGGTCACACAGCTAGTAAGTGTCAAGTATCTGAGACCAAATTTGAACTCAGGTCTTCTTGAATCCAGGGCTGATGCATTATCCACTATGCCACCTAGCTGCCCCCCCATACTACTTTTTTTCCCCGCATTAGTCATATCATAAGAGAAGAATCAGAGCAAAAAAGGGAAAACCTCAAAAATGAAAAACAACAGCACCAAAACCAAAAGAAATAGTATGGTTCAATCAGCATCCATATTCCACAGTTCTTTTTTTCCCCCTGGATTTGGAGAGCCTTTTCAATCATGAGTCCTTTGGACCTTTCTTGTACCGTTGTATTGGTGAGAAGAAGCTAATCTATCATGGTTGAGCAACACATAATGTTGATGACACTGTACAATGTTCTTCTGGTTCTGCTCATCTCACTCACCTGACACTACTTTTTAAGGAATTATTTTACCTCCTTTTTCCATTTGGCCAGTTCTGCTTTTTAAGGAGTTCAGTGTATTTTTGCACCTCTTTCACCATTTGGCCAATTCTGTTTTTAGGGTATTATTTTCTTCAGTATTTTTTCTGCCTTCTTTAGCAAGCTGTTAACTATTTCTGCAGATTTTTTACATCACCCTCATTTCTTCTACCAATTTTTCTTCTGCCTCTCTTATTTGCTTTTTTTTGTTGTTTGTTTTTGTTTTTGAGGGGCAATGGGGGTTAAGTGACTTGCCCAGGGTCACACAGCTAGTACGTGTCAAGTGTCTGAGGCCGGATTTGAACTCAGGTACTCCTGAATCCAGGGCCAGTGCTTTATCCACTGCGCCACCTAGCCGCCCCTCTTATTTGCTTTTAAAGTCCTTTTTGAGGTATTACAGGAATGCTTTGGGGGCCTGAGACCAATTCACATTTTTCTTTGCAGTTTTAGATGTAGAAATGCTATCTGAGTTTGTGTATTGATCAGCTGGATCACCATAGTAACTTCCTATGGTCAGTTTCTTGTTTGTTTGTTTTGTATGCTCATTTTTTCAGCCTATTTCTTGACTTTTAATTCTATGTTTAAGACTACTCCAGGAGTTGAGAGGGCACTGTGCCAAACTTCTAGGTTTTTGTGCTGCTATTTTCAGGGCTAGTTCTGGCAGGATCTATAAATAAGTTTTCAGTTCTTCCAAGGTGGTATGATCTAAGGAGAAATGTAGTCACTCTTCTACTGGCTCATGCTGTGGTCTGTGAATGACCACAAGCACCCTTTTCCTGAAACTGTGACCAGAGTTTCCACCCCACTGTAGCCACAAGCTCTGATTCTAGTGTTCTTCCTTGCCCTGGGACTGTGACCCTGACCTATGTATAAGAAATACATCAGGGGCAGCTAGGTGGCGCAATGGATAAAGCACCAGCCCTGGATTCAGGAGGACCTGAGTTCAAATCCAGCCTCAAACACTTAACACTCATTGCCCTACCAAAAAAAAAGAAAGAAAGAAAGAAAGACAACAGAGTCCTGTACCCAGTGCCAACAAAGGGACTCCTGTAATCTCCTTCGGACTAGTTGAGAGCTACAGAAGCTGCTATAGCCACTGCTGATTCAGTCACCCCTAAGACTTGCTGCTGGCTTACTGGGGGCACCGCACTGTGTTCTACTTTCACCCCATTGGGACAGACCATTCCTGCTAACCTTTTGAGTTGTCTTGGCTGGAAAATTGTTTCACCCTATCCTTCTGAGGCTCCAAAATTCATTTTGAGGCACTATTCAAAGGGGTTTAGAGGAGAATTTGGGAGAACTTAGGTGAGTTCCTGACTTTTCTCCACTATCTTGGCTCCATCCCTCTGTAATGCTCTTTTTTTTTTTTTAAGTGAGGCAGTTGGGGTTAAGTGACTTGCCCAGGGTCACACAGCTAGTAAGTGTTAAGTGTCTGAGGCCAGATTTGAACTCAGGTACTCCTGACTCCAGGGCCGGTGCTCTATCCACTGCGCCACCTAGCTGCCCCTCTTTTTTTTTTTAAATAAAGTATTTTATTTTTTCCTGTTACATGTAAAGATAGTTCTCAACTTTTGTTTATACAGGTTTTCCAATTTCAGATTTTTCTCCCTCCCTCCCCTAGACAGCAGGTAATCTGATATTGGTTATATATATATATATATATATATATACATATATATATATATATATATATACACATAATAACATTAAACATATTTCTGCATTAGTCATGTTATAAGAGAAAAATCAGAGCAATGACAAAAAACCTCAAAATAGAAAAACAACAGCACCAAAAACAAAAGAAATAGTATGGTTCATTCAGCATCTATACTCCACAGTTCTTTTTTCTTTTTTTCCCTGGATTTGGAGATTCTCTTCTATCATGAGTTCCCTGGAACTTTTCTGTACCATTCCATTGGTGAGAAGAATGTAGTCCATCACAGTAGATCAACACACAATGTTGATGATACTGTGTACAATGCTCTTCGGGTTCTGCTCATCTCACTCATCATCAGCCCACGCAAGACCCTCCAGGTTTCTCTGAACTCCTCCTACTCATTGTTTCTTACAGCACAATAGTATTCCACTACATTCCTATACCACAACTTGTCCAACCATTCCCCAATTGATGGGCATCCCCTCAAATTCCAATTCCTTGCCACCACAAAAAGAGCAGCTATAAATATTTTTGTACATGTGGGTCCCTCTCCCCTTTCCATGATCTCTTTGGGAAAAAGACCCAAAAGTAGTATTGCTGGGTCAAAGGGTATGCACAGCTTTACAGCCCTTTGGGCATAATTCCAAATTGCTCTCAAGAATGTTTGGATCAGTTCACAGCTCCACCAACAATGCATTAGTGGTCCAATTTTCCCACAGCTTCTCCAACATTTATTATTTTCCTTTTTTGTCATTTTAGCCAATCTGATAGGTGTCAGGTGGTACCTCAGAGTTGTTTTAATTTGCATCTCTCTAATCAATAGTGATTTAGAGCATTTTTTCATATGGGAATAGATAGCTTTGCTTTCTTTATCAGAAAACTGCCTGTTCATATCCTTTGACCATTTCTCAATTGGGGAATGACTTGGGTTCTTATAAATTTGATTTAGTTCCCTATATATTTTAGAAATGAGGCCTTTATGAGAAGTACTGGCCATAAAAATTGTTTCCCAGCTTTCTGCATCCCTTCTAATTTTGGATGCATTGCTTCTGTTTGTACAAAAACTTTTTAATTTAATGGAATCAAAATCATCCATTTTGCATTTTATAATATTCTCTATCTTGTTTGGTCATAAACTGTTTTCCTTTCCAAAGATCTGAAAGGTAGACTATTTCTTCCTCTCCTAATTTTCCTATGGTATCATCTCCTATGTCTAAATCATGTATCCATTTTGACCTTATTTTAATATAAGGTGTAAGATGTTGGTCTATGCCTAATTTCTACCATACTATCTTCCAGTTTTCCCAGCAGTTTTTGTCAAATACTGAGTTCCTATCCCAGAAGCTGGAGTCTTTGGGTTTATCAAACAGTACATTACTAATGTAACTTACTACTGTGTCTTCTGTGCCTAGCCTATTCCATTGATCCTCCACTCTATTTCTTAGCCAGTACCAGATAGTTTTGATGACTGCCGCTTTATAGTAAAGCTCCAGGTTAGGTAGCACTAACCCACCTTCCTGTGAATTTTTTTTCATTATTTCCCTGGATATTCTTGATTTTTTTTTCCAGATCAATTTTGTTATTATTTTGATATTAGCAAGGCGATTACAGCAAGTGATCACCAGGATAATACACTATGACCAGTTGGGATTTATACCAGGAATGCAGGGTTGGTTCAACATTAGGAAAACTATTAACATAATCAACCACATCAATAAGAAAACTAACCAAAACCATATGATTATCTCAATAGATGGAGAGAAAGCTTTTGACAAAATACAGCACCCATTCCTAATAAAAACACTAGAAAGTTTAGGAATAGGTGGAGCTTTCCTTAGAATAATAAACAGTATCTACCTAAAACCATCAGCAAGCATTATATGCAATGGAGATAAATTAGAGGCCTTCCCAATAAGATCAGGAGTGAAACGGGGATGTCCATTATCACCTCTATTATTTAATATTGTACTAGAAATGTTAGCTTTAGCAATCAGAGAAGAGAAAGGAATTAAAGGAATTAGAATAGGCAAGGAGGAAACAAAACTATCCCTCTCTCTTTTTTTTTTTTTGGTGAGGCAATTGGGGTTAAGTGACTTGCCCAGGGTCACACAGCTAGTAAGTGTCAAGTGTCTGAGGCCGGATTTGAACTCAGGTACTCCTGAATCCAGGGCTGGTGCTCTATCCACTGTGCTACCTAGCTGCCCCCAAAACTATCCCTCTTTGCAGATGATATGATGGTATACTTAAAGAATCCTAGAGAATCAACTCAAAAATCACTTGAAACAATTAACAACTTTAGCAAAGTAGCAGGATATAAAATAAATCCACATAAATCATCAGCATTTCTATACATGACCAACAAAGTCCAGCAACAAGAGACAGAAAGAAATTCTATTTAAAGTAACAGTAGATAATATAAAATACTTGGGAGTCTACTTGCCAAGACAAACCCAGGAACTCTGAACACAACTACCAAACACTCTTCACACAAATCAAATCAGATCTAAATAATGGGAAAGATATCAATTGCTCATGGATAGGCAAAGCTATAATAGTAAAAATGACAATACTACCTAAATTAATTTACTTATTCAGTGCCATACCAATCAGACTTCCTGAAAATTATTATACAGAGGTAGAAAAAATAATGTCATGCTCTTTCAAAGAGAAAAGAGGCATAAAACAACAGGTGGGGAGAGGACAGGACTTCTTTCTACTGTCCCTTTTCAATATCCCATCTAACACAAAGGTCCTGTCCCTTTCTTGGTCCTTTTGCTACCAATACAACTTAAATGAAGAAGCCTGATGTTCCCCATAGCTTCTCTCAATCCTGAGCTCCAGAAAACCTATTTATTATATGCTATGCTACTCCTTTACGTTCATCCTGTTACCTGGTTGATGAAGTCACTAGACAACCACATCATACTGCTCAGGCACATTTAATCTTTCCAGTTCCATTAGAATTGTTTCCCTTTTTGTCCTTGTAATTTCATTCTTGAGCATCTCCCATTATTCCTGGACTGACTCCCCCGTATCTCTCCATGTGAGAGCCAATCTATCTCTCCTCTGAACCTTTTCCAATTTGCCTTTCTAGAACCTAGAACACATGTCAAACTACATAAAGATTTCCTCTCTAATAGAGCTGGGTATGGAGCCAGGAAGACTTGAGTGTATGTTCTTTCTCTCAGAAGTATCGCCAACTTTCTGAGAATCTTAGTTCTAGAGAAGGTGGCTACCTCTATTAATAGATAGAGACTCCAAATCTTAGAGTTCCTTACACCAATTATAAAACAAATCCAGACACTAGTCCCTTTATCACAAACTATAGGATGGAGTCACCTCATTCCAAGGTTCCTATTGTGACAATTGGAGTGATACCACCTGCTGGAGAGTTACTGTAGGAAAGCTCCGCCATTAGGAGAAGGTGTCTGAGGGCAAGCCATGTGGTTTGGAAGGTCAGTTCCTTGGCATCAGGAAGTTGACATTTCTTGTGGATACTGTCAATCAAAAGCTACCAGCCAATTAGCTTGGAGCTATGTGTGCATGTGGATGGGATGTTCCCAGTTTCACAGGAGGCTTGTGGAATGAACAAGGGGCAAGGCGCGCTTGCTCTGGCTCTTTCACAAGGACTTCAGGGGGGAGTGGAGCTGGAGATGCTGGCTCCCTCAGACAGATAGCTTATGCTTCATAATAAATGTTTAAAAACCCTAAACTCTTGCTAAAGCTTCTAATTTATTGGCAACCACTCATTAGATTTTAGACAATATAGTTACAATTTTAGCCCCTTACACTATCATTTCCAATCTTAATATATTTAAATGTGAGGGGAGCTCAATAAATATGATAAATTTAAGAAAACTTTCAAAATACTTGATTTCAAAAATATGAACAAGGGGCGGCTAGGTGGCGCAGTGGATAAAGCACCAGCCCTGGATTCAGGAGGACCTGAGTTCAAATCTGGCCTCAGACACTTGACACTTACTAGCTGTGTGATCCTGGGCAAGTCACTTAACCCCCATTGCCCTGCCCCCCCCCAAAAAAATTTCCATTAAAAAAAAAAATATGAACAAAATACTTCTAGGTTTAGATATATAAGCTTTGATATCAAATTCAAAAATTCAAACATAGTAGGGAGAGTAGTGACTAATATGTATAAAAATTAAAGTTTACTTACTATCCTTTCCATGCAGGAGATTATTATTCACTTTTCCCGTCTGTTTCTAAAGTTGTTTAAACTAATAGCAGTAATATTATAGCACTAATTTTCTTTAATTGTAAGAAGCAGTCCTAATCAGGGAAGAGTCTACTAAATTAATATCTTTATGTATGAGCCCTTAAAAAGATACTAGATACCTCCATAGTTTTTTTTTTAAACAAGGAAAATACAAACTAAATTTTTAAATTACAATGCAGAATTTCATAATTTTTAAATTATATATGGATACCATCATTCTTCTAGTAATCTAGTTTTGCAATCTCAGAGTCATCCTCAGCTTCTGACATTCTCCCTCACCCTCATACACCATTATCACTTGCCAAGTCTTGTCAACTCTGCCCCCACAAAATCTCTTGCCTAAGCCTCATCTCCCACTCACACAGCCACCACCCTAGTTTGGCAGTTTCTCCTAGACTACTGTAATATCCATCCAAGTGGGCTCCCTACCTTAAATCTCCAAAGTGATCTTACTCACTAAAGCACGGTTCTAACCATATCATTCTTTTCTTCAATAAACAACAATGGGGCATAGCAGGAAGAAGTATATAAAGTTTCCCACTCTCTTCAACCCCATCACTACCACAGCTCTTCCAAAGAAATTAGAAAACATAGGGCACTGAGTCCAGATGGAGAAAATTTAAAGTAAAACATGACAGGGAAATGTTTCCAGCCTAGGTCTACGTAGGGAGAAGGAGGGAGGTCTATGTAAACCAGGGGTGGGGTATAGCTAGGAAAAGATATATGAGGTATTCTAGTGCAAGAAGAGACAGTACATGGGAGCAGCTGGGTGGCACAGTGGATGAAGCGCTGGCCCTGGATTCAGGAGGACCTGAGCTCAGATCCAGCCTCAGACACTTGACACTTACTCGCTGTGTGACCCTGGGCAAGTCACTTGGCCCTCATTGCCCCACAAAAAAAAAAAAAAAAAAAGAGAGAGACTGTGCATCAGGGAAGGAATGGGCATAAATCCAGCAAAAAGAGGTATAAACTTATGTAGGGTACAGGAATAAGTGCCAAACTAACAGCGCTGTGACTTACTATCCAGTTCCATGGTGGAATGAAAAGGCATGCCAGGTTAAGGAGCAGTTACAGGCCCTGCAAGGAAGCAAGGTATAAAGCAAACAAATATTAACTGTGAGTTTGGACCCCAAAGATAATCAGTCCAAACTACAGAACCACCACCAAGACAAGAATTCCAGATCAAGGAGGTGTATTTATGTCCTCTGAACCAGCAGAGCTTCCCAGCAAGATAATAGAAGCTGACCCCAGTAACAGTCTACTGGGGGGCAGCTAGGTGGCACAATGGATAGAGTACTGGCCCTGGAGTCAGGAGTATCTGAGTTCAAATTCGGCCTCAGACACTTAACACTTACTAGCTGTATAACCCTGGGCAAGTCACTTAACCCCAAATGCCTCACTAAAAAAAAAAAAAAATTTCCCATGCAATTGGGAAACAACAGTCTACTGGAACACCATGCATGCACATTGTTCAGGCCCAGATCCACAGTTAAGTAAAGAAATTCATTTCACTCAACAAGGAAACCCCAGGGAAAAAGGAAAAAGAAGAGGAGAGAATAAAAGGAAAAGTAGATTATGGGAAAAGATTAGTTTTAAGTAAAACAAAATCTAAGGATATACAAAAATATTTATAGCATTTCTTTTTTTTTTTTAAGTGAGGCAATTGGGGTTAAGTGACTTGCCCAGGGTCACACAGCTAGTAAGTGTTAAGTGTCTGAGGCCATATTTGAATTCAGGTCCTCCTGACTCCAGGGCTGGTGCTCTATCCACTGCGCCACCTAGCTGCCCCATATAGCATCTCTTTTTATAGTAGCAAAGAGGAGCCAAGATGGTGGAGGACAGGCAATGAGCTCTCAACTCATAACGTGATCGCTCCAAAAAACATCCAAATAATGCCATAGGACAATTCCTGGAGCAACAAAGTTCACAGAAGAATGTGCTGAGATCATTTCCCAACCAAGGACAGCTTGGAAGGTCAGAACGAGGGAGCTGCTGTGCTGAGACAGGAGTAGAGCCCAACCCTGACACAGATCTAGTCCCAGAAAGGCCTTGCCAGAGAAAGAGACCCCCAGAGCCTCTGAATAAGCTACAGTGCCAGTGTTGTCTGGAACTAAGCTCACAGTCTGGTGAGAGGGCTGAGCCCTTGGCAGGGGGAGATTACAGTGGTCCCTGAGGCAGAACTTAGGTTTTTGATCTCTGCTAGGAACCAGGAGGTAGACTTGAGTAGCAGTGGCCCAGGTGGGCGAGGGGCACAGGCTCAGAGGAGCTGACAACCACAGCACACAAAGCTGGTTGATTAGCAGGTTGGTCTGGGGTCATCTATGGACCAGGGAACAGGCCAGGTGAGTGAAGAACCTGCTCCTCCTCAAATCATACCACCTTGGACCTCCTGAAGCTTGGGATAGTAAAAGAAAGGCAAGATAAGCAGACAGAGAAAGGTGAGGACCATAGAAAGTTTCTTTAGTGACAAGGAAGATTAAGGTGCACACTCAGAGAAAGATGTCAACATCAGGGCCCCTATATCTAAAGCTTCCAAGAAAAATATTAACTGGTCCTAGACCACAGAGGCAGTCAAAAAGGACTTTGAAGTTAAAGTTAGAGAGGTAGAGGAAAAAATGGAAAGAGAAATGAGGGTGATGCAGGAAAGACATGAGAAAAAAGTCAACAGCTTGAAAAGCCAAATATAGTAGCAAAGAATTGAAAACTGAGGTGGGTATTCAACAATTAAAGAGACTTTGAACAAGTTATATTATATAAATATGTTAGAATACTATTTTGCTGTAAGAAATTATGAAGGGGACATCTTTAAAATAAAGTTAAGGAGTAGGAAGAATGCACTGGAAGAAAGGGAAAGGGAGAGGTAGACTGGAGAAAAATAGCTCACATAAAAGAAACAAGAAAAAGCTTATGGAGGGGAGGGGAAGAGGCAGGAAGTGAGTGAACCTTACTATCATCAGAACTGGCTCAAAGAAGGAATAACATATATACTCAAGTGGGCATAGTAATATATTTTTGCTCCGAGGGTAGGAAATAAGGGGGAGGGGCGGGGAGAAGAGGGGAAGGAGGGAAGGTCAGATTGGGTGAGGGAACAGTAAAAAGCAAAACACTTTCAAGGAAGGTGAAGATGTTCTGCATAACTGCACATGTAGGACTTATATTGAATTGCTTCATTTCATAGGGAGGAGTTGAGGAGGGAGGGAGGGAGGAAGAAAATATCTAGAACACAGAATTAGTTCAAAGACCATAATCTCATGAGAGTGGGCTCAAGGAGGAAATAACATACATACCCAATTGGGAGGAGTAATCTATTCAACCCTACAGGAAAGCAGGAGGGAAAGAGGATAAAGAGGGAAGGGTGAAAGAAGGGAGGGCAGAGCTAGAGAGGGGGCAGTCAGAAGTCAAACACTTTTGAGGAGTAACAGGGTAAAAGAAGATAGAAAATAAGAGTAAATATCATGGGAAGGAAATAGGATGGAGGGAAATAATTATGATGATTGACTATAATGGCAAAACATATGGTACCTACTCTGCTGGACTGTTGTAAAGAAAATTCTTTGTCAAGTTTAAGGTACTATATAAACGTTATGATGAATAGGATGCTATCAGTAAAACCTGGAAAGACCTACATGAAATGAAGCAGAGTGAAATGTACTATATACAAAATAACAGCAATAGTGTAAGATGATCTGCTGGGAAGCATGTAGTTATTTTCAGCAAGGCAATGATCCAATATAACTCTGAAGGACTTATGAAAATCGCAATCTACCTACAGAAAAAGAACTGATGGTGTCTGAAAACAGATTGAAACACTTTTTTTTTTGACAATTCCTTAATCTGAAGTTTTGTTTTCATCTGTTTTCTCTCACAACCTAGCTAATGTGGAGATGTTTTCCATGACTACTCATGTATAACATATTGAATTGCTTGAGGTCTTGGGGGTGGGGGGTGGAAAGGGAGGGAGGAAGAGAAGTTGGAACACAAAGTTTTAAAAAATTGATGTCAAAATTTGTTTTTACATGTTATTTGGAAAATAAAATTCTAAACAGAGGAATAAAAGAAACATAATTTTTTCCACTATTTTTCTTCCTTTATTAGTTGGGGGATAGCTGTTTTCTCTTACAACATGACTAATATGGAAATACATTTTGCATGACCGCACATGTATAATCTATATCAATTTGCTTGCCTTCTCAAGGAGGGGGGAGGGAAGGGAAGGAGAGAATTTGGAACGCAAAAATTAAAAAGAAAAAACAAATGCTAAAATTTGTTTTTGCATGTAATTGGTAAAAATAAAATATAAAACTTAAAAATTAAAAAACAACAACTAACGTTCAGGTCTCTTGACATTCAGCACTGTCCAGGGCAATTTTCACTTATCCCTAACATAATACTGGCATTTCTTCTTATCCTTTTGTGCTGTTTTTCATCCTATTCACTTTAAAAACATGGGTTGAGTGTCAGGCAGAAAAAAGACAAATGACTATAGGAGACAGGAATAGAAACTTCCTTCCCTTTTTTTGGCTTTTACTACAATTGCACCCTTCTCCCTCTCCTTTTCTCATAACCCCCATGACTTCCTCAGTCTTTTCAGGAAGCCTTCTCTGCTCAACTTCATGCAACTCATACTGAGTTCTCCCCCAGACTTCAATGACAAATTTCCACTATATTGGTTATTTATATTTCTCTCCATGTAGTTGTAGTCAACACTTTGAATTGTGCACAGAAATCACATTAAAGTTGCCTTGTGCAGCACTCCTAAAAGATTCCCATTAGGTTTGTTGTGTGTTGTTTTGTTTGTTGGGGGGAAGGCAGCTTGCACCTGTTAATTTTATTAGTTAACAGACAATTGTTGGGGGCTGCTAGGTGGCGAGGTGGATAGAGCACGGGCCCTGGAATCAGGAGTACCTGAGTTCAAATCTGGCCTCAGACGCTTGACACTTACTAGCTGTGTGACCCTGGGCAAGTCACGCAACCCCAATTGCCTCACCGAAAAGGAAAAAAATAAATTAAAAAAATAGACAATTGTTGTGCACTTATGGTCAATCAATTCATAAATATTTATTAAGTACCTACTATGTGCCAGTAACTGCTAGATACTTAGAGATAAAAGTTCAAAGAATGAAACACACCTAACATGCAACAAGCTTACATTCTGAAAAAATACTGAGCTACTGAAACAAATCTAGAATGCTGAACTTCACTGTTGGCTTCTAAACTCTTTCCATTTTATACTGAGAAATTTTAAATTATTAAAATTTCAAAAAAATGTTTATACACCCAAATGACAACTTTTCAATATAGGGGTTTGCATAGTACTGTCTGATTTCAAAAGAAGTTAACAGTATTAATCAGAATTATCTTCAAAGCAGCTACTACTAAGTGGAAGAAGGGAGGGGAAAGGCACAACTGCAAATCAGCCAAAAAATAAAAGACAAAGATTTCTATCTGGACTCTCAGAACTATATTAAATGAGGGCATGTTGTCTCTACAGCTTGTAAATACAATGTACAATGTTTTTGCTTTTCTTTCTAACAACTTAGAACAATTCTTGGGACACCATTATCACCACCACCACCATAGTTAGCATTTTTATAACAATTTAAGATTTGCAAAGTGCTTTACTGATATTATTATTTCATTCTATTCTCTCAACAAAGGAAGTGCTATCATTATCCCCATTTTACAGGTGTTGCAGAGAGGTTAAGTGATTTGCCCAAGGTCACACAACTAATCTGAGATTGGATTTAAATTCAGGTTCATTCTTACTGTAAGTCTAGTACTTGATCCATTGCAACATTTAATAAATCCCTGGGGACCTTCTGCAAACCTGTAAGCATTATAAAGATGCTAGATATTATTGTTATTATTATTACTATCATTATTAATGCACCAGCCCTGGATTCAGGAGTGCCTGAGTTCAAATACAGCCTCAGACACTTGACACTTACTAGTTGTGTGACCCTGGGCAAGTCACTTAACCCTCATTGCCCTGCCAAATTATATATATAAAAATAAATTTGTCAGGGCAGCTAGCACTTGGCCAGTAGAAATGGCATGAAACTGATTAGTGCTCTTCTTAGTTTCTCACAGCTTTCTTTTGCCAAAGTCATTGAATACAAGAAGCAACAGTAGGGCAGCTAGGTGGCACAGTGGATAAAGCACTGGCCCTGAATTCAGGACAACCTGATTTCAAATCCAGACACAGACACTTGTCACTAGTTGTGTGGCCCTGGTCAAGTCACTTAACCCTCATTGCCCCGCCCCCCCCCAAACCAATTGTCAACATGTAATGGATTATTGTGGTTTATCAATGAATGAATAAATATTTCAAATTTTCATCCATTGTAATTTCTGATATAGTAGATATAGATTGATACAACCCATATGAACAAAAGTTCTCTGGGGATAATTTTTAAGAGTAACAAAGAGGTGCTAAGCTAAAAGAGTTTGAGAACAGCTGCTCTAGAGTAAACTCTGGTGTATTTCTCCTTACTAGTGAGGTCTTTAAACTAAATCTGAATGACATCTTGGTTGGGTATATTGTAGAGGGGATCCTAATTCAGTTAAAGTATGGTGGATTCATTGGCCTCTAAGGCATCATCTACCCCTGAGATTTGTGATTGTATGATTCTCTGTTTAAGGAAGAAAAATGCTTCATTCCTTTCTGCAGAACTTTATTTCAGACTAAACAATTATGAAAAGGGAATACTTAAAAAAAAGCTACTCATCAGAAAAAAAACCAAGCAGCTGGTGTTACAAATTTTAATTAGCATACTGATTTATGATAAACAAAAAGATTATACTTCTTTTCAAGGTGAACAGTGAGATTCTAATGTACAATGCACATGAAAGGATAACAGTTTATTTACCCACAATAATGAAAGTCAAATATTACAGTATGATATTCCATAGCAAACCATGTTTCCCTACTGTTAAAAAGCAGTAAATCATCTTCCTGTATATCAACTTGTTTACCTAGCCATAGATCCAGAATTATCCAATGCAAACAATCTTCTCAAGCATTGTGTCACCATCTCAAGTCAAAAGTAGCCCAGTGTGACACATACAAAGACTGTACATCTTGTTTGCTTGCTAGCCAGGATTTTGTTGTGATCTGCAGAAAACTAAAGATAAACAGCTTAACTGTCATCTTATAATTACTAAATTGGTCAGTAAAAATCTATAGATAAGTTGACAATGCTGAGCCGCTATTTTGTTCACTCTGTTCAAGAGTATTCTTGCAAGCCAATACTTCTTGAATTCTTTTTTTTCCCCTTCAAAATAAAATGGTAAAGAAACAAGGTTCTTAACCCTGTGCAGGCAGTCACCTTTTAAAAACGATTCAATTAAGTACCTATCCATTTTTCACCATAATCTATCCATGGACTTTATTCTATTAAAAAACACAATAAAACAAACAAACAAAAAAACCACAATAAACTGATACTACTTTCAGGATCACTAAAAGTTCACATTAGTTCCTTAATCTTCCTAACTTAAGACATGCTTTATTGACCATTATGTTAAGTTTTGTTACTTAATTGTACATGAGTTCAAACACAATTGCTATATCTTTATCTGAGAATTATAAAGTGGTTTTCACTGTTATTTCCATAGCAAGCCATCTTTCAATATCCAAGCATGGAAAAACATTATACTATAAAATAATCTTTCCTGTCCAAGGGATTAACTATCAAGAATGTATCACTTACACAGTAGCTCACCTCTGTTGACAGAAAAACAATTAATATTAATACTTAATGCACAGTGCATAGCCTTCCAAAATGAAAGCATAATGATATACACATTACACCCAGAAGCTACCAATTCTTAATAGCAATGTTCTCTAAACTACTCACATCGCCACTATTTACTTATCAATTATATACATATATTACTGTCTCACCTCCACTCATGCTATCAGCCATTGAACACAGGACCCTCTATTTCTCTGTCCACACCTTTGCACTGGCTATCCCCCATGCCTAAAATATTCTGTCATCTCTGCCAACTCTTGTTTTTGCTGACAGTTCAAGACAAGGCTGAAGTCCTCCATTTCACAAGGGCCCTTTCCTCTACCCCCACCCCTCTGAATGCTAGCATCTTTTCCTCTTAAGTTGCTTTCTATATAGTCTGTATGTATCTTGTATATACCAAGTTATGTATATGTTGTATCCTCCATTAGGTTATGAGCTCCTTGGAAGCAGGGATTGTTTTTGCTTTTTTCCCTAACAATTTAGAACAATTCTTAGGACACCATTATCACCTCCACCATAGTTAGCATTTATATAACGCTTTAAGATTTGTAAAGTGATTTATGGATATTATTTCATTCTATTCTCTCAACAAAGAAAGTATTATCATTATCCCCATTTTATAGGTGTGGCCAAGAGAGGTTAAGTGATTTGCCCAGGGTCACACAACTAATAAATATCTGAGGCTGTATTAAAACTCATGTTGATTCTGACTGATTTAATCCACTATAACATTTAATAAATCTCTGGGGACTGTCTGACAGAACAGAGCAAAATTGAAATTATCACCTTCCTTTTTCTCTTAACATAACCCAAGATTACATTAACTTTTTATTTGGGGGGGGGGGGGTGAGGCAATTGGGGTTAAGTGACTTGCCCAGGGTTACACAGCTAGTAAGTGTTAAATGTCTTCGGCTGGATTTGAACTCAGGTCCTGCTGACTCCAGGGCTGGTGCTCTATCAAGGTGCCACCTAGCTGCCCCTACATTAACATTTTTTAAAAAATAAAAGTATTTTATTATTTTCCAGTTACATGTAGAGATAGTTTTCAACATTTGTTTTTATAAGATTTTCAATGTCAAATTTTTCTCCCTCCCTCTCCTCCTCTGCTAGACAGCAGGTAATCTGATATAGGTTATATATACATATATAAAACATTAAACATATTTCTGCATTAGTCATGTTATAAGAGAAGAATCAGAGCAAAAAGAAAACCCTCAAAAAAGAAAAACAGCAGCACCAAAAACAAAAGAAATAGTATGGTTCAATCAGCATCCATATTCCACAGTTCTTTTTTTTTTCTTCTGGATTTGGAGAGCCTTTTCCATGATGAGTCCTTTGGACCTTTCTTGTACCACTGTATTGGTGAGAAGAATCTGGTCTATCACGGCTGATAAATACATAATGTTGATGATGCCCTCCATTAACTTTTTTTTTTTTTAGTGAGGCAATTGGGGTTAAGTGACTTGCCCAGGGTCACACAGCTAGTCAGTGTTAAGTGTCTGAGGCCGGATTTGAACTCAGGTACCCCTGACTCCAGGGCCAGTGCTCTATCCACTGCGCCACCTAGCTGCCCCGTCCATTAACTTTTGAGGCTGCCATTGTACACCATTCCTTCAAATGGAGCTCCTGAGGTTCACTAAGCCACCAGATATTTTCCAGAAAAATACTTCACTATCATACAGTTTAAATGATGGATTTTTTAAAAACTCAAATGTAAATATATTTATCCCTACTGTGTTTAGTCTCTTATATTTGGCACAACATCTTAGACTGGCAAGATCTTTTTGAGTTCTAATTCTATAATGGGACCTGCTATAAAACCATCCTACTTTTAGGTCTTCTGCAAATGTGTCATTATACCATCTATGCCTTTATCAAAGTAAGTGTTAAGAACATAGTATTGGGGCAGCTAGGTGGCACAGTGGATAGAGCACCGGCCCTGGATTCTGGAGTACCTGAGTTCAAATCCAGCCTCAGACACTTAACACTGACTAGCTGTGTGACCCTGGGCAAGTCACTTAACCCCAATCGCCTCACTTAAAAAAAAAAAAACAAAAACCAAGAACATAGTATTAAGCACAGATCCCTGAAGCGCTTCACTGGAATCTTCTATATACTTTATATTTCTATGTCCCCGGTAGACCTTATTTCTGTGTTCCACCTGCCCCAATCTCTATAAATAGCCATTATATGTGAACTAATATTCTCTCTTCTAGTTATTCTGTTATATGATGTATGTACAATTTACCATTGGTTCAAAATCACCTTTTTTCTCCAAGAAAATAAAGTCATATGGTTATAGCTGGAAGCCACAGGTCTTTGTCTTGCTCTAAACCTTAAAAAATTATGAATTATTTTCTGTGACATTTCTGTATCTATACGGGCACCATGTAATTGGCAAAAGCTAACAGGCAAAGTGTATCTCAAAATCAACATCATTCCAGGAGAGGTCTCTGGAATGAGCTTGTGAAGACAAAAGGAAAGTTTCCCATATGGAATTGTACGTGTATTATGGAGAGGTTACAAAAGTACATGGAACGGTGGATTTTACTACTTTATTGTGCTCTGTATCCCAAGGGGTTTTACAAATTTAAATGGATGCACAAACTACACAAGGGGAACACTTGATTGTAGCTGAAATGGAGCATTGTAACTGTTCAAGTGTTATGCTACTGTGGGAATCAGAGCACTGCCAACCTGCTGAGAAAGATATTGCAGGGAAGCTCCGCCATGAGGAGAAAGGGTAAGGTGACCTCTGGAGGTTTCAAAAGTCAGATTGCATCAGGAAGTGATATTGGCCACCTGTGGGTCGTGTCAGTCAGAGCTACCAGCCAAATAGCTTGGAGTTGTGTGTGTGTGGATGGCCCTGTTTCCTGTTTCGGAGGAGGCTTCTGGGAGAAGCTGGGGAGGTGGTCTTTTTGGGTTCCAGACTTGGGCTTGGCAGGAGGACAGAGGCTGGCTCTTAGATAGCTAGACGAAGGCTGTTTTACCACCCCCCCAACTTCTAATACACTAGAGTAAATACTTAAAAGGCTAAACTCTTGCTGAAGCTTCTAATTTAAGGCGACCACTCATTAGATTTTAGACATCACAGTTAGAATTTTAGATCTTACACTACAAAGAGGCAAAAGACCTACAACCACATGCCACACTGAAACATGAGGCATAAGTGAAGGATGCAAACTACACAGACTGAGAATGTGAGGATGCTGAGGGTTACGTTTCCAAACCCTAATGCATGAAAAGATTTATGCTGACTACAGATAAGAGATGGTCTACAGATAAAACCTCTTTCAATAACATGTCTCAAACACTATGCTGACATTACTCATGCCAAGCAGGATTTAGTCTTAAACATTACCTTCCAAACACAATGCAGGCCAAGATATAACAAAAGGGATATCAATGATGAACCTATCTGGGAACAAATACTGCCAGTTAAATGTACCATCCAGAGATCCCAACAAAGATTTAAGATGACCACTCTAGACTCAAAGAGTAGTTTCACTTTGCTCCACTGACAAAATGCAGATATTCCCCAGAACAAAATATGTCAAATTTTCAGGATGCTTCCCTTGCACCAGCAGCCTGAGATCAAATGAAGAGAAAGAGCTGAAGAGTGAAGTTAGTCAATAAGAATTCATTAAGCAAATATGAGGGGTAGCATTATACTTAGTCCTGTAATAGGAAGTAAAATAAATGGTCTCTACTAGAAAACATAAGTCATTGAAGAGGCAAGAAATGGCAAGAAAACTATTAAAATGCAGCACATGGGGCAGCTAGGTGGCTCAGTGGATAAAGCACCGACCCTGGATTCAGGAGGACCTGAGTTGAAATCTGGACTCAGACACTTGATACTTACTAGCTGTGTGACCCTGGGTAAGTCACTTAACCCTCATTGCCCTTCAAAAAAAAAAATGCAGCACCCAATGGTGTACAGTGTCAGGTATAATCAAGGAGACCTTCTTAGAAGAGGTCAGATTTGATCTAAGTCCTAAAGAAAGAGATGTGAATTGGTAGAGAAAATGTAAAGGAATATGAACAGGATAATCAAAAGCAAGAAGGGAGAACCTAACAATCTTGTGCAAGTAGCAACAAACCAATCTACAAGTTAGTCTAGGGTTATGTTGGAGAACAATAAAGAAAAGGTTAGAAGGCTAAGGGAATCAATTGATGGAGGCTTTGAATTCTAGGCTAGGAATCTGTTAGCACAATAGGGAACTACTGCTGATTTTTTTTAAGGGAGGCAATTGGGGTTAAGTGACTTGCCCAGGGTCACACAGCTAGTAAGTGTTAAGTGTCTGAGGCCAGATTTGAACTCAGGTACTCCTGACTCCAGGGCCAGTGCTCTATCCACTGCACCATCTAGCTGCCCCACTACTGCTGATTTTGTAAAACAGTTGCATAATGAAAGCTGACAACATCCTGGCAGATATGTGTGCAAAAGCATGATCTTTTAATCAGTTTCTAAATTATTTTGATTACTTTTTTATTTTACTCTACCCTTACACTAAGTACATAATGAAAAAATACATCAGCAAAAACAAAATCCCTTTGGTGATAAAATATTACCAATATACAATTCTCTGGAAATTATTTGAACATTAAAGGACGATGGATTAGATATGGGTCTCTTGTGGCAAGGTCAGTGTTGACAATATGTGAGAATATTTTAAATTTGCAGTCAACATATTTTGAAGACTTAAAAACCACCATTAAGAACAGCATAGTGAAAAGATTCGGTGATATAATCTGAATTCAAAACCAAGCTTTGATACTACAGAAATCTACCAAAGACCTGCTGAGTGTATAAAATCAAGGTATACAGAAGAAGCAATGTGGACTGGTGGATAGAGCACTGGAGATGGGGGTCACATGGACTTGAGCTCAGACATGAGCTATGAAAAACGTGAAAAACTCACTTAGCCCTTTAAAACCTTAGTTTTCTCATTAATAAAATAGAAATAACAGTGATAATTGTTTCCAACTGATAGGATTTTGAGAAAATAAAGTTAAATGGTATATCTAGAAAGTATTTTGTAAGTTTTCAAATGTCACGTAAATGTTAGTTATTAGTATTAAAACAACTCCCTGACCCTCCTGTAAACAGAATTTCAAGAGAAAATCATCTGTAAAAATTGCCCTTTGGGGATCTCGTAGGATGGTGAGGTTTTCCTTAATGATATCCCTAAGGGCATGGTGAAGAGAAGAGAAATCCCAAAGCAGTCTAGCCAGGGGAGAAATGAAGTTTAGTTGAGCTCTTTCCTTAAAGGAAGGGTGGACACAGAGCCAGGAAAACCTTGGTTCAGATCCTACCCCAGACACTTACTAGATGTTTGACCTAGGGCAAGTCACTTTACTTCTGCTTACCCTGGTTTCCTCAACTATAAAATGGAAATAATAACAATAGCCACTTTTCACCATTGTTGTGCAGAGCAAAGAGATAATATTTGCAAAGCATTTACCACAGCACCTGACATACAGTAGGTGTTACATAAATGTTTTATACAGCATTTATTTTCCCCTCCCCCAAAGGTATTTATTTCTTTGCAGTTGTAGACCCAATGTACAATGCCTGATGCATAGTATATAATAAATGTTCACTGATTGATTGTCAATGAAAAAAAAAAATTGCCCTTTTGGGGCAGCTAGGTGGTGCAGGGGATAGAGCACCGGCACTGGAGTCAGGAGCACCTGAGTTCAAATCCGGCCTCAGACACTTAACACTTACTAGCTGTGTGACCCTGGGCAAGTCACTTAACCCCAACTGCCTCACTAAAAACAACAACAACAACAATTGCCCTTTACATCATAAATTTCACAATGATATCACCACTGATGAAAATCCACACTGACTCATAAAAATGGCATATATAACTGAAATTTACAATTTAAAGTTTGCCAAGTGCTTGAACACATTAAACCCACATGAACCTCATAATAACCCTGGGAAATACGCATATTACATATTATAATTTGTATTTTACAGATCAGGAAAATAAGACTTAGAGAAGTCAGGTGACTTGCCCATGTTCACACCGTTAGTATCAGAAGCAGGATTTGAACTTAGATCTTTGCATCCAATAATACATTAATAATAATATATGTGGGGGCAGCTAGGTGGCGCAGTGGACAGAGCACTGGCCCTGGATTCACGAGGACCTGAGTTCAAATTTGACCTCAGGCACTTGACACTTGCTAGCTGTGTGACCCTGGGCAAGTCACTTAACCCCAATTGCCTCACCAAAAATAAATAAATAGATAGATAAACAAACAAACAAATAAATAAATGAATAGCTACATGAATAAATGGATAAATAAATAAATAAAACATGTGCAGATATTGCAAACATGTGTATATATGTATGTTATATCTTCTCCAAGGAGAACTGAGAGGTTATTGAGACCCACTTTATGATTTTATGCGCTAGGGACTGAGGCCTTAAGATGTGACCTAGCTAGAGGTCACACAGGAGAGAGAACAAGAATCTAAAGCCAGAACCCAGATTCCAAACTAACATCAGTCTAGCACTCTACTACAAAAACTCCTTCTTAATCATGAACCCAGAGTGTAGTATTGCTTAAACTCCTAATACTTTCCCAGGTTAATTTTAAAATGCCATATTCTGTGAATCGCAGCTCAGTAAAACTCAATATCACCGTCCAAGAAGCAGCTGAATGACCATAAGTGCCAATGTTTGCAAATTAAGGTTCACTACGGAAAAAGTAATAAAACAGAAAATGATTTTACTGTTCCAATCAACTGTGACAGGTCCATCTCAAAATGGTTGTCATTAGCAACCCTACGGAGCAGTAAAGACTACCTTCTTCTTTGGAACCATGTTTTGATTCTAAGAAAGAAAATTAAATGACTACTCAGATTTAAATTCTTTTTTTTTAAATCTTAATAGCATTATTATTTTCCAGTGACATGTAAAGATAGTTTTCAACATGTTTTTATAAGATTTTGAGTTCCAAATTTCTCTCCCTCCTTCCCTTCCCCTTCCCTAGACAGAAAGCAATCTGATATAGGTTATATATGTACACTAACACAACAAATTTCCACATTAGTCATGTTGTGAAAGAAGAATCAGAACAAAAGGGAAAAACCTCAAGAAAGAAAGGGGAAAAAAAGTAAAAAATAGTATGGTTCAATCTGTGTTCATATTCCCTAGGTATTTTTCTGGATGTGGAGAGCATTTTCCATCATGACTCCTTGGATCACTGCATTGCTGAGAAGAGCTACATCTATAAGAGGTGATCAGATTTAAATTCTTACAGTCCAAAATATGCTCCCCTATTCTGAAGTGTGTTTAAGAGTCAGTTTGTCAAATCCAGCCTCAGACGCTTGACGCTTACTAGCTGTGTGACCCTGGGCAAGTCACTTAACCCCCATTGCCTGCACACACACACAAAAAAGAAAGACTTACAGAGGGGGGGCAGCCAGGTGGCACAATGGATAAAGCACTGGCCCTGGATTCAGGAGTTCCTGAGTTCAAATCCGGCCTCAGACACTTAACACTTACTAGCTGTATGACCCTGGGCAAGTCACTTAACCCCCATTGCCCCACAAAGAAAGAAAAAAAAAGAGTCAGTTCTTCCTCTTCTATTTCTTGTATCTCTGACATGCTTTTGTTTTGTTTTTGTTTTGGGGCCACTGTGCCACCTAGCTGCTCCCCATCTGACATGCTTTTTGATAATGAAAACACTGTTTTATACTATATTAATCTGTAAAGTATAAATGTGTATGTTTGAACTATAAGAATTATAATGTGAGGTGCCTGAAGATTCTTGGATGACTCAATGTAATAAAAATATACCTAAAATACTGGGACAAGTCCTAAGAGGAGGAAAAAAAAAATCTTAATTTTTTAACTGCAAAATAAGAGCCATGATAGCCTTCATTATTGACATATTTTCCTCCATTTCAAACATATTTTCCTTTATGGAGATTGTGCTAGAAAATACAGGCAATAATTATACAAGATAAGTAGTTGTGATCTATTTCAAAGAAGAGAGTACGATGTAAATGAACCCACAGAGTAATCAACATTTTAAAAATAATAACAATATCATAGAAAGAAAATTAAATGGTGAGTGGAAAATGGTTTTGAGGTATCTCAATTCTAAAACCAATAAATCAGAAACTTCTTACATTGGGGAGAGAGGGGTAAGGAGTACATAGGAAGAGGGAGGAGGGGATCAACATATTTTGGAATGGAACAGAAGCATTTTTATTCATAAAATGGAGTTTTGGGGATGAGACTATTTGCTT
Source organism: Dromiciops gliroides (assembly GCF_019393635.1). Classification (NCBI taxonomy): domain Eukaryota; kingdom Metazoa; phylum Chordata; class Mammalia; order Microbiotheria; family Microbiotheriidae; genus Dromiciops; species Dromiciops gliroides. Next base: position 626,864,798 of record NC_057863.1, on the reverse strand, counting down.
TGGAGGGAAACAGCACTAATTCTGTGTTGTATTATTTCTCCTCTATCAATCTGGAAAGACTCCTGAAAACAGCCCCCTTTAATCTCAAACACAGGAAAAGGAAATGTTCTTTATAATAAGGTATATGCTATAATCCTTGAGTAATACTTAAGTATATATTCACATAAGGAAGCAGAGTAAAATATACTGTATACAAAAGAACAGCAATAGTGTAAGATGATCTCCTGGGAAGTATGTGGTTATTTTCAGCAAGGCAATGATCCAATATAACTCTGAAAGACTTATGAAAATTGCAATCTACACAGAAAGACTGATGGTATCTGAAAAAAAGATTGAAGCATAATTTTTTTTGATAGTTCCTTAATCTAAAGTTTTGTTTTTGTCTGTTTTTCTCTCACAACCTGGCTAATGTGGAGATGTTCTCCATGACTACTCATGTATAACTTATATTGAATTGCTTAAGTTCTTGGGAGTGGGGGGTGAGAAGGAAAGGAGGAAGAGAAACTGGAACATAAAGTTTTAAAAAATTGATGTAAAAATTTGTTTTTGCATGTAATTTGAAAAATAAAATTCTCAACAGAAAAAAAGAATATGTTATCATTCAGTGCATTTATATTGGAGGCTAAAAGATTCTGAACTAGAAGGGGGAGCCTTGGAAATCATATAGTTCAATGCGTACATTTTTTAGATAAACAATATGAAGCCCAAATAGGTTATATGACTCATCCCATGTCTCCCAAGCACAAAGTACAGGATGGTATAATGAAAAGGACACTTCACTTAGGACAGGAAAGACCTAGGCTCAAATTGCAAGCACTACCTATGTTACAAAGGCAAAGTCTAAACTGGTTCTTTCTCTAGTTTAGATATGATGAACATAACAGGCTTCATCCAATCATCTAGCCACTGTGGGCACCTTACCATTGTCCTTGCTACTGTGTACATATTACTCCCCTTCCTCCCTTTTGTTCAGTAAAGAATAATCAGGTCAGTATTATAACTGCTACAGGAAACAGCAAGATGCTCTATTGCTCTATAACTCCATTCATAATCCCTGTGAACACTTAGATCAAGTCTTCCCTCTGCCTGATATGTGCTGCATCCTCCTGGAAGACTGACTAAGGAATACGAATAGAGAAAAGTGAAGAACAATCTGAAAGAAGAGAAGCAAAAAAGCAATAACACTGAAAGAAAACCTACTCTCCATACAATCAAAACATAATGATCTCAAAGACAAGATGCATAGGGACAAGTTATGGATTATAGTTCCCCCAAAAGATATGACAATCTAAAAAAAATGAACATCATAATGCAAGAAATAAAACTGCTCAGAAGTTCTGAAGACAAAAAACAAAGTTCTAATCAAAAGAATTCCCAGGTCACCACCAGGAAAAAAATTAAAAATAAATCCAAGGCTGCCAACTAAATAATCATTCCACTGGGCAAGCACCCAGGAGAAAGACTGTGAAATTTAAAGTAAAGGAAATCCAAATAACACATGGCTATTCTGCACCCACCAGAAAACACAAGAAGGTATAGAATATATTCTGACAAGCAACAGCCTACAAGATTCAGGCCAAGATAACTTAATCTGCAAATCTGAGCCTAAAGATGAACCAGAGGGGAGGGTGGGTGAAGGTGGACATTCAATAATAAAGAAATGTTTGAAATAGTCATAGAAATAAAACCAGACCTTAAAAGAATATTTAACTCTTCAATACTTCAGACAACAGAAACACAAATATGGCAAACAAATACAGCAACTAAGGATAACAAAAATAGACTGACAATCATTAAATAGGAGATTTTGCTCCCTTTACAGGATAGTGTAGAAGTCAAATTAAAATGATGATCAAGGGGCAGCTAGATGGCGCAGTGGATAGAGCACCGGCCCTGGAGTCAGGAGGACCTGAGTTCAAATCCGACCTCAGACACTTAACACTTACTAGTTGTGTGACCCTGGGCAAGTCACTTAACCCCAACTGCCCCGCCAAAAAAAAAAAAATGATCAAGAATTAGGACTGCAATATCATATACTAATGCTCATAACACTTCAACAAGAGATAAATCAATATTTTTTGTGGGACTAAATTACAAAATGGGTGGGCACATAAATTTAGTATCGGGAGGACAAAAGGGAATATGTGATGTGCCCTAATCAGGTGAAAGGCTAAAATATGAGGGGAAAATAACTCCTTTCATCTCTCAGAAAAAGAGCCTACAGGAGAAGTGGATGTGGGTATAGGAAGGGATTGAAAAGGGGAGTAAGGGGAAAACTTGTTTCAGTTGTGGGAGGGCATACTACTGATGAATGCTCCTATGGGTGAAGAAAACTATTGTATATAAAGATACGGAAACCTTAAATAGGTAATATTTCCAAGGAGATGGTACTAAGAGGGTCTACTCATACTGCGTGAAAAGGGGAATAAGAGCTCCTGGGGGCAACTGACAACCCCCCCCCCAAATTTTAAACCATAAGGAAATTTTACTAAAGCATAAAGGAAGCTTAACTCTAGCACTTAACAAGAGAAGATAATTAATCCATACAAATTTTAATTGGCAGATGCTGGATGCAAGAAGACAGGGCATCCTTTAGAACAATGATTCTTAAAACTTGGATGCAACCCCATATGGGGTTGTATAACTGAATGTGGAGGTCATGAAAAACTTGGCAACAGTAAAAGATTATGTATAACTATTTTATAAATGTATATACCTGGGGTCATGTAAAAATTTCTCAGGGAAAAAGGGGTTATGAGTAGAAAATGTTAGAATAAAGGGACGCAGGGGCATCTAGGTGACAAAGTGGATAGACCACTGTCCCTGCAGTCAGGAGGACCTGAGTTAAAATCTGGCCTCAGACACTTAATAGCAGTATGACCCTGAGCAGTCACTTAAACCCAATTCTCTCTCTCTCTCTCTCTCTCTCTCTCTCTCTCTCTCTCTCTCTCTCTCTCTCTCACTCTCACTCTCACACACACACACCCTCCCTGTCTAGAATAAAGTGACTCATGTCTTTCTAACATCACATACACAATCCACCCACAGGCACCACAAAGGAAAATGCAGCTAGTTCCACATTTGTTTTGAAAACTGTAATTTGTTCCAACACTATTGATATATTAGAGAACTATTTGAGCCTAACAAAAATTTTGTGTTTGCTTATGCATGATTTCTTCTGGAAGAAACAGAAAATACGGACAACTGTACCATTTCATAGTAACTCAAAAGCAAAAAGCCTTCCAATACCCACTTCAACAATTTCAGGGTTTTTTTTAAAGCTAATGTGCCACATTTATGTCTCTTGGTATGGTAGAAGCTTACAGGAAAGAAAGAGCAGTTCTGACCTTAGTCCCTTCCCCACCCCTTGTTGTACTCCCAGGCCAAAGCTACTGGGGCGAAGAGGGAGGGATGGAGAGAAAAACAGATGAAGCAGCAACCCAAAGTCCAGAATGTACTATTTACGTATTTCTGAAAACATTTACCATATACAAAACTGTGCTGTTTTGATTAGGTTTTCATATTTTTCTTTAATGTGTCACTAATTAAGTATTTGAAAGCTGTGATACCTCTAGCTTCATTTTCCCATAATTCTAAATTCAAATCTGGACTCAGACATTGACACTTACTAGGTATGTGACTCTGGGCAAGCCACTTAACCCCAATGCCTCAAACATCTGGGGTCATCTTCAGTCATCCTGATGATGTATATCTTGCCACTGGAACCAGACAGCTCTGGAGGAAAGTGAGGCTGGTGACTTTGCACAGCCCCACCCCCTTTAAATCCAACACACTGAAAGTTATAACATCACCCCAATGTCATGATCCTCTCGGAGAACATCGGACAAACAACAAGCCTGAATATCCTCAACTGTAAAATGAGGATACAGAACCACATGATATATCTGTAAAAGCACAGTGTCTAGCACATAATAAATGTTTATTCCCTTTCCTTCCCTTCCCCTCCCCTCCCCTGGCTCACGGTTCAAGTTCCTACCCAATGATAACAAGGAACTGTGAGCAAAGTCCTTTAGAAACCATAAATTATATCAGCTGATCTATGATTCCCCCTTCTCACAGCTGCTAACTTCTACAAAGACAGAGACACAGTTCATCCTCATAAAAGCTGTGCTGGTTTGTCTTAATCCTATTATAATCCCTCTAGTGTATTAATATCTTACCTTCAGTAATTCTCTACGAATTTGCTGGTAAAGCTATTAATCAGTATACTAATTTCGAAGATTACTTTTAAGAATGGGCAGAATGTTAGTCTTCTCAAGAATAACCACTATATTGTAAACTGTGAGCATTTTCATTCCTCTTGTTAAAATGCTCTTTTGTTCATTTTTTTTTTGCACATTCATTAAATGTGTCAATTTTATCCACTAGTTTGCCAAAATTTGTATTCTGAAGTTTCTTCCAAGAATAAGATATTTTCTCACTGAAAAGGCAGAAACAGAGAGGAAGGTTTCTAGTATTCATAAGAAAAAGAAAAACTGAATTAATAGTTAGGGTTTCAAATAGGATATAATTCCAGTTCCTGTGGCTCTAAATGACAAACTGTCATTCTTTTATTCCAATTTACACTGTTCTCTCTGAAATCATTTTTATCAAAAAAGTAACTTGTTAATTTCTGCAAACAAAAGCAATACTGTTTGTGCCAATGACTACTACAAATTAAAATCAGATCATTTCAAAAACATCAATAGTGCTGCTGAAAAAGAAAAAAAGATGGGGAATGAAAATGTCTTATACCAATTGCTAGTGCCTTTGTTTCAGATGCTTTGAGCTGCCTTGAACAAACTGGTATTAGATATAGCATCTGAAGATAGTCTTTTCATCTGGCATGACAGCTGAGAATGTGTTGGTACCAAATACACAGTAAACGCAAAAAGTATTCCTTTTAATAAACTGCCATGGAAAAAGTATAAAAAATGTTTCAAGCTGAGGACATATTGATGGGTACAGAATCCTCCAGGCTTTATGCAGTGCACACAAGTATACAGATCAGGTTTACCAAAGGAACCAGTATCTATCAAACACAATCACCCCAAGAAAGTCCCTATCCAGTTCTCATAACTACTAAAGACTGTGCAAATGGAAAAAAGAAAACAGGAAATACTGAGAAAATGTCATGTCAATGACCAACAGTCTTTCCTTAACTACTACCCTTGCAATGAATTTATCAGAATCCTATCAAAAAGGAAAATGCTGGGGCAGCTAGGTGGCGCAGTGGATAGAGCACCGGCCCTGGAGTCAGAAGGACCTGAGTTCAAATCTGACCTCAGACACTTGACACTTACTAGCTGTGTGACCCTCGGCAAGTCACTTAACCCCAACTGCCTCACTAAAAAAAACAAAAAGACAAAAAGGAAAATGCTTACTCTTTGTGGTGGCTAAGAATTGAAAAACAAGGGAAGGTCCATCAACTGAGGAATGATGGAAGAAGCTGTGGTATATGATTGTGGTGGAAAGGTCTTGTATTATAGGAAATGACAAACAGAAAGATCCCAGAAAAACCTGGAAAGACTCATGAACCTATGTATAGTGAAGTGAGCAGAGCTGGGAGGACATTGTGCATAGTGACAGCAGTATTGTTCAATGAGCAACTGTGAACGACTTAACTACTCGAAGCAATGCAATGATCCAAGACAATCCCAAGAGACTAATGATGAAGCTTACTATCCACCCCCATAGAAAGAACTGATAAAAAAGACACTCGTAGATTGTACATATGTAACCTGGTTGCTGTCTTGTGGAGGGGGGAGGAAAGGGAGGAAGGGAGAAAAATTTGGAACTCTCAATCTTATGAAAATGAATGTTGAAAACTACCCTTACATGTAACTGGAAAAAATAAAATAAATGTTTGTTGCTTAAAAAAAAAAAAAAGGAAAATGCTTTGAATTGCCCCAATATGCTTTGAAATGCCCACATCTTAACATACTAGCACATGCAGAAAAATAAAAAATAAGGCGACCTAGGTTCAAACGTTTTTAGCTACCAACAAAGTTGATATTTTTTCCTGTGGTGATCAAAACAGGAGTAGTACTTAACAAGATAAACAATAATAGCTCAAATCTATAGTTTATTTAAGATCTGCAAAGCATTTGACATACATTATTTCATTTAATTCTCACAACACTCTGATGCCCTTGTTATCCCCATTTTATAGATGAGCAAATTCAGTAAGGTTAAGTGACTTGTCAAAGGTCAAACAGTTAATTAAGTGTCTAAGGAAGGTCTTCCCGACTTCAGGTCCAGAATTTTATCTACTTTGTACTTCTCAGCTATAAGAGGTACAAAAAGAAGAAGTGAACTGGGAAACAAAGTGATTCAATCTCCTTTAATTTTTTGGTTTTTAACTTAAGCTTTTTCGAATGAGAGCTACTTAGGGGAGGGAAGAAACAAGAGAATCAAACTAATGTCCATCTGTAGGTAAAAGAATTTTGGGAACTGGGCTATCATCTTTTGTTTGAATATCACCACATTTCAAATCCATATAAAACATCTAGCTCTGACTTTTAACACAATACTTTTTAAATCCCTCTTGCTATCTTAGAGACCTTGCTTGATTTTTTTAAAGCACCCATAAAAGCAGGCCAAGACACATTTTGGAAGAAACTGCTCCTGTTAAAAGTTTTCTCACCCAAATGACACTCTAGAAAATGTTGGTTATTTTGAGGCTTATTGTGGCCAAGACAACTTAAACTATCATTGAAATGGGAACTGGGAGTGTTACTAGTGTGATACTACTAGGAAAGTCACTTTCCTTTTTATACTTTGGACTAACCTAAAATCATTCACATATGTGTCTACGTGTATGTATGTATGTGTATGTATATTTTAAATTCAAGATCCATCTATATTTTCCTGTTTACTATGAAATTAAAGTATCCTTTTCATCTTGCTTGAGAATGCTCCTGGGTGCATTTATTTTTTAAATCCCAGTTTCTCTTTCTATGGCTTCAGATTATTTCACTAACATGAGTATTCACTTCAAACCTTATTATTAAGATCCAAAGTAAGGCAGCCAGGTGGCTCAGTGGATAAAGCACCAGCTGGATTCAGGAGGACCTGAGTTCAAATCTGCCTCAGACACTTGACACTTAGTAGCTGTGTGACCCTGGACAGGTCACTTAACCCTCATTGCCCCCACCCACCCACACACAAAGATTCAAAGTATACCCACTTCTATCAGATTGGCCAAGATGACAGAAAAGGAAAATGACAAATGCTTGAAAGGATGTGGAAAAAGAGATACTAATGCAGTTCTGGTGGAGCTGTCAATTGGTCCAATCATTCCTGAGAACAAGGACTATAAAAACTGTGCATGCCCTTTGACTAGAAATAATACTACTTAGGTCTATATCCCAAAGAGATCAAAGAAAAAGGAAAATGTTCTCCAGAATGGTTGGATCAGTTCACAGATCTATCAGCTATACATTAGTGATTGCACCTTAGACTTGTTTTAATTTGCATGTCTTTAATCAGTAATGATTTAGAGCATTTTTTAAATATGACCTTGGATATTTTTTTTTTATTCTAAAAACTACTTGGTCTATCCATTGACCATTTATCAAGAGGGAATGGCTCTTATTTTTATAAGTTTGAGTCAGTTCCCTATATATTTGAGAAATAAAGCCTTAATCAGTAAAACTTGCTGTAATTTTTTTTCCCAGTTTCCTGGTTTCCTTCTAATATTGGATGCATTGGTTTTGTTTGTGCAAAAGCTTTTTAATTTTATGTAATCAAAATTATCCATTTTACTTCCCATGATACTTTTTACCTCATTTGCTCATAAATTCTTCCCTTGTCCATAGATCTGACAGGTAAACCACTCCTACACCTTTGAACATTACTAAAGAAACCATTATAACTGAGTTGACTGATTATACTATAAATACATGTTATCCAATCTTGACTGGGACCTTATTCATGCACAGCAATACTTTTACTATTCTCTAATCAGTTCTCTGTAGCAATGCTAATAGCAGCTGTTCCAAACTTTCTCTTCTCAAGCTACCATCTCTTCCTTTTAACAGAAAACTTTACCCCTACTTTACTGAAATTTCTTAGATCAAATGTCATGAGTTCTCTTCTACTTCCCAATTCCACACTTCATATCACTCCAGCATCTTCCCCTACATCCACATTATAAGGGAAAAAGCAGGTCCAAGGAAGCAGACAGGTTTTCAAGGAGGAAGTTCCTAGGCTGTCATGTGGATAGAATTTCACAGTGGAGATCCCTAGACTATTACACAGACAAGGTTATAAACTACTGGGGGTCAGCAGATGCCTATAGACAGCACCACCCTCCCTCCCCCAGGCAGCAAGAACATAAAGATCTATTTCACAAATAACTGAAGGTTGCACACTTGTAACATGATATCGTTACCTACTCACTTCCATATATGAAACTCCCCAGCACTGGGAGCCAGGTATATTCACAAACCTTTTAGTTCTACCACACCACACAAGCATCATCTCTGTGGGGGAAAGGGAGACAAAAGGAGATGTTGGCATTTAACTGAACCAGAAACAAAACTTAGCAAAATGTGTGACTGCTCTGTATTCAGTATCTATATCCATATAAGAAAAGCAAATTGTTCTTTTAGAGGCTCCTCGCTCATGGTAGACCGACCATTTGTGCTATCTGCAGGACTAGGATTAAAGAGTTTTTCCTGGGCCTCCCAGCACACAGTCAATTGCTTTACCTGTATATTACTTCCCATCCCATCCCCTCTCCTCCAGCAGTTTGATACGCTAATCACACCCTCTCCCGAATTTTCAACTTCTCTACTAGCTGCTTCCTTGCTTGCTTCAAATATGACTAGATCCTCCTCACTCTTTTTTTTTTTTTTTTTGGTTTTTGGGTGAGGCAGTTGGGGTCAAGCGACCTGCCCAGGGTCATACAGCCAGCAAGTATCAAGTGTCCGAAGCCAGACTTGAACCCAGGTCCTCCTGACTCCAGGGCCAGCGCTCTTTCCACTGTGCCACCCAGCTGCCCCAATCCTTCTCATTCTTGATGGGGAAAAAAAAAACTCCTATCATGTGACTTTACTATCTGTTCAAACTATTGGTTTATATCTTATCTTCTTTTCAGAGCCAAACTCCTAGGAAAGGATGTCTATGCTCAGTTTCCACTTTCTCATCTCCCACTCACTTCTTCTTCTTTTTTTTGGTTGTTTTTATTGTTGTTGTTTTTTGTAGGGCTATGAGGGTTAAGTGACTTGCCCAGGGTCACACAGCTAGTAAGTATCAGGTGTCTGAGGCCACATTTGAACTCAGGACCTCATGAATCCAGGACCAGTGATTTATCCACTGCGCCTCCCAGCTGCCTTTCCCAATCACTTCTTTTTTTTGTTTTTGTTTTTTGGGGGCTTTTTTCAGGGCAATGGGGGTTAAGTGACTTGCCCGGGGTCACAAAGCTAGTAAGTGTCAAGTGTCTGAGGTTGGATTTGAACTCATGTCCTCCTGAATCCAGGGCCAGTGCTTTATCCACTGCGCCACCTAGCTGCCCTCTCCCAATCACTTCTTAACACCATACAAGCTGAGATTTCATTTCCACCCATCAAACCAAACTGCTCTGTCCAAGGTCAAAAATGACATCTTAGCACCAGCTCTGGATTCAGGAGGACCTGAGTTCAAATCCAGCCTCAGACACTTGAGACTTACTAGCTGTGGGCAAGTCACTTAACCCCCATTGCCCTGCGAAGAAGAAGAAGAAGAAGAAGAAGAAGAAGAAGAAGAAGAAGAAGAAGAAGAAGAAGAAGAAGAAGAAGAAGAAGAAGAAAGAAGAAGAAAGAAGAAGAAGAAAAGAAGAAGAAGAAGAAGAAGAAGAAGAAGAAGAAAAAGAATGACATCTTTACATTAATAGCCAGTCCTCATCCTTCTTGACCTCTCTGCATTTGGCCCTGTTCAACCCCCAGCCTCCCTTCTAAATATTCTCCTCCCTGATTTTAGTTGACACTGCTTTTGGGCTTTTCCTGCTTGTTGGACCAATACTCATCATCCTCCTTTTTAAGATAATTCATGTCCTATCCCCTATGAGTGGGCATACCTGGGCTCTGTCAAGGATGTTCTCTTCCTTCTCTACAATCTATCTAAGATATCTCTGCCAAGTCACTCCACATCTGCTAACTGGGCATTCTATCAATTATGCCATCAAATAATGCTCTCCTTCACCTATGCCTCCTATGTTCCCCAGCTTCCTTCAATTCCCAGCTAAATCCCCACCATCTACAGGAACCCTTCCCATATTCCTCTTGATTCTAGTGCCTTCCTTCTGTTATTAATTTCTAATTTATCCTGTCTATAGCTTGTTTATACATAGTTTCTTACATATTATCTACCCTGTTAGATAGTGAACTCCTTGAGAACAATGACTGTCTTTTACCCTTTTTTGTACCGCTAGAGTTTAGCAGAGTGACTGTTACATAGTGGATGCTCAATAAATTTTTATCATCAATCCTGTAGTCCCAATAACACTCCCTTCTATCCTTTTTCTCTGAGAACACTACAACTACCCTCAACAGGCCCTCATCACCTCTCACTTGAACTAATTTACTGTAATATCCTCTTTTTTTTTTTTTTTTGCTGGGCAATGGGGGTTAAGTGACTTGCCCAAGGTCACACAGCTAGTGTCAAGTGTCTGAAGCCAGATTTGAACTCAGGTACTCCTGAATCCAGGGCCAGTGCTCTATCCACTGTGCTATCTAGCTGCCCCCTGTAATATCCTCTTAATTGGTCTACCTGTATCCTGTCTCTCCCAGCTTTAATCCACTGTCTAGGTAGCTATATAACTGATATTCCTAGAGTACACATCTCACCATGTCCATCTTCTGACCAAGAAGCTTCAGTGCCTCCCCATTGCCTTTAGGAAACACCACAAATGGGGGAAAAAAGGAAAGAAAGAAGGAAGGAAGGAAGGAAAAAAGAAAGAAGAAACAACACAAATGGCTCTGCTTGGCATTTAAAGCCATTTACAATCCCACTCCAGCCTTTCTCTCCAACCTTATTATATCTTACTCTCCCTCACATTTTGAACGCAATAGTCAAACTGCCCTTTGTGCTGCTTCTACACATAAAATCCCATCTCCCACCTGCAAGCTCTTCACAGGCTGCTCCCCATTTCTGCAATGCTCTCCTCTTCACCCTCTTCCTCTTGGAAGTAAACCCCAGCTCAAGTCTCAGCTCAAGAACCATCTACTTCAAAGCACCTTTCCTGATGCTCCCAGTTGTTTGTGCCCCCACCACCCACCACCACCACTGTACGTCTATCTTCTCTACCTTCTATATTTAGTTATCTGTGAACATGTTGTACCCCACACACACTTAAAGCCCTTAAAAGCAGGTAGTCTTATTTCATTTGTATCTTCCCCCCCCATGCCCCCATCTAGCCTGATGCCTTGCACATACACTTAATAAAAGCTTATTAAGCAATAAGTAGGAGGATATCAAAGGCCAACTATTTCAAAATTTTGCCTCTAGACAGCTCTGCCTCTAGGAAAGGAGAAGGAATGCTTTTCTTACTTCTTTCTCTTATGCTTGCTGGACCTGCAGGTGAGTACCACTGCTAAGCTTAGTTTCAGTTGTTTTATTGGATCAATCAGCAAGCACGTACTATGTGTTAGTCCTGAAGGCCACCTGGGAAGCAACCAACATATTATTTCTTTCTTTCCTCCTTTCTTTCCTCCTTTCTTTCCTCCTTTCTTTCCTCCTTTCTTTCCTCCTTTCTTTCCTCCTTTCTTTCCTCCTTTCTTTCCTCCTTTCTTTCTTTCTTTCTTTCTTTCTTTCTTTCTTTCTTTCTTTCTTTCTTTCTTTCTTTCTTTCTTTCTTTCTTTCCTTCCTTCCTTCCTTCCTTTTTTTTCCGGGGCAATGAGGATTAAGTGACTTGCCCAAGGTCACACAGCTAGTGAGTATCAAGTGTCTGAGGCTGCATTTGAACTCAGGTCCTCTTGATTCTAGGGCTGGTGCTTTATCCACTGTGCCACCTAGCTGCCCCCTAAATATTATTTCTATGGGAAAATACATTATGATTTCCAACCTCTCTAAAAATTCAGGATCTTCCTATCTGGTTGTTATGTACATGCCATTTAAACAAATCTTTATGGTAGATAAGACTTTTTTTTCCCCATGGGACTATTGCTTTAGACAAAAGTCCACTAGACTGAGATAGTATAGTTTTCTTTTTTCTTTTTTTTTTTTAAGTGAGGCAATTGGGGTTAAGTGACTTGCCCAGTGTCACACAGCTAGTAAGTGTTAAGTGTCTGATGCTGGATTTGAACTCAGGTACTCCTGACTCCAAGGCCAGTGCTCTATCCACTGTGCCACCTAGCTGCCTCCAACAGTATAGTTTTCAAGAGAACCACACGGTCCAGAAAGAAGGACGCAAGTTTACAGTATTGTGCCCTGACTAGACCCAATATGTAATACTGTATCTCATTCCATAAGGCACATGCTAAGAAAGACAATGGCAACGTCCAAAGGATGGTGACCATTAAGGCAAGTGGGACTTGAGACTATGGCATACCAGTAAATAGGAAGTGAAGACTTGTTAGAGAAATTATCACTGCATTCAAATATTTGAAGGGCAACAACATTAAATTTAGTCCTCTTGGGTTGAGAAGACAGAAATAGGAATGATGGGTGGAAGGAAGAGAGATAGGTTTAGAGGATACAAGAAAAAACTCCTACCTAGAGGTACATAAGAGTAGAATAGACTGCCTCAGGAAGAAGTGGGTTCTCCTTCACTGGAGCTCTATAAGCAGAGGCTAGCAGACAACCTGTTACCTATGTTGTAGAGGGGATTCCTGTTCAAGAACCAATTGTACTTACTGTGCTCTGAGGTCCCTTCTGATTTTGAAATTCCATATTGCTACAATCATATGGATTAAAATGGAAATTTGTTTCTTGTTCTCCTCTAGCATCCTCTCAAATTCTGCTACAGCTACCATGGAAAAGTAGGAAAATAAGAACAAATGGAAGTACAAATGCTTCATAAGCCAAGGCATCTGCTGAAATCACATTGCCTTGTTGTTTTATCAAAGCAGCAGGGAACCTTTCACTGTGCAAGCGTGCCCTCCTGAGGAGATGCCACCTCAGTCACAGAAAATTAATAACCTAGCATTTCAAGAGCAATCATGAAAATTTAGCCTGACTACATTTAACTTAATAATGAAACAAATGAGAAAAGAGAACGTTTCTTTTTTTTTCCCCTCCAGATGAAATATCTACATACACATATGGAGAGAAAGTGTTCAGATAGAGTTGTTCCTCTTACTTCCCATTCACAGAAAAGGCTTTTCTTTTCTTTTCTTTTTTCTTTTTTTTTTTGGCGGGGCAATGGGGGTTAAGTGACTTGCCCAGGGTCACACAGCTAGTATGTGTCAAGTGTCTGAGGCCAGATTTGAACTCAGGTCCTCCTGAATCCAGAGCGGGTGCTTGATCCACTGCGCCACCTAGCTGCCCCCCAAAAGCTTTTCTGAAAGACATTTTCACAGGGGTATACCCCTTAAATGAAGAGCACACAAATTAAACTGGTTACTTTTACTCCATGGTATTAGAACAAAATAACAGAATTTATAGAGCTCCATAATTCAAAGGAAACCAAAGTATTCAGTTTATCTCTGCAGCAGCTTTGTTAAGCTACATTAGATGGCTAGTCTATACTCCATTTAACAGTTACCCAAATAGGGTGAGATAAATGGTAAAATTGGGAACAAAGTTGGCTCATGAAAGGCACTCAATTACATAGTAACAGTATCATCTTCTATTTAGATGCAAGTGTTATCAAATGATTTGTCAGTGATCAGTACCTGAAATAGTCATCAAATCGTATAATTTCAGAATCACAATACAGCACAATTTCAGACTTGGGAGAGTCCTCAGAAGCCGCCCAGTACAATCTATTCTTGAAAACAAATTCTTTCTAAAATATACCAGACTGGGGGCAGCTAGGTGGTGCAGTGGATAGAGCACCGGCCCCTGGAGTCAGGAGTTACCTGAGTTCAAATCCGGCCTCAGACACTTGATACTTACTAGCTGTGTGCAAGTCACTTAACCCCAGTTGCCTCACTAAAAAAAAAATTAAAATATACCTGACCAGTAATCCAGTGTTTCTTAAAATAGAATTCTAAAAAAAAAAAAAAAATTCTAAACTTAGCAGACACAATTAGCATTTCTAGATACAAAGCAAAACCGAAAAAGACGCCTGATTGTACATGACATTGTAAACCTCTATTCCAATAAACTTTCTTTTCCATGTAAGCATTTAATAAATTTAACGTGGAGCTTCCAATGCTGTTCTACTTGTCCCTGTTTCCTTCTGGTCTTCCTTCTGTTCACTTCTGTGCATTTAAAAAAAATGTTTTAATGACCCTCTTTCTTACTTTTCTTTCCTTATTTCTGGCAATCCTATTTCTAGCTTCACTCACTTCTGCCCCACCTGCATAGGAAAAAAAAAGATAATCCTCATAACAAACACATTCCCATTGGGGCCAGGTCCAAAAATGCATGTTTTATTCTGAACATTTAGTCCCTCCCCTCTGTCAGGAGGTAAACAGGATGCTTCATCATCAGTTTGCTATAATTATAGCTGAATTATAAATATAGCGGAATTATTAACTATTTCAAAATTGTTTTTCTTTACAATGTTGTTATTGTATAAAATCTTCTGGTTCTCAATTTACTGTTTTTTGTTTGGTTTTTTTTTTGTAGGGCAATGATGGTTAAGTGACTTGCCCAAGGTCACACAGCCAGTAAGTATCAAGTGTCCGAGGCTGGGTTTGAACTCAGGTCCTCCTGAATCCAAGGCCAGTGCTTCATCCACTGCACCACCTAGCCGCCCCCTTCTCAATTTACTTTGCATCAGTAAATTAAAGTTTCCCCTTTTTTTTATTTTTTAAGAAGTCATCTCTTTCATCATTGTTATGGTACAATGTTCCATTACATTCATATAGTATAATTTGTTCAGCCTTTCCCATGAAGGGCAACCAACAGTTTCTAGGGCGGAGAGGAGGAGAGGAAAGGATAGGAATGGGGAGGGGAGAGAAGGACCCTCCTGAGGTAAATTCATTCCATTTGGGGGGGGGGGGAATTTGGGATTTTTTTGCAGGGCAATGAGGGTTAAGTGACTTGCCCAGGGTCACACAGCTATTAAGTGCCAAGTGTCTGAGGCTGGATTTGAACTCAGGTCCTCCTGAATCCAGGGCCAGTACTTTATCCACTGCGCCACCTAGCTGCCCCATTCCATTTCTTCCTCACATGTAACTTAAATCTTCCTCTCTGACTTTCTTCGACTGCCACCAGTTCTGACTTCTGGGGGTCAAGCAAAATGTAGCTTTCAAATGGCAGCCCTTCAAATACTTGGGGAGATATTCTTTCCCTTTAGTCTTTTCTCCTTGCCTGCTAAATATTGACCATTTGGTCTACTGAGTCACATGGTTGTTGCTTTTTTTCATAAAAAGCTAAAAAAATCTCACTCTAGCTTAAAAAAAAAAAAAGCAGAAAGCAAACTTCAATTCAATTCAACAAATACAGATTAAGCAACTCACCAGGTGCTTCCTACAAACAATGAAATTCTAAGTCCCAATCACTCTCCCTATATATTCAGCAAAGCACTAGGCCATGCGGATAAAAAGGCAAAAATAAAAACAGACAGCTGCCATTAAGAAGTTTCAAACCTATGTGAAATTAACAAAGCTTTTCATCTTTGACTTGAGGAATGACATAAAAACCTGAAATGCAAGGGGGGGAGTGTGGGAAGCAGATTTGACACTTGACTGGAGTTCCAGTTATCCTTATTGTGCTATTTACCTTGACTCCTTGCTCCAGGCAAGTACTTAACATTTCTGAGCCTCAGTTTCTTCCTCTTTAAAATGGGAATACTACCTCCATTTCCTACTTCAAAGCTATCTGACAAAAGCACTTTCTAAATTTTCAAACACTAGGTAAATAATTATCACCTACACTTTGGATTTGCAAAGAAATTACTTCTGCTTCTTCTTTGGGATTTAGAGAATCAGAACCACAAAACAATACCAACACTTCCATGTTATATGTTTTCTTATGAACCTTTTTCATTTATAAAAATATTATAACTGCTAATTCAATTTAACATAAAAACAGGCAAGTAATATATCATAACATGACAAATTCCGGTTATATATAAGTGTATCACACACCTTTTCTTTACAGAAAACTGACTAGCCTACAAATAAAACTTTCCACACACTTTGTGGTGAAAATAGGAAATAAATAAAGCTTATGTTTTAAACCATATTAAAAGTTAGCCATTAAAGATATTGATTCAAAAAATAATGTTTTGTAAAAATATTTCTGCAAAGATGCCAAAACCATATTTGAAAACATCTTTTGCTACCACCATGTTGAGACACGTGTATCCTTTACTTAAATAATTTTTTTTTAGAATAATCTTTCTTATAACTATTTGAAAGAGATGTAGAACATGTTTTATTAGTACTAAATGAAAAAGGATCAATATTATTTTAATTTTTAAAGGCCTGTTTATGAAATGTAATCATCCTTCATTAAAAATGCAAGCTGTACTTCAAGAGGTTAGTGTAAATGATTCATAGTTTGATATCTCTCCAGTATAATCTCCCTCTCCTGGGAGCCTCCATCGGATGTTTCATCACACTATTCAAGCTATTATTAAAAATGCTTCCCCTGATAAAAAGAATCTTAACACAGATCCACACCCTTATTTACCATCATCTCTCTCCATATTTGACTGAATTATAGTGTCTGTAGCTAAAAATTTTCTCCAGATTTTCAAAATCAACTTTTAAACTATCATTTTCCTGACATTTCAGAATCAATTCAGCATTTTTTTAAAAAAGCTTAAATTCACTTATGTGTGATATTTTGGCATGGATGCTGCTACCACTCAGACAGAAATTAAATACAACCTAGCAATTCTTTACTACATTAGGAAAAAAGCTCAAATATTGAGGTCTTCAAAGCCATGACTACTCAATTTAAAACTTAATTCTAGGGGCAGCTAGATGGCGCAGTGGATAGAGTACTGGCCCTGGAGTCAGGAGTACCTGAGTTCAAATCCGGCCTCAGAAACTTAACACTTACTAGCTGTGTGACCCTGGGCAAGTCACTTAACCCCAATTGCCTCACTAAAAAAAAAAAAATGCTAATGGAAATGACTGCTTCAATATAGCAGCATCTGGCTCATTATAACATTCAGTTTTAAATAATAAATCCTTAATTATTAAACTCTAGTGTTCAATTTCTCTCACATAGATAAAATAGGTTCACATTACTACAATTAAAAATACCTTGAATAAATTGGTTACAAC
The DNA here is from genome assembly GCF_019393635.1 of Dromiciops gliroides. Taxonomy (NCBI): domain Eukaryota; kingdom Metazoa; phylum Chordata; class Mammalia; order Microbiotheria; family Microbiotheriidae; genus Dromiciops; species Dromiciops gliroides. The sequence continues at coordinate 626,847,465 of NC_057863.1, read as the reverse complement.
TAACTTCTATCATGGAAACCACCCTCCTCTTTTTTCCAGTGACAACTCACCAGCTGTTACAGTACAAATTCAAGTACATAATGAGCATATATTTAAAACATCAAACAATAAGTTTCTAGAGGATCTTGTTATATGAAGATGCTGCGTTTGCTGGATAACAATTATTACAGAGTAATCTTACTGTTATCATTGCTTGCCCTTTTTTTCCAGTGTCTGAAGTGCTATATAAATGCTAGCCATTATTATTATTATTGAATTTAATGTAATCATACACTTTAACATAATTCTGGTTTTACAGAACAGATTTAACCTCAATTCAACCTGGTCTATTTAAGAAAGGAATATGGAACACATTTATTGCCCACTCCAGTGTCCACTAGAGACAAGTCTTCCTGAGAGTATACTTGGGTTTTAGACTTTAATCTATGCCAGGGAGGTTTTTTCCTACTTCTGTCCCGAACCCCCCAATCTTTGCCCCCCTCTTTTTAATCAGCAACATCGACAGTACTGACTGAATATTTTACAATGGAGTTGCAGAGTATGTGTGTTCAATCGTTTGGTTTCCCCGAAGATTCATTACAGTTACATTAGAAAGTCAAATCAGGCAATTCTGCAGTCTGCTGAAAGCTAGCATATGAAAGAAGGTTAATACAAAAGAATTTCATTTTAAATAGAGGACATTTAGGACTTTTAAAAGCAACATTATGATAAAAATTTCAGGCTGTTTGTTCTGGTTTTAGCACATGCTTTTCAAGTCTAATTTCAGAGATGTCTAGGTGATTTTCCAGGAAAAAATGAGAGTATGTATATAGGGACAGGGAAATTGTTTGATGTACAAGCTTTGCCTCTTAATTATACTTGTGCCTCCCCATGGCTCAAAGACTCACACTGCAGATAGACTGTTTACACTCACTCATGGGTACAGCTTCCACATTAGCCAATTACTCTGACACAACAAGAACCCCCCCCCCCAAAAATCGAGGTGCATTCACTTAATACATTTCAAAGTCTTGGGATGCTTTCAGCAAATATGTTTTAAATGTAAAAGTAAATTCTTTTCCAGCTGTCAGACAGTAATACATGCACATGCATTAATGACAAAATCAGTAAACAAATTATCATTTTCAAGGTTAGCTGGTTTGGCAAAATTCTCAGCTATTAAACCAACACATGAAAATGACTAGTTTTTGTTTACATGCTGCTGCCTTTTACTAAGGTTCCCCTTCAATCTAAATAATCTCATTTATTTGATTTGTCTCCAATGATTTCTAGTTAGCCAAGAATAAAAACCAGCACTTTCCTGAAACAGGAAACACATTAGCCTCTTCACAAGTACAAGCTATGACCCAGAAGGCCCATTTCAGGGCACTAACACAGGTTCTCCTTGCAAGTGCCCAGAACAAGCATCAGGGCCATAGAAAACAGTGAGCAACTATGCAAGAGACACCACAAAAAGAAGCTACTTTTGGTGCCAGCTCTGGCAATGGTACATATGGACTCTTGGCCTTTGGCTGTGCTTAATTTAATATAGAGCTAAAAGCAATCAAAACATCTGGTGCATCACTGATTGTCATCATAATAAATTACAATCAAAATCATAAGGAACTCATTAAGTATTCAGTCTATAAAGGGTATCCCAAAGTGTCCATGCATTTTCAAGTTTTTAAAGACTTTTTAAAAAGTCTTTAAGCTCCAATAACTTAAAGATGCACTAAGACTTTTAGGATTCCCTATACTCCCATTTCATCTAACACATAAAGCCAAAAGCTATAGATTCTTTTGTTTTGCATAACATCTGAAAAAAGATGTACTTTACAGATGATTAAGGTCATCATACCTGGAAGGGGAGAAAAAGTAGTTATGTTCATGAGAAACAAAACTAAACAGTACCAGGAATGTGCCAATTTTTTTTTAATCAACAAATTTACTGGCATCTTGCAATTGAACATAAAAGAAATGACCAAACAGATTCTTGCTAAACATTTGTGGAATCACATTAATTGTATAAAAATTAAGTAAATCTTGTTCAACAATCCCTGAGAAAAGATTATGCACTAAATTGCTCTTTTCCATGCTCAAACCTAAACATGCCCCTCAAAGAATACTCTTTGATAACCCTCCTTTTTATTTCTTTCCAGAGCAACACACTCCAAAATAATATCACCAATGATACCTTCAATCAGTAGGTACAGAGAGAGCAAACCATAGATTTCTAAATCAAAATCCTAATCATCCCACATCTGGGGGCAGAGAGGAAAAGTGAAAAGTAATAGTAAGAGTTAAAATCAGGAGAAAAAAATCATTATAGATGATTAATTTTAAAAATCGAATATTGGAAATAGAATGGGATGTAACAAAGAAATGGAACAGTCTATTGAACATTCAAAAATGTCTGCAAATAGGCAAAACTGCTCTTAACAACTAGGTATGCACATTATATACCTAAGTATCCCAACTGAAAGGGACACTTTTTAACATACAACATTCATATTTTTGTATTTTTATTAAATTATTCTGAATGACAATGAGTAAGCAAAGTTTTAAATTTACCTTTTGTGCAAGTGCTATGTAAAATTAACTTCACTCACAATCCTTTAAACAGTAAAGTCCTGCCAGCCCTATTCCGATATGTGTAGGGAAGATGGCGCTCCATATCAAAGACACAATAAATTCAGCACAATCAAAATGAGAACCATATTTCTGTTTAACTTTTCACATCTTGGCTCAAGAGCTGTAAAAAAAAAGTTATTAAAATTAATGCATCAAACGACCATAATTCTGTCCTTTTTATTACTGGTAATATTCTTTCTAAAATATTAGTGAGCCTTGCTATACCAGTATATCTTTATGAAAGTTCTTGCTGAAGAATAAGATCACTGTAAAGAGAAAAAAATTGCAATTATAATAATTTGATACAGATAAGAAGTTCACTTTCATTTTAGAGGATTTGAAATTTTACAAAGTATTTCTTCATTTAAAAAGCCATCTTTTTCTTCATGCATCCAATACTACTCATTAATGCAAACAAGGAAGCCATTTACACTTCAAAAAAGCTATATTTTTTAAAAAAGAGAACCTTTTCATATCCCCTGTAAACAAAAATTAATCATTAAAATACTCATCATCTTGTATGAACATTCTACAAGTTAAGTGCTTCATTTCCCTTTGCTAAATAAATATTTAAATGCAGGTCAGTGAGAGTTCCCCATATCAATGAAATCACAGAAACAGATCCTATCTCTCAACCCAATAACCAAAGCAATCCAGTGCTAACAACTCACACTGCCCACAATCAAGTGAATTAATTTTGAGCCTTTGCAAAACTAATCTCTTTGCTGCAATAAGCTTTGACCCTCAATCTTCTTAAAAGGAACATAATCCAAGAAAATAGGGACAAAAAGGGAAAACGAAATATTTCTTAGTAGGGAACATGACTCTCCTTTGCAATTATCTATCACCAAAATGTCTAGCTAAGTGAAAAGTGATTTAAAAATGAATATTTATTCTTAATGTCAAACATTTAATAATGTGTAAGTCACTAAAATTGATTTCAGCTGATCTTCACCCCAATGCCCCCCCAAAAAAACGCCACATGCCTAATACACATATGTACATATTTAAAAGAAAGTCTTTATCAAAGCTCTATGTTTTGCTCAAAATAGTAAAGTTTCATGAAGTGCATTTAATTGAGATCAAGTAACCTGACATCCTAGATACTTTATAAAAGGAGTCAATCAAGATTTCTCATAAAGGAAAAGAAATATAATTACAATATTTGACAATTAAAAAAACAAAAACAAAAAAGTTCTCTCAAAGATTTGGTTCAATAATAGTGGGAAGTCAGTCATCAAGTAGCAATTTTTTCATTCAATAAAATTAAGAGATTTGTTCTTTTACTGTTACTTATTATTTCTCTCCTGGCACTTAAATTTAGAAGCCTGATAAGTGAAAGAGAGAGGAAAACGAGAGTTTTTAACTAAATCAGACTGTCCACTTAGGAGAATCACTTACTGTGTGAGGTGGAAAAGGGCAGCCTCCTTTGAACAGGAAAGGCTGAAGAACAGATTCAACTATGAGAATAAAAAAGATCAAAAGCACACAAATGAAACAAGCCAGGGCTCCTCAGGCCTTTGTTTGCAATGGCTTAAACTGCAGGAATAAATTTCAAAGGGGAAAAAAAAGACTTTGCAGTTATCAAGCCAGGCAGTTAACAGAGAATTTCAAAGGAGTCTCTTGCCAAGGTAAAAGAAGCAACAATCAGAAATAGGACAGGTACACCATTATCCTTTTCCTCTCCCATACTGAAAGCATCATCTGGTACAGTAAAGAGTAAAAAGAGCTGGGTTCTAGTCCCAATTTAGCAACTGACTCATTTGTGTGACTGGTTTTCTGTCTGATTTCTGCTTAGGCTGCAAGCAGATACAACCTAACTAGTAAGAACCATATTCATGATCTCTATAAAATACTATGAGTTTCAAAAAGAAAACCACTATGTTAAATGACATTGTACCATGGGCCTACAAATTGTATTCAAAATTCAAATTACATTCTTCTGGTTAACATGCATTGCATTTGAATGAACAGAGGAACATAAGAACATGTGTTGTACCCAGGGTGCAGGTGCTTTGTGAGTTTGTTGTTGGCCCAGAGGAATTGAGGGAGGTGGGGGAATTGAGGGCCAGAGAATGAAGGGGAGGTAGAAGGTTTTAATTCATGAATAAAGAAGAAGGAAGTAAGGCGCAGAACAAACAACATCCATCATGGTGCTCACTAAGTACATAGCACTGTCATTTTATTGGACAATTTTCTCACCACAGCTAAAAGAAAAATGACATAATTACCTTAACCCTTCAGTTCTCATTTAAGAAAGTGTATTTCTTTATATTTCTGGATAAGGCCTCAGGGGCTCTCTGGACAATGCACTGGGAGACATGAAACATAAACTGAACAACAGTAACTGACAAGTTATTTAAGAATATCCTCCTTGGAAAGTCTGCTGTTTTCCAAATACTTGGAATTTTTGCCAGGAGTTAAGGTCCTTTATCTTACATAAGCCCTTTGAGGAATAATTTATGGAATAAAGAATGTATACAGAAGCAAACCTCTTATACAAGCTGCAAAGCAAGAGGTCATAAAGTATGTTAATATTATTACCTAGATAAAATAACTGTTTTGCAGGTAAGATAAAAATACCATCTGTGATGCTACTATGGAGAAAAGAGTTAAGAAAGGTAGGCTTCTTGAATAGTAGCACTAGATATGGAGAGAAAAAGACCTGGTTTTCAAAACCCAACTCTTGTTACTTACTACCTGTATGAACTTAAAAATGTAGGGATGGGGGCAGCTAGGTGGCGCAGTGCATAAAGCAAGGACCCTGGATTCAGGAGGACCTGAGCTCAAATCCAGCCTCAGACACTTGACAATTACTAGCTGTGTGACCCTGGGCAAGTCACTTAACCCTCAATGTCCCACAAAAAAAAAAAATACATTTGTGGCCATTGAGGTAGGCAGGAGCAGGTACAGATGCATGGTAGTAAGTCACTTAACCCTCACTGCCCAGCAAAAACAAAACAAAACAACAACAACAACAACAAAAACAACAGAGGATCTGTGAGGTAAAAAAAATGTAGGGATTCAGCTTCCTTATCCATAAAATAAAGGGACTGGACTAGAATATCTAGATCAAGTTCCTTCCACTTCAATTAAACAAATATTAAGTATTTTCTATGAGCTGAGTACTTGGACTGCCTTCAAGGAACTGACATTCTAGTGGAAAAGAGAGCATTCATAATGTTAAGTATTACAAGATAATCTGAGATGAAAGAAGACAGAACATGTATACTGCAATAAAAGGGTAATTTAAGAAGGGAGAAAGCATAGTAAATGAGTTTTGGAAAAGGCATCAGAAAATGAGGTGGTGGTATCTGAGTATAGCATGCATTCTGCTATGGCCTATGTGAATGCATGCAACAAAGAGTACTGAAGGGAGTAATGTGAAATACTGAAAAGGCACGTTACCAGACTTGGATAGCCTTGAAGGCCAAGTTCAAATGTCTATTTTCCCCAAGAGTTAATAGAAACAACAAAAGGTTTATGAGTAGGAGTGACATGGGCAAAACTAGGCCATACCAAAACTATTTTGGCAACCAAAATTAGAAAAGAAAAAGAGAGAATGGAGACCAGAGGACCAATTAAAGAAGAGGTAGCAAGCAGGGGTATAACTGCTGGTGAAAAGGGAAACTTTTAGAGAATCTTTATGGAAATCAATCTGGCATTATACATAGTTATATCTTTCACCCAATAATTCCAATGTTGGGATTAGAAACTGAAATTACTTTTAAAGCAATTTGTTCAAAGTTTTTTCTTTTAAAAGATCGTTATTTGCAATAGGCAAAAACTAAAAGGAAACTGAATGTCCAACAATGGGGGAATGGCTAAATTAAATGTAGTGAATTGATATAATGGAATATCATGATGCAATTAAGACCAACAAATAAGAAACACAATGACATTTGGAAAGGACTTCTACAATCTAGTCACATCTGTAATTCCATTGGTGTGGACAAATGAAATAATGCTGGGGAAAGAGAAAGGACATGAGGAACACAGGGAGAAGAACCAGAAAAAAAGTATATAACAACTCTGGGCATCTAAAAGGAAAAATGAATGTGAAAGAATGGAAAAACAAAACATCCAGAGGCAGACATAGAGGGAGTCAATGAAAAGTTCCTAAACAAGTTTAGGTGGTTACACAGATGTTCAATGTAAAGTCTTCAGCATGCGTGTGTGTGTGTGTGTGTGTGTGTGTGTATACACATGCTTGCATGCATACATAATTTTTTTAAAAGTTATTGACACAACATTTTAGGAAAGTTGTCAGTTAAGTAGTATATTAAGAAGCATCCGGAGGAAAGCCAAGAAGATGCTAAAAAGTCTTAAGATTTTGTCATTGGGCTCAACAGAAAGAACAGGAGAATGTCTAGCCTAGAGAAGGGGGTAGATGGAGGGGGCTGAGCAACATAGCTGCTTTCAAGTACATGAAGAGATAACATATGAAAGATAACACTTGTTCAGCATGGCAACAAAAAGGAAGAACTAGGAAAGATGACAAGATACACAAAGTTATATTTAAATTCAATATAAGGTGAAAAACTACCTAACGGCTAAAGCTATCTAAAGTTATCTAAAGAAGAATCACTGAAACCATAACAAGAAGTTATTAAGCATCTATTATGTGTCAGTCACTATGTTATGTTCTGGGGATACAATGACATAAATGAAACAGTATCTTCCCATTTTCAGAAGAAATCAAAGCTATATATAGTCATACAAAGAATGCTCCAAATCACTATTGATTAGCAAAATGCAAATTAAAAAAAAAACTCTGAGGTACCACCTCATACCTATCAGATTGGCCATGATGACAGAAAAGGAAAACAACAAATACTGGAGGGAATGTAGGAATATTGGGACACTAATGCATTATTGGTAGACTTGTGAATTAATCCAACCATTTTGGAGAGCAATTTAGAACTATGTCCAAAAGAGTTATAAAGCTGGGCATACCCTTTGACCCAGCAATACCACTAGGTCTTCATCCCAAAGAGGTCAAAGAAAAAGGGAAAGGTCTTATATGCACCAAAAACTTGTATAGTGGCTCTTTTTGTAGTGGCAAAGAATTGGAAATTAGGATACCTATGAACTGGGAAATAGCTAAACAAGTTGTATGATTGTGATTGAGTACTACTGTACTGTAAGAAATGACAAGCAGGATACTTTCAGAAAAACCTGAGAAGACTTGCATGAACTAATACAAGATGAAGTGAGCAAAAATAAAATAAAATAAAAGATGAAATGAGCAGAGCCAGGAGATCATTGCACACAGCTACAATATTGGGCAATTAAAGACCTGTGAAAGACTTAGCTATTCTTAGCAATACAATGATTCAAGACAATTCCAAAGTATTTATGATACAGAATCTGAATGCAGATCAAAGCATGTTTCTAAACTTTTCCTTTCTTTTTTTTTTTGGGGGGGGGGGTCTCTCTCTTCTCTTTCGCAAAGTGGCTACTGCAGGAATGTGTTTTTCAGGGCTGCACATGTAACCCATACCAAAGTACTTGTCTTCTTAAGAAGGGGGGAGGAGAGGAAGGGAGGAAATTTGGAAGTCAAACTTATTTTTTAAAAAAAGAACGGTAAAAATTGTTTTGACATGTAATTAAGAAAAATAAAACTAAAACAAAATCATTCTTTGGGGGGAACAGTGTATGCCCACAAGGAACTTATATTCTACATATTATGCATGTACATGTAAGTATGGGAGTGGGAAGAGTACAAGCACCTGAAGAAGTTAGGAAAAGCCTCATTATAAAGGTGGGACTTGAGCTAAGCTTTAAAGAAATAAGAAATTTTAGGAGAAAATTGAAAACACAAGAAAATGTATTCCAGGCATAAAGGAAAGACATAAAGATGGGAAGTAAGCTGTTATGAGTGAGACCATTTGGTTGAATGATTGAGGGCAGAAGAGCATAATATATAAGAAGACTGAAAAAGGTTGTAAAAGTCATTTAAAAGCCCTGTACTTTCACGAAAATCACTTTAGCTACTGTGTAGAGGCTGAACTAAAGAAGAGAATAATTAGACTAATAAAGAGTAATTAGATGACTATTTCAATAATCTAGGCAAGAAGTGATGAGGGCATGAAATGGTATCCATTTGAGAAGAAAAAAGGTAATAGATGCAAAATATGTTGTGGGAACAGAAATGATAAAATTGCATACATGAAGTAAGACAAAGTGGGGAACAGTGGGGAACTTTAAGGTATAGTAACTTTTCTGAAAAGAAATAGGGAAGTTCAAAAGAGAGGCTGATTGGGGCAGAGTGAATAATGAGTTATTTTGGACATACTAAGTTTAGAATGAGCTACCTCAATAGTTTGTTATCTCTACATGAGAAGACATTCAAGCAAAGACTGGTTAGATATTTATAAAAGTTGTGTTAGAAGAGATTCACATTCAGAAATGGATTAGACCAGACAGCTTCTAAAGTCCCTTCTGACTCAGATTATTTGATTTCAGTTTAAGAGAAAGATGAAAGAGAAATATTGGGGATTCATCTGCACAAAGATGATAACTGAAACCATGAAAAACAGATGTCACTAAAAGAGAAGCAAGAAACAAAAGAAGCACAATAAAGAACCTTGAGGTATACTTAAGGTTTAGGAGGTGAAAGATGATCCAGCAATAAAGCCTCTGAAATGGTGAGAAAGGCAGAAGTTGAAGTCACAAAAAGCAAGGAAGGAGAGAGTGTCCAGGAAGAAAGAGGGTGATCAATCATGCCAAAAATTGCAAAAAAGTAAGGAAAGTAAAGACCAAGAAAAGAAACTGGAAAGGTTTGAGATAAGTCAAGTGATGGAGTCAGAAGTCAAGTCACAGGAAGCTGAACAGTGAGATATAACAAAGTAGAGACAATGAGGTTAGCCTATTCTTTCTAGGAGTCTGGCAGGAAAAAGGCACGAAGAGTATAGGATGAAGGCTTAAGGGGATGGACAGGTTTCTGGTTTTGGAATGAACACACACACACACACACACACACACACACACACACACACACACACACACTCTATAAGAAAATCACCAAGATTTTGGTGAAGATACAAGAGCACAAACAGAATTAGTCTTGGCAAGAAGGAATGATGCTTCTAACTCAAAGACTAGTAAGTGAAACTGGGGGAGTAAAGAGGAGGCGTTTATACTATAAGAAATGATGAAGAGTATGGTTTTAAGAAAACCTGGCAAGACGTATATGAACTGATATAAAGTTAAGTATGTGAGCAGAATGAGCAAAACAATTTATACAATAACAATTTGAAAGACTAAGGTACTCTGATCACCACAATGACCAACCACAATTCCAAAAGATTTGGGATGAAACATGCTATTCACCTCCAGATAGAGATCAGATAGCCATCTCAGAGTGTAGACTGAAACTCTGTTTTATTTTCATTCTCCTTTATTTTTGCACATGGCTAATGCACTAATTTGTTTGCATGCTTATACATGTTTGCAATAGATTATGTTTTTCTTGTCTTCTCAATGTGCTGGGGAAGGGAAAAGAGGGAGAGAATTCAAAACTGAAAAAGAAAACTAAGTTTAAAAAATAAAAACAATCGCTGTTCAACACTGTGGACCCAGATGAGATTAAATAACATGAATTTGTACAGGACCCAATCTGCAGTTTGTGTCTTTCTCTAGCAAAATTCAGTAACTCATTCAGTACAAAATAGGAACAAAAAAGGTGGAAGGTGGAAGGTGGCAGTGACACATTTCAAACAGAGTTGACAAGCTATGAACAGCACAGTTCTGATGAATGAATGTGCTGAGCACCTGGGGAGGGAGCACCCTATAAAATGCCATGGCAGAGAGATGAGACATAGAGCCTGAGGAACAGCTTGTAGGTTGTATGGCCAGACCACAGAGCAAACCAAGTGCACTATGAAGGAAGTGTGAAAATACAGATGGGAACATAATTGTGGAGGGCTTCCCACAGGAAGTGACAAGGGTGCTGAATCTTAAGAGAGGTTACAGGTTTGAGTAAATGGACGTGATTGAACTACAGAACCCAGAAACAATCCTCAAGCTTTCATGAAGTAACTGTACGATATGGTAGCACTGGAGATGCAAAAATAGAAAAGTACACTCCATCAAGGAGATTACATTCTATCCAGGAAACAATATGTATACATGTAAACAAAGATAAAACATAAATATAGAAAAGGGGGCAAGTCCCAAGCCTAGAGAGCAGCATATGAAAAAGCATGGAACATCATGTGTGGAACAACACAAAAAACTATTTTCATTGAACAGAGTACATAAACAAGATTAACATATAATAAGATTGGAAAAGGAGGCTGGAGCTAAGTTGGAAGAGGCCTGAAATGCCAATCCTAGAGGTGATAGGAAGTCTCTTAAAGCTTCCTATTAAAGAGGGAAGTGACTGAGTGGTACAGAAGTTAAGCCTGGATGGCAAGGACCATAGTAAGATAGAAATGGGGAAACTTCGGGGGCAGTTAGGTGGCACAGTGGATAAAGCACTGGCCCTGGATTCAAGAGGACCTGAGTTCAAATCCAGCCTCAGACAATTGACACTTACTAGCTGTGTGACCCTGGGCAAGTCACTTAACCCTCAATGCCCTGCAAAAAAAAAAAAGAAAGAAAGAAAAAAAAGATGGAAATGGGGAAACTTGGAAGGGGGTGGGCTTAAGGTAGAAAGATGAATTTATTTTAGACATACTTAGTTTGAGATGCCAGTGGGATATACAGTTCAAAATGTCTAACATGCAAATGGTGAATCGGGATCAAATATCAGGAAAACAACTCAGGCTGGATTTAAGGATCTGGGAGATGGTATCTAGGAGAAGAGGGTCAACTGCTTCAGAGAGGCTGAGGCTGAGGACAGAAAAAAGGATTTAGATTTAAGAGATCACAAGTTACCAAAATAGTTGCAGTCAAGTGACAAGGTTAGGAAGCCAGACAGCAAGTGGTTAAACAAGTGAGAAGAAGACATATAGGCAATCAGTGTAAACCATCTTTTCAAGGCGTTTGATTGTGAAAGGGGTAAGAGATATAGGGAAATAAATAAATATCTGAGGGGATAACAAAAATCAAACCAGGGTTTTTAAGGATGAAGACCTAAGTATGTGTAAGCAGCAGGGAATGAGCCGAGGCCCCAGTATGCTAAATATTTAATTCTAGGAAAATAGGTGAATTAGGAAGGAGCAGTACTTGGCCAACATTTTCTTTTTCTTTTCTTTCTTTCTTTTGCTAGGGCAATGAGGGTTAAGTGACTTGCCCAGGGTCACACAGCTAGGAAGTGTGAAGTATCTGAGGCTGGATTTGAACTCAGGTCCTCCTGAATCCAGGGCCAGTACTTTATCCACTGTGCCACCTGGCTGCCCCCCTTGGCCAACATTTTAATGTGGCATCAGTATGTTTCTGCTGCTTCACACCCCCCCCCAGCCCACCCCTTCTAATCTGTGTTCCTATTCTTCCCCTTTTGTTTCCTTCCCATCCCTTGGTCAAAGAATACCCACCCTAGAGCAAACAAGGGTTTCCACACAGAGCACTTGGCCAGTAGAAATGGCATGAAACTGATTGGTGCTCTCCTTAGTTTCTCACAGCTTTCCTGTGCCAAAGTCATTGAGGGAAGCATTCAGTGCAAGAGGCAACAGTAGGGAAGCTACTGTTTTTGCCTGGAGAAAAAAAAAAAAAAAAGAGGCGGCAACAGTACTAATGATCCTCTCTAGGATTCTACCTCACCATCACTTGTTTTGGGGGAAAAAAGTAGAAGTTGAATAAGAAATGCACAGAAATGTTTACCAGTACTCCCACTCCAATTTAGATTTCAGGGTATAAGAATTGGAACTGTATTCAAAATCCCAGAAAAGAAGTTAGATGGATAAAAACCCATCAATTGTATAGCAATAATAGTACTTTAATTTGGCTAGTGCCAAAGTAAAACATTTTTAGGCTTCACAAATCCTGTGATAATGGAGGAGTGAAACAGCAGGAAGACAAAAACAAATCTCAAACTGAAAGACAGCACCTTTATGGTCTCCCAGACCACAAAGTTCTACCTCAGCAACAAATTCTTCCTATATTAGAACAAGTCTGAATGGCCCAATTACCTCTTTTGCATTTCAATAATTCAAGTATCTGTAATTTATCATTGTAGGTCTTCTCTTCACCAAAGCAGATCAGAGCTCCTCTATGTCATATCAGACATTCTAAGTGTTATGGCTTACTAAACCTGTAATAAGACTATCAGGCAGCACAAGCAAGAGGAAGCCAGAACATGGAATTCAGAAATTGGAGCAGCCTCGAAAAAATAATGTCAAAAGGCCCAGGACCCTTTTTGTGTTAAGTGTTAAAATAGCAATACCATCAAAGAAAGATAGTACGTAGGAATTTTCTTTTTAAAAACTGTTTACCTGAATTATGGCAAGGATTTCATAGAATAAAGCCTTGAAAGACTGGAAAGTGTTTGTTGGGTTTTTTAAATTTATTTCTTGAAATATATTCTATTTTTCAGAAGAAGAAAAAATGAAAAATTAGCACGAGTTTATTTTTAAAAAACCAAACCATGAAAAATTAAAATAATTGAAAATTTCTAGAATTAAAAATACCATACCAATATCTAATATACCTGCTACATCTACAAGAGTCAATTTTCAGAATCACAGCACCCAGCATAATTATTTTGACTAATACAAAATGATAAATTCTCAGGTGCTATACAAAAACATGGATTAGAGGATTATAGATTTGAAGCTAGAAGGGACAATCAAAAGAATGCTATATTTATAGTCAGAGGACCTGATTTCAAATGTCAGTGCTGCCATTTAATACCTATGTGTCGTTGGGTGTATCATTTAAATTCTGAGTCTCATTTTCTTAATCTGTAAAATGAAGGGATTAGATTAATTTCCATAGTCCCTTATAGCACCAAATCCATGATCTAATGATCATATATAACAGTAGTTCAACCCACTTACAGAGGAGGAAATAAAGGTCCTAAAAGGCTACCTTATTTTTTTTTTAGTGAGACAATTGGGGTTAAGTGACTTGCCCAGGGTCACACAGCTAGTAAGTGTTAAGTATCTGAGGCTGGATTTGAACTCAGGTACTCCTGACTCTAGGACCAGTGCTCTTTCCACTGTGCCATCTAGCTGCCCAAGGCTACCTTATTTTGAACAGTCACATAAGGATAAAATAACAGCACTGGATTTTGAAACCAAATCCTCCATCCAGTATTCATTCTTTTATGCCAATATCAAAGAAAGATTCCTTTTTTATTTAATTTATAAAAAATATATAATACATTTTAGAAAGATTTTTAAAACAAGTATTTGAAATGAAAAGGGGTTTTTGATTAAACCTTTAATCAGAAATTGTTTGTTCCTAAAGTCTTATTATAAGATGGTAGAGTAACAAAGAGAAGTATAGGAGAAGATTCCCAACACCACTCCAAAGAGATCTAGAAAATATACCAGATGGAAAAGAACTGGAAACTTTGTGTGGGGGGATGGGGCAGAAGGACTGTGTCCATAAACTGGGGAATAACTGAACAAATTGTGATAGATGAAAGAGATGGAATACTACTGTGCTGTATGAAATAAATGACATGAGAGTACTAGAAAGAAAAAGTGGAAAAGAAATGAATCATAGAAGAAAGAAGTGAAAAGGAAATTAACAGCCTGGCACAAGAGGTACAAAGTGTATACAAGAAAGAAACTCCTTGAAAATTATAACACGGGGCAGCTAGATGGCGCAGTAGATAGAGCATGGGCCCTGGAGTCAGGAGTACCTGAGTTCAAATCCAGTCTCAGACACTTAATACTTAACTAGCTGTGTGACCCTGGGCAAGTCACTTAACCCCAATTGCCTCACTAAAAAAAAAAAAAAAGAACAGACCAGGGCAGCTAGGTGGTACAAGGGATAAAGCACCAGCCCTGGATGCAGGAGGACCTGAGTTCAAATCTAGCCTCAAACACTTGACACTTACTAGCTGTGTGACCCTGAGCAAGTCACTTAATCCTCATTGCCCGCCCCCCCCAAAAAGAAAATTAGAACAGACCAAATAGAAAACTATATTCCATGAGACAACAAGAAATATTAAAACAAAGTCACAAGACTGGAAAAGAAAATAGAAGAAAAGATAAGGTGTCTCACAGCAAAATTACCTGAGTGCGGAGAGAGGAGAGGCTAGACCTCATATTTCAAGAAATCAAAACTGTCTAGATCTATTACAACTGTATGGAAAAAAGAAAATAGAAAAAAATCCACTAGTGACCTTAAACCCCAAAACTATCAGGAATATTACAGCCAACATCCAGAACTTACAGGTGAAAGAAAAAAAAAATGCTGTAAGCACCCAAAAAGAAAGCATTCAAATACCCAGGAGCCACAGTTAAAATAACACAAAATTTAGTAATCACCACTAAAAAGAAGTAAAGTGTGGGGCAGCTAGGTGGCACAGTGGATAAAGCACCGGTCCTGGATTCAGGAGGACCTGAGTTCAAAGCCAGCCTCAGACACTTACTAGCTGTGTGACCCTGGCCAAGTCACTTAACCCCCACTGCCCCACCCCCCCAAAAAAGTGTAGAGTACTTGGAATAGGATATTACAAACAGACAGACCGACTGACCAATATAATATTATCATTCCGGAGGGGGATGGATGGGAAATGGCCCTTTAATGAACCAGAGGATTTCCAACCATTCCTGATGAAAAGAATGGCTTATAAACTTTAAAGTGCAAACACGGTGATCAAGAAAAACATAAAATGGTAAAACATGAACAAATAAACACAAGAATAAATTGCTTCCTGATTCATTCATATTAGAATGATAGAATGAAGGAATGATACACATGTTCACTCAGAATCAGGGGACAGATTTGTTGTTGATCAGTCATTTCAGTCAAGTCCAACTCTTTCTGAACGCATTTGGGCTTTTCTTGGCAAAGATACTTGGACCCAGAGATTCCACTACTATGTTTAAACCCCAACAAGATGATTGAGAAGAAAGTCCTCATATACACCAACAAATATTATTACAGCATTTTTTATGGTAGAAGAAAATAGGAAACAAAGTAGAGGCTTATGGTCTAAACAAATTGTACATAAACGTTAACAGAATACGGCTGTGCTGTAAGAAGTGATAAATATTAA
Organism: Dromiciops gliroides; assembly: GCF_019393635.1. Lineage (NCBI taxonomy): Eukaryota > Metazoa > Chordata > Mammalia > Microbiotheria > Microbiotheriidae > Dromiciops > Dromiciops gliroides. Next base: position 626,831,735 of record NC_057863.1, on the reverse strand, counting down.
TATAGAGGAACATGGAAAAAATTTCATGATTTGATGCAGAGAAGTCATCAGAGCCAAGAAAACTACAAAAACACAAATGGAAACAACCACAAAACAATTTTTAAAAACATGAATGTTGCAAAATTATAGAACAAGCATGTTCCCAACATATGAGAAGACACTCCCAAATCAATCTTACAGGTTTGGAGGTCCATGGGTATGATACACATTGCATTGATTTTCAGACGTTTTCTGTATTGATCAATTTTGGTGATTTATCTTCTTTTTCTTTAAAAGAATGTTATATGGTATAACCTATATCAGATTGCTTGCCATCTTGGGGAGAAGGAAGGGAAGGGGTGGGGATGGAGGGAGGGAGAAAAATTTGGAAATCAAAATCTTATAAAAATGAATATTGAAACTATCTTTACATGTAACTGGAAAAAAATTAAAATACAATTAAGATTGGAAAAAATGTGACATGGGATGGTTCTTTGGAAGGGAAATACTAGAATTTTGGTTATGCAAAAAAACCCACAAGATATTTTAAAAACTTATTTTTAAAAATTATTTTATATGGGGAAGTATTGAAATCATACTAAGCCATATATTCATTGTGGCCTCCTTCACCAAAGCATGGAAATATTTCTAAGATGAAAATATTCTTTTCCAGCAAGCAGACAGGGGAATATGATATTTTTCCACAGAAGACTCAAATACCCAGCTTATACCTTTAATCATATCAAGAGTTTTAAATATAATAAGCACTTTAGTTCACCAAATTTATTTTTAAAGAATTTTTAAGCATTTAAACTTTTGAAATGTCACTACTACTTGACAACTCAACTTAAAGATCCATAAGACAAACATCTGTCTCGACTCTACAGTTCAACTGAAGTATACAAAATATTCTAGCCTTTGAAATGTTATAGTAACAGTTTGAAAATTATATTAAATCTTGTCCAGATGGCAAGTTGTGTATAAGCAGTCTCATGCAAAGAAGAGGTTGTCAGAAATAAGCTTGCAATTTTTCTGCAACTTACTGTTGATTAGTGGCAAGGGCAAGCATATAGTTAACATAGAAAAGAGAAACACAGTATTATTTCAACAAAAATACTGCAACAAATAATTCTCATGTACACTTTGAGAAGTCAGCAATATAATTTTTTTTTCTATTTAAAGAAAAAGAAACCACAGATGATCAGCTTTGGGGTTCTTAAATTTATTAGATCCTTGGGCATGGTTTTAGTCTCCTATTAGAAATCACATCAATTTTATGTTTGAATTTTGTCATTCTGCCTGCAGTAAAAATGTAATATGGTCGTCAGAGTTTTTTTTAATTTTCTTTTTTATTAAAGTTGGTTCTTACACAATAGTTTCTCAATATATTATCCTCACCATAGAGTCTTTCAAAAGAATTCAACTGTTAAGGGCTAAAATTCTAGCTAAACTGTCTAAAATATCTAATGAGTGGTCTCCAATAAATTATAAGCTTTAGCAAGAGTTAGACTTTTAAGCATTTATTAAGGAGAATAAGAATTTGGTAAAGAGAAAGGCCTAGATTCCTATCTATTAAAGGGAGAGCACATTTCTAGCTCCGCTCTCCAGAGTCCAAAGGCAAGAGAGTCAGAGCAAGCGCTAGTCTCTTCCTTCTTTCTCCCACTACCCAATGTCACTTCCTGACGCCAAAGAAAAGCCTCCTGGTCTTGCCCTCAAAGACCTTCGCTTCATGGGCGGAACTCTTCTACAGTAAGTCTCCAGCAGGTGGTGTCATTCCAATCATTACACAACCTAAACACAAAAGGAATTTCTACTATAACATAACCAACTTTAAAGGAAATTCAACAACTACTTTATTGTTTTTTGTGTTTTTGTTTTTGTTTTTAGTGAGGCAATTGGGGTTGAGTGACTTGCCCAGGGTCACACAGCTAGTAAGTGTTAAGTGTCTGAGGCCAGATTTGAACTCAGGTACTCCTGACTCCAGGGCTGGTGCTCTATCCACTGCGCCACCTAGCTGCCCAAATTTTTTTTTGTTTTTTGTTTTTTGTTTTTTTTTTTCAACAACTACTTTAAGGCCTCCAACAAGGGGGAGCCAACATCTCCAGAGTAAGCTCATTAAACTTTTGGACAGCTCTAATCAATCGTTAGGAATTTTTCCCCCCTCGAAATCAAACCCAAACTGGCCTTTTTCCCCCCCAATTTTTTTACATTTTTATTGAAAGCTATGAGTTCCAAAAGTCTATCCCTCCCCTCCCTCACACTGAGACAGTAGACAATCAGATTTGCATATGCAATTGTGTAAAACATTTCCATATTAGTCATTTTGTACAAGAAGATCAAAAGAAAAGGGAAGGAAGGAAGGAAGGAAGGAAGGAAGGAAGGAAGGAAGGAAGGAAGGACGGATGGACGGAAGGAAGGAAGGAAGGAAGGAAGGAAGGAAGGAAGGAAGGAAGGAAGGAAGGAAGGAAGGAAGGAAGGAAGGAAGGAAGGAAGGAAGGAAGGAAGGAAGGAAGAAAAAAAGATGGATTTCAGAATGTGAAAGAAACAAATGACCATTTTCTTACTCTATTATTCAATTTAATATATCCTCTTTACAGATAAAATGTTACATTAAAAAGTCCATAGTTTGGGGCAGCTAGGTGGCACAGTAGATAGATAAAGCACCAGCCCTGGATTCAGGAGGACCTGAGTTCAAAACTAGCCTCAGACACTTGTTAGCAGTGTGACCCTGGGCAAGTCACTTAACCCTCATTGCGCTGAGCAAAAAAAAAAAAAAAAAAAAAAGAAAGTCCATAGTTCTACAACTACAAAACACTTTTCACACAAAAAATGTTAGATCTAAACAATGGGAAAAATATTAACTGCTCATGGGTAGAACAAGCCAATATAATAAAAATGACGATTCCACCTAAATTAATATATTTATTCAGTGCCATACCAATCAAAGTAACAATAAATTATTTTATAGAGCTAGAAAAAATAATTAAATTCATCTGGGAGAACAAAACATTAAAGATATCAAGGGAATCAATGAAAAAATATCAAGGAAGGTAGTCTCACTGTACCAGATCTCAAACTGTAATATGAAGTAGTAATTTTGTTTTGTTTTGTTTTTGTTTTTTAGGGTTTTTTGCAGGGCAATGGGGGTTAAGCGACTTGCCCAGGGTCACACAGCTAGTAAGTGTCAAGTGTCTGAGGCCAAATTTGAACTCAGGTACTCCTGAATCCAGGGCCGGTGCTTTATCCACTTTGCCACCTAGCTGCCCCCTAAAGTAATAATTATTGAAACAATCTGGTACTGGCTAGGAAACAGAGTGGTAGATCAGTGGAATAGATTAGGTACATATTACATTATAGTAAATGACCACTGTAATCTAGTATATGATGAACCCAAAGAACCAATCTTATAGAACAAAAATTCATTATTTAACAATAACTGCAGGGAAAACTGGAAAACAGTGTGGCAGAAACTAGGTATAGACCAACATCTTACACCACACACCAAAATAAGGTCAAAATGGGTAAATGATTTACACATAAAGAGTGATACCATAAGCAAATTGGGAGAGGACAAAATAGTCTGTCAGCTCTATGGATAAGGGAATAATTTATGACCAAAGAAAATTTAAAGAGCTTTACAAAATATAAAATAGATATTAAATTTTTTTTTTAATTTTCCCAAACAAAACCAATGCAATGAAAATTAAAAGGAAAGCAGAAAACTGGGAACGGATTTTTGCAATAAACCTCTGATAAAGGCCTCATTTCACAAATATAGAGAACTGCATCAAATATATAAACACAAGTCATTCCCCAATTGATAAATGGTCAAAGGATATGAACAGGCAGCTTTCAAAAGGAAAAACCAAGTCATATGAAATCTTAATCACTACTGATTAGAGAAATGCAAATTAAAACAACTCTGAGGTACTACCTCACACCTATCAGATTGGCTAATATGACAGAAAAGAAAATGATAAAATGTTGGGGAAGATGTGGGTAAACTGGAACACTAATGCACTAATGCTAGAGTTGTGAACTGATCCAACCATTTTGGAGAGCAACTTGGAACTACTCTCAAAGAATTATAAAACTGCACATCCTTTGACCCACTAATACCCCTGCTAGGTCTATATCCCATAAGATATCAGGCAGCTAGGTGGCAAAGTGGATAAAGCACCGGCCCTGGATTCAGGAAGACCTGAGTTCAAATTCAGCCTCAGACACTTGACACATACTAGCTGTGTGACCCTGGGCAAGTCACTTAACCCCAACTGCCTCACAAACAAAAACAAAAACAAAAAATCCCCACCATATATCCCGTAAGACAGCAAGGGGGGGGGGGGCCGCCCTATTTGTACAAAAATATTCACAGAAGTTCTTTTTGGGGTAGCTAAGAATTGGAAACTGAAGGGATGACCAACATTTGAGGAATGGTTAAACAAGCTGTGGTATATGATTGTGATGAAATATTGTGCTATAAGAAATGACAAGCAGGATAATTTCAGAAAAACCTGGACGTACATGAACTGATGAAAAGTAAAATGAGCAGAATGAAAAGAACATTGTATACGGTAACAACATTATTGTATGACTGAAGAACTATGAATCACTTAGCTATGTTCAGCAATACAATGATCCAAGACATTCCCAAAGGACTCGTGATGGAACATACCTCCAGAAAAAGAACTGATAATCTGTTTTTCAGTTTCTTTCATTTTTTAAAAAATTCTAGTCTTCTTATATGAAATGACTATTATGGAAATGCTTTTACAAGACTACACATGTATTCCCCCCCGCCCCCGGCAAAATAGAAAAAGACCTATTTGTACAAAAATACTTATAGTAGCTCTTTCTGTGGTGACTAAGAACTGGAAATCAAAGAAATGCCCATCACTTGGGGAATGGCTAAACAAACTGTGGTATATGATGATGATGGAATATTATTGTGATATAAGAAATGAGAAGCAAGATGATTTCAGAAAGGCCTGGAAAGACATGTATGAAATGATGCAGAACCAAGAAAACATTGGGCATAGAGACAGCAATATTATTTGATGAAGAACTATGAATGACTTGACTTTTCTCAACAGTACAATGTGAGAAAATAATGGGATTTGGCAGATACTCAAAGGCCCACCTGGAGATTAATCTAAACTGATTGAATTAAGTGAGAGTGATTGACTTTGCTGATTATCCTACTTCAAGTTAATTAGATTGTAACTGGGGCAGCTAGGTGGCGCAGTGGTTGGAGCACCAGCCCTGGAGTCAGGACTACCTGAGTTCAAATCTGACCTCAGACACTTACTAGCTGTGTGACCCTGGGCAAGTCACTTAACCCCAATTGCCTCACTTAAAAAAAATTAAGATTGTAACCAGACCTAGCTGGCCCTTAAGGAGGTATTATTCTCAGAAGATAAGGACTTTGAATTCAACTGGAGACCACCTTCAAGTCTAGTGAACCAATGGATTTGGATGACACCTACCAATCAGCTTGAAGCATTGTGTAAGGACCGCCTCTGCTCCAGACCTATAAAAAGCTTCCACACTCAATTTGAAAGAGAGTTCATGGTTGAAGCAGGCTCTTGGCAGAGGACTTGAGGAAGAACCAGACCAGGCTGGAACTCTAGGCTAGATAGACCTTTTCTTCACCTTCTGAACTCCACATGAATACCTGGTATGTTTTAATAAATGCTTAATGCCCAAAGACTGGCGCTAAAGCTTCTAATTTAAGGCTACCACACATTAGATTTTTTAGACAACACATTTAGATTTTAAACATCACAACAATGATCCAAGATAATCCCAAAATACTATGAATGAAACATACTATCTACCTCCAAAAAAAGAACTGATATTAATGGAACAGACTGAAGTATGCTATTTTTCACTTTATTTCTTTTTTTTTCTTTTAATCAAGTTTTCTTGCATAAAATGACAAATATGGTAATACTTTGCATAATCACACATGTATAGCCCATATCTGACCGCCTGCGGCCTCAGGGAAGGGGGAGGAGGGAGGAAGGAGGGATAAAAATTAGAACCCAAAACAATAAATAAAAATGTTCATTAAAAATTTTTTCAAAGACTGCACATGCATAAACTATATCAGATAGTTACGATGTTAGATTTGGAATTCAATACTTATATAAAAATGTTTTAAATTATTTTAACATGTAATGGGGGGATTAAGTATAAAAATAAATCAAATGAGCTGTGGGGGGCAGGGAGAAGTTCATAGTTTGTTTAAAAAGAAAAAAAAAACACACTTCCACCCAACCCTCCTGGTTCTGTCCTCTAAAACCAAGTAGAAAAAATCTAATACCCATTTCCAGCGGACACTTCAAATAATTAAAGATAATATTATGTCCTTATCCCTGTCTCTCTTCTCTTGAAAATGAATATGTGCAATTCCTTCTAGTGCTGCTCCTCATCTGACATGGACTGAAGGACTACCACAAAACAATCCTGATTATATTCCTCTATAGAAATTCTCCAGTTTATCAACATTCTTGAATGGTGGTGACAAGAATATAATTCTATGAATGAATGCTATGGAAGAGTAAAATGGGACTCGTAGTAGTAGTAGTAGTAGTAGTAGTAGTAGTAGTAGTAGTAGTAGTAGTAGTAGTAGTAGTAGTAGTAGTAGTAGTAGTAGTAGTAGTAGTAGTAGTAATAGTAGTAGGCCTCCACCAGTCGCAGACAACCATGGAGCAGCACCTTGAAGAGCCACAGGCCACAGTGTGGCTGTGCAGTCCGATGTGGGAGCCGCAGCTCCTGAGTGACTTATAACCGGTAACTGCTGCATCCCGTGTTGTATCTACCCCATGGGGAGTAGATGGAGTGTCCTCTCCAGGGTGCTGGCCTGGGCAGATCAATTGGAAAACAAGCTGTTGCCCATGTAGCAGGTTTTCCCTCTCCGGGAAACTGGTGGATCCAAAGGAGAGGCAGAGCCAATACAATGGGACTATCACCTCCCTATCCCAAGATATGTTTTCTCATTTAATGCATAATCCAAGATTAGGTCTTTTGATGGCTACCTTATTCCTAGAACTGCAGACTATCGATTTCTCCCAGGTTGAACTTGGGAGGTTAATTTTTCTGACCCAAGTGTAAGATTTTATATTTATCTCCATTAAATTTCATCTTATTAGACTGAGACCAACATTCAAAACTGCCAAGATCTTTTTGGATCCCGACTATTGTTCAATGTGTTAGCTATCCCAACTTCTAGTTTTATGTCACCTGCAAATGTGATGAGCGTTCTAATACCATCTGAGTTATTCAAGTCCCTGATAAAAAATGTACAACAGAGCCAAACACAAACACCTAAGGCAGTCCTCTGGGGACCTATTCCTACTTTGACTCTGAGCTATTAACAGCTACTGTTTGGAGTTCAGCAACCCAGAGTGTTCAAAATTCATCTAAGTCTGCTTGTCCACACTTCTCCATCTTCTCCAGGAGGTTAGTAGAAGCAATAGTAAGAGCTTTCCTAAAACCTAACTAAAGTAAATTCAAAGCATTTTCTTCTACTAATAACCAATTCTCTTTCTAGATATTTGAAGACATAACAAAGAAAAACAATTAGGTAACAGTAAACAGCTGACAACATAAACAACACTCTGTACCAGTAAATTTATGGCATTTATCTCATTCCTCACCCTTATATTGACAAACTGCTATGATTCCATTTGGAATCTGTCTGAGGATTTTTGGTAACCTGATACATCAGTACCACAACATACCACTATCATCTATCACAGAGATATGATTTTTTAAAGGCACTTTATTTATTTGTTTTTTTGCAGGGCAATGAGGGTTAAGTGACTTGCCCAGGATCACACAGCTAGTAAGTATCAAGTATCTGAGGCCACATTTGAACTCAGATCCTCCTGAATGCAGGGTCGATACTTTATCCACTGTTCCACCTAGGTGCCCCAATATGTTTTTTTTTTAAGTGAGGCAATTGGGGTTAAGTGACTTGCCCAGGGTCACACAGCTAGTAAGTGTGTGTTAAGTGTCTGAGGCCGCATTTGAACTCAGGTACTCCTGACTCCAGGGCCAGTGCTCTATCCACTGCGCCACCTAGATGCCCGATTTTTTTAATGATATATTATAACTTTATCAAATTGCTTACCATCTTAGGGAGGAGAGAGAGGAAGGTGGAAAGGAGAAAATTTGGAACTCAAAATTTAATGAGTTAAAAATTATCTTTAGATGTAAATAAGTAAAATAATATTTAAATAGTATTTAAATTAAAAAATACTATTTAAAAGAAAAAATAAGACATTGTATCTCTGTTGCACTCTTCTTTTTTGTCAGCTTCAAAAAAAAATTTACTTAAGTCCACTATCCAATTACAAAAATGCTACAAGATCTTTATTAACTCACCATATAAAAAAGCAAGTAATCATTCTCAAGAGCTAAATAGCTTTAGAATCAACTTTTAAAGGCCCCAAGATGCTATAGAATCTGAAAGATACAATTAAAGAAGTGATGAATTTAGTTATTTCAGAGTGTTCATATGTGCAAGATCATTTTCTAGGTAAATGTTTTCAACTCAAATATTCTGAAAAAATATATTAAATTCTCAAGAGCATTCAATATGAAACAACAAGCATCTTTTGTATCATAAATGTGCTTTCCAGTACACATAAATGGATGATTTGATAAATGATGTCACGAAAATGCCAACTTTCTTGAGTCTTAATGTTTAATAATAAAAATATTCAGATGACCGTTTAATCTTTTTCACTAATATCCCAATAGATTCATCATAGAATGTCAACAACCACAAAAAAAAACACAGCAAAATGTCAAATGACTAAATATAGGTGCCCATAATATGATTCAGGTTCAGAATCTTGGCTCCAAGTCTCAGGTGTGGTCAACTTTGACTATGAACGTCCATCCATCTAAAGAGTTAATTTAATTGAAGTCAATTTATTTTCCATACTGAATTCAGTTCATAGAAAAACTACTAAATTCATCAGTGTACAGCATCAAAGGTGGTGCTAAAAAAAGTTAAAAGGGCCAAATGTAAAATATCAATTAAGTTCTCCTTCTGTGCTTTACCTTAAACACATAACTATTATTTCAATCAACTCTACAAACCAAAGGAATTTTATTTGATTTATATAACAAATGATATAGTGAGATATAAGTCATGATGACATAAATTAAGTAACACCATCCTGGTTAGGATTTAAAATGTGAAATCCTTTAGAAATATTAGAATTTGAAGCAGGATTTTCCTCTAAGAGTAGAGCCTCTTTCTGAAGTAGATCAACTGACTTGAAGTTAATAAAGCACCCAGCTATATAGCATTTGCCAACACTATGAAAAAGGACTCAAGTTACTTCTACAAATGATCAAGTGATTTTGCTGAAATAACAACAGCTATTGCATAGACATATTCTAGGTTGTGTGAGGACAAAAAAACAAAATGAATGTGGTATTACAGACCTATTCCTACTTTGACTTTGAGCTATTAACAGCAACTCATGACACATACTTGGGAACAGAAATACATTTCATAGGGCTAGGTGCCACAGTATAAAGCACTGGCCCTGGATTCAGGAAGACCCGAGTTCAAATCCGACCTAACACACTTGACATTTACTAGCTGTGTGACCCTGGGCAAGTCACTTTACCCCCACTGCCCTGCAATAGATTGGTAGGTAGATAGATACGCACATACATACATACATACATACATATATACATACATAAAAATACATTTCACTCAAAAAAGGACAGAAAAGGGAGAAAGAAGGAAGAACGGAGGAAGGATAGATTAAGGCAGGGCTACTCCTTCAACAGGGCAGCTAGGTGTAATAGTGAATAGTATCAGGCCAAAGTCAGGAAGATACATCTTCCTGAGTTCAAATCTGGCCTCAGACACTTACTAGCTGTGTGACCTTAACCCTGTTTGCCTCAGTTTTCACACCTGTAAAATAAGCTGGAGAAATAAATGGCAAATGATTCCAGTATCTTTGCCGAGAAAACTCCACATAGGGTCATGAAGAGTCAGACACAACAGAATTAATAGAACAACAAAATTCCTTCAACATTTACATAGATAGTAGCTGTTTGCTTTTGCATCCGGGTTAAACACCAAACTAAACCCTGCAAGGCTTTCTGACTAAGGCCAGACTTGGGATCCTCTCCCCCCTCTTCTCAGCTTCCCTACGGAAGATCAAACTCACTTGACTTTCAGAAGTCAGCCAATAACCCTTTCTGACACTCTTACTATGTGCCATGTAGTGTGCTAAGCAATGGAGATACACAGGAAAGCCAAAGACATTGCCTGTTCTTAAGAAGCTCACAAGCTAATAGGGGAGATAACATGCAAAGAACTATATAAAAACAAGTCAGAAATAATAAAGAGGGAAAGCCCTAGAATTAAGTAAAAAGAGAAAGGCTTCCTGATGAAGGTGGGTTTTTGGATGGGACTTGAAGGAAGCCAGGGAAGCTAGGAGGCTAGATGAAGAAGAACAATCCATCAATAAGGGACATGCACTGAAAATGACCAGGCTAAGGAAAGAATGTCCTGTTGGAGTAATACCAGGAAAACAAGTCAATGTCACTAGAACTGGCGGGGGGGGAGGGGGGGGGTGGGGGGGTGGAATAAGACTAGAAAGGAGGGGGGAGGGCAGGTCATAAAGGGCTCTGAACCACCACCAACCCTCCCCTGCCCCTTCCTATAAGATTACTTTCCATTTGCAATAATATTAAATAAATTAAGTTATTTGCTTGCTGTCTCTTCCACTAGAACTGTGAGCTTCTTGAGGGCAAAAACATTGTTTTTGCCTATCCTGGTATGCAATGCATGGAACATAAATGAGATGTTAAATGCTTGCTGAAGGCCTGTCTTTCAGTCAATAAAAAGTGCCACCATGGTTTGTAAGAATAAAAGCATCATTGGGGGTGGCTAGATGGCGCAGTGGATAAAGCACTGGCCCTGGATTCAGGAGTACCTGAGTTCAAATCCAGTCTCAGACACTTACTAGCTGTGTGACCCTGGGCAAGTCACTTAACCCCCATTGCCCCGCAATAAATAAATAAATGAATGAACGAACGAATGAATGAATGAATAGATGAATAAATAAATAAATAAAAGAATAAAAGCATCATCAAAACTGTAATCAATTTATTCCTCTCATCAATTAAATCAAGGTTTTTTACAAACATTTTAAAGTCAAGACTCGGTCTTCTGGCTTTCTTAAAATAATAGATAGATGGCTTCTCTTTTAGTTTCCCTCAAAAAAGAAAAAAAAAAGAATCAAAGCCTACTTCCTAGTACTCTAGATCAACTTTCTATGGTATATATTTCACTTGAGAACTGATTTCAACATATGGTTCAAGCAAACATCAGATTCTTACATAGTTTTCATACCAATTGCAATAATTCCCGAGTTAGCAACATCTGGTTTTGATTCATGATATAATTATACTTTTATTTTCAATCCCACAAATTGACCCCTTATATAAATTTTCTTGATCTTGAATCTCATTTTAAACAGCCTTGGGACTTTCTAAATTTTCTCATTCAGATGAAGTTCTTTTTCAAGTATTTCTGACCCCATAATTTTGTTTTGTTCCACTATAAACAAATAATACCATTTACTCAGACTTATGGGTCATTTGTCTCTCTTCAGGATTAACCATTAGCATTGAGCCTTGCCATCACTACTTTATCCTTACTGATTAAGTCATCTCACAACCAAAAATTAGACCCCCTCTTCCTCAGACACAAGACAACAAGCAGTATAATGAATGCTTAAGGAGATGTTTCAAATGGAACAACAAAGAAAGTTATCAATATTTAATCTGCTAACATTTGTAATTAAATCTAATCAAATTGGTACACTATGCTGCTGTTTCCATTTCTAAAAGCTTTGCTTTATCTAAGAATCTTTGAATTTATGAACTGATAAACATACTCAAATATTTTAAGTGTTATTCATTATCTTTCCAATGTTATTGTAGAATTAATCATATAATTTATAAATAAGAAAACCACTTTCTAGGTTCAATTTCTAATCTCATAAAAAGCATAGGGGCGGCTAGGTGGCGCAGTGGATAGAGCACCGGCCCTGGAGTCAGGAGTACCTGAGTGATTCGTACAACACTGCACAACATTTGCATTCATCCCTTTTTCTCCACTTAAATGGCCACTACTCTACTTCAGACACTCATGACTTCTTACCCAGATTATTTCAAAAACCTTTTTAAAAATAGTATTTTTTCTAATTACAAATAAAAAAATTTTTTAATATTCTTTTAAGAATTCCTAGTTCCAAATTTTTCTCCCTCCCTCCTGCTCCTCCTCCTTCCCTATAAAGTTAAGCAATTTGATATAGGTTATATATGTGCAATCATGTAAAATATATTTCCATATTAGTCATGTTGTGAGAGAAGAAACAGACCAAAGGGAAAAAAACACACACAAAAATAAAGGACTAATAGGATGCTTCAATCTGTATTCAGATTCCACCAATTCTTTCTCTGGATGTGGATAGCATTTTCCATCATGAGTCCTTTGGAATTGAGGATCATTGCATTGCTGGGAAGAGCTAAATCATTCATACTTGATCATCGTACAATGTTGCTGTTACTGTGTATGTTTTCCTGGTTCTGCTCACTTCACTGTGCATCAGTTCATGTAAGTCTTTCCAGGTTTTTATGAAATTCACCAGCTCATGCACAGTAACAGGAACACTGTGTGATGATCAACTGTGACAGACTTAGCTCTTCTCAACAATGCAATGATCAAGACAATTCCAAAGGACTCAGGATAGAAAATGCTCTCCACATCCAGAAAAAGAACTGTGGAATCTGAATGCAAACTGAACCATACTATTTCTCCTTTTGTTGTTGTTTTTTGAGGGTTTTCCCTTCGAGGTACCTGGGGGCCTTTTTACCCTAGAGATTTAGATTCTAACTATCTCTATCACCTTTCTCATGGTCCCTGGCTTTATTAACTTCACTTGTGTTTTAAATTTTGTTCCCATTAATAAAACCTGATTTGTTTGTGGAAAAGACACTGTTAATCTCCTTTCTTATCAGTCTGAGAGAAATAACTAAAAAGGAGGCAGTTTGGAAGGAAGGAAACTCTGGACACCAATAATACGGTGAGCCACTCAATTAACTCTCCCCATACTAAATTTGGCCCATACTATAGACACACACACACACACACAAATAACCTATATCAGATTGCATTCTGTCTTGGGAAGGGAAGGAGGAAAAAAATTTGGAACTCAAAATCTTATAAAAACAAATGTTATGGGGTGGAGCCAAGATGGCGGAGAGGAAGCAGCAAGCTGCCTGAGCTCTCCTTCTGTTCCCTCAAAACGAACATTAAATCAAGCCTCTGGACGGATTCTGAAACTACAGGACCTGCAAAGAGACAGAGAGACACAGTCCTCCAACCAGAGATAATTTAGAAGACTTCAGGAAAAGGTCGGTCTGACTCGGGCAAAAGGGAGGCCCAGCGCAGGGCAGCAACCCAGCGCCGAGGGGGTCGGGGCAAGTCAGCAGGAGCTGCAGGCCACAGCCGAACAACTGAGGCTCCCGGAACCTGGTTCAAAAATCTGGTGGCCAAGAAGGACAGTGGAAAAACCTACCTGCACCGGCCGAGAGGGCCACGAACGGCGGGATCAGACGCCGGGGTCTGGCGCCTGGCTGGCCGAGCGCAATCAGACAGGAAGTGCAGGGCGGGGGATCTCCACACACCATAAAGGCCTCAGAGTAAAAGCCCGGTCACACAGCACCTATACCCCTGCACAAGAAGCCCAAAACAGGGACCCTGGTGCCCCCAGAGCAGACCTCGATATAAGAATAAATAAATAAGCTGCAATAATGAGTAAGAAGCAAAAAAGAGCCCTCTCCATTGAAAGCTTCTGTATCAATAGGGAAGAAGCCAACACAAACTCAGATGAGGACAATAGCCTCAAATTGTCTACATCTGAAGCCTCACAAGGGAAGGTGAATTGGTCGCAAGAACAAAAAGCCTTCCTGGAAGAGCTCAAAAAGGATTTTAAAAATCAATTGCAAGAGGTAGAAGAAAAAATGGGGAAATGAAAGCAAAACAAAAAAACTATGAAAAAAGAATCAGCAGCTTGGAAAAGGAAGCTGAAGAAAACAAAGCCTTAAAAAATTCATTTGGCCAAATGGAAAAAAAGCTGCATAATCTCACTGAAGAAAACAATACCTTAAAAAATTCACTTAGCCAAATGGAAAAAAAGGTGCATAATCTCACTGAAGAAAACAATGCCTTAAAAATTAAAGTGGGACAGTTGGAAGATAAGGAATCCATGAGACACCAAGAATCAGTCAAGCAGAATAAAAAAAATGAAAAAATAGAAGAAAAAAAACAAATGTTGAGGGGCAACTAGGTGGCACAGTGGATAGAACACCGGCCCTGGATTCAGGAGGACCTGAGTTCAAATTCGGCCTCAGACACTTGACACTTACCAGCTGTGTGACCCTGGCTAAGTCACAACCCCAATTGCCTCACTTTAAAAAGAAAATTGAAAAGTATCTTTACATGTAAAATAATAAAATACTTTTAAGATTAAAAAAAAAAAAAAAGAAATTCACCAGCTCATCAATTTCTTATAGCACAGTAGTATTCTATTACATTCATATACCACAACTTGTTCAGCTATTCCCCAACTGATGGGTATCCCCCTCAATTTCCAATTCTTTGCCACAACAAAAAGAGCTGATGTAAATATTTTTGTACACGTAGGTCCTTTCCCCTTTTTTTATGATAGCTTTGGGTTACAGAACCTAGTAGTCGTGTTGCTGGATCAAAGGGCACACACAGTTTGATTGTCCTTTGGACATGGGTCCAAATTGTTCTCCAGAATGGTTGGATCAGTTCACAACTCCACCAATAGTGTATTAGTGTCCCAATTTTCCCACATCTTCTCCAGCATTTGTCATTTTCTTTTTCTGTCAATAACCTCCTAATTGGTCTCCCAGCTCCTATTCTCTCCAAACTATCCTCCCCATTGTTTCTAAATTTCTAAAAATATATATCTTTAGATGGGGCAGCTAGGTGGTACAGCAGATAGAGCACCAGCCCTGGATTCAGGAGGACCTGAGTTCAAATTTGGCCTCAGATACTTAACATGTACTAGCTGTGTGACCCTGGGCAAGTCAACCCCAACTGCCCCGCGCAAAAAAAAAAAAGAAAAGAAAAAAATATATATCTTTACATGTCACCTCTCCTCAAAAATTTTCAGTAGCCCCCTATTGGTTCTGAGAAAGAATATACACTCTTCAGCTCTGCATAATTTGTCTACAAACTTATTTCCTATTACTTCTTTTCAGGGACACAATCTACTTTCAAGTCAAAATGGCCTATTAGTTGTTTCCTGAACTCCACATTCCATCCTTTTATCTCCATATCATTTCACAAGTTGCCCCTATGTCTAGAACCCACTTTCTCTATTACTTTTAGTTTTTAATTAGGGTTCAGGACGTTCAGGGAAGACCTCTGATGTGAGGGCTACTGAGCCTTTTTCAAGCCTGCTTTACACCTAATTCTTGTAATTCTCATCTGTTGCTCCAAGAAGCAGCAGCCACACCCTGGTAAGCAGAAGGACTAAACTAAGCTGAAGGTAACCAATGGGCCATAAACCTGTCAGTGAGTTGGGGGGGGGGGGGGAGGGAAGGGTGTCTACTACAAGCATGTGAAGACTTCCCCCAGATGAGAACAATTTGTTCCAACAGCCATGAGAGGAAGCTAAAGCAAGCACTGTGAAGTGCTTAGAGCTTAGTTAGACACAGAAGAAACCAAAGTCAACTACTACATCCCAAGCCATGGCCAGTGGTCTTGATTTTTTTTTAAATAAAAGTATTTTATTATTTTCTAGTTACATGTAGAGATAGTTTTCAACATTTGTTTATATAAGATTTCCAATTTCAAAATTTTCCCCCTCCCTCCCCTTCCTCCCCCCTCCCCTAGACAACAGGCAATCTGATATATTTTATATATATAAAATATACACACACACACACACATATATAAAATGACATTAAACATATTTCTGCATTAGTCAGGTTATAAGAGAAGAATCAGGGGCAGCTAGGTGGTGCAGTGGATAAAGCACTGGCCCTGGAGTCAGGAGGACCCGAGTTCAAATCCAGCCTCAGACACAACACTTACTAGCTGTGTGACCCTGGGCAAGTCACTTAACCCCAATTGCCTCACCAAAACAAAAAAAATAAAAACAAAAACAAAAAACATAAGAAGAATCAGAGCAAAAAGGAAAAACCTTAAAAAAGCAAAACAATAGCACCAAAAACAAAAACAAAATAATATGGTTCAATCAGCATCCATATGCCACAGTTCTTTTTTTTTTTTTTCTGGATTTGGAGAGCCTCTTCCATCATGAGTCCCTTGGAACCTTCTTGGATAAGTACTGTTGTATTGGTGAAAAGAATCTAGTCTATCACAGTTGATCAACACACAATGTTGATGATACTGTGTATAATGTTCTCCTGGTTCTGCTCATCTCACTCATCATCAGTTCATGCAAATCCTTCCAGGTTTCTCTGAACTCCTCCGGCTCATCGTTTCTTGCAGCACAATAGAATTCCATTACATTCATATACCACAACTTATTCAGTCATTCCCCAACTGATGGGCAACCCGTCAATTTCCAATTCCTTTCCAAGTGGTCTTGATTTTTCTCTTGCCACTGCACTCTGACAACAATGGAAGAGAGAGTGAAGCCAACAACTTAATGTAACTGACTCATTTAAATCCAATTTATGCACAAGTCAAAAGATATCACCCATACCATTTTACCATTTTTACTTATCTCAAAGTCCTATGGTGACAGGAAAGTAATGAAGCAGTTGGTGCAGATACACTGGGAGCTATAGTCACAATCCTGTACATGGGCAGCCCATGACACAGGGTCATCTTCTCACTGACTGAGGCAGGAGTGGGATTTGGCAGCTCTCTGGGTGTCTGAGCAGTCTTTTGTAAGGATGGCACTGCTCACCTCCTATAGTGAAGAAGGGGCTAAAAATTGTCTGCTTCATCCAACCCTGGCCTACTTGCCATGGCAGGCAGGAATCTGACCCTGAAGTACAAAAACTTTTGTGCACATTTATGGACAACACAAAATCCAATAGATTTAAAAGACAAACAGCTCTTGTTGTGAGAGAATTCAGCAGGTATCATATTCAAAGAACAGCCCTGAGTAATGTAAGGCTGGCATATGGAGGCCAGCTCACCAAAGTCAGAGCTGGATACACATTTTTCTAGAGTAGCTACAGTGATGGGGAGCGCTGTAGTCTGGTGTAAGTTTTGTGCTCAAAACTAATCTAGTCAATAGGATTGTATGCCTCCCAAAAGGAATGAATGATAAACTCATGACAATGCAATTGGCCCTTGCAGGAAAGCACCATGTACATATGCTCCCACTATGACAAACATTGATGAGGTTAAAGAAATATTTTATGAAGACCTGGAGACCCCCATCATCAATGTGCCAAAAGAGGACAAGCTTATAATTCTGGGTGACTTTAACAACAGAGTAGGCACAGACTATCAGACATGGCAAATAGTCCTTGAGAGAAATGTCAGAAACAGCAACATTCACTACTACTAAAGATTTGAGCATCTCATGATCTCAACAACAACACATTCTTCCACTTACCTATACAAAGAAATTTTGTGGATGCACCCTCACTGCAAATATTGGCATTTAACAGACTATGTCATTGTATGGGGAAGAGACAGGATATGAGAGTGACAAAGTTGGAGTAACTGAGTCCTGGACCATCACACTTATCCTCTCTAAGCTAAACATTCAAGGCAAGATGACTACCAGAAGACAATGTCAACAGATTAGAGCATTTCTCCAAGAGTGAATCACTCACTTGGAGGGAAAGATCAACTGACAAACAATTGGCAACAATGGAGCAGAAAAGGAGGGGGTAGCTTTCAGAGATTTGGTCAATAGTGCCACATTTATCTGGGTAAGAACACTTGCAAACATCAAAATTGGTTTGACAAAAATGATGAGGAAGCTGTTAAGTGAAAAACAAGAACTCAACAGGGTTTACCAGCAGGATAGTTCATCCTTCTCTAAGAAGGCAGCATTTAGTAAAGTAGAAGCAAAGCTTAGAGAGATGCAAGATTCTTGGCTCAGTAAGAAGGCAGAAGAAACTCAGTTTTACACTGATAGTAACAATGCAAACAAAGTGTTTTTGTTGATGCTCTAAAAACTATTTATGGGCCAAAGACCTATGGTATATTTCAACTACTCATTGATGATGGAGCAACTTTGATTGGTGATATGAACATGATCCTGAGGAGTTGGGCTGAACAATTCCACAGTGTTCTCAACAGATTGTTATCAATTAATGCTGAAGCCAATGATCTCAGGTTGAAGTCAATCCTTGCTAACTGAATTTCCAACTGAAGAAGAGGTTTTGAATGCCATTAGGCTCCTCTCTCATGGCAAAGTGCTGCTCCAGCTGAGATTTACAAGATGGGGGTCTACTGTTCATACAAAATCTGATGAAAATTTTCCCCATTATATGGCCAAAGAAGATTATCTCCCAGTAGTTCAAGGATGCCTCCACTCTTATTCACTGCTGGCAAGATTCTTCCCAGAGTCCTCCTTAATAGGCTGAACCTTCACCTGGAAGATGGTTATCTACCCAAGAGCCAGTGTGTTTGCTGCCAGACAACTCCAGGAGAAATGCCAATAGCAGAAGAGAGGTTTGTACACAACATCTGTTGATCTGACAAAGGCCTTTGATACTGCTTGTCACGAGGGCTTGTGAAAAATTACGTCAAAATCTGGCTGCCCCCAAAAGTCCATCAGTTCTATAGATCAGTTTAATGACAGCATGCCTGCCCAGGTTCTGGATAATGCTCTCGCACTTTCCCAGTCACCAACAGAGTGAAGCAGGGCTGTGTGCTTGCTCCCATGCTTATTTTTAGCATGATGTTTTCTGCAATGTTGTCCGACACCTTCAACTAGGATGAAAACGCCATCACACTGAGGATAAATTATTCAACTTGAAAAGGCTACAAGCCAAAACTAAAGTAGAAGGAGAGTTGGTGAGTGACTTTTTTGTTCGCAGGTGACTATGCACTCAATGCAGCCTCTGAGGCTGAGATGCAACAAAGTATGGATCAATTCTCTGCTGCTTGTGCTAATTTTGGCCTAACACCACCAAGAAAACACAGATGCTCCACCAGCCAGCCCTACACCATCCATACAGGGAACATTGGTTACAGCAAATGGAGAAATACTGAATGTTGTGGACAAGTTCGATTCCCTTGGCAGTATACTTTCCAGGGGATGTACACATAGATGGTAAAGTTGACACATGCATTGCTAGAGCTAGCTCAGTGTTTGGGAGGCTCCAAAGTAAAGTGTGAGGGAGAAGAAGTATTAGACTGACTACTAAACATAAGGTCTACAAAGTTGTGCTGACTTCATTGTTGTATGCCTGTGAAACCTGGACAGTATACCAGTGATATGCCAGGACACTGAATCACTTCCATCTGAATTGTCTCAGGAAGATTCTGAAGATTACCTGGCATAAAGTACCAGATACTGAGGTCCTTTCTCCAGCTGATTTGCCAAGCATTCAAACTCTACTGCAGAGAGTGAAACTCCAAAAGGCTGGCACTGTTCAAATGCCAAACTTATAAATGCCTAAAGATTATCTTATGGAGAACTCACACGAGGAAGTCAGAACAAGACACCCTCAGTGTCTTTCTGAAGAACTTTAGAATTGATTATGAGACATGAGAGACAGTGGCACAGGACTGTCCAGCATGGTATACTCACATCAAAAAGGGTCCTGCACTCTATCAGTAAAGCAGAACTGCGGTAACTCAAAAAAGAATGTCAGATGCATAAATGTAGACATCTCTACTCCAAATGTTCATGAAAACTATTTGTGCCCGACCTATGGTACAGACTTCAAAGCTCACATTGGTCTAATCATCTACAGTGAGACACACTGTACCTTGATCCCAACATAGTGATATCATTTTAGTCCTCTTCAAGAACAAAGAACAACCAATTTTTTATCTCCTTCAAGACTAAACTCCCGCCCAAAGCTTTTCCTAACTCCCTCCTCCTGTCATTCCCCCAGTTAGTGCTATCACAACTTAGACTGTATTTGTTTATCTTTATATATATTATATCCCCTAATAGAATGCAAGTTTCTTAAGGACAGATTGTTTCTAGTTATCCTTGTATCCCCAATGCTGTGACAACAGTAGATTACAGAGAGATAGCTAAATTACTTATTAAGCACTTACTGCATGCCAGACACTTTACTAAGTGTTATGGATACAAATACACACAAGCAAAACAGCCCCTACTCTCAAGGAGATTATATTCTGATGGGAGGAGGGGGGAAGAAAAGAGGGGAAAACTAAAGGAAGAAAAAGGTGCCATTTTGAGCTGAGGAGGCCAAAGAGGAGGAGGAGGAGGAGGAAGAAAAAAGAGATCTAATGGGAAAGTAAAGTAGTGAAACAAGTGCAGCATGCCCTGGGACCCTCCTGAAAGAGTAGTCTCGGCAGGCAATCACCAACCAGGCCTCAGGAGCTGAGGTTTTGCCAAATTGACAAGTCAGCTAGCAAAGTGTCAGTTAATTAACATTTCTTAAGCATTCCTAAGTGTTGGGGATACAAAGAATGGCAAAAACGGCCTCGGGCATTAAGGAGCTCACAATCTAATGAGGAAGAAAACATGAAAACAGCATACATACCACATAGATACAGTGTAAACAGGCTAAGATTTCAAAGGGAAGAGGCATTAAATAAATGAAAAGCTTCTTGAAAAATGTGGGATTTTAGCTGAGACCTGAAGGAAGCCAAAAAAGCCAAGAAGTGGAGACTAGGAGGGAGAATATTCTAGGCATGAGAATCATTTATTTCAGTGAAAAGAGTGTCTTAGGCAAGGAACAGTAACAAGGAAGAAGAAAAGTAGTTCAATGAGTTTTGTCATGATTAATAAATGTTAAATTGCATCCTATAAAGGAGTTGGGAAAGGTAAAAGAAGTTAGTTATTTGTCCAAGGCCACCAGTTAATAAGTGGCAAAGGATCAAACTCATTTTTTTTAACTCTTTGGATGGCTTTCACTATATGAATTATAAGAGGAGGGACAAAAAGTGAAAAAGAAGACAAGCCTAAACAAGGAACCGGGGGCAGCTAGGTGGCGCAGTGGATAAGCACCAGCCCTGGAATCAGGAGGACCTGAGTTCAAATCCGGCCTCAGACACTTGACACTTACTAGCTGTGTGACCCTAGGCAAGTCACTTAACCCCAGTTGCCTCACCAAAAACAAAACAAAACAAAACAAAAAAAACAAGGAACCAGCCAGCTTCCACATCACAAAAGGCTTTCAACTAGGGACTAAGATGAATACTGTAGAAGTGGTCAGTTTTGAGTAGGGTTTGCACTTAGGTGAGCTATGGTCCCTTATAATGCTAAGATTTTATTCCATCATCATGGTGCCAACACTGCAACCAATTAGCCATTGAGTATTTACTATGTACCAGACACATGGTAATCTAGATGCACCTGTTTCTTCACCTATGAAATGATGGGTTGGAATTTGTACACAAAAATCACAAAGGCCAGAGCTAGAAAAGATGTTAGTGTAATGATTGGAATAATGCCACCTACTGGAGACTTGCTGTGGGAAAGCTCCACCATGAGAAAAATGCCTCAGAAGCATTGTGGCTTTTCCTTGGTGTCAGGAAATGACGTTTGCTCATGGGGGCTGTCTATCAAGGCTACCAGCCAATCAACTTGAGGAGCCTCCTATGGTCTGGGAGGAGACAGGAAGGAGGAAAGGGAGCCTGCGCAGAGAGCGCTGGGGCTTTTTGGGTTCCTGACTTGATGGTGGTGGCAGCAGAGGACTTCACAGGAAATTTGAGGAAAGATAGGAATGCCAGGCTGTTGGAATTCTGTTCTCAATCTTTTTCTTTCTATTTTCCAATAAACCCTTAAAAACCTAAACTTGTTTTATCAGTGATTTTAGTCAGTTTCCCCCAAAACTGGGGGAACAGATTAGAATCCACATTTAGAATTTTAAATTACACATTAGACATCTAGAGTGATCTCCTCACCTTATAAATTTGGTGACCAAGGCCCAGTGAGTAGTAATAGCTTGCCCAATGTGGCTAAAAGTTGCAGAATTGGGACTCAAACCAATTTCCACTTAATGTTATCTTTCCATTATGCCAGAAAACATCACAGATTATTATAAGTACATTGACTTGAAAGTCAGCAAAGTGCTTTACCTTTAGTATCTCTTTTGCTCCCTCCAAATATACTGTCATATAGGTACTCTAATTATCCTCATTCTACAGAAGAGGAAAGGGAGGCTGAAAGGTTAAGTGATTTGCCCAGTCACATATCCAGTATCAGAGGAAGAATTCAAACACAGGGCTTTAGGGTTCCAAATGATTGCTCTAGCCACCACATCAATAAAATTAAATTTAAAAAGGGTGTAGAGGGGTTGCCAGCATAGTACCCTATAAACAAAAGATTACATGTTTCTCAAGGATGAAAATTTGTCTTTTTCCTTTTTTTTCTACCTCATCCAGCAATAGTATTCAGCAAAGTCAGTGTTATGAACTGCCCTCATACTAGCCATCAAATTAAACTCATCATATCCATGCATTTGTTGATTAAATAGTCAGTGTTGAAAATTAGTGCCAACTGTGGACACACTGCACAGGCTGTTCTCCTCAAGGGCTAAAGTAAGTGCATCAGTTCATTAAGATCCACCTGCTGTGATGTCTATTCATGTACAGAAAGTTATGTCTTTCATATGCGACCGAGGTGACAAAGTTGCTTGAAAATTCTTTCAACTTAAGGTTAGGATTTTTTTTTCTTTTTAACTTTTCCAAAAATTTTTCCATTCTATACTACTGCTAGATACTATAAAACTATCACTTCTGTGAAACAAACACACTCTGGATATGATTACAAATTTCTGCGCCAAATACCTAAGTCATCTATTTTCTTAGGATTTCTATAACTCCCTGTAGAATTTCCACAAAATGGGAGTTCCAAGGGAAAATCATTCTTATCAAGGGGATTAGAAATTACATCAATTTTCAAAATTGAAATTTGACCATTATTACTAAAGTAACACTGAATTTTGATTGCAAAATCTCGGCCAAGCAAAAAATTACAAGCATCGTGTTACACTTTCAGCTGCTGAATAAAGAAGTCCATTAAGCAAGTCCTTTTATTATAAAGAGTTGATGACATTTGAAATTCTACTTTTGGGGTACCCATTTATTTTTGGTTTTCCTACTAATTATCTGTGCCTCATGAATATATCTGATTGCTTACCACCTCAGGGAGGGGGAAGAGATGGAGGGAAGGAGGGATAAAATTTGGAACTCAAAACTTTAAATTAAACTGTTGGGTTTTTTAAATTATATGTGCATGGCAAAGACTGAATTTTTTACCTCTAAAGAAAACACTACATTAGCATGGTACAGAGAACACTGAATTAGAAACTGGAATATAAACTCTAGTACTGACTTTTGCCACTAACTTGCCATGTGGACTTAGATACTTCATCCAAACACATACACGAGAAATAAAGTATTGTATTATATTAAGATAATGTTAGCCATTTGTTTCTAAAGAGTCACAAAACAAGAGTTCTAAAGTCCCATGATTATGGCAAGTTATTTTCCAAAAGGGAAAGGGGGGAGTAGAGAGGATAAGGCTCTTTTATAGTTCATCCTTGGAGCTTTTGCATCAAAAATATACAAGAGAGAAGAAATAGAGAAAGAAGAGAATCAAGACTAGAACTAAAAAGTAAAGAAGGACTATAATAAGGCCTTAAACGAAGGCCACTGTCATCAAACTCTGCTTCTTGAGATTCTGAATCAAACAAGTTAATGTTTGCCCAGTTCCATCCTAGGAGAAGTGGAAAATACAAAAATCTATGTCTCTTCCCTCATAGAGCTTATAAATCAACAGGAGAGAAAAAACTAAAGCAGATAAAATAATCCACAGTATTAACATAATAATAAGTACAATGGGAATTTTGATAGACACCACCTGTATGGACTAGAGTAATAAGATAAACTAGACCTTGAAAGATGGATGAAGATGAACCAGCAAAAGGGAAGAAGGGAATTCTAGGTCAAGAGAACTGGAAAGGCAGTAATGCAAATATCTGTCTATAAAAGTGCATGTTAGAAAAAGGGAAAATACTGGGTGTTGGGAAGGGATAGGGGAAAACTGGGACACTAATCCATGACTGGTGGAGTTGTGAAAAGATCCAACCATTCTGGAGAACAATTTGGAACTATGCCCAAAGGGCTATAGAACTGTGCATACCATACCCTTTGATCCAGCAATACCATTGCTAGGTTTGTATCTTAAGACATCCCCCAAAAAAGAGAAAAAGACCTATTTGCACAAAAATATTTATAGCAGCTCCTTTTGTAGTGGCTTAAGAAGTGGAAATCAAAGAAATGCCCATCAACTGGGGGATGGTTAAACAAGCTGTGGTACAGGATATTGATGAAATATTATGCTATACGAAATAGGCAGGATGATTTCAGAAAGGCCTGGAAAGATACGTATGAACTGATGTACAGTGAAGTGAGCAGAACCAAGAGAACACTGCACAGTGACAGCAATATTGTTTGATGAAGAACTGTGAATTAATCAACTATTCTCAGCAATACAATGATCCAAGACAATCCCAAAGGACTAATAATGAAGCATACTATCCACCTCCAAAGAAAGAACTGATATTGATTGAGCACAAACTGAAGAATACTATTTTTCACTTTCTTTCATTTTTTCCTTTTATTCAAGTTTTCTTGTACAAAATAACTAATATGGTAATGTTTTACATAATTACACATGTATAACCTATATCTGATTGCTTACTGCCTCAGGGAGGGAGGAGGGGAGGGAATGAAGAGGATAAAATTTGGAACTATAAATAAAAATGTTTATTATTAGAAAAAAAAGTGTATGTTAGGAAATAGTAGGAAATAAAAGTGAACAGAGTCAAGATTATAAAGGGTTTTTAAAAGCCATACAGAAGATAAAATGGATCAGCCAAACAACTTTTCTTCTTTTTTTTTCCTTTTCCTTTTCCTTTTTTTTTTTTTTGGTGGGGCAATGAGGGTCAAGTGACTTACCCAGGGTCATATAGTAAGTGTCAAGTGTCTGAGGTCAAATTTGAACTCAAGTGCTCCTGAACCAAGAGCCAGTACTTTATTTGCTGTGCCACCTTGCTACCCCCAAAAAAACTCTTATACAAGAGAATATCATTGCTTTCTTTATTCTGCCTACAAAAAAGCAGGTTAATCCATATTTTTAAATAAAAATTTTATTATACTACTTACTATATAACACTATTAGGTATTACCAGAAATAAACTCATGGTGAGAATGCTCTTTTGCACTTTTCAGTACCTCAAAGTACTCTACCAGCACCTCATTCAATAAACATATTAAAACCCTACTACATGCAGTGCATGGTGCAGGGCACTTACAAAGAGAGAAATAACAAGACAACACAGATCTTCACTCACTGAGTTTATTTCCAATCTACATGGGGATATACAACAATAAATGCAACACAAATGATAAATATCAAGAGGCTATATATTATAATGGAGAGAAAGCTGACCTTGGACATCTCACACATTACTGGCAATGTAACCAACCAGTTACCTTTCAGTGCCCAGACAATTCTAAGACTCCAAATTTAAGATAGTTGGTTTGGATTAATGGAAGGAGTTTTACTCTTATGAAATCCCAGAACCAGACCAAACCAACAATACAGACTGCTGAGATCAGATGAGGGAGAGATCACTTAAAAAGATCACAAGAGACTCTAAGACTACCTATTTTTTAATTACAAAGTCATGCTCCTTCAATTTAAAAAAAAGAATCCCAAAGATTTGATTCTGTGGAGAAAGTTGCTATGAGGCCTTCTGTTATCCATGGGCAAAAACAGAAATATTTCCAAATCAACTATCTAAGAAAACAAAACTGTCAAAACATAGTACCTTTTACAGTACTACAGTGTTTAAATTCCAGGCCTTCTGTTCTACTTGGATAATACCAAAAAGGTTCTTTCTATTCCCAACCAACATTCTCTCTAGATAACTTCAAATTTACATCAAGCTTCTATCACTATTATTTAACATTTTTACCTAAATCCTACTTCTCCCAAAAAACTTGAGATGATCTACAAATTAAAACATAAGATAATTAAGTTCAGACATTTAACTATAAGACAAAAAAGAGTCCCTTTAGGAAGCAAGATTAATTGTCCTCAAGGATCAGAGTATGTGTTCTATTAAAAAAATGTTTCTGCCTCAAGATAAATTAATGAAATTCCAGGTTTCCAAGAGTGAAGCATTTAATATTTGTGTGACCATGGACAAGTCATTTATCACCTCTCCAAAGCTCAGTTTATCTCACTTGTAAAAAAGGTATAATACTCATAATTTCTTAAGTTGAACAGTAGTTGTGAAGCTGAAACGGAATAATGTATGTACAGTTACAAAGCACTACATAAATGTTAGTTTTCCTCACTGTCATTATTTCATTACACCCTAAGAACATCTACAGTACTTGGGTAAGCTAACCTAGCTCTAGAACTAGAAGCAGCAGAGATGAAGTATTATCATCACAATTTTTCCCATAGTTAATCTCACCCAACATAACCTAAGCATATTATGAAATGTTTCTTTCCCAAACTAAAAATCCTGACCTCTACAAGACAAAGGAAAAGAAAAATAAACCATAAGTAGCCTGGTACCCACTATTAAAAAGTAAACAGATGTTTACTCAAAATGTAACAACATTGTTTGTAAGGTCTTTTAGAAACCGTTGTATCAGCACAGAATGGATGTCATTTACTTACAATGCTTTAGTATGAACCATAAAGCATAACAATGAAAGGCATTCAAGCACAGCAAAACTTGTTAATGGATTCTGATAACAGCAGAAAGCCATCCAGTGCATTCTTTATTACTGCTTTCGACATATTTCACAGTTAATACTAAACAGAACTAGTTGAATACAATCATATTAAATACCAGAATTCATTCCATTATTTATATAAACATATATACTTCCGACACTCCTTTTATGTAAAGTAAATGACCATTACAAACAAGAATCTGTAAGTCTACTGTTATGGAACCTACTCTTTTTCAACAGTAGATGAATTTTCCAAGTTCTTTTGCCCCACACCTCCTTCTCAGTAATGTCAAGTATATAAACCCTACTGGCTGCTCTTTTTTCCTCTGGGCATCAGAGGAAGGAAGAAAGAGGAAAGAAGACTATAATAACAGGCTGACAGCTGACATTACTAAACAGAGTTATGTACTATGAGTTGTTTTTTCCAACAGTGATGACAAATTTGCACTGATCTATCAAAAACTCTAATTCAGTCATTTTCCTATGTAACCAATTAACTTTTTTTTTTTTGTGCAGGGGAATGAGAATTAAGTGACTTGCCCAGGGTCACATGGCTAGAAAGTGTCAAGTGTCTTGAGGCCACATTTGAACTCAGATCCTCCTGAATCCAGGGCCAGTGCTTTTATCTACTGTGCCACCTAACTGGCCCCCAATTAACATATTTTTGAAGGAGAAGGCTCGGTAGGATCAATGTCCTGGTCTATGACCAAGGAACGCAATAAAGTTAAGTGACCCATGAAAAGATCATTACCATATGTAAACATAAATTCAGCAGTCATAATCCAAGCAAAAGAAAAAAGCTATTATCCAATAGACAAAACCATTTTGATAATAGTGAATTTGTGTATCATGAATAATGATGTATAAGAGGCAGCTAGGTGGCACTGGCCCTGGATTCAGGAGGACCTGAGTTCAAATGTGGCCTCAAGACACTTGACACTTTCTAGTCATGTGTCCTCTGAGGGCAAGGCCATGCAGCTCTTCTTTGGCATCAGGAAGTGAAGAGGAGGCAAGGCTGGCTCTCTAGCTCTCTTTCCTCAAGACTCGGGTGGGGAAGGGAGCGAGAAATGCGCTCTCCCTTTAATAGATGAATCTAAGCCTTTCTCTTTCTCTTCACCAAATTCTTATTCTCCTTAATAAATGCTTAAAAGCCTAAACTCTTGCTAAAGCTTATAATTTATTGGTGACCACTCATTAGATATTTTAGACACACTAGCTAGAATTTTAGTCCCTTACACAGGTGAGCTTTCACCTTACCTTGCCTAGAACCAGGCCTCCATATCACTTCCTAGTTTTTTCTAAATTATCTCTCCTCAAGCCTACCACAGAGCCCTGCTTCCATCCTTTCTGCTGATGGCTTCACCTCAGGAGATTTCACCAAAAACACCAAAAAAGGAGGCCTTTTGCCAAGAACTCCTTTTCTCCATCCCCCAACGACATCACATTGTTCAGACATCCTTCCCTAATGTCTCCCCTTTTACTGTCTCACATGAAGAGGTGGCCCTTCTCTTTGCCAAGGCAAAGCCCCTTTTCATGCAAGTGATCCATTCTAGCCACTCCAGCAGATTGAGCCCCTTCATCCCCACTCTCACTGGTGATCAATTTCTCCCTATTGGTTTTTTCCCTGCTGCCTACAAATACACATCTCTCCCACCCTTAAAAAAACCCTCACTTGATCAATCCATGCCCGATTAATATTGTAATAAAATCTCTCCTTAAGAGAAATCACCTACAACAGGGATTTCTTTCTTCACACTCTCACTCACTGCAGTGTGTCTCAATTCCAACCTCATCATTCAACTGAAAATCTCTCCCCAAAGACACAATGATACCAATTGCCAATCCCACTCTAAAAGATTTTTTCTAATCCTCATCCTTGACTTCTCTGTAGCATTTGACAACATCTATTACCTTCTCCTCCTGAATATTCTCTCCTTTCTAGATTTTTATGATACTTCACTTGCGCGCACACACTCTCGCTCTCTCTCTCTTTCTCTCTTTCCCTCTCTCCCGGTTCACTTCCTGTCTGAATGCTCCTTTTTTAATCTCCTTTGCTGTATCTTCAATGAAGTTATATCCACTAACTATGGGTGACCTAATGCTCTGTCTTCAGTTCCCTTCTCCCTCTATAGTATGATTGCTTCATGAATATCACAAAGTGAATATCCCACAGATACCTCAAACTCACCATGTTCAAAACAACTCATTATCGTTCCTCACCAAACTTTCCTCCTTCCCTACTGTTATAGGCAACATCACTATCCAACCTAGTCACACAGATTCACAAAACCAGTGTCATCCTCAACTCCGCTTTTGCTCTCACTCTCCGCATCAGCTAAGTGATGCAGTGTTGAGAGTGCTGGACCTGGAGTCAGGAAGATCTAAGTTCAAATCCAGCCTCAGACACTTAGCAGCTGTGTGACCTTCAGGATAGATTTGAGCCCAGGAAGATGAGTCTTCCTGACTCCAGGCCCAGCACTCTATCTACTATGCCACCTAGCTGCTCCAATAGTAAAAGTAAATACTTGTTTGACCTTCATTATTGAAGACCATGACAGATGTCATGACTTACACTGAATTGAATTTAAGTGAGGCAGGGCTATGCAAGGTCACCAACCTCACTCTCTCCTCCAGAGCCATATGGGTTCAGCGGCAAGATAGATATATATATATATATATATATATATATCAGGATGACTGGAGATGGCCCTGGATGTTTTAAGGCAATTGGGGTTAAGTGATTTGACCAGGATCACACACCTAGTAAGTATGTGAGGTGAAATTTGAACTCAGGTCCTCATGACTCCAGGGCCAGTGCTCTATTCACTGTGCCACCTAGTTGCCCCAGTGAGTACTTAACAAATGCTTGCTTACTGACTGTATATTTCCACTCTCTACCTCTTTTCTAGACTCTCTTTATATATTCCCCCATTACAATGTGGGTAGAGGATTATCTTGCTTGCTGGTATTTGTATCTCCAGTGCTTAGCATAGTGCCATATAAACAATAAATGGTTTATCATGCATTTATTCATTAATTCCTTATTCCTATGGAATACAATCTCTTCCCATTAACCACTGATGAACCTTTTTATGAACCTAATTTTCAAGGAAGTAACACAAGATAAACTCAGAATAAGATTAATTAAAATACTGAGTTATACTCTATGCCATGAAAGCTACTTACTATAGGCTTACTAATTCTTTCACACTGAAATAAAAAGTAACAAATATGTTAAACTGAATAACATTGATACTGAGCTACAGAATACATTAATTATCCTTTATTAAATGCCTACTATGTGAGACAAAAAAAGAAAAACACTCCCTACCCCCAAGTAGTTTATATTCTAATGGGGAGAGAACTACAGTCAACTCTGCTGTAACTTAACATATGAGACATAAGCATTCCCAAAAAGCACCACCCTTACAAAACCACACAGCTTATAGGGGAAACATAGTTAAGAGCATTATACTAAAAAATTTCCTCAGTGACACACGCACAAAAAGGGTAGGAACCTAATAAAAACAGCACGGTTTTATAAATGTTAAATGGTTAAGAAATACATAAATACCACAATAAATAGTAGTCACTTCCATGGTCTCTGGCTTCTCCTAGGCCTGCATACTGGGCTTCACAAGCAAGTTGAGGTGGGCAACTGAAGCTCTAGGGGGAAGAGGGTAGGGGTGGTACTGACCAGCCCTTCCTCTCTGATCACAGTTCCTACTGCACTAGAACATATACAATGAATATGGCAATTTACCTTGAAAAAGACATGAAGTTTGCTTGTGGAGTGGCCATTCTAAGGGTTGGAGATCAAGGAAGAAGTCAGAGAGAAGCAAACTTGAAATTTTAATATCACACTGGAACAAATTCACTCTTTCAAAATCCATGCTAGAGAAGTATATATTTAAAGGGACATATAGAATACATATAATGAGAATAAATCATTTAAATGCAAGGTACTTTGGGAGAGAAGGCACTACCAGTTTGAGACCAAGAAAGGCTCCAGATAAAAGGCGGTGCCTAGGCTCCATCTGGATTCTACGAGGTGGAGGGGAGGAAAGAGCATACTGCAGGAAAGCAAGTGTCTGAGGCCGGATTTGAACTCGGGTACTCCTGACTCCAGGGCCGGTGCTCTATCCACTGCACCACCTAGCTGTCCCTGTTTTGTTTTCTTTACCCAAATTGCTCTGGAGAAGAATATAAAACAAAGAATATTTATTTTTGTCTTTTTATCCCCAAGGTGGCTTAGAACATTATCTTTCCCCTATAGTAGGCACTTAATTGATATTAGTTAATTCAACTGAATTGGACGCAGATCTGTTTCTTCCAATCTAGAATTCCTCCACAAAGAATTGGGATCAGTGAGCACAATTCATGTCTAACAAACTCAATTTATACACCTCTTTTCCCAATGCAGGCTAGGCTACTTCCAGTCCCAAGGAATCAAATAAAGAAAGCCCTAGTTACATAGTTCCAGAATGCTGGTCCTCAATATGTGTTAACTTCCCAGATAATCCTCCTAATCATATCACTCTCCCTTTCTAAAACTTGCCTACTTTATGAACTTTAAATGCCTTTGCAAAGTCCTCTATTACCTTGGCTCCACTTTCCAGAACCAATCTGTCACACACATAGAGAGCAGGCTCCAAAGCATCTAAACCAACACTCTCCACCACCCTCTCATTGCCATCATTCTATCTTTGTTCATGTTTCCCCAGCTTGGAATATTCTCAAAACCCTCTTCAATCCTCTCCCATGTATCCAAGTCCTATCCATGCTTCAAGTCCTATCCATGAATTCGCCCAAATGAACTACTCCACTACTGTAGTCTCAATTGATGTCCTCCATTTTCTGAATCTATATTACACTGTCTGTGCCAGGTTACTGAGCATTTAGTTTTATATGTTGTCTACAATCCAACTGCAACAATTCATTGATCCCGGGTACCCTGAAAACAAAAGGGAGCACAAGCTCTAGCAGAGCCCAGTAAGCTAAAATAACCCTAAAATTAAAAAAAAAAAATTCTAACACGACATTTATCAACAGCAGGAAAAAAAAGCGCAGTAGCTCTAAAATAACTAAACAAGTAGAAAGGGTGCTTTCTTAAAGGAAGCAAAAGTTCCAAATCTAATAAACTAGTTTAGGCATCTATGAATAAATAGTTCAAAATAAAGGAAAATGATCCAACATTTGATGAGACAACCCTGTATGGACAACACTATTTCTGAGTACTTAAAAACAGAAATCAAAATTATGAAATCAAAATTTATGCTCTGTACAAACAAAATAATGAAGAGAATAGAAAAACTTGAATCTTCAATGGCAAGCCTCAACAAAGAAACAAAAAAGAGAATGATAGATTAGGAATGCAAATATACATAAGCGAAAGACAACCTAGAAGAAGAGAAGTATGTGTGTGTGTGTGGGGTGTGTATGTGTGTGTGTGTGTGTGTGTGTGTGTAAAGAATATGAGCTCCTGGAGGTCAGGTAGTCCCCAGGGTTCAGCAGAGAGCATGACACATAGAAAAGTTTTATAAGTGATTATTTATTGATACTTCTGAATAATACCTCAAAATAAGAGATGATTTCTATTATCATCAAAGAAAACAATGGAAAAATGTAGTTGTGCCTATCCTATGTCACCAATGCTGGATTAATCTCCCTTGACAGTGCTTCAGCAGGGCCCAGACATTTTACCCTAGATCCTTTTTCACCAAGTATTCTTTCTCAAGTCTGCAAAGATTTAAGGAAGCAGTGAAGACTGAGAAGGGA
This sequence comes from Dromiciops gliroides, assembly GCF_019393635.1. NCBI lineage: Eukaryota > Metazoa > Chordata > Mammalia > Microbiotheria > Microbiotheriidae > Dromiciops > Dromiciops gliroides. The sequence goes on along the minus strand of NC_057863.1, from coordinate 626,798,983 downwards.
AGTGCTACAGAGTCAGGGGTCTATTTTGATATTGGGAGCTTCAAGGGAATCATTAGACTGAAATGCACAGACAACACTGAAATCCCCCTTGATGACAGCTATATCAGAGGCATAAATTTCTAGGAATCATAAATCACTACAGTGAGCATATCAACAGCATGTGCAACTCTGCAAAGCGCTTTGCAACTTGAACATTTCCATCCTCAGCAGTCCTTTGATATGCTCTAAAGACATCTTGATATCAAAAGGCAGGCCTACATCATCCAGTTGGCAGTCAGAAACCTGGAAAACTAAAAATGAAGGCAATACTCAAGTATAATGGACTTTGGGGCTCCAGAGAGCATGTTGTAATCCTCTCCCCTATTCTTCCAAGACAGTGAGAAAAGCATGACCAGTTCCTACTGCATCTGATTTCTAAATCTCTACGTCAAAACCCAAAGTATAATAATTTATGATACCAACTTACAGAAAGAGCTGCACATAATTCCACCTTTCCCTTTATGCTTTCAATAAGAAATTCAATCTCAACTGAACCATTTTATCCTAAATAGTTTTTATGAGCATAACAAAAAACAAAAGAATCCTCACAGTTTTCCTCTCTGGAAGATGGTGATATTATAATAAAATAATCCCATAAAAAAGTATATGGTTTTGGGGCCACAAGTTCACTTTCAACTCTATAGGAATTCCAATAAATAGCCCTGAGCTGTGTGGTACAGGTGAGAAAACTCTTTCACTTCACAAAAACAAATTGTTAGAGAATACTCATTTCATTCTCAGTATCAAAAAATGGTAGTGATGATACTCAAATTTTTGAGACTGAGAACCCCTAGAAAAGGAACTACTAATGTAAAAGGCAAATATTAAAATAAATGCTGTCTTTACATTATAGGATCATAGGCCTTAGAAAAATCCTTATAGCAGGTTTTTTTGTGCTGGCTAAGGAAATCAAAGGAATGCCCATCAATTGGGGAATGGCTAAACAAGCTGTGATTGTATATATGACTGTAATGGAATTTACTGTGCTATAAGAAATGACAAGCAGGATGATTTTAGAAAGGCCCAGAAAGACTAATATGAACTAATGTATAGTGAAGTGAACAGAACCAAGAGAACACTATGCACAATGACAGCAATATTGTTCGATGACAAACTATGAATGACAACTATTCTCATCGATACAACAATCCAAGACAATCCCAAAGCATGAAGCATATTATACACCTCCAGAGAAAGAACTGATATTGACTGAAGACAGACTGAAGCATGCTATTTTTCACTTTATTTCTTTCATTTTTCTTTTATACAAAATGACTAGTATGGTAATGTTTTACATAATTGCATATGTATAACCTATATCTGATTGCCTACCACTATAGGGTAGGAGATAGGGAGGGAGGGAAGGAGGGATAGAATTCAGAACTCGAACTTTTAAATAAAAATGTTTCTTAAAAAAAATTTTTTAAAGAATCCTTAAAGATCATTTCCTCACCTACAGAAAAGGAAATTGGGGAGTTAAGAAACTTGTTCAAGGCCATGCAGGAATCAGCAGCCTAGCCAGAAAGTAAACTAAAATCCTCTGACCTATTCAGGCCTTTTTCCACTCAGCACCGTTGCTTCTCAGTCATTGTTTCCTTTTTGACGAGTCTCTTTGGTCCAAGTAATAAGTCTTAAGGACAAGGAACTAGGTACAAAGAGAGTCACTGTAACTAAAAGTCAATAAGAGAGACGGAAATAAAAATATTTAGGAACTTATTTACCTCCTGTTGACTCACTGCAAACCTCAAGACAATCTCTTTTCACTCATTTCTCAAATATCAGCCTTTGATCACTCCCACATTTGTTCCCAAATACTTGTGGCTGAACAAAGATTGAAAAAAAATTATAAAACCATACTGACTGGAAGATCGTTTTGTTTGTTTCAGTGGTATCTGACTCTTAAGTTCAGCAAAGGTGTGTGATTTGCTTCAGTTCTTATTTCAATGAATCTGGCTTCCTATCAAAAACAAAAACCCCACTGACTGTCTTCTACAATTTATGTTACATCACCTCAACTAGGGCCTCACTGCTGCAAGGTAACCCTTTTACACCCAATTAAATCACATCTTACACACCACAGAACTTCTTCCAAACCTTTTCACCCCTTCTCAGACTTCCCATGGATCCCCTTTCTCCACCTTCTTAACTGGGAAACTGGAACCTCATATTTTTGTTTGTTTTATATAAAAATAAATACATATATATATATATATATATATATATATATATATATATATGTTTGCATTTAATTTTCTCCCAATTACATGCTAAAACAATTTTTTAACATTTGGGCTTTTTCCAAGTTTTGAGTTCTAAATTCTATCCCTGCCCCTCCCCTCCTTTCCTGAGACAGTAAGCAATATGATATGTTATAGCTATGCAATCATGCAAAACATTTCCATGTTAGTAATTTTATATAAGAATACTGGAAGAAAAAGAATGAAAGAAAGTGAAAAATAGCATGCTTTGGTCTATGTTCAGTCAATATCAGTTCTTTCTCTGGAGTTGGATAGTATGATTAATTCTTTGGGATTGATCTGGATCTTTGTATTGCTAAGAATACATAAGTCATTCACAGTTCTTCACTGAACAATATTGCTGTTACTGCGTACAACCTTCTTCACTGCATCAGTTCATGTAAGCCTTTCCAGGTTTTTTTTAATCATTCTGCTTGTCATTTCTTATAGCACACTAATATTCCATTAAAATCATATACAGCTTGCCTAATCATTCCCCAATTCCCTTAGATTTCCAATTCTTTGTCACCACACACAAAAAAGCTGATATGGATATTTTTGTACAAATAGATCCCCCCCCTTTTAAAATATCTTTCCGAGAAAGGCCTACAAGTAGCACTGCCGGATAAAAGGGTGTGCTGTTTTACATTCCCCTGAGCTGAAGCCTCATTTTTTACTGAAAAAGTTGAGGCCATTTGCTATGAGCTCCCTCTTACATCCACCTCATTTCACAACATCTGGAAGTCTTTTGTCACTATCTCTTCTTTCACCCCTGTTTCACATAATGAGGTGGTCCTCCTTAAAAGGCAAGTACCTCTATTTGCACAAGTGGTTCCATTCCATCCCATCTTCTCCTGCAATCTTCCCACACTAGCATTCTCACTCTCAATTATTTTCACAATCTCTCCCTGCAGCCTACACACAAATGTGGCCATGTCTTCCATCCTCATTCATCCCCAATAGTTACAATTCCATCTCTTGCTTCTCTTTTATTGCTAAACTTGAGAAGGCTGTCTACATGAGATGCCTCCACTTCCTTTCTTCTCACTTGCATCGTAATTCTTTACACCAACCTCATCATTCATCCAAAACTTTAACTGCAAAAACGTTCACCTAAAAATAGCCTTTTCTCCATCTTCATCCTTCTTAAATTCTCTGAAGCTTTTGATACTGTCAAGCATCCTCTTATTAATATTCTCTCTTCTCCTTAGGTTTGCATGAAATTTCTCTCTCCTGGTTCTCCTCCAATCTATCTTACCCTTCCAAGTCTCCTTTGCTGGATTTCATTAAGGCCATGTTGTCCTGGGCTCTCTTCTCCTACACTATTTCACCTGGTGATCTCATTAGCTCCTATGGACTCAATTATCATCTCTACATAATGATTCTCAAATGTATTTATCCAACTCTAATCTCTCTGCTCACCTCCAGATTCAAATCTCCAATGGCCTATTGGATATTTCAAATTGAATGTCTCATAGACATCTTAAACTCATATCCAGCCAGAATTCATCATCTCCTCCTGCCCCAACTTTTCCCCTTCAGAAAAACTGTATTACTGTTGAGGGTACCACCATCTTTTCAGTTCCCTAGGCTTGCAACCTAAGTGCCATCCTCAGCACCTCATTCTCTCTCACCCTCTACATCCAATGTGTTGACAAGATCTGTCAATTTTACTTTTGTAATCTCTTGTATAAGCTCCTTCCTCTCCTCTGGTACTACCACCATCACCATGGTACAAGCCCTTATCATCTGATGCCAGACTATTTTGGTTTTTGTTTTTTGTGAAGCAGTTGGTGTTGTGACTTGCCCAGGTCACACAGCTTGTAAGTGTCAAGTGTCTGAGGCCACATTTGAACTCAGGTCCTCCTGACTCCAGGGCTGATGCTCTCTCTATCCACTGTGGCACCTAGCTGCCCCTCTGATGCCAAACTATTGCAGTAGTCTATTGATTGGTCTCTCTGCCTCAAGTCTCTCCCCACTACATTCCATCCTCCACTCAGCTGTCAAAATGGTCTCTTTAAAGCACAAGTCTGACCATGTCACCATACTTAATCAACTCCAGTAGCTCCCTATCACCTCCATAATCAAATATAAAATCCTGTTGGCAGGGGCAGCTAAGTGAAGAGATACCATCCCTGCAATCAGGAGGACATGAGTTCAAATCTGACCTCAGACACTTACTAGCTATATGACCCTAGGCAAGTCACCCATCACTCACCCTCACCACCCCCACACTACCTCAAAACAAACAAACAAACCTGTTGGCATACAAAGCCCTTCATAACCTGCATGCCTTTACAGTCTCCTTATACCTCAAGCACCATCCCTCTACTCTGTGACCCAATCATACTGGTCTTCTTACTATTCTTCAAAAAAGAAATTCCATTTCCCAGCTCTGGGCATTTTCAGTGACTGTCCCCCTAAGCCTGGAATGCTCTACCTCCTCATACATGCCTCCTGACTTCCATGCAGTCCCAGCTAAAATCCCACCTTTTACTAGAAATCTTTCCAAATCACTTAATTCTAGTGCCTTCCTTCTATTGATTATTTTTAATTTTTTCTTGAATAAAGCTTATTTGCATGTAGTTGTTTGCATGTTATCTCCCCTGTTAGATTGTGAGCTCCTTGACAGCAGGAAATGTCTTTAACCTTTCTTTGTATCCTCATCCTTTAGTCCAGTGCCTGGCACATAAATGGAGCTTAATAAATGTTTACTAATTGATATTTAAAATTATTACTACTGGGGGCAGCTAGGTGGCGCACACAGTAGATAGAGCAACGGGCCCTGGATTCAGGAGGACCTGAGTTCAAATATGACCTGATACTTGACACTTACTAGCTGTGTGATCCTGGGCAAAACACTTATCTCTCATTGCCCCGCAAAAAAAGGATGGGAAAAAAAGAAAAAAATGATTACTGCTTCAAAGGTTAAGCTAAAGGAAGAGTCAACTGAGATATGCCCTTTTGCCCAAAAGACAAAAATGAAAGTGAAAAGTCAATTTCTAAATTTAAGCTGAAGTAATGCAGGATAACCCAAAAAGGAATATGCACTCCCGGAGGAAATGTCTTAGGATCCCAAAATATTTGATTACTTAGTTAATTGGCATCCATTAGAATCCATATGTGAAATTGCTTAGGCAAAGAAAAAAGATAATCTGGAAAGATAATAAACTCATCTCTAATATTTATGATGAAAGAATACAATTTCAGTGAGATATAGTTTTCTTAGCTATCAGAGCTAATTCGGGGCTGTGAGGCTACTTACAGAAACAGTCATTAACACCGACCTTCAAACCAAAAGATTGGGGCAGCTAGATGGCGCAGTGGTTAAAGCACCGGCCCTGGATTCAGGAGTACCTGAGTTCAAATCAGGCCTCAGACACTTAACACTTACTAACTGTGTGACCCTGGGCAAGTCACTTAACCCCCACTGCCTGCAAAAACAAAAAAACAAAAACAAAACAAAACAAAAGATTAAATCTCTAGTATCCAACAAAAACAAAAAACACCAACACCTAGGGAAAATACCAGTGGCACTGATGTAACAGTGTTACAATTAATTATTCCCTCAGTGTTATGGATGTATTAAGATCCTTGAGATCAGGGATTGTTGCATTCAGTAGACCTTAAAATGAATGTGTTTAATTGAAGTGCATTCTTCTTAGTCTTCAATTAGAATTAACTTTAAACTTCTTAATTTAGGTTCACTCCATAATCCTGCCATAAAAGTATTTTGCATTTAGTTAATCAAATTACAAACTGTTAGCTTAAATGCCCTCAGGTGGAAAAAAGGCATACCCTCTTAACATGTCTAGTAACTTCGAAGAATTTTGACATCCATCCAATTGTCAAAAATAGCTACAAATGATATTTAATATTGGTGGAGTTTGAAGGAAACCAAGACTGTTAGTGTAAACTTTTTTAATAGCAATTGGCAATATACAGTGATCTCTTAACTAAGATCATAGCCTCAAGGGGTTATTAAAAAGAGGTATACAAAAGTTATCTGCAGCATAAACAAGATTTTTCTTTTTTCTATAAGTTTACTTTCATTTTTCAAATAACAAGTACTGTTTTAATTAATCTATCCCTTCCTGTACCACCCCCATCAAGGGATTTTTTTTTTAAACTGAAAAACAAATCCAAATACATAACTACATGGTCCAGCAAAACAAATTGCCATGTGATTGATGTCCATTTTTAAACATTAGCCATATCCCTTCATGCATTGTAGGTTCATCACCTAAGGTGGTAAATGGTGTGTCTGATCTTCACTCTCTTGAACTCAGAGTTTATCACTGTACTAACATCTTTCAAAGTTGTTTTTCTCAATAATGTTACCATATTAATTGTTCCAGTTTTGCTGACTTAACAGAGCACTGATTCATAAAGATCTTCCAGTTTTGTCTGAAATTGTTTATTTCATCATTTCTTATGGCACAATAATGTTCCATTATATTCATATGCTACAATTTGTTTAGTCATTCCCCAACAGGAAGACACCTTAGTTTCAATTTTTGGCTACCATGAAAAGGAATGCTATAAATTTTTTTCTACAGATAGATTCTTTCCCTCTTTTGGGGGTTTCTTTGGGGTATAGATTAAGTCAAAGAGTATACACATTTGTGTAACTTTCTGGGCATAGTTCCAAACTGCTTTCCAGAATGATTGGATCAATTTCACATATCCACCAACAGTGCTACTAATGTGTACTTGTATCTATCTGTTTTTCCAAAGCCCCTCCAACATTTGTCATTTTCCTCTTTTGTCATCTTTGCCAGGCTGATAGGTGTACAGCAAACCCTTCAAGTTGCTTTAATTTGCATTTCATGAATTATTAATGATTTAGAACATTTTATGTGATTGCCAATAGTTTGATTTCTTCCTTTGAAAACTACTTCATATACTTTAACCACTTATCTACTGGGGCAGATTTTTTCAATGTATTTTGCTGACAGATTTTTCCTTTTTCCTTTCTTTTTTCTTTTAAAAAATAATCTTCAGTAAGAGGGATGGCTCTCAGGGAAAGAGGCAGCTAGTGGCACAGTAAGTAGATAGAGTGTTGAGCTAGAATCAAGAAGAACTGAGTTCAAATTCAACCTCAAATACTTACTAGATGTGTGACCCTACACAAGTCACCTTCCTTCTATCTGCCTCAGTTTTCTAAACTGTAAAATGGAGATAATAATGGCACTTACCTCACAAAGCTGTTAGGAGGATTAAATGAGATGATAGTTCTAAAAAGTGCTTCAAACAATGCCTGACACATAACAACCATTATAAATGCTTATTCCTTTTCCCTTCCCTTCTGGAAGAATACTGGAGATAATTTACATAATGTGAAAACGGAAGATATCAATAAAAATTTATTTTTAGGACAGTTATGTGCTGTATGAAAATCATAGCTATTTTATCTGTAATGATAAAAATTTGAAAATAATATACGTCTAATTGAGGAATGGCTCAATTAACTATAGTATACAATTGAATTCAACAAGTATTTATTAAGTAACTAGTAGATGTCACGTATTGTGCTAAGTGTTAAAGATGCAAGGACAAGAAAAGCAACCTACATTCTAATAAGTAGAAAGCAATGCTCACAAATATAAGCAAATACAAAATGAATCAACAACCGGATAACAATTTCTCCAAGTCAGAGTGATAGAATGTCACAAGTGAGAAACATCAACTAGGCAAGTCTGAGTGTAATTCACAGTTCATGACAAGTACTGTGTATTCAGTCTGGGAAGATAGATTTTAACCAAACCATTGCAGGCTTTAAATGCCAAAGGAGTTTATATTTTTATCGCAGAGGAAATAGGTAACCATTTAAGTATCTTGAGCTGGGGAGTGACTGATGGAAATATAGGAATATTCCTGTTTTAGGAATATCTAGTTGGAAGCTATGCAGTGGCAGCATGGCAAATGGATGGAATGCTAAACTTGGAGTCTGGTACACATGAATTCAAATCCTGGCTCAGATACTTATTAGCGAGGAAACCCAGAGTCAAGTTACTTCACTGTCCTGTGCCTCAATTTTCCCACCTGTAAAATGGGACAACAGGACCCACACAACAGCATTGTTGTGAGTATCAAGATATCAATGGAATTAATACTACTGCACTAATAAATAATTACAAACATGAAAAATAATAAAATATGGTGGTACAGTATTAAGAGCATTATCTGTAGTTTGAAGGACCTGGGGGATCCAAGACAGCTTCCAAAGCTTGTTCCAGACATAGACCTAGAATCCTGTGAAGATTCACACCAAGTAATAAAAAGGAAGATAGAATTAAAAGATTATAGGTAGGAATTAGAACTATTTTTATAAAAGCAACAAAAATTAGACTAAAGAGATGAGAAGGGGATGCAGCAAATAAATATTTTTGTTAAAATTTGCATTATAAAGTTGTATCTTTTCTACCTTTTAAATCAAGAAAATATGACTGACATTTTATTCCCTATTCTGGGTGTTTGGGATATTTTTTAGGTGTTATTTATACTATGATGGTTGGGGGGGAAATATCCAACAGTAAAAATACCCAGTAATTTTTCAGTTATAAATGTCCTCATTTATCAATTTAAATGTAGAGATATGTAATTCTATTTTATTTTGCATTTTATAATGCTTTTATACTTTCAAAATGCTTTCACATCTATTATCTCAATTAATGTTAATAGCACAAGAAAGATGAAACGCAGAAAAGGTAAGACCACACAGAAAGTCTGTGTTAAGTCTAGGACCAGAACTCCTGTCTCCTAATCCTGGGCTCTTTTTACCTACACGACAATGTCTTTACAGAAGAACAATGAGATAAAAACTCTTATTTATAATGTGTATGGAGCACAACATGACTAATATGGAAATATGTTTTGCATGACTGAACATGTATAACCTATTTCAAATTGCTTGACATCTCAGAGGGAAGAATGAGGTAGAGAGAAAATTTGGAACTCAAATTTTTTTTAGATGAATGTTAAAATGTTTTCCTACATGTAATTGGAAAAAATGAAATATTATAATACATATGGGAAAAACACTACAATACTTTAAGTGACTTTTTTTTTTAAAAAGCTTGAATAACCTAGCAAGGTTGTATGAAGTTGATTAGTTTAAAAGAGCTACAGTTATTCTCCTCAAACCAAATCGATACCAAATTTTCTCATACAATATTGTTTCAAGGGTTATAAAGTTCTCCCAGAGTCACTGTTCTCTCCTCCATGGGCCTTGCCCATTACATGATCTATAATTTTTTTAGCAAAGTTTTTCCAAACCAATCTACTTTCAAGTGGATATTCAACCTGCTAAATGTCCACAATAGTAACATTCTAAGCAGTCATGCTGCTGATCTAGGTGTCAGCATCAAATTTCATCTCCCTTCAAAGAATGAATATATAAGTGTTTTTTTAAATTAATGAAAAACTACAAATCAAAAGCAAGGAATTTTAAGATAGAAAATATAAGCCATGAAAAAGAATAGTAACAAGATATCTATAAAGGGGAAAATCTGAGAAAAGACATTTTAATAAATGAAAAGAGTAAAGAAGCCAAAAAAGCAATAAAAAATCCATTCACAAACAGAAAGGCATGATAACTTACAGAGGCGAAAGAGAATTGTAAAAAAATAAAAATTTAAAAATTATACAGAGAACTAAAATTTTAAGACTATTAAACTAGCGGGTAGGAAAATCAACAATGTAAAAGCTCAGGCATGCCCTTCAAAATATCAAGATAGAGCACAGAGGAAAAAAAACATTGAAAGACCAAGGCAAAGTAGGTCAATGACAGTCCAAGCAGGTAGACAACAGTCAGATTTGTTTCAGAGGCATTTTGTTCTGACCAAAAGTTAGAATTTCCTGTCAAGTCAAAAGAAACAAACAGCCTATTGCACAAGTGTCTAACAAACTATTTCCCTTAGTTTATCAACATGGAATATTCTCAACTTTCCTGGAAAAAACAAAAAGTTAATAGGACAAAACCTATTTATTATTTCAAACCCAAGGCTAAAGAATAGAAATAATCCACTCTATCCTATAAATCAAAACATTAATTTGTAGTGTGTTCTCCCACCAAATGTAAAATAGCTAGAGGAGTTCCCAGACCTATCATATCTACTCAAGTTGGGATTGTGAGATATAGGATGAATACATAAGAAGAATTCATCATGTATTATTAATTTAAAAATAAAAAGCAGGGCATCACTAGTTGATATTAAGAAATTATTAACACTAAAAAGAAAAAGCAGAAAATATTCACAGTGAATATATTCCAGAAAAATCTCACTGCAATGACTAAAGATTTCCAACTATCCCAAAAACAAAATAAAAAGATTTACTAGTTTATAACACTTACCATATAAAAGTCAACTTTCTACCTCAGAAATCTAGCTAACTTAAGATTTCTGAGTTTAAAACTGTTTTCAGAAAACAGTTAGAACACACCGTGCATCCATATTGAACAGTTGGAAATCAGTTTCCACTAACAAAGTTATTTAAAAGAAATCTCTCCCCTCTTCAGACTGAAGCCCTAAAATTCTAAAGCAGTTGTCAGGCATAGTTCTATTTTAGAATACAGTTAAAGCCAGCTCAATTAGACTACCAGTTAAGAGAGTCCCAAAGACTCAGGAAATAATGTATACATTTCTTTCTCATTTCCAAGACCTTAGTCTACTATGGTTAATTATTTAGGGAAAAGATGTCAGTTTTTGTGTAGAAGAACTTGCACTCAGTTTCCATTTAATTCCAGGAACAACTAATAATTTATTTAATGCCAGGTATAAAGCAATGATTGCAAAATTTCTTTTTAAAACACTAGGCACCCAGAAAGAAGTGCTTGAGAAAACATGGCTCATAAAATGTCTCTCTTAACTGATAAGTCAAAAAAATGTATATTTTAAAATATCATTTCATTTGAAAGTACATGAAAAATGGTAAATGAAAACCATATGGCTGTTTAGAGTCCAGAATATCACAGTGGTTCAAGTGCTACCTTTGATGAGATGGCAGAACTCATTTAAATATCTTTATCCTTTTTGACCCATCAGTCACTTCTCAATAAACCTATATGCCCCCACCTGTTAAAAGGCAATAGGTAGGGGGCAGCTAGATGGCACAGTGCTTTATCAAGCACCGGCCCTGGATTCAGGAGTACCTGAGTTCAAATCCGACCTCAGACACTTGGCACTTACTAGCTGTGTGACCCTGGGCAAGTCACTTAACCCCCATTGCCCTTAAAAAAAAAACAAGGCAATAGGTATCTTCCCTTAAAAACAGGTACGCAGGGGCAGCTAGGTGGCGCAGTGGATAAAGCACCGGCCCTGGATTCAGGAGGACCTGAGTTCAAATCCAGCCTCAGACACTTGACATTTACTAGCTGTAAGACCCTAGGCAAGTCACTTAACCCCCATTGCCCTGCAAAAAACAACAACAACAACAACAAAAAAGGTACACAAAACTTAAAGACAGCACATGTAACATTTCACTCCTATAAAGAGATCTTCAAATTGAAACAAATATTTGCTGAATGACTACTGCTGCTGAAGTTGTATAACAAGAAAAGTCACTGCTCATTACCAAAATAATTTTTCTTCTACAAAAAAAATTATATCAAAAAGAATGCTTCTAGTAAACATGTTTTAGAAAAAGTTGAACAAGGCTTCATGAAGACCTTTTTCATTCTTCTCACCTAATCATGAAAAAAGGCTATCCAATCAGAAAAGGAGTCATTTAAAGAAATGTGCAGGGACATCTAACAGTGTTAGATAGAAAAGGCAAGTAACCCAAATGAAATATTTCTCAGCCTAAGACTTCTCAAAGCAAAAAGGAGTAAGACACATGTTACTTTCTTCAAGATTCAAAAGAACCAGAAGTTGTAAGGAGGAATTTCATCAAAGGATATGAGGCCTAGAACCTCAGGACCTGGTCACCCTTATTACAGCAATGAAGTTCATGGCTAAACCAAAAGCAGGGTTAAAAATGATGTAAAGAGGGGCAGCTAGGTGGCGCAGTGGATAGAGCACTGGCCCTGGAATCAGGAGTACCTGAGTTCAAATCCAGCCTCAGATACTTTACACTTACTAGCTGTGTGACCCTGAGCAAGTCACTTAACCCCAATTGCCTCACTTAAAAAAAAAAATGATGTAAAGATCAGTGTCTTCAAAATTAAAGAATCAGACTTTCAACAGCTGAGCACAGTAACTAATGATGCCCTAAAGACATCTATAACTAGGTTCAGATATATACTTCAGTGCAAATGCAGCATACTACTTTCTTTGAATGGTAGGATCATAGTTCTTGGAAAAAAAAAAAGGTTTTGTGCAACAGCAAATGACAAGACAGCTAGCTGATACAGAAGGATAGAAGTGGAAAGAATACTTCCTGAGTTCAAATCTGGCCTCAGACACTAGCTATATGACTTTGGCCAAGTCACTTAATCCCATTTGCTTCAATTTCCTCATCCAGAAAATGAACTGGAGAAGCAAATGGCAAGAAAACTCCAAAAATGGGGTCACTAAAAGTCAGACAAACAGAAACAACTGAACAACAAAAAGAATAAGGTGCATTTTTGACATTAACTGAATCAGAGAAAGAGTAATATTCTAAATATATTTGGTACAGAGCTTTCTTTAATATCAATTGTAAGAATCTACTTATAAGGCAATAGTTAATTTATAGAAAACTTCACAGAAAAAAATTTTTTTTTAATTATAGTATGTATTTTGCTTTCATGGAATATAAAAGCCAAATCAGCTAAGGGTTTATTGGTTTAGTTTATTTAATCAGCTTTCTATATGCATCAAAACCTAATCTCGGGGCAGCTAGGTGGAACAGTGGATAAAGCACTGGGCCTGGATTCAGGAGGACCTGAGTTCAAATCCAGCCTCAGACACTTGACACTTACTAGCTGTGTGAGCCTGGTAGAGTCACTTAACCCTCACTGCCCTGCAAAAATTAAAAAAACAAACAAAAAAACCCTCTAATCTCCTGTAACTTCCACAGAGTTTGATATAATAATTTCGATTTAATTCAAACATTTGTTAAGCAGCTCCTATGTGCAAATCACTACTCTAAGTGCTGAGAGGTTCCGAAGACAAAAAGAAACAGAGTTCCTGTTCTCAAAAAATGTACAATCTAACTGAGTAAAGAAACAATCCAAACTGCTATTAAAAAAAAATTTTTTTTTAATCTGATGCTTTCTGTCTTGGGGAGGAGAGAGGGAAGGGAGGGAGGGAGGGAGAAAATTTTGGAAATCAAAATCTTATAAAAACAAATGTTGAAAACTGTTTTTACATGTAACTGGAAAATAATTAAATATTTTTATGATTTTAAAAAACCCTGAGAAGGGATTTATTAAAGGGAGAGGGTGAGGAGGATGAAGTGAAATAAGGAAAAGTTTCATGGGGAAGGTGGCACTCGAAATGGATCTTGAAGTATTTCAACTAATTAATGAAGATAATCCAAGAGTTACAAGATTCTAAAGTTCCCTTAGGGGGCAGCTAGGTGGCAGCTAGGTGGCGCAGTGGATAAAGCACTAGCTCTGGATTCAGGAGTACCTGAGTTCAAATCCAACCTCAGACATTTGACACTTCCTAGCTGTGTGACCCTGGGCAAGTCACTTAACCCCCATTGCCCTGCAAAAAAATAAAAATAAAATAAAGTTCCTTTAGAATCAAAGAAAAATAACATTGCATCTGCTAGAGTGTCAAGCAGTCAACAAGTATTTATTAAGGGGTCTTCTATCCTCCAGATACTGTGCAAAGCTCTCAGGATACAAAGAAAGACCAAAGACTCTGGAGGATCTCCCAGGATAATGGGGGAGATAATATGCAAACAGCTACACACAAACAAGCTATAGACGGGCTAAACTGGAGATGATCAACAGAGGGAAATCACTAGAATTGAGAGGGCTTGGGGGGAAAGGCTTCCTGTAGAAGCTGGGATTTTAGCACGAACCTGAAGGAAGCCAGGGAAGCCTGAAGGTAGAAGGTAGAGGTGAGGAGGGAAAGCATTCCCAGCATGGGGAGTTGCAGGTTATGAAGGGCTCTGAATGCTAGAGGATTTTATATAGAATCTTAGAGGTGTCAGAAAGCCACTGAAGTTGACTGAGTAGGGGATGTGGTGAGGTCAAATCTGTGCTTTAGGTAGATCCACAACTGAGTGGAGTATGGGATAGATTGAGGACAGACTTGAAGCAAGGAGAACAATCAGTAGGCTACTGCAATAGTTGTGAAGTAATGAGGGTTTTGTGGCAGTATTAGAGAAGAGAAAGGGGCACATTGTTGTAAAGGTAGAAATAGATGGGATAGAGTAGAGGGGAAGAGAGGGAGAGAAAGAAAAAGGAAGGGAAGAGCTAAGGATGACACCTAGGTTGCAAGCCTGACAGACTGGGAAGATGGTGCCCTCAACAGTAATAGCAAAATTCTGAAGGGAGGGTGATTTGGAGGGAAAAGATAATGAGTTCAGTTGTAGACATGTCTAGCTATAAATATGTCTGTGGGACATTCAATTCCAGATGTACAACAGGCAAATAGGAAATATATATCTGGAGTTTAGGAGAGGTTGGGGCTTAAGAAATCTGACAATCGGGGCAGCTAGATGGCACAGTGGATAGAGCACCGGCCCTGGAGTCAGGAGTACATGAGTTCAAATCCGGCCTCAGACACTCAACACTTACTAGCTGTGTGACCCTGGGCAAGTCACTTAACCCCAATTGCCTCACTTAAAAAAAAAAAAAAGAAATCTGACAATCGGCGCAGCTAGGTGACGCAGTGGATAGAGCACCGGCCCTGGAATCAGGAGTACTTGATTTCAAATCCAGCCTCAGACACTTAACTAGCTGTGTGACCCTGGGCAAGCCACTTAACCCCAACTGCCTCACTAAAAAAAAGAAAGAAAGAAACCTGACAATCATCAGTATAGAAATTATTGTTGAATCCAAAATTGATGAGATAACAAGTGAAATAGTATACAGAAAGAAAAGGACCCAAGGACAGAGCCCTGGTAGACATCCAGAATTGTCTGGGCAAAAATACAGTATAGGAAAAGGAGTGGTCAGATAGGTAGGAGGTGAAACAGAAGAGAGCACTGTCATGAAAAGTTAGAGAATTATCAAAGAGATGAGGGTGATCAACAGTGTCAAAGGCTACAGAAAGG
The DNA here is from genome assembly GCF_019393635.1 of Dromiciops gliroides. NCBI lineage: Eukaryota > Metazoa > Chordata > Mammalia > Microbiotheria > Microbiotheriidae > Dromiciops > Dromiciops gliroides. Next base: position 626,783,552 of record NC_057863.1, on the reverse strand, counting down.
TCAAGAAGGATAAAGAATGAGAAATGACCAAGAGAATTGGTGATTAAGAGCTCACTAGTAACTTTGGAGAGGGAAGTTTCAGTTGGATGACTTGTTTGGAAGCCAGAGTGTAGAGTTAAAGAGTAAGAGGAAAATATAGACAAGCAGAAAAGGAAGGAGATAGGCACAATAAGGGAAGAAAGGTTCATTGTCAAATCTACTTTATGATGTTCTCATTTCTAAAACTGATCACCTGAGTATGAACTACATGGTTACAGTATTTAATTAAACTGATCACTCCATTCCCTAATACCAAATCACTGTGTCAAGTAACATTTATGAAGGACTGCTCTAAGATACAGATTAACACTGTTCTGATAATTACTTGGGCCATAGTTTCAATTTTTTACTTCTTTTTTTTTTTTTTTGGTGAGGCAATTGGGGTTAAGTGACTTGCCCAGGGTCACACAGCCAGTGTCAAACATCTGAGGCCGGATTTGAACTCAGGTACTCCTGATTCCAGGGATGGTGCTCTATCCACTGCGCCACCTAGCTGCCCCTCAATTTTTTACTTCTAATCAAAATGGTGAATATAGTACTTTTTAACTAACTACATTTTCACCAATCCTCATATTATCATTGTGTACATAATTTATCTCTCCCAATGAAATATAAACTCCAAGAGGGCAAGGATAGAATTGTATTCTTTGTATTCCCCAAAATGCCTTACTGAACACTTTAACAGGTGTTCAATAAATATTTGCTAAATGAAAATTTACACATTTGGCAGACAGAGTAGACAGAGTGAAAAGAATATGGGCTTTGAAGGAAGAAGGTCCAATTTAAACACTGGTTCTAAGCTCAGAGATGCACGACTGGAGCAAGTCCCTTTGTTTCTCTGGGCCTATTTCTTCATCTGTAAAACGGGACTAGACTAAAATGACCTTTATGGTTGCTTTCAGCTCTAGACTCCATGATGTGATACCATATTTTGGTGAAATATCATCACAATGAATTCAAAGAAACATTCTGGTTCCCCCCACCACCACCTTATATTCACATATTATGCCTAGAAGTCATAGGGTTGGGGCAGTTAGGGGGCACAGTGGATAGTGCACCAGCCCTGGAGTCAGGAGGTCTTGAGTTCAAATCCAGCCTCAGACATTTGACACTTACTGGCTGTGTGACCCTGGGCAAGTCACTTAACCCCAATTGACTCACTTAAAAAAAAAAAAAGAAGAAGCCATAGGGTTCCCTGGAATTTGTATTAAGAATTACATAAGGGAGGGCAGCTAGGTGGTGCAGTGGATAAAGCACTGGCCTTGAATTTAGGAGGACCTGAATTCAAATGCAGCCTCAGACACTTGACACTAGCTGTGTGACCCTGAGCTAGTCACTTAACCCCAATTGCCCCACAAAAAAAAGAAAAAAAGAAAAAAGAATTACATAAGGGGCAGCTAGGTGGTACAGTGGATAGAGCACCAGCCCTGGATTCAGAAGAACCTGAGTTCAAATCCGGCCTCAAGACACTTGACACTAGTTATGTGACCCTGAGCAAGTCACTTAACCCTCATTGCCCTGCAAAAAAAAACCCACAAACAAAAGAATTACATAAAAAATAAGCAGATGGATTTCAGAAAAACCTGCAAAGATATGAATTGATGCTGAGTGAAATGGGCAGAACCAAGAGAACATTGTACACAGTTATCAACAACACTGTGTGATGATCAACTGTGATAGACTTAATTCTTCTCAGCAATACAAATGATCCAAGACAATGCCAAAAGATTTTTGGTGGGAAAAAGTTCTCTACCTCCAGAAAAAGAACTATGGAGTCTGAATGCAGACTTCCACTTTTGTTGTTCCTTTTTTGTTGTTGTTGTTTCTTCTTTCTTGTGTTTTTGTTTTCCTTTTGTTCTGATTCTTCTCTTACATCATGAGTAATGTGGAAATATGTTTAACATGATTGTAATGTATAATCTATATCAGATTGTTTGCTGGCTTCGGTGGGGAGGGAAGGGAGGGTTGGAGAAAAATTTGGAACTCAAAAAATATCTTTACAAAATTTTTAAAATGTAATTTAATTTAATTTTTAAAAAATTCCAGATATTCCAGCAACTGCGTCTAGTAGAAGAAAAAGATGGTCCACATCTCAACTTTACTCCTTTTCACCCACTTGCTACAATTTTTTGTGTTTGATTTTCTTGGACAGCTTTAGAATTTAGATTTTCTTTTCCAAATAAGCAGCATGAATTTCGAGCACTTTCTGGTTCCCTAGCTATCCAATCCACTCTGACTGTTTCTACCGAGACTAAAAAGGTACAAGGGCCCTTACTCTTCCAAGAAGCTTTTGCAAAACGTCAGATTATATAGCCTGACTCCACACTAATTACTCAACCAGCTGTTTTCAGGTCTAACCTAGCCTCCCGGGGCATTTTTGCTTGGGATCAGTTATCATCAAGGTGAAGAGAAATAAAAACACAGGAGACTGAGCCTGCAGCAGCTAGGGTAGAAAGGTGTTATATTAAGTGTGTGTGTGTATGTACATATGTATGTACAAATACACAAGCACGTGTAAATGTCTATCTTCTCTATCAGTGTAAGAGAACACTCGATCTGGACATGGAGGACCAAGATTCCAATTTCAGCCTTGCTACTACCCTATATGACCTTAGCCAATTACCTTACCCATTGTGACCCTACTTCTTAACCTGTAAAATAAGAAGGAAGTTGAACATTTTGACTAAACAATCTCAAAGGTCCCTTTTAGCACTAAATCCCAGGCTCAGTAGAGCTGGATTACCTCACCCCAACTGTGCCCAGGCCCTCTGCTTTTGTTTGTTTCTCCTCTCCCAATTCAGCTTGTGGTCCAGGCCCTTTAACCTGTGGCTATATATTGCACATGAGACATGAATTACTCCAGCCCATAATGATCTTCTTCCGTTTCTGAATACATGGCACTCATCATGTTTCTAACACTTAATCATGTACTGTCTTGTATTCAGAGAATTTTATAGCTAGAAGGGACCTTAGAGAATATCTTGTGGAAATCTCTTTTTATTTATTGTGTTTGTTATTTAACTTCTATGCTTATGCTTTATCTACCCAGATAAATTTTCTCAGATTCTCAAGGTCAAGGACCATAGCACAGACTTCTCTGTATTACGTACCCCAACCAGTGACTTATATCAAAGGTTCACTGTTTACTGGGGAGTATTAACGGACCAGTGAGTTGTCTAAAAATGATCACCTTTATACATCTTGCAGTGGCTACACTGAGCTGAATAATCAGGTATAAAGGCACACCTTAGCACACCCAGACCTACCGCTCAAAAATACAAGTCCTACTCCTACAAAGTCATTTGAGAATTCCCAATGAATTAGGAATTTACTACATGGTGTATTCTGATTCCCTCAACTGTAGGCACTCACTGAATTTAGGAAGAGATAACCTGGGTTCAAATCTTGCCTCTGCCACTACTACCTGTGTGATGTTGGGCAGAGTCATGGGATGCACTGGAAAGAAGAAAGGCTCTGGAGACAGATAACAACCTAAGGTTCAAATCTCACCTCTCTTGCTTCCTGCTGGTGTGGCCTTGAACAACTCCCTTAATCACTCTGATCCTCAGTTTTCTCTTTTTTTTTTCTTTTCTTTTTTTTTTAAATAAGGGAGTTGGACTAATGGCCTCTAAAGGCTTTGCCAGGTCTAAATCTATGATCCTACAAATATCTCAAGAAATATTTTTTGCCTCTTACTTGAAAAGAGCTATATTAGGTGCTAGGGAATAAAAAAAACCAGATATAACACAAATAACTATGACACAGAAAGTATCAATAAATACAAAAGAATGGTCCAGGAAAAGTCAAATGAACAAGCACTTATTGAGGACCTACTATGTGCCAGGTACTGTAATAAGTGCTGGTAAAAAATGATATCTGATTCTCATAATAAAAGAGAGAGATAATGATGATAGGGACCCTTTGTAATCCATGGGCAAAAATCATCTATACTAATGACATCTTACAGCCAATGTCATCACATAGGTAAAACAGATGCACATATTGTTCTAACTTCCCTAAACAGAATCATTTTTATTATATAGTTTCAGGATTTCGAGCTAGAAGTGTCCCTAGAAGATCAACTAGTCCCATATTTATTTTACTGATGAGAAAACTGAGGCTTAGATGGGTCAAATGTTGTAAAATGGGTCACCCAAGTAGCAGAGCTGGCATTTAAACTCAATGGAGTCATCAGGCTTCCTTTTTCTTTGGCCCTCTACTTTAGGGTCAAATCGTTAACAGTTAGAAGGCATCTTTAAAATTATAATGGAAATAAATGAGGGAAATGTAGGTGATCCCCAATGTTCATCTAACATTGCTTAATTTAGACTTCCACTTTCAAGATTAAACTCATTTATTTAATGGTTTACTGATAGACTACCCTTATACCTGGTAGCCAAGAAGGGGGAAAGCAACTTGTTTTTTGAAAAGTACAGACTCAAGCTTCAAAGGTATGATTTTAAATTCCTATACTTGCTGCAGGAAAATTTACACGAGCTTAAGTATACAATTTTAATCTTAAGGAACTTGGGCTATCCCAATCATCCCCCAAACTCCCTTCTAAATTCAAAGAAAGCAAATAAAAGTATCTTCCTTGTTTTGATATAACACGAATACCACTTTCTACACATGAAATCTTTCCCGATTCCTTCCCTAACTGCTTACATTTGAGTACTCTATTTACTTTCTTTGCATTTGTTTCATTTGTAGTGAAAAATCAGGCCACCTTTTCAGAGAAAACATTTGACCGGCTGTACTGTATAACAGACCTGGAACAACACTACCTCCAAAGAGTTCATAAGTATTAGAGGGCAATGGAAAGGTGCATGTGGCTGTGAGCAAACCGCAACATAAAACCAAGTAAGGACTCTGACGAATAAGAGTAAAGATTGCCATCAAAAAATTGTGACAGAAATAACAGATGGGCTGTTCATGTAGCAAAATCAAAGGTTGACAGATGGACAACCAGAGTGCTCCACTGGTTTCTCCTCCGCCACAACCACCACCAAGTCAGGAGAAAGCAAGAAAGGCCTCCAGCATATTTATGGGTGTGAATTCCCTATAGCAAATTCAAAGCATGAAAAGGAGTCAAAGTCATCACCTCCTGTTTATACATATTCAATCTCTCCCTCTCCACTGGCTCCTTCCCCCATACCTACAAACATAGGCAAGGTCCCCCAATCCTAACTTTTCCCTTTGTCCATTCTAACTTTTTCCAGCTGTCCCCATCCCTTTCTTAGCCTTCCATTTCCAAATTTTCTGAGTCATCTACAAAAAGAAGGAAGTTCAGAAGAGAACATAGAACAATGTGTACAGTACCATGTTAAATTTCATGTATATTTTTTTCAAACCTGTTTTAAGACTTATTTTCATATATAATTCTCCTTTTCTGACTTTTGTGTAAGCAAATGTTCATGTATGGAGATTTTCTACCTTATCTAATTCATTTTTTTTCCTTTTTCTTTTGGGGTAAGGGAGGGGAAAGGCAATCGGCATTAAGTGACTTGCCCAGGGTCACAGAGATAATGTCTGAGGCCATATTTGAACTCAGGTCCTCCTAATTCCAGGGCCAGGGCTCTGTAAAGTTGCTATCTGTGAGGTGGCTAAAATTCTAGCTAGATTGTCTAAAAATCTAATGAGTGGTCGCCAATAAGTTAGAAGCTTTAGCAAGAGTCTAGACTTTCAACCATTTATTAAGGAGCATAAGAATTTGGTGAGGAGAGAGAAAGAGGCCAATACGCCTTCATCTATCTATCTAAGGGAGCCAGCATCTCTGCTCCACTCCACATATTATTATAAAGAAAACCAATTATATTAAAATAGTTGCCAAACTATTTTTAAAACAAGTTCATAGATTCCAAGTTAAGAACCTTTATTCTAATTATTCCCATCTTCTTTGTAACCATTTTATGTGGTTATTCCCCAAGGATCTGTCTTTAGCTCTTTTTTCTTGCTAAATAATTCTCTCCTTTGAGGATCTCATTCACTCAAATTGCTCCAACTACCACCTCTACTCAAATGACTGTCAAATCTCCATCTCCAATCCTAAATTCTCTCTCTTCTGAGTTTCCAATCCTAATTCCCTAAATGCTTGCTTCTCTAATTGTCTTACTAGCAACTCAAACTCACCATGTCTTTTCCCCTAAAACTATACCCCCTTCTGTGTTCTGGAGTTATATGAATGAAAGAAGCACTTATTAACTGCTTACTATGTGCCAATCTTTGACTAATCCCTCTCCTCCATGACATCTATCATTTATAACCTTTCTATTCCAACTGTTCCACCTTAGTCCAAGACCTCATTTCTAGATTATTATAGTGACCTAATAGATCTGTCCATCTCCATTGGCTAACCCTGCCTCCCAAGTCTTTCAGCCTTTCATCAGAATCATCTTTCTTACACATGGATCCAGAAATAACACTCCTGTGTTTTTAAAGATAAAATAGGGGGCAGCTAGGCAACCAGGGGATAAAGCACAGGCCCTGGATTCAGGAGGACCTGAATTCAAATTGGACCTCAGACACTTGACACTTATTAGTTGTGTGAACCTGGGCATATCCTTTAACCCTCACAGCCCAGCCAAAAAAAAAAAAGATTAGTTTTTATGTTAAACTTATTGCATTTTATGAGTTATATGTATAACTTTAACAGATTGGAGACCATTTTATAATCAGTATACAAAGTCTGCCCATTTTACAGGAATTTGATTGTGATTTTAGTACTTTCAATTATTCAAGAGGTTTATGGTGGTTGTACTTTTGCTTTTATATCGTACCATCTATGAACTGCTGCCAAGTCTTCAGTCAAGAACACAATCCCCAATGACATTGTTCCTGTGGGAAAATTCAGACTGCTTTATGATCTAGTTATGATATGATTTCCAGGATTAGATTGCAGCAAACTGAGGAACACCACCGTATATATTTTCTTTTATTAAGAATAATGCTGGCTAGCATTTATATAGTACTTTATGGTCTGCAAAGTGCTTTACAAATAGTATGTAAAGTGCTTCGCCAACCTTAAAGTATACTATATAAATGCTAGCTAGTGTAGTTATAGTTACAACAACTCTGGGAGGGAGGTGCTATTATTATTCCCACTTTACAGATGAGGCAAGTGAACTCAAGCTACTCTCCTGGAATCACCAGCTAGTGGTTATCTGAAGCCAAATTTAAATTTGGGTCTTTGCTGACTCTAGACCCAGTGTTCTGTGCCCTGTGGCACCACCTAACAACCCCAACTTTTCTGAAACATAACATTCTTTTGTTCTTTTCTTTTTTTTTCTTTTTTTTTTGGAGGGCAATGAGGGTCAAGTGATTTGCCCAGGGTCACACAGCTAGTGTCAAGTGTCTGAGGCTGGATTTGAACTCTGGTCCTCCTGAATCCAGGGTGGGTGCTTCATCCACTGCGCCACCCAGCTGCCCCCCATACCTAATTCTTAAAATACAAGTATACTTACTGTGTGGTCACATCACCAACTTTCCAATCTCCCACATTTGCAACCTCAACATTATTTTTCCTTGACTCCTAACTCTTCCTCACCCCTCCACCACCTCCTTCACCCCTCCACCACATATCCATTCATTTGTCAAATCTTGTTTCAATTTTCACATCATCTTTAACATCTAACTCCATCTGGCTACTCACAAAGCCACCACCTTATTCTGGAACCGCACCACCTGTAGCCTAGACTATTCCTGTATTCCTTCTTTTGATTGGTCTCCCAGACTTAGCTTTCCCCATTCCATTCTGCAGATACCACAAGTGATTTTCCTTAAGCATAAGGATCTATATAATCTCCCTAACCAATACACTCCAATGGTTCTCTGTTGCCTCTGTTTGGAGCATTTAAAGTCCTTTACAAAAGACCTGGCCCTTACCTACTTTTCCAACCTCGTTAATAGACACCAATCCTCTTCTTAAACTCTACATTTCAGCCAGACTGCCCTTTAGGTTGTTTCTCAAACACAAGGCTCCACTTCAATCCTCTCTGCCTTTATTTGGCCCTCTCCCATATCTGGAACGGACTCCGGTCATACTTCCAGTTCTAAGAATCTCTTGTCTAAGATTCAACTAAAAAGCACTATCCAGGCCCTCCCCCCACCCCAGATACTAGTGCCCTCCTTTCCAAAATTACCTTGCGTGTATTTTGTAGATAATCTGTCTACAGTTTCATGTAAATATTGTCCCTCCTGATAGAGTATAATTTCCTTGAGAGTAGGAACCATTTCATTTTTGTCTTTGTATCGCCAGGGCCTCCCACAAGGCCTGGCACACAGTAGATGCCTAATAAATACTCATTTGATCTAATTTGTCCCTGCTGTCAAAAGCAGTGCTTGTCCATTTTTTTTCCCCAACAGCAACATTCTGAGTCATGAGGTATTGAAGCACACTTAACATTTAAGTCACCGAGGCAGCTAGGTGGCGCAGTGGATAAAGCCCTGGAGTCAGGAGTACCTGGGTTCGGATCCGACCTCAGACACTTTAACACTTAACACTTACTAGCTGTGTGACCCTGGGCAAGTCACTTAACCCCAATTGCCTCACTAAAAAAAAAACAACAAAAAAAACATTTAAGTCACCAACAAAGAAGGGGTCCAGGATAATTGGGACCCCAGAACCATTATCCAGATCTTGAGATTCCTCCATTTTTCTTTCCTTCTCCTCCATGAATCTCTCACCTATTCTTTATCTCACCAGGAATCACAGGGAAGTAAGAGGCTTTGCATCTCTATCCACAGCACTGCTATTGTGATCAGCAAACTGTAGCTGGGGACAGGAGCTAAGGTACCAAGAAGCTGTGAAGTATGAGGAAGAGTTTCACTTGACACCAGCAAAACTAGAAGTACAGTAATGTGCTCTGGCACACCCTTTGAGAACCAATGCCTTAAAGAATTTACAAGTTAATGGGAGGAAGACCAATACTATAGTAGCTGTCTAGATTTGAAATGATTAAAGCCAGGATTAGAGGTTAGCTATATAAAAGGGAAGGAAAAACCTGAACAAAGAGATTGGGGGGGGGGGGGGGATCCATGTGAATCAATGACATGGGGGAATGAAGAATGTGGAGGTCAGAGAATTCATTCACATCATTTCATGAGAATGGAAGATAAAGGATTGTCGAGGCACAGTCCCAGAAGGCCAAGTTGAAGGGTTTGACCATCTTCTTACTATAATATTGCCTAAACTAGTCAAGAACTGAGCAAAACACCACGATACTGATATAATGACACAAGGTCAATGAGATACTAAAACTCTACTTACAGAGTTCTATAGGGCTGGAGAGATGATAAATCATTTGGAAAAGAAAGTGTTACCTACTGTCCTATTGTCACAAAGAGTGGTGTGGGTTTTTTTTAAATACATGCTATATGGGGCGGCTAGGTGGCACAGTGGATAGAGCACCAGCCCTGGAGTCAGGAGGACCTGAGTTCAAATCCGGTCTCAGACACTTAACACTTACTAGCTGTGTGACCCTGGGCAAGCCACTTAACCCCAATTGCCTCACACACACACAAAATACATGCTATAAAATTATATAGAAACAACAAAACTATTATAATCTAAAGAAGTCAGGATATGTGAATTAGATAGAATCTCCTAAAGGAATATTAGCTGATATATCAAATAAGGCAACAAGAGAACCACCACAGTAGAAAATATCAGAAAATACTGAAAGGAGAAAAATGCTAGGTTATAAGCTCAAGGAGAAAGGAACAAACCTCCAAGCCATGTGAAAAATCAGTTTATGGTTGAGCATTTCTTATGGTTCTTCTTGTCTGATGTGGATGCTCACCCTAAGGTCTTAAGAGAAAGAGGATTTGGCAGAGTCTTCTCAAATAGCAAGTGTTCTTTCATGAAATAGAGGACAAACTTTAAAAATCTATACTTTCAACTACTACTGGGAGTAAATACATGAACATGAGGCCTTTGAGTCCCTTATAAAATAGTATATATCATTGTTGGATCCAAAATATTATATATTAGCATAAGCACCTAATTCCAACAAATAATAAGGGGTTCCTAGTTCTTAAGACTAGGTTTCAGGGGCAGCTAGGTGGCGCAGTGGATAGAGCACCGGCCCTAGATTCAGGAGTACCTGAGTTCAAATCCGGCCTCAGACACTTTACACTTACTAGCTGTGTGACCCTGGGCAAGTCACTTAACCCCCATTGCCCCACAAAAAAAAAAAAAAAAAAGACTAGGTTTCCATTATCAACTGGGGTAGTCATCTTATATGTCAATACCCATAAAACATAAAATATTTTTAAACAATTATGTCAAAATCATACTAAAGGACATTTCAACCATATATCCAAAACATATACATTATTAACAGCAAAAAATATACTAATTATGAAATGTAAATGGTAAATAACAATAACCTGTGATCAAACATTAAATGTCAAACTGAGAATCTTTAATTTTTCTGAATATCTGGCTAAATATTCAGCTTATGTTTTTTACCTAAAATTCTTTAGAAAGACTGCAACACAAGTATTCAGTTGATGGAGCTATGAATTTGTCCATTCTAGAAAACAATTTGGATTTATGATTTTTAAAAAAGAGATAAAAATGTCCATACCCTTGTACCTACAGACCTTATTTGGGCAGACAACCCAAGGAGGGATCTGTCTTTGACAGAAAAGGTCCCATATGTGCCAAAATATTCATAGCAGCATTTGTGTTAGAAGAGTAATACCCATCAAATTGGGAATAAAATTTTAAAAGGTATGAAATGACAGAATATGAAGAATCTAGAGAAGCATGAAAAGATCTCTATGAACTGATGCAGAGTACAAGAAAAACAATTTATAGATTGACTCCAACAAAGTGGAAATAACAATGAAATAAAACTGAGCTGTATGATTATAATGAGCAAAATAATGAGCAAGGTAGGCCCCAGAGAAGAGTTGAGAAATGTGTATTTTCCTTCAGTGAACAAAAGGTACTCAGTGCTCTAGGTATACAGAGCACCCAGGATTCTGGGTGTAGGCCATGCATATAATCAGATAGGGGTAATGTGTTGGTTGATCATGCTGGACTTGTCCCCCCATCCCATTGCTTTCTTTTTTAATCTTTGTTACAAGAGATGGCTTGCTGGAAAGGGAAGAGGAGGGATATATTTAGAAATGAATGGGGAGCAGCTGGATAGCGCACCGGCCCTAGATTCAGGAGGACCTAAGTTCAAATTTGGGCTCAGACACTTGACACTTTATAGAACTTGAAAGTTAAGTCTTTAGAATATTTATCAAAATTTAATTAACTAAGTGGTCAAAACTGATCCAGGAGAAATTTCGAGTCAAAAGAAAAAAACCTATGATCAACTAGAGTATAACACCATCAGACATTTATCATACAAGACAATGGTATATTGTTTCTAGGTTGTTAGGGTTTGTTTGTTTGTTTGTTTTCAACTGGGGTTAAGTGACTTGCCCAGGGTCACACAGCTACTAAGTGTCAAATATCTGAGACCGGATTTGAACTCAGGTTCTCCTGAATCCAGGATCAGTGCTCTATCCACTGTGCCACCTAGCTGCCCCTTGTTAGGGTTTTTTTTAATTAAGTCTATAACCAGGTTTACATTAATGACCCACTGAAATTTTCTGCTACCTTAATCTCCAGATTTGCTACCAAAAAGAAAAGCAGTCAAAAGGAGTTAGTAGAACTTGCTACTCCTCGAAAAAAATGGTATACAAGTTATTTTATTCCTTAAAATATTTTTTGATTACTTAGATTCAATCAGAATATTAAAGATCTGAAATTAATTTTAAAAGTAATAAGTAGTTGGGGGCAGCTAGGTGGTACAGCGAATAAAGCACCGGCCCTGGATTCAGGAGGACCTGAGTTCAAATGCGGCCTCTGACACTTGACACTTACTAGCTGTGTGACCCTGGGCAAGTCACTTAACCCTCATTACCCTGCAAAAAAAAAAAAAGGTAATAAGTATTCGCTAAATCAATGCAATACACAGCCATATTTTAGAAAAGGGAAATCTAATTTTTTTGGAATGCCATGTTTCCTAATGTTTTAAAAATGTTGAATATTAGAAACAATTATTCCAGTGAATACCAAAATTATCAGAATTTTGTTTTCTTCTAATGACCTTAAAATTCTGGAGTCACTAAATTGAAGCTAAAAAACAAGAAACAAGCGAGTAACTTCACTGATTTAAATTATCTTTTACTTGTCTAGTCCTTAGTTACTTGGATTTCCTTTCAACTAAAGGAATACTTACACAGGATTTGATACATCGAACAACTACAACTACCCGACAGTAATTCTAATTGGGCAACAAAATGATCAATCAATCCCATTTTATTATACTTTTAACAGAAAATGCTTTGTAGTTTTAGATTTTTATCTTTTGCAAATGTTAAGTTTTAAAAGAAAAGCTAATCAAATTTACAAATAACTTTTCAAATACTGGCAGGGATAAGAAAGGAAAAGTTTATCCTATATACTCAAGTCCTTTTACCTCATTAAAATTCTAATCATTCTAATCACTCTAGTCTGTTCATTTCTTTAAAAGATACACTTAAAAAGGGTTAGTCTGTGTAATGTTCGTTTAAAAAAATCCTTTCTGGTATGTTTCTCTAGTCTACATTTTCTTTATTAGCTCAATAACTTTATCTTGGTTTGAAAAAATTTGGTGGTCTTGAGTACTTAGGCTGAAAAAGAGAAAACTGGTGGGGTGTGGGGTAGGAAAATGTTCACTGTCTTCATATATTTGAAGAGTTTTCAGGTGAACAACCTCTGCTTAGCCTTCAGAGGGCAGAAACATAACAGAGAGATGAAGGCATACTTCAGCTCAGTAAGGAAAAACGTCCTAATAAGAGTTCTCCAATAGTAAAACTGGATGCCTCCTGGGATAGTAACAACCCCTTCCCCATCACTGGGGGCCTTCAAGATCAGGCAGAATGGTTACTGCTTTGGATAGAGCAGAGTAGATTCAGACTTCAGGAATATTCCTCCTAATACTAAGCTCCTATGACACTCAGCAATTCACACACTACTATACCACTCCATCAAACTCTACAACTCAAATTTCTGCTTGACTCAAAGAATCACAGTATTGAGTTAAATTAATTTTGTTTATGCAAAGTAATGTTCTTACTGAAGTCCAGCCTTCTCAACCCAAAGACATGAGATTTCCACTTTGATTTAAACCATTTTCTACCTCCACACCTAAACCCAAGCACACTGAACCAAGCCTTATCATCCAGTGCTCAAACTGCTTTTTTCAATAGGCTTACTCTAACTCATCTAGAACCAAAATGAACCTAAAGAGCATTTACTCTTATTATTGAAAAGATTTAATTCAATTTCAACCTTCCTATTTACTATTTCTACAACCTAGAATTTGAATAATGAACGTCATTATTTTTGTTCCTTATTTTTCCAAGTGGCTCACTTCTTATAAAATGGTATAGATAATCAAATGAGGGCAGGACTTGAACAGTCACAATGTGTAAAACAGTTCCTCTCTTAACAGAGCAAAATCTTTTGTCAGTGGATAGACAATACTGTAATAAAATCTTTATGCCCAGCCTGTGTGCTAGCAGCATAGGCAGGTCACATTTGCAGGGCATTCAAGAGAAAATTAAGCTAAGGCATTATTCCCCTACACCACCCTTTTCATCTACACACTTCAAAGACATCACCAATAGAAGATGCTACCCATACCAAAACCAACCCAGAGCACAGGGCAATGGAAGCCCAGATGGTCTCTTTAAAGTCTGTCCCAACCCAACTTTCAAAGTGGCCTTTATACCCAGTCCCATAATCACAGGCCCAGATCTTTACTTATAACTGCTATTTACAAAAACTCGCATTTAAACAGCACACATACATAAATATGTACATAACAAACTTAGGGTTTAAACCTCACATACATACACATACACTCTTTCTCATCAAAGATTAACCCCAAATCTGGTATTAACAAGCTGTGCACTGCAAAACAATTAAGAAATCTCTTCTCTACCTAAAAAACAGTCATTGCAAAAATATGTCAAGGGGAGTTGATATTCCTATTCCCCCAAAAAAGTCAGGGGCAAATGAGAAGCCCAACATAAAGTGCACGATCCTATCTTCAAAAAAATAGCAACAGAGAACAGAACTAAGAAGGGTAAGCAGAAGGTGGAAGTGAAGAAGTCTGGATCTTTTTTCCTGCCCTTTAGTTTCTAATTTACTCTTTGACCTTTTTGATGACTATAGAAAAGGCCACATGAGAGAGGTAAAAGATGTGCTTAAGACAAATAGCACCCTTCCCTTCCCCCATTTTTCCTCTTCTTTTCTCCCAAAAAAGAGCTGTGTTTGTGCAAGCCTAGTCCCAAATATGGGAGAGAGAATGTGTGTGGAAGAACAATGAGCTCTCAGCCTGGGGAGAGAGAGAGAGAGAAAGAGAGAGAGAGAGAGAGAGAGAGAGAGAGAGAGAGAGAGAGAGAGAGAGAGAGAGAGAGTGTGTGTGTGTGTGTGTGTGTTCCCATGGACCTCAACAACAAGGAAATCAGCAAGCCAGCTCTCCACCTAGTCTAAGATACCAAAACAAAAACTGGTTTATAATTTACAGTAGAATAAACTCAGGGAACAAATCCAAGGAAAGAAATATTTACCCAGAGATCCAAAGATGTTTTTATTATCACACAGATCTATTCTCTCTCCCCTCCTCACCAACAGCCTAAGAATGAACAAGCCAATGTACACAAGGCAAAAAAGGTCTTCATTTTAAATTGAAAGCAATTATTAAAGCTGCAGCAAATCTAAACATAGGATACAATGATTTGCATAACATTAAAAGGTCTGTTCTGCAAACTATGAAGTTTCCCTTTTACTAGGTTTTTTTAAATAACAAAACAAAAATACTTAGGATAAGGCTATTTCACTACTCTTTCTTTCAAAAGTACTTTCTAAAATGCACCTTAAAATAGTAACACATACTGAAACATTTAAAGAACCCAGTCCCTCAAGGACACATATTTTGCTTGTCAATGTTATAAGTCTGTAATCCAGAAAAAATGCAAGCAAACCTTGGAAAAAAGGCAGAGGAAAATGACAATTCAACAATGAATCATTTTGTTTCCTTCTCAGAAACTTCTTAAACAACCAATTTCTGATGAAATGCAATGTGATGCGCCCCCCCCCTCGCAATACTACGGGGAAGTACTTATGTTCTTTCCACGTCCTTTCTTTAAAAAACAAACTAGAAGATAGCACCTCCAAAAAGAGTGCAAAACTGAAATATGACAGCCAGGTTTTTATTTAGATGTCTGTGACTGCTGATTCTGTATTATGTACAAATCACACAAAGCAGACTACAAATTTAAAGACACAGTACAAAGGGCAAACTGTTCCCTGATGGGAGGATGATAGTCAAGTTCCCCTCCACTAGCCCAGACTCTCCACATTCATTCAAGATATTCCCAGGCTGAACCATTTGGTTCCTTTTCCTCCCACAGGTCACAGTGATTCAGTCACAGAGATTAATTCAGCCATCGACATCTAAAACAAGAGCAGGAATAAAGGAGCAAAAGAAGGAAGCGAGTGGCACAGATAGATACATAGTTACTTTCCCCTCGATTAGGCCAAATGAAGTCCTTTGCCCTTTTAATCCTCACAATGGGTCGTCCCTGTACCCTCTTCACTTTCTCCAACTTACAGAACCCAGGCACCAATTCAGTAACAGCCCACCAATCTTGGGTTCCCACAGTCCAGGTGATTTACTCCCTGACCCCTAACTCCCCCACCCAAGGACCCCTCCCCAGCTCTTCGGTGGGGTGGGAGGACCATAAACAAGGAGGCGATGAGTTAGGGACTTACCTTTCCCTAATGTCCTACACCATTCAAAGGGGGTTTTGATGTGGCCCGGCTGCCTCTGAAAGTTGAAGGGGGGGGGTTAGGAGTGGGGGTGGAGGTGGTAATGTCTCGTTCAGGGGCAGCTGTGGGGACAGAGCTGGTAGGCTGGGAGAGGGGAATGAAAGGGTCTGTCGGGGGTGAGAGGGAAGGGAAGAGCTATGGGGTGCAGCCCCCCTTCCCTTGATCTTTAATGAGGTTTTAAACTAAGCCCCCCCCTCTCTCTCGGGGCTCAGGAGCCCGGAGGGATGACGCTTCAGAGGCAGGGCTCCAGGAGCATATCTTGTGGTTGGTTTCCAGGGGGAAGGGAGACAGAGGGGGAGGCTCCCCAGGAGGATGCAAAGTGTGGGGGGCAAGGGGGGGGTGTGATGGGGAGGATTATTTTTGAAAGGGGGGGGGCTTTTTCTTTCTTATTCTTTCTTAGACCAGGAGGGAAAATGAGGCAGAGACAATGTAAGAGAGAAGAGGAGGGAGGAGGAAGAGGAGGAGGAAGAGGAGGAGGAGGAGGAGCTGGAGGGAGGAAGGAAGGAGGCGGGGGCCACTGAGGGAACCACACTGAGGGTGAGTGTCCCCGCGCGCGCGCGCGCGCGCGTGGAGCAGAGGGCGTGCGGGGCGTGCGTGGGCGCGAGCGTGTGCGGCCGGCGAACGGACGGCGGCGGCGGCGGCGGCTGGGGCGGCTGGAGCGGAGGCGGCGGCTGAGGCGGCTGGGGTGGCCGGGGCTGAGGTGGCTAAAGCGGCGGCGGCTGCTGCGGCGGCGGCGGCTGCGGCTGAGGCAGCACCAGACCCTCCCCTCCCCCCGCCCCCGCCCCCCGGCGCGCGTCTGCCCAGGACCGGCCCACCTCCCAGTATCGAGCCTCCGCATTGGTCCAACCCGGGTCCATGACCCATGAGGAGGCTGGGCCAATAGAGGGAGGAGGGGACGAGGGCTTGGGATGGGACGGGATGGCGGCTGCGGCTCTCCTCTTGAAAAGAGAGGAGAGAAACAGCGAGAGGAGAGAAGAGAAAGGCAAAAAAGAAAGGAGACTTGGGGGAGAAGAGCTTGGAGAACCCGTGACGCCAGGGCTCGCGCTCGCAAGCTGGAGCAAGGGAGCGCGCGCGCGCGTCGCCGCGCGAGCCCCGGAGGTGTCTGCCGGGGAGGGGTGGGGGAGGGGCTCCTCCCTCCCGTCTCTGTTCTGTTCCTCCCTCCCCCTCGGGAGGGGGCGGGGCTGACCTCGTGCGCTCACCTTCTTAAACAACCCCCCCCCCCATACACTTACTCCTCGCCTCCTGTAGCCAGACGTGCCCAGCCCCCGCGCGTGCCCCACTTCCCCACCCCACTCGCGACCAACCGCTCCTCCTCCTCCTCCTCTGGGGGGTCGCGTCCCTCTAACCCCCTGCTCCCACCCAAAAAAACACCGCACTGAGGGCAACTCAAAACAAGGGATTTGTTGACTACACCACCCCCACCCCCACCCCCGCAGTGAGGACGGGGGTCGGGGGAGGGGATGGCGTTGGGAAGGAAAAGAAACCGCCCCCCACCCACCCCAAAAAAAAAGAACACAGCAAAGAATGACTAAGGGTATGCGATTTCTTGAGTTCTTTCCTCCCCAGGAGTAAGGAGTGGGTTATGATTTTGAGGAGAGTGACGTTGGAAAAAAAACCATTTATTTCCGCGCCCCCTCTTCGGGATGAGCAATGGGTTTTGGTTTTATTTAGAGTAAGTGGATGGGATGAGGAGAGGTCCGTTGGGAAAACTAAAAGCAACACTTACCCACACACACTCCTCAAAAAATGCACTAGAGGTGCAACCTTTGTTGAGATTGTTTGATTATCCTCTTCCAGAGGAGTAAAGGATGGGTCTTGTTTGCTTCAAAAAGGATACCCCAGTAAATAAAAGTAGCCCCCTCCAAAAAATTAAAAGAGCAAAACTCAGGATATGGTAGATTTGTTGACTGCCTCCACCTCAGAAATAAAGGATGGGTTTTAGAAGGGAGAAGGTCTGTAAAAATCAATGTTGGGATGGGAAACCCTTCCTCAAATCACAGCCCCCTTTTTCCCTTCCGAAAGAAAAGAAAAACCAACACATGAAGCCAAATTCAAAAGATCATAAATGTGTTGCTTCCTCTTCCCCGTAAGGGGTAGATTTTTTGTTTCAATAGGAGAACTTAGGTTAAAATATAGGAGCAAACCGCCCCCCCCCGGGGAAAAAAAAAACTATACCAGGAGATGGAGATACTGCTTGATTTTTGCTAAAGAGGAGCTAGCAAGGGAGTCTGTTTTGTGGGTATGGGAAAAGGTCTGTTGAAAAGCTGGAAGGAAATTACCCAAAAAACCACACATGGCACAATTCAGGAGATAGATTCATTTATTGTCCTCCACACTCAGGAGAGAGAAGTGGATTTTGTTTTTATTAAGGGAAGGGCTTTAGGGAAAGAAACACCCTCAAAAAGCTGACCCCAGCTCCTAAAATTACCCCCATCCCCCTAAACAGAAAAACCGATACAAAGCATAAACCAGAAGGTGGGAGATTTGTTCCCACTGAAAGGACCGAAGAATGGGTTTTGTCTTTAACTGGGGTAGGAAGTGAGGTTTAGGGTTGAAAAGTCCATAATAAAAACCACCACACAGAAAAACTCAAGAAGATGTGAAAGTCAATCCACACTGAAAGGAATGTGGGATGGGTTTTGTTTTATTAGGAAGGATTATAGGGAGATGGCTTATTGAAAAGCTGGAGGTGGGGTAACCCCTCCAAAAAAGAAAAAAAAGGAAACTGAAAAGAAAAAGAGTCGAGAAATGGGAGACCCATTGCCCATTGAAAGGAGCAAAGATTTTGTTTTTATTAGACAGTTTGAAGAGAGGTCTCTTTAAAAGATGGCAGGTAATATTCCCTTTAGAAGCTGCAGAGAAAAGATCTAAGGATGTGGGCAATTCTTTGACTGCTCCCTTCAGAGGAGAGAGGAATGGATTTTGTTCGGGTTTGGAAAACGTATGTAGAAAATGTTAGAGAGGATTCACACTCTTCCCCCCACCCCACCCCCCAAAATAAAACTGCCTTTAACAACCACACTGCAAAACTTAAATGGGAGAAAGCTGCTGAAAGGAGTGAGGGGGTGTATTGTTTTTATTGAGGTGGGGTGAGTTCTGGTGAAAAGCTGGGGCATGTCCCCAAAATACCCCTCAAAAATCATCACAGAAAAATTCCGGAGATAAGAAATTCATTGGTTGCACATACATGAAGAAGTGAGGCCAAATTTGGGGGGCTTTTGGGGGGGAGTTGAAGAGAGAAGGTCTATGAACACAAAAAAAAAGGCTGGAGGAGGGTGCAAAAAAGACCAGGGCACGGAGAACAACTGGAGAGATGGGAAGACTACTGAAAGAAGTGAGTGATTTTTCTAGAGCACCTCCCCCCAAAAAGGAAATCCTTTCCTTAGGGGAGGGGACAACCAATGAATCTCTTGTCTAAGTTTTACCTGTGTGGTGATTTTTGCAGGGTATTTGCGGGGAGGTGCCCAGGCTTTTCATCAGAACTCACCCCACTTCAATATAAAAACCAAAATACACCCCTCACTCCTTTCAGCAGCTTTCTCCAATCTTAAGTTTTTCAGTCTGGTTCTTAAGAGAAGGCTGTTGTGAGAGTTCATTTTCCACATACCTACTCCAGATCAAAACCTGTCTCTCACTCCTCTGAGGGGAACAAAGAATTGCCCATCTCCTTAGCATTTTTTTTTTTGTAAAGCTTTTTTGGGAAGCATGTTGCCTACCAACTTTTAAAGAGACCTCCCCTCAAACTCTTTGCCTAATTTAAAAAACAACTCCTTTTAATGGGCAATGGATCTCCTATCTTCTTGCATCCTTATGGGAGGGGGTGTTTGTATTAGGGTAATGGTGAAAAGGCTACTGAGAAACTAAGATAGTACCTAAAACAGTTCCCCCAAACCATTAAACAGCAAAACTCAGTTGTGAATTTCGCCAACTGAAAGGAGTGTTGAAAAGCTAGGAGGAAAAAGTGTCTCCAAAAAACCCCACTATACACCATAAGACTAAATAGTAGTGAGATTCACTCAGAGGAATAAAAGATGGGTTTTTATTTTATTTGAATGGATGAGAGGTCTTATGAAAAGTAGAGGGGGAAACCTGCCCCATCTAAACCCTAAACCCATCATGATGCAGACCAAAACTTGGGAAGATGGAAGATTTGTTGCCCTCTCTGAGAAGTGAGAGATAAATGGTAGTTTTATGGGGGGGGAGGAGACATGTTTGCAAATCTAAGAGGACAATTGACCACTCTCCTCCTCCACCACAAAAAAACCACACCATACATTCATTGAGAGAAGTGGGATAGAGTTTGTTTTTACTGGGGTGATGGTGAAGAGTGTAAGGTATTTGGGTAAGGGGGGTTGGGGTGCATTGCCCAACTGAGATACTGCTTCATTCCTGAGCTACCTCTCCTTACAGCCTCAGAAACAGCCCAAGTAGAAGGGGTGGGGAAAGCTCTCAGGGAGAGGTGAAAGAGGGATTTCAGGTTTGGTGGTTTGGGGGAATTTGCTTGTTTATTTTACAACCGAAGGAAACACATCCTTGTGTGAGTCCAGCCCTTCCTTTCTTTGCCCTGTGCTTTTTTTCAGTTCTCAAACAGACTTTCTGAAAAGGGTGTGTAAATCTTGAGGACAAGGGCTGGGCAGCCCAAGCAGCAAGGCGCCACAGGCTCTGTCCTGGGCTTCTGAAATGTAGCAAACATTTGTTCAAATGCCAGTCAATAAGCAGGTAATGTGTAAGGAAGACTTTTACTCCAGAAGCTTCCTAGTAAAAATGACGAGTCTAGCCTCTAGCTTTGACTGAGGCTGACCGAACAATGTACAAAAGCAAAACTGACCACTTTGGGTCCTATTTCTAAATAGAAGGGAAAGGTCAGAAGTAGCTCTACCAACAGTACCTAAGGAGATTTGGGCCAATCCCTTTCCAGCTCTATGCCAAGAACCTGCAGAAACAAAATCATATTTGACATGTTTTTTTCATCACTTCTCTTTCAATCTTTGAAGAACTCAATTCCTACCCCCATTTCAGGGACCACACTAGGTTTCTCTGGTTATCTATAAGTGTGCCAAAATTCTCAGAACCAATTTTACTTAAACATTTTAAAGCTTTAATTTATATCAAGTAACACTTTTTGAAAGAGGTAGGGAAGTGTCAAGACTTTTTTTTTAGAGGTATCCCATTTCCCAAAAAAAGTGTACAATAACTCATTATTTTTTCTTATTACTAAAAATGTACAAAATTTCCTAAACTTCCCACATACTATATTTCATAGCTATTAGAAGAATTTTAATTAAAAACAAAAATTAAAATGAACTGGATCTGAAATCTAGTTCATTGATACAATAAGATCTATAATGAATACTTACTAAATTCAGGGCTCTAGGAGAAGTCTACTGTAAATTAGTCCATTATTGATTGAAAATGTTCATGTAAACCTTTTTAATTAGGTGTGTTTTGATTGCTATACAATGCATTCTTATTTTAGTACTTGTGAACCATATATAACAGAATAATTCAATGATAGCACATATTTCAAACAAAAATCCTCTGTTCATTTATTTCTAATCAAAATGTTAATTTTCTCTTTGGCAGCACTACTCAGGTTATAATTTCCACATTCAACAGCTTCTAACTTTCAAGAAACAATTTAGCCTAATAGATCATTGGACAATGGACCAGGAGATCTAGGAATAAGTCAATTTTACCCCTAAGCTTTCTGGGAGACTTCCAGCAAATAACCTCTCTGCTGCAATTTCCTCAGCTATAAAGTGGGAACCCTAATGCATGTTCTTTACATAGCTCACAGCATTCATATAAGAACTGAATTTAAAGAAAATAATAAAATCAATAAAATGCTTTGAGCATCCTGGATTTGGGTGGAACTATTTAACATCTGTTTGAAAATAATAAAGGGAAAAGAGCTTTGGTCCAATCACTCTCATTTCAATAATATCTACATGTAAAAGAAGCACTGTTTCTAATCCAGGTTAAACTACATAGCTCTTGAAGGGATATTACTCTATAGTGATGCTTCTAGAGTAGGCATTATGGATGTGTTATCATTCAGTTAAGAGGTTTCTATTTCAGTATTGCTGCGAGAATTACTTTGGGAAGAACCACTGCAACAGTTCTTAGTGATTAATACTAATTTTTCTCACTCGTAAAGATGTGGCAATAGAAGTATCTAAAATGGAAATATCTCGTAATTTGTTCCCAAGGGAAACTGGAAGGCACCAGGGTCAGACATACAGCAAATAAGCTTTTTTTAACCTTTGCAATCATACATAGGCAGCTAGGTGGAGCTGGGGATAGAGTGCCTGGCCTGGGGTAAGAAAGATTCATCTTCATGAGTTCAAATCTGGCCTCAGACACTTACTAGTTGTATGGTCCTGAGGAAGGCACTTGGCCCTATTTGCCTCAGTTTCCTCATCTGTAAAATGACTCCAGTATCTTTGCCAAGAAAACCCCAAAAGGGCTCATGAAGAATTGGACATGACTGAAAAATGGTTGAACAAACACATATCTGATCACAGGTAAGAACATACATAGCCCACTGAAATGCCACAAGACCAAGAAGCCATATTATACATTCTTTTCCAGGATCTAAGAAATATTTAACTTAACAAATGTAGTCATTACCCCTACCACCACCACCACCAAGTTGGATGGGCTTACTGAACTCTATTAAATTCAGTTCAGAAACATTATCTTCTACATAGAAGGCACTGTACTAAGTACTAGGATTACAAAATCCACAATTTAATAGATCCTGCCCTCAAGGAGCTTACAGTCTATTGGGGGAATTATGTCAGGTGCCCAGATAAGGAAATAGGGCATTATATAAATAACAGGGCTTTGTTGTGCACATACAGATCAGCTTAGTGGGGGGCACTCATCCAGGAACTTGCTTCTGAGAGATGTTCTGTGTCACCCACCACCCCAACTGAAACATTCTTTCTATTGGCTATGTATGCAAAACAGGCCCCACTTTCAATGCTACTAGACTGAGACAGTCTCACTGTCCTTTCAGCTGCACCCAGGGGGTGAAGGCCCTGTTCACCCCCAGCATGGACACTTTGAACTAAGCCCAATGTCAGGAAAAGCTACCTTCTCCACCCATTATAGGGCTTTTGGCCCTAAAACAGGGTTGAGATTTTGGTCTGTTTTGTTTGTTCCTTTCAGTTCTAGGCACAGGTGATGGAGTCCCTAGGGACTCTGGAGGTAGGATTCGAGGTTGAATGTCACTAGCACCCCAACATTTTCAACCCCAGAGAAACTAGAAGTCTAGGGGAGCTTTGGACTTGGAACTTTGGGGAACCATGCTATATAAAAACTGAGTTTAACTGTAAATCTATTCACCCCACTTCCCTCCCTAGAGACTGAGGTGGCAGAGAAAATTATGCCCCACCCCAGGTGTTGGGGTAGATGTTTGCATATTTGTTAATATCTTTAAATATTCCTTCATTGTAGCTAGGTGGCACAGTGGATAAAACACCGGCCCTAGATTCAGGAGGACCTGAGTTCAAATCTGGCCTCAGACACTTGACACTTACTAGCTGTGTGACCCTGGGCAAGTTACTTAACCCTCATTGCCCCCCCCCAAAAGAAAACCTTAATTAATTAATTGGTTGATTGAGTGATTAAATAATTAATGTTCCTTCATAAAAACTAATCTGAATGTTAAGTGGTTAAATGAAACTGGGATTCAAAGGGCCCCTAAAGAAGAGAAGAGAGGAGAGAAATGGGGAGAGAGGGGAGGGGAGGAGAAGAGAGAACAGGACAGGAGAGGAAAGGAGAGAAATGGGAGGAAATTACCTCAAATGACCTTTGTGTTTAAGCCCTGCCTGCTATTTCCAAAACAAACAAATGAATGATTGAACAAAAAACAAAGAAACAAATTTTTTTTAAAAAGGAGGGAGCCCTAAAATAAGGAGAATAAAATCAGTAGGGGCTTGAGCCCAGTGTTACTATACACACCCACCCACTACCTTTTGCGTACTAGAGGACCCTGGGAACAAGTACAATATAATACAGAGATATCAATATCAAGAGATAGAGAACATGAAAAACAGGGGGCATCTGGAAAGGCATCATGAATGTAGGAAGAAGCATATGAACTTTGAAGGAAGCTAAAAGGAGGTAAGGAGAAAGTGCATTCCAGACATGGTGGGGAAAGCCTGTGCAAAAAGCAGAGTTAGGGGGGCAGCTAGATGGTGCAGTGGATAGAGCACTGGCCCTGGAGTCAGGAGTACCTGAGTTCAAATCTGGCCTCGGACACTTAACACTTACTAGCTGTGTGACCCTGGGCAAGTCACTTAACCCCAATTGCCTCACAAAAAAAACCAAAACAAAACAAAAAAAGCAGAGTTAGGACAAAGAAACAGCTAGTAGATTCTATTCTCAATAAGCTTTAGGAAACATAAGTTGTTCTATTGATTCTTTTTTTGGTTTTTTTGGTGGGGCAATGGGGGTTAAATGACTTGCCCAGGGTCACACAGCTAGTAAGTGTCAAGTGTCCGAGGCCAGATCTGAACTCAGGTACTCCTGAATCCAGGGCCGGTGCTTTATCCACTGTGCTATCTAGCTGCCCCCCTGCTCTATTGATTCTTAAAACATGAGAAGATACATTGGAGACTTTATTAAAGTTTCTATACTGCATTGTAGAAGCAAAATGGGACCTAGCTTCTCTGTCCAGAGGAACACAGTGGATATCCTATCTGCACCCCAGAGATGTCAGGGTCTATGAACATATGGATTCTTATACCCTGGGAACTATCCTTAATAATTCACCGAAAGAATTCAAGCTTCAAAACAAGTGAATTATTCTTGCCTTAAATGCCTCAAGCAGACTGAGTGTATTCTAACAACCCTTGTAACATACTTCAGCCTTCATGAATTTCCTGTTCCTGTGCATTTTCCCTGAAAATAGTTTCCAAATTTCTGTAGTGCAAATACGGGCCAATAATGAGCTTCAACTCACCTTCAATTACATTTATTCAGGTTGAACGATTGAGCAGCTTCCATTCCTTTCTCAGTGCTCTCCTGGTGATCATGCCACTGCCAACTCTCACTATGCATTTACTAACAATGTATTTGCGCTTTATAATTTGTTGTAAAACAGAATTGTTCCCGTCTCCAACCTTTTCCCTCAGGGCAGATAAGTAACATCTGGATAGCGTTCGGAAGTTCGTGCAGTGAGCTGGAATGGAGAAATGGGTGATTATTGGGTTTGTTATAGAAGGCGTGTGCATGTATATGCACAGAGATGAAACAACTTTTCAAAAAAGGGACCAAGATGTAAAGCCTTTCTTTGCTTGAATATGATTCTGATTATGGGATGTGATAAATGGATCTTTGCAGTTTCTGGATGTCGATTTTATTTTATTTCATCCAATGTAAAATTGGGTCTGGCTAACATGTTCCAGATCTCTAAGGAAAACTCTGGTACTGCTAAAATTGGCATCAGTGATTCAGTGGAACTGACACTCTTCCCTTTTGAGTCAATGCTTAGCAAATGCCACAACATGTTGTCTGGGGGCATTGGGCTGTTGTCTTTCACATGAAATCTAAACCCAACATCTGACTCCTGACCACTTACAGTTATTAAAAAAAATAAATCTCAAAGGACTTTGCATAAGAATGGAGGTGGGGAGGTGGGATGTCCTGGCCAGATTCCAACTTTGATAATTAACAGTCATCCTCTTTAGTCTTCCTGCCACTTCAATGAGATGTAATATTCCACAATTCCTGTTATAAACAGCTGTGGACTGTTAACTGTGCACTGCCAAATAGCTAGTGAATTCCACCCTAGAGGAAGTTGCATTTCAAAATGAATATCTTCTCCCACATATTTATAAATCACTTAGGTATACTTTGGCAGAAAGGTATTGTTTTCTAAATATATTAGGAGCATAATAAGCAGGGACTTATAAATTATCTACAAGCCTAGTTTTATAGATGTAAATGCCAACTGAGAAGAATATGAATTACATAAAAACTTAAGAAAGAGAGGAGACTCTTCTGGTACAGATAAGTTTATATTGCAACTAAAAAATAAGGAAACAGTTTCTAATACTTTTGCTTTAAGATTCTGGTTCATGGGTAGATGTGACAGGGAAAAAAAAAAACAGATATGAGAAAAAAGGAGGTGGGCCAGTTATTCATTGAGAGTGAAGGATAACAGATGGACAGCCTGAACGTACCCTGGGATCCGCCAAATGTGAAAAGAACTAGAGGAAGGCCTGCAGCATGTTGGGCAAATCCTCTAAGAAGGCTTTAGGAAAAGAACTGGACAAGAGTCTCCCAGGATGAGGAGGCGTGAATGAGTCGTCATTGGCAGGAGCAAAGTATCCACAGTGGCGAGATCACAAATAGCATGCTTTTAAAAGGGTTTGTTTGGGGGGCGGCTAGGGGGCGGCTAGGTGGCGCAGTGGATAGAGCACCGGCCCTGGAGTCAGGAGTACCTGAGTTCAAATCCGACCTCAGACACTTAACACTTACTAGCTGTGTGACCCTGGGCAAGTCACTTAACCCCAATTGCCTCACTAAAAAAAAAAAATGTTTGGGTTTTCTCTAAAAGCTGCAGGGATAGTCCTTCACTTTGCCAACTTTATCCCAAAGAACCCTGGCCTTTTCAAAGTATAAAGGCAATGAATAGAGTGTCATGCCTCAAGACACTTCCTAGCTGTGTGGCCCTGGGCAGGTCACTTCACCCTGCTGGCCTCAGTTTCCTCCTCTGTAGAATGAGCTGGAGAAGGAAATGATGAACCACTCCAGTATCTCTGCCAAGAAAATCCCTAATGGGGTCATGGAGAGTCAGGACTGAAATGAGTCAACAACAAAAATCAGCAAAATGCTTGCTACATATTTGATTGGCTTCCAATTCATTTTCTTTCTGAACTGAGAGGGGAAGAAGCACTTACATAGTGCCCTCTTTGCCAAAATGATCTCATTTGATCCTCAGAACAATTTTGCCAGGTAGGTGCTTCTTTTATCCCCATTTTACATTTGAGTAAACTGAGGCAAACAGAGGTTGTGGTCACACAGCTCGAGAGTACCTGAGACCAGATATAAACTCAGGTCTTCCTGATTCTGGACCCAGGGCTATATCCACTGCGTGACCAGCTGTCTCTGGTGGAAAAGCCTCCTAATTGGTCTCCTTGTTTCCAGTCTCTCCCTTCTCCATCCTGTGCATAGCTGCCAAAATAATCTTTCTGAAGCATACAAGCTGATGATGTTGCTACCCTACTCCAGAATCTTCAGTGATTTCCTATTGACTCTAAGATAAAATATAAATTCATCTGCCATGTAATTCATAATCTTGTTTCTATCAATGTTTCTAGACTTCTTTTTACATTGCTCTCCTATGTTCTAGCTAAATTAACCTACTAGTTGCTCTTTAAATTCAGTTTTCCATCTCTGGCCTACATATCTTTGCACAGGTGCACCCTCATACATAAAGTGCCCTCCCTCCTCATCTCTACCTATTGGAACCTCTAATTTCCTTGAAAAATCAATGTATATGTCATCTACAGAAAACCTTTACTGATCCTCCAATTTGTTAGTACTTTCTCCCTACTCAAATTATCTTACACTTATTTAACATTTTATATTTTGTATCCCTCAGTAGAATATAAATTCCCAAACCTGGAAAGACTTACATGAATTGATGCTGGCTGAAATGAGTAGAACCAAGAGAACATTGTACATAGTATCAACAACATTGTGTGATGATCAACTGTGATAGACTTAACTCTTCTCAGCAATACAATGATCCAAGACAATGCCAAAAGGCTTATGGTGGAAAATGCCTTCCACAATCAGAAAAAGAACTATGGAGTCTGAGTGCATATAGAAGCATACTATTTTCACTTTTGTGGTTACTTTTTTGTTATTGTTCTTGTTTATTCTTTCTTGCATTTTTTCCTTTTGTTCTGATTCTTTTCTTACAACACGAGTAATGTTGAAATATGTTTAATATGATTATAATATATAATCTGTATCATATTGCCTGCTGTCCTGGGGAGGGAGGAGGGAAGGGAGCATCTTTGTTGCATGTGTTGGGGCTAGAGATAGGAAAACAAAATGAAAAACAGTTTCTACCTCTCAAGGAGTTTGCATCTTAATGATTCTCTAGATCAGGGCTTCTTAAATTTTTCCCACTCTCTACCTCTTCACCTGAGAAATGTTTACGGGACGGACCCTAGCTATATAGGTGTATAAAATAGGTATACATAACCTTTTACTGTTGCCAAAATTTTCAGGACCTCCACATTCAGTTTCATAACTCTATATGGGGTCATGACCCACAATTTAAGAAGCTTTGCCTTAGAGAGGGTGAGGTCCTCCAGATGACCCTGTCTGCAGTTGAAATTGTACTAATTTCATCGAGCCTTGGAACATTACAGAACCTCCTACAAGAAATCTGCAATCAGTAAAAGGAGTTTGGTCTGAACACCCACACAAGAAAGATCAAGTGGATGAAGAATGCTTATTGCCCAGATTGCAACAAGCATCTGGACATACAACCTATACAGTTTATCTATGAGTATATATACATGGGATAGACAGTTCAAATAGATAATGAGTTGGACCTAACATTGAACATGAAGAAAGTGGACTAAATCACCTTCGGTAATCTGTAAATCTCCTTTAATAACCCAAGCTTCCTATGAAATAAAAAAGCAATCTTTTTGCTGCTGCTGCTGCTCTACTGCTACCACCACCACTACATAAATAATAATAGAAATAATTTTTAATGCAAACATTTATGTAGCACCTGCAGTTTTGCAAAATGCTTGACATATATTATCTCCTTTCATTCTCACAACTCTTTGAGGTAGATGCTATTATTATCTTCATTTTAGAGATGAGGAAACTGAGGCACAGAGAGATTAAGTGGCATGTTCAGAGTTACATATGTTAGTAAATGTGTTAGGCAAGATTTGGACTCGGGTCTTCCTAACTCCAAGACCCCCCCCCTCTAGCCACTGTGCTACCTAACTGCTTATAGATCTATGCCAAGATATATACCAAGGATCTATGCCAAGATTTTACCAGTGTTATTGTATTGGAATAACATATGGAAAACAACAGTCTCCAAAGAAGAAAAAATGAATATCACACAGAAGCCACTGGAAGGATGCTTGGTAGATGGGAGCAGATTGCAACATATAACCAACAAGGTACAAGGAAGAACAACAGGAGTTAAGGATATCATGAAGGAATTGTTTTATAAG
Organism: Dromiciops gliroides; assembly: GCF_019393635.1. Taxonomy (NCBI): domain Eukaryota; kingdom Metazoa; phylum Chordata; class Mammalia; order Microbiotheria; family Microbiotheriidae; genus Dromiciops; species Dromiciops gliroides. The sequence continues at coordinate 626,754,404 of NC_057863.1, read as the reverse complement.
AAGGAGAACAAAAGTCACAGAGTAAAGACAGACAGGAATGGGTTGCAGTCTGTTTTCTGGGAAGCAATTGGCAAATCATTGAAATCAAGGATCTTTTTGGGTATCTTCAGCACTACTAAGCCAGCAACTTGCTTAATTGAATTGAATCTTAATGTTATGTGTATGTCCCTAGCACTGACCATTATGTTGCTTTTTCTTCTTCTTTTTTTTTTAAAGTGAGGCAGTTGGGGTTAAGTGACTTGCCCAGGGTCACACAGCTAGTAAGTGTTAAGTGTCTGAGGCCGGATTTGAACTCAGGTCCTCCTGAATCCAGGGGTGGTGCTTTATCCACTGTGCCACCTAGCTGCCCCATGTTGCTTTTTCTTTTTGTCCCACAACCAAGGTTTCTTTATTTCAGAATGTTCCCCAAACTTGGCTTCTCTTATTTCCAGATGTCCCTACTAATAATCAAACATCCAGAATAGCATCGACGAAGTAACTTTTCCAAGTTTAAAGTAGGAGATGAGCAGTGTGTCAGAGAAAAAATATAAAAACAAAATTGAACACAATCATATGTAGTTTTCTGATATAGCTGTTAAATGCTCTTATACTTGGTATGTGACTATCCTTGTAGAAGAGTAAAAGAGGCCAAGGAAAGAGGGAAAACAGTTAAAGTTAGTTTCATTTTAGCTTTTGTCAGTGGGAATTTTTAAAAATCTAACTTCTCTAAACAGTTCTAAAATTTGGGGGGGGGAATAAAGACAATGAAAACAGCTACTATATTTAACTAATAATCTACAATGCAGCATGGCATTGTGGATACTAATTATAGTCAGACCTGGGTTCAAGATCCACCTGTGACACATGCTAGCTTATGACTCTATGCAAGTTCCTTTACCTCTCTCTCTCTCTTGCAGGGCAATGGGGGTTGAGTGACTTGCCCAGGGTCACACAGCTAGTAAGTGTCAAGTGTCTGAGGGCAGGTTGAACTCAGGTTCCTTTACCTCTCAATGCTCTAGATAACTAAGACCAAAAGTTTCAGAGAAAGTACCAAATTAGTAAAGTTTCCTTACCTGAGGGTGTCCTATACCAATGAAATTACAAGTTCAGTCTCTATCCCTTATACATAAATAATGCCCTTAGTCTATAAATGTAAGGACAGCAATGGTAGGGTCAAGCAAAATTATATCTGTTCAAATTTCAAATGGCAACTTGTGACCTAACAAGAGTTCATAGTTCGTGGGATCTAGAGCTAGAAGAGACTTTCTATATTTAATGCAACTCCCTCATTTTACAGAGGAGGAAACTGAGACCCAGAAAAGTTAAGAGAATATGGCCTAGAAATGATAAATGTTGGAAAGGACGTGGAAAAACTGAGACACTAATGCACCATTGGTGGAGTTGTGAACTGATCCAACCATTCTGGAGAACAATTTGGAACTATGCCCAAAGGGCTATAAAACAGCACACCCTCTTTGATCTAGCAATACCACTACTAGGTCCATATCCCAAAGATAATTTTAAAGGGGGAGGAAAGGAGGGAAAGGAACCATTTGTACAAAAAATACTCATAGCAGCTCTTTTTGTGATGGCAAAGAATTGGAAATTGAAGGGATGCCTGTCAGTTGGGAAATGGCTGAACAACTTGAGGTATATAAATGGAATATTATTGTGCTATAAGAAATGATGAGCAAAGCTGGTTTCAGAATAACCTGGAAAGACTCATATGAGCTGATGCAAAACAAAGTGAGCAGAACATTGTGCACTGTAACAGCAACATTATATGACAATCAACTATAATAGAATTGGTGGGCTAGAATTTGGGGTCAAATTGATTGTGAGTCATCCCAAAGGAATTACAAGACTCAGTGACTCAGTTTCCCAAGTTTTATTGCAATACTGTGGGTGACCACAGGGAGAGAACCAGAAAAGTGGAAAGGTATCTCTCCAATAGTGAAAGAAAAGACAGTTATATTTATAGTATGGATAAATTGATTATCAGTCTCATTACAATAATCTCCACCTTGGGGAGGTACAGGGGAGGGCCTGTCCTTCTCATTATAATATTCTCCACCTAGGGATGTTTCAGGGGAGGGTTTATCCTAATTTGGAGTTCCTGGGGTCCTAAGCCAACCCCCGAGGCAGGTACCTTTTTCAGTGGAGGTGTGTTTTGAGGGTTTACGCATCATAAGGTGAATCTGGGGACAAATTTGGCCTTTTCTGCGCATGTCTCTTTCTGATTCCCATGGCTAGTTTCAAAATATAATCATTTTTCATTAGAATTTCTATAGGTTGTCTTTTTTTCCTTTATTGTTATGTTGACCTAACCCATTCTGGTCCATTATGGATGCTGATCACTATGGGTAGGAGAACCTAACATAAGTTATCCATTAACTGAGATCTGACTCCCTTTTAGAGCTAATATCTGTACTAGAGCTTGGGTCTTAGGTTTTTCTGTTAACCCTTTTTTCACCTCCTACATCAGAATGAGCTGTTCTCAGCAATACAACGACCCAAGACAACTCCAAAAGACTCATAAGGAAAAATACTTTCTACATCCAGAGGAAGAACTAATCTTGCCTAACTAATTCCAGAATCTGAATACAGATTGAAGCATACTGTTTTCACTTTCTTTATTTTTTTAGTTTTTAAAAATCTTTCAGTCTGCTGCTTCTTCTACAAACATGACTAATATGGAAATACATTTTACATGATTGCATATATATAACCTATATCAAACTGCTTACAGTTTTGGGGGTGGGGGGAAGAGAGAAAATTTGGAACTCAAAATTTTTAAATGAATGCTAAAGTTTGTCTTTATATGTAATTAGAAAAAATAAAATACTGTTAGATATTGAAATCTCAGACAGAGAGAGAGAATATGGCCTGAGTTTAGCCTTGATTTGAAAAAATAGCCTTGATCTGGTGAATTGGGTAGGCAGAAAGCATAACTTTTTTCTCAGGACATGAAATCTTGAAGAAAAATAGATACTACAAATAAAAGAGGTTTTATTCAGTCTTGCTAATTAACAATAAAATAGATGAACATCAAAACCCAATTAGAAACAGCAGAATCCTGAATTCTTGCCATCAAAGGCAAAGAAAGGCATACTGCCTGAGAGATTGCACACCTACAAGGTGAACTAGTGTTAAAGATTTAGAAAATGAAAGCTGACAGCTACCCAATTGTACTTTATAAGATTCTCAGATAGATTAAAAGAAACAACTCTCCACCTCGGAGCCCATAATAAAATACTAATGGGAAATATTAGAGACAAGTTTTTATGACAGCAAGAAAACACTCCAATCTTCCATTTCTGTCCAGATTGTGCAGAACCTCAGAGCAGGACACGAATACAGACACTGGCTAGTCCAACTTGCACTTTCCTGAAAAGCTCCTCAACGACACCCCCAACCAAAGGTCACCCACCAAGTAGTCATCTTAGAGATGAGGCAAAAACTCTGACCTTAAGTTATAAAGCACCAGTACAGACATTCATTTTTCTGATCAAAATTAGACAACTGACTGATAGGCTTTGCTCAATAAATAATATTTCTGTTGTCTTGGCCAAGGTGTCCACATTCTAGGAACTGAATTTAGTTAGATTCAGTTCAGGAAATAACTTTAGCATAGGACTCACAAGACACTCTTGCTCAAGACTCATTGCCCAACAAAACCTCTATCATCCATTGTGCAGAAAACAATTAGGGTCACCATTACCTTTCTCTGTCTTCAACCTCATTGGCAAAGTCATCTTTCTCAGGGTGACTGACCAGCCAGTTACATAGGCTAGTTCACAGCTGATAATTTTGGTAAAATCAATCCAGAGTCTACAGATAGCTGGTTTCCTAGGAGACTTCCTTCAATGTAAACATCAACAAATTAAGTGTCAGGGAAATCAATGAAGTCACATTCAGATAAGAAAACAAGTGGTAGAGAGACAGGATGGGCATGAGCTGGGTAACTAGGCTGCTACTGACTGCCCTTCACTAGAAAGAGGGCCATAGCATGAGGCAATAGAAGCTGCTTTGTGTTTCACAAAATCTTAAGCATTCATTCCCTCCCTCCCTCTCTCTGTCTCTATCTGTTTTCTCTCTCTTCTTTTTCTCCTCCTCCTCCTTTTTCTCTTCCCTCTGTACCCTCTCTTCTCTGTCCTCCCTTTCCCTCCCTCCCTCTGTTTCTCTGTCTGTCCCCCCCCCCCAACACACACACATATCCCTAGCATCTCACCACTGAGTTATTATTATCATATTATCTGGTCACCTCTCCCAGAGGTGAAGACTTAATTCCAGAAAGAACGGTAAGAAAACAGGCAAGGTTCTCTAGGTTTTTCATGGTTATTAAACTCTTCTGGACACAAGATGGTGTCTACAAACAATAAACTTGAATGCAAAGGTTAAAATGATCCAGGGTGAACAAATACCAAGCTTTTGAAATGCATCAGCGTTTATCATCCCGAAAAGCAACTCAGTCAAGCAACTAGTTCCTAATCAATGATTAGACCTCAAGAATGTAGCTGGATTTAGTTACAGAGTTACTGGCCATTTAGCATTGATGTGAATAAGATTACATTCATCTGTAAATAAGAGACAAAATAGCCTCGACTTCATCTTACTCCCTTCTAAGTATTCTGAGTGCTGGTCACACTGAAATCTCTGAGAGTTCCCTGTGCTTTCCTGCCTCCATGCCTTTGCTCAAGCTATTTCCTATCGCTAAATTGGCCTTTCTTTTTCCTCTTTGACTATTGAAATACCTATTCTCTAAAGCTGATACGATCCTTTCCCCCAAGGATCGTATCAACTTTAGAGGATGGGTATTTCAACAGTCGAAGAGGAGAAAGAAAGGCCTTTTAAGCACCTACTATGTGGAAGGCACTAAGCTAGGTGCAGGGATCAAAAAGACAAAATGAGCAAGTCCCTCCCCTCAGGAGGGTCATGATTCAGCATGTAAACTGTTTCATATAGATGATCATTTGAGAAGAGAGAGAACATTGACAACTAAGAAAATTAAGAAATTCTTCCCATAGGAGATATCACAGGAACAGAGTCTTAAGGTGGAGGAAGAGGGGGAGGGGAACAGCTAGGTGATGCAGTGGATAGAGCACCAGCCCCAAAGTTAGGAGGACCTGAATTCAAATCTGGCCTCAGACACTTACCAACTATGTTACCCTGGGCAAGTCACTTAACCCCGATTGCTGCCTCACCCCGATTGCTGCCTCTCCCCGCCCCCCCCCAAAAGGTAGGAATTCTATTAGGTAGAGATGAGGAAGAAGTCATTCAAGGTATGGGGGACAACCTAACTCAGCAAAAACAGAGGAAGCAAATGCAAGGCCAAAGAGGTGGGAGATGGAATGTTGTTTGGGAAACAAGGAAGTTCATTTAACTACAACATAAAATTCACAATGTACAAAAAGCCTAAAAAGCAAGCTGGAGCTAGATTATACAGCTTTGTGGCGTGTAAAACTATATGTGGTAACCTATTTCTCTTCCAAGTGTATGATTGTTTATTAGATACAGGAGCCTCAAGATTAGTCCTAGTGAAAAAACCTGACAACTGAATGTACATCTATTGGATCTCTAACTGTAGTCAGTCTCAGGGAAAACTCAAACAGTTGCAAAATTAACCCCTTGTATGGTATCTATGGGCCCATTAACAGTAGAACATTCATTTCTACTTATGCCCGACTCTACTGCAAATCAATTAGGTTATAATCTCCTTTGTAAACTTAGAACAACCATATCTTGTTCTCCAGATGGTGGTATCTCCCTGGAATTGCCAGAGGACACTGTCTACTTGCTGCCAATTTTGATTTCAGCACCAGAGAGGCCACAAGGTCTCTAAGTCAAAAGTACAATGATGCCTACCTCAGGTGGAATATTTGGGTTTTGTTTTGGCCACTGGCATGCGATCCATCTCTCCTAAGCGTGTCCAGACTATGCAACAGCTCTCTGCTCCTTCTACTAAGGAGCAGCTAAGGGCTATTCTGGGAGCAGCTGGGTATTGCAGACAATGGATACCCTCTTTTAGTGAAATTACTAAGCCTCTTACATCTCTAGCCAAAAATTCTGTCCCAGAACCTTTACAGCTGGATCCCCAGCACCTTTCAGCTATATCAAAATTAAAATGGGCTGAGGTGGGTGGAGGCTTTCCCAAGCCCCTGGGCCACTGCTGCATTTGTGACCAAAACTTTATTATTTTCTCACAGCTTCAAGGGCCCAGCTGAGGGGTTTGTCCTTTATCCCAGATGGGGAGCTGCTAGAGTTCTTGAACAAGAAAGAGACATAGTCAGACTTATACTTTAGGAAGCTATGTGGAGGGTTAATTGAAAAGAAGAGAGATTAGAAGCTGAAGGTTTTATTTGGGAGGCTGTTTCAATTGTCCAGATGAGTGGTAACGCCCACCAGTTGTTGGGGCAGTGATGATGACTCTGAAGTCGCAAAGGTAGGTTCCTGACTGGATCATGGTATGATCAACAGAATAAGGATGTTGGGAAGAGTGGGAAGGTAATGAACTCTATTTGGACTGGTTCACTTTGACACATCTATGAAATATCCAGACAAGTAAAAGTCGGTGTTGGAGGACTGGAGCTCTGGTTGAAGCATAAACCCGGGAATCACCTACATGAAGATGATAACCAAAATCCAGTAGTGTGCCAGAAGAAAAGAGGAAATGGGACAGAAACTTAGCCAGTCAGAGAGTGGGAGGAATGAAAGCTGAGAGGAGGCATCCATGGTTAAGGATTAGCACTTGGTTGATCAAGCAAAGGAGGCTAAGGAGTGGTTAGTAGAAAATAAAAGAGTGACATGTACAAAAATATTTATAGCAGCTCTTTTTGTGGTGGCAAAGAATTGGAAATTGAGGGGACGATTATCAATTGGGGAATGCCTTTGGTGTATGATTGTAATGGAATACTATCATGCTGTAAGAAATGATAAGCAGGGGGAAGCTAGGTGGCACAGTGGATAAAGCACCGACCCTGGATTCAGGAGTACCTGAGTTCAAATCCAGCCTCAGACCCTTGACATTTACTAGCTGTGTGACCCTGGGCAAGTCATTTAACCCTCATTGCCCAAGAAAGAGAGAGAGAGAGAGAGAGAGAGAGGGAAAGGAAGGAAGGAAGGAAGGGAGGAAGGGAGGGAGGGAGGGAGAAAGAAAAGAAATGATGAGCAGGTGGATTTCCAAAAAACCTGTAAAGACTTCCATGAACTGAAGCTGAGTGAAATGATCAGAACCAGGAAAAGATTGTACACAGTAACAGCAACATTGTTCGATAATCAAATATGATAGAATTAGGGGGCAGCTAGGTGGCACCGTGGATAAAACACTGGCCTTGGATTCAGGAGGACCTGAGCTCAAATTCGGCCTCTGACACTTGACACTTACTAGCTGTGTGACCCTGGGCAAGTCGCTTAACCCTCATTGCCCTGCAAAAAAAAAAAAATGATAGAATTAGCTCTTCTTGGCAATACAATGATCCAAGACCGTTCTAAAAAGCCTACAGGCAAAGAAATTTGGAGTCTGAATGAAGATTCAAGCATACTATTTTCGCTTTGGGGTTTTGGGTTTTTTTGTTTCTTCTTTCTTCTGTACCCCCCTTTTGTTCTGATTCTTCTTTCACAATATGACTAACATGGAAATATGTTTAATAGGATTGTATTGTATAACCTGTCTCAGATTGCTTTCTGTCTTGGGGAGGGGGAAGGGAAAAGAGGAAGGGAGAAAAATTTGGAACTAAAAGTCTTATGAAAACAAATGTTGAAGGGGCAGCTAGGTGGTACAGTGAATAAAGCACAGACCCTTAATTCAGGAAGACATGAGTTCAAAACTAGCCTCATACACTTGACACTAGGTGTGTGACCCTGAGCAAGTCACTTAACCCTCATTGCCCCACCAAAAATAAAATGTTGAAAACTATCTTTACATGTAACTGGAAAATAATAAAATACTTTTATGATTAAAAATGAATGTTGAGGGGGGCAGATAGGTGGCACAGTGGGTAGAGCACCGGCCCTGGAGTCAGGAGGATCTGAGTTCAAATCCAGCCTCAGACATTTGACACTTACTAGCTGTGTGACCTTGGGCAAGTCACTTAACCCTCATTGCCCAACCAAAAAATCCAAAAAAAAAAAAAAGAATGTTGAAAAATCTACATGTAATTGGAAAAAATAGAATAAAAGACTATTAAGGGAAAAAAGACATTTTTAAACAAAGGAGTGGTCAAATAAATAGGAGAAGACTTGGGAAGTGGGGGTGGGGATGAGAAGAGTTTCAAGAAAACTCTAGGAGAGAGAGAGTATTGAGGAGGAAAGGATAGTCAATAGGGTCATATACTTCAGAAAAGTCAAAGTCAAGAAGGATGAGAATGGAAAACAAATCAGGATAGTTCTGAGTTCAGCCCTCTGGGGTCAAGGAAGGCAGATTCAATTCTTCCTTCACATGACAGCTCTTGACCTCCCCTGGTAGTCATCACTCTGATCTTCTCCTCTTCCTATGTTTTCACCTCTGCAGGCTAAATATCTCCAAGTCCCTTGATTGATCTTTACATAGATGTGCTCTAGGCCCCTCACCCGCCTCCTTGCATTCCTCTGGACATTTTGCAACTTATCAATATCTTTACTAAAATATGGTACCCAGAGGAGCTACAGAGCATCTACGGTATAGTTGCAGAACAGCTATAAATATGTGAGCAGAGTTAGACTTTCTTCCCTTTTCATAACATCCTTGTAGCATCTAATTCTGCTAGTGAAATCACTTAGATGGTAAGATCAGCTTTTTAAATTCTCATTGTCTAGTTATAGATTGCTCGCCCCAAGTGTGGACCAATTCAGCTTCACCTACAATTGTATAGAGTGTGTTTCCCCACAACTCCATTAACAGGGAATTCTATCATTTAAAACTATTCTAGTCATTGAAGAAATGAAGGGGTGTAATGGGGAATTCTAGCACGTGGGCAAATTCATCTGAGTAGAAAGGAAAAGAGGAATCAGTGATCACAAAATACTTCAGGGCTGGTGGGGGCAGCTCATGCTAGGTACCCTGTCTGCCCTGTGTCCCCAAACAAGGGAAAGGGGGGGGCATATTCTGATGCAAGGCAATCACTTATCTTGGGGGGGGGTAGCCCTTTGGAGATGGGAGCGGCCACCACAAACTGGGAATAGTGAGTGGTTCAGAGACCAAGGAAGGGAAAGAAGGTGACCATTCCTTCACCAGGGTGTCAACAACCAGGGTGGCATGTTTTCCTCCCATGTCCAAGTCTCTGCACCTCATCCCCCTCAATTAATACAGAGAATTAGCTCACTCTAGTCCTCTGCCCCATGGATGTCAGCACCCTGGGGCAGAACACATCTGATCACAGATGCCTCTTTTACTCAGTCTTCAAGGAATAATATCAGAGAAGAATAAATGTTTTCCAGATTTGGAAAAATTATTAGCTGACTGACCTATGGTTTTGAGATTTTCAAATCAAGACACTCTTCCCTTTTAGGTTTTTTTTTTTTTAAGTGAGGCAATTGGGGTTAAGTGACTTGCCCAGGGTCACACAGCTAGTTAAGTATTAAGTGTCTGAGGCCAGATTTGAACTCAGGTACTCCTGACTCCAGGGCTGGTGCTCTATCCACTGCACCATCTAGCTGCCCCAAGACACTCTTCCCTTTTCTAAATATAAGCTTGGTTTTAGTGTATGGAGATTGCTTTACACTGATGTGTGTGAATGAGAATCTCTTTTACCCTTGGACCTTTCTTTCTACTTGGCTTCTCACTCAAGACTATATAGGCATGTATAGCTTAAGAAGTGATGGGAGGGGCAGCTAGGTGGCTCAGTGGATAAAGTACCGGCCCTGAATTCAGGAGTACCTGAGTTCAGATCTGGTCTCAGAGACTTAGCACATACTAGCTGTGTGATCCTGGGTAAGTCACTTAACCCCCATTGCTCCACAAAAACAAGATGGGAAAGGGGCAGCTAGGTAGCACAGTGGATAGAGCACCTGCCTGGATTCAGGATGACCTGAGTTCAAATCTGGCCTCAGACACTTGATGCTTACTAGCTATGTGACCCTGGGCAAGTCATTTAACCCTCATTGACCCACCAAAAAAAAAAAAAGTGATGGGAAGAATTACCTCGGCCAAACACAGCAGTTGATAAATAAAATAATGCAAGGCAGGAAAAGAAGAAAAGAGGGAATATATCGGGTTTTTAGGGTTTTTTTGCTTCCTCTTCACTATTTCTGGCTTCCTGAAGACAACAATTGGTCCTCAAACCAATCTGAGGCCTGTGTGTGCCACTGTTATTAGTGAATGATCAAGAAATCCAGGGGGAGACTGAGTGGATCCTCCATCCTTATTTTATGAGAGGCAATGGCCAAGTATCCTACAGGATGGGAAACAATTTTCATCATTGCTAAAAATACTTCCATGTACAGAAGTATGAGACTTATAACATAGGAACATATGATTCTAATTGTGATCTTCTTTACAAAGTTTGTAATATAAATCCTTACTGACTAAATTTAATCCTAGGTACTCAGAGTAAGATTTTCCTAAATGGAACTGAATTGTTTTTGGTAAAGAAATGACATTTGGTGTAAAAAGTTGTTTTTAATTCATCTCTCTTAAAGTTCAGTCCCATGATAACCCATTATAATTGTTTGTCTCTGTTTAGTCATGTGTATTAATCAGCTATATATTTTCCAGAATAATTTTCTTTTGTGAAGGATTCCAAGTAATGAAAATGAGTAGAAGTTGACTTATGATTTATCAAAGCCCAGATACCATATATAGTATCAAAAGAAAAAAAAAAACCTGCTTTAATAGCAGTTTAAAACAACCTATCATGTGTTTTTGCGCATTTGCTGTACACAATAAGAAGATAAAATCTCCATCTGTGGCACAGAAAAATTGATCTTACAAGAGATTTATTTGTACAAGTGCTGAAGCTACAAATGACTAATGAAGGTTTTCCCCCCTGTGTGGGATGAATTGCACATCCTTACAGATGCTTATTTATGTATTCTGTTTATACCCTGGGGGAGTAAAAAGTAGCTCATTCTTGTTTTTTATCTGGTAAAATATCACAGTTCAATTAAACTATTTTGGTTTTAGTCCCAAACACCCTCTTTGCAATGTCACAAAAGTTAAGGGATTTGTGAATAATGTCAAGGCTATTAAGAAAATAAATTATGACCATTACATATTCATATATTATGTTCTCATATGTTTTACAGTTCATTATTTAACTAAATTTTTCTTAAAGGATTTGTTTTAAAGATTAATTATATGAGTCTGGCTACCTCTTAGCATGACTTATGGTAATTCTCATAAAAATCACAAATTGTACCCACTTTCTCTCTATAAACCTGTGAAAATCCTCTTCTGAGGCTTCATATAGATAGAGGTTATTCTGGTTTCTAGAAAGCTATGACAATAGAATGCAAGCTTCACCAGGTCCTATCAAACTTTAGGAAAGGTTCTGAGTACAGGTCAAAGAATGACTTCCATGGCTATTGTCTGAGGAATACACTTAAGTTCAGAGAGGCTCATCTCCAGGCAGTTATTTTTTTTTCAGGGGGGGGAGGGGAGGGCACAGCAACTCCTTAGGCTGACTATTAATGTGTGAAAGGGCTGCCATATACGCTGATGAACTCATGGATCTTGAATCATTGAGTTTTCTACCAATGGGCTAGAACTATACTTGGGACTGAAGGGAAGTCCCAGAAGACAGATCCTTGATGGTATGCCAACTCTGCTCTTGCTCAAGAGCCACCCATCCATTATTACCAAACTCAACTCGTCAAAATCAAAGTAGTATGTATTATAAGGCAGTAGCCTAATTTAAAAAAGAAATCTTCTGTTCCCTTACTTGCTAAATCGTTGAAATCAGCCATTTAAAATGGACAATAGCGGGCAGCTAGGTGGCGCAGTGGATAGAGCATCGGCCCTGGACTCAGGAGTACCTGAGTTCAAATCTGGCCTCAGACACTTAACACTTACTAGCTGTGTGGCCCTGGGTAAGTCAGTTAACCCCAATTGCCTCACTAAAACAAAAAAAACAAAAACAAACAAACAAAAAAATAAAATGGACAATAGCAAAGTCCCTCAGTATTCAAGATGAATGACTTAAAAACAGAAAAAAAATATTAGTTTATGTGAATAAAATATTTTGTCTTGCCTAGTTAAACTGGTTGGAAGCACAAAAGTAAACTCCAAAGGGATTATCATTATGATTATAAAAATAAATACATATAACTTTTATAGGGTAGTTAATTGTCCCCTAGGGAAAATTTGAGCATTTAGTGGTTTGGTGCTTATAGTCAGCTCTCTGAAATCCTAGCCAAGAATAAACCCATCACACAAGCAGTTTTGGAGCCTGGAAGAGAATAGATTTGTTTTTTAAAGCTATCAACCTGGGGATTCACTCATGAAAATCTAAACAACTCAAAACACATTTTTGCATATTTATCTCTAGAAGATAAAGAATTTGGAGCCATCTATAATATCAGACCACCACACCTCTGCTTCTTAGGTCTTAAGCAAGGAACAAGATCTTGAAGTTAATGTATGTCAGAGAAGAGTATCATTTTGGATTTAGCAAGCACCTTTGAAGACCCTCACAATGCTTTTACATATCATTAATTCACACCACATTCCTTTGGGGTTGGTAAGTAACCTATGTTGCATTAAGTATGACCTTATTTGAAGGGTCACCTTGGCTTAATGCAGTACAATACTTCCATTTTGCCAGAGACACAGATGCAATACATTTAATCAATCAGTCTCAGCCCGGGGATTGGACTTAGTGACTGTGAGCAGTTCCCAGAACATTAAATATCTCTCTTCCCACTTAAAAATGATCTTCCTAAAACAACCTTTAAAAAAAGTTGTCCACATCTGGCAATTCAACATGGTTTCTTACATGGAAGACATGCAGTTAGCAACTCACCTTGGCAAATAATTCATAATACTTCTTCAATATTTAAAGGATATGTGATTTCATCAGGATGTGAATGCCTTTCAATCAGATCACAACCCCTGCTCATTTTAGATCTTCATATATTGCTATGATCAAAACATTAATCACCCTTAGCCAACCTTGGGGGTGAACTTCTTTTGATATAAATGATGCCTTGTGCTTAGAAAGGAGATTAGGCTATCTACACAGAAGCTCAGGGCTATGCAATGGTAAGTGTTTTTAGTATCTGAGGCATAAATCTTAGCTCACTTCTGTTCCAGGCTTATTTCCGGTTTTGACTTGTACCTACCTTTTGAAAAAGAGGCAAAATGGAAGGGACAGAGTTGTGTAAGTGGAAATAGCAGAAGTAGTACAGCAAGGCAGTCTTTTAATTTGTGTTCTCAGCCTCAGTTTCTTTCTTTTTTTTTAAAGTAATAAAATTTTTATTTATAGTTTTGGGTTCCAATTTTTATCCCTCCTTCCCTCCCTCCTCTTCCCCCTTTCTGAGGAGACAAGCAATCAGATATAAGTTATACATGTATGATTATGTAAAACATTACCATATTGGTCATTTTGTATATGAAAATTTGAATAAAGGGAAAAAAATGAAAGAAAGTGAAAAATAGCATGCTTCAGTCTGTATTCCATCAATATCAGTTTGATGTGGGATGGAATTTGGGTCAAATTGATCGTGAGTCATCCCAAAAGAATGACAAGACTCCGTGACTCAGTTTCCCAAGTTTTATTGCAATACTGTAGGTGACCACAGGGAGAGAACCAGAATAGTGGAAAGGTATCTCTCCAATAAGGAAAGGAAAGACAGTTATATTTATAGTATAGATAAATTGATTATCAGTCTCATTATAATAATCTCCACCTTAGGGAGGTACAGGGGAGGGCCTGTCCTACTCATTATAATATTCTCCACTTTGGGGAGGTACAGGGGAGGGCTTATCCTAATTTGGAGTTCCTGGGGTCCTAAGCCAATCCCCGAGATAGGTACCTTTTTCAGTGGAGGTGTGTTTTGGGGCTTTACATGTCATAAGGTGAATCTGGGGACAAATTTGGCCTTTTCTACACATGTCTCTTTCTATTTCCCATGGCTAGTTTCCCATTTTTCATTAGAATTTCTATACCCTTGTCTTGTGTCTTACATGACACAACCTTTTATGGTCCCGTTATGGGTACTGATCACTGTTGGTATGATAACCTAGCATCCTGACTTGTACGTTATCCATTAACTGGGGTCTAACTCCCTTTTGGAGCTAATATCTGAATTAAAGCTTGGGTCTTGGGTTTTTCTATTAACTCTTTTTTTGCCTCCTACATAATTTTCTTTCTTTGGAGGTGGATAGTCTGTTTCATCAATAGTCCTTTGGAATTGTCTTGGATCATTGTATTGTTGAGAATAGGTAAGTCATTCACAATATTGCTGTCTCTGTGCACAATGTTCTCTGGGTTCTGTTCTTTTCATTATATATCCGTTCATACAAGTCTTTCCAGGCCTTTTTTTGTTTTGTTTTTTGTTTTTTAGTGAGGCAATTGGGGTTAAGTGACTTGCCCAGGGTCACACAGCTAGTAAGTGTTAAGTGTCTGAGGCCAGATTTGAACTCAGGTACTCCTGACTCCAGGGCCAGTGCTCTATCCACTGCGCCACCTAGATGCCCCTTTTCCAGGCCTTTTTGAAATCATACACCTTGTCATTTCTTTTCTTTTATCTTTTTTTTTTTTTCTGGCTGGGCAGTGGGGGTTAAGTGACTTGCCCAGGATCACACAGCTAGTAAGTGTCAAGTGTCTGAGGCCGGATTTGAACTCAGGAACTCCTGAATCCAGGGCCGGTGCTTTTTCCACTGCGCCACCTAGCCGCCCCCCTTGTCATTTCTTATAGCACAATAATATTCCATCACCATCATATACCACATCAGCCTCAGTTTCAACATGTGTAAAATGGACATGATGATATCTAGAGTAACAAACTCCCAAGATCATTATGAGCTTCAAACCAGATACTATATGTAAACCTCTTTGCAAACCTTTAAATGCCATATAGATATCAGTTATTTCAATTTTTAAAATTATAAGTAATTTTATTACTTTCTTACCATACTACTGGCATGACTGATTTAGCAACTGTCAAGTACACTGCTGTGTACCCAGTGGGATCATGATAAATGCTTATTGACTGACTCATATAGCAGAAGGGTGGTGGGAGGAAACAGATGAAATGACAATGATTTCTTTTTTGGTAAGATGACCATGGCTAGTGGTTAGAAGCCAAAAGCTGAGTCCTTTGGTGGGAGAGTTCCCAGGAACAGAGAACCAGAGCTCTAGAGAGAGACTCCTTTATGGTCAGAGAAAATGGCAACCTAGTTTCAAGTCAGTGTGATAGTAAACATTCACTATTTCCCAGCAAGATTACTCTCTTCATGTTATCTTTTTCAGTTTGAGTCATCACTCCCTTAATTTTGATTCAGCAGGATGAAGACCACATCTTGTCTAGTTTAGAAAACTGTATGAAATGAATAATATAATGACAAATGAATTATTACTTAAGTTGAACAGTTATGTGATCAGAAATGGAGTTCATCACAGAGACTTCTGCCAGGAGAGAAACAGAGGAAATGTAACAGTAAGAACTTTGGTCTTTATCCAAAGGCCAAGAGGAACCATCACACGCATGCACACTGGAACACACATGTGGCAAGGAATTCTATCAATCAATCAACAAGTATTAAGTGTCTACTGTGTGCCAAATACTGTGCACTATTCTAAGGGTATTAAGTATAAAGAAGAAACCCATCTCTACTCAGGAGTTTCCATTCTAATGGGGGAAGATAACAAGTACACTTAAAAATA
This sequence comes from Dromiciops gliroides, assembly GCF_019393635.1. Lineage (NCBI taxonomy): Eukaryota > Metazoa > Chordata > Mammalia > Microbiotheria > Microbiotheriidae > Dromiciops > Dromiciops gliroides. Next base: position 626,738,625 of record NC_057863.1, on the reverse strand, counting down.
AAGACAGCATAAATCTAATGTGAATAAGTACCAATATATAGAAAGAAGGGGATCAGTTTGGAGGCAGGGTGCTAGTAGTTGGGGAGATCAGGAAAGACTACACAGAAGATGGTGCCTGAGCTGCACCTTAAAGGAAAAGATAGTAAGGAGGGAGTGCATTCCAGGCATGGGGGACGACCAGTACAAAAGCCCAGGGACCTCTGATGTTTTTGTCTGTTCACCAACATCCACGGGTGCCAAATACTCAGTGAAGAGTCAGGCAGGTCACTTACAAACATGTCTTTATGAAAAGCAATCCAGAAAAGAAGAGGTTCAATAGACTTTAGAGTTTCCAAGGACCATCAAGGCTACAGGGAAAAGCTCTTTCCTCATGAAGTAGCTGTTAGATATCCTTCTACCCTCTGCAGTTCTGTATGTAGTTTGTTCTGATCCCTTTCAGAAGCAGAGGATGGTGCCAAAAAGTTAACATGCTCTCAGAGCCTCTGCTTCTACAAAATCCATACAGAAACCTGCTCACATCCTGCCGAGCAGCTCAGCACAAAGTGCAGTAGGGCACTAAATGAATTTTGCAAGAATCTCTCTTGTCTTCAGCGACTGAGTTCACTTTGAGCCAGGAGGAAAGGAGCCAAAAACAAAATACAAGGAAGAGAAGCGAGGATCTTCAAAATGTGGGTTTGTGTGTGTTCTACCTGCAGAGTGCTGCCCTTTGGGAAGACATTCATACTGTCCCTGCTCCCTTTCCTAGTCTAGTAGCGCTATTATCTTTGATGAAATCATTTTAAAAGAGGTATGGGAAAAGTAGCTATCGGAAAGGGATTTCCTTTTGCAGATGCTGCTGTTCCATTCCCTTCTCTTCCTCTGATTCATGAATTTGAGCAAGCTGGGGGTTTGTGGAAAGAAATGCAGAATCACCCAAAAACTCAGAAGTCAATCAAAGACAGTGAAAGTCCCAAGATGCTTTCTTTGCTCTCTGTAGTTTCTCATAAAATCTCGGTGCTGATGGGATCTTGGAATTAATCTAGACTGACCCCCTCACCCCGGGGAGGTAATCAGGGCAACTCTCTCCATAGTTCTCTATCAGTTTGATGAGTATACCACTCCTCTTATAGAGTATGGGCATGCCTGCTGGTCGGCATATGGGCAGCTGGGTGGCACAGTGGATATAATACTATCCCTGGAGTCGGGAGGACCTGAGTTCAAATCTAGCCTCAGACACTAGCTGTGTGACCCTGGGCAAGTCACTTCACCCTGTTTGCCTCAGCTTCCTCATCTGTAAAATGAGCTGGAGAAGGAAACTCCAAACCCTCCAGGATATTTGCCAAGAAAACCCCCCAAAATGGGATCACATGGAGAGTCAGACATGACTGAAATGACTCAACAACAACTGGTGCCTTGTTAAGAGGAAATAGATAGGGGCGGCTAGGTGGCGCAGTAGATAAAGCACCAGCCTTGGATTCAGGAGTACCTGAGTTCAAATCCGGCCTCAGACACTTGACTTACTAGCTGTGTTACCCTGGGCAAGTCACTTAACCCCCATTGCCCAGCAAAAATTAAATTAAATTAAAAAAAAAAAAAGAGGAAACAGATGACCCTTGATTCGTTTTCAGAGACTAGTACTTCCGCCAAGAAGGCTAAGACTCAGGAAGATATTTTAGGATGTGAGGAAGTTCCTCTCTGTGCTAAACTATAATAGAAAGCAATAGACCGCTCTCAGTCTTTTTGCCTTCTTTATTTGTAGACTGACTTTTTGACCTTCCTCTGAGAGGCATGGGGGAAAGGATGCTGATTAACCCTCCCCCACCCTCATCCAGTAGTAGCCTTGAACTTGGCCTGTGGCAGATTGTCCAAAAAGGCACCGAGTAAGAAACTATGAACCACCACAAGCAACTATGAGAAGGAAGCAACGTGAACCCAGTTATGATCCAGAGGTTGGGACAATAGAGGCGTTTGGAGCATGAACCAGGGATTGGCCAGACTCTGTTCTGCTCCTGATCAAATAGGAGCTGAGAAGAAAGCAGCTAGCCTTTCTTCTTCCTCCCTTCCCCCTTCCCCCTCCTTCTCCACTCAAGGGGTAAGAGTTTTCCCTAGGTCTAGTTAATCCCCTCACTTTCAGTTCCCTATTGTCCTGTTCAGCTGTTTGAGAAGGACAGCAGAGGACTTGAAAGCATTGTTTTCCTGAAAGTCCAGCATTACTCCAAAGCTTTTAAAATAGGATAAAATCTGTTGGCCAACAAACCCCAAAATATTGATTGGATTTTACTTCATGTGGATGTGTGGATGTAAATCTATATCTATATAAATATATACATAGCTATGTATACCTATATATAGATACAAATAGATCTTATTTTGCTCTATAAATATATTATAAAACACTACATCTTATTTTTATTTATTATATTACTTAATCTGAATATACAAACATATATGAATAAAAGAAAGTTCACTCTTAAGAGATAAGGGACATTTTGTTCAGTGAAGAAGGCCCAGGTTGAAGCAGAGAGAAGTAAATATAGGGATTGAGTTAGGTTTTCCGAAGCTCAAAGAAACACTTAGGACCAAATCAGGATAAATACTCTGAGACCTGTATCCTTTCTCTGTTGTGAAAGAAATCACAAGCTCAGAAAGTCAGTGGTCTGAGAGGGACCAAGTATTTTTATTCTGAGAAGCTTGGGAGGCTTGTCACTTTAGCAGGCTTCCCAAGGCTCTTCAAAAACAAGTAATATCCAAAGAAAGAAGTCAAGGTGTCTTGCCTGAGCAAAGAGAGCTTTAACTGAATATGTACAGCTAGCAAAGCAAGGCCATCTGGGCCTACATCTCTCAGGAGCTCCCTCCAGGGAGTTAAACACCTTTTTCCTGTTCAGAAAACAGAGTGGAGCACAGCAAATCAGATCTGTATTCTGGGCTGAGGCTATGTCTTTGCATGAATGAACACAGTCTCCTCTTCCCAGGAACTATCAGGCAGCGATTAATGGTGGCCTCTGGGGCAGAAAACACACGTGCTTGCCCACACCTTTTTGAATACAGCTCAGCAATAGGAGAATTGAGAGTCCAAAAGATGGCAGGGGCTGGGAAGATGATAGAGCTCCTGCAGAAACACGTGATAAAAATCAATATATAGGGGTACCCACATGGCCCAAGAGAGAAGTTCCTGAACCCCAATTTCCTGTGTGAAGGATAGATTTTGATTTCCTAAGCAATGTGATCCCAGAATCTAGCCTTCTAGTTGGGAAAGGAAAATGGTTTGGATGGTGCTGCCCATAAAGGCTGCCTTGAGAGAGACCCTAAATTTGTGAGTCCTAGAATTTGGCTTTCTACTTACTGCCTTATACGTAATTGGTAATGAGTAAACATGGAAACAAAATGAAGTTGCCTTGATAGAAGAAACAAATTACAATAGACATTAGACAGAGGGGCTGTAGAACCAAAAGGAGGTGTGTGTGTGTTTTATAAACTGTGTGGATATTGTATTTATTATAATATAATACACACATAGTATTATAAACCACTTAGACTTGTTCAAAAATGCCTCTGCAACCCTCCAGGTTATCAGAGAGAATGAAATGTTCTTTTGAACTTTTTTTTTTCCGTGGGGCAATGGGGGTCAAGTGACTTGCCCAGGGTCACACAGCTAGCAAGTGTCAAGTGTCTGAGGCTGGATTTGAACTCAGGTACTCCTGAATCCAGGGTCGGTGCTTTATCCACTGTGCCACTTAGCTGCCCCCAAATGTTCTTTTTAAAAACAATTACAGAAGGACTTTAATGTGAAAAAAAAAATGAAAGTAAGAGGGGAAAAAAGGGTCTGAGGAGAATCCTGGCCTTCCTCAGGTGGTTGGCGGGTGAAAGAATGTCATAGGAGAGGGCAGCTAGATGGCCCAGTGGATAGAGCACCGGTCCTGGAGTCAGGAGTACCTGAGTTCAAATCCAGCCTCAAACACTTAACACTTACTAGCTGTGTGACCCTCGGTAAATTACTTAACCCCAATTGCCTCACTTAAAAAAAAAAAATGTCATAGGAGAAAAGGAAGAAGAGCCAAGAGGAGGGAGCTGGACATTCTGTAGCAGAAGCAACTGCAAGGGGTTCCCAGCAAGGCTGATCTACCTACTGTAAAGAAGGAAGGAATAGGACAGAGGGGTCCAGATGATGTAGGAGGCAAAAAAAGGGGTTAACAGAAAAACCTAAGACCCAAGCATGAGCCCTAAAAGGGATTCAGATCCCAGTTAATGGATAACTTACAAGTCAGGATGCTAAGTTCTCTTACCCGCAGTAATCAATACCCATAATGGGGACATGGTTCCAAAAGTTTGTCATGCTGGGGTGGGAGTGGGGATAAGTTCCCACTCTCTATAAAATGCTCCAATGGCGTGCATCTCAAATAGCCTCTGACAACCAAAGCCCAACTCCTGGCCTTCTCGTGGTGGAACTGTTTCCACTAACAGGAGAAGGGGCAAAGGTGAGTCACTGGCACCTTAAAACCAGACAGGGCAGGTGGGACTTGGTAGGCAACCCGCCTAGGGGAAGGAAACCTTGATTTTAAACCTCCTGCCTTGTGGCTATATCCATATATGGGAAAGGCTTCTTCAGGAGTTAACCCTGAGGAAAAATCAGGAGTCAGAGTCCCTTAGGCAGTTGGATGTTGGACATCACATCCCTCTGGCAACTCCTGAAGAGGCACTGGTGCCAAACTGTATTGACTCTGCCTCTCCTTTGGATCCACCAATGTCGGGGAGAGGGAAAACCTACTGCATGGGCAACAGCTTGTTTTCCAATTGATCCGCCCAGGCCAGTGCCCTGGAGAGGACACTCCAGCTACTCCTCATGGGGTACAACACGGGATGTGGCAGTTGCCAGTTATAAGTCACTCAGGAGCTGCAGCTCTCATATCCGATTGCACAGCCACACTGTGGCCTGTGGCTCTTCAAGGTACTGCTCCATGGTCGTCGGCAACTGATGGAGGCCTACACTATAATGGGGACATAAAGGGGCAGGTCATATAACAATGATAAAACTGACAGGCTATAGAAATTCAGACTAGAAATAAATGATAAATTAAGATATTTTGAAACTAGTCATGGGAATCGGAAATAGACGTGCGCAAATTTGTCCCCAGATTCACCTTACAGAGTAAACCCCCAAAACACACCTCCATGGAAAAAGGTACCAGCCTCGGGGGTTGGCTTTGCACTTCAAGAACTCCAATTTAGGATAAGCCCTCCCCTGTATGTCCCTAAGGTGGAGATTATTATAATGAGACTGATAATCAATTTATCCATACTATAAATAGAACTGTCTTTTCTTTCATTATTCAAGAGATACCTTTCTACCATTCTGGTTCTCTCCCTGTGGTCACCCACAATATTGCAATAAAACTTGGGAAACTGAGTCACTGAGTCTTGTCATTCTTTTGGGATGACCCGCAATCAATTTGACCCTTAATTCCAGCCCACATCACAGAGGGCAAGTGTTTGGTGACCAGATAACACCAAAGATGTCCATGGAACTCATAAGACATCTAGATAAAATGGAACAGAAACCCTCCTAAGGTCTGGCAAATAACTCATTTACTCCCTATATCTAGTGATTCATATAGGCTTAAATGTTAAAGATGATTATATCATGAGTGAGAAACTGAAGGCCTTATGGGAATAGGTGGTTGTTTTATTTTTATCACTGATACCCTCTGAAAATGGGCAGCTAGATGACACAATGGATAGAGTGTCAGGTCTAGAATCTTCCTGAATTCAAATCCAGACTCAGACACTCACTAGTTGTGTGGCCCTGGACAAATCACTTAACCCTGTTTGCCTCAGTTTCCTCATCTGAAAAATGAGTTGCAGAAGGAAATGGCAAACCACTCCAGTTTCTTTGTCAAGAATATCCCTGTGAGAAATATGACTCCAATAAGTTCTGGAACTCAGCGTTGGTGATGTGTCAAAGGCTCCTTTATTGTCATTCTTGTGAGAATGGACCACCCCTTGTCCATCTGGGACACAGGCCTTTTATCTCCTGGTCCCTAATGTGAATGGCCCCTCCCCTTTTCACCATTATTCTGATTACTCAAGGGTTACAATCTATTCCCCAAAACTAGCTAATTAGAACACAGTATTTCTTAGCCAATGGGGGAGGTGATACAGGGATAGTTCTTCAATTCTTCCCTTATATGGATGCAGCTCAGTAGCAGATCTAATTTCAATCAGCCCAGGGTTTCCCTGAATCTTGTAATTTTGTTTGCCAGAGGGTTGGGGGGTGGGGCAGAGAGACAGACCTTATTCCTCAAACAGGTCCAGTTTGAGAGGAGACCAATCCTCATTTCCTCACAATCTGAAATGGGGTGAGGGTGACAAAGAATCAGAAAGGACTGAAGAGCAACAACAAACAAACCTTTGAAAGCAAGGCATTCAGAGGGGAAAGGTAAATTCAGGAAGCAAACCATTGATGTCAAAGAATAGGATTTGGCCTTCTGGATCACATCTTCAAATATAGGAATAGGCTTCAGGCTAGGGATGAAATTTGCCTAACCAGAAGTAGTAAGAATGTATTCATTTGGAGGCTTGAAAAATATACTCAAAAGGGCTTCAAAATGAAAAAGAACAAAGTAGAAAATTGCCTGTATATGGTAGTCAAATAATACAATAGAGCAACTACATTGTGGGAAGAAGAACAATAGAGACACGTAGAAGTTCATAGGAAACAAAATGCAAGAAAGAAGTTAGTATTAAAATCCATGAGCTCAGGTACCTATACAAAAATACACAAAGTATGGATAATGAGCAAGATAAATTGGAGTACTTAAAACAAAGAACCTAATTTGACTTCATAGTTATCACCGAGATTGGTGGAATGGAAAAAAGTTTGTCTCTTCCCTATCTACTTACTCAGCCAAAGCAATTCCCTTTCAGGGGCTTGGCCAAAGCTGCTCCACCTCAAGGCAGGCCCATCTCTTGAATTCCTGATTGTAATCTAGCTGCCTATTCTTACTCAATTCCCACGGGGAGTGAATCCCACTTCAACCAATAGAATATAACTTCTGTCTTCCAATCTAGTTTAAACCCAGGGAAAAGTGGTCCTTCCACACTGCTTCAAGTTAATTCAAGTTAATTCAAGCTAGCATCACCTAAATCCATTGATTCACTGGACTTGAGGGTGGTCCCGTGTTGAGGTCAGAGTCCACAGCCTCTTGAGAACGTACCCTCTGGAGGGCCAGGTGGGTATGGTTTTGATTTAATGAACTTTAAGTGAGTTAATCAGCAAAGTCAGTCAATCTCAGTCAATCCAATCAATCTCCTCAAACTGGTCTTTGGCCATTCCAAAACCCATTATTTCTCACACCTACTATGTGCCAGACACTATGCTAAGTGCTAGGGATACAAAAAGAGGTAAAAGACAGTCCTTGCCCTCAAGGATCTTACAATTTAACAGGGGAGACAACATGCAAACAAAGTGAGCTATGTGCATAATAAATAGGAAATAACAGAGGAAAGGCAGTAGAATTAAGAGGGGTTGGAGGGGCAGCTAGGTGGTGCAGTGGATAAAGCACCAGCCCTGGATTCAGGAGTACCTGAGTTCAAATCCGGCCTCAGACAGTTGACACTTACTAGCCCTGTGACCCTGGGAAAGTCACTTAACCCCCATTGCCCTGAAAAAAAAAAAAAGAGGGATTGGGAAAGGCTTCATACAGATGGGAATTTAGTTAAAGAAAGCCAGGGATCACCTCAGGGATCACCTCAGGGACACCACAGGCAGGTCTTATTTGCCCTTTGTCCAGGGGAACTCACAGGATAGATTTGACTATCAGTTGTCCTCAGCCTCCACTGGCTGGTATGTTGCTCCTTAAACACAAAGTTTAAATGGTGAGTGTTTGGGGGGGTGGGGGATGGTGAGTGGGAGGCAGCAGCACTAGCCCTGGAGTCAGGAGGACCTGAGTTCAAATCCAGCCTCAGATACTTAACACTTACTAGCTGTGTGACCCTTGGCAAGACACTTAACCCCAATTGCCTCACTAAAAACAAACAAACAAAAAGAAACAAGGCAGGGAAAATGGTGAAGGAAGACAAAGAAGCATTATATATTAAGGAGATATGTGAAGCCATCTAGGTAAGAGAGTGTTTGGGTGAAGAGCATTCGAGGTAGTCACTGAAGTCACCCCCTGCTCCAGACAAAAAGAATAAATTGGCATGATATAGTGGTGTAGAGGTCTAAAATGTCTTGATTTACTTTAATGATAACTTCATCATTAAAAAGGCAGAAAATCTAACAAGGAAAAATTCTATTCTGGATCTGGTTCTTATCCACGAAAAAGGAACTGATGGCTGGAGTAGAAATGATGGGAGCTATGTGAGCATATTTTAATAATTTATTAATAAAACTTGAAAATATTAAGAAATTATACTTTCCTCTATAGCTCTTTCCAAAAATCATGAAAAATGTGCCTTGTCAAGGTGGGTGATAAGTAGAGGACAAAAAGGTTTTCCTTAGGGAAATTAAGGCTAGAACCCTTTTAAGACTGTAATTCTAGTCTTATCTTTGCCTCCCCACCCACCAGAAGATCCTAGAACCACCCTTCTCCATTGAGAAAGGATTAAGATATCTGTGGAATAGATAAATGAATAAAAGAAGGTCCTTTTGTTTATTCCAGAAGTGAAGGGAGTAGTCCAAATTACTTGGTAACTAGTCTTGAATATTAACACAGAATATATTTTAAGATATTTCCTTGTTCAAGATTCCTAAAATGTTACCTGAAATCAGTCAATTATTTGGGGGATTATGCCAGTTTAGACATGTCTCTGTCTCTGTCTCCATTTCTCTCTGTCTCTCTGTTTTTCACTGTCTCTCCCTTTTTCCTAGAAATAGCCAGAGTATTAAATAAAATTATTTCTGGCAGATGAGTGCATAATATTAACTTTTTTCCCTTTAACAGAACCTTGGGGCAAGTGATCCCACCCCATCAGAATTTATTATAGAGGAAAGAAACCCTCAGTACAATCTGACACACATCACAGATATGAGGAGAGCAGATTGCAAAAGGTTTCAGAAACAGCATAGGTAGAATACCTCAAACTAAAAATCTATAAGGGAAGTCAGTCCAGAAACAATGAGAACCTCTTAAAAATGAAATTCAAGTCCCATGGCTCAGGGGAACTATACCTTAGGACTGTGAAAGAATTGATTGTGTTACTTGCTGAGCCACTGTCACATACAGGCAATGAGCCACATAGAGACAAGATCATGGAGAGTTGGAGATGAGCCTGAGTATAAGAGAAGGGCAAATGTTTTGTTTTTTCTTTTCTTTTTTTTTTTTTTGAGGCAATTGGGGTTAAGTGACTTGCCCAGGGTCACACAGTAAGTGTCAAGTGCCTGAGGCCAAAATGTCTTGTTTTTCAAAAAAGGACCAAGGATAGAGGCTGCAGTGAAGCTTTATTACTGACAACATTACAGAACATATTACTCAAGATGTGGTTAATAAACACCTTCAGAAGGAAACAGGGAAACAAAAGACCACCATGGTTTCTTCATTAAGAATGGGTCAAACCAAGGGGCAGCTAGGTGGCACAGTGGATAAAGCACCAGCCCTGGATTCAGGAGGACCTGAGTTCAAATCCAGCCTCAGACACTTGACACTTACTAGCTGTGTGACCCTGGGCAAGTCACTCAACCCCCATTGCCTCGCCAACAACAAAAAAAAATGGGTCAAACCAGACTAAATTTTTATTTTTTTTAATTATTAACTTAATAACCATAAACAAACATTAACTTTTTTTGTTTAAGGAGGCAATTGGGGTTTTGAGTGACTTACCCAGAGTCATAAAGCTAGTATATTTTTAAGGCCAAATTTGAATTTAGGTCCTACTGACTCCAGGATAAGTGACTTATTATAAGTGATCTATTACACCAGCTAGCTGTCCCAAACATGAACTTTTCAATGTAGCAGCTAGGTGGTACAGTGGGTAGAGTGCTGGCCTTGGAATCAGGAAAACTTGAGTTCAATTTTTTTCATATACTAGTTATGTGACCCTGGGCAAGCCACTTAATTTCTGTCTGTCTTGATTTCCTCATCTGTAAAATGGGGGGAAAATAATAATAACATTTTCACCACCACCCAGGGTGTCGTAAGGATAAAATGAGATATTTGTAAACTGCTTTGCAAACCTTAAAGTGCTAAGATAGAAATGTTTTCTCAGTGAAAAAGATCATAATCTGTTTAGTAAATTGTTCAAATTTTATTGCAAACAGTTGCAACTGGGAAATATATGCTCCTTTCCAGGACTTAGCAAATAGTAGGTGCTTAATAAATGCTACTTGACTTAAACTGATTTTCAGAAATGTGGGTCTAGAAGCACCAGTCAACACTATGGTATATATATATATATATATATATATATATATATATATATATATATATACACACACACATATATATGGAGAGAGACAGAGACAGAGACAAAGAGAAACAGACAGAGAGGAGAGAGACAGAGAGGGAGAGACAGAGAGACAGAGACAGAGAGACAGAGAGACCATATGCTCTAAGGCATTTATCCCAGCTCTACAACTCACACTCATGAGTGTCACTGGACCTTAGCTACTATATCCCCTAAGGGCTCCAAGAACAGGTCATGCCAACCCTCTGGGTAGCTGTGGAAGTGTATTTTCTAGAACTATATAGATCATGGACAGTGGGTGGCTAAGTGGCACAGTGGATAGAATACCAGGTTTGAAATCAGGAAGACTCATCTTTGGAGTTCAAATGTGGCCTTATATACTTACTAGATATGTGATGCTGGGCAGTTCACTTAACCCTGTTTGCCTTAGTTTTCTCATCTGTAAAATAAGCTGGAGAAGGAAATGGCAAACCACTTCAATATCTTTACAAAGAAAACCAAATGAGTTAGGAAGAGTCAGACATGACTGAAAAATGACTGAACAAAAAAAAAACTCATGAGCCCCCATCACTGTGCTTTTCCCCCAAGATTATTCCTTGAGAATCAATTTTGTCAGCCAGCCTTAAGTAGCTTTTATAAAAAAGTATTGGGGGTAGCTAGGTGGCACAGTGGATAAAGCACCTGGATTCAGAAGGACCTGAGTTCAAATCCGGCCTCAGATACTTGACACTTACTAGCTGTGTGACTTTGGGCAAGTCACTTAACCCTCATTGCCCAGCCAAAAAAAAAAAAAAAGGCTATACCAAATTGAGCAAAGTAACTTTCAAAGAACCAAGTCACAGAATCACACACACACAAAAAAAGGTATTTACTAATGTGGTTCAGTAAGAACAGTTCTTATTAAACGTTTCCCCTGCCAAAAGTCCATGATATAGTCTTTTTTTTTTTTGGTGAGGCAATTAGGGTTAAGTGACTTGCCCAGGGTCACACAGCTAGTAAGTGTCAAGTGTCTGAGGCTGGATTTGAACTCAGGTCCTCCTGACTCCAGAGCTGGTGCTTTATCCACTGCGCCACCTAGCTGCCCCCATGATATAGTCTTTTTTTTTTTTTTTTTTTTTGTCAAATGTTAATTTATTGGAATAGTCTTCCTTTGTAGCTTAACTTGCTGGGCATTCCACAGCACCACTATTGATGTCATCAATAACATCGTGAGGATGCCTGCCATCAGTGTTGCAGCCCACAGACTGGGCTGTTCCAAGGATCTCTTTAATGGTTCCAGAGAGCTCTCTTGCCAAGGATCAGCGCCTCATCTGTCAAGCAATGTTGATGATCTCATCGAGACGGATGTTTCCATTGTGTTTTAATATTTTTCTGCTTCTTTCTGTCCCTAGGAGGTTCCTTTAGGGCTTTGTGTTTTTGTGTTTTTTTGCGGGGCAATGGGGGTTAAGTGACCTTTAGGGCTTTGATGATCAAGGCTGAAGCAGAAGGCACAACCTCAATCTGGGCCTGTCTGTTCTGCATGGAAAGTTTCACTGTGATCCTTAGCCCTTTCCAGTCACCAGTTGCCTTGCCAATGTGATCACCAACCTTTTGGGGAGACAAACCCAAGGGACCAATTTTGGGGGCCAGAGCCGATGCGGCACCAACTTCACCCGGATTCGGGACGACCGAAAGAAGCTGCACCTATACCACCACGAGCTGGGAGCCAAAAGACCAGAAGAGGTGCGAGTGCCCCCATGATATAGTCTTACACGGATACATACAAAATCTAGGAAAGTATGTTCTTAAGCTTGAAAAGTACACGTGAGAAAGGAGAAACAGCTGCTAGTTCCTTGAAGGCCTTTTCTTCCCTTTGAGGAGAGCTCAAGAAGTTCTCATCAGGCATAGAATAGTTGCTCTAATGGGCTCCTGGTGCGATCATGAATCCATGTCCAGTGTGGATTTCCTTAGCACTGGATATGGACATTGTTATCAGCTGACTTAGGGCTGACACTAAGATGCTGATGGAAAGATGGAAAGTCCAAAATCCGCCTCTGGCCAAAGGGGTGAGGGTGAGGAAAATATATAGGCCAAGGCAACAGCAGATCTGTCATCTCTGGAATAAGGTTTGTTCTCAACTAGTTTGATATTTTATAGATGACCCCTAGATATGACCCAGTTTCCTCAGCCAATCCAAATATGATTCCTGGGCAAGATCCCGATATCATTTCCTAAGTACCTAAGGACTTTTCACGCTTAGACTAAAGCCTGTGACTGATTGGCTGTCCTAAACTAAGACCTATGATTGAGATTGATCGATTGTTTTTCCCTGGTTAAGGTACCTGGGTATCTTGTCACTTAAAGTACGGTAGGGTCATTTGCTTGATTTAATCAATCAACCCCACCTTTACATATGGTTTAGGATATATAGAAGCTGAGTCAGGGGTAGAAATCTAGAAGGCTTCAATGAGGTCAGAAATAGGGAGATTACAAATTACAAGGACACATTCAATAATTTCCTCAAAGCACACAATTCTCAGAATTGACGTTAAGGAAGAGAAGATTTGGGGACAAGATTATACAACTGCCCAGATATAGGCATATCGGGTATATGTGTGACTACTTGCATGGGAGCAAATAGGGTAGGCAGAATTATTTATGTTTAGGAGGGGATAGGATCCCATAGTTTGGAAGGAAACAACTTGGGACCCCCAAGGAAAATAGAGTAGTCTTAAATGTTTGAGAAACCAACTCTATAAGTGTGCAATGTTTGCACATAACAATAAATGTGTTTTCTTCATCATAAAACAAGTGAAACATAGTAACAATTGGATAGAACATAAAATAGTAAATAGTGGATTAGGCAGATTTTAGCTACAGATTTAAAATGTTTCCATGACACAAAGAACAAAAAATACGATTTTTACATGAAGTCTTATTTCCTTTTTGTGATCTGATAGATATTTGCCTAAGTATCTCATCCTACTCATGGAAAATATGGAAAGATGTGGGCTAGATAGTAGTATAATTTTGTTGTTGTTTTTTTGTGAGGCAATTGGGGTTAAGTGACTTGCCCAGGGTCACACAGCTAGTAAGTGTTAAGTGTCTGAGGTCGGATTTGAACTCAGGTTCTCCTGACTCCAGGGCTGGTGCTCTATCCACTTCGCCACCTAGCTGCCCCAATAGCAGTATAATTTTAATGGCTAGACCCAAAGAGAAGTCATTAGTACTTTGATATCAACATAGAACAAGACTGTATGGGACAGGAAGAGGAAGAAAAAGGGAAGAGGGAGGGGGAGGAGAAAGAGAAAAAGGCTTAGTGGGGAAGGGAAAGGGAGGGGGAAGGGGACAAGGGAACAATGAAGGTGAGAGACAGGGGAAGGGAAGATGAGAAGGAGTTGGATAGAAGAAGAGGTAGTGGGAATGGAGGGAAAGAGGAGATAGTGAGAAGAGAGGAGCAGGGGAGGGAGAAGAAATTTATTAAGCATTTACTAGGTAGCAAGAATGATGAATTTTATCTAATTCACTATTTTTTATTTTATTTTTTTATTTTTGGCAGGGCAATGAGGGTTAAGTGACTTGCCCAAAGTCACATAGCTAGTAAGTGTCTAAGGCCAGATTTGAACTCAGGTCTTCCTGAATGCAGAGCCAGTGCTTTATCCACTGCGCCACCTAGCTGCCCCCTGAGAATGATGAATTTTAGAGGTAGCATGATGTAGCTCACCATGAAGTTAGGAGAAACTTTCCCTCTGATTCTTATTAGCTATGTGATGATGGGCAAATCACTTACCCTTTCTGAACCTCATCTTTCTTATCTACAAAATGGGATAATAACTCTAAGAGCTACATCAAAGAATGGCTGTAAGTATAGCTAGCTCTTTGGGGGAGGGGATGTGATGAAGTACCTTTCAGGTGCAGTCCCTTATGGACAACTTCACCAAGCCCACTCTGCTACCGGAATATCTGCATACTAATTTTCTCTTTCTAGGTTCAACCACTGCCTAGAATATTATTGAGAATTACCAATATTGCAGATAATATCTCATAGGCTCAGTCTCTCTTTTTTTTTTTAAGTGAGGCAATTGGGGTTAAGTGACTTGCCCAGGGTCACACAGCTAGTAAGTGTTAAGTGTCTGAGGCTGGATTTGAACTCAGGTTCTCCTGACTCCAGGGCCAGTGCTCTATCTACTGCGCCACCTAGCTGCCCCATAGGCTCAGTCTCTAACTCCCACCCTGGAGCAAGATCAGGGAACTCTCTTTTCCTATAGGCTTCCCCTTTTTCAGTCTCAGACTACAAATATATAGGCTGAGACAAAATCACTGCTAATGACCTTGTATCAAGTAACATAAAGACAGAGATAAACATTCAAACACCCTTCTAGCTGGTCTAAGGGGGATTCCTGGAAAAAAAAAAAGATTGAGATTTAAAACCTAGTAAAAGCAGCAGGAGGAAAAAAGCTGTCAATTTGTCTTCACAGTCAGTGACTCTCACATCTTCTACAACTTCTACGGGGCCTGCTATCAGCTCCTGTCCACACTTGCCATGTGCCAGTCTTCTCTCCTCTTGGTCTCTTGTCTGCAGATTCATTCACTCACATCTCACTCTTGCCTCTCTCCCTCCCCTTCCTAACTCCTCAAAACTTGGAAAGAGTCTTTTCTTCAAGGCCATTGGAACTCCCAAACAACTTGATTCTTTCCTATGCCTTTGAACAGTCTAGTCCAAGGATTCTCTCTATCTTAGGAAGCTCCTCCAATGAAAGTCTCTATGATCCTGGGCAGGTCTAGCAAAACCTCTGTAGGTTGGGACTACGTAATGAGACAGTGGTTGGGAAAGCATGTGTAAGCCTTTAATTTGTGTATAAATGTCAGCTATTGTTATTAGCTTATAATTTTATTTTTAAACCAGAACAATTCACAAAGACTGTCATCCAAGTCTTAGAGGAGTTAAGATCACTTTGGCAAAGGGAGTATACACACTAGTGAAATCGCAGATTCTTGAAGGATCCTCAGATCTTCCAAAAAGGAGGAGATACTGTTAGGCTTTAAATATTTTATAATAGTATATTATTATTATTATTACTTTATTAATAAATGATCATATATTTTATAATAATAACATATTTACATAGCACTTTAAGCTTTATAAAGAGCTTTTTATACATATTTGACCTTCACAACAACCCAGTGAAGCAGAGATTATTATTCTCATCCCGATTTTCCAGATGAGGGAACCGTGACTCAGAGAGATTAAAAAAACAAAAACAAAAAAGCTTGCTCATGGTTACATAGTTAGCAAGGCTGGATTTGAACACAGAACTCCTAATGCCAAGTTCCACACTCCTTTTGCTACATTCCACTGCCTCACCTTATTGTTCCTCTTTCATAGCTGACAAGGTGCCCTAGGGTTTGAATGGGATGACAATTCACAATTCCTTTCCTTCTGATGAGATGGGAGTCTTTACCACCTGTCCTGCTACTACCTCTGAAGATCCTCCAGGCATTAAAACCTTCCATTCCTCTTTTCTCTGTGGTCCCTAGGCAATATCATCTTAACTACTTAAAAAAAAATCTAAGGACCTCTGGGTTTTCCCATCTGCCATGCAGCACAACTTTCTTTTATGTATTAGCTCCCCCAATTAAAGTATGAACTCTGAGAATAAGGACTGTCTAGCCTTTTCTATTTGTTTCCCCAGCTCAGACTTGGGACATAGTAAGTACTTAATGAGGGCTTTGTCATCCATCCATCCATCCATCCTTACAAAAATCTCCTGAAGTAGAGAAAGAAGATATTATTTCTGGTTTTTTTTGTTTTTGTTTTTGCAGAGCAATGAGGGTTAAGTGACTTGCCCAGGGTCACACAGCTAGTTAAGTGTCAAGTGTCTGAGGCCGGATTTGAACTCAGGTCCTACTGAATCCAGGGCTGGTGCTCTATCCACTGCACCATCTAGCTGCCCTGTCTTCTTCTTCTTCTTTTTTTTTTTTTGGTGAGGCAATTTGGGTTAAGTGACTTGCCCAGGGTCACATAGCTAGTAAGTGTCAAGTGTCTGAGGCTGGATTTGAACTCAGGTCCTCCTGAATCCGGGGCCGGTGCTCTATCCATTGTGCCACCTAGCTACCCCAAGGCAAAATAATTTCTAGAGGAAGGGTGTTGTAATAAAGGGATTGGGGAGCTCAGAAAATGAGACATCTTTTGGGCTGTGCTTTGAAGGAAACCAGGGATTCTATAAAGCAGAGGGAAGGGATGATACTAAGACTTGAGAAACAGGGGGAAATGGCATAAGAACAAATGGCTAACAGGCTCTATGGACTAGGGTACATGGAGGGAAATGTTGGGGAAAAAAGACTAGACAAGAGCATGACTGATGCAAAAATGTGTTCAATATGATTGCACCTATATAACCTATTGTTTGCTGTCTTGGGGAGGGGGGAGGGAAGAGAGGGTGGCAGAAAAATTTGGAGCTAGAAATCTTATAAAAATAAATGTTGAAAACTATTTCTGCCTGTAACTGGAAATAATAAAATACTTTTATGATTTAAAAAAATAAAGACTAGGGCAGCTAGGTGGCGCAGTGGATAGAGCACCGGCCCTGGAGTCAGGAGGACCTGAGTTCAAATCCAGCCTCAGACGCTTGACACTAGCTGTGTGACCCTGGGCAAGTCACTTAATCCCCATTGCCTCCCTAAAAAAAATAATTAATTAAAAAAAAAAAGACTAGACAAGGAGATGGTAGATTGGGGAAGCACTTTAAATGTCAGGATGAAAAGTAGCCTGGGTTTTATCCTAGAGGGAAATGTTGATGATTTTTTTTTTTAGTCCCCAATGGGAAGGGGTAGGATCATGGTCAGATCTCTGTTTTAGGAATATCAATTTGGCAACTATAGAGAGGATGGATGAGACAGGGGAGAGAAAAGAAGTGGGAGACCCAATCTGAGAGCCATTGCAATAGTTCAGGTCAGGGCAATGAGGCTGTGAAATAGAGTGGAGGCTGTGTGAGCTGTGAGAAGTCGATGGAGGTGAAAGATATTGGTGAAATGGAGTCAATACCACTTGGCAGCTGATTGTGTAGGGAGTACAAGCGGGAGGAATCAAGGATGGCACTAAGGTTCTAAACGTGACTGACTAGAAAACTAGCAATACTGTCAATAGAGACAGGTAAGTTCTGGAGATTTGGTACCTCTAAGTCATGTGCTTTGTGCCTATCTCCCCATGAAAGTCCAAGGATTTCTTTCATGGTTTCCCTCCCCCCACCCTTCCCTTCCCTTGCTCCTAAATAAACTATCACCTTATTCTAACTAAAAAAAAAAAAAAAAAAGAAACAGGTAAATTCAGAGAAAGGGTGGGCTTCAGGAAAATAATCCTAAACTCCATTTTGGATATCCCATTGGAGCTGTCACTGGTGCTGGAGATATGATAGGTCCCACCTTTCCTGGTTGCTTGGATCTTCAAGGAAAACCACTTATGATAATAGCTGACATTTCTAGAGAGAACTTTAAGGTTTATATCCTTTGTTTCATTTTATCCTCATAACTACCCTAGGAGGTAAATGAATCTCAGATAAATAAACTGATTTCACCAGGGTCAGACTGCTAGTAAGTCTCAGAGGGAGGATTTGAATAAAAGTCTTGCTTTCTATCTGCTCTCCACTCCTGTCTGCTGTCTCTCCTATGACCTGGGCTCTGGTGCAGTAGTGCCAAGAGAGGATAAATATCCCTATAGGGATTCTCTTATGGAAATCTTAATTATGCATCCATCAGTTGGCTAATCTCACCCAGTGGTTTTTGTACTGGAGGAAATGGGCCATAGGAAACTAATTCAGTGTCCACAACAATACCCACTTCTTCCAGAGCCCAGAGCATAACAAGGGGAGCCCCAGGCTCTGTTGTTACTGCAGGATGGCTATTTATACAGTGCTGATGATTCCTGGGCTCACACAGGCACAATACAAAGATTTACAAGAGCCGTCTTGCACAGCAGACCTCTTTCCGCCAACCAGCACTTCCCCTTCTCTCTAGAGGGTGGCTGATTGATTGGATGCTGGCGGATGAGATGAGGCTGAACATTCTGTTAAAGGGGGAAGAAAAAAAAGAAACCCCAAACATCCAGATCAGCAGGAAAGGGAAGCTAAGTGCTTCATACTCCCTCAGGGCTGCCATTTCTCAGGCTGTGGCTCAGCCCAAAGGCCCAGGGACCCGGCTTCTTTGTCCAGCTGTTGTTACTGACAGGATAGGAGGAAATCAGAGAGCCCATCAGTTGTGTGGATCTAGCTGGTAATGCCAGCAGCCCAACCCCAGGGATCACTTGCCAACAGACTCTCCTGGACCCAGCTATGCTGACATGAGCCCAGCCCTGGAGGCTTGGATGCAGTCCAGATCTGGGCCCCCGGGAGCACTAATTTGTGGATTTCAACAACATCTGGTTGATAACCAACCACACAAACCTGGTGCTACTGTGATCTCTCCAGTCCAGGCAACTCTTTTTTTTTTTAATGCTGATGAACACAGGCCTAGTCCCATGAAACCCCACTTCCCAGTCCACCTCTGTGCAGTGGTTGCGAGTGGCCAACACAGCTGCTAGTGAAAGGGTGCCCACCAGCTGGGGCTTGCTCACTGGATTTCCTTCAGCCAAATCCAGGTTGGGGGGAGGGTAAGGTGGAACTCAAGGAAGTTCATCTAGCTTTCCTCCCAAGTCAACTGTATACGGGGATTCCCAGGGGCTCCATCTGGGATCCAGGGATGGGGTGATGGTGGGGATTGCCACTTAACAGGGCTCCAACTCTGACCCACTGAGAGGGCACCTTGCCTCACTAAACCTGGCCAGGCTGAGGCCTAGTCATGTGAGTTTGGATTCACTTGCTGCAGTGAAATTCATTGACTCCAGCTCTTTGTCAACACCCACTCATTCATTCACACACCAGTGTTCAGAAAGACTGGAGGGGGGGGGGGGATGCTGCTCTAGTGCAGCTTAGTGGGGGGGCCTCCCCTGTGAATGGAGGAAAGGGAACAAGTAGGGCCCTGGGTCGTGCTTAGGCCGAAGCTTTCCTTTTGCTCCCTTTTATCTACAAAGAGCAAAAAATAACTCAGAAGCTATAAACAGGAGCACTTACATCCCCAGAGCCTCTTAGACATGAAGGCCTTTGGTTTTCTTTCTTTCCTAGCCTGGAATGAGAAAAACAAGGGAAGCATTTCTCTTCCCTTTTTTTTTGTTTTTTTGCGCGGGGCAATGGGGACTTACCCAGGGTCACACAGCTAGTAAGTGTCAAGTGTCTAAGGCTGGATTTGAACTCAGGTACTCCTGAATCCAGGGCCACTGCTTTATCCACTGAACCACCTCGCTGCCCCTTCTCTCTTCCCTTTTAATAGATTAGGTAACTGAGGGTCAGAAGGAAAATGTGATTTGTCCATCTGCTGTTGCTGGTGTGAAAACCTTCTCCTCATCAGATTGGCCTCATTCATAAAGAGGCCAGCTTCTCTCTGAGAACAGAGGTTCCCCACCCTTTGGACAGGAGCAGAGTCCAATGTGACTCAGAGCAGAGCCCTAGCTTGGAGCCAGGGCAGATGAGACAGACAGCTCCTCTAGGTTAGGAAAGAAAAGTGCTGGAGTTGGCATCACAGGACCTGAATAAAAAGCCTGGCCTTTCCATTGGCAACCCGGGTGACCAAGGGTGATCCATTTCTCTTTTCCAGACTTCAGTTTCTTCATCCATAAACCTGTAAAATAAGATGATGGGGGGCAGCTAGGTGGCACAGTGGAAAGAGCACTGGTCTTGGATTCAGGAGGACCTGAGTTCAAATCTGACCTCAGACACTTAACAATAGCTGTGTGACCTTGGGCAAGTCACTTAACCCCAATTGCCTCAAAAAAAAAATGATAGGACAAAATGACCTCTGAGATGCCTTACAGCTCTAAAATCTTATAAGGGCTCCATTTTACAAGAAAGGGACCAGTGCAAAGGAATTCTATGACTTGATCCCATTAGTACCATGTCTTTGTTTTGTTTTGTTTTTGTGGGGCAATGAGGGTTAAGTGACTTGCCCAGTTTTACACAGCTAGTGCCAAGTATCTGAGGTTAGATTTGAACTCAGGTCCTCCTGAATCCAGGACTGGTGCTTTATCCACTGTTCCACCTAGCTGCCCCCAAGTACCATGTCTTTTACTGGGCAAGGGGGTGGGGGTGGGAGTGGAATTACAGTGAGGAGCATGAAAACCTGATCGTACTTCCCACCCCCGCCCCCAACTCACAAGGGATCTCAGAATTGCAAAGGGCATCAGAGACTACCTATTCCAGTCCATAAGTGAAGAAGGGTCCTCTCTACCCTATCCCACAAGGGGTCATCCAGTCTCTGCTCCAAGCTCTCCAGAGGAGCTCCCCAAGGGAGCCTCTTCCGCTTTGCTCAAATCTAAATGGCTGGAAGTTTTTCTTAGACCCAATGCAAATCATTCTTTGCAAATTCTTTTTTCAGGCTTTTCCAAAGCCAGCTCTCTTGGGTAAAACTCATGCTGGGGTAACCAGCATGTACCTTGAAGCACCCCAAGGTGGAAGTTTCTCTCCCCCTGCCCAGAGTATATATGAGATAAGATTTGGAAATGTTTTCCATTTAATGGGAACAATAATGTATCAAGGACAGGAACAAGAGCAGAAAAGGCATTGTGGACCCAGGGGAGTCAGGTAGGGCTCTCCTTCTCAAGTCTGGGTCTTTGGCTTTGCTAAATTGGGTCGTTTGGGGGGTTTTGGGTCCAAGAGGAAGTTGCATTCATTTGTTATTTCCAAGTTGTTCCCTGGGGTCTCTGTTCCCCTTCAGGTAGCAGAGCAGGCCCGGCCAGCCTTTTCCTGCCATGTCTCTGCCTTGTTAAGTAGGAGGCCTCCTGGGGAAATGGGCAAGGGGACAAAGGGTGGTACAAGAAATGGACAGGGCATGGAAACCATCCATAGAAGCAGAGAAAAAACAATGCCGACACTCACTGCCATGAAGTCAGGATGTGGCTATGTCCAAGTGATGAAGGAGGAGCCGCTAGGTGGCACAGTAGATAGAGCACTGGTCCTGGAGTCAGTAGGACCTGAGTTCAAATTCTGTTTAAAACACTTGACACGTACTAGCTGTGTGACCCTGGGCGAGTCACTTAACCCTCACTGCCCTGCCAAAAAAAAAAAAAAAAGACCAAGTGATGGAGGAGACAAAAAGGGGTTAACAGATAAACTGAGGCTTAGGTCCTTATTAATAGTACCTAAAAGGGTTAACGGAGAAACTAAGGTTTCTGTTCTTACAGTAACCAAGAGGGTTTGTCCCTATCAACAGAGACTGTAACTATTAATAACCATTAATATTCCTAGATGACAGGACACCTAGAAACCAGATCTCAGATAAACAGATAACAGGAACACAGAGACCCTCTGGGTCTGACAAGTTTAAGCATATCTTTAGGAACATGTGCAGAAAGGACCAAATGTGTCCCAAAATACACCTCTAAGGAAAAAGGTACCTGCCTCGGGGCTTCTCTTAGGACACCAGGAAGTCCAAATTAGAATAAAACCTCCCACATACCTCCTTAATGAGGAGATTAAGAGAATAAGGAGGGTCAGCTAGGTGGCACAGTGGATAAAGCACTGGCCCTGGATTCAGGAGGACCTGAGTTCAAATCCAAGACACTTGACGCTTACTAGCTGTGTGACCCTGGGCAAGTCACTTAACCCCAATTGCCTCACCAAAAAACCCAAAAACAAACAAACAAAAAAGAGAATAAGGAGATAACCTACTTTTCTCACTGGTGCTTTCCCTGTGGTCATCAGTGTTTTAATAAAACTTGGGAAACTGAGTCACTGAGTCTTGTAATTCTTTGGGAAGCCTCCCGATCAATTCGATCAATTAAACCCATGTTAAACCATCTTAACTTTCTTTCTTTTCTCTTCCTTCCTTTTTTTTTTTTTTTTGCAGGGCAATAAGAGTTAAGTGACTTGCAAAGGGTCACACAGCTAGGAAGTGTTTGAACTCAGGCCCTCCTGAATACAGGGCCAGCGCTTTATCCACTGCACCACCTAGCTGCTCTCTTATATTAAGAAAGTTAGTGGGGCAGCTAGGTGGCGCAGTGGATAAAGCACCAGCCCTGGAGTTAGGAGGACCTGAGTTCAAATCCGACCTCAGACACTTAACACTTACTAGCTGTGTGACCCTGGGCAAGTCACTTAACCCCAATTGCCTCACTAAAAAAAAAAAAAGAAAAAAAAAGAAAGTTAGTGATCAAACAGAAAGAGCCCTGGATTTGAAGTATGAAGTCCTAGAAACTAATTCTAGCTCCCCTCTCTGTGACCTTGAGCCAATCACTTCCCTCCTCTGAGCTGAAATTCCATTATTATTAGTAGGCTT
This sequence comes from Dromiciops gliroides, assembly GCF_019393635.1. Lineage (NCBI taxonomy): Eukaryota > Metazoa > Chordata > Mammalia > Microbiotheria > Microbiotheriidae > Dromiciops > Dromiciops gliroides. The sequence goes on along the minus strand of NC_057863.1, from coordinate 626,715,909 downwards.
CCACCAGTAGCGGATGGCCATGGATCAGCGCCTTGAAGAGCCACGGGCCACAGTGTGGCTGTGCAGTCTCATACAGGAGCCGAAGCGGCAACAAGGACATCAGAAAATATAATGATAACAATAGTAATAATAGTATTGTCACAGATGAAATAGGTAGTGGGGGGGGTGGTTCTTAGGTATTCCTCTTTAAAGAATCACACCTCTTTGCCCACAATCCAGTTAGAATAAAACAGTCTTTTATTTGGGCACCAGAGAAAGTGACCAAGAAAATGGCTTAGAGACAAAATGATTCTCTGAGGTGCCCACCTCATCCACTAAGAAGGAGGCCAAGGGGCAAGCTAGATGGAGCAGTGGATAGAGCACCGGCCCTGGAGTCAGGAGTACCTGAGTTCAAATCTGGCCTCAGACATTTAACACTTACTAGCTGTGTGACCCTGGGCAAGTCACTTAACCCCAATTTGCCTCACTAAAAAAAAAAAAAAAAGGAGGCCAAAGTCTTTACAGAGGACTGATGGTGGGGGGATGATGGGGTGACCATAAAAAGTTTCCTTTGGGGGTAGGGAAAGCTTGAATGAGAGGTGGTGTTCCTGACTTCTGGAGTTATCCCCGTCCCCAGGTTCAGATCAGGCAGCAGCCGCGGCAGCTAGGTGGCACAGTGGATAGAGCACCGGTCCTGGATTCAGGAGGACCTGAGTTCAAATCCGGACTCAGACACTTAACACTTACTAGCTGTGTGACCCTGGGCAAGTCACTTAACCCCAATTGCCTCACAAAAAAACCCAACAAAAAAACCAACAAACAAAACCAGATCAGGCAGCAGCTGAAGCTAAGAGGCTTATCTCCCTTACTTCTTAGGTGTGTCAGTCCTTTAGATTAGCTTCCCAAGGAGAATTACCCCAGACCCATATCAATATTTTAAACTCATTTGATCTTCACAACCCTGTGAGGCAGAGGCTATTATTATCCTCATTTTACAAATGGGGAAACTGAGGCTTAGAGAGGCTAAGCCAGGATCACACAGCTAGAGAGCATTTGAGGCAGCATTGGAGCTTGGCGTCCCCCCCCCAACACACACACACTCCAGGTCACATGCTCCACCCATTGCACCACCCAGCTGGGTTGTATAGATCATTTCCAAAGTCCCTTCTATCTATAAATTTTATGATCAATTCAAGTATAAGGACTTTCAAAGGACCTCTCTTAAATATCTTGGAGCTTCTGGAAATTATCCTCTAACTCATTTAGAGTGGCCCACTCTCTAAATTCCCCTAATACAGTGAATAGAGTGGGGGCTTTGTAGTCAGAAGGATGTGAGTTCAAATTCTGCCTCAGACATTTACTAGCTTTAAGATTGATCCTGGACAAATCATAACCTCTTTCAGCCTCAGTTTCCTCATCTATAAAATAGGGATTATAATATCATCTACCTCCCTGTTGTGGGGATCAGATGAGATAATATTTGTAAAGTACTTAGCAGACCCTAAAGCGCTGTGCGAACCCTGGCAATTATTCCTCCAAAAGGAATTCTCTTAAATTAGAGTTAAGTGACTTGCCCAGGGTCACACAGCTATTGTCTGAGACTGGATTTAAACTCAAATCCTCCTGACTCAAGGACCAGGGATCTATCCACAGCACCCCCTAGCTGCCCCAGGTGATTGCAGTCTTAAAGAATACTATTCAAGAAATGTCTCCAGGTTGCCCCTCCCTCCCACTTCCAATCACCAACATTTTAAGAAGCTCATAATGCAAACAAACTTGTTTCTTCCCTTCTAGCCCTGGGCACCCCAGACATCAGCAATGAGCAGAGCCCAACAGATGGACGGAAGCAGCCAGCATGCCAGGTGCACGGAATCACTCTGGACGGGGTATGGGGGATTCAGTGAGACAGAGCAGCCTCCAGGGGCCAGAAAGGGACAATGGAAGGACAATTGCAAGCGCAGAAGTAAAAGAGAGTGCTTCATTTCCCCACCATCTGAGTCCTTCTGGCTGAATCCCCAAAGCTCAAAGGTCTCTGTTTTCCTCGAATGCCAAATTCAGTCACAATACAGGATAGTGGCTTACCACCACCCTGGGGGAATGGGGAAGAAAGGCTGCCTCCGCCATTGCTTAGAATGTATTTGTCCCTCTGTGTCAGCTGTTCAATGCCAATGCATAAAACTGGGATATCTGGTAGGGGTCGAATTGTCTCTTCTGAGAAAGGACACATGTGTGTGTATATTTATACATACATGCATGCATGCATGCACACAAATACACACATGCATGCACACAAATACACAATTATACACATGCATATGCACATGCACGTACATATACATACCCCTGCCTTGCTAGGGTCTTCTATTCAAAGCAGAAACATGGTTTAGAGGTCATTTAAGTCTAACATTATCATTTTACAGAAAAAGGAAGCAGACCCAGAGAGCTGAGGAATTTGCTCAAGGTGTCATAGGTACTCAGTGACAGAGCTAGGATTGGAACTCAGAAGGAGGTGTCAGAGCTGAGGATAAAAGAAAGCAGGGATTCTGGAGATGCAGGGTGATGTTGGTAGGCAAGAGGAGCATTTCAGACATCCAGAAGAGCCATTTCAAAGGCAAAGAAAGGAGATAGGGCATCCTAGGTGAAGAACAAACACATTGGCCTGTGTAGCTTCATCGTGGAAAGGCATGGAAAGACTTGTATGCATAGTGAAGTGAGCAGAACCAAGAGAACATTGTGCATAGTGACAGCAATATTATTTATGAAGAACTATGAATGACTTAACTATTCTCAGCAAAGGACTAATGATGTAGCATACTGTCCACCTCCAGAGAAAGCAATGATATTGAATGAATACAGACTGAAACGTGCTATTTTTCACTTTCTCTCATTTGTTTCTTTTATTCAAGTTTTGTTATACAGAGTGACTAATATGATAATGTTTTACTTAGTTGCACATGTATAATCCATATCTGATTGCTTACTGCCTCAGGGAGAGGGAGAGGAAGAAGGGAAGGAGAGAAAAAAATTGGAACTCAAAACTTTGAATAAAAATGTTTATTATTTTAAAAATTAAACGTTTTAATGGGGCAGCTTGGTGGCGCAGTGGATAGAGCACCGGCCCTGGAGTCAGGAGTACCTGAGTTCAAATCCGACCTCAGACACTTAACACTTACTAGCTGTGTGACCCTGGGCAAGTCACTCAACCCCAACTGCCTCACTAAAAAAAAAAAAAAAAGAAAGAAAATTAAATGTTTGAAAAAATGAGCCACTGACATCATCATCATTGTCCCTGCCCCTGGCACCTCATGCTGTTAGAATAACTCTGAGGAGAGAACCATAGATTGGTAAACAAAAGACCTATATTCTAATCTTCACTCTACCACTGTGAGACTTTGGGTAAGTCACATCAACCAACAATCAGTCCATCAACAAGTATTTATTAAGCACCTGCTAGACCTCAGTTTCCCCATTTTTACAATGAGCAGGACGGACCATTTAAAGTCCTTTCCAGATCTAAATCTAGAACCTGTCATGGTCTAATGGACTTGTGATGGATACAATAGAGAGATCCTTCTCACTGGTGGAGTTACGCAGTATGCTCACAGCCTTTCATCTTGTGTGATTCTTGTTTATGTCTCCATAAATCTTCCACAGATCTGTTGGAATTAAAATTGTCCAACCTGCAATAAAAGAGACCGAGGCAGAGCTTTGAACCAATGGCAATTTATTAAAGGGTCCACGGTCCCCTCTAATGAAGTAGACCTCAGATCTTCCTCATGATCTGAGATGCCTCCTTGCAGCACCTTGTTTTTATAGAGTTTGATACCCAAATATGCAAAAGAGGAATGGTGAAATACAGAATCTCATTGATAGACCTTGCTCTTGAGGGCAGAAAATGACATATTAGCAGGGGGAGGTCTCGGAATGGGTGAAGCATGAGGCATCTCCACTGACTGAATGTCATAAGATGGTCACCTGCTCATGTTGGACAAGAGAGAATGATCCAGAGGTACAAAAATAAATTGGGGCACTTTCCAAAACATCAAGACACCCCATCCATGCTGGGTTTAAGCATGGCGTTTGAGCAAAACAGGCTGGAGATAATCTTTGTCAGTGAGCTTCATAACTTGGTAAACAAGTAGTGAACATGACATTAAAATTTGAGGCCCACTATAAGAACTCATCTACCTAATTATCCCTACATGCTTTATATAAAATATCAAACTGATTAATACTCATTGGAATTGAGTAGGGGTACAAATTTCTCACAGATGTACTTAATGCTCTGGTTCTTTTTTTTTTTTTTTTGGTGGGGCAATGAGGGTTAAGTGACTTGCCCAGGATCACAGAGTCAAGTGTCTGAGGCTGGATTTAAACTCAGGTACTCCTGATTCCAGGGCCAGTGCTTTATCCACTGCACCACCTAGCTGCCCCGCTCTGGTTCTTTTTAATACTCTATGGATACAAGTGCGATGCTTTCGTTGTCCATCTGTCGTCATGCCCCACTCTTGGAACATGAACCATCCAATGGACTTTATAGCTATGTTTGCTGTCTTTTTTGTCACTTCTCCTGTACAGACAATAGGCATACTTATGCCTGCTCTGTATCTTCCATTGCCCTATAGGTCACCTGCAGTCATGACTTCATCAACAAGAACCACAGTCATTGCAGATGTTTACTACTTTTTGAAGTGATAATGGAGGCAGGGGATAAAGACTGTCCATCAAGAAGAAGAATGCTCCTGTAACGATTGGAATGACGCCACCTGCTGGATACTTACTGTAGAAGAGTTCTGCCCATGAAGGGAAGGTCTTTGAGGGCAAGACCAGGAGTCAGGAAGTGACGCGGGCTAGTGGGAGGAGGAAGGAAGAGACTGGCGCTCAGTCTCGCGCTCTTGGCTTTGGACTCTGGTGGAGAGCGGAGCTAGAAATGTGCTCTCCCTTTAATAGATAGGAATCTAGGCCTTTCTCTCTCTCTTTACCAAATTCTTCTTTTCCTTAATAAATGCTTAAAAGTCTAACTCTTGCTAAAGCTTATAATTTATTGGCGACCACTCATTAGATATTTTAGACAGACTAGCTAGAATTTTAGCCCTTAACAGATGGCTGACCACGAAGAGGAAAGCTAACCCTCAGTCTTCTTCTGATCTTCTGGTTGGGTAAGAAATTTCCCCTCCCTCTCTCTTTAACTGCTAAGTACTGGTGTACTGGCTGTGTTTTCCTTTGAATTTTTTCGAATGGACCTTTTAAACTCCCTAATTATCCTATTTTTGATTTTGGTCTGTTTAACCAGACAAATGGGAGATAAGATCATGTTAATGCTTTGTTTTTGTGGATTTTCTATTTTTCTTTTTATTTTTGTTAAAAGAGCCAGCAACTTACTCACACAAGAAAATATCTCTCCCTCTCCCAACCATGCTTTTTCAGAGAAACCTGAAGAGATTCCTGCAGCTTTTCCCAGTTCTAACACTAATTGTTGCTTTAATTTTGCATGCCTGGAGGCAATGACCCACCCTCTAGAAGCTTTTAATCCCCTAGCACCTGGAGGCAAGGTGGGGGAAGAGGAATCCAGGCCTGAGTTCAAAATCAAGTGTGATTCAAATTGTGCTGGTCCCTCCCCTCCTCTCCAGACCCCACCCTCTACTCCTCCTATGGCCAAGCCCATAGCTTCCCCTGCCTGGGAAGTCCAGAGATCTGATGCGCATGCTCAACTTTTTCTACCTGCATTTGCAGCTTTAGGCTCAGCCCTTCCCCAGCCTGGCTGTGCTTCTGAGACAACCTTAGAAAACCCTTTAAATTCCAGATATGCTCGATTTGTTCATAATTTTGCTAACCTGCTTTTGTCTTTAATTAGTAATCTTATAAAGCATTTGTATGGTGGAAAGACTGACAGACAATATAGAGGGGTTAAAGAAGAAAAACTTAAGCTGAATAAGAATGACAATCAACATAGTTCAAGACTCTGCCTCTTTTGCCATGGAAGGGTATATATTTTACAGAAATGTAGAAGTAAGCAGCAAGGTATTGATATGAGTATTGGGGATTTTAGATATCGGAATCAAAGGTGTTCTGAATTCACTCAGAGTATTAATATCAGTTCAGAGGTTACATAGGATTTCTATGCTATTACATATACATTTTGAAATTAATGGTATGGGTTTATTTTCATAGAGATTTTCATGCTTTTGAGATTGTGTTTTATATTTAGTTTTTAAAACAAGGAGAATATTTGTAAAAGCTTTTTATAGTCATGTGATCAAGTTTATATTTTATAATACTCTTATTAATATTAAGTTCACATTCATTTAGACTTCCTTAGTTTGAATTTCATTGTCTTTTATTGTTCCATGTGTATTTTCTTCTATTCATTTGTCTATCTAATTTTGAAACATTGCAAGATGGTTTTGATTTTATTATACAATGTTAATTCTAGGAGTATTGTGCTCCCATATTCTGAGTTGTTTGTTTTTGTTATTTTTTCTCAACTGATTATTTGATCAAACTCTTTAAAGCATTTCCGTGGCAAATTGGTTGCCATGGCAAGTGTAAATTGATTCTAGAAGTATTATTTTTGATAAGCATATTCCCCAAAAAAAAAAAAAAGAGGGGAACATTTGTAAAAGTTTTCTATTTTCAAAAAAAAAAGTTCTTTGAGATTCTGTTGTGCTTTAACTTGTATTTAAGTATGTTCTGATTTTTCACAAAAGTAATTGTATACTAAGTTAAAAAAAGGGTATTATTTGTAACGATTGGAATAACGCCACCTGCTGGATACTTACTGTAGAAGAGTTCTGCCCATGAAGGGAAGGTCTTTGAGGGCAAGACCAGGAGTCAGGAAGTGACGCGGGCTAGTGGGAGGAGGAAGGAAGAGACTGGCGCTCAGTCTCTCTCTTTTTCCTGAGGACGCTGGCGGAGAAGGGAGCTAGAAATGTGCTCTCCCTTTAATAGATAGGAATCTAGGCCTTTCTCTCTCTCTTTACCAAATTCTTATTCTCCTTAATAAATGCTTAAAAGTCTAACTCTTGCTAAAGCTTATAATTGATTGGCGACCACTCATTAGATATTTTAGACAGTTTAGCTAGAATTTTAGCCCTTAACAGATGGCTGACCACGAAGAGGAAAGCTAACCCTCAGTCTTCTTCTGATCTTCTGGTTGGGTAAGAAATTTCCCCTCCCTCTCCCTTTAACTGCTAAGTACTGGCATACTGGCTGTGTTTCCCTTTAAATTTTTTCAAATGGACCTTTTAAACTCCCTAATTGCCCTATTTTTTATTTTAGTCTGTTTAACCAGACAAATAGGAGATAAGATCATGTTAATGCTTTGTTTTTGTGGATTTTCTATTTTTCTTTTTATTTTTGTTAAAAGAGCCAGCAACTTACTCACACAAGGAAATATCTCCCCCTCTCCCAACCATGCTTTTTCAGAGAAACCTGAAGAGATTCCCGCAGCTTTTCCCAGTTCTAACAGTAATTGTTGCTTTAATTTTGCATGCCTGGAGGCAATGACCCACCCTCTAGAAGCTTTTAATCCCCTAGCACCTGGAGGCAAAGTGGGGGAAGAGGAATCCAGGCCTGAGTTCAAAATCAAGTCTGATTCAAATTGCTCTGGTCCCTCCCCTCCTCTCCAGACCCCACCCTCTACTCCTCCTATGGCCAAGCCCATTGCTTCCCCTGCCTGGGAAGTCCAGAGATCTGATGCGCATGCTCAACTTTCTGTAACTACATTTGTAGCTTCAGGCTCAGCCCTTCCCCAGCCTGGCTGTGCTTCTGAGACAACCTTAGAAAACCCTTTAAATTCCAGATATGCTCGTTTTGTTCATAATTTTGCTAACCTGCTTTTGTCTTTAATTAGTAATCTTATAAAGCATTTGTATGGTGAAAAGAATGACAGACAATATAAAGGGGTTAAAGAAGAAAAACTTAAGCTGAATAAGAATGACAATCAACATAGTTCAAGACTCCGCTTCTTTTGCCATGGGAGGGTATATATTTTACAGAAATGTGGAAGTAAGCAGCAAGGTATTGATATGAGTATTGGGGATTTTAGATATCGGAATCAAAAGTGTTCTAACTTTACTCAGAGTATTAATGTCAGTTCAGAGGTTACATAGGATTTCTATGCCATTACATATACATTTTGAAATTAATGGTATGGGTTTATTTTCATAGAGATTTTCATGCTTTTGAGATTGTGTCTTATACTTAGTTTCTAAAACAAGGAGAATATTTGTAAAAGTTTTTTATAGTCATGTGATCAAGTTTATATTTCATAATACTCATTAATATTAAGTTCATGCTCATTTAGATTTCCTTAGTTTGAATTTCACTGTCTTTTATTGTTCCATGTGTATTTTCTTCTATACATTTATCTAATTTTTAAAAATTGCAAGATGGTTTTGATTTCATAATACAATGTTAATTCTAGGAGTATTGTGCTCCCATGTTCTGAGTTTGTTTTTGTTATTTTTTCTCAACTGATTATTTGATCAAACTCTTCAAAGCATTTCCCTGGCAAATTGGTTGCCAATTGATTCTAGAAGTATTATTTTTGATAAGCATATTCAAAAAAAAAAAAAGAGGGGAACATTTGTAAAAGTTTTCTTTTTTTAAAAAAAGTTTTCTTTGAGATTCTGTTGTGCTTTAACTTGTATTTAAATATGTTCTGATTTTTCACAAAAGTAATTGTATACTAAGTACAAAAAAGGGGTATTATTTGAAATTGTTGCATAATTATATATTGTGTTCTGAGTCAAGATGTATTCACATTTTTTACAATCATTTATTATCCTCAATTTTTAAATCCATATGAGACTTGGATTATGGGAACTTATCATTTAAGACATTAATTGCCTTTATTCTGAGTTATCAGATGCCAGTTGGCCAAGATGCCATCCAATCACAAGAGGAATACATACAAAGAGCAGACACTGAACTGTCACATGAGGGGAGACATGCATGAAGTCAAGGTATGGCCGAGGGAACGGCTTTTGACAAATGTTGAGGTTGGATTCTCTTGGTTTAATATTTTATTTTATTTTTCCCCACAATATTGTACAGATGGCTGGAAGTATTCATCCCACCCATCTCACTTCTACACCTGGCTTCTATGCTCCCTCCTATATGCCTGATGCCATGGACATCTTAATCCCATGGATCTGATTAAGTCTGACTCAGTTTCTTCCAATATGTTCGGTGGCATGGACATATATTCCATCCACCTATTTTAAGCCTGGCATACTGCATGGGCAGTACATATTGCTCAAGTGTGGGAATGCTCATATCCCATCATTTCTCTGTTCTTTTATGGTAACCCCCATAATTATCTCAGGTGTCATGATAAATAACAGTGTTGAATTTGGCCTTGACATCTGTTACTAATTATATTAGATTTTAAAATTTCTCATAATGGCATGAGGATAATTAGGCAGATGATGCAAAAAGTGATGAAACAAAGATAAAAATTATTTTTAATAATTAATATTGCAACAATTGTCTTCTCAATTACCCTCCATAAGGGGGGGACTATAGTAATATTATAATTTTAAAGAATGTTTCAATTTTTGTTTTATTATATGTTTCATGTGTAACAACTAAGATTCTGAATTCCCTTAGACATGTTTTTGAGAACTTTCATTGTTTGATTTGATTATTGACAAAGCTATTTTAAAGTTGTGTTAAGCTCAATTTTGTAGGAAATTTTCCTGGCTGATTACCAGCATCCACACATCAACCCCTGAAAAGACTTCCATTCTACGACTACACCTAGAGGACATCTGAGAAAAGACTTTCAGAGACTTTAAATGAACAGTTTTGATTTGTTGTTTTTGTTGTTTTTTTTCTCTTTCTGTTATAATATACACCATCTGTAACATGTATTCTCTGCAGAGGCCCTCCCTTTGCAAGACTAATGTCAAAGCGTCGGTTCATGAGGACAAAAAAAAAATCGCCCCTCTGGACAAAACTTTCCTCTCTTCCTTTTCTATATTGTTGTTCACATATTATTAGTTAGCAATAGTTATTATATTCCTTTTACTGTTCCGTCAAGGAAACATTTTGTTTCTTGAGGAACAACAGGGGGGACTGTAACGATTGGAATGACGCCACCTGCTGGATACTTACTGTAGAAGAGTTCTGCCCATGAAGGGAAGGTCTTTGAGGGCAAGACCAGGAGTCAGGAAGTGACGCGGGCTAGTGGGAGGAGGAAGGAAGAGACTGGCGCTCAGTATCGCTCTTTTTCCTGAGGACGCTGGCGGAGAAGGGAGCTAGAAATGTGCTCTCCCTTTAATAGATAGGAATCTAGGCCTTTCTCTCTCTCTTTACCAAATTCTTATTCTCCTTAATAAATGCTTAAAAGTCTAACTCTTGCTAAAGCTTATAATTGATTGGCGACCACTCATTAGATATTTTAGACAGTTTAGCTAGAATTTTAGCCCTTAACATATTTGAAATTGTTGCATAATTATATATTATATTTTGAGTCAAGATGTATTCACATTTTTTGCAATCATTTATTATCCTCAATTTTAAATCCATATGAGACTTGGATTATGGGAACTTATCATTTAAGACATTAATTGCCTTTATTCTGAGTTATCAGATGCCAGTTGGCCAAGATGCCATCCAATCACAAGAGGAATACATGCAAGAGCAGACACTGAACTGTCACATGAGGGGAGACATGCATGAAGTCAAGGTATGGCCGAGGGAACGGCTTTTGACAAATGTTGAGGTTGGATTCTCTTGGTTTAATATTTTATTCTCTTTTTCCCCACAATATTGTACAGATGGCTGGAAGTATTCATCCCACCCATCTCACTTCTACACCTGGCTTCTATGCTCCCTCCTATATGCCTGATGCCATGGACCATCTCAATCCCATGCATCTGATTAAGTCTGACTCAGTTTCTTCCAATATGTTCGGTGGCATGGACATATATTCCATCCACCTATTTTAAGCCTGGCATACTGTATGGGCAGTACATATTGCTCAAGTGTGGGAATGCTCATATCCCATCATTTCTCTGTTCTTTTATGGTAACCCCCATAATTATCTCAGGTGTCATGATAAATAACAGTGTTGAATTTGGCCTTGACACCTGTTACCAATTATATTAGATTTTCTAATTTCTCATAATGGCATGAGGATAATTAGGCAGATGATGCAAAAAGTGATGAAACAAAGATAAAAATTATTTTTAAAAATTAATATCGCAGCAATTGTCTTCTCAAATACCCTCCATAAGGGGGGGACTATAGTAATATTATAATTTTAAAGAATGGTTCAATTTTTGTTTTATTATATGTTTCATGTGTAACAACTAAGATTCTGAATTCCCTTAGACATGTTTTTGAGAACTTTCATTGTTTGATTTGATTATTGACAAAGCTATTTTAAAGTTGTGTTAAGCTCAATTTTGTAGGAAATTTCCTGGCTGATTACCAGTATCCACACATCAACCCCTGAAAAGACTTCCATTCCACGACTACACCTAGAGGACATCTGAGAAAAGACTTTCAGAGACTTTAAATGAACAGTTTTGATTTGTTTTTGTTGGTTTTTTTTCTCTTTCTGTTATAATATACACCATCTGTAACATGTATTCTCTGCAGAGGCCCTCCCTTTGCAAGACTAATGTCAAAGCGTCGGTTCATGAGGACAAAAAATCGCCCCTCTGGACAAAACTTTCCTCTCTTCCTTTTCTATATTGTTGTTCACATATTATTAGTTAGCAATAGTTATTATATTGTTTTTACTGTTCCGTCAAGGAAACATTTTGTTTCTTGAGGAACAACAGGGGGGACTGTAACGATTGGAATGACGCCACCTGCTGGATACTTACTGTAGAAGAGTTCTGCCCATGAAGGGAAGGTCTTTGAGGGCAAGACCAGGAGTCAGGAAGTGACGCGGGCTAGTGGGAGGAGGAAGGAAGAGACTGGCGCTCAGTCTCGCGCTCTTGGCTTTGGACTCTGGTGGAGAGCGGAGCTAGAAATGTGCTCTCCCTTTAATAGATAGGAATCTAGGCCTTTCTCTCTCTCTTTACCAAATTCTTCTTTTCCTTAATAAATGCTTAAAAGTCTCTTGCTAAAGCTTATAATTTATTGGCGACCACTCATTAGATATTTTAGACAGACTAGCTAGAATTTTAGCCCTTAACACTCCTATTAAGATGCAACAGGAACTGAAAGAAAAGAGGGCAGAGACTGTCTAGTTTTTACCTTCATATCCCTAGGAACTGGCACATAGTAGGTGCTTAATACATAGGTTGATTATTGTTGGTCACTTCAAGTGACTTGCCCAAAGTTCCACAGTGGTAGAGTGCCAATGGGTCTTTGACTTAATGACTGTCTTAGCTGACATATTTGTTGAGCATTGGAAGGAACTCCAGAGGCTACATTGTCCAAACTTACTTTCTAGATGAGGAAACTGACATCTGGAGAGGCAAAGTGATTTGTCTAAGACAGTATGGGTGGGCTGAGCCTAGATTTGAAACTAGACCACCTTTCTACTGCATCTCAAAGCCTCCCATTAAAATGAATATGCAGGATAGAGCACTGGCCCTGGAGTCAGGAAAACCTGAGTTCAAATCCGGCCTCAGACACTTAACACTTACTAGCTGTGTGAACCTGGGCAAGTCACTTAACCCCAATTGCCTCAGTAAAAAAAAAAAAATTTTTTTTTAATTAATATGCAGTCATTCTAATCCAGCTGAATATTTGCTGGATTGCAAAACTACCTTTACTCCAGTAACATGAGTGGGGAGGAGTATGGGTTCCCAGGATCCAGGGAAAACCTCCAATCATCCAAGTGTAATTAAAGGCCTTGCATGACATCTAAACAACCCCAAGGTTTAACGTCAACTTCTCTGAATTGGCAAAGATGACAAAAGAGGGGAATAGACAGTGTTGGAAGGGGCTATAGGAAGATAGGCATACTAGTGCATTGTTGGTGGAGCCGTGATCTAGTACAATTGTTTTGGAAAACCATTTGGAATTATACAAATTAAGTGACTAAAAGAAAAAACCCATCTCCTTTGATCCAGAGCCTCTGCTATTAGGTTTTATCCCAAAGAGACCACTGATAAGAAAAAAAAAAGTCCCCATATACACCAAAATGTTTGTAGCAGGACTTTTTATGATAGCATGGGAATAACTAAAGAAAATGTAGTACACAAATGTAGAAGAATATTACTGTGCTGTCAAAAGTGATAAATATGATGAATACAGAGAAGCATGGGAAGACTTGCATGAACTGATGCCAAGTGAAGTAAATAGATCCAAGAAAACAATGTATACAATGCACATTTACAACAATGTATATTTACAACAATCTAAGTGGAAAGAACCACACAAAAAAAGCTGATACAAGTTAAAAATATATAATAAGTGTGAGAAATGGGTAGTTGTCTCCTCTCAATGTGGATATAACAGTCAGTCACACTCCCCCTGACCGGTTTGTAGGACAAAGGTCTCAGATCCCCTCCTCCCCCTCAGGTTAGCAAGGTCACATGGTTCAAGGAGCCCTAGTCTCAATTAGGTCCCCTCCAGTTCCAGGGCCGGTGCTCTGTCTGCTGCGCCACCTAGCTGCCCCTGGAAACACATTTTTTTTAAAAAAATGTTTTTTCTCTTTGACAATTCCTCAGTCTGAAGTTTTGGGAGTTTTTTGACTGTTTTTTCCTCACAACCTAGCTAATGTGGGAATGTTTTCCATGACTACTCATGTATAATTTATTTTGAAATGCTTGAGTTCTAGTGGGTGGGGGTGGGAATAGAGGAGGAAGAGAAGTTGGAACAATTTTTTTTTTTAAATTGATGTTAAAATTTGTTTTTACATATATTTTGGAAAATAAAATTCTATTATTTAAAAAAAAAATTAGGTCCCCTCCAGAGTTCTGTCCATATAAGGAAATATAAGGTCCACTCCTGAGTTATGCCCATACAAGGAAGAGGGGTGGGAATACTGCGTTCTGATTAGCTAGTTTTTGCACGTAGATTGTAACCCCACCAATGATGAAAAGGGGGAGGGTCCATTTGAATTACAGACTAGGGTATAAAACAGGGCCTTCCAGCCCCCTTTCTGGGCACCCACTAGCTGCACATTAGGGTGCCTCCTTCTCATGAGAATGAAATAAAGAGCCTTTGTCACTTTGATGCTGAGTTCCTGAGAATTATTGAGAAGAGGATGGATTTTTCCCTCACAATAAGCATATACCATACACTAAAATGTAATATATTATACAATAATATTATATATATATACATTCTATAATATATGTAACATATAATAATATACAATAAAAACATAAAATAAACATGTAAAAAATAAAACATGGTGCTATGAGAAGACACTTTCACCTCACCCCTTCCCAGAGGTGGAAGGTTCTCAAGTTTTGTCCATTGCACATATTGTGAGACTTTTTCAATATATTGATCATTTGGGATGATCTTTTTCTCTTCCTCCTTTTTCTTCTCCTTCCCCTCCTCCTCTTCTTCCTTCTGCTACTTTTTCTTCTTCTTTAAAGTACTGTCTGTTATATGGGATGGCTCTCAGGGAAGGAGAGGGAGGATACTGGGGGAAACCATGGTGATGTAAAAAACCAAGAAACATGGAGGATAATTTTTTAAGAGGTCTTGAATGGTATTTGCCTGGTTATGTGGTACTTGAACATCTGGGGACCTCCCCTTGGTGACATCATCTCATTTGTAATGAAGAACCATTACCATTAGTCACCATAGCAGGACTAGTCAAATAAAGGCAGCAACTCTCCAAATGAAGCTTTGGGATCCTTGAAGTCTCAGGAATGACATCAGATACTTAAGGCTGGCAAATTCTCTGGGGAAAAGAACTGGCAAGAAGAGAGCCAAGGGGCAGCTAGGTGGTGCAGTGGATAGAGCGCTGGCCCTGGATTCAGAAGGACCTGAGTTCAAATTTGGCCTCAGACACTTAACACTTACTAGCTGTGTGACCCTGGGCAAGTCACTTAACCCCAATTGCCTCACCAAAAAAAAAAAGAAAAAGAAATGTATTTTTTTTAAAAAAAGAAGAGAGCCAAGAGGAGCATCTCTAAAGGGAAAGGATCAGGGACCTCTTTGGTGCAGAATTAAGAATATTAAAAAGATGTAGAATCTATAAAAACAAAGAAGAGGAGGATAGTGAAGGGAATATGAGTCAAGGAGGGTAAAAATGAGATCTGAATGTCATTACCCTCTCTTTAGTTTGAGCAGGAAATATAGATTCCTTCTCTCCTTGTGCCAGAGTCCCCCTCCCACTTCTTCTTCTTTTCTTTCTTTTTTTTTTTTTTTTGCAGGGCAATGAGGGTTAAGTGACTTGCCCAGTGTCACACAGCTAGTAAGTGTCAAGTGTCTGAGGCCGGCTTTGAACTCGGGTCCTCCTGAATCCAGGGCTGGTGCTTTATCTACTGCACCACCTAGCTGCCCCCCCCCCCACTTCTTTTTAATCAATTACTTTCCAAAGACTTCCTGGACCAACCCAACCCACCCCCATCTCTTTCTTTAACAAATAAATACAGTCTAGCAAAACACACTGCCCTGGAGTCAAACAACCTGGGATTAAATTCTATCTCAGATACTTACCACCTGTGTGACTTTAAGGAAATCAACTTAATTTCCCTAGGTCTCAGTTTCCCCATCTATAAAATAAGGGCATAGATGGTCTTTGAAGTTTTTTCTGGCTCTATATGTCAAATTCTGTGATTTGTGTCTGAATACATATGCACCTAGAGTCCACCCACTCCCTGCCAAGAGGTGGAAGACATGTTTTCCACCCTTCCTCAGATGCTAAAATTGGCTGGCACACCGATCAGAGATTTTTACAGCACTATGGCTGTCGTGTAAATTATTCTCTTGGTTCTGCTTGCCTGACTGTACATCGTTTCAAACAATGCTTCCTACATTTACCCAGAACCCTTTTCCAATCCTCCCCCACCCGCCATAGATGGATCATTAATTATCCTATTGTTTTAAGCAGCATCATTCTGAGCCCAGTTGAATCAGGGTGCCAACTTAAACCAAATAGGGTCAGCTTGGAAAAGTTACTACACTGAGGTAGGCAGAGTGCTTTATGGAATGGGAATGTTCCTCTTTGGACAAGGCAATTTGCTGAGTGACTGCACAGTGACACTGATGTGGGGCTTGGGTTTGGCTCCACACTGGGCTTGGAAGGACTAACTTGAGCAGTGGTCACCTGCAGATGTGTTCATTTCACTGG
This sequence comes from Dromiciops gliroides, assembly GCF_019393635.1. Classification (NCBI taxonomy): domain Eukaryota; kingdom Metazoa; phylum Chordata; class Mammalia; order Microbiotheria; family Microbiotheriidae; genus Dromiciops; species Dromiciops gliroides. The sequence continues at coordinate 626,699,705 of NC_057863.1, read as the reverse complement.
CCACAGGGATGTGGGGACCTTTCAAGCCAATGAGACTGACGGAGAAGCAGACAGATCCCTTTTGCCCGGCTGAACTCTACTGGAACTCATCCCTTTCAGAGAAAACAGCATATATCAACCAGGCTGGCAGCGTTCAACTGCCATCTTCCTGCCTCAGATGTATTCAATTAAGAAAAAATGACTGGGGATTTGGGACTTTTCTACTGTTTCTTTTCTCAGGGTCCCTCGGCTGCTTCCCACATTGTCGCCCTGAAAAGCCAGCTTCCAGCCCTGCGTGATCCCCACCAGCCACCCAATCCAATTACTTAAGACTTGACAATGATTTCCGCTCTGATGTCAGAGATCCAGGAATAGTGAGGTCAGAAGCCAACCACAGACAATGAGGAAAAATATGCACACACAGTGGAAAGGGTTTGGAACGTGAATTATTAAATCAGGGAAGGATGAAAAACACCATGAAGCATGGCCCCAGGGACTAATAAAACATGCTAAGAGACCTGTAGGAGATAGCCCAGGTCTTTCCCTTCCAAAATAGAATACTTACTACATTCCTGGTAAAGGATAGTGAACTTCAAACACGTGAATTCCATTTAAAGAAGACAATACAATGTCTGTGTCTTTTTATAGTCTCTTCCTATCGTTAATGCTCAACTTAGCATAACTTCCAAGAAACCTCTAATGAATTTTCCCTGCTAGCTTCAATCTTTCTACTAAGAGGTCTCTTTCTTAGGCAACAAAAGAACAATTGGTTTCTCCATTCTTTAGAGTCTAAACCTGAATGCCATTTGCCAATATACTTACTTACCTCTTCTGCTATATTACAAAGACAGGTCTCACAATTAACACACTTTTTTTTTTTTTTGAGTTCTGTGTTTCCAAAGCTAAAATCAACATGTATACTCAGGACAGAGCACCAGACCAAGCCTTCTTCTTTTGGGCCATAAAGGAGACACTTTGCATGGGATGAATACACTGATCTATTGATGATCATGGTTGTGCTTTTGATGCTCAAGCCTACCTACAAGGCTGTGGCAGCCCCAAGAAAGATGTAGCAAGAACAGTGGGGAAGGCAGGAAAACAAGCTGGACTTCAGGGGGAATAGTGGAAAGTGGTGACCTGAGGTTGAAGGGGCAAAGGAAAAGATAGAGCCTCTTTTCAATCCTCTTTGCCTTTGCCACTCTTCAGTCTCATCCTGGTGGCTAGATCTCTGAGATCGTTTAGGGAACATGGGCTCCATCAAATCAGGCTAGGGAATAATATGGTGGAACTGAGATTTTCAGTTTTCTTTCCAAAGGATAGGGGGAACTAGGTGGCGCAGTGGATAAAGCACTGGCTTCGGATTCAGGAGGACCTGAGTTCAAATCCAGCCTCAGACACTTGACACTAGCTGTGTGACCCTGAGCAAGTCACTTAACCCTCATTGCCCTGCCAAAAAAAAAAAAAAAGAGTCTTATTAAAGGATAATGGATTGCTTCTAGAATTTTGGACCTCTTCAACCAATCAGTACGCAAGTAATTATTAAGCAACTACCATGTGTCATGCACCATTCTAGGCACAGGGGGTACAGAGACAAAAGACCAAAATAACCTCCTTTCAAGGAGCTGACATTCCAGTGGGGGAGACATGTTTATACATAGGTATGTGCCACATAGTTACATGGTAACCTTATCCAGGAAGACAGGCTCAGAGAAGAAAGGGAGAGGATTCCTGCAGAAGGTGGCCCTTGAACAAAGGCTTGGAAGAAACCAGGGATTCTCAGAGGGAAAAACGAGAAGGAAGAGTAATCTAGAGATGGAGGACAGGGTGTCACGCATGAGGAACAGCAAGGCCAGTTCAGCTGAACCATAGAGTGCATAAAAAGGAACAGTGTGTATTAAGGTTCAAAAGCTAAGATAGGGACAGGTTGTGGAGAGTTTCAAATGTCAGGAGTTTATATTTGATCTTGAAAGTATATAGATGCTGGGGGCAGCTAGGTAGTACAGTGAATAAAGCACAGGCCCTGAATTCAGGAGGACCTGAGTTCAAATTCGGCCTCAGACACTTGACACTTACTAGCTGTGTGACCTTGGGTGAGTCACTTAACCTTCATTGCCCCACCAAAAACCCCCCTCAAAAACAAACAAAAAAACCCCCCTCAAAAACAAACAAAAAAACCCCACCAAAAACCAAACCAAAACAAAAAAGAAATGCTAGAAACTACATAGATGCTGTGGCAGTTTGTTGAATGAATGAAAAACTTTTGCTAAGTATTTCTTTATGCAGGCACTGTGCTAAATATTGGAGCTACAAGTATAAATGCCAAGACAGCCTCTGCCCTTAAGATGCTTACATTCTTCTTTTTTTAAACATTTTTATTTAAAGTTTTGAGTTCCCAATTCTATTCCTCCTTCTTTCCCTCCCCTCCCTGCTCCGAGGCAGTGAGCTATCAGATACATGTTATACATGTGCAGTGATGTAAAACATTACCATATGAGTCATTTCGTATAAGAAAACGAAAGTACAAAACGAAAGAAAGTGAAAAATAGCATGATTCAGTCTGTTCAGTCAATATCAGTTCTTTCTCTGGAAATGGATAGTCTGCTTCATCATTAGTCCTTTGGGATTGTCTTGGATCATTGCATTGTAGAGAATAGTTAAGACATTAACAGTTCTTCATCAAACAATATTGCTGTCACTGTTCATGACGTTCTCTTGGTTCTGCTCACTTCACTATACATGAGTTCATAAAAGTCTTTCCAGGGGACAGCTAGATGGCACAGTGGATAGAGCACCGGCCCTGGAGTCAGGAGTACCTGAGTTCAAATCTGGCCTCAGACACTTAACACTTACTAGCTGTGTGACCCTGGGCAAGTCACTTAACCCCAATTGCCTCACTAAAAAAAAACAACAAGTCTTTCCAGGCCTTTCTGAAATCATCCTGCTTGTCATTTCTTACGATGCTTACATTCTAACAAGGGGAGAGATCACATATAGGGAAAGAGAATAGTGGCCAGGTATATTTACATGTGGGAAGTCAAGGCAATAATGAGTGGAGACCTAGGGAAGTTGATTGACATGTTCTTTTCTGAAGCAATAACAATATTGATTTGGTCATGGTTCTCAGAGCAAGAGACAGAAAGTAGGGAGGAACAAGAGGTGGCAAGAAGTTGGTTGGGGCAGACAGCTGGATAGGATGTGACACATGGTGTGGTTTGGGGCTGAATCTGGGAATCACTACATAGAGATCATAATTAAAATTTATTTTATTTTATTTTTAAATTTTTCTCAATTACATGTAAAAGTATTTTTGAGTTCCAAATTTTTCTCCCACCCTCCCTTCCCTTTCCCCTCCTGAGGCCAGCAAGCAATTTTATATAGGTTATACATTACTATTGTAAAGTTGCTATCTAGCTATACTGTCTAAAAATCTAATGAGTAGTTGCCAATCAATTAGAAGCGTTAGCAAGAGTTTAGACTTTTAAGCATTTATTAAGGAGCATAAGAATTTGGTGAAGAGAGAGTAGGAGGCCTAGATGCCTACATCTCTCTATCTCAGGGAGCCAGCATTTCTAGCTCCACCCTCCACAAGGTCCTGACGAAAGAGAGAGAAACCTTGCCCCTTCTTCATCCCACAAGCCTCCTGTCTAAACTGGAAACATCCCATCCACATGCACACAGAGCTCCAAACTAATTGGCTGGTAGCTTTGATTGACAGCACCCACGAGCAAACATCACTCCCTGATGCCAAGGAACTGATCTTCCAAGCCACATGACTTGTCCTCAGATGCCTTCTCCTCATGGTGGAGCTTTCCTACAGTAATTCTCCTGCAGGTGGCATCACTCCAATTGTCATACTATCATGTTAAACATATTTCCACATTAAACAAAACCAAAGGGGGAAAAAATGCAAGAAAGAATAAACAAGAACAATAACAAAAAAGCAACAACAAAAGTAAAAATAGTATGCTTTAGTCTGCATTCTGACTCCATAGTTCTTTTTCTGAACGTGAAAGCATTTTTCCACCATAGTCTTTTGGCTTGTCTTAGATCATTGTATTGCTGAGAAGAGTTAAGTCTATCACAGTTGAGATCATAATTAAATTGATGGGAGCTGATGAGGTCATTGAGACAGAGAATGTAGAGAGAAGAGAGAAGAGGCGCAGGATGGAACCTTTTTTCCACAAAAAAGAGAGAGAAAGAATAGTCAATGGCAGAACAGAAGAGAGAACAATGTCACCAAAACCCAAGAAGGAGAGAGTATCCAAGTGAGCATACTCTCAAATATTGTCAAATTCTGCAGAGAGATCCAGAAGATTGAGGGCTAAGAAAAGGCCATTAGATCTAGCAATTGAGAGATCATTGGTGATTTGAGAGAACAGTTTCAGCTGAGTTAGATAGTGGAGGAGGTAGAAGAATACTTTTTTGCTTGTGTGAGGTAGTTGGGTTAAGTGACCTGCCCAGGGTCACACAGCTAGTAAGTGTCAAGTGTGTGAGGCCAGATTTGAACTCAGGTCCTCCTGAATCCAGGGCCGGTGCTGTATCCACTAGCTGCCCAAAGAATACTTTTTTAAAGAAATCTGAGAAAGGGAAGAGAGGTACATGTGTATATATGCATATACACACATATATACATATCCTATACACACACACACACACACACATATATATAGGATGGTAGCTTAAAGGAATAGCATGGTCTAGTGAGGGTTTTTCTTTTAAAGACATAGGATAATTAAGCATATTTGTAGGCAACAGGGAAGGAACCAGCACATAGGAAGAGATTGAAAATTAGCAAGAAAGTGTGAATGACAATAGGGACAAATTGCTGGAGCTAGGAGGGGACAGGAGCAAGGGTATACATAGAAGAGTTGGTCTTGATGAGAAAAAGGGTTACCTCTTCATCAGAGACTAGATTGAAGAAGGGAATAGTGGGTTATGAAACAAAGGTTTGTAGATTAGAAGGAAAGAAGAGGAAGTTCATGGTGAATAACCTTGATTTTTTTCGGCACAGTATGAAAGGAGGTCCTCAGCTGACCTTTTGTTTCAGGGTAAATGGCCTTCAAACATTAGGAAACAGAAGCAGCCTTTTATTGAGCTGCAATGGTAAATTTTCAATAAAACCTTGAATTGACCTCTGAATTTCTATGGGCTCTTGTACTCTATCTGCCCTTTCTATCCTCCTAGGAATGATAATTGTCTTTATCTGCCAGACATTAAAAAAAACTAACCTGTAGAAAAAAAATGTGACTGGGACTTACCAGATGTTTCAGGTTTTTTTTTTAATGAATAAAATGCTAACACTCTTAAAAATTCAGCCCTTTGTATAAACATTTGCTATAGAACACCTAGAGGAAGACAAGTTATACCTGTTTTAACTCGGCTCCACCCGACTCTGAGACCTTGATGGGGTCATGTCTTTTAACATATAAGGTAGTCATCCTAGCAATTCATGAGAACACCCACAAGAGGTCAGCCCATGGCTGAATTTATGAACTATAATCAGGTCAGTAATAAGGGTTTTTTTTTTGGGGGGGGATTGGGGGGAAGGGGAAGAGATGCACGCAAAAGAAGATGGGTAGACATGAGTCAAATTAAACATTCACATAAGGAAAAATGACTGTTTTCCTAACTTCCCAGTGCATTTCTGAGCACAGCAGGCCATATTAATAAAAAAACTCCATAGCAATTAGAAACAGCAGATCTCATCCAGGAGCAGATTGTGGCCACCTACCTCCTCCCACCCCATCATTTAATATTTGTTGAGAGCACACACACTGCTAATATCCTAGAACATCCAAAGTCCTGTATTCTACCATACGTGAGCTGACATTTCAGTGATGGATCAAAGCCAAGCTTTCTGGCAAAGTTGTATTTTATCCTCGCCCCCTGAAAATATCTCTTATTGGTCATTTGCCTTGCTGGGCCTGGATAACTCCTGTGAAATTCAGAGAATTCATCTTCAGAGGCCACACAAAAATAGGGTAGGGAAGTACTCTGTTGGCTCCTGGAGATTATCCCAGCTTTTGGGGGCCCTTTGAGAGGTTGCTTGCTAAAGCTGCTTCTGATGTGTGATTTGCACCATTAGCTTCTCTCTCAGGACACTGTCAGTTTTGGCAATCATAGAATTTAAAAGTTTAAGAAAAAAGGATAGATATGTCTAAGCAAGCCCATGGAGATTAGATGCATTCCTATCTTAAAGCCACTTAATCTAGGTTTTGAATTGTGCTCTATATTTTATCCAGTCTTGAGGGCTTAGTTAATAGTCTTACTTGACTTCTAGATCCAATCCAACCACTAGCATCTTGGGAAATGAAGTATTTCCTAACTCCAGGCCTCTTTAAAACTGCTCTATCTATCTCTTGCTGTCATCTAGTTCACATTGTGTTCAAGCTAGGCCTGCCTTATTGGTGGTGGTGGTGGGGGGGGGTCGGGTCACACTCATAACCCATATCTCACACCTCCTTCCCTTTGCTGATATGACTCTTTAAGAAGGCCCTCTTCTCTCCCTCCATACTTAGTAACCTCATTAGCCCACATGGGTTTAAAGATCATGTTTGTGCAGAGGACTCCCAAACCTTCCGGCCCTAGAGCTTCACCAATTACCCATTGGATATTTCAAACTGGATGTCCCGGAGATATCTTAAACTCAGCATGTCTAAAACTGACCTCATTATCTTTCCTCCCTTCTTCCAAACTTTCTTATTTGTCAAAAGCACCACCATCCTTTCAGTCTCCCAGGTTCATAATCTGGGCTCCCTCACCCCACATATCCAATTAATTGTCAATGCTCGCTGTTTCCATCTTCACATGTCTTACATCTGATCCCTTCTCTCCACTCACAGTTACTACCTTAGTTCAGATTGTCACTTCTTCCCTAGATTTCAACCATCTCCTAATTGGTCTCCCTGCCTAGTCTCACCCCACTCCAGTCCATCCCACACTGTTACCAAAGGGATTTCTCTTAAGCACAGATCTGACCATGTGACTCATATTCCATTAATTCCAGTGGCTTCCTACTGGCCCAAGATCAAATATGAACTATTTAGCTTTTAGTCTTAAAGGAGCTAGCCTTCACCTATTTTTCCAGTTTCATCGAACATTCCTCCCCTCCCCCTACTCCACGGACCTTCTGTTTGCTCCTCACAAGCAAGACACTCCATCTTCCATCCCCAGTTCTTCCCTTGAGATGCAGCTCAAGCACCATTTTCTATGTGAAGCCTTGGCAGATTCATGTGACAGTCCTTCCCTCTCAAACCACTTTAAACTCTGTACCTTCAAGCTTTGTATTTGTGGGGCTTTTTTATGTATGCCCCACTTGAGTATAAAGAGGGATGATTTTCTTCCTTTTTTTTTTTTTTTTTAGTGAGGCAATTGGGGTTAAGTGACTTGCCCAGGGTCACACAGCTACTAAGTGTTAAGTGTCTGAGGCCGAATTTGAACTCAGGTACTCCTGACTCCAGAGCTGGTGCTCTATCCATTGCGCCATCTAGCTGCCCCGAGGGATGATTTTCTGATTGTGTGGTAGACATTTAATACTTGAAACACTCTTACCAAGCCACATTAAGTCTTCATATGAAGATAGGTAGGATTCAGAAATTTGCCTACTGTTTTTGATCTACTCAACTCAACCAAAATGCTTCTTCTTAATCTTGTTCCTTGCCTATCTTGGTGACTTTTGGATCCAACCCATATTCTAGGACCCCGTCGCACCTACAACCATGAAGCACTGCCCACCTGTGGTCACCCTGCATCCTCATCTTAGTCCAAAACACTTCTCCCCCACAAATTCCCATTTCCACTGACATCACCATCCATGCTACCAGTCACCAAGGGTCATTTCTCTAAGTCATTCTCGACTGTTGCATCCCTGCCAACCCAATCCATTGCCCAATCTTGTTCACCCATCGACTTCCACTGTCTTCGTCTCATTATTCATGTCCTCATTACCTTTTTTTTTTTTAGTGAGGCAATTGGGGTTAAGTGACTTGCCCAGGGTCACACAGCTAGTAAGTGTCAAGTGTCTGAGGCCACATTTGAACTCAGGTCCTCCTGAATCCAGGGCCAGTGCTTTATCCACTGTGCCACCTAGCTGCCCCAAAGCAGCCACTTTGGTATTGATAAAGCACATAGACATAGACATACTTTTCTTCAGGATAAAAGGCAAAAAGTTCATTCTGTACACACACACCCCAGAGAGGAACAGACAGATTTTTCCAGTGAGTTACTGAATACTTTTATTCTGCACAAAGAAACCACTAAGTATCAGGCCTGTGGGCTCATCGGGGCTGCATCACAAGTATAAGGCTCCACACATTAACACAGGGGGTGGGGATGAGACAGTCACTGGAGCCAGTCACAAGATGACAGGCTATCTCCAACAGAGCGCCAGATGATCAGGTACAGTCTCTGATAAGACAGTTCTAATGAAGCAGTGAGAACATCACAGAAAAGTGGAGGGAGAGGGAGAGTTAAACAGCAAAGGCCCCTGCTCCCAAACAAAACTGGTCTAGTACTCGGAGCTGCCCATTCTTAGGACAGGAGCAGACTCGTGCCTGCTGGCTCTGAGGCTTTCTGGCCAGTTTACTTGGCCCGGGGGTTTCTGAAGTTCCTTCCAGCAAATTTAGCCTTGCTGCCCAGCTCTTCCTCAATTCTGTGGGGGGAATAGAAATACATAGAAAAGAAGCGTAAGCATGATGAATACCACTGCAACACACGTGTATCTATAGGCATTTAATACGAGCAGCCAGTCAGATCACCATTACTGAGTCACGCAGGGCTTTAGGGTCTGGAGAGCTCAGAAGTCCCTCCAACAGTCTACCCTCTACCCTTAGAATCTGGCCTTATAAAAAGTACAATATCCTGGATATAATCCATTTGTTCTCTAACATATCCCACAGATAGCAGCACTGACATATGCTAAGCACTTAAATGCTTACTGACTCCTTCCTAACTCGTCCCTCTGTCAAGGAAACAAAACAAAAAACACTTTCCTTCTCAAAAATGTGGGAAGCCAAGCAACATCAAGTTTAGCCATGTGTTGAAGGACTTCTAGAAGATAAAGTTTCAAGTAACTACCATAATCTTCTGGAATAGGAATATGGTTTTTTTTTTTTTTTTGGTGAGGCACTTGGGGTTAAGTGACTTGCCCAGGGTCACACAGCTAGTAAGTGTCAAGTGTCTTGAGGTTGGATCTGAACTCAGGTCCTCCAGATATCAGGGCTGGTGCTCTTTCTACTGTGCCACCTAACTGCCCCTGGAATATGTTGAATTTTAAAAGCCCAAGTTCAGTGTGCCTGAACAGGGAGCAATGAGGAAACAAATAGTATGGTTTGATAATCCTGGTCAAAAAGGATCTTTGTTCATTCTCTAAATCACCAGAGGGTGGCAGCAGTATAGAGAAGAGGGCCTCTTGACAGCCCATAAAGGAATTAAAATGTAGGAGTATTCTGTCATTTCCTACAGACCCTTGCAAGATGCAGAGACAGCCAACACTGACTTGGAGGACTGACGATTCTAAGAAGGCCTCTGCACTTACAAAGACAGCCTGTTAGGGTTCAAAGTCTCCTCCTCACCTGAGAAGCTGGTTATACTTGGCCAGACGCTCAGATCGGCAGGGGGCACCAGTCTTGATCTGCAAGAAAAATCAAGTCAGGAGTTAACTGGACTTGGATTCTTTGGACAAGTCCAATATCGTACATGAACTCTATGAGCGACCTATTGGGAGAAAGTTAGGGCATCCTGTCCTTTAAGAGCTACATACAGGCAAGACAGGTCTCTCCCTAGTTAAATATCCCAGCATGCATCTAGCTGAAAAAGCATTATAACACATAGTTAGACACTACTTTCTCTGAGTGAGTCCTTACCTGCCCGGTGCAGAGACCCACCACCAGGTCTGCAATGAAGGTATCTTCAGTCTCCCCAGAACGATGAGAAACCATTACTCCCCACCCATTGGACTGGGCCAGCTTGCACCTAGAAGACACAGCGACAATCAAGCCAAGTTAAACAATTTCTATTTCCTTTATATTTCTAGATCTCCTACTAGGCTAAGAGAACTCAATACTTCCTCCCAATTTATTCCTTTCAGATTCGGGTGACTTATATGATAAGCTAGAGAGCTATCGGCAGATCCAGGAAGATGAGAAATAAATACTATGACTCAGGACTACTGAGTTAAGACTAGAAAACTGTAGAAGTCACAAGGGAGCTAAGAACAGAGCCTATACCCTGCCTCCTAATTCAGGGTCTCATTCACTCTGCAAAGTCATCTCCCACTCTTCTCCAAATCCCCACGGTGGACCCCACATAGAGCAATCATGCAATTAATATTAAGGCAGTAAGTACACATAGCAGTCTTCTATCTATATTCTTGTGAAGGGTGACAAGGAGATTCCCTCTATCCCTTTTATCTTGATGCCAAAAGAGAACTAGTCTCAACCTGAAGGCTTGGATTTCAGCACTACCACAATAGGACCTTAGGCAAGTCACAGAGAATTTTAAGTCTGTTTCCCCAGCTTTAAAAATAATAGGGGCAGGGACAGCTAGGTGGCACAGTGGATAGAGTGCCCACTGGTCCTGGAGTCAGGAGGACCTGAGTTCAAATCCAGCCTCAGACACTTAACACTTACTAGCTGTGTGACCCTGGGCAAGTCACTTAACCCCAAATGCCTCACTAAAACAAACAAACAAAAAATAGGGGCAGGGCAGCTAGGTGGCACAGTGGATAGAGCGCCCACTGGTCCTGGAGTCAGGAGGACCTGAGTTCAAATCCAGCCTCAGACACTTACAGTCAACCCAGGTAAGTAGAGCTGGTCAATGCCCAGCACAGAAACTTGGGTACCAAATTCAATGTCTCCAGACACTTCTCAAGAACTGGCATTCATACCGCAGTTATACAACCCTAAAACAACTCTGGGAAGTGACTTTTGTGTTAATGATTTCATTTTGCAGATGACGATGCATCCTTTGAAGTCTGAGTGCTACCTACTCGCCCCTGCAGAGGCTGTTACCCATTGACCCCACAGAGGACTTACGCCTTGAGAGATTCAGTCACAGAGCCGATCTGGTTCACTTTGAGTAGGAGGCAGTTGCAGGCCTTCTCACTCACAGCCTTTTCAATGCGCTTGGGATTGGTCACAGTGAGATCATCCCCCACCACCTGGATACCAGCAGTAGCAGTGAAATTCTTCCAAGCTTCCCAATCATCCTGATCAAAGGGATCTTCAATAGACACCACTAAGGACAAAGAGAAGGTGAATGTGGATAAATGCTTTCCTGAAGCTCCATGGCCATTCTCCAAAACCTAAAGTGTAGCCAAAAGGCCTATAGGTTCTTATGCTCCCTGTACAACCACTCCCTTAAAAGCACACAAAAATCACTCAGATTTTGGAACAGATTTTTAAACAGCTAACACTTACTACATGGGAGAACCAAAGAATAGCAGTACAACAAGAACCAGCCAACTTCCTGACTCTATGGCTCCAGAATTATAATGAATGTGCTTTACAAAAACAACCTAGGAGTCATTAGATTGGCCTTTGGACCGCAAAAAAATAAAGAAATAAAAATTTGGGGCAGCTAGATGGTGCAGTGGATAAAACCCCGGCCCTGGATTCAGGAGGGCCTGAGTTCAAATCCGGCCCCAGACACTTGACACTTACTAGCTGTGTGACCCTGGGCAAGTCACTTAACCCTCACTGCCCTGCAAAAATAAATAAAATAGATTGGCCTTTGGATAACTCCAGCTGCTGAAGTTCCATGAGCTACCCTATCCTGCCCCATTTCGCTCCTTGTTTAAAACAAACAAAAAACACAACCCAGAGTCCAGACCATTATTTACACTTCTCATAGAAAGTAATCCAAATCATGAAATCCAAGTCCTTTATTTTCCAATGAGCAAATTAATTCCAAAATGTTAAATAATTTGTCCACAGTCATGTTACTGGTACATGGAACTAGCTTCTGGAGGACGGTGGGACACCTATATACCAGGTGACTCATACCTGGATAGTCCTTGATGAAGCTCTTATAGAGATCGCCAAGCTCAGAAGGGGAGATGTATCTGCTGGCATCATCAGGTGACTTGAAGTCCAAGTCGTATTTCCCAGATCGGAAGAATTCTGAGGCAGCCACATCCATGCCAATTACGACCTTATCAGTATAGCCGGCCTTACCAATGGCATTCTTTAGCAGCTCCAGAGCTGGAAGAGATGGCAGCAGCAAAGGAGGTAAGAAAACACTGCTAGGTGAAAACAGAAATTTCACTTCAATAGGTATCAAGCAGGGAGTTTAACAGGGAGGGCAAGAGACACTCTCTCTCCATAGAACTTCTCTGGTTCCTAGTTCCAGTGACCTTTGCTCTCCCTGCCTTGGTAATGAGCAGCAGTTTCTAACTGAGGGTAGCATGGCCCTTAGAAGGTCACACAGCAGGAAATTTGGTAAGGTCTTTAAGAAACAGTCTTCCCCATCGACAACTGGCCCAGATTTATAGCTCAGGAACAGCTGCATTCACCAAGCTACAGTTACAGTAAGCAGCTGAGATCAGCCCTTTCAAAAGCAGCAGTTTAAAATGGAATTAGTGGCTGAAAATCCAAGAACAAAATACAAGCATTGTGGAGGTGAAGGGAAGGCCTGAATGCCAAGTGCCCAGCTCTGTCAGAACCCACAGAAAAATGGGCCTTCTGATGCAACATCTCTCCAATGAAGGAAGGTGCCCAAGAGATGTCAATTTCATGGTATGTATGCATGTGTGTGTTTTCTCCCTGTCCCTTTAAGGTCTTCCCATCTGTCTTTGATGATTTCCGTCACCTTTGCCTCCTGTTTACCCAATGCCACCTTTCAAAACTATTCAATCCTAGAACTATAATCAGAACTCAGAACAAGCCAATGAGATAGCATTATTATATTTTAAGTAATTAAACAAAATTTAAGCATGAGTTTAAATTAACTCCCAGAACTGAATCATTGCTCTGTCCCGGAATATGATTTCTCCACTAACAAAATGGAGATTGGAATGCTGGCTGGGGTATAAATACTTCCAGCCTCACAACCACCCTCACTGAAGAAACTTTATCTCATCATTCAGTATTTGAGAGTTAATTAGCTTAAGAAAAAAACAAAATAGAAGAAAAGGAACAAATTGAGAAAACTGAAGAGAGGAATCACCAGCCAATTCCAGCCAAGGAGGAAATGATCTTGAATGAGACATTTTTTAGACATTTTACAATGTGGGAATTGGTTTTGTTAAACTATGAATATTTGTTATGAAGGCTATATTTTAAAAAATTCAATGGAAAAGGGAAGTGAGAATAAAATAAATGTGTAAAAATAAATAAAAATCACCTATTTTATACTCAATGAATAGCAAAGCCTTCTAGGCAGAATGATCTTAGGAACATAGTAAACTGTAAGGCTTAAGAGTACTCTCAAGGGGCAGCTGGGTGGTGAAGTGGATAGAGCGCTGGCTCTGGAGTCAGGAGTACCTGAGGTCAAAGCTGGCCTCGGACGCTTAACACTTACTAGCTGTGTGACCCTGGGCAAGTCACTTAACCCCAATTGTCTCACTAAAAAAGAGTACTCCCAAAATCCTTCTGGGGAAAAAAATCATGCTGGGACACCAAGGATATGAACTGAAGCCCCCTCATTCCACTGCAAGAGTCTTTACCTTCCTTATTCTCCAGGATGTTAGGAGCAAAGCCACCCTCATCCCCTACATTGGTGGCGTCCTGTCCATATTTCTGCTTAATCACACTCTTCAGGTTGTGGTAGACCTCAGCTCCAATGCGCATGGCCTCCTTGAAATTTGCTGCACCAACTGGGAGGATCATGAACTCCTGCATGGCCAGCTTGTTACCAGCATGGGAGCCCCCATTGATTACGTTGAAGGCCTAAGGAAGAGCAGGGATAGATGCGTTTGAGCCATCAATGAACAAATCCCCTTGGGGGAGCTGAGTCCAGTCAATGCAATGCTATCAAGCTCAGCAGGCTGAGCCTTGACAAGGAGTACAGTCCACCATTTAGGTCCTGGTCCATTTCAGAACAATGGTGCCACCTGTGCTGGGACCATCCCTCCCAAAGCACTAAGACACACACTGGGGATTACCTCTATAAATGCTGCATGGATCTCATGGACCCATCCAGCTAGGGCCTAGGCAAAAAGTTTGCACTCGTATAGGGCTTTAAGGTTTGGCAAAGGGATTCACAAATGCCATTGCATTTGATAACCACAATGCTATAAAGTAGGTAGTGGTGCTTGTTCATTTAGAGATGAGCAAATAGGTTTGGACTCACTCGTCCCTAGCCATTCTAGGTAGTGTTAGAAGTGAGATTTAGACCTAAATCATATGGGACACTTTCTCATAATCTCATAATCCATTCTGGGCTATAGAGAAACAAACAAGCCACTTACTGGAACTGGCAGGACAACTTCATCATTGCCAGCAAGGTCAGCAATATGCCGGAAGAGGGAGACACCTTTCTCAGCAGCGCCGGCCTTACAAACAGCCAGAGACACTCCCAAGATGGCATTTGCACCAAATTTAGCTAAAATGACAGGAAGGAGACTTGTTAACTAAAGCTTATTTCTTGAAAGTTATCCTTCCTGGTACCAAACTTTTTCACTGGCTGCCTGTTCTTAGAGAATACTCTAACAGGTACACTTTAATAACCAATGCTAAATCTATCCCATTTATTTGACCATAATCCTCTTCATGAGGTACAATCCCATCTACCCCACAACTCTTTCCCAGGCCACCCTCCCTTCCCTGTCTCGAAGTTTATACTATTGTCTGCTCTCAAATTCCTCATCTTTCATCTTACTGCTGTTCCCACTTTGTCAAAACCCAAACCAGAACTAGCTCCTCCCTCCTACCGACTGATGTGCTCCTGAATGAAGTTGCCTGAATCTAGTGCAAACTGAGACTACTGCCCCATGGCCTCACCATTCCTCAGTCTCTACAGCAGCCTCCTCCCACTTGCACATTCTCATCAAAAAAGAGACCATTGCATTGACAGGAGGTCTTCTCTCCTCCCCCTCATCTCGGGGGACTCAGACATTCGGTCTTGCCTTCACTCCAGTCTCCAAGGCTGGAGTCCAACTGCCTTACACACACACCTGATCTTGTCTCCTTTCACCTTCTCCCACAGATGACCCCTATTGTCACCCCCATGTGCTCTAATTTTCCATCTCTGCCTACCCTCTGGTTCCTTCCCAGAATTCTTACAAATATACCCATGTGTTCCCCATTCTCAGAAAAGCTTCCAATGGATCCTACCATTCCTATTAGCTATCATCCTACAGCTCTCCTCTCCTTGGCTAAACTACCCAGAGGAAAACAGCAATATGGCTAACATGTAAATGCACACAATCTCCATAAATCGGCTATCTTCTCAAGGAAGGCAATAGGGAGGAAGAATTTGGAACTAAAAATTTAAAAAACCCAAATGCTAAAAATGTTCCTACCCAAACCATTTATATTCCATGATTCCACTTCCCTCTCTAAAGTCTGCAGTTTGGCCTCTGAACCCACAAACATCCACAGCTCTTGTGGTCACCCCAAAAGCTGTGGACTCACAGTCATCACAAGGCTATCTCTCTATAGAGGAATGATTGCGCAAATATTCTTCACAGAAGTCATTTGCTTTTGTCTTAACATAGAGAATTCCATGTCCTTTTGGCTCAAGTGCATCGGTATAAGTAACTCACATTTGTTCTCGGTGCCATCCATCTCAATCATCAAATTGTCAATCTTCTCCTGTTCCACAACATTCAGTTTCTGCAAAGTAGAAGAGAAAGGAAGAGCTTTTGCTACTTCACCAGTGCCCTTTGAGGCCTGAGGCTAGTGAAAAAGTTATTGGCATGGATGGGAAAGAGCTTTGATAGGATCACAGAACCAGACAGAGCAAACCTCAGCTCTCATCTGGTGCCCTCTTTTACTAAGGCCTGAAAAGTGACTTGTGGAAGAAATGGGCCCAGTACTTTGTTTGGTCCCTGACACCACCCGTCCCAGCCTCCACCCCCTACATCCAGTCATACTTTCTCTTTGGTAGGAGTTATAAAATCAGTCGTGATGTGACATGCACAGGATAGGGTCTGGACTTGTAATCTCAATGACACAGGGGATTTCTAAGCCTTTAGTTTTAGTGAACTCAGAGCTGCTAAAATGGAGCACCGAGAGATTAAATAATGCCACCTGGTCAGAAGTGGGACTAGAACCCAGGTGTTTTTGGCCTGGAGGCCAGCTCTCTATTGACTTTACCACACTGTCCTAAATTGAAATAATTCAACAAATATTTGTGCCGAAGCCATTATGGCCCAGGAAGATAAAGACCAGGCCCAGCTCTACACTTTTCTAATAATCAGAAAACCAGTTTGGAAAACTGGTACTAACTAAATGAGGAAATTATGAAATAACACGACTGATTTTAAAGAAATCACAGAATTTATCCAAATATTTTCCTTCAAAGTATTTACTCTGGGAAGCATTATGCTTATTCTAACATTCTTAATTTCACATAGGGCTATTCTGGAATTGCCTTCAGAGCCTGCACACACATTCTTTCAAATATGCTTACTTTGGCCAAAACAGCATCATTTTAGGGTAAACGGTTTTTCAGAATCAAAAGTCAATTGGAGGGGGGCAGCTAGATGGCACAGTGGATAGAGCACTGGCCCTGGATTCAAGAGTACCTGAGTTCAAATCCGACCTCAGACACTTAACACTTACTAGCTGTGTGACCCTGGGCAAGTCACTTAACCCCAATTGCCTTACTAAAAAAAAAAAAAAAGTCAATTGGAGGAGCAGTTAGGTGATACAGTGGATAAAGCACTGGCCCTGGATTCAGGAGGACCTAAGTTCAAATCCAGCCTCAGACACTTGACACTTACTAGCAAGTCACTCAACCCTTATTGCCCCTCAAAAAAAAAAAAAAGTAAATTGGAACCCAACCCGATGAACAGGTAGGTAATCAAGATGGGTATAAGTGGTTTGGGTTAGAGAAAGGGAACCAACGATAAAGTGACAACGTTGATTTTCTTACAAAACCCTGAAAATTAGGCTAAAATGGCAACACCAGAGTTCTTCCCTTCTTATTAGCAACAGAAAGCATACCTAGAATGAGATGGACACAGGAAACCCCAGAGTGGTGACTTTGAAGGACAACATTCATTCAGATGAATAAAATTCTACCATGCTTGTTTAAAAAATTAGTTTAATTCTTTGACAGGTATCAGGGTGGACTGAAGGAGTCAGGAGAAAGTCCCATGTTCAGATTGGTACTTGAACTGGGCCATGGACAGTTAGTACTGAAGAGAAGGGAATGCATGCATGCCAAGGGGGAGACAGTATATACTCAATTCAAGGCAAAGATGAGAACGTGCTAAATGAGAAGTATGACAAAGAAACAGGGCTGGGGAAATAAGGAGAGACCAGAGTAGGCAGGATTAGGTTGAAGCCATTTACAGCAAATATGGTCAGCAACAGAGCTATTTTAGGTTCTTGACTATTGTAATAATGAAGATATAAGTGGCAAGTGAGGAATAGTGTGTGTGACTGGCTTGCAGGATGACTTACTGGGGTGAGGCATACAGTAATAGTGCAAGCATATCTGGACTAGGAAACAGTATGGGAATGGAAGGAAACAAATACAAAAGGTATTTTAAAAACCAAAGGAGAAAGAATTTGCTAATGATTCAGACATGAAGAGTGAAAAGTTACTGATGAACCTAAGGTTTCTTTCTAGAATAGGACAATTTAAACAAGAGTTGGGAGGGATAGCCAGTTCCTAAAGTCAGGAGATAAATTACCTTAACTCATTTAGAGTTAAGAGAGTTGAGCACATACGGATTGGGGAAAGCTAGTGGAACGAGCAAGCTTTTTGAAATCTAATGCTCAGAGAAGTTTAGCTACAAAGGTGAAATGCAAGTTTAGCCAGGAGACCATCAGGGAAAACAGTTAGGTTTGCTTGAGCCAAGGTCCTTGGACTACTGCTACAATATTCTGAGGAAATCTTGCTGTAAAAAGAGCATTCATTTCCAGAATAAGAAAAGCTGTCTCCAATAAAGAGGGTGCAAGTGATTTTCTTAAAACAGGTAAGAATGTTAATAATGGTCTAGTCCACCAGAAGCAAGCAAGTGATTTTAGTTTCTGACTCCATTTTCACTAGCAAAGACAGGCTCTTACAGCCCCTTTCCCTCCTGTCTGATTTCAAGAAAAGATCAAAAATCCTAAGAAGATAATAACCAGATACAGGCCCTCAGACACTAGTCTTACCTCTTTAGTGATTTAATTCCACCTTGTCATCAAACCAACAGCCAGCCAAACAACAAACAGGTTAGGCTGCACTGAATAGAAAATGGCCTATGTTGGTTTCTGTGGGACAGCTAGGTGGCATAGTGGATAGAGCACTGGCCCTGGATTCAGGAGGACCCGAGTTCAAATCCAGCCTCAGACACTTAACAATTACTAACTGTGTGACCCTGGGCAAGTCACTTAACCCCTCACCAAAAAAAAAAAAAAAAGTATTAGTTAAAATGAGGAAGGAGCCTACCTTGCTAACCAGGGTCGGGGCAATAGTTTTATTGATGTGCTCAACCGCTTTTGAGACACCTGCAAGGAACAAGCAAATCAAATCACTGACATTAATCCATAGGCCAAGCAGGCATTGCTAGATGATTACTACTAATGGTCAACACAGGCAATTCAATCCACCATGTGACTTTTAACAGAACTTCTCTTTTACAATGCCCACTTCTCCTTCCCCTCACCACATTCTTGCCTAATCTGAGTATTTCTGCCCAGGATCCCAAGCAGTTCAAACCAGAGAGCTGCCATCTAAGAATGCCTGCTGGCAGGTTAATTGAAGACCATGCATTGGAAATACCATCTGCAGCCAGACTACAGCCAAAGCTTTACCAGTCCGTTACCTGGGTACATAAGGCTGTTGCCAGGAACTCATTAACATATTTAACAGGTCTGGAGACACCTGACCAGGCATAAGAGTGATAGAGAAGGAGAAAAAGAAAAAGTAAAACACACTCAGAAAAGATCAGATAGTGTAAAACAAAGTAATGGAGAAAACCAGAAAAGGAAGAGATGAATGAAGCAGGATTCTCAGGCTTGGTATTTTGTTCAACAAGTTATTTATTTTAACCCCCTTTGATCTTGTGGAGAGGTCAAGGCCTATACTTTCACTTGCCCCAATTTAGACCAATACTGAGGTACCTTCATACAGTGATTTAAAATAATTAGAAAATAATTTGATGCTCTTCGATATGGTCTTCCCCCATTCCACCCAAACAAAAGCAATTATAAAGAGCTCACATTTCTACAGTGTTGTCTTTGCCCATGAAGGGCTTCCTGCCAGACCCCACTTAGGTGAGCAGCGTATACATGTAGCAGCGACCTGCAGCCGTGTGCACAAGGCACAGCCCAAACCAAAATCATCTCTGCGGACTCCAAGGTCTAGGCTCTTTCCACTGCAACCCTCCCTGCAGCAGAGAGGGAGAGTCTCTAATTGGGGAGTTTCATTTGCTCCTGGAGCCTTAATCCTCGATGGACTTTGCATTTGTTGCTAGGGAAATTGTTGCAATTCAACAAACATGACAATTAAGACTTAGGTATGGAATAACTAACACTTATACACATCAATTTCACAGGAAACTTTCTTAAAACAGAGCAAGGGAAACAGAGAAACCTAAACTCTTTCAGAGTACTGTTCCCTTAAAAACAAACCAACCCCCAAATCATTAGTTAAGGCCTTCCCTTAAAAGATTTTCTTTCATGAAGCTACTTTCACTTCCAAAATATATTTAGTTGTCTGCAAACTTTGCTATTTAGAAGATCCTAGCCTCTTTACTGCCTTGGCACCCCACCCCAATTTTACCAAAGGAGAAGAGAATATGTGGGTTGCTGTAATGGAAATAAATTTGTTATATGCATTATTTTCTAAAACATACACCTGCACATTGACAGTAGGTATGTCTTACCTAAATACTGTTAATTCCACCAAAATATAAGGATAGGTGGTGCCTAAGGGGAAAACCTAGTGTTGGTTCAGGGTCAGGAGAGAATAGGCATAATTAGGGGCTAGTAGCTCAGGGCACCCCAGCCTTTAGATGGGGCTGCAAAACTGCTGAAGTGGCCCTAATTAGGGACTAGTCCTGGAATAAAGGACCCAAATTAACAAACCAAACATCAGGTGGCCTGGTGGAAAGGCCCCCCCCTGCCCAGGCTCCTGGAACAGCCAGGAACCAAATTTCACTGACTATTGACTCATTTACAAATGGAAACCCCAAATCTATGGCCACTAGAAAATTATGTTGATGTTATTTTTAGCTGTCACTACTGAATACTCAAGTCCAACTCCAGTGAGTCGATCTAGGCAAAATCAAGATTCCTGCCCCCCTCCCCTTTTAAACAATCCTTCAACTGATTCATCTGGCCAAAATTGAGTTATAGGCTTGAAAACAGTATTTTAATAGGACTGTTGTCAATTTCTAAGGTTAGTAAATACTAAGTTAGAGTGTAATACATTTTGTCATGCTGTTTTCTAGAACTACAAAAAGTGAGATGATTTTGGTTTTGCTTTAAAGAACTTAAAGAACTACTAAGAGGGCAGCTAGGTGGCACAGTGGATAAAGCACTGGACCTGAATTCAGGAGGACCTGAGTTCAAATCCAGCCTCAGACACTTGATACTTACTAGCTGTGTGACCCTGGGCAAGTCACTTAACCCTCATTGCCGGCCCCCCCCCCCAAACTCCTAAACCAAAATTAACAAGTCTCCCCTTTCATACATATTCTTAATTTCAACAGCCTAACCACAAATGAATTATTCTTCAGGATATCACTGAACACTACTTACAAAATAGGAACTAGTAACACAAAGTTTTAAAAAATTGATGTTAAAATTTGTTTTCACATATATTTTGGAAAATAAAATGCTATTAAAAATAGGAACTAGCTAAAAGACATAATATAGGGTAAGGGACACACAATAAAGATGAGAAATATCATTTCTCCTGGTGGACTCCATGCTCTTCATACATGTTCAGCATTCACTTAAGTGCCTGGTTAGAAGCTCTTTCTTAAATAAACATAAACAAATAGGTGAATACTGTGGAAAAGGATGAACAGTAGCAGATGCTGTGGCTTAAGGGACTCCCAAAAGTGACCCTCCCAGCTTGGAGTCTGAGGTTCTCTTACCTTTCCCCATGTAGCGGGTCTTATCATTGTCTCGGAGCTCCAGGGCTTCATGGATGCCAGTAGAAGCACCACTGGGCACAGCAGCTCGGAAGAGACCTGGTGTTTTTTGGGGGATGAGTGGGAGGAAGAAGGGAGTGTGGAAGGAAAAGAAAACAGTAACATCACATCAAGGTCTAGTTTCCTTCAGCCTACCCTAATACCCAACTATTGCATCACTTACAAAGCTGTGGACTTTGCAGTCATTTGGAACAGAGCCTGGGAGAAAGGGAGCACTGTGGGTCTGGTGCTCTTAAATCAAACTGAACCAGGCAGCCTGTTTTCAGTGCTGAGGTTGGTTCAAACATTCATCAAGCAAGCTCATTCAACCATTCAGGAAGCAAAATCAGCTCAGCTGGGCCAGGGAACAAAGTCTATTGTGATTGCTTATTGCATTAGGTCCTCAGACAAGAGGAGGTCTGAGATGGGAACACCACCAAAAAACAAGCAGACAAAGAAGGGCACAAAGCTTGGAAGTAATGGAACCTGAAAAGAATCTGAACTATGCAATGCGACAGACAGAAAGCCAGTTGGCTAGGCTCATGCCTACAGCTGACCAAAAAAAAAGAAAACTGAGGAGGGGCCCTGGTAAATCGCATTTTCAAAATACATTTCAAAGATCTGGGTATAAATCTGTAGGCAGGTAGGGGTTTAAAGGCAATAACTGGGAGAGTGTAATCATTTTCAATAATAGGTTCACCAAATGTCTACTCATCGCAGGCCTAATGTCTAACCCCCCCAGGAAACCTGGAAGTATTATGATTTAGAAGAGTTTCTACAGAACTGCCTAAAGTTATGCATCTCCTCAAGTCTAGCTCCGCCCCCCCCCCAAGGTCAATGTATTTCTTTGGCCAGTTTAAGCTTCTGACTGAAGTGGGGAGCCTCACAACAAGGGATGCCCAGCCTACATGGCATGAAGCAAGTAGACCCCAAAGACATTTACTGAGCATGCCTACCTCAGAGGCTGGTTTGGCTTAACTACAGAAAGCAGCTCATAGTGAGCTTCCTCATAAACGGCAAACCATGTCAGTGAAAAGTGGTAGATTACATGGCACTTTTTTTTTTAGTAAGGAGGACAGAAATGAGGGTAGGAAAAGAAGAGTCAAGAGTCTTATTAGTGAAGTTATGACTCACAAGAAAGGGGCTCAGTTCTCCCTAAGCAGTGGTATGCTAAGTAACCCTAAAGGGATTCAATTTGAAGCTCACTTCTCACCTATCTCAAGGCCCTTAATCTTTCAGAAGGAAAGGGAGAAAACCACCTCTTTTTTAAGGGGCAGTGAAGAGCTCACACTCTTTTTACTGAAGTAACAAAACCTCAGTCCTTCCGCTTCCTGGAGGCTGGCAGGAGCAGGCACAAAAAAGTTTCCAAGGGCGCTCTGCCATCTTATTCTGTCCCCACTTTGGTTACAATGTAATTAAGGCTACATTGTAAACCTGTAAATACTTGGCCTCTTTCCTGCCATGTCAAACAAAGGCAAATCCAGTTGGTGCTGGATCTACAACTTCAACCCACATTCATCTGCTCTGAATTTTGGAGGGAAGATGGCCTTGTTTCTAGCCTTGCTTCCTCATCTCTTTGTCTCCAAGAACTGAGCGAGGACTAGCTGAGCACACTTGGAGGCACCATGTAATGTTCTCCTGTGTGTGCCCCACCCCATTAGTCATCCACAAGCCAGAGCTTACTCACAGATGCCAAAGACTATTAAGATTGTCCTTATGGACAAGGAAGGAAAGGAGCATTTATTAAGTGCCTACTGTCTGCCAGGTCTGTGCTAAGTAACTCATAAATGTCTCCTCTGAAAGTGTAAGGTTTGGGGTTTAAAGGCTTTTAACACGGTGGGCAGGTAGCCGGTTTACATGAGGGTAGTGGAAGGGAGGAACAACTGGGGAGCAGAGAGGTAAATGAGGCCTGCACCTTTTGCAGTGTGGAGATCAACCTCAACAGTGGGATTTCCACGAGAGTCGAAGATCTCTCTTGCTTGGATCTTGAGAATAGACATGGTGAGTTTCTGTGGGGAACAAAGTTCAAAAAATCAACAGAAGTCAGTCTTTAGCTCTAGTTCTAATAGATAGATAGATAGATTATACCTATGAACACTCGCCACAGCCTCCATACAGAATAAAGGTGCAGATCTAGAAGGGTAGCCATCACACACAGAGATATTTACA
The DNA here is from genome assembly GCF_019393635.1 of Dromiciops gliroides. Lineage (NCBI taxonomy): Eukaryota > Metazoa > Chordata > Mammalia > Microbiotheria > Microbiotheriidae > Dromiciops > Dromiciops gliroides. The sequence continues at coordinate 626,676,319 of NC_057863.1, read as the reverse complement.
ATTCCAGGTAGCAAGGTGTAAGGGCCAGATGAGTTGTACAAAGAGTTTTACAGGAGTACAGAGGTACAAGAGATCACATCCAGCTTGAGTGATCATTTAAACTAGACCTTGAAGCCCAGTAAAATTTCAATAAAGGTTAAGGAGGGGAAAGAATTCTATAAGGGAAGGTGCATAGGTAAATAGCTGCAATAAACTATAAAATAAGATAAATGGTGGGAGATGAATGCCCAGCAAAGGACTTTGGACTTTTCAGTAGAGATGCCCTGGGAAGCTTGAAGATGGGAAAACCCAAGAAGACCTGGGTTTTAGTTGTGGCTGTCACCAATTTCTTCTAAGTCCTTGCCTTCAGTGAGATTATATTCAACAAATGCCCATTGAAAAACCAGAACTCAGGAAATGCTTCACAGTGCTCACTCTCATTGTCTTACTCCAGTCATGTAGTAATAATCTAGGTCTTTTTTTTTTTTTTTTTTTGCTACTGATCGACTTGTTCAAGATGATCAGTTTCTGAGTTCTTCATTTTCCCCTTATCTTGGGTGATTTAATAAATTCTGCGTAATTTAAAAAATATAGTAACCTGACTTTTTCAAGAGGAGCAAGCCATCCAAATTATCAAAGATTTAAGAGGGGTACTGTGGAGGAGAGAGAGCCAGATGGCTCAGGCATCAGAAGACCTAGGTCTAGGTTCTAGGTTCAAGTCCAACCTCCGGCAACGTACAGACTGTGGAACCCAGCCTTAACCTTTAAGGAACTCTTTTTTAAGATGCTAAATTGCAGAGAAGGTGCCAATCTGCACTGAGAGTTTCTCATCAGAATATCCCTAATACAGATTCAGTTTCTCTCCCTTCAAACTGAGAAACATGTTACAACCTGTAAACAGGAATTATGACTTAGTAATGATACAACCATGACACATTGGAATGCTTACAGAAAAGGCTCCTCTTAAAAGTAGAGGAGAAAAAGAAAAAACCCCAATGAGCCAGAATTGACACAACCTTCCCCTAGAGGAAAAGAGAAGAAGTGCAAGGGGAGGGGTGGGGGTGGGGTCTCATCCCCACAGCTAATCCAGGCAGCCCTTTCTACATTTGTTCTTGGTCCTGGGAGGAATTCACTTCCCCAGACCATCCTCCATCTTCTCTGGAATGTAGAAGCATTAAATGGCATAGCAAATGGTGACACTAAACCACTAGTTTGATCCTATTGTCTATACAGATACAGTGAGCGAGTCATTAGCTAAGGTAAAACACCCACCTAACTCCATGTCATTCAGATTAATATCAGATTGTATAAATCCAAATTTGTTCTCAATAACTATACTGGTTATCTTAGTCAAAACAAATGCTCTTTTAAAACAGCACTTACCATTCCAATTTCATTTTAAAGTCTTACAGGTCTTAATGCACCTTATTTCGGGGGAGTTATTCTAAGATAACGGTTGTCTTGGGGGCAGTTAGGTGGCACAATGGATAAAGCACTGGGCCTGGAGTCAGGAAGCCTCATCTTCCTTAATTCAAATTCAGCCTCAGCACTTACTAGCTTGTGTGATATTGGCTAAATCACTCAACCTTCTTTACCTCAGTTTCCTCCTCTGTAAAATGAGCTGGAGAAGGAAATGGCAAACCACTCCAGTACCTTTGCTAAGAAAACTTCAAATGAGATCACAAGGAGTAGGCCAGGACTAAAGAATCACATATTTGTCTTAGGCACTATGTGGGGGGAGGGTACTTGGTATTTACTGTTTCTCAATAAAATAATCTAGCTGGAGATCCATTCTAGAACACAAATGGTTCTTGTCATTTGCTTTTCTCTCTGGATGTTAACATGTACCAGAGGCTAGGTAGTATACGAGGCAAAGTCACAGCCTAACCATGAGCCAGGGAAGAAAATCTACCAATAAAATTAATTGAGAATATTTTGTGGAGGAAAAAGTGATCAGAAAGCTATGGGCATTTTAAGAGGTTCTTTCCTGGCAGATGAGAGAATGGTAGTACAAAAGGGGAATAAAAAGGTCCTTCCAATGTGAACCACATACTCTAGGCCTACTAAGAGACATTTTGGCTGGTATGGCTTGGTCAAAAATAAGCATCATTACTTGAAGTTATTATAAGTTACAGTTCATTCCAAAGCAATCTAGCGGGACACCAAACTACTGAATTGCAATCATTGAGCCAGCTCCAATCACTGTAGCATTCTAGTCTAAGAAGCTATTGGGGGAAGGGTATCCTATTCACACAGCTAAGGGCCAGTTTAAAGACCTCGAGGCTGCAAAAATCTGCATCTGAAAGGACCTGTTTCAGCACTCGGAATAAAAGCTGAAAAGGGGAAGGGTTGGGGGAGGGAAGGAACACACCAAAAAGGACTCCCAACACTTTTTCAGGCCTCTAGTTAAATTTGGTCACTCAAACTTCTTAGGGCCTTAGTTTCCTTATCTGTGAAGTGAGGGGGCATGAACTAATCCCTTTCATCTCAATTGTATAAGCTATTTTTAGAAGAAAAAAAAAATCACACCCCTTCCCTACTTCCCCCCAAAGATGAGCACTTGCTACAGATAAATAAGGAAAACCACCCACTGCTCAGTAATAAACTATCGATTTATTCCATTCCCAATGAGTCCCTTCCAAATGTCCTCTAACGAGTATTCTAAGGAGTTACTCCATTCCAAATCCTACAGGCATTCAAAGAAGTCATTCCTAGAGACACATCTTCATTTAAAGTTCACCTCCCCGAAAGAAATAAATCATCGTATGCCTTGGGGATCAAATACCAGGAATTTCTTTCTACCCCGAACTGCAAGGGAAGATTTGTGCATTCCCGCAAGCATCTTATCTACTTCTTACCCACTTATCACATGCCCGCAAAACCTCCCCACTAAGTCTCTCCCAGGCCCCCCTCGATCTGTGTGACCTTGAGTGAGGCACAGCCCTTCTCTGGGCCGCAATTTCCTACTTTCTAAAAAAAAAAGGGGTGTGTGCGGCCCAAATGACCTCTAAAGTCCTCCCCCGATGCCAAAAGTTGTCCGACTCCAAGGGCCCAAGGGGCGCTGCCCTTCGGACCGGGCAGTGGGAGCCAGAGGTCCACGAGGAGGGAGATCGGGGCCAACTCAAGCCAACCCTGAGCTGCGGAGACCCCCTTCAAACCCTTCCCCCCAAACGCTGAGAACCCTAGCAGGGGGTGAGGGGCCCACGCCTGCCGGGCCCTCTTTACCTGGATGGGGTCTCGTCCGCAAGGTTCAGAGAACAGAAGCCGAGGGGTCTACTTACACCAAGAAGGAGCGTTAAATGGGCGAGCTCACCCCAGGGAACCCCTCCTTCTCCTGTGGCTCCTCCTCCTTTTCCTCCTCGCTCCCTTAGCTCACAGCAGCCCCTCCTCCTACCTCCAGACTTCCGGTCTCGGCTGTAGGGGGTGGGACGCACGCATCGCCTCTCCCTCCTCCCATTTGCCTATCCCATGGCGCCACGGGCTGCGTGCTGCCTCCTCCATTGGCGGAGTGGGCAGTCCCTCTCGCCTCAGGCCTCTTGATTGGACAGGCGGGCCCATGGTCTGGGCGGGGCTGCAGCGGGAGCGAGAGCTGCTCGGACCGTCGTCCCTCCCACTTAACTGGGGCGGGGGGAAAGGGGAGGGGTCTGCCTTGGAGCTCACGTACTCTTCGTCCGTCACGATCTTAGGCTCTGTCCTTAATTTTTGCAAGGTCCACTAGTTCTCAAGAGACACTGGCCACTTCCTCCTCCCTCCATCTCCTCCCACCCATGCCCCTTCCAGTCGGTGTCGTCTGCGCCTGCGCAGCCATCAAACCGTTAGGCCGGCTCGCTCTCGCTCCGGGCTCCTCATCTTGGTACCCCTCCCCCCCAAGCTCCATCCCCTCATTCCCTGGGGGGAGCTCGACACACTTTGTCCTCCAAAGGGAGGGCCGGGAAAGGGACTGACTGACTGCTCAGCACTGCAGCCCTCCAGGGGCGTGCGGGGCCTTCTTAGGGCAGAATTACTGCCCGCCCCTCACAACGTACTCTAGCAATGGAAAAACCCCAGCCCCTTAGATCCCCGCCTCCCGAGCAGCCGCTGGACGGGATGCGCAGGCGCAGAGGCCATGGGGCGAGACCTGCAGTGCTGCGTGACTGAACGAACGTAGCACCTACAGTGCTCGCGCTCTCGCTCCCGAGTTGGAAGGGTAGGGTGGTGGGGTGGGGGAAATTAAAGATGCTCGCGCGTGCGCAGGGGGAAGGACGGAGGAAGGAGATGCCCTCTCCTCACTGGCCCGCCCTTGTTGGGCAGAGAACCAATCAGAGCGCTCTCTCCTTCTTCACCACCACATCCCACCTCATTGTCCTCCCCACCCCTTGCTTGACCCTGGAGTACTTAGAATCCCATTGCAGCTCATTCCAGAAATGCTGGATTGAGCTGAACCTCAGTGTCTCTCTTAAATCCAATTTGTATGGGTGCAAGATTATCTTCTCCTGCCCAACTTCCATCCTTGACTGGAAGACCAGGTGGCCCAAGTTGTTTGCATGTTGTCTCTCCCCCCACCTTTAGAAGGCAAGGCCTGTCTTTTGGGGTTCTTAGTATCCCCAGCACAGAGTAGGGTTTGTTTTTTTTAGCAGTTTATTTGTTCCCTTTTTGGGGGGGGGGTGAGGCAGTTGGGGTTAAGTGACTTGCCCAAGGTCACACAGCTAGTAAGTGTCAAGGGTCTGAGGTCATATTTTGAACTCAGGTCCTCCTGACTCCAGGGCCACTGCTCTATTCACTTGGACACCTAGCTGCCCCTACAGAGTAGGTTTTTAATAAATGCTATTGATTGACAGAATAACATTCTACTCCTGCCTTGTTCTAATTGTTAAGTTTCAACTTCCATGCAACCTAAGCTTGCCTTATTGCAACTTGATGCATGCCAAAGAGAACAAATCTATACTGACTTGCAACTGCATACTTGCAGACAGCCAAAATGTTGTCTCTTCCCTACCCACCCACTTTTCTCCATGTTAAACACCTCATTTTCTTCAAACTGATCCTTTGAGCTCAAAGGGTTTCAAGATCCTGACAATCTCCTTGGCACAATAGGTACTACATAGGTTGTTTCACAAACATAGGGAACTCTCAGGTGAGGAAATGCCATCTACTAATGCAGGTTGACATTTGGTAGAGAGTTGCCCAGCTAGAGTCCAAGGAAGTTAAGTGACTTGCCCAGGGTCACACAGGCAGTATGTTTCAGAAGTGGGAGGCCATCTTCTAGGCCAGCTCGATATCCACTATGCCCACTGCTTCATTTTTAAGTAGCGTAAAATGAAACAAAAAAAAAATGGAAAGAATTCAACTCAGATATTTGTACTTCTCCCCTCTATGGCCTTAATATCGTGGTTCAAGGAGATGAAGATGAAGCTATTCTTTGTCATAACTGTTATCCTTGTTAAGGAGAATGTGTCAGAGAGTCACCTTGAACTCAGTTCTCCTGGACTTTGAAGCTAACTCTATCTGCTGCCCTCTTTTATCGGTAGCAGTTTGAAGAAGGGGGAGGAGGGCCGGTTAACCCGTCAATCTAATTCAGCCAACCTTTATGAAATGTTAGTGCTCATAAGACCTTATCCTGAGCATAGGTGAGAGTGTCTAGAAAGTTAAAAACCCTCCCAATCTCCACCCTAGCTCTTACATTGGAAGTGTGAGGATTTGACATGTCTGTAGAGATGAGTATGGTCGTGAGGTACCAAAGGATAGGACAAAGGAGACAGTCTTCTGGACCATGAGCTCCTTGATGATCATAGATTTAGGGTTACAAAGGAGGTCATCTAATCCAACTTCCCTGTTTTACAACGGAGGAAACTGAGGTTTAGAGCAAATTAATTACTTGCTCTGGGTCACACACAGGCAGGAAGTAGTAAAAGAGGAACTCAAGTCCTCTGACTCCAGAGGACTCCCCATGTTCTTTCTTTTGTTTTTATTTTGTTTTTGTTTTTTTTTGCGCGGGGCAATGGGGGTTAAGTGACTTGCCCAGGGTCATACAGCTAGTAAGTGTCAAGTGTCTGAGGCCGGATTTGAACTCAGGTACTCCTGAATCCAGGGCCAGTGCTTTATCCACTGCGCCACCTAGCCGCTCCCCCATGTTCTTTCTAATAAGTGGCACCCCACCACTTATTAGGTGAGTGAGCATGAACAGTTTATTATCAATTTCATTGATAATAAAAGGGATTTCAAGGAAACGAAGGGGAGTGGGAGTGGGGCTTTGACAGTGTCAGGTGCTAAGGAGGTCAAGAAAAGGGATTGTTGGGGCAGCTAGGTGGCACAGTAGAAAAGCACTGGCCTTGGATTCAGGAAGACCTGAGTTCAAATTCAGTCTCAGACACTTGACACTTACTAGCGTGACCCTGGGCAAGTCACTTAACCTTCATTGCCCTCTCCCTCTCCCCCCCCCAATAAAAGAAAAAAAAATTGGGATTGCCTTCAAGACAGTTTCCTTAGAATGAGACTGGGCAAAGGTTTGAAGATTTAGACCTAAGAGACCCCTAAGTCCAATGCCCACATTTTGCAGATGAGGAAACAGACCCAGAGAGGTTGGGTGACTTAACCAACTCACACAGATAGTAGAATAGTCTGAGGGCTTCTGGACTATGGGTTTAATACTCTGTTTCAGCACATTCCCCTCAAAAGGGAAAGGGAATAAGAAAGAATTTGCTTAATCTAGAAGGGCTGGGCAGGGTTCCTCTATCCTCTAAGCCTAAAATTCAAGATCAAAGGCATTTGCAAAATGAACTTTGAAAAGGAGAAGAAAGAAAACTGGGGGTGACAGGGTAACCAGGAGGAGGTGTGGACCCTTGGTAGTCAATGACAAGAAGGGATAGAAAGAAAGGATTTTGTCTTCTAAACTTCGTATCATGCCCAATATCAGGCTGTGCAGGGCTCTGCAGATAGTTTCCATAATAGCTCATCTATCTATAGGTGTCTGAGGTTTACATAGCTTGTCTCTCCCCAATCCCCTCCTCCAATCCCCTCATAAACACAATGCCATGGGTTAAAGAGTGCTAGTGTGATCCCATTTTATAATGCAGAAACTGGGGCTCAGGAGCTAAATGATTCACCCAGGGTCACCTAGTTTGGAGGGGAGAGTCAAATCCCTGTATCTGCCTTTGCTCCTGTTCAACCACGCCTCAATTTAGCTACTTAAAAGTTGGCTGCTTGTGTCAGACACAATGACCTTTAATCTGACTTTGAGGATCATGCTTGAGGTAGTGGGGGAATGAGTCTTAGTGGTTCTGTTATCCTCCGTAGTTTGGTGTATGCTACTCTGCTACTAACTTTATTACTTTGGACAAATGACTTCCCCTTTCTGTGACTCAGTTTCCTTTCTTCAGAGGTAAGCCAGACAGACCAGATGTTCTCAAATCTCTCTCAACTTTAAAACTCTATGGATGAGCAGAACCTGAACATTGTACACAGCAACAGTAACATTGTGCAATGATCAATTGTGATAGATTTAACTCTTCTCAGCAATACAATGATCCAAGACAATTCCAAAGGACTCATGATGGAAAACGCTCTCCATATCCAGAAAAAAGAACTGTGGAATCTGGATGCAGATTGAATCATACTGGGTTTACTTTTTTTTGTCTGTTTTTTCTTTTCTTTATTGAGGTTTTTCCCTTTTGTTCTGATTCTTCTTTCACAACATGACATGCAAAAATATGTTTAATGTGATTGTACATATATAACCTATATCAAATTGCTTTCTGTCTCGGGGAAGGGGGAGGGAAGGGGGGAGGGAGAAAAATTTGGAACTCGAAATCTTATGAAAACAAATGTTGAAAACTATCTTTACATGTAACTGGAAAATAATAAAATACTGTTATGATTAAAAAAAACCCAAAACCTCTAGGTATGAGTCTATGATTTCACAATTTAGGGCCATCCTCAGTTTTCTATTCCTAAATCCCCCATGAAATCAATCTCCTGTAAAGATTAATGAACTTTGCAAAAGGTAAGACCTGGAAATGGAATCATTTCTCTGTAGAATTTGCACATCCACACTCATGGGAACATTGAAATACAGGCTCAGAAGGTGAACAATATCCCCTGTCCATCTGGCAAATAAAATAATCTGCTAGTTTTCCCTTCTAGCCTGAGATGCAGGACACCAGAAAGATCAAGGAATTAAGACCCAATAAATGGTGTTTCCATTTAATGAAGGCCAGGAAGGTTACCCAAGCAGATTTCTGTAAAAAGCAGAATTTGTGGTTGTACCAGCAAGATGTTGAAATGTCTGCTCCTGTTAAAAACTAACATCCTAGCCTCATGACTCAGCAAGTCATCTTTGCAGCCTCCTAGATGCCTGGATCACTCGGGCTTCAGGAAACTGAAGACTTATTATTTCTCCCGTGCTCAAAGCAAGCCCTAGGGGCCCATGCTGAGATAGTTTCAAATATTCCTTTCTCCTTTTATAGTGCATCCAAAAAGAAAAAGAAAGAGGGCGGGCGGGTGGGAGCCACAATCAAGGCATGAGAGAAGGAAGCCTGCCCTAGCAGAACCAGTTAATTCCAGCAGGAAACAGTACAGAACAAGGTGAGCTCCAGACAGCTACTGTTGCAAGCTTTTTGGATACTTAGACCGCACTCAGAGCCATAACAAACTTTAAACGTCAAACTATCACTCTCTATCTGGCTCTCCCTTGTTAATGATTAGAGAGATATTCTCAAATCGTGTATCAAACCCAGAAGGTGCCACATAGTCTTACTATCTCCCTATGCATCTGTGTACTGAGGATATAGGACCTCAGCCAAGGGCAGAGAGAGAGAGAGAGGAGAGAGGGACACACCCCACTCTGAACCACAGACTGTATTCATCCAGGGCCTCTAAGGAAAGGGGGAGAAACCTCACATGATCAGATTAAAGGCTGCCTGGCAATAACTAAACAGAATTCCTCTTCTTCAATACAAATGCATTTTAGGCAGTGATTTAATCTGAGGTCTGTGGATTAAAAAAAATATTTTGATAACGTATCTCAAGGTAATTGGTTTCCTTGAAAACCATTCTGAAAAGGGGTCCATGACCCCAAACATTTTAAGGACTTTCTGATGTAGGGGGTGGGTTTAATTGATCAAATTGATCATGAAGGCATCCCAAAGAATTACAGGACTCAGTGACTCAGTTTCTCAAGTTTTATTATCAGACTGTGATGACCCAAAGGAAAAAGGTGTCTCCAATAGGGGGATGAAAATGCTTATATTTATAGTGAGAAAAAGTAGGTTATCTCCTCATTATCTTAATCTTCTCCTTGTGGGAGGTTCATGGGAGGTCTTATCCTAATTTAGACTTCCTAGGGTCCTAAGACAACCCATGAGGTGGTTACCTTTTTCCCTGGAGGTGCGTTTTTGGGGTTTACCCATCATAAGGTGAACCTAAAGATACATTTGGCCTTTTCTGCCCATGTTGCTAAAGACATGATTAAACTTGTCAGACCCAGAGGGTCTCTGTGTTTATGATATCTCTTTACCTAAGATCTGGTTCCTAGGTGTCCTGTCATCTAGGAATATTAATGGCTATTAATGTTTAATGGTCCCTGGCTACTGTCTGTTGATGGTGAGAGTTGATTTTTGGTTACTGTAAGAACACAAACCTTAGTTTCTCTGTTAACCCTTTTAGGTACTATTAATAAGGACTCAAACCCTAGTTTTATCTGTTAACCCCTTTTGCCTCCTCCATCACTTCGATTTAAGATCGTAGTTGGAGGGTGCTTTGGTGGTTAGCTAGTCCAACTGTCTCATTTTAGAGAGGAGGAAGCTCAGGCAGGGACAGGGGAAAGTCCTTGCCCAAGATCATCTGGATATGTATGATAGGAGCATAGATTTAGAATGAAAGGGACCCCTGGAAATTGAGGCTCAGGAAAGTGACTGACAGAGCCAGCATAACTGTGGCTCTACATCTCCTACTTCTTCCTGACCGTCTTGGTAATTCAGCATTCTATGCATGTGTTTTAGAGTTATTTGGGTTTTTTGGTTTGTTTTTTGACCAATGACAAAATCCAATTTGCCACCCAATTTAAGAGTTTAATTTAATTTAATCCAATTTAGTGCAAGCAGGAGATTACATTCCAGATGACAGGTTTAAAACCAGAAGGGATCTTTGAGGTCACGTTTTCATCCTCTGCAATCATGTTCCTCACTTGCACCAGAATTAGCACCTCACCATCAGTAACATCAAAATGCCATTTCATCCTTTCTGTTTAAATAACCAGCCTACTAACTCTAACCCTGATCTTGACGTTTCCTCTCAAGCCTCCAAGGCCTTGACTAAAGTTTGGCCCTTCCCTAGAATGCTCTCTATCTTCACTTCTGCCTCTTGGAATCCCTAGCTCCCCAAAAGGCTCAGCTCACATGCCCCTTTCCTACCCCTTCCATTTGTAAGCGTCTGCCTCCCACATCCCCAAATGACTTTGCCTTTACTTTGTATATGAAACTGAGGAATGGCACATGTATCAAGTCTGTTCATCTAGAAAAGGCTGATTAGGGATATTTCTTCTGGGAGAGATGTGCTTATGGGTAATATAAGTACCTTGAAGAATATGAACAGAGAGGTCTCAAAAGAATAATTGCAAAGTATTAACAACTATATGGAAACATACTCCAAATCACTAATGATAATGCTGCAGATTGGCAAAGATGACAAAAGATGAGAATAATATTGGAGGCAGTGGAAAGATAATCATACTAGTGCATTGTTGGTGGACTGTGAACCAGAACAACCATCTTGGAATGTAATTATGCAAATAAAGTGACTAGAATGGCCAGTTCTAATCCAGAGATACCACCACTAGGGTTATACCCCATGGAAGATAAGAAGAAAGTCCTCATTTACATAAAAATATTTATAACAATGCTTTTTGTGGTAGCAAAAAATTGGAAACAAAGCAGATGCCCATCAACTGGAGAATGGCTACACAAATTGTGGTACATGAATGTAAAGGGACATTACTGTGATTTAAGAAATGAAGAATGTAGGGCAGCTAGGTGGCGCAGTGGATAAAACACTGGCCCTGGATTCAGGAGGACCTGAGTTCAAATCCAGCCTCAGACACTTGACACTAGCTGTGTGACCCTGGGCAAGTCACTTAACCCCAATTGCCTCACCAAAAAAAGAAAGAAAGAAAGAAAGAAAGAAAGAAAGAAAGAAAGAAAGAAAGAAAGAAAGAAAGAAAGAAAGAAAGAAAGAAAGAAATGAAGAATGTGATGAATACAGAGAAGCTTGAAACTGATGCAGAGTGAAGACAGCAGAACTAAGAAAATGAGAAAATGCAAACAGAAATAACAATTAAAAAACCTCAAGAATGAATGTTGAGGGGCGGCTAGGTGGCGCAGTGGATAAAGCACCAGCCCTGGAGTCAGGAGTACCTGAGTTCAAATCTGGCCTCAGACACTTAACACTTACTAGCTGTGTGACCCTGGGCAAGTCACTTAACCCTCATTGCCCCTCAAAAAAACCACCAAAAAAATACAACAAAAAAAAGAATGAATGTTGTGAAATTACAAAAAATAAGCATAGTTTATTATAAGCACAGAAGAGATATGAGGAAACACCCCTCCCTACCCCTTCCAGGGACTGGGGGTATGTGTAAACAAGTGTGGTATAATGCACATATTGCCACTTGATGTATTGATCAGTTTTTGTTTATTTTTCTCCTCTTTCCTTTTTTGATCTTTAAAAAATATTTGTTATATGTGATGGCTCTCTGGGAAGGGGAGGGATAATAGGAGATACTATGGTGATGTTTAAAAAAAAGACATCAATAAACACATTTTAAAAAACAGAAATGCCTTGCAGATACTTTTGGAGAATGTATAAACATTGTCTTAGAGAAAGAAATGGCAAACCACTCTAGTATCTTTGCTAAGAAAACCCAAATGTGGGCACAAAGAGTCAGACACAACTGAAAGAATTGAACAACAAAAAAAATGGACATTCTCTATCTGGTTCTGGTTGGGAACGGCTGTCTTTTTCTTTTTTTTTTTTTGTGAGGCAATTGGGGTCAAGTGACTTGCCCAGGGTCACACAGCTAGTTAAGTGTTAAGTGTCTGAGGCCGGATTTGAACTCAGGTACTCCTGACTCCAGGGCTGGTGCTCTATCCACTGCGCCACCTGGCTGCCCTGGCTGTCTCTTTAATTGGCTGAATAGCTGGATGAGCATCAGCTCATCTATGTGTTCAGAAATGAGGGACAAATGATATCTGGAACTTGGGACACCTTCAAAAGAGCAGCACCTCAGTTATTCCCCTCAACGATTCTCTGGTGGATCTCTGCTCTTGGTTTTGACTCCTTTGCTGATAGGGGTCAGGTGAAGGTTATAAGGAGAGAGGCCTTAAGCCCTCTTGCTCTGATGCTGACAAAACACCCCCATAAAAACAGGTCTTCTTCCTTTGCTTCTGCATTTGTTCTTTGATTTCAGGTGAAGGGATTGGGAACTGGGATCTTTCAAGTTTTAAAAGGTTAAGAAAGGGGTAGGTAGGTGGCACAGTGGATAGAGCACCAGCCCTAGAGTCAGGAGGACCTAAGTTCATATCCGGCCTCAGACACCTAACACTCACTAGCTGTGTGACCCTGGGCAAGTCACTTGACCCCAATTGCCTCACCAAAAATAAATAAATAAATAAAAATAAAAGGTTAAGAAAATGAGAAATATGGGAATCCATTAGTCAAATCCAAGCCAGTTTTTGTAGCCAGCTCAACACTGATGCCCAGATATGCAAGTGACCTTCAGACCTAGGCCAGAGGTAGCTGAGGTTAGGACCCATCCAGCAGCAGTGCCACATTTGAATGGGAACATGGAGAGACCAACGCAATGTAGAAACTGTTCTAAGTCTGGGGAAGGGTCCCCAAAGTGGTCCAGGAAAATGTTTCTATTTCATTTCTTACTATATCTTTGAAATGAGCATACCTTTTCTTTCTTTTATTTTTATCTTTTTTTTTTTTTTTTGCGGGGCAATGGGGGTTAAGTGACTTGCCCAGGGTCACACAGCTGGTAAGTGTCAAGTGTCTGAGGCTGGATTTGAACTCAGGGACTCCTGAATCCAGGGCCTGTGCTTTATCCACTGCACCACCTAGCCGCCCCCTCTTTCTTTTATTTTTAAAAGAATTTTATTTTTTTCCCAATTACAGATAAAAACAATTTTAACATCCATTTTAAAAACTTTATGCTCCCAATTCTCTTCCTCCCTCCCTCCCCAACCCACCTCACCCTCCCTTTCCCTTTAAGAAGGCAAGCAATTCAATATAAGTTATACATGTGTAGTCACGCAAAACATTTCCATATTAGGTTGTGAAAGAAAACAGACCAAAAAAACCTCAAGAAAAATAAACAAAAAATGAGGCTTCAATCTATATTCAAACACCATCAGTTCTTTCTCTGGAGATGGATAGCATTTTTCAGCATAAGTCCCTCAGAGTTGGTTTTGGATCATTGTATTGCTGAGAATAGCCAAGTCATTCACAGCTGAACATCTTACAATATTACTGATAAACATATCTTTTCAAAGCTAATTGATGTTAAATGGAACTGGGGCACTAGTCACTGGCACTTAATAGTGAAGAATGCAAGTTATGGGGGCTTGAGCAGATAGCATTATAAAATAGATCTTATAACCCTCAGGGGAGATATAGTAGTCCCAACTGGGTTAGAGAGTCAGGGTATAATTAATTGCTACAAGTATTTTGTATAGACTATATATATGTTGTATCTCTATACTTCTCCTCAGTAAAATGTAAGTTCCTTGAAGGCAAGCAGTCTCTCTCCTTTTTTTTTTTTGTTTGTTTGTTTTGAGGGGCAATGAGGGTTAAGTGACTTGCCCAGGGTCACACAGCTAGTAAGTGTCAAGTGCCTGAGGCTGAATTTGAACACAGGTCCTCCTGAATCCAAGACCAGTGCTTTATCCACCGTGCCACCTAGCTGCCCCCAGTCTCTCTCCTTTTTAAAGCTTTTACAAAAGAAGGAAGGAAACAAGCATTTATTAAGCACCTATTATCAAGTGTCAGGCATTGCACTAAGTGCTTTACTAATATTATCTCATTTAATCCTCACAATGATCCTGGGAAGTAGGTGCTATAATTATCCTCATTTTATAATTGAGGAAACCGAGGTAGACAGAGGTTAAGTGACCTGCCCAGGATCACCTGGTTGAATTTGAACTCAGATCTTACTAGCTCTAGGTCCTGAGCACTATGAATTGTGCACTATGCACTGTGCCACCAGTGCCTCTGCTAGACAGCCTTCCTTCCAATTAGCTACAATTTCATTTTGGCTTTGGCTTTCTTTTTTTTTTTTTTTTAGTGAGCCAATTGGGGTTAAGTGACTTGCCCAGGGTCACACAGCTAGTAAGTGTTAAGTGTCTGAGGCTGGATTTGAACTCAGGTACTCCTGACTCCAGGGCCGGTGCTCCATCCACTGCGCCATATAGCTTCCCCCTTTGGCTTTCATTTTTTAGAGAGAATGTCAAGGTTGATACAATTTAATTATTTCAATATTCTGTCTACTTGTCAGTCAAGGAATAAGGAACTCACATTTCCAACAACTAGATGCATGTTTTTTTGTTTTTCATTCATTTTCAGTTGTGTCGGACTCTTCATGACCCCTTTTAGGGTTTTCTTGGCAAAGATACTGGGAGTGGTTTGCCATTTCCTTTTCTAGCTCATTTTGGGGGGGGGTGGGGTGGGGCAATGAGGGTTAAGTGACTTGCCCAGGGTCACACAGCTAGTAAGTGTTAAGTGTCTGAGGCCAGATTTGAACTCAGGTACTCCTGACTCCAGGGCCAGTACTTTATTCACTGAGCCAACTAGCTGTCCCCTCCAGCTCATTTTTTTTTAAAGATTTTTTTTTTGGCAGGGCAGTGAGGGTTAAGTGACTTGCCCAGGGTCACACAGATAGTAAGTGTCAAGTGTCTGAGGCTGGATTTGAACTCAGGTCCTCCTGAATCCAGGGCTGGTGCTTTATCCACTATGTTACTTAGCTGCCCCCCTCCAGCTCATTTTTTTGTTTTTTTGTTTTTTTTCGTGAGGCAATTGGGGTTAAGTGACTTGCCTAGGGTCACACAGCTAGTAAGTGTTAAGTGTCTGAGGCCGGATTTGAACTCAGGTACTCCTGATTCCAGGGCCGGTGCTCTATCCACTGCGCCACCTAGCTGCCCCTTTTTAGACATTTTTTTGTTTTTGTTTTTTTTTTTGTAGGCAATGGGGGTTAAGTGACTTGCCCAGGGTCACACAGCTAGTAAGTGTCAAGTGTCTGAGGCCGGATTTGAACCCAGGTACTCCTGAATCCAGGGCCGGTGCTTTAACCACTGCGCCATCTAGCTGCCCCCTCCCTCCAGCTCATTTTAAAGATGAGGCAAACAAGATGAAATGACTTGTCCAAGGTCACACAGCTAGTAAATGTCTAGGGCTGGATTTGAACTCAGGAAGATGAGTCTTGCTGACTCCAGGTATTCTATCCACTGTACCATGTAAAAGTTCATGTTTATACACAGTCTAAATCTGATGAGACTCTAAGCGACCTCTGTCCCCTTTTCTGCTTCTGCTTCCATCTCTAGAGCAGTGATAATGGCCTCAAAGACTGAGGACCATTTTGTATTTTTTCTTTGTTTCAGAGGTTGCCATATCCAAAGAAGTCAGTGTTCTGGGCATGAGCCTCTGTGCACTTAGCTAGGCTGGCCCTAGGAAAGCAGCCACAGACTGTGGCCAGAGAGAAGACTTGAAGTCTTTCCAGTTCCTTAGAACCTGCCAGAGCTCATGCCACAGACCTTTGAGTGAGTAACACAGGGAGGATGAATAGGGGAACAGAGAGAAGTGATTTTTCACTGCAGTAGACTATAGGTCACCTGGACAGAAAGAAGTTGATGAGTTTGAGAAAGAGATTATGAGCCTGGCACAGACACGTAATATCGCAATTACAGGGGTCTTCAATTATCCACACATCTGTTGGAGCTCTCTCTCTCTCTCTCTCTCTCTCTCTCTCTCTCTCTCTCTCTCTCTCTCTCTCTCTCTGCCAAAAGCATAGCAGCTAATAACTCTGCTTTCCTCAATGATAATTTCATTGTAACTGGGGGCTGGTGAGGATGTACCATGTCCTTGGCTAATACACTCTCCATGAGGAAGATGCCAGAGAACCTGCTTCTGGAAGACCCTGCTCCTAACTGGGAGCTGTAGCTGGTTCTTTTCTGCTAACCATGAGGTACAGAGATGGACTGTTGATTGACTACCTGCATAGCAAGACCTGGGGTTTACTAACCAGCCAAATTAAGGCTGGGTTGCCTTCCTGCCTGGGTGTGTTCAGTGAGGAGGTAGGAGCTGCTAAAAGCTTTATGATTTCTTGGATCTTTATCTTCCTTGTGGAGTCACCCCTGTGTGGTCCCAGCTGTTACTTTTGTCTCTGTTTTTTGTTTTATCTCCTATTTTAGGTGATTGGAGGCAGCAATAGACTTGTGAGCTTCAAATGGTTGGAGAAGTGAGCCACCAGGTGATCCAGAGTCTACACTAAGTCTATGCTACAGCTTGGCCATTAGGAGTGCTCTTCAGGATTCAACCCAGAGGCCAGTCTCTAAGGAATGACCTAGCCAAACAGTAGCTGACATAAGGACCCATTCAGAGGCTATGCTGCACTAGGAAGGAAACTCGGTGGAACCAATTCCGTGTGGAAACTGCTTTTTTAAAAATCCACTCTCCCCAGGAACCAAGGCAATATAGGGCAGTGTGTGCCTCCTGGTATTTGAGAAAAATATTTCTACTTCTGCTCTTGTGGTATCTTCAAAGCAAATAACCATTTTGTAAAAATTAATTGATAGGGGCAGCTAGGTGGCGCAGTAGATAGGGCACTGGCCCTGGATTCAAGAGGACCTGGGTTCAAATTCACCTCAGACACTTGACATTTACTAGCTGTGTGACCCTGAGCAAGTCACTTAACCCTCATTGCCCTGCCAAAAAAAAAAAAATATAGTGCTGGGTGTTAAGACACAGACCTGAGCTGAGATTGGTCAAGAAATCTAAGTGTAACCTTACTTGTTGGTGTGGAATATGAGGGGATCTAATCCTTTTGTTCTTCCCTCCCTTCTGGTAAAATGGGGTATAGTAATACTAGCCTCTAGGAGCAGCATTCATGACCTCAGTAGTACCATGGTTCATTCTCACAAGGGTCAGGGAGGGGAACAAGTCATGGTATATGAATGTAATAGAATTCTATTGTGCCGTAAGAAACGATGAGCAGGTGGAGTTCAGAGAAACCTGGAAGGACTTGCATGAACTGATGATGAGTGAGATGAGCAGAACCAGAAGAACATTATACACAGTATCATCAACATTATGTGTTGATCAACTGTGATAGACTAGATTCTTCTCACCAATACAACAGTACAAGAAAGTTCCAAAGGACTCATGATGGTGTAAGGGCTAAAATTCTAGCTAGTCTGTCTAAAATATCTAATGAGTGGTCACCAATAAATTATAAGCATTAGCAAGAGTTTAGACTTTTAAGCATTTATTAAGGAGAATAAGAATTTGGTGAAGAGAGAAAGAAAGGCCTAGACTCATCTATCTATCAGAGGGAGAGTGCATTTCTAGTTCCACTGTACCGGAGTCCTGAGGAAAGAACAAGAGAGAGCCAGCCTCACCCCTTCTTCCTCCCACAAGCAAACGTCACTTCCTGACACCAAAGAAAAGCCCCATGGCTTGCCCTCTGAAGAAGCCTTCTCTTCATGGCAGAGCTTTCCTACAGTAGCTCTCTAGCAGGTTGCGTGTGAGAAATGGGTAGTTGTCTCCTCTCAATGTGGATATAACAGTCAGTCATACTCCCCCTGACCTGTTTGTAGGACAAAGGTCTCAGATCCCCTCCTCCCCCTCAGGTTAGCAAGGTCACATGGTTCAAGGAGCCCTGGTCTCCTAAGGTCCACTCCTAAGTCATGCCCATACAAGGAAGAGGGGTGGGAATACTGCGTTCTGATTAGCTAGTTTTTGCTCGTAGATTGTAACCCCACCAGTGATGAAAAAGGGGAAGATCCATTCCTGTTAGGGACTAGGGTATAAAACAGGGCCTGCGAGCCCCCTTTCTGGGCACCCACTAGCTGCACACTAGGGTGCCTCCTCATGAGAAGAAAATAAAGCCTTTGTCACTTCGCTGCTGAGTTCCTGAGAATTATTGAGAAGAGGATGGATTTTCCCCTCACATTGTGTCATTCCAATCGTTACAATGGAAAAGGCTCTCCAAATCCAGAAAAAAAAAAAAGGAACTGTGGAATATGGATGCTGATTGGACCATACTATTTCTTTTGTTTTTGGTGCTGCTGTTTTTCTTATTTAAGGTTTTTCCTTTTTGCTTCGATTCTTCTCTTATAACATGACTAATGCAGAACTATGTTTAATGTTATTTTATATATAATATATATATATATATATATATAAAACCTATATCAGATTACCTGCTGTCTAGGGGAGGGTGGGAGGGAGAAAAATTTGAAATTTGAAATCTTATATAAACAAATGTTGAAAACTATCTCTACATGTAACTGGAAAATAATAAAATATTTTTATTTAAAAAAAAGAGTCGGGGAGGGAACAAATAAGCATTTATTAAGCACCTACTATGTGTCAGGCACTGAGCTGAGCACTTTACAAATATTATCTAATTTAATCCTCACAGCAGCCTTTTGAGATGGGTCTTCTTATTATCTCTGTTTTACAGTTAAGGAAACCAAGGCAGAAAGAGGTTAAATGACTTGCCTAGGGTCTCACAGCTAGCAAGTAAATAAAGGTCATTTGTATAATTGAACTATGGCCAGCTAGTCCTCTGGGAAACCTCCCAGTCTAAAACTGGATGTTGCTAGTGTAGACAGTCTATGAATTCCAAAAAACCCTTCAGGGTCATCTTTCTAGTCTCAGCAGGTCTCCAAACCAATGGCACACATTTGTAAAAAGGGAATCAACAGGTGCAGTGGGGAATAGCAAAAAGAGAACATGGTGGGCTTTTTTTTTCATTTCCACTAAAGAGAGAAGGATCAGTGAGGAAATAAACTTGTTTCTAGAGGTTGATTAGACAATGATAACTAACAGTTAAGAAAAGGACGATTTGCTTTGTTCTTTAAGGTTTTGTTTTGTTTTTTCTGTTACAAAGAATGACCTTTGGGTGGGAAGGACAAAATCAAAATGGCCAGGGGCAGATTAGTGACGGAGTGGATAGAGCACAGGCGCTGGATTCAGGAGCACCGGAGTTGAAATCCCGCCTCACCAAAAACAAACAAACAAAATCAAAATCAAAATCAAAATGGCCAGAGGGAGTCAATACCAAAGATAAGAAGATAATAAGAGAGCCCCTAGGTGCCTTTGATGGATTCAAGTCACCTGTTCCTGAGGAATTATGGCTTCCGGTGCTGAAAGAATACTTATGATTGTGATTTTCCAGCCTCTAACAGTGATCTTTAATAGATTCTGGAAAATGGGAGTGCTGTTTAAGGATTAGAGAAGGATAAATGTTGTCCCATTTCCTTCCCCCAGCCCCACCTCCTCCAAAAAGGAAATAGTAATGTCTGCAAATTACAGGTCAGTGGCCTTGACTTCAATTCCTGGTAAAATACTTGAAAAGATTATTAAAAAGATGGTTAGTGACTGAATTGAAAAGGAAGCAGTCATCATAAGCTCCACCGAAGCTTTCTCAAGCATTGGGTATTCTGGGCTAAGCTTACTATTACTTCTTTTTGAGGCAATTGGGGTTAAGTGACTTGCCCAGGGTCACACAGCTAGTAAGTGTTAAGTGTCTGAGGCCAGATTTGAATTCAGGTACTCCTCACTCCAGGGCCGGTGCTCTATCCACTGCGCCACCTAGCTGCCCCATTACTATTACTTCTTTTTTGATAGGGTTGCTAAAGTGACATGGCATTCTTATGCTAAAGATATAGTATACCTAGATTTTATTTTATTCCTTCTCTTTTCAAAATGGGTCTATCTTGCCCAGTATGGAAGTGCAGAGGGAGCCAAGCCGTTAGTTCTAGTCATCTGGTGATTTTCCTTTATTCCTCCAGTGACCTCCAAATTGATCTTTTCCTCCACCTCTCCCCTCCCCCATCCTCCTCTCCTAGGTAGGTGGTCCAGTGGAGATAGCACTGGCCCTGATGTCAAGAGGACCCAAATTCAAATCTCACCTCTGTATGATCCTGAGCAAGTCACTTAACCCCAATTGCCTTAAAAACACCAGAGGCCATCTCTAGTCGTCCCAGATGACTCTGGAGTCTGAGGCTGGTGACCTTGCACAGCCCTCTCTCCACTTAAACCCTCCCAATGTCATGGTCCTCTCTGAGAATAAAGGACAAACAACAACCTCTCCTCTCAGCCTCAGCCTGTCTGTTAGAAAGCATTTGATTTGATAAATTATCTCACGCTGTCTTTGTGGGACAGATGGAGAAATATGGACTAGATAGAAGTAAATGACCTTGGAACTGGTTGAATCACCAGACCCAAATAGCCCTTGTTAATCGTTAAATATCGGCTTGGCTGGAGCTCTCCAGGAAAGTAGCCTGGGATGATGTGCTTTGCCCTGTGTTGTTTCCACAGTTTTATCAATGACCTGGATAAAGGTATAAGGCAATACCCTTTTCGAATTTCCAAATGGCACAAGGATGTCTAACTAAACAACTAAATGACAGCCAGGATCCCAAAAGAGCCTGACAAGTTAGAACATTGGACTAAATCCCGTAAGATGAAATTTAATAGCCCTAAATGCAAAGTCTTGGGGCAGCTAGGTGGTACAGTGGATAAAGCACTGGCCCTGGATTCAGGAGGACTTAAGTTCAAATCCAGCCTCAGTCGCTTGACAGTTACTAGCTGTGTGACCCTGGGCAAGTCACTTAACCCCCATTGCCTCACCAAGAAAAAAAAGCGAGAGATCACAAATACAAAACAAGATGAAGGAGTCAAGGTTGAACAATGGCTTTTCTGGAAAAAAAAAAGATCTGGAAGATTTAATAAACCACTAGCTCAATATGAGTCAGTGATGTGATTTGGCAGCTACAAAAGCTAATGCCCTTTTAGATTCATTAAGAGAGGTGGCGCTCCCAGGAGTAAGAAATTAAGTGCCTCCCTCGGTGCTGCTGGGGATGGACTACACTTGCAGCATTGCATTCAGTTGTGGGTGTTGGGACTGAGCAAGAGCACGCACGAACTGAAGAGCAGAGAGAGGAGGGCAAACTCCACATGGAAGGTTCTTGAACCCTTGCCATAAGCATAACAATCATTGACACGTGGGACATTTTTAGCCTGGAGACTTCGGGCTGGGTGGGGCCTGACAGCTGTTCTCCAGTATGCTACAAATGGTCAGAAGGAATAAAGATTAGATTTGCTCTGCTTGGACATAGAGGGCAGAGCCAGGGGCAGGTGTAAAAGGCAAATTTAGATTGGATGTCAGAAAAAAACTTCCTGACAAATTTGCTGTGATTCTGTCATGTTTTTTAGTCATGTCTGACACGTTGTGATCCCATTTGGCATTTTCTTGGCAAAGAAACTGGAGTGGTTTGCCATTTCCTTCTCCAGCTCATTTTGCAGAAGAGGAAACTGAGGCAAACAGGGTGAAGAGACTTGCCCAGGGTTACATAGCTAGTATTTGTCTTGAGGTTGGATTTGGATTCAGGAAGGGGTCCTCCTGACAATCAGAGCCATCTATTAGAGGAATAGGCTCTGTGTGACCTTGGTCAAGTCACTTAATCTTAATTGCACTGCTTAAAAAAAAAAGAGGAATAGGCTGCCTGGGAAGGTAGTGTGTTCCTCCAACCTCACTGTGCCACCTAGCTGCCCTCCCCTCCCAGTTCTTATTGTACTCAGTCCGTGCTATAAATTTAGCAATCAATTGTTCTCTAATTGTTTCCTATAATAATCTTATGCCTCCAATTAGGTTGTATATTACTCAAGGAGACAGAGCATCTCTTATATTTCTTTCAGCTCTCTAACATTCCCTGTCCCACCCCAGGGGTTGGCTGGGGACCATACAGTCAATCAATAAAGATTAGAATGCTAAGATCCATGCATTAAGATCCAGTCAAATGGAGCCCAAGTCATTATAGCATAGCATGGGGTCGACCCTGGATGACTGGAAGCTGTGCCAGCACTCTGAATGCTGGTCTTGGTAGGTAGGTCCTATCCAAGCTTCAAGGATGAGCTCATGCACCGGTTCTCCAAGGCCTAGCCTCATTCAGTTCAGAGAGCTTTGTAGCCAGAGGGTTGGCTGCCCATTAATGAATTCTTTTTTTAGCCACCATAACTCAGGATTGGGGTTTTTAGCCAGTGTGTGCATGCATGCGTGTGTGAGTGTGTGAGTGTGTATGTGAGAGAGAGAGAGAGAGAGAGAGATGCTTCTTGAGCAGTCTGATGAAGTCTATAGACTTCTCAGAATTATGTTCTTTTCCTTTCTTTCTTTTTTTTTTTTTTAGTGAGGCAATTGGGGTTAAGTGACTTGCCCAGGGTCACACAGCTAGTAAGTGTTAAGTGTCTGAGGCCGGATTTGAACTTAAGTCCTCCTGAATCCAGGGCCAGTGCTTTATCCACTGTGCCATCTAGCTGCCCCAGAATTGTGTTCTTAAATGTACAAACTAAAACAACTATAATGGAATAGGATTAACAAGATTTTTTTTTTAAACCAAGTTCATGGGCCTTAGGTTGAAGACCCCTACTCTAAGGTTAGTGTCTTGTATGATGGAGGGGACAGGAGTATTCTGGAGCCAGCTCTGATTGACTCAGGAGAGCTAATTATTTAATTTTCAGGTGAGCATTTACACTTGGCAAAAGTTCCATTAATTTGTTTTGTTGATTGCCTAGACTTAAGAAAATGATGAAGAAAATGTTTAGAATGCAGATGAAACTTAAAAGTGGGTTGTCAGTACTTTTTTTTTTTTACCCCAGAGAGCCTGTGGTTAAAACATTTACCAGTATTGCAAGAATTTCCAGGGTCCCAGTTATCCATTGCACAAATAAGTCAACACAGAATAAAGTCATAAGGACTTACTCCTCAGCTTATTTATCTACTTAAGAGTGTGATACATACCATCAGTAGGTGACAGACATGTGTCTCACAATCCTGCAGATGACACATATGTATGTGTGCCTGTATACACATATGCATAAATACACGTGTGGACATACATATATTTTCTTTCCTTCTGAGCCATGTGAATTGGAGTAACAGACAGAAGAGAAGAAGTTTCTTACAAAGCAGAAAAGCTATGGGGGGAAAGTCATTTTTAAGACAAGAAAGGGAGGCAGCTAGGTGGCACAGTGGATAAAGCACTGGCCCTGGATTCAGGAGTACCTGAGTTCAAATCCGGCCTCAGACACTTGACTTACTAGCTGTGTGACCCTGGGCAAGTCACTTAACCCCCATTGCGCAGCAAAAAAAACCACCCCAAAACAACAAAAAAAACCCAACAAACAAAAAAAGACAAGAAAGAGGATGCTTAAATTATGACAAAAGAATATATGGTTTAGCATAGCCATTCACACTGGATCAGAGGAAACAGTATCTTAATCAACATTTGCTAAAGCTCCTACAGTCTACTTAGAGAGAATAAAGAGGAGGTAAGTTCAAAGTCCTAGAGTTTTCTTTTGTAGTCTTAAAGTGATTGGGGGAAGGGAGGTACCAAAAGAGGGGACTTTCTTCTTTTTTCTTTTTTGGTGGGGCAATGAGGGTTAAGTGACTTGCCCAGGGTCACACAGCTAGTGTCAAGTGTCTGAGGCTGGATTTGCACTCAGGTACTCCTGAATCCAGGGCTGATGCTTTATCCACTGTGCCACCTAGCTGCCCCCAAGAGGGGACTTTCTGCTCATGTCTAAGAGGTATGACCCTAAAGGCAATGAAATATAAACATAGGACAAGATGGAGTCACTCATGTTCTCCTAAAAATCCACTTTCAACACCAGCATATCACTGGGAGAGACTGTATCAATCATATATAAAAGCATATCTACACACATATATGTATATGTATACACACACATATATATGCTATACAAAAAAGCAGGATACTTCTATGGAATCTGCTAACATTACATTTAGAGTTCTTGTTGGCTACATTCACTGGAAGAAGCTGACTGTTTTGAAATCTAATGTTCAGTGTTTTCAGTTGTGTCCAACTCTTCATGACCCTATTTGGGGTTTTCTTGGCAAAGATTCTGGAGTGATTTGCCATTTCCTTCTCCAGCTCATTTTACAGATGAGGAAACTGAGGCAAACAGGGTAAAATGACTTGTCCAGGATCACACAGCCAGATTTGAAATCAGCAGCCACCAGTCACTGCCACCTAACTAACTGCCTTTGAAGTCTTATTGAACAATTCAAAACCACCCTATGACTTGCTTAGTTCAATAGGATGGCCGGGTGGTGTAGGAGAAAGAACACTGAACTTGGTGTCAGAGGACCTGATTTGAAGAGTGGAAGGGAAGGGAACAAGCATTTTTTTAAGTATTTACTATATGTCTGGCACTGTGCTAAGTGCTTTGCAAACATTATCTCAATCCAGGGCCAGTGCTTCATCCACTGTGCCACCCAGCTGCCCCCCTGGGTAATTTGAATAACCTGACTCAGATGACTTGGGGAGTGGGGTAATTCCCCAGAACTTCTAGATCCAGCTGTCAGAGATCACTCTAGGGAAAGACAGACCAGACATTATGGGAGAGGGAAGACCAATGGTTATGAGTCACCTTGAACCTTCGGGGGTTGAGACATGGAAATATCCTTGTGTGAAGTCTGAGGCAATGTGGAAAGTGAGCCAGAAAAGGGCTAAGAATAACAGAGGTGTGTGTGTGCATTTTTGAATTGTAAATATATCCAGGTTTCTTCCCCTCTGGACCAGTAGACAGCTGGTCTTTGGGGCAAGGACATTACTGCCATTTTCTGGAGAATGGGGTGAGTGGTAGCACCAAGAAGGACAACAGAAGGAACCCAACCACCTGCCAGGAGCTGAGGTGAGTTTCAGGGAAGGGCTGTGGAAGGTGTGGGATGGAGCTGGGAATTAGATGATTACCTTCTGATGGGGGGTAAGAATAGTTTCATAAGAACTATGGAGGACAGTGATAAGGAACAGCAATGGGGACATCTGCTGAGAGCAGTTGGAGCTGAGAGTGTCAGGAAACCATCAACATTACACAGAGGAGCCACCAAAGTGGAAGAACAAACCTGAACCACCCATGGCAGGAGCCCTGCATAGGACAGTAGTATAAATCACGGAAATTATACAAGTCTTTGGGGAGAGGGTTGCTCATTGAGGGTGGGTGAGAGATATTATTGCCTATGGCATATGTGAATTCTGCTTTCATTACCTTGTAAATAAGCCTGTTCATGTTATGAGCCTTGTGAGCCCAAGTGCTTATAAGAGGTGATTACCCATGAAGCTGATGTTATATTAAAGTTCCAACATTATCTATGTGGGGGCAATAAACCAGAGAAGCAAGAAGCTTTTCATGATGTGTCCAGGCCCTTCATATGAGGAGAGAACTTCTTCTTCTTCTTCTTCTTCTTTTTTCTTTTTGCTGGGCAATGAGGGTTAAGTGACTTGCCCAGGGTCACACAGCTAGTAAGTGTCAAGTGTCTGAGGCAGAATTTGAACTCAGGTACTCCTGAAGCCAGCTGGTGCTTTATCCACTGCACCACCTAGCTGCCCCAGGAGAGAACTTTTGATAGAAGACTTACATAATAAGGGGATCACTTGGATTTTTTGGGGGGTTCATTATTTAGTCTTCACCTTGGCTTCTATTTCTCCCACTCTTTTCTTTCTCTTTGATATAAGCTTGCCAGTAATACAGATAGGTACTGCTCAGCCCTCCTATCACCAGCCAAGGGCTGCCAAATTTTACAGCTTCATGTCTAAGTGACAGAATAGTGAAGGGAAAGCCTATCAGATTTGGAGTCTGAAGACTTAGGTTTTAAATATTGACCCTGAGACTTAATAGATGTGTAACCTTGGAGAAGTTGCTTAACCTCTCTGAACCTCAGAAATGGAGTCAGAATACCAATTCCTCCTATTGCTGTGGGAATGCAGTGAAATCCAAAAATCCCAAGAAATCCAAAAGATTCCAACCCCCTATGAGGCATGACCTCAGTAAGCTGACTAGTAATACCAAAGTTTGCAAGATGATATGCACGATATGGATGGATGCTGCATATCTTATGGATGCCCCATTATTCCAAAATCCCTTCCCAGGCGGCATTTCCCTTCCTGTTGCTTTGTATATCTCTCTACTTTCTTTGCTTTGTAAAGATACAAAAGACTAGGCCTTCTCTTAATCCTGTAGGACAGTTCTCCATAGATTTGTTCCCTGGCCACATATTTCTCTCTTCTAATAAATCTCTTTTTATTTTACAAGATTTGTGAAGAGCCTCCAATTCTTTGGGTGAGCTAGTTCCCCGCCCCAATCCAGGTCAAAAGTGCCCCCAAACACTACCTTCTAGGATTATTGTAAGGAAAATGTTCATCACCTCTTGAAATTACTTCATATTACTTTTTGGATTCAATTTCTTTTCTCTCTGGACTCTACTCCTGACTTCCCACATCACAGCATACTTCTCACCTTGAAAAGTTCCCTCTGCCTCTGCAGCCTCCTTCCATGGGAAGTTCACCTACTCCTGGCCTTCTCACACTGGAAGTCCACTCCAACATGGTGGCTTCTTCCTTTCATAGGTCAGTTCCTACCAGAACTTCCATTTGAAGGAAAAGGCCCAGGCCAGCCATGTCTTTATTCCTCTTTGTCTTCCATTTCTGACTCACTGGACCCTTTTCAGCTTTCTCCTTTTTATGATGTCTTTTCTCATTAGAATGCCCCTTGAAGGCAGGGACTCTTCTTTCTGCCTGTATTTACATTTCCAACATTTAGTACAGAGCCTTACTACTTAATAAATGATTGTTGGCTTGTTCAATTCCTACTTCTGATACATATTGGTTGTGTAAGCCTGAGCAGATCACTAAGTCATTTAATCTCTACCAGTGATCTAGGTCAGGTATTCTTAAACTTTTTCCATTCCCAACCCTTTTTTGCCTGATAATTTGTGTGTGTGTGTGTGTGTGTGTGTGTGTGTGTGTGTGTGTGTGTGTGGCAATTGGGGTTAAGTGATTTGCCCAGGGTCACACAGCTAGTAAGTGTTAAGTGTCTGAGGCCGGATTTGAACTCAGGTACTCCTGACTCCAGGGCCGGTGCTCTATCCACTGCACCATCTAGCTGCCCCCTTGCCTGATAATTTTTTACGTGACCCCGGGGTATATAAAATAGGTATATGTAACTGTTGCCAATTTTTTGTTACCCCACATTCAGTTACCTCATATTTACGTTCCATAAGTTAAGAAGCTGGGATCTCAGTAACTTCCCTTTTTTCTTTTTTTTGAAGGGCAATGAGGGTCAAGTGACTTGCCTAGGGTCACACAGCTAATGTGTGAAGTGTCTGAGGCAGATTTGAGCTCAGGTCCTCCTAAATCCAGGGCCGGTGCTTTATCCACTGAGCCAACTAGCTGCTCCAACTCCCTTTCTAAGACTCTCAATCTTAGAGAAGGTGCCAGCCTGCATCAGTAAAGGGAATCTCTCATGTGGCCCCTCCTTGTAGCAATAAAAGCACAGGTTCAGTCATTGACCCTCCTTTCTGTTTACCTATCTTTGTATTCTGCCATTAGAATGTAAGCTCTTTGAGGACAGGGACAGTTGTAGTTTTCTCCTTTTTATCTCTAGTCAGCACAGTCCTTGGTATATAATAGATGCTTGAGATTTATTGAACTGAACTGTAAATTTTTGGTGGGGGGGTAGTGAGGGTTAAGTGACTTGCTTAGGGTCACACAGCTAGTAAGTGTCAAGTATCTGAGGTCAGATTTGAACTTGGGTCCTATTGAATCCAGGGCCAGTGCTTTATTCACTTCACCTGCTAGCTGCCCCTCTGAATTGTAAATCTTAAAGCACTATATCAATATGGGTTTTTATGACTCTGAATTGAGCCTTTTTGTTTCAACTGGTACAAACTGGGATTGAAGTAGGGACACAAAAGGAGTCACCTTGCAAAGAGCAAGGGTGTGTTATACAGGCTCTCAAGAGCCAATTGTTAAATTATCTGGGTGAGCATTTGTACTTCAGAAATTGGCAAATACTACACATCTGGGCTTGATTTATTGTTTCGTTGGTTGGATAGACTTAAAGTGATGGAGAAAATGTTAATAATGCAGATTAAACTTTAAAGGTATGGCATGGGTACACCCCCTCCTTCCAAAAAAAGCTGGTTGTTAAATATTTAACAGCATACCCCTGACCAGAAGTGAAATTAGTTTTTGATTTGATGGGGAAAAGGGAGGAACTCACCAAAGGATGAACAGTTAAAATGAGGAACAGAGAATGAGAGAGAGAGAGAGAAAAAAAAAAGACAAGGTCTGAGTTATTTTTTACTTAATTCACCTTTTGTGATTTTTTTCATGTTGCTCATCCTAAAGTTGTATGTTTCATGGAGACTGGGGGATAGAGAGGGACATCTCCTTCTAGTTATTATGACATAAGAGAGTGATGTGGTCATTATTCTCTTAATGGGATTTTATAGCATACCACCCACTAGATCTGAGAAACTTTTATTCAGTGTTCCCATGTCATTCAAATAACTATAATTCAACTTTAATGAGAACAGTTATATGATCAAGTTATTTCATAAACATTGGCTAATTATGGCTCCTACCATCTGTGAAGCTGTTAAATATTATTTTCTTTCTATGGAGAAATGGAGGTTGGAAGGTTAAACAGTTTGCATGACAGAAAAGAGAAAGAAAAGCTTTGTAATTGTGTGTGGGTGTGGGTATGAATGTCCAAATCTGATTTCACCAGTATGGGGAACTTCCAATGTTCGAACTTCAACCAATTAAGATCTTCGTAGTTGAGTCATTTCAGTTTCGCCACACTCTCAGTGACCCCATTTGTGGTTTTCTTGGCTGAGATACTGGAGTGGTTGGCTATTTCCTTCTCCCACTCATCTTACAGATGAGGAAACTGAGAGTTAAGTGACTTAACCACAGTCACACAGCTAGTTAAGTGTCTGAGGCCAGATTTGAATCTTCCTGACTCCAAGCCCAATGCTCTTGGCATTATGGTGCCACCTAGCTGCCCCATTAAGATCACCAGCTCTTCAGTAATTTATAGTTTATAGAGAGTTGCCCAGGAGCACTTGGTTGAGTGCTTTGTCCTGTGTCACATAACTCTTCTGCTGCCTGAGGCAGGATTTGAACCCATTTTCCTAATTCCCAAGCAGGCCTTTTATACACTGTACTTCCTCTCATGAGAAGCATAACCCAGGGTTAAATTTCAGAGATCTCAATATCCAAATAAAAACCATCTTGGTTTCCACACTCAACAGAAAGTCATTTTGTTATACAGGATGACAACTGGTATACACTAAATCAGAGAATGTCTTCCAATTTTTCCTGACACAGAGCTATGCTTGATTTCTTTTTGTCTGGGGAAAGAAGTGGTGTGGGGGTCCTTAGGTTTTCCTCTTTAAAGAATTATAACTCGGGGCAGCTAGATGGCGCAGTGGATAAAGCACTGGCCCTGGATTCAGGAGTACATGAGTTCAAATCTGACCTCAGACACAACACTTACTAGCTGTGTGACTCTGGGCAAGTCAACCCCAATTGCCTCACAAAAAAAAAAAAAAGAATTATAACTCTCTCACACAATCCAATTAGAATCAAATGGTCTTTTATTTGGGTGCTAGAGAAAGTGACCAAGAGGGAAGTCAAAGGCTTAGCCCCAAGGGGAGAGGAGGTAGTTAAGAGACATGATTCTCTGAGCCACCTTTCTCCTCCACCAGGAGGGAGCCTTTATAGAGGAAGGATGGGGGGGAGGAACAGGGGGACAGATGGGGTGACCACCTGACTATGGAAAGTCCCCTTTGGGAATAGGGAAAGCTTTAGTGAGGGGTGGTCTTCCTGACTTTTGGAGTTATCTCTGTCCCCTGGAGCAGATAGCAGCCATACCTAATGGCCTTATCTCCCTTACTTCTTAGGTGTGTCAATCTTTTAGTTTAACTTTTCTTCTTTCTTTTTTTTTTTCTTTTTTTGCGGGGCAATGAGGGTTAAGTGACTTGCCCAGGGTCACACAGCTAGTAAGTGTCAAGTGTCTGAGTCTGGATTTGAACTCAGGTCCTCCTGATTCCAGGGCCAAGTACTTTATCTACTGCGCCACCTAGCTGCCTTTTTAGTTTAGTTTTTCAAGGAGAGTTACCCCAGACCCATATCACTTTTCAAGTCTTTTTAGGGAGAAAAAGTTCAGTTATAGCATTGAGCATGGGCTGAAAGAAACGTGGGGGTGGTCCCGATGTAGGGGATGGGTTTAATTGATCAATTGATTGTGAAGCGTCCCAAAGAATTACAAGACTCAGTGACTCAGTTTTCCAAGTTTTATTATCAGACTGTGATGACCACAGGAAGACACCAAGGAGAAAAATGTCTCAAATAAGGAGATGAAAGTGGTTATATTTATAGTGAGAAAAGTAGGTTATCTTCTCATTATCTTCATCTCCTCCTGTGGGAGGTTCATCTCCTATTTTGGACTTCCTGGGGTCCTAAGACACCCTCCAAGTCAGGTACTTTTTTCCCTAGGGGTGCATTTTTGGGGTTTACACATCATAAGGTGAACCTAAGGATACATTTAGTCTTTTCTGTGCATGTTCATAAAGACATGCTTAAACTTGTCAGAGCCAGAGGGTCTCTGTGTTTATGATATTTCTTATTCTTTTTTTTTTTTTTTTGGTGAGGCAGTTGGGGTTAAGTGACTTGCCCAGGGTCACACAGCTAGTATGTGTTAAGTGTCTGAGGCCGGACTTGAACTCAAGTCCTCCTGAATCCAGGGCCAGTGCTCTATCCACTGTGCCATCTAGCTGCCTCTATGATATTTCTTTACTTTAAGATCTGGTTTCCAGCTATTCTGTCATCTAGGAATATTCATGGCTATTAATGGTTAATGGTCCTTGGTTACCTTCCCTAAGCTTCTGTTTGTAACGATTGGAATGACGCCACCTGCTGGAGACTTACTGTAACAAAATTCCGCCATGAGGAGAAGGCATCTGAGGGCAGGACATGTGGCTCTTTGGCGTCAGGAAGTGACGTTTGCTTGTGGGAAGAAGAGGGGGCGAGGCTGGTGCTCTCGCGCTCTTTCGTCAGGACTCTGGTTGAGAGTGGAGCTAGGAATGCTCTCTCCCTTTAATAGATAGATTAATCTAGACCTTTCTCTTTCCCTTTACCAAATTCTTATTCTCCTTAATAAATGCTTAAAAGTCTAACTCTTGCTAAAGCTTATAATTTATTGGCGACCACTCATTAGATATTTTACTTTTTTTTTTTTTTTTTGGCGAGGCAATTGGGGTTAAGTGACTTGCCCAGGGTCACACAGCTAGTAAGTATTAAGTGTCTGAGGCTGCATTTGAACTCAGGTCCTCCTGACTCCGGGGCCGGTGCTCTATCCACTGCGCCACCTAGCCGCTCCTCATTAGATATTTTAGACAGACTAGCTAGAATTTTAGCCCCTTACGTGTTGATGGTGCTGGTTGATAGTAACCCTTTGATTACTTAGGTCTTAGTTTCTCTATTAGCCCTTCTGGCTACTATTGATGAAGTCTTAGGTTATCTGTTAACCCCTTTTAGATTAGAGCGCAGATCTTAGGTTATCTGTTAACCCTTTTTAGCCTCCTCCATCAGCCCCAACCCCAAACACACACCTTGGGAAGCCCCAGGAACTTTGAGGGAAAGGTAAGGTGGTGGGAACCAGGATCATGCAGAATCACAGAACATCAGAGGCCATGGTGTCACCTGTGCCTGAATACCAATCCTTTCTACAACTTTTCCAGGTGGTTATTCAGCTTTTGCTTCAAGACTTACAGCATAGAGAACCCATTCATCACACTAATGCCTATTTTTATAGTACTCTAGGCTTTGCAAATCATATTCCTCAACACAACCACATGAGTTAGGTAGTGCAGGGTTATTGTCCCTATGAGGAAAATGATGCTTCTTGTCAAGGGATGATCCCTGCTATTCCTTGTACAAGACATTTCACCTCCTGCCTGTGCATTTTCTCCTGATGTCCCCTGTGGCTAGAATTCTCTCCTTCCTTATCTCAGCCTCTAGATTTCCCTGGCTTTTTTCAAGTCCCAGATAAAATTCCACTAATTCTACCCTTAGCACGGTGCCTGGCATAAAGTAGTTATTTAACAAATGCTTATTGATATTGTGGGGAAAATAGGGTAAGGGGGTTTGGGATAGGGGTAGGGGTCCTTAGGAATTCCTCTTTAAAGAATTACACCCTCTTGTACACAAATCCAATAGAATAAGATAATAGTTTATTTAGGGGCTGGGTAAGGGGAACCGAGAGAGAAATCCTTGGACTTCTCATGGGGAGAAGGCATGGCACAGAGCATAGCTCTGAGATACCAATCTCCTCGAGCAGGAGACTGACAGGTACTTTTATGAAGGACTGATGGGTGTGATCATCTGACTGTGGAAAGTTCCCTTATTGAGGGGGGATCCTCCCTCACTGGTGGTGGCTGGAGGAGTTGGGTGAGGGGTGGCTGCAGCTCTCTCAAGCCATCTCCTCCTCCAGACACAAAGGCAGCAGCCACACCTAATCTTATCTCCCCAGGGGTGGGGGAGACTGGAATGAAGGGTGATGGTCCTGGAGCTAGCTCAGTCCTGATCTGGTTCCACTTATCTCTTTAGGTGTGTATGTCCTTTGGTTTAGTTTCTCAAGGAGAAGGTTCTTTGATGTACCCCAGAAAAGTTCTGGGGTGGCCTGGGCCCATAACATTTATTTGAAGAGTCAAATGGCTTATCCAAAGCCACACAATGAACAAGGTTCAGAACCTGCATTTGAACCCTCATCCTCCTGACACTAGTTCTCTTTCTTCTATACCATATTGCCTTCCCAAGAGGCTCCTTATGTTGTTGTTCAGTCCTTTCAAACTTGGGGTTTTCTTGGCATAGGCAGCTCATTTTACAGATGAGGCAATGGGGGCCAAAAGGGTGAAGCGACTTGCCTAGGGTCTCACAGCTAGTAAGTGTCTGAGGCCAGATTTGAACTCAGGAAGATGAGTCTTCCTGACTTCCTACCTCTATCCACTGCACCACCAAATGCCCAAATGTTAGTCTAAATCAGTTTGGTTTTTTTTCAACTTTCACTGATTGGCTCATAGTTCTTTGCTCCAGGTCCAAGCAGAACAAGTCTAATCCTGGTAAGGGCACTTTGATAGTCCTTTGAAAACTCAGAAATAATTCTGAGACGTGTGGGAGCTTTCTTTTGTTAGTCCTTGACTTGGCCCTCTTAGGTCCGGAATCTGGAGGAACGGGTGGTAGCTGGGCTAAGCTTCATATTCTGTTCCATTCCCTGAGCATCTAAGTCTCTGCCCTCAGTGAGCCTGTAGTCTGCCTGGGGCAGGGTAGAAGTGGAGATGACAACAAGTACACAGATAAGTAAATAAAAAAACATATAGGATCTGATTTCAGAGCTGAGGAGAGTACTAATTGGGGGAAGGGGCCAGTAAGGCATGAAATAGGAAATGGCCCTTGAGCCAAGTCATCCAATGGAACAGGGATTCCAAGAGGCCTAATTGAGGAGGAATAGCAGTCAAGATATGGAGGATGGTGTAGCTAAAAGCATGGAAAAAGGATACAGAATATTGCCCCAGAGAAAGAGCAAGGAGAATGTTTTAGCTGCAACATAGTATGAATGAGGCGATTGTGAATTGCTTTAAATGACAATCAGAGGAGTATTTGATCCTAGAGGAAATAGGAAGCCACCGAAGCTTGGGCAGGGGAGCTGCAAGGTGTTTTAGGAATATCAATTTGTTAGCTCAGAGGATGGATTGTGGGGAGGGGAGAAACTGGAGTCTTTCTTTGTGAATTCCTTTCTTGCTCTAGGGCTCCCTCTAGAGGGAAAATTACTCCTTAGTTTTTTGTTTTTTTAAAAAACTGAGTATTTAGAAAATGCAGATAATTTCCTTGCTTTCTGTGGGGGAGGGGTTTGTGTTGCTTTTAAAGGCACATCACTTTCCTCTTAAAAGGTAACACACACACACACATTCACTCACACAGAACAAGAAAATCACCTGCATCACAGAGTGAGCATCTTGCATCTTTAATGCAAGCTATAATTAAAATGAGGAGGTAGCAATCTTGTGTGTCTATCAATACCGGGACTGTAACATAAAGAGGGTTTTAGGCCATAAAGGGTTTAAGTAGGTCTATAAACCATGTTTAATCAGAAACCAGAATTAGTGGTAAATCCAGGATGAAAAAACAGCTATATTTCTTTTCAAGTTCTCTGATTTCAGAGACGGCCTGCAGCGTTTGCACCAGGAAAAGGAAGAATTCATATTCATGGAGTGATATGCATGGCCCCTCACAAAAGGAAAAGTGACCTTGAAAATGAATCGCTTATCTTTCTGGAATATAGTGGCCTTAAAAATGAAATTGAAGATAATGCAAAAAAAGATGATCCCTCCTAGAAATAAAAGAAGGAAACCAGCACTTATGAACTAGGCACTTTACAAAGATATAATCCTCAAAATAATCCTGGAAAGTAAATATTATTATCTCCATTTTACTATCGAGGAGACAGGCAGACAGAGGTAAAGTGACTTGCCCAGAATCACACCGCTAAGGGGTGTCTATCAGGATTTGAACTACAGAGTCAACACATTATCCACAGAACTACCTAGCTACTACCTCTTAAAGAGAGGGAAATCTAACAGATAGTGGAGTTTGGTATTTGCTGCCGTTTAAATGGGCTCCTTTGTTACAAGGAAGGACTTGGCATCAGGGAGGGCTGGGAGGGTGGTGACTAGTGTGAAAACAAATGACATTGTGTAATATGAATCTGTGACCCTCATCTCCTTGTCCTTTTCAGTACGTGCCAGAATGCTCGTAGGAAGAGCTGAGTCTGGCTACTAGGCCCATCCCCTTGAAAACCCCGGCACTTAACGGGATGGGCTTTCTGTCCTTAACAAAAGCTGGTCTATTAAAAGGTTGAGGGCAGTTTGAAATTGACACCACCGCATACAACTCGCTTTTTGGGTTCTTCCAATAAAACTCCCTTTGTCTCTTTTTTCCTGAGCTTGTCTGATTCATTAGGATGAATAAATAAACAAGATTTTCATTAAATGGCATCTCAAACACTTTTCTAAAATGAAATGTGGATTCTAGGGTGACGTAGTGATGGAAATTATTTTTCTTAATGAGATTATGGGTAGGGGGAGGGGGAGCTCTCTCCTTTTGTGATTCAGACAAATAGTGGAAGTACTCGGCCTTTGTTATCATTCAGTCATTTTTCAATCTCATTTGGGGGTTTCTTGGCAAAGATACTGGAGGGGTTTGCCATTTCCTTCTCCAGCTCATTTTGTTGTTCAGTCATTCGGACGTATCTCCACAGACCATAGCATGCCAAGCCCTTCTATCCTCCATGGTCTCTCAAAGTCTGGCTCAGCTCATATTTGTTCAGCTCATTTTACAGATGAGGAAACTGAGGCAAGTGGGGTTTCATGATTTGCCCAGGGGCACAAAACTACGTGTCTGAGGTCAGATTTGAACTCAGGAAGATGTCTTCCAGAATTCAGGTTGGCGCTCTATCCACTGCACTAACTACCTGCCCCTGTTCTCAGCCTTAAGTACTTAAAAAATTTATTTACACTGTTTAAAATGGCTTCTGCTGCATCGTAGCCCTCTCTCCATTTATCACGTCAGGAAGCTAATTTAGGGTTAGGCTTCTCATGCTGGTGAGTCGATCAATAACTGAGTCAATAAGGAAAGCAGCCCTTTCCCCTCTCAGCTCTTAAATCTGCTCGTTCTTTCCTTGGCTCTCATAAAGGCAAGCAGAGGAAACCTGAAATTTAGAATGAAACAGCCTTTCTTTTACATCCAGAGACGATGCTCAAGGCAGCGATTACTACTTGTTTGAAATGTGTTGGCCTGAAAAGGTGGATTTCCAAGCATTTTTTTCCCACATGGTGCATTTACTGAGACAATTCTTTGTTCTGCAGTCCTGACCCAGCTGCTGTGGACTGACTCCTCCTTCCAAAAGAGCCCTTCCATTTTCTGCTTGCCACATACCGGGCTAATGTGGCTAACGCTGTTTCTTAGTGAGGAACAGCCACAGCCCCAAAGTCCCCGAGGATAATAGATGCAAGGGGCCGGCCCAGGAGACCAGGGTCTCAGTTCAGGGGCACTTCGAATTAGAGCTTGCTCCCTCCTGGCTTATGGACCAGATGGAAGAATGGCTGACTTGCCATGGGCAGGAAGTCACCGCTACAACTCTTTTTTTGTTTTGATTTGATTTGCAGGGCAATGACTTGTCCAGGGTCACACAGCTAGTAAGTGTCAAGTGTCTGAGGTTTGAACTTAGGTCCTTCTGAATCCAGAGCCGGTGCTCTATCCACTGCGCCACCTAGCGGCCCCCACCACTACAACTCTTTTTTTGTTGTTTTGATTTGATTTGATTTGCAGGGCAATGACTTGTCCAGGGTCACACAGCTAGTCAAGTGTCTGAGGTTTGAACTTAGGTCCTCCTGAATCCAGGGCCGGTGCTCTATCCACTGCGCCACCTAGCGGCCCCCACCACTACAACTCTTAAACATTTTCTTTGTGATTCCGAATTTGGTTTTTTATTTTTTTTACGAGTTGCTTTTCTTGGAATGAGCATGCTTTCTGACTGCCATTCAGTCCTTTGATTCTGGCTCCCTAGGAATAAGCTATAGCCCTGAATGCTGAATCCAAGTTCTGGACGAATCTTGTGGGGTCAGCCTCCTTCTTTCTGATTACAAATCACCTTTTTATATTATGTTCTAAAAGTAGGATTCTTCCCATGATGAACTTCATTGTGACAAAAGCCAGAATGGAGCTCTTGGTTTCTTGGGTTCTCTTTTTATTTATTTATTTATTTATTTATTTATTTATTTATTTATTTATTTATTTATTCATTCATTTATTTATTTATTTATTTATTTATTTATTCATTCATTCATTCATTCATTCATTCATTCATTCATTCATTCATTCATTTATTTATTTATTAGTGAGGCAATTGGGGTTAAGTGACTTGCCCAGGGTCACACAGCTAGTAAGTGTAAAGTGTCTGAGGCCGGATTTGAACTCAGGTACTCCTGACTCCAGGGCCGGTGCTCTATCCACTGCGCCACCTAGCTGCCCCCTTGGGTTCTCTTTTTTGAGGATATCTTTTTTTTTTTTTTTTTTTGCAGGGCAATGAGGGTTAAGTGACTTGCTCAGGGTCACACAGCTAGTAAGTGTCAAGTGTCTGAGGCCAGATTTGAATTCTGGTCCTCCTGAATCCAAGGCCAGTGCTTTATCCACTGTGCCACCTAGCTGCCCCCTGGGGATATCTTTAGGATATAAACCTAGTGGTGGTATTGCTGGATCAAAGGGTATTCACAGTTCCATAACCCTTTGGGCACAGTTCCAAATTGCTCTCCAGAATGGTTGGATCTTTTCACAACTCCACCAACAGTGGATTAGTCTCCCAGCTTTCCCACATCCCTTCCAACATCCAATGTTTTCTGTTTTTGTTATATTTGCCACTCTGATAGGTTTGAGGTGGTACCTCAGAGGTAAAAACACAGTTCTTATTTGTACAAAAATATTTATAGCAGCTCTTTTTGTGATGGCTAAGAATTGGAAATCAAAGGAGTGCCCATCAAATGGGGAATAGCTAAACAAGCTATGGTATATGATGGTGATGGAATATTATTGTGCTAGAAATGACAAGCAGAGGGGCAGCTAGGTGGCGCAGTGAATAAAGCACTGGCCCTGGATTCAGGAGGACTTGAGTTCAAATCTGACCTCAGACACTTGACACTTACTAGCTGTGTGACCCTGGCCAAGTCACTTAACCCTCATTGCCCTGCAAAAAAAAAAAGAAAAGAAAAAAAGAAATGACAAGCAAGATGATTTCAGAAAGGCCTGGAAAGACTTGTATGAACTGATGTGAAGAGAGCAGAATCAAGAAAAACATTGTGCACAGAGACAGCAATATTGTTTGATGAAGAACTGTGAATGACTTAACTATTCTCAACAATACAACGATCCAAGATAATCCCAAAGGACTACTGATGAAACATACTATCCACCTCCAAAGAAAGAACTGATATTGTTGGAACACAGACTATTTTTCACTTTCTTTCATTTTTTTCTTTTATTCAAGTTTTCATATACAAAATGGCTAATATGGTAATGTTTTTAATAATCTTACATGTATAACCTATATCTGATTGCTTGTCTCCTCAGGGGGGAGGGGAGGGAAGGAAGGAGGGATAAAAATTAGAACCCCAAACTATAAATAAAAATGTTTATTACTTAAAAAAACCCACAGTTCTTGCTCTCAAGGAGTTCAGTCTAATGGGGGAGACATTGTACAAACAAGATATATTGGGGGTAGTCTCAAAAAGAAGGGAGACTAATTCACTCTTGGTGGAACTGTGAACTGAACCAACCATTTTGGAGAGCAATTTGGAATTATGCCCAAAGAATTATTAAACTATACCCTTTGACTCAGCATTATTAGTATTAGTTTAGGTCTGTTTCCCAAGATGATCAAGGAAAAAGGAAAAGAATCTATATATTCTAAAAAACTTATAGTAGCTTTCTTTGCGGTTGCAAAGAACTCGAAATGTCAGGGATGCCTGTCAATTCGGGAATGGTTGAACAAGTTGTGGTATAAGATTGTAATGGAATACTTCTGTGCTATAAGAAATGAGGAGTTTAATGACTTTAGAAAAACATGGAAAGACTTGCAGGAAATAATGAAGAGGGAAGTAAGCAGAACCAAGAGAAGGTTGTATACAATAACAGCAACATTGTTTTAAGGACTTTGGGCTACTAAGTCATTTTGACGATTATAAATACCTAAAGGAACAACAAAGGACCTGTTGAAGGAAGATGCTATCTGTATCCCGAGAAAGAACTGATAAATAGAAGTAGTATAGTAGGGATTGACATTTTCTGTTTTCTTTTCCTCTTCTGATAACTCTAACTCCTATTATAGGTGGTACTGCGAGTCTGGAATCAGGAAGACCTAAGTTCAAATCTGGCTTCAGACGCTTCCCAGCTGTTTGACTCTGGGCAAGTCACTTCACCTTTGTCTGCCTCAGTTTCTTCAACTGTAAAATGGGGCTAATAATAGCCCTCCCCTCGCAGGTTTGTTGTGAGGATCAAATGAGATTTGTAAAGTGCTTGGACAGTGCCTGACTCGTAAGTGTTTAATAAATTCTTGTTTCTTCCTTTGTCAGGGCAATACAAACTCCTTGAGAGCAGGGACCAGACTATTTTTTAGCTTTTGTATCTCCAGAGCCTAGTACTGCATCTTTTTTTTTTTTTTTAAGTGAGGTAATTGGGGTTAAGCGACTTGCCCAGGGTCACGCAGATAGTAAGTATTAAGTGTCTGAGGCCGAATTTGAACTCAGATACTCCTGACTCCAGGGCCGGTGTTCTATCCACTGTGCCACCTAGCCGCTCCAGTACTGCATCTTAATAAGTGGTACTTGATAAGTTATTGTTGAATGTGTTTAAGATGGCTGGGTATCTGACGGGATTTGTAATGCTGGGTAATATGTCTTTCATCCACAATGCAGGTGTTTATGAGCAATCTCTTTTGAATGACTTTAGATTTCATTGTAGAGGCTTTGTGGTGTTCTAGGGCTGGTTTAATTAGTCTTCTCTGAAGAGGAGCATTTAGAGAAAGGGAATCCTTCTCTTTGAATTGTGCACAGGCCTCTCCATGATGCTGGAAACCACAAGGTAAGCTTATGTTTCTCTGCTTGATGCCTCATTCGAGGATACTCAGGACATTGCCAAGTTATCTCCATCTTGCATCTGTTATAGAAACGTGAATGATTTTTTAACATATGTAAGACTATTGGGAAGGTGCATCTGATCCTACCAAATTGTATACGGAATATCAAATCTATATTTCACTAAGTCCAATGTTTTAAACCAGCCAATGATTTGCTTTTTCCTCTGTATTCTCTACACCTCTCAGGGCTTGGTGGTGTGGTCAAAAGATGAAATGACCCCAGGAACCTCTCCACCCCAATAAATGAAGGAGAGTTACCTTAAGAGTAAGACTTGTGGGGGCGGCTAGGTGGCTCAGTGGATAGAGCACCGGCCCTGGATTCAGGAGTTCCTAAGTTCAAATCCGGCCTTAGACACTTGACACTTACTAGCTGTGTGACCTTGGGCAAGTCACTTAACCCCCATTGCCCCACAAAACAAAACAAAACAAAACAAAATAAATAAATAAGACTTGTGGCAACCCATCCCTCAAATCCCTTTTCCCTTGTGCAGAATCTAGCCAGCTCTGAAAGGCAGGGGGGAGGGCGGGGGGCAGTAATTCTCTAGTAGTCTTCCCTTCTTCTGT
Source organism: Dromiciops gliroides (assembly GCF_019393635.1). NCBI lineage: Eukaryota > Metazoa > Chordata > Mammalia > Microbiotheria > Microbiotheriidae > Dromiciops > Dromiciops gliroides. The sequence continues at coordinate 626,635,918 of NC_057863.1, read as the reverse complement.
TAGCATCCATCAGCACCAGTCCCCAGGTCCAGCTTTCTTGTACCCTTCCCTCAATGTCTGGTCCTGCTGGACACAGATAAGAACTTTTTTTTTTTTGGCAGGACAATGAGGGTTAAGTGACTTGCCCAGGGTCACACAGCTAGTGCCAAGTGTCTGAGGCCAGATATGAACTCAGGTCCTCCTGAGGACCAGGGATGGTGCTTTATCTACTACATCACCTAGCTGTCCCCTGGCTAAGAACCTTTTAAAAAACCCTTGTGGTTTTGGGGAGAGAGTGCCCCATTCCTTCTGGGGCCCAGTAGATACCCAACTCCTTCCAGGATGCTAGCAGATTGCCCTGTCTCTATCCTTTCTGGCTGCCCTTTCATTTTGTGAGTTCAGTTCAGTTGTTTTTCAGTGGTGTCTGACACTTCGTGAACCCATTTGGGGTTTTCTTGGCAGAGATACTGCAGTAGTTTGCTGTTTCCTTCTCCAGCTCATTTTACAGATGAGAAAACTGAGGCAAATGGGGTTAAGTGACTTGCCCAGGGTCACACAGATAGGTAGTGTCCAGGGTCAGATTTGAAGTCAGCAACAGTTTTCCTGACTCCAGGCCCCATGTTCTGTCCACTATGGTGCCAACTAGCTGAGCCTCATTTCCTCCGAGTCTCTCCCCTCCATAAATCTGGCTGCTTTATTATCTTGTGGTGCATTCCATGTTTCTTTGCGCCAGGTTTTGGTATTCCAAACCTTCTTTAGTCTGAATTAAGATGGAAGGGCAATGAATTTGGGTTATAAAGCTAGACTTCAATTTCCACTTCTGCTACTACTGCCTATGTGATCATAAGAAAGTCACTTAAAAAAAAAAAAAGAAAGTCACTTAACCCTTCATCTTCCTTATTTCTAAAATGAGGGAGCTGGACGAGGGTGATCTCTAAGGTTTCTATCTAGTAGTGTGCAAATGGACTGGGACAAAATAACTAAATTCATTGATAACAAATGTGACAACTTAAAAACTTTAGATATGCAAGAATGTGCCCTTATTTCGCAACAATCACTTCTTTCCCACAAGTTAACATTGAGTTCATAGGATTTTTAATTCATCATGAAATAACATGACTCATGATATAAGGGATACCTTGGAATAACAGACCATTTTTCCAAGTCTAGCTATGATAATAGCCCATAGATTTTTTGGGGGGATGGGGGCAGGGCAATAAGGGCTAAGTGACTTGCCCAAGGTCACACAGCTAGTAAGTATCAAGTGTCTGAGCCCACAGATTTTTCTTCCTCTTCTTTTTTTTTTTTTTGCAGGGCAATAAGGGCTAAGTGACTTGGTGACTTGCCCAGGGTCACACAGCTAGTGAGTATCAAGTGTCTGAGACTAGATTTGAACTCAAGTCCTCCTGAATTCAGGGCTGGTGTTTTATCCACTGGGCCACCTAGCTGCCCTAAACAATTTTGAAAGATTTTTTTTTTTTGTGAGGCAATTGGGGTTAAGTGACTTGTTCAGGTTCACATAGCTAGTAAAGTGTTAAGTGTCTGAGGTCAAATTTGAACTCAGGTCCTCCTGACTCCAGGGCCGGTGTTCTATCCACTGTGCCACCTAGCTGCCCCTAGCCCATAGATTTTTTTTTGTTTGTTTTGTTTGTTTGTTTGTTTTTTTTTTAGTGAGGCAATTGGGGTTAAGTGACTTGCCCAGGGTCACACAGCTAGTAAGTGTTAAGTGTCTGAGGCCGGATTTGAACTCAGGTACTCCTGAATCCAGGGCCGGTGCTCTATCCACTGTGCCACCTAGCTGCCCCAGCCCATAGATTTTTTTTTTTTTTTTAGTGAGGCAATTGGGGTTAAGTGACTTGCCCAGGGTCACACAGCTAGTAAGTGTGTTAAGTGTCTGAGGCTGGATTTTAACTCAGGTACTCCTGACTCCAAGGCCGGTGCTCTATCCACTGAGCCATCTAGCTGCCCCCCCATAGATTTTTAATGCCGTTCAAATCAGGTGAGTTTCCAGGCCATTAAAGTATATTTATTTCCATAACTTGGATAAATTTCTTAATTGTGATCACATTTTTTGTGATATATGGCATGGTTCAAAGCTATGTTATAATAGTCTATCTCCATCTTGGGACTTATTTCCAGAACAATTTAAATGCTGTTCAGTATTATCATCATATTTATCAGAATTCCTCATTTCCTCAAAGGCGACAAGACTCAGGCTCACTGGAAATTTTTTGAAAATCTTTTTTTTTTTTTGCAGATGCTTTATATTTTAAAGTGTCCAGTTCTTATAGGTTCACCTGGACTTCTTCTGACAATAGTTTTGGATTATCCTCGAAAGTTAATTTCTGTAGTTTTGTGGACCTTTTTCCAGTCTTCAGTAATCCAGTCTCTGCATTATCTTGTTCATGACAAGTGTTTTTTCTTCAAAAGTTAGCAGCTTTTTTTTTTTTTTGAATTGGCTTTCATGCTGTTCTTCCAACTCTAAGCAGCTTATGAAGCACTATAGAGGTCTCAATACCCACCCCTCCAAACCTCCAGGTCACTGGAGGGATGTGCTTATTTTCTGAGGATTAGTCTGTTTCCTAGAGATAGTTTGTCAGTTCATGGCATTGTTTTTCATTTTTGATCACACTTTCCTTTTCGCTTTGGAATAACTGACCTTATTTCATTGTTGGCTTGAACAATCCTTGAAAACACTTGACCTACCTACACCAATAGCTGCTGCAACATCTCAGATAGTCATTGAATCGTGCTGTTTAAGAGCTACGACTTTTGTACATTTTCTTAGAGCAATAGCAGTTCTTAAAGATCATAGACTGAAAAGCACAATAAAAGAGAGCAATGAAATGTGTTTATAGCCCAAAAGGTAGCACTCAACTGATAAGAGAACTAGTTAAAGGTGGGGAGGCTAGCTCAATTCAGTTTCACTTCAAGGTCAAGGTCGGATGTGTTGAGTCAGGCCAGTGTCAGCAGAAGCAAAATCCCATTGCCAAGTGAAACCATGTCAAAATGATTGCTTGTCCCAAGTGATTTGCACACCACTGGAGCTTGAAATCCTATGATCAAATAACTGAAGAGGTAATCTGATAGAGAAAGTCATCTGTGATGGCTGGTACTTTCCTTCTTTTCATCAAGGATAACATATGCACGAATACAACATTCTTCTAAGGGTTTTGTGGAGATAAAGAATAAGTCTATTGGGGTGGCTAGGTGGCGCAGTTGATAAAGCACTGGCTTTGGATTCAGGAGGACCTGAGTTCAAATCCAGCCTCAGACACTTGACACTTACTAGTTGTGTGACCTTGGGCAAGTCACTTTACCCTCATTGCCCTACAAAACAAAACAAAAAATACCAAAACAAGAATAAGTCTATTGATTGGTGTTTTTTTCCATTCTTTTAGAATCTCCCCTTTTTGGAAGTATCTTGGAAATTTATTCCTGTTCACCTTGAAACAGTATCACAGCCAGCACGGTCTCCCTTGATGGTTGGTTGGGTCCCACCACCCTTCCTGACTTTATCTCCCTCAATGCCAGTGCAATGTCCTCCTATCAGTCCACAGGGTATTGAGGTAGTCAGGTTCAGGTGCAGGGACATAAGTATTGTCACGGATGATGACTGATCACTGCACATACTGTAATGATTGGAATGACGCCACCTGCTGGAGGGCTACTGTAGGAAAGCTCCGCCATGAGGAGAAGGTGTCTGAGGGCAAGCCATGCGGTCAGGTCCTTGGCGTCGGGAAGTGATGTTTGCTCGTGGGTACTGTCGATTGAAGCTATCAGCCAATTAGCTTGGAGCTGTGTGTGTGGGGACAGGACATTTCCAGTTTTCACAGGAGGATTGGGGGGTTGAGGAAGGTGTGGTTGGCACTCTTTTATGAGGACTCTCCTGGAGAGTGGAGCAAAAATGCGCTCTCCCTTTGATAGATAGATGAGTCTAGGTCTTTCTCTCTCTCTTCACCAAATTCTTCTCCTTAATAAATGCTTAAAAGTCTAACTCTTGCGAAAGCTTGTAATTTATTGGCGACCACTCATTAGCTATTTTAGACAGACTAGCTAGAATTTTAGCCCATACGATGCCCAACAGAACCATTTCCCTTTACGTCCCCTAGACTGACCAAGATTCTTAGAATGACGCGGTTTAGTTGGCTTCTGATTTTCTGATTGGCTATTTCTCATTTCTATTGTAAGGAGATAGGAGATAGCCTTCAATCTTTTATCTCTTCTGTTCTGCAGGTGAATTTGTATTCTAAAATAGTTTACTGTTTCCCACTGGCAAGACATTTTTACTGGCTGAGGTATTTTCTGGCCCAAATTCTTTCCTTTATAGCTAGAATATCAGTATTCTGATTCATTTCCTCTAATAAAGAGTTTCAGAATCGTGAGGTTTTTAGTCCTTGGTTTCCTTGGGCCGTTAGAGATGTAGGAAGGGAAAAGGACTGTCCATGGATCTCATGGGCTGCCAGGCTTCACTGGCACGGCCTCCGTGAAGCCAGTGTCATGGGCTTACCACAGTGAAGTATCAGAGGAGAAATTCAGAGGAGAATTTGAAAATGTATTTAGACACTGACAAAAATATAACACATTTTGAACGACTGAACTGTGTAGAGCCGTATCTGCACCAAAGATCATTTGAACTTTAATTTTGTTTTCTTGATGAACACAGGCCGTGGTTCTTTAGAAGAACAGTATTTGTGGTACAGGTGAACGTCCTCTGTTTGCATCTATGTTCTAAGACCTCCAGTGGGAGTCTGGGATAAGTTAGTAAAATAGGGCAGCTTATTCCATTAAAGATGGACAGGTTCTGGGGCGGCTAGGTGGTGCAGTGGATAAAGCACCGGCCCTGGATTCAGGAGTTCCTGAGTTCAAATCCGGCCTCAGACACTTAACACTTACTAGCTGTGTGACCCTGGGCAAGTCACTTAACCCCATTGCCCTGTTAAAAAAAAAATGGACAGGTTCTAGGTTAAGGGATTCATGAGGTTACAGATTTAGAACCAGGATTTTAGAGATCATCTGTTCTAACCTCCTAATTTTACAGATGAGGAAACTGAGGCCTTGCCTAACATCCCATAGGTTGTAAGTTAACCAAGTTGGGATTTGAGTCGAGGTCTTCAGATCTAGCATGTTTTCCAGGGCCTGTGCAGAGTGGAAGTCAGATGAACTGCTCCAATTCATTCGACCTGCATTCTTTAAAGAGTCAACATTTTCATGTTGTTGATTAATATCTCATTATTCTCATTTTCTTTGATAAAGGGGTGCTCTGGCGCTATTAAGTCACGTGACCCTTCACTATGGACCTTCTTTGGGGTCTGGTCTCACCAGAACATGAAGCGAAGGAGGTGGAGAAGAGCCTTCTTAGGTCCCTTTCTGGCTCCCCTATTCTAGGCAGTCCTACTTTCTCCCACCACTTGGATGGTGGTGGTGGTGCAAGCCCAGCTCTTCACATTATCTGGTTGGAGGACTTGGTTAGTAGTCTTACTTGGCTTCTAGACCAAGTCCAAAATCACTGAGCACCTTAGGAATCCCATTTCTATTTGCAATGGAATGTAAGTCCTCTGAAGGGAGGGGCTATTTCAACTTTGTCTTTATACACCCAGGATACTGTCTGACACATGGGAGGTGCTTAATACTAGAACACAACGGAAACAGTTTCCTACATTCAAGCCCTTTTAATTGTAGTAGTAGCTGGTTTTTTGTTACGCCCCAGAGCATACCCTTCTGTTCTAGCTATTTTTTTGGGTTGATCCTCCCCTCTGAAACGGCTCTCACCCAATACAATTAAACCTCCAACCCATGAACACGACCCTTGAACTACCCTTAACTCCCTCCTTTCTGTCTAACCGCAATTCTTCATATGTAATATCAGCGATCAATGAGCACTCCAGACATCTTTTCAATGACAAAGGGGTAGAACGATGCTTTATTAGGCCAGTAGGACCCTGTCCCTCCAGAGATACAGCCATGCCTTTCCTGTGGGTTACCGATTGCTTCTGACATGGCACATAAAAACTGCCAGGGTGGTGACTGCGGGAGATCTATCCGTCTGGCAAATTATACCAGGTTTTCTGAAGTTCCTACCGGCAAATCTAGCCCGACTGCCCAGCTGTTCTTCAATTCTGTGGAGAACAGAAATAGTAAAACCCATCAAGTATCAAATTCAAATGCCATGAAATTCCTTGCTTAGGGATCAGTGCATGAGATGGAAAATTTGAATGATGGCACCCCCAACTCCCTCCCCAGAGGTCACAGCAGATGATTCATGAACCTTCAAGTGTCACAGAAACATTAGCAGTTCTTATGATTATCCGTTCAACCTAACTGGGTCAAGAACAGCCAGATGCTCTGCTACCTTGTCCCCAGGATGCTGCGAGCCCAGAGCCCCCCGCCCCACCCCCACTTTGGCTTGGCCAGGTTCTCTCCTACTCTAAGCACAGTTCTCAGCAACCTCCTTTATCACAACTTCCTACAGACGATCTTTTTATAACACACTTTGTCCCGCCTTCCCATCCCCCAGGGGCCCCTGGGACAGAGGGTCATTGGCCTCCTCTCTGCCACCCCAGCCCACAATGCCCAGTATTCAGTTACATCACTCTGTCCAGCCCAGGGCTGTCCTCTGCGGTCCTGAATAGTTCTAGCTGGGGAGGTGGGCTGCTTTCCTCTTCCCTGCAAGCCCAGCTCTCATTCTTGACAATCCTAGTATTTACACTGATGTCCCTCCAAACACCGGGCCCCTCTGGCTGACCAGCTTATCTCAGGTCACTCCATTTGCATCCCACCCCAGCCACTCACACCCATCATTGCATTTTTTTTTTTTTTTATGGTGAGGCAATTTGGGTGAAGTGACTTGCCCAGGGTCATAGAGCTAGTAAGTGTCAAGTGTCTGAGGCCAGATTTAAACTCAGGTCTTCCTGACTCCAGGGCTGGTGCTCTATCCACCACGACACCACGACACCTAGCTGCCCGCCATGGTTGCATCTTAGATCTCAGCAGGACCCTGCACTCTGATCAGGATTTCATCTTCTCATCTCTCCAAGTCACCCCAATCTTTGGCTCCCTGGTCCATTACTATTCTTCTAGCTCATCACATGGCTGCTAAAATAATCTAATAGACTGGTCTATCCATGGCACTCTCCTGCTCCCAAACCATACGTGACTCCCTAGTGCCTGTAAGAGACAGTAAAACTAAAGCACTTAGGCCCCTCCCCTGAACTTGGAGCTTGAATTCCCATTACTGTCCTGGACTGCTGGCTGTATCCTGTCAAGACAGCTGCTGGGTGGTGTGGTGGAGAGTGTGGGGCCTGGAGGCGGGAGGATGGGAATTCAAATCCCGCCTCAGACACTCACTAGCTGGGTGACCCTGGGCAAGTCACTTCACCCTGTTTGCCTCAGTTTCCTCATCTGTCAAATGAACTGGAGAAGGAAACGGCAAACAGCTCCAGGATCTTTGCCAAGAAGACCACAGATGGGGTCACAAAGCGTTAGACACAACTGAACAACAATAAGGAGAAGAGAACCTTGAACACAGTTCTGATTAATAAACGGTTGTCCTGACTCCGCTTGCAGGTGAGCATTTTCAGGCTCGACAAACCAAGGAGAATGCTGCCTGTGCTCTCGGGGCTGAGTCCCACTTGTACCACTTATGACTTCCCTTTAAGGATTCTGACCGTGTTGCTTCTTAGCCTCTCTGAGTCTGTATTTCTTTGTCAAACGTGGATAATGATATTTACAGCTCCCTATGACACTGAGCTGTTGTGAGGATGCAGGAAGAGAATGCAGGTTGTAGCCAACAAAGTGCAAGGCTATACAGACAGGAAATGGAAATCCTGTCCCTTTTTGAAGATGGAAAATGATTTGGGGCAGACTAGATCACAAGCTGAACACATGTGAGAACTACCGTTTGACAGAAGGATTTTCAAAACTGGAGTTAGGGGAGTAAGGGAATAAGCAATTACTAAGCACCTACTATGTGCCAGGCGCTGTGCTAAGCGCTTTACAAATATTATGTCAATTGATGCTCACAACAACCCTGGAAGGGAGGTGCTGTTATTATCCCCATTTTATGGATGAGGATACTGAGACAAATGGAGGTTAAGTGACTTGTCCAGGGTCCAACAGCTAGTAAAGAATCTGAGATTAGATTTGAACTCAGATTGGCCTGACTCCAGCCTCAGAGGTTTCTGTGCTCTGTGGTGCACCCCAGCTGCATAGCTCCTCTCAGGGCAGAAAACAACATTAGGCATCAAAAATAAATAAGACATGAAATTTAGTCATGTGTCAAGGCAATCTTTAGCAGATCAATTTTAAGATTCTGTCAGAATTTTCCTGGACAGGAATAGGGAAAGTACAAATCAACTGAGCTGAAGGGAATTCACTGGGCTTCTATAGCCATGAGTAAAGAGAGGGCAACCAGTGTGCCCTTACCTCACGCCTCTTACTGCCTTGCCTCTAGCAGCATCACCCACACACCGATGTATCTAAGTGACTTTGGGCAAATCAGTCTCCTGTGCACAAAGAGAATGACTACAACACAGAAGCACACAACAGCATGGGCCAGGGAGGGCTCCAGCAGCTGGAGACTCGGGAAAGAAAAAGAAACGCCACTGTGTCCCCTGCTGCCCCCACCGCCTGGTGATAAAGGCAGCGGTACAAATAGGTGTTCCAATACAATCACAGGCACAGGAGCTGGAAGGGACCCTGTCTCATCTTGCACAGGAGACAGTAGCAGAGCTACTTAATGAAATCTTCGGATAATCCAAACCTAGTCAATGTACAAATTGGGTTCTGTTTGACCGGCATCATGCTTCCTTGTTCACCCAAGGGTACAAAAGATTTAGGGGGTCCTTCGTGCTAAAGGAGAGGCCGCCAGGGGTGGACCGTTTTTGGTCAGTCGCACATTGCTCTTCACACCACTGATCCTGCCTAAGCCAGGCCCATGTGCTCAGTGCTGCATTCCCTGCAGGGCATACTGGGAGGACAGGGATAGGCCGGGGCTGTCTCACTGGGTCACAGACTTAACCACTTCAGTACCAAGGTAAGAAGGGCCCCCAAAACATCTCACCTGAGAAGCTGGTTATACTTGGCCAGACGCTCAGATCGGCAAGGGGCACCAGACTTGATCTGGAAGAAAGTGAGTCGGGAGGAATCCTTGTAAGCTGAGCACACAGTGGGAAGGCTCTGTAGGCAGGATGTGTGACTTCCAGGAGGGCTCGAATGACTGAGAGATTCCAAGGAGAAGCTCGGGCCTAGGAGAGGCCTTCACCAATGCCAAGCTGGGAAATGCCAGCCTTCTGGCAGCTCTAGGCTAGAGAATGTGGAGGTGCGCTATTATGGGAAATCTCTCTCTTTGTCTAGGGAAAATCATCGCTGAGGGAAGGTGGATGGTCTAGGCACCTGAAGTCGGGGGATGGCGGGTGCAAGAAGTAGGTTCAACACAAAACATTTCCTTACCTGCCCAGCGCAGAGACCCACCACCAGGTCTGCAATGAAGGTATCTTCAGTCTCTCCAGAACGATGGGAAACCATCACACCCCAGCCACTGTTCTGGGCCATCCTGCACCTAGATGCCCCCCCAAAGATAGAAACACATGTGAGCCTCACACAGTAGCATGTACTGCTACGTGAGGACAAGTTAGTAATCTGCAGGCACTTAATCCTTTAAATTCAGCAAACACATCCTTAAGTATGTCACTTCCCCTGTACAGAGCACTTGTGCTTGGCATCGAGACAAAGTTTAGATCAGACCACGGAGCCCAGGCTGAAGGGGGCTATGGCACAGGACAAAAATGAAGAGGATGTAAGGAAAATTTGTAAGACAGTTCCAAAGTTCTAGCTGGGGTGGGGGGGACAATAAGCAGCGGGAAATCAAGCAAGGCTTCATGGACTATGTGCCATTTGGCACCTGGGAAGGGTTGGAAGAAGGGAAGGCAGTCTAGCAGTCAGGAACTACGAAAAACTTCAGAATATGAAGATGAAATGCATGAGACAGTGTGGCTGAAGCCCAGAGCATCTGGGGAGGAGCAGAATTCAGACAAGAAAGGTCAGGCAAGTGCTCCTCGACTGTGGAGGACCTAAATGGGAGGCCAGAGACTGTCGCCTCGATGTGACAGTGAAGGAAGCTGTGGAAGAATGTTTATCTGCACAAGGACACAACCTGATCTCAGTCTAGTTGGGTCTGGCCTGGAGAGGACAGAGAGTGCGCATCTCCTCATCCAAGGAGACAGTAATGAGGGCGACACTATGGGAGAGCTGGCGACAAAACCCGGCAAGGGAGAAGAAAAGAGTCAAAAGAACAGACAGAGGAAGACAAGACTCTGGGGAGGACACACTTTCATTCTCCGTTATTTAAAGTTCAGCTCATCGAGCGTTCCTGGCCATAAGTGCATCAGACCACAGATCACAGCTTGGCTAGGATCGCAGAGGAGGCACCGATGGCCCTGAGGAGGGCAGCAAGTTAATGCTCCCGATTCCTCATCCCTCTGGTCTCCGCCATGCTCTCTATCACCTGACCCTCTGAGGCAGGGCTGGGCTCCAGTGGGTCGGTAGCACCGACAGTGGCCAGGCCAGGGCCAGGCCCCATATACTCTGACCCCGGGGAGAGCTTACGCCTGAATAGATTCTGTGATGGTGCCGATCTGGTTCACTTTGAGTAGGAGGCAGTTGCAGGCTTTCTCTCTGATCCCCCTCTTGATGCGCATAGGGTTGGTCACCGTGAGATCGTCCCCTACCACCTGGACGTCTACTGAAGAAGTGAAATTCTTCCATGATTCCCAATCGTCTTGGTCAAAAGGATCTTCAATAGACACCACTGAGGAAAGGAAAAGGCCAAATGTGAGTGGTGTATACTGACGCTGCTGAATTCCAACAGGTGCTTTACACAGATGACCCACAAAAATAGCTTCTCATCTAAGTATGCGTCGATATGCCCTAATTTTTCTGATGTCCTAGTCCTTTACTGGGCACAAAAGACAATGCAGAGTTTAGGGACAAAAAGCCTTTAAAAGCAAACACTACATGATCTGTGTTGCTTTAAATATAATAGTAGGGGAAAAGGAGAAGGAAAAGGAAAGGGAAGGGAATAAGTATGTATATGCTTAGTGCCCTACTATGTGCCAGGCACTCTGCTAAGTACTTTTTAGAAATATCATCTCATTTCATCTTCAGAACAACTCTGCTAGATAGGTGCTACTATTATCCCCATTTTACAGGTAAAGAAACTGAGGCAAATGGGTGACTTGCCCAGGGTCACACAGCTAGTGAGTGCCTGAGACCAGATTTGAACTCAGGTCTTCCTGACTCCAGGCCCAGCCCTTTGCCCATTGTGCCACTTAGCTGCCTCTAAGTACTGAGAGAAAGTTATAAGGAAGAACTATACTGCTTCTGAGATCCCCGGAACTTCAGGGTTGTATTGAGAGAACCTCAGAGAATCACTCTACAACTTTGCGGACATGGCTGCTACAGCCACTGACTGAATGACTACTGAAGAACCTTGGGAGATGGAGTCTCCAGTTCTGCCCTGCACTCTCCTGAGCCAGGAACTGGGACCTGGCCCAAGGGCCTCCCTCACCTGGGTAATCCTTGATAAAAGACTTGTACAGGTCCCCTAGCTCCTCGGCAGTGATGTATCTGCTGGGGTCATCAGGAGACTTGAAGTCCAGGTCATACTTCCCATCCTTGTAAAACTCTGAGGCAGCGACGTCTATGCCGATGACGACTTCGTTCGTGTAGCCGGCCTTAGCAATTGCGTGCTTCAGCAGATCAAGAGCTACAAGACACGGCAGCCACAGCAACAGGGGTCAGGCCATACAAGCAGGGAGAGAAAGAGATGCTTTCTCCATAATTTGTCTGGTTCAGCACGCCAGCTACTTTCGCCCTCCCCTGCCTTGAGGATGAGAGAGTAGCACGGCCCTTAGAACTAGGTCACGCAGTGGGAAATGTGGTCTGGTCATTAAGGAGGGGTCTTCTCACTGACAAGTGGCCCAGATTTAGTGCCCAGGGCGGGTCTGTCTGCCAAGCTGCAGTTACAGGAAGCGGCTGACATGAGGCCTTTCAGAGAAGCAATGTTTATTTTTTTTTATTTTTAAATTTTTTTTATTTATTTTTTTTAGTGAGGCAATTGGGGTTAAGTGACTTTCCCAGGGTCACACAGCTAGTAAGTATTAAGTGTCTGAGGCCTGATTTGAACTCAGGTCCTCCTGACTCCAGGGCCGGTGCTCTATCCACTGTGCCACCTAGCTGCCCCAGCAATGTTTAAATAGAACCAACAGTTGAGGATCTCAGAACAAGTCTAAGGACTGTAGAGATGGAGGCCTGAACTGGAAGGGTCTCTAACCCTGGCCATCCAAGGCAGACGCCATCCATAGGAAAGTCTCCCACTGTGGAGGTAACTTCATTTACTTGTTCCTAATCAGTTAAGGTTTAATTAATCAAAATAACTAGGAGAAAATTTACAAATAACTTATGGTTCTGAACCATGACCCCTTTTCTGAACATTATAGATCTTGGACCTCTCCAAGGTGCCAAAGGGCTCGAAGCACAGGAGTCAGCCTCCCTTAGGGAAATAATCAGGCTGGGTAGTGTTCGGGTGTGTCTAGCTTTTTTGGGAAGAAAAAAGCAAAATATATTAGGATCCTTTCCCATTTTGTCTTTGTTGTTCAGGAGGGCCTAGCTACCGAGTAGCAGCATCAAGCTCCCCCCTCCTCCAGCCCCCCACCTCCCCGCCTCCCCCTCGCCGGCTCACTAAGGCACATCCTTTTAAAAGGGCAGAATGAATACAGCTTTCTGAGCAGTCTGAAGTGACATATGGGAATGAGTAAAGAAAGAGCCCAGCAGAGGGCTGACCTTGGAGCAGGGAAAAAGGCAAAATTCTGACTTAAAAACCCTCTTGGAAAAATGCCCAGGGATCCCCAAGGGCCTAAATAAACTGAAGCTGGCTTGTTCCGCTCATCATTTTCACCTTCTTTACTATCCAGGAAGTCAGGAGCAAAGCCACCTTCATCCCCCACGTTGATGGCGTCCTGACCGTATGTCTCCTTAATCACGCTCTTCAGGTTGTGGTAGACCTCAGACCCAATGCGCATGGCCTCCTTGAAGTTCTCGGCTCCTATCGGGAGGATCATGAACTCCTGCATGGCCAGCTTGTTACCAGCATGGGAGCCCCCATTGATCACATTGAAGGCCTGGGCGGGGGGAAGAGGGACAGTGACTTTGGTGTGTGAAGAGGCTCGTCTGGGAGCTCAGCTTTTCTAAGCAGCTCCACTAAGGCGGACACAACCTAGATGTCAATCTCTCCCCCATCCCGTCTCCCACCAAGCCACAGAGATGTTCCCCTGTATTTACTGCTCTCAGTGGCACAAGGGCTGGCTCCCTTTGGAAGTGGAAATCCTCAGGCCTGTGGAGGAGTTAGGCTCCTAAAGCCCAGACAGAATGTAGAGAGGCCCTAAGCTAGAGCGGTCTACACAAGAAACCTACTGGCACAGGAAGAATGATCTCTTCTTTACAAGCAAGGTCAGCAATGTGGCGGTACAAGGGCACGCCTCTCTCTGCAGCTCCAGCCTTACAAATAGCCAGAGATATTCCCAGGATGGCATTTGCACCAAAATTACCTGAGGAGGACAAGAGATCTGATAAATAAGAAATTTCTTTAAAGACCAGTCACCCAATTCCAATTCTTTTTTTTCCTGCTGTCTCTCTTTGACATATGAGATAGTAAACAACAAAGGCTTAGTCAGAAAGTGTTCTCTAATGGTGAGACTGAAAAACATAGCAGTCTTTCCCCCAATTTTTTTTGGGGGGGGGGGACAATGAGGGTTAAGTGACTTGCCCAGGGTCACACAGCTAGTAAGTGTCAAGGGTCTGAGGTCGGATTTGAACTCAGATCCTCCTGAATCCAAGGCCAGTGCTTTAGCCACTGCACCACCTAGCTGCCCCCCACTAATTTTTTATTAAAAAATATGTCTTGTTGGGGCAGCTAGGTGGCGCAGTGGATAGAGCACTGGCCCTGGATTCAGGAGGATCTGAGTTCAAATCCGACCTCAGACCTTGACACTTACTAGCTGTGTGACCCTGGGCAAGTCACTTAACCCCAACTGCCTCCCTCCCCAAAACGTGTTGCTATCTTTTGCTTTTATATCACCTTCATTCTCAAATATATTCTTCCCTCCCCTTCCTTCCAGTGAGCCCATTCCTTGTAACAAAGGATAAAAAGAGAGAAATAAACAATTTTGTCTAGAGTCAGGAAGATCTGGGTTAAATCTGGTCTCAGGAAGCTGGCCCAGCATTCTATCCATTGTGCTACCTAGCTACCCATCTATTTACTTTGTTCCCAATTTTTTTGCTACCATAAAGAGTGCTGCTGTAGATATCTGAGGATATATGGGATCTTTCTTTCCTCATGGTATATGCCTAGCAATGGAATCTCTAAGTCAAAGGCTATAATAAACTTTTTTTTTTTAGCACAATTCCAAATATAGAATGAAAATGTACAATTAGTCAACTATCAAGCTTTAAAAAGCACAATGTAAGCTAATAAGCATTTATTAAATGCTTACTCTTGTACATATGTGCTGGGCTGGGGGAAGATAAAAAGATTTACATAAAGTCTGTGTCTTCAAGATGCTTACAGTCTAATAAGGCATGACAGCAACACAGATGGTGGTACTAGACATGTAACATAGTAAATACATCAGGGAGAGGCAGAGCTATGAGAAGTCTGAAGGCAAAGGTTGTCACCCTTGGCAGCTCAAAGGATTCTGGAAGGAAGTGATGTTTAAAGTGGACTTTTAGAAGTCAGAGAGAGAGGGTCCAGCTGGTTTAGAAGGGGCAGAAAGGGCTTTTCTTGCACAAGGCACAGTGAAAGACAGTGCAGAGGCTAGGGAGGGTGGTTGCAGCTTAAAGATTCCTCATTCTCTTTGGGATGTCAGTGTTTGTGGGTGGTTCTTTTTATTTTTAAAAATCAATTTAGGGGCAGCTAGATGGCGCAGTGGATAGAGCACCGGCCCTGGAGTCAGGAGTACCTGAGTTCAAATCCGGCCTCAGACACTTAACACTTACTAGCTGTGTGACCCTAGGCAAGTCACTTAACCCCAATTGCCTCACTAAAAAAAAAAAAAATCAATTTAGCTGACATACCCACTAGCTTCATTACAGCCTTAAAAAAAATTTTTTTTTAACAGTCTGCCAATCACAAACACAAGTAATCTTCTGTCTGGGCAGGAAGAGTTCTAAGGCGGACATTTTCAGTTGATTCCTCAGTCATGGGGATGGGATTTGAATTTCAGCTTTAGCAAATCCTACAACCAGGGATTCTAAAGCACAAAATACACATCAGCTATTGGCCATGGCAAACCTTTCCCTCTGGAGTTTTGTAATTCTTATCAGGGCAAATCCAACTGAATTCAGCAAACATG
Source organism: Dromiciops gliroides (assembly GCF_019393635.1). Classification (NCBI taxonomy): domain Eukaryota; kingdom Metazoa; phylum Chordata; class Mammalia; order Microbiotheria; family Microbiotheriidae; genus Dromiciops; species Dromiciops gliroides. The sequence goes on along the minus strand of NC_057863.1, from coordinate 626,620,532 downwards.
ATTTATTAAGTAACTACTATGCACAAAGCACTGGGCTATCTATTGGGGACAGAGGGAAGAAGAGGGGGAGAGAGAGAGAGACAGACAGAGGGAGGAAGAGGGAGAGAGAGTGTGGGAGGAGGAGAGATAGGGCGGGGAGGAAGGGACAGAGAAATCCTTGTGACCCTAAGTTGCTTTGCTTGCCCGGAAAGAAGGCAGAACAGAATACAATCTATAAAGAGATTAACATGCCCAAGGGAGAGAGCCTGGGTTCGATTCTTTATGACCCCATTTGGGGTTTTCTTGGCAGAGATACTGCAGTGATTTGCCATTTTCTTCTCCAGCTCATTTTACAGATGAAGAAACTGAGGCAAACAGGGTGAAGTGACTTGCCCAGGGTCACACAGCTAGTAAGTGTCTGAAGCCAGATTTGAACTCAGGAAGATGAGTCTTCCTGATTCCAGGTCTGGTCTTTTATTCACCGTAGCACCTAGCTGCCAAGTCCCCCAAACCATGAAACCCCCCTAGATTTCCAGCTAATGCTGGAGAAGGGCAGCAGACAAACCGATGCCTTTCCAAGCACAAAAGAATCTGAACTATTTCTCCTGGTCATACAAGAAAACTAGAAGGAAGCTCTAAGAAGTCACCTTATTCACCTTTGGGGAGGACTATGCAAAGACATGTATCCTTATCTCAAGGAGATTCCACAAGGAGACTTTCTGGCCTCCTTGCTGACCCTGCTCCACCTCCCCAACTGTCCTCAGGCCTAAAATGATCTTCTTCCTTGTGCCTCCCTCTTGGTTTCCCCGGCCCCATCTGCTATAAGCTGTTCCTGATCCCCTTCAATCAGATCAGATGGCACATTGGATAGAGCACTGGTCCTGAAGTCAGGAGGTGCTGAGTTCAAATGTCACTTATTTACTAGTTGTGTGACCCTGGGCAAATCACTTAACCCCAATTGCCTTAAACATCCGGGGCCATCTCCAGTCATCCTGACTGGATATATATATCTTGCCACTGGATCCAGATGGCTCTGGAGGAGTGAGGTTGGTGACCCTGCACAGCCCTCCCTCACTTAAATCCAATTTAGTGCAAGTCATGACATCACCCCGATGTCATGGTCCCATGGTCCTCTTTGAGAAGGAAGGACAAACAACAATGATCTTGTTTGTATGTAAACAGCTATTGTTGCCCCCATTAGACTGTGAGCTTCTTGAAGGTAGGGACTATCTTTTTTCTTTCTTTACATCCCCAGAGCAGATTGCATGCTTAGTACACAGTAGGGGCTTCACAAATGCTTGTTGACTTCATGTCTCATTTCCACAGGAGTGACTCACTTTTATTCATAGTGCCATCCATTTCCATCATCAGTTGGTCGATTTTCTCCTGATCCATGACATTAACTTTCTGCAAAGGAGAAGAGAGGTGAGCAGTACAGAAGACAAGATCCCTAGGACTGCAGCCTGCAGGAAGTGACAGAGCTTTTGGCAGAGGTAGCACGTGAATTTTATTTTTTTTTTTGTTGGGGCAATGAGGGTTATATGATTTGTCCGGGGTTACACAGCTAGTGTCAAGTGTCTGAGGCTAGATTTGAACTCAGGTCCTCCTTTCTTTCTTTCTTTTTTTTTGCTGGACAATGAGGATTAAGTGACTTGCCCAGGATCACACAGCTAGTAAGTGTCAAGTGTCTGAGGCCGGATTTGAACTCAGGTCCTCCTGAATCCAGGGCTGGTGCTTTATCCACTGGGCCAACTAGCAGCCCCCATGTGAATTGTTAATCAGTGATCAGCTGACACACATCTGACTGGCTTAAGGGAAAAAAAAAAATCTAAGAGGGAGATGTCAGTAAATCAATTAATTGTTCAGTGTACTCCTGCCTCTGATTTTACCTAAAGATGCATTTGACTGCATTTCTTGTTGCAACTTTCCTTTTATCTACTAAGACAGCATCTGATGAATTAGGAGTAGTTCTGTGAATAGAGGAGGGGGATTTGGGCAGTAATGGGCACTCCCTCCCTCCCTCCCTCCCTCCCTCCTCCAGTGTAAATCACAACTCCTCTATCATTTAGTAGTTAAATCTGAGGGAGTCCCTTGAGGCCTAGAGCCCAGCACATCTGCCCAAGCTCCCAATGGGAACAAGTGTCAGAGCCTGGATTGGAACCCAGGTCTTCCTAATTCCAATCTCATCACTGTTCATTATACCAAACCATAAATAAACATCGGACCAGTCATGTGCACTGCACTGTGCCAGATCTTCAAGAACAATGAAGCAGAGCATGCTCTTTGCCTCCAATCTGTTTATGGCTTACGGAGCATTTTTTCACCCTCCTTCCTCTTACCACTGGTGGTTCCCTCTGCAGTATCTAGCTGAGGGACACCTGCTCTGCCAGCCCTCCTGAGCTCACTTGGAAATGAGTTTCTATCAACTGGTAAAGAAAGAGTTACTCTCATCACTATACCACACTGGAACCATAACATATTCAAAATATCATTACATTTCAAATGTTTTTCAAGGCCCCTTTTATCTTTAATTATTATTAATATTGGCAAAATTAGGGTTTTCCAAGGCCATTTTTTGCCCTAGCCGAGCCCAGACTGCCTATTCCCCAGGGGTCATGGACCTTTATAGGGGGAAACAATCCAATTTATTTATTTAATTTTTAAAGTATTTTATTATTTTCCAGTTACATATAAGGATGGTTTGCAACATTTGTTTTCATAGGATTTTTAGTTCCAAATTTTTCTCCCACCCTCCCTCCTCCCCAAGACGGAAAGCAGTCTGATATAGGTTATATATGTACAATCACATTAAAATATTTCTGCATTAGTCATCTTGCGAAAGAAGAATCAGAGCACAAGGGAAAAACCTCAAAAAAGAAGGAAAAAACAACAGCCCAGAAGTAGAAACAGTATGGTTCAATCTGCATTCATAATCAATAGCTCTTTTTTCTGGATATTGAGAACATTTTCTATCATGAGTTCTTTTTTCTTTCTTTTTTTCCCCAGAGTCCTCAGTTTTATTTACATTCTTTTTTTAAAAAAATTTACATTCTACCAAAGCACAAAATCTCCTGGGGAAGGCAGATCTTGGGGGAAAAAACTGAAGGGCACATAGTAATCAGGGAAGAAACTGGGAAGGGGATGAAGATGGGGGGTGGAGGGTAGAATAGAAAGTTACAAAAGGGACAGATTCCTTCCCCCCCCCCCCCAAACGCCTTCAGTATCAGCATCTCTGGCCCCAATTGGCTGTTTCATCTCCGAGGGAGGTGCAGGTCAGAGGTGGCGTCCTGAGGGTAGCATCGGTAGAGCAGCTCAAGACTTAGACTTGGCCACAGCAAGCCCAGCCACACCTAGACCACGCCCCCACGTTGACCACGCCCACCAGCCCATCTTTCTTCATAGCCTTACCAATAAGGTATTCTAGCTCCTTGGCCTGATTGTTCTGGGGCTCAGTCTGAAGCTAGCCTCTCCCATACTTCAAAGCCTTCTCATATTCCTTCAGGCAATAGTTCCCCACAGCCAAGGAGAAGACATAATCTCTTCTTTGCTTACTTTAAGCAGCCTGATGCCCTTTCGGATATCATTACTATATTTGCTTCGCACCAAACACCAGGCGTACTCAAACTGAGTATTTGTCTGGAACTTTTAGAATTTCACCAACTACCCTGCGTGCTTCTCAAACCCAAGTCACTAGAACCTTCGCCATCTCTCTATCATGAGTTCTTTGAAACTGTTCTGGATCGGTGCACTGCTGAGAAGAGCCAAGTCTATCACCACTGTTCATCACACAGTGTTGCTGTTACTGTGTACAATGTTCTCCTGCTTCTGCTCCTCTCAGTCAGCATGAGTTCATGTAAGTCCTTCCAGGTTTCTCTGAACTCCTCCTACTCATCATTTCTTTCTTTCTTTTTTTTTTTTTTAAGAAAATTATTATTTTTTGGAATAGAATTTTATTTTCCAAAATATATGTAAAGGGGCGGCTAGGTGGCGCAGTGGATAAAGCACCGGCCCTGGATTCAGGAGTACCTGAGTTCAAATCCGGCCTCAGACACTTGACACTTACTAGCTGTGTGACCCTGGGCAAGTCACTTAACCCCCATTGCCCCACAAAAAACAAAAACAAAAACAAAATATATGTAAAAACAATTTTAACATCAATTTTTTTTTTTGCAGGCAATGGGGGTTAAGTGACTTGCCCAGGGTCACACAGCTAGTAAGTGTCAAGTGTCTGAGGCCGGATTTGAACTCAGGTACTCCTGAATCCAGGGCCGGTGCTTTAACCACTGCACCATCTAGCTGCCCCTAACATTAATTGTTTAAAAACTTTGTGTTCCAACTTCTCTTCCCCCCTCCATTCCCACCCCCCACCCACAAGAACTCAAACAATTCAAAATAAGTTATACATGAGAAGTCATGGAAAAATTCCCATATTAGCTAGTTTTGAGAGAAAACAGTCAAAAAACCCCAAAACTTCAGATTAAGGAATTGTCAAAGAGGAAGAGGAAAAGAAAAAAATTTTTTTAAATGTGTTTCCATCTGTTTTTGGATACTATCAGTTCTTTCTCTGCAGATGGGTTGCAATCTTCATAAGTCCTTCAGGGTTATATTGGATCATTGCCTTGCTGAAAATAACCACATGCTTCCCAGCAGATTATCCCCCACTATTGCTGTTATTTTGTATACAGTACATTTCACTCTGCTTCAGTTCATGTAGGTCTTTCCAGGTTTTTTTGATAGTATCCTGTTCATTATAACCTGTATATAGTACCTTAAGCTTGACAGAGAATTTTCTTCATAAAAGCCCAGCAAAGTAGGTACCATATGTTTTGCCATTATAATCAATCATCATTTCCCTCCATTCCACTCCCTTCCCATGACATTTACTCTATCTTCTTTTTCCTCCTCATAAGTGTTTTACTTCTGACTATCCTCTCCCCTTCTCTGCACTCCCTTTTTTCACTCTTCCTTCCTTATCCTCTTCCCCTCCTACTTTCCTGCAGGGTTAAATAGATTACTCCTCCCAATTGGGTATGAAAGCTATTCCCTCCATGAGCCCACTCCAATGAGATCAGGGTCCCTGCTGCTCATCATTTCTTACGGAACATTAGTATTCCATTACATTCATACACCACAACCTGTTCAGCCACTCCCCAATTGATGGGTACTCCCTCGACCTCCAATTCTCCACCACCACAAAGAGAGCTGCTATAAATATTTTTGTACCTGTGGGTCCCCTTCCCTCTTCCATGATCTCTTTGGGACACAGACCCAGCAGGGGTTTTACCACTGGGTAAAACAATTCAATTTAATCCAACATTTACTCACTGGTCTGTGCAGAGCACTGGGGATATGGAGTCATAAACAAAATAGACCCTGATCTCAGAAAGCTACCATTGTACTGGGGTCTGGGCCCAAGGTTTTGGATTCACAGCAAAGCAGGGAATAAGAGGTTTTGGGGGGAGCTGCAAGTAAGGCAAGATTTGAGCTATAAGAGTAAAGGAAACAGCCCTCCAAGGTAAATATTAAGGCTTTGAGGCTTGCTATGGACAGCTATGGTGGCACAATGGAGAGAGTGAGGGGCCTGGAGTAAGGAAGACCTGAGTTCAAATCTAGCCTGACACTTATTAGCTGTGTGACTCTGGGCAAATCACTTTACCCTGTTTGCCTCAGTTTCCTCATCTGTAAAATGAGCTACAGAAGGAAATGGCGAACCACTCTAGTGTCTTTGCTAAGAAAACCACAAAGGGGGTCACCAAGAATTGGACATGACTGAACAACAAAGGCTTCCAAAGGTGGGTCATCAGCCTTACCTGATGAAACCTTGTCCTTAAGGAATATGGTAAATGGGAAACGTCTGTCCCTGGCTGGGATGGGAATTTTTTCCCTCCTTTTTTTTTTTTAAAGTCTTAAAACAGTAACTTTAACTGTTCAGAGAAAGTCCCAGAATTCCAGACCACTTAAACTACTCCAACCTTGGCCCAGTGCTCTGACAGCCTCTGCTGCTCTCTCCAGGGGCCCTCTGGAAGCTTTCTTGGCACCGAGCCTCAGATGACCCCTTAGCAACCCCTTCCCCGGGTAGGAGAATGTAAGCTCTTTGAGGGTCGGAGCTGTGTCTCTTCTGTCTCTTCACTCTCAGCACTGAGCCTAGAAAGGTGCCTTCCTCAATGCTTGCCGAAGGGAGGTGAATTCTGCCCTCCAGGACCAAACAGAACAAATCCAATGAGAAGGCTTTCCTAGTACTTGGAGATGGCTAATCAGGCCCCTTGGAGTTTTCTCTTCTCTGGGATAAACGTGCTCAGGTTCCCCCAAATTCTCCCTGTGCAACCCTAACTCCAGGCTCTTCTCAGCTCCAACACCTCTCCTTGGCATACTCTCCAGCATAATCACCCATGTCCTCCCTAAGCCACAGTGCCCAGACCCGAATGCAGGGCTCAGCTGGGGGCTGTAAGGGCAGAGCACAGAAGGAAGGACTGCCCTAGGGGTGCAGTCCAAAGACCCAGATTCAAACTCTGCCTTTTCCACTATCTGGGTGTGACTGTAGCCAAGTCATTTAGCTTTCCTGGCTCTCATCTTTAAAATAAGAAATCACCTCTGAGGTCCCTTTCAACTCGACATCTCCAACGCTCTTCTTGGAAGCCTGGCCTCTCTCAGGCCAAGCCCAAACAAACAAGTGTTTCTTAAGGGGCCGCTGTGTGTCAGGCATCTATGTGCTGGGTGCTGAGGAGACAGAGACAAAAGGAAACCCTTCTTCTCCCCAAAGAATTGTGCATTCCACTGGGAGAGAAAATGTGTAGACATATTAAGTCTACACAAAATATCGGCAAAATAATCTCAACATTGGAGCAACTAAAGGCTGTGTGTGTGTGTGTGTGCCTCTGAAGAAGTCCTGGAGGAAGTTGGGATTCCAGGGGGGGGGGTTGTATTCCTGGCATGGGGACAGCATTTGTAGGGGCCCAGAGAAAGGTGTGGGCATCTCATCTGCTTTGCTATCTGTCATATCACACTGACGACTCCAAGTGAGCTTGTAGGGAACCAAAAACCCTTAGGGTCTTTTCCAGGCAAACTACAGTACTCCTCTAGCTTGAGACTTTGAACCCAAGTAGAAGACTTTACAGTCATGCCTATTCAATATAAATTAAATTACATTTCATCAGTCCAATGGTCCAGCCCAGTGCCAAACGCAAAATAGAAACGGAGGCCACTGATCCATATATAAGGATCTGCATGGGCTGCACAGTGACTTGGTTTCAAAATGTAATGTTACATGTGTTTTATTGTATTTTATTCTGCCCAATGTTTCCTAATTACATTTTTTTTTTAAATTTTAGCAGGGCAATGGGGGTTAAGTGACTTGCCCAGGGTCACACAGCTAGTAAGTGTCTGAGGCCGGATTTGAACTCAGGTACTCCTGAATCCAGGGCCAGTGCTTTACCTAATTACATTTAAAAAAAAACCCAATTGTTTATTTTATTTTACAGGGCAATGAGGGTAAAGTGACTTGCACAGCTAGTAAGTGTCAAGTGTCTGAGGCTGAATTTGAACTCAGGTACTCCTGAATCCAGGGCCGGTGCTTTATCCACTACGCCACCTAGCTGCCCCTTCCTAATTACTTTTTTTTTTTTTTTTGGCTGGGCAATGACGGTTAAGTGACTTGCCCAGGGTCACACAGTGTCAAGTGTCTGAGGCTGGATTTGAACTCAGGTCCTCCTGAATCCAAGGCCAATGCTTTATCCACTGCGCCACCTAGCTGCCCCTCCTAATTACATTTTAATCTGGTTTGGGTTGAGTGTTGCAGACTACATGCACGCTGAGTGTTTTGACATCTCTGGTCTAGCTAGTTCAGCAATTTTTTTATACTGCTTATCATTCATCGAGTGAGCTAAGCCCACCACATTTGAGTCATCTACACATTTGACAAAGATGCTGTCAATACCATTATCCACCCAATCCATTGATAACAATGTCAAGTGAACCACGACAGGAGGTTCCCTCCCCTGCTACACTGTGAGAGAGACTTTCATAGCTCCACCCCACAACTGTAGAATTTCAACTGATGCTCAAAGTCTTGGGCAGAAAGATTGCTACAGGTAACTGCGACATTAGTGTCAGATTTTCCAGGGATCCTCCCATCTCAACCTATTAAAAAGACCTAATAGGTCTGAGTAAGCTAATCATCCTCAGGGATTCAAACCTGCTGATTTCTCCAGCTCTTACAAATTTTTTCCTTTTGGGTTTTTTTTTTTTTACAAGGAAGAAAACCTACAGGGACCTGGAACTACTCCAATTAATTACATTATTATGTATTAGTTAGAAGAAGAAAGGGTCTTACCTTGTCAATCAGGGCTGGGCCAATAATATTGTTGATATGCTCAACAGCCTTTGAGACACCTGCAAAGGAGGAAATGAAATTGTTGACATTAAAATGTAGGTGTCCCAAAGAGAGTCCTGTAGTTGAGGTGAACACAAGAACACTATCACCTTGAATGACACCTTGAAATTCCCCCTTCTCTTTCCTCACTGGATCTTTCAGGCCCCTCCTGCCTAAGCTGGGTGTTCTCACCTAAGGATGCTAAGGGAAGGCATTAGAACGCAATAGATGGTCACGATCTGGCAATGCCTTTTGGCTAGTTAGTTTACGAAAATATTCCCTGGAAACACCATCTCCATGTAAGCTACAAAGACCATTTCATAAGCTGGGTCTAAGCAGCTGTCAGAACTCATTATCAGGGGCAGCTAGGTAGCACAGTGGATAGAGCACAGGCCCTGGAGTCAGGAGTACCTGAGTTCAAATCTGGCCTCAGACACTTAACACTTACTAGCTGTGTGACCCTGGGCAAGTCACTTAACCCCAATTGCCTCACTTAAAAAAAATTAACAGAACTCATTAACAAATTTAATGATTCTGGAGACACTTGATCTGATGGGGTGCTGCCAGAGAAGGAAAAGAAGTGAAAGAGAAAAAGAACTCATGCTCAGAAGACATTGTGCAGGGCACAAGGTGGTGGAGAAACAGAGAAAAGAGAAGGATGCTTCAGGGGTCTAAGGGGAACCCAAGCATGACCGACCGTTATCATTTGGAGTTGATGCAGTTTCAAGAGCTTAGTGCCAGAGGCACCAGGGGCAGGGCTCACAGGTGTCTGACACACACAGTCAGACTATTATTCTGGGATGAGGAAGGGGATGACACAGCTGAGTCAGAGTTCTGTCTAGGCCAAAAGGCCAAATCACCAACCCCCTACTAGCCCAGTGGCCTGGCCAGAGCTCTTTGCTCTCTTTCTTCCTGTGATTCAGAGTCACAGTTGGTGGAGGCAAAAATCCCCTCTCCCAGCTACCATGCCCATCCCTACCCGTGCTGTAGGAAGTTCAGTTTGGAGAAAGAGGTGGAAAAGGAGGCATCCTGGCTGTCTTCAAGTATCCAAGGGGCTGTTGTGCAGAGAAGTGAGCTTAGTTCTACCTGGGCCCAGAGGGCAGGTGAAGAGAGGCAAATTTAGAGGGGTACAAAAGTGGAATGGATGACTTCAGGAGGGAGCAGGCTATGCATTATTGAAAGTCTTCAGCAAAGGCTACATGGCCACTCTTCCTTAGACAAGTTTGCTTTTTTTTTTTTGGTCATTCTTTTTGTTTTGTTTTGGTTTTTTTTTTGGTGAGGCAATTGGGGTTAAGTGACTTGCCCAGGGTCACACAGCTATAACGTGTCAAGGGTCTGAGGCTGGATTTGAACCCAGGTCCTCCTGAATCCAGGGCTGGTGCTCTATCCACTGCGCCACCTAGCTGCCCCAACAGTTTGCTTTTTAACTTGGACAGTTACCCTCTTGGCAGAGTCTAACAGAGTGTTGTGTTTTTACCACATAACTGGCCTTTTCTGATCACAAATTTCCTTGATGGTATCTGTCCTGCCACTTCTTGTATGCAGGGCTTTACTGGTAATAAGCTGCACAGCCTTTTTTGTGACCTCCCCTGTACTTGGGCTCACTCACAATTCCAATTCTTTGTAAACTATGGTGTTTCATGATTTATAGCCACCCACTATCACCAGAAGAGTACTGGCATTGAACTTGCCCATTCAACAGGCATTCTCTCTCTCTCTCTCTCTCTTTTTTTTTGCAGGGCAAAAGTAACTTGCCCAGGATCACAAGCTAGTAAGTGTAAAGTGTCTGAGGCCAGATTTGAATTCAGGAGGCCCTGAATTCAGGGCTGGTGCTTTATCTACCGCACCACCTAGATGCTCCCAAGGCACTCTTTCTCCATTTAGTTTTTCCAGTGTGGACTGTTAGGCTGATCTCTTTTGAGGAGCTGTTGATTTCATGGAGGAGTCTGTGGTAGTAAGAATGCATCTCTGCTTTTTGGGGACCAGCATTTTTTGTGGGTGATGGTCTATGTTCTAGCCATATTCTCTTCTCCTGCCTGACACTTCCTCCCTTTTTTCTCTAATCTTCTGTGTTTGTAATCTTCTTTGTTGTCAACTTCAAGCTTCCTAGTCAATCAGGTGAGATCTTGCCCTACCACATAAAACCCTTAGCCCTCCTCTGAGCCCCTGAGATGCTCTGAAGCATGGAGTTGTGATGGACTTTGGATCACTTTTAGGAAGTACAGACTCTTATGTTGCATACCAAAGAGAAGGAAGGAAACACTTTCAGCTATCTACAAGTTTATTGCAGAAAGTGGTGGTTACAAACAAAACTAATGTAACCAAAATTACAAGAGATACAGAACACTGGGAAAGAACTTTGGAAATGAAAATCTCTGATAAATGCCTCATTTCTTAATTATATAGAGAACTGAGTCAAATTTATAAAAATGCAAGTCATTCCCCAATTGAAAAATGGTCAAAGGATAGGAACAGGCAGTTTTCAGACAAAGAAATCAAAGCTATCTATAATCATATGAAAAAATGCTCTAGATCACTATTGATCAGAGAAATGCAAATTAAAACAACTCTGAGGTATTACCTCATACCTATCAGAGTGGCAAATATAACAGAAATGGAAAATATTGGATGTTGGAGGGGATGTGGGAAAGCTGGGAGACTAATCCACTGTTGGTGGACTTTGAAAAGATCCAGCCATTCTGAAGAGCAATTTGGAACTATGTCCAAAGGGGTATAGAACTGTGCATACCCCTTGATCCAGCAATACCACTGCTAGGTTTATATCCCAAAGATATCCACAAAAAGAGAAAAAGACATATTTGTGTGATTTTTTCTTGTGTGTGTGTGTGTGTGTGTAGCAATGAGGGTTAAGTGACTTGCCCAGGGTCACACTGCTAGTAAGTGTCAAGTGTCTGAGTCCACATTTGAACTCAGGTCCTCTTGAATTCAGGGCTGGTGCTTTATCCACTGCGCCACCTAGCTGCCCCCAAAAAGACATATTTGTAAAAAAAAGATATTTATAGCAGCTCTTTTTGTGGTGGTTGAGAATTGGAAATCAAAGGAATGCCCATCAATTGGGGAATGGCTAAACAAACTGTGGTATGTGATGGTGATGGAATATTATTGTGCTAAAAGAAATGACAAGCAGGATGATTTCAGGAAGGCCTTGGAAAGACTTGTACGAACTGATGTATAGTGAAGTGAGCAGAGCCAAGACAACGTCATACACAGCGACAGCAATATTGTTTGATGAAGAACTGTGAATGACTTAACTGTTCTCAACAATACAATGATCCAAGACAAACCCAAAGGACTACTGATGAAACATACTATCTACCTCCAGAGAAAGAACATCAGTTTATATTGTGCTTGTCATTTCTTATAGCACAATAATATTCTATCACCATCCCATGCCACAACTTGTTTAGCCCTTCCCCAATCGAGGGGCATTCCTCTGGTTTCCAATTCTTAGCTGGCTTCCTTCAAATCTCAACTAAAATTTCACCTTCTTTCCCAATCTCTCTTAATTCTGGTGCCTTCCCTTTTTAAATTAGTTCCCATTTATCCCATATAGATCCTGTTTGTTCATAGTTGTTGGCATGTTGTCTCCCCCATTAGTTTCCTTGAGGGCAGGGCCTGCCTTTTGCCTTTCTTTGTATCCCCAGTGCTTAGCACAGAGTAGTACTTAATGTTCACTGACTGACAAGTAGTTGGTATTGACATTATTATATCATTTTACAGATGAACAAATGGCTAAAAAATGTCACAAGTGAGATCTGTACCAATGTCTTCCTGCCTAACACCAACATTCACTACAAGATGCTGGGTGAAAGGACCAGAGAGGCAAGGACACTGGGCCCACTCCTCTAGGACTCACAGGACCATAAGCTAAAATGATGATAAAGACTAAGAGGCAAGAAGATTTGGCCGGGCTTGAGAGAGTCTGCTGGGGTCGATCAGCAAGAGTCATTCTGCAAGTCAAACTTGAAGTATGTACCTTCAAAGGTATTTCTTTTGAGAGGATGAGGTCTCCCCAGCTCTAGTGAAGGATACTTCCCATAACAGGAATATGCCATAGCACAGCTGGTTTTTCTAAGGGTTAGGATGTGAGGGTGTTAAGAAAATGGTGGACACAATTGTACTATGCCTAGGGAGAAACCTTATCTCCTTCAAGCTCTCACCAGGTACAGTGGCCAGCAAGCAGGAACCCAGTCACCAAACACCTTGATCTTTTATGAAGAAAGCTCTAAGAAAAAGGAAAGGCACACTGACAGAACACATAGAAGTTTTCTGCAGCTCAGAACTTCGAGGCTCATTCATGAGTCCTCCCTGTTATCGGTGTGGTCCAAGAGGTTTGATCAGGGAGATTCCCTAGTGCTGTAAGGACGCAAAGGTCACCTGAGACAGACAATCACCTTTAGGTCCTTTGTGTTTTCCCAGCATGAGTGAGGCAAAGTAACTCTGCTTTTCCAATCAGACTGACTTGTGAGTGTTCCCCATGTTGGCATTCTACTATAAACACCTCTGCCATCTCACTTCCAGTTCTTAAAATTCCTCGATTCCTTCCAAGATCAGCCCAGGGATTGTCTCCTATGCAGGAAGCTGTTCCTGATCCATGCTCTCTCCCTCTTGAAATTCCCATGCACACTTGGCATCTTCCAACAGAATGTCAGCCCTTTGAGGGCAGGGCCTGCTTTGTCTTTCTAATGCCACTGCCTCTTATATGTTTGTTGAATTCGGTACACACACTGACTTGATGACTGCTGAGCAATCTGAGAAGTGTTCTTTTCTGAGGCAGCAGGCATACTATAGAAGCACTGAAAAGAGTGGTCAATGGCACTTACTCATGCTTGTAAATCTTGGGCACTGCTTGTGGTACAGGTATGAAAGGAGGCTAAAAACTGACAGTTAATAGGTGAAATCAGGGGCATTAGTACCCAAGACCACAAGGTCAAAATGTCTGGCAGTCAGTGGCTCTCAATGTTAGGCCTGGGCAGGTGGTGCAGAGAACAGAGAGCTAGACTTGGGAAGATTACTGCCTCAGAAACCTCATGTGTGATCTTGGATAAGTCACTTAATGGCTACTAGTCTTAGTTTCCTCCTTTGTAAAATTAGGATAATAATACAACTCACCGCCTATATTGGTTAGGAAGTTCAAAGGAGATAATCTATGCAAAGTATCTTGCTCAAAGCACCATAAAAGTTCTGGCTATTATTATTAGAGCCCCAAGGTAAATGAAGATAAGACAGTTGCCTTCATTTGTCAAGAGTACGGGCACATGCAAGGATTCCATGTCATCTTGCTCGTAGAACCAGTGGCGTACAATGTGAACTGTTGGTCTACCTTCAGGACATGGTTGTGTTTGGAAAGATGTTTACATGATTCTATGGTTTAGACCAAAAGGGATTTGAGAGTTCACTGTGTTCAACCCTCTCATTTCCCAGATGAGGCTCAGAGAGTTTAAGTGATTTTCCCAGGGTCACATGGTAAGTATCTGAGGCTGGTCTCCATGATTCAAAGTTCCCATCCTCGATGTCATAGAATACCGAGGACACCTAAGCTAGAGTGGTTGGAGACTTTCGATCAGAAGACGTTCAAGACATCTTCAAGTAGTAGAATTCAAGTCAGTAGAATGTAAGCTTCTTGAGAGTAGGAGCCATTAGTGCCTTTATATTTCGGGGTCTTCCAAAGTGTCCTCAACATAGTACATGCTTACAAAAAACCTTTGTCGTTGCTTTCTGGAGCATCTTTTAAACATGTGAGTGACACTGACACTGTAGCTTAATGGGGAGTGGTTACCGATCCTGGAAAGACTGAAGCACTTACTACCTGATCATAACCAAAGGTGTGTAGTGGTTAGAGCACTGGACCCGGAGGCAGGAAGACCTGAATTCAGTGCCTCAGATGCTTATTAGCTCTGTGGCCCTGAGAAGGTTACTTAATCTGCCTTAGTTTCCTTTTTGGGGGGTGGGCAATGAGGGTTAAGTGACTTGTTCAGGGTCACACAACTATCTGCCTTAGTTTCCTTTTGGGGGGGGCAATGAGGGTTAAGTGACTTGTTCAGGGTCACACAACTATCTGCCTTAGTTTCAACTGGAAAATGGGGATAATAGCAAGTTACCTCTCAAAGTTGTTGTGAGGCATTTGTAAAGCACTTTGTGAAGCCTGAAGTGCTATGCAAATGTCACTTATGATTCTTATTAACCGAATCCATTTTTGGCATTATTAGTAATTTTGAAGATCTGTGAAAAACCAGGCCAATAACATGTAGCCATAGCCTATCAATGACCCCACCCGTGGATGTCTTGTCCGAAGCAATAACAGGAAGAAGAGCATGAGAGAAGTTCAGAAACTGTTCTGGATGAAGGGAACAATATGGACTTGATCCTTCAGTATCCTCTGGAGATTGCTGAAATGAAAAATGCGACCAGATCTTCCAGAATCTAATTAATGGCCTCACAAGCACACACACACCTGTGTTGCATTTGTTGATTCAGGTAAGCTTTTGCCAAGTAGGCTCAGATGCCAGTCTGGAGAGCTTGAGGGCAGTTTTGTACAAGGAGAATGATGGCTACTGGAAACCAAGGTCATTTACCAGCTGGGGACTCATTAACAGCAAGACCCATTATATGAGCCATAGGCTGAGTTTGGGGCTTTCCAACAGGCCGCCACTAAAAAGACTGTTTTTATGGAGATTGGCTCTGAGGATTGGCTAGGCAAGAAAGCCCTGACCTCTACACTCTGGGCACCAAGTTGAATGCTCCTAGACAATGGCAGTAGAGCAGGCAGATAGCTGCCCGGGCAGACTATGAGAAGCATAGACCAGGAACAACACATACACCTGGTCTGTCTCCTAGACTTAGCCACTCAAAAACTATAGTGATCACTAGGGAGGATGTGAAGGTGATGGGGACTCAAACTGGGGCCTCTGACATGGGAAAGTGGGGCAATCTTGGGGTTTCTCTGGAAACATCTGTGGAATTAAACTATAGAGCTGAGCCAGTGCTCTATATCCAGCTATAAACTCTGGAGCCTGTGGAAGTGAGGGATGACTGGCTGCAGGATGGTGATAAGTGACCTCTACTCCTGGCCAAAAGGAAAGGCCATGAATGCCGGAGGATTAGGCTTAGATGAACTAAGGCCCAGCAACTCTTCAGGGAGTGGCAGAAATGGGAATTTATTACCGTCATAGCATCATGTCAAATAGTAAGAGACTTCATATAAAGCATATTGAGGCAATCTATCACATTAGGAGTCATCGGATCTGAGCTGGAGGGGACTTCTGGGGGCTCTCGGTCCAATTCATTTCTTTTCTTTCTTTTTTTTTTTTTTCAGTGAGGCAACTGGGGTTAAGTGACTTGCCCAGGGTCACACAGCTAGTAAGTGTTAAGTGTCTGAGGCCAGATTTGAACTCAGGTACTCCTGACTCCAGGGCTGGTGCTCTATCCACTGCGCCACCTAACTGCCCCAATTCATTTCTGAATAGGAATCCACTCTATGCCGTGCCCACTATGGGGAACCCAACCCAGCATTTGTTTGAAGATCTCTAGGGAAGGGAAGCCTGTTCCTCATCTGCCTTGAGGTGGAGACTCTGGGCATTGTTCTCCCTCACTTCCACAGGCTCCAGAGTTGAAGTGACTTGCCAGTGATGCTATAGCTGGGAAGTGCAGATTCTGCTGATTCCAAGGGAGCCTTCTTCCTCCTATGTCCCACTGCTTCTGATGGCAGCTACTAAGCCAAGTGAAGAGGCCCCGGGTCCCCAGTCTTGACTTCATCTGTCTAACCCAGTATTTCATGAACATTCACAACTTAATTTATCTGGCACTCTGCAATCTACGAGGCACTTTGTATTGCTCTCATCTTGTACCATCTGTGGAAACTAAAGGGGACTTGCTCAGGCTCAGGCTGTGTCAAACCTGGGATCTGAACCCCATGTTCTTCACTCCCTGCTGCTTCCCCTCTCCCTAAGTGCCATAAACTTCGATAGGAAAGAACTGCAAAACACTGGGAAATTCTGAAATCATCAGCTAAAAGAAGCACAGAAAGCTAAGAAATGCAATTTTTCTAGAAAGTCTAATGACATATCTATGTTTGCTGTCAAGAATAAGTGCCTGGGGCAGCTAGGTGGTGCAGTGGCTAGAGCACCGGCCCTGGATTCAGGAGGACCTGAGTTCAAATCCAGCCTCAGACACTTGATACTTACTAGCTGTATGACCCTGGGCAAGTCATTTAACCCCAATTGCCTCACCAAAAAAAAAAAAAAAGAGAGAGAGAATAAGTGCCAGGGGCTAATGCCTCCTTCTCATACACAAATACAAATAAAGACCAGGTAGAAAACATGGAAGTGAGAGGAAGAGCACCAGCTTTTAGAGGTCGGGGTGCCTCCTGCAAAGAGGCAGGATGCTGCCAACTCTTTTACCTTTCCCCAGGAAGTAGCTGCTATCATTGTCTCGGAGTTCTAAGGCTTCATAGACACCAGTAGAAGCACCACTGGGCACAGCAGCTCGGAAGAGACCTGTATGATAAGGAAAGAAACAGAACAGAATAATAAATAAAAAGGGAGGTTGGCTAGCATGGACAGCAAAACCCTCTCCTAGTTACAGGGCAAAAGCAGAAAGGATAGTGAGCGGCCTAGAAGCCATGCCCTGTAATGAGCAACCAAAAGAACCAGATATTTGGTCTAGAGAAGATTTAGGGAAAGGCACAAAATAGTATTTGAAGGAATGCTCCACAGAGGAGAGATTGGGGTGGTTCTGCGGGGCTCTGCAGGGTAGATTCACAGAGCAGTGGACACAAATCTGACAGGCAGATTTCCCTGATTTGAAGAGTTGGACCTCAGACATGCCCTGTTCCGATCAAACTGAACAAGAATTCCTCCTATAATGTCGTGGTGGCCAAAGGGTTAAACTGGCACGATCTGGCCTGAACAAGAGCTGGCTCAGATCTCAGGACAAAGTCAAATAAGGCTTGTAGGGGCTTAAGGGAAGCTTTGAGGTCTGCTCTCTTGACCCCTCCCTAACTCCGGCTCGGGTTACAGTCTAAGGATGAATGTTGTCAGAACTGGACAAGGGACAATCAGGAAGAATTGTGGCTGTGGCTAAAGCTAGAAGAACAGTAGATCCCAAATACACAGAGGACAGCATGCATTTAGCATCCCCAGGAAGCTAACTTTGGAGAAGGGAGAGAGGAGCAGAGGTGGGGCAATGTTAATTATTAGGGAACAAGGATAAAGAAGAGATAAAGTGTATCAGTGAGTGAGTTTTGGCAATGGAGAGGACACTAGAAAGTGACTTTGAATATAACGTCTGGCATTTAGATGTTAATGTGCACAATAAACCCATCTTCTTTACTTTTTTTTTTTTTTTTTGGTGAGGCAATTGCGGTTAAGTGACTTGCCCAGGGTCACACAGCTAGTAAGTGTTAAGTGTCTGAGGCTGGATTTGAACTTAGGTACTCCTGACTCCAGGGCCAGTGCTCTATCCACTGCGCTACCTAGCTGCCCCTTCTTTACTTTTTAACTAGGTTTATGTGGGCTTAATAAAGACTGAGATAAGTTCAAGTTTATTTTCAGCTACTCCATGACTTTGGGAAAGGAAGCGAGAAGCTGGGCAGCAAATTTCATTACCAAAGAGTGGCCAACCAGGCCTGTCTGAAGGTCTTTAGTGAGAAATAACACATTATTTCCCAAGGAAACCCATTCCACTTTTGGGAAGCTCTAAAACTGCCCCATAAAACTTTCACCCATCATTTCTAGATCTGCCCCCTGGAGCCACACAGAACAGACCTAACCTCCCTTCTGCATGCCAACCCTTCTCCTGCACTGGCTAAACACCCATAGGTCTCTTCAGCTGATATTCCAAATGTGCTCTGGTGTTTTCTCATCATCCTGGCAAGCCTCCTCTGCACATGTTCCAGCTCTGCTATATGGCTTTTCTTAAAATGTGGAACCCAGAACGAAACCTAGTTTGTGGCTTATCCAGGGCTTGGTGGAGCAGAACTACTAAGTCAAGTTAATGGCATGTGAACAAGCACCTATTAAGGACCTACTAATATTACTCGAGAGGTAGTGATTATATGGTGCTTTCAAGTTGGCTGTTAAGTCATTTGATACTAGGTATGTGCCAAGCACTGAGGATCCCTCCCTCCTTTGTTCTGAATATCACATCACATCTCTCTTAATGCTGCATAAAATGGGGCAGCTAGATGGTACAGTGGATAGAGTGCTGGCCTTGGAGTGAGGAGATGCTGAATTCAAATATCACCTCAGACACTTGCTAGCTGTGTGACCCGGGGCAAGTCGCTTAACCCCAATTGCCTTAAAACATCCGGGGCCATCTCCAGTCATCTTGATCTATATCTTGCCACTGGACCCCGATGGCTCTGGAGAAAAGAGTGAGGTTGGTGACCCTGCAGAGCCCTTCCTCATTTAAATCCAATTCAGTGCAAGTCATGACATCACCCTGATGTCATGGTCTTCTTTGAGTACAAAGGACAAAGCAACAACAATGACTTCTGTGCATAAAATAACACCAGGTGTTTTTTGATGCCTATCAAGTTGCTGACTCATTCAGGCTTGAGATAAGAGAAAGGCAGGATGGTGTGGGGTGAAGATCACTGGATTGGGAGCTAGGGGATCTGGGTTCAGATCCTGGCTCCGCTCCTTGCTATCTGTGTGACCTTGGGTGAATCACTTGACCTCTGTGGGCTTCCCCTACTGTAAAATGAAGGAGCAGACTGAATAATCTCTAACTTCTTAGTTCTAAATTGACCTTCCTAACAATTATGGATTGGAATGACTCATAAGGTGGAGTTTCTCCCCTCTTACTGCAAGTTTTCCAGCAGAGACTGGACAGGGCAATAATTGGGGTAATCAGAGGGAATTCCCATTCTTGTTCTGTTTGGACTGGAAAGCAGATTGATAAAATAGTATGTAGAAATGGGATCAGGATTTCTGGACCAGAGTTTAAAATATAGGAATGACATGCTCTTGGACAGGGGTGGAATATGCTTAAAGGCTGATAAGATTATATTTGTGTAGGGTCTGGCATTTCTAATTACAACTGGACTTCAAACTGAAAAGGCAAAGGGAGGGAGTTACACTTCTTATGAAGATCCACCAAGATGGGCATCATTTGGAAGGAGCCACTACATATGAAGAAGAGCAGCAGACACTCAGAAATCACGGGAGACAAAATCTAAGAAAGAAGCCACCAGTAAAAACCGTGGTTCTGGCTGTTTATATACGTTTAAAGGCACAAGTATGAGCAGCAAGTTAGGTGAACTACAGACCATGATGTATGGAGACTTCAGAGCTCGTACTGAACCTTGGTGGGATGAGATTCACTCCCTCAATTAGTTGTGAAAGCGGATACACCCCTCCATAAAAGGGAATGGGGATGGAATATGTTAAAAGGATGAACTTATGTGGAGAAATCCAGTAATGGGGGAGGGCAGAGCCTAGTGGAGGTGGTCTGGGCGAAGGACAAGAGGCAGAGAAAAACAATGGACATCCGAGTGTATTTCAGCCTACTTTGACAGATGGAAGAAATACATGTGGAAATTAGGAAAATGATTATAAACCTAGCATGGAGGGATGGCATAGTAAGTAGTGGTCCAGATTTCTGCTGGAAATTCTCTTTGACCACAGCAGGACAGCTAATAACTTCTTGAATCACTTAATGACAATTTTATCTTCAAAGAGCAGAGCAACGAAGGGGGGAAACTTCTATTTTGGATCTGATTTTCACTAACGAGGAAAAACTGTGCTGAAGTGGAAATGATGGGAAACTTGGGAGGAAGTGAACATTACATTTTGGAATATGTAATAGGAAAAATCTGGACATTATCTAGATTTTGGGAGAACAGATTTCAATAGGTTCAGAGAAAACAGGGGTAGGAATCTATGGCTTAAAATTCTATAGTGAATGTCAGTCTAGGTCTGTGAGAAATGGGAATTTCTAAAGAGTGGCATTTGGCAAGGAGATACAAGAGGGAAAGAATTCCAATGAAGAGGGAAAAGAGGAATTGTCTGAAGGGTCAAACAGAAGATTCTGTGAGTCACATATGGCCCAAGTTATAAGGAAAAAGTAATGGAATCTAACTCCCTCTCTCACCCAGGAATAGTGCTGACTGCAAGGCTGTGAACTGTTGTGCTACTAGCTGAGAGGCTTTGGGGGGTGCTCAGTTCTGCTGTCATGCAGCCTTTTGGCTCTCTGTGAGATTTAAGTTCTATTATTCGACACAGAGCTTTACCTGATGAGGATTTCTTTCTTCCTTCCTTCCTTTCTTCCTTCCTTCCTTCCTTCCTTCCTTCCTTCCTTCCTTCCTTCCTTCCTTCCTTCCTTCCTTCCTTCCTTCCTTCCTTCCTTCCTTCCTTCCTCCTTTCTTTCTTTTTTTATGAGGATTTTTTTTTTTGCAGGGTAATGAGGGTTAAGTGACTTGCCCAGGGTCATACAAGCTAGTGTCAAGTGTCTGAGGCCAGATTTGAACTCAGGTCCTCCTGAATCCAGGGCTGGTGCTTTATCCACTGCACCACCTAGCTGACCCCTTTATGAGGCTTTCTTAAAGGTCCTATCCTGGTTGCTATTCTACAGGGAATAATTAGCATGGAGATTTAAGAACCATCACCACCACCACCAAGTAAGTGCGAACTACAGAGAGTGCTGAGGGGTTCGGAAGAAAGATAATAAGGAAGAAAGAGAAAAGCCTCTTCAATGAGGATGGTATTTTCAGTTCCACGGTAAGCAAAGAGTCTCATTCTATAGGCATGTGGCTCAAAGACTCTTCCAATGCCCCCTTTATAACTGAATCCCACAGCTGGGACTTAAGAAGTCATTTACTTGGGGCGGCTAGGTGGTGCAGTGGATAAAGCACCAGCCTTGGATTCAGGAGTACCTGAGTTCAAATCCGGCCTCAGACACTTCACACTTACTAGCTGTGTGACCCTGGGCAAGTCACTTAATCCCCACTGCCCCGCAAAAAAAAAAAAAAAAGAAGTCATTTACTCCAAGCTTCTACTCTGTGGAGAGATGCTTTCTACAATATACTTGGACAGGTGGCCATGAAGGCTGAGGTAGCTCATGAAGCAATGGATAGAGCTTGGAATCAGTAACATCTGAGTCTATATCGAGCCTCAGATACTTCCTAGTTGTGTGTCTCTGGGCAAATCATTTAACCTTTGTCCAACTCAGTTTGCGGATCATAACATCTTCTTGCTCCTAGAGTTGTTGTGAGGATCAAAGGAGATAATATTTGTTTGTTTGTTTTTGTTTGTTTTTTTAGTGAGGCAATGGGGGTTAAGTGACTTGCCCAGGGTCACACAGCTAAGTAAGTGTTAAGTGTTTGAGGCCGCATTTGAACTCAGGTACTCCTGACTCCAAGGCCAGTGCTCTATCCACTGCGCCATCTAGCTGCCCCCAGGAGATAATATTTGTAAAGTGCTTAGCACAGTGCCTGGCACATAGTAGGTGCTTAATAAATGCGTGTTCCCTTCGCTTCACCAAGGCTTTGCTGGGACACCACCAAAGTAGCCTATTCCAATTCTGAACCTGCTTTGTGGATTCTTCTTTTGTTATGTTCACATTTATAATATATACTCTTGGGAAAAGAGCTCGGGTTTACTCTATATTTGGAAAATTATTATTAGAGAAGAATCGTTTGTGTGATTTTGGTCTGGATCCAAGACTTCATTAGTGAAGGCAACACCTGGCCCAGGAACTCCCTCTACAGACACGGAGCAGCAAACTCCTCGTAATTGCCTACGAGTCTGTCACACAGCCAGGCTGTGTCAGAGGCAATAATGGGCAACATCTTTAGTAGAATTAAAGGGGGGGGTCTTTATGGACACCATTGCAGTGTTCTCACTTTAGTCCTCTCCTACTTTTATCTCTGGAGCTCTCGGTTTATTAAAAACACTCTGTTAATTTCTGCTGGCCCAGTTTCACCCTCTGACCAAACTGCAGAGTCTCACATTGTGAAGGGAGCTCCCAACTCCCCTGGGGCATGTACCCAGGAGGCTTAACCCTGACAGCATTCATGATGAAGGCACAGAAGACAGACTCTCATGTCAGTGAGAGGCAGATTTAAGGACTCTTTTTTTTTTTTTGGTGAGTAGCAGAGAAAGAGGCAGGGAGAAGAAAGCGAGGCTTATAGAATCCAAGAGTAGAGAGACATTCAGTGGGAGCCCCTCTACACCATCTCTGACAGGCTAGTCAAGTCAGAACTCACAGTGGGCCAGATTCAGCTCTCCCCAGGAAGCAGCATACTCAGTACCTCTCATATCATTCAGCCTGGAGACCGTTCCCCTTTAATTTGTCATATATAAAACAGTCAGTTCAGGAGGCAGCTGTAAGCCAGGGCACAGGGGACTATAAAAAGGGGGAGAAATCTCTTTGAATTAACAAAAGGGTTCTCCTTAAGAACCTCCCACCCCACTGCTTATCAAGAATAACACAAACACTTCCCTTCTTGGCAGCAGCCATGTGAGGTTCCCAGAGGAGATGTTCTGTCTTACCTCTGTGTCCCTACCCTCGGGTTACCAAGAGATTGCATCTCCTCTGATGCCTCACACTGGCACAGAGGGAACCCTGGTTTCTCAAAGGCTATGCCAGCAGGGCACAAGCTCGATAAGGCACCAGCATGCTGGGAAGGGCCAGGAGCAGACTGATCAGCTGCACTGAGGGTAAAAAGCTCCTTGGTACAAAGCTGACTCTAGGTGATGCATTTTTTTGGCCATGGCAAGTCATGAATACCGCCTACTATGGATGAGGATCTGCCACAGAGATGGGGGCATCCATGCCAATAAAATCATATCTTTGTACCGAAGTGAACGTACACTATGCATCTGGCCTCGTATTCACCCAGGCTTCTCCTCCATTCCTGCTTGTCAGACAAAGCACTTCTGTCCACATCTAACTACTTTGAGTAAAAGGGTTTCTCTCCACAGTGTCCAGAACACTTGCTTGTTTGATCACTGGGGAACACCAGGTTATCTACCAACCAGGCAAATGAAGACCCCACTGGGCAACCAATAAGTGGATTTGCACCTTGGAGACACTTTTGAGGTAGAAGGTCTGGATTTGATCTTCTGTCTCACCTCTTTGTCCCTAGGAGCCATTCTGTGCCAAGTTTAACATACCTGGAAGAGGGCCTGGGGATCAGGAAGGCAAAGGGGGCATGCACCTTTATGAGTGTGGAGATCAACCTCAACAGTGGGGTTTCCACGAGAGTCGAAGATCTCCCTGGCATGGATCTTGACAATAGACATGGTGAGATTCTGTGAGGGATAAAGATGAATGTTTTAGCACGTACCATCTTCATTGATTCGTTTGTCCAACAAATATTTGGGCATCTGCTGGGGGCATACACATTTATATAAGATATAGTTATTATTATTTTTTTGTGGGGCAATGAGGGTTAAGTGACTTGCCCAGGGTCACACAGCTAGTGAGTGTCAAGTGTCTGAGGCAGGATTTGAACTCAGGTCCTCATGAATAATCCAGGGTTGGTGCTTTACCCACTGTGCCACCTAGCTGTCCCCCAAGATATAGTTCTTACTATAAAGGAGTATAGGAGAGACAACACACACTCACACTCACACACACACACACACACACACACACACATACACAGATATCTCTGATACAAGGCTGGACATGGTGGGATCAATGAGTAAGATAAGCGAAGAACTGTACTAGCTTAACATCTCCCCCCAGCTGTTTCACAGGCATCTCAATTTTACATCCAAAAGAGAATTCATCTTTTGGCCAAAACCCACCCTTCCCCTTCTGTTAAGGGTCAGTAAGTCAGTCGGTCAACTAGCATTGTGCTTTTATTTATTATTTATGGGCCTACTATGTGACAGGCACTGTGCTAAGTGCTGGGGATGCAAAGAAAGACAAATACCCCTGTCCTCAAGGAGCTCACAATCTAATGGAGGAGACAACTTGGAAACAACCATGTACTAACAAGCTATATACAGAATAGGCAATAATGAACAGAGGGAAGGCACGAGAATTAAGAAGGCTTGGGGAAGGCTTCCTGTAGAAGATAAATGGAGGGCAGGAATTAGAATCACGGGGGACTGGGAAAGGCTTCCTGGAGAAGGTGGTAGATTTTAGCTGGGACTTGAAGGAAGCCAGGGAAGTCAGAAGGCAGAGATGATGACAGAGAAGTCCAGGCCCTGGGTTGAGAGGTAGAGAGTCTTGTAGGAGGCATAGCAAGGATGTCAGCATCACTGGGTTGTAGGATACATTGGAAGTGGGGATGTAAGATGTGTGAAGGCCAGAAAGGTAGGCAGACGCTGAGTGGAGCGTACCCCTATTCTTCCAGTCACCCACGTTTAAAAATGTGGAATAATCTGGGGCAGCTAGGTGGCGCTGCAGTGGATAGAGCACCAGCCCTGGATTCAGGAGGACCTGAGTTAAAATCTGGCCTCAGACACTTGACACTTACTAGCTGTGTGACCCTGGGCAAGTCACTTAACCCCAATTGCCTCAAAAAAAAAAAAGTGGAATAATCTTCAACTTTTCCCTCCAATCTACCCAATAGGATATCCAACATCCCAATCTCCCCTCCCTCCAACACATCTAATCACTTGATAAGTCTGGTCAATTCATCCTCCTCAAGTTCTCTCTCTCTGCCT
Source organism: Dromiciops gliroides (assembly GCF_019393635.1). Taxonomy (NCBI): domain Eukaryota; kingdom Metazoa; phylum Chordata; class Mammalia; order Microbiotheria; family Microbiotheriidae; genus Dromiciops; species Dromiciops gliroides. Next base: position 626,595,542 of record NC_057863.1, on the reverse strand, counting down.
CTACATCCGTTCCAGTCCAGGCCCTCATCGTCTCTTGTCTGTAAGTTTCATACTTGATCTCCCTGCATCTAGTCTCTCCAAACTCCAAGCCACACAACTATCAAACTGATAGTCCTCAAGTACTAGTCTGACCATGGCACCCTTCGGTTCAATGTTACCTCTGCATCTCTAGTAATCAACTAGTAGATTCAACTCCTCTCTTTGGCACTGAAAGCTGCCAACTCCTACCACATTTATTGTAAGTCAGCCTTACTATGTATTACTCCCCTTCACACGATGGTCCCATCAAATTAGTCTTGATGTTCCTCATACACAACAGTCTATCTCCTGTTTCTGCTTTTTCTCAGCTTGCTCCCCCCAGACCAGAATGAATGAATGAAAGAGCATTTGCTCAGCAATTAGTAGTGCTAAGCGCTGGGCATGCTAGCAGACGCAAGCAAGACAGCTCCTGACCTCAAGCTTATATTCAAATCGTGGAAGATGGAACATAACAAGGAGTTGTTTGTCCTTTATTCTTGAAGAGGACCAATGACATCATGAGTGTGATGCCTTGACTTGTGTGTGAACTAGATTTGAGTGACGCAGAGTTAGGGAGAAGTGCTTTGGACAGTCCAAAAGAATGGTGAACTGAATCAGAGGGCGTTTGGCTGACATACCCTTACTAGGAATGTAGTATTGATTTGATTATTTCCCTCCAAACTAGAGTTGGAAAGGAAGGAAGGAAATATGAGAAGAGGTTACATGTTATGGATATGGTGGCCCAGGCAAGAGAAAGTGAACTTCTCAACAATAAGTGGCTAGAAACCCATCAGATCTGGATAAATTAGGGGCTGGAGAATGGGCAGCATGGCTTAGAGATAGCTAAGAAGTGGTGCTCCTTCCTCAACTTCACTTCTTAAAATATGTAGTTTCCATCAAAGCTGAGCTCAAATATCACCTTCACTAAAACCCCAATTACTTTTAATTTTTTAAAAATTATTTTTTTGGGGGGCAGGGCAATGAGGGTTAAGTGACTTGCCCAGGGTCACACAGCTAGTGTCAATGTTCTGAGGCCGGATTTGAACTCAGGTACTCCTGACTCCCGGGCTAGGGCTCTATCCACTGTGCCACCTAGCTGCCCCCCCCCAATTACTTTTTATTTTATATTTATTTGTACATATGATGTTTCCTCAAATAGAATAAAAGTTCCTTAAGGGCAGAGACTGCCTCACTTTCTTCTTTGAACCCTGAGCACCTAGAATAGTACCAGCACAAAGAAAGTATTTAACAAATACACAATGGATTTAAGACATCTTCCTTGATTCTCTGTTGTTTGTGCCTTTTATTCCCATCCCTGAGCTTTTTTTTTTTCTTTTGCAGGGCAATGGGGGTTAAGTGACTTGCCCAGGGTCACACAGCTAGTGTCAAATGTCTGAGGCCGGATTTGAACTCAGATACTCCTCAATCCAGGGTTGGTGCTCTATCCACTGTGCCACTTAGCTGCCCCCCTGAGCTTTTAAAGAAATATATATATCCTATGTTTTGCTGGTTATATCAAGCACTGAAATAGTGTAAAACCATATGGAAGGTACCTATAACCACTCAAAAAAGTTGGGCATGGGGGCAGCTAGGTGGCGCAGTAGATAAAGCACCGGCTCTGGATCCAGGAGGACCTGAATTCAAATCGGGCCTCAGACACTTGATACTTACTAGCTGTGTGACCCTGGGCAAGTCACTTAACCCTCATTGCCCTGTAAAAAAAAAGGGGGGGGGGAGTTGGGAATGACCAACCACAGATGGAGACTAAGTGGATGAAGGTTTTCTATTGGCCAGATTATGCCATGCAGTTGGATGAACAACCTACAGAACTTGTCTAACATTATGTCTATTGGGAACAGACAGTATAAATGGATAAGTTGGGTCCAGAATTGGAGGGGAAGAATGGGTTAGATTGCCTTCAGGAACTGAAATTTGAAAGCTCCTTAAAAGACCTTAATATTTTATATTCTCCAGGAAATAAAGGTCTACCTTTTCTTTTCTTTTTTTTTTTTAGTGAGGCAATTGGGGTTAAGTGACTTGCCCAGGGTCACACAGCTAGTAAGTGTTAAGTGTCTAAGGTCAGATTTGAACTCAGGTCCTCCCGAATCCAGGGCTGGTGCTTTATCCACTGCGCCACCTAGCTGCCCCAAGGTCTACCTTTTCAATACCAATATTCTACCAGTTACACCAAACCCCCAAATAAGTACAGGTTGGTGTAGAAATTGATCCAGCTTTGGCGTGAGGAAGATCTAAATACAAGCATGCCTGAGAAATACACTGACTATGTGACCCTGGCAAATCATGGAAATTCTCAGTGCTTCAGGAAGCCTATTTGCATTGGTAGAAGTTTCCCCCCATGAATTTTCTATACTAATGAAATTAAAGGTCCAGTCCAAAACCAAATTCTATCAATATTCAGTCCACATCTTGGAGTATCTCTCCTATAGAGGGCATATAGAGCATTGGAAAGGTGGTTTGAGCAGGTTGCAAGAGATAACCAATAAGGAACTTCACCCCACAGGGATTACAAGTGAATGGTCTCAATGTCAGCAGAAATCGAGGAAGCTCTCCAAAATGTTAAGTGGACCTCCTGTGGCAAACGAGAGGAGGACGTGGACAAACGTTGTTCAGAGAAGGAATGAATGGGTTAAGATCTACATCATTTGAGAAAACATTCTAATCATCAGCACCTAGTACAGTACCCTGCACATGATAGAAATCGAATAGTTGCTTGTGCATTAGATGACCTTATATTTATTCATCTGTGAACATGTTGTCCTTCTCAACCTGAATACAATGTAAGTTCCTCAAGGGCAGAGATTGTTTCCTTTTTATTTTTATCTCCTGTACCTAGCACATTGTAGATCCTTAATAAAAACTTTTTGGTTAATTGAGGGCAGAGCGGATAATTTCCTGCCAAGATGATTAGGGAAGGGGCAGCTAGGTGGCGCAGTGGATAAAGCACTGGCCCTGGAGTCAGGAGGACCTGAGTTCAAAGCCAGCCTCAGACACTTAACACTTACTAGCTGTGTGACCCTGGGCAAGTCACTTAACCCCAATTGCCTCACTAAAAAAAAAAAAATAAAAAAAAAAAGATGATTAGGGAAGGCATCATGGTATAAGCAGCATTTGAATGGAAGAATGGAAGGATCAGAAGGATCTAGGATTTCAGTAGGTAAAGATGAGAGAAGGCATTCCAATTACAGAAGGAAGGGGGCAGCTAGGTGGCACAGTGGATAAAGCACTGGGCCTGGATTCAGGAAGACCTGAGTTCAAATTCAGCCTCAGACACTTGACACTTACTAGCTGTTGTGTGACCCTGGGCAAGTCACTTAACCCTCACTGCCCCACAAAACAAAAAAAAACCAAACAAAAACCATACTGAGATTCAATTACAGAAAGAAGAAACTATGATGCATTTGTGAATGGATAAGTAGAGCACATAGGCTGTGACATGCAGTTCTTTGAAGGGAAAAGTGTAAAATCAGGCCATGCTTTTGGAGTAAAAACCAAAAAATCTTATGAAAATGAAATCATTAAAGTCTTGGCAGAGTACAATGGAAATAAAGCTGACTTTAGAATTAGTGAAACTGGGTTTGAATCCTAGCTCTCCTATTTATTACCCCTGTAACATGGGTAAATCACTTCATTGTGGTCTTAGTTTCCTCATCTATAAGATGAGTTGTTTAGACTAAATCTACCCCGCCTCCCACCCTACTCCCAAGTTATCTCAAACTCTGACTCTACAAACGTATGATCTTTTAAGTTTTACCGTCTCAGTTTCCTCAGGTAAGAGATAATGGACTCGGGGCAGCTAGGTGGCACAGGGACAGTTAGGTAGTGCAGTGAATAGAACACTGGCCCTGGATTCAGGAGGACCTGAGTTCAAATCCAGCCTCAGACACTTAACACTTACTAGTTGTATGACCCTGGGCAAGTCACTTATCCCCAATTGCCTCACCAAAATTAAAAAAAAAGAAAAGAAATGAGCAGAACTAAGAGAACATTGCGCATAATAACATTGTATGATGATCAACTGTGATGGACTTAGCTCTTCTCAGCAATACAATGATCTAAAACAATGTCAAGACCCATGATGGAAATTGCTCTCCACGTGGAGAAAAATAATTATGATGGAGTCTAAATGAATATTGAAGCATATCATTTTCACTTTTGTTGTTTTTTGTTTGTTTCTTCTTTCTTTAATTTTTTCCCCTTTTGTTCTGATTCTTTTCTCACAACATGACTAATGTGGAAATATATTTCACATGATTGCAATGTATAACCTATATCAGATTGCTTGCTGGCTTCAGGAGGGGGGAGGGAAGGAGAGAGGGAGAAAAATTTGGAACTCAAAATCTTACAAAAAGGAATGCTGAAAACTATCTTTACTGTAATTAGAAAAAAATAAGATAAAATACTATTTAAAAAAATTAACTTAGACTACATGACCCCTAACATCCCTTCCAACTCCAAATCAAACGAGATAAATATGTGAAGTGCTCTGTAACCTTTACAATGCTTTATAAATATGAGCTATTATTACTGAGAGGCAGCATGGCTTAGTGAATTGAGAGATGTCCTCTAAGCCAGGTCAACATGGGTTCAAGTCTGACCTCTGATACATACTTGTAGCCCTGGGCAAGACACTTATCTACTCAGTTCTCTAGGGCAGTGATGGCAAACTCAAATAGAACCAGATCCCTGTGATCTGCACACTGACTTTAAAAACCACAAATTAACACTACCAACGCTCTGCATTTTTATTTAAACATTTCCCAATTACATTTTAATCTGGTTCTGGAAGCCAGAGTTTGACACCTCTACTCTAGGCTCCTCCCTACCACTAAGTTGCAGGGAAGGTGCCAACTTGCATTGGTACCAATGAAACCACAGGTAAAGAGTCCCTTTCCTGGAAGAGACCATGATGCTCAAAATCTGCTGGTCCTCTGAGAAAGAGCAGGTCGTAGAACAATGAAGCTGGAGGATGCTGGACACCCACAAAGTCTGGAGTTGGAAGACCTGTGTTTGACTCCCTGCGAGTCATCCCCGATTCTGAGCCTCAGATTCCTCATCTGTAAAGTGAAGAGGTCGAAAGGGATGAAGGCCTAGGTTGAGATGCTGAAGGCGTCAATTCCCATCTCTTCTCCGGGCACCGTTGCCTTTTTCGTAAAACGTGTAAGTGTTTTGAGGTTGGGTGACTTTGGGCAAATCAAACCTTCCATTCCCGGGCCGTGGTTTCCGTGTCTATAAAAAGGGAAGGTTGGGCTCCATGGTTTCGCTGGACCTAGATCATCCTTAAGGTCATTTGCATATCGGAATGATAGGAAGCCGTGTCAGCCTTCCTCTCCAAGCTTACCTGCTTCTTACTCTCACACACCAAGCTAGCTGGCTCATTAGACTGGAAGCTCCCTGAGGGCAGGGGCAGTTTTTGCTTTTCTTTACCTCCGAAGAGGGTGGCACACAGTTGGTGCTTAATAAAGGCGTACCTCCGCTGGCAGTGCCTTCCTTACCTGGTCTAGAGGCTTCTCCGCCTTCACGCCGAGGAAAAAGGCTGTGGATGGGGTTGACACCAACGAGGTGTGTTAACTGAGGATGCATTCTCCTATCTCTGTCTTCTTCCCTTCCCCCCAGACCACCCTCTTTCTCCTGCCAACATTCCCGAGCCACGCCCTCCTCGGCGGGCTCCTCCCTCTCCTCCTCCCCCTCTCCCCATATTTCCGGTCTAGGCTTTGATGGAGGGGGGGAGGTACTTTTTTTTAGACACCGCCCCCCATCGCCTATTTGCCAATCCCTGGCGCCACCCGATGCGTCCTTCCTCCCCATTGGTGGAGCGGGCAGTCCCTCTCGCCCTGGCCTCCTGAGTGGGCGGGCGGCTCAGCTCACGTACTTTGCCACTGACTGGTCTCCCTTGGGGCTGAGTGCCCCCTTGGTCCAAAAGCTCTCCTATGAGGCAGGTCCTGGCCCTCTTCCCTTACCCCCCCTTCCCACCCCCACCCCCGGACCCCTACCCCCCTCGTCTGCCCCCCTTGCCCTCTCCTCAGCTACCCCTCACGCGGACCCGATTTCCGTTCAACCGGTTCGGGCCGCGAGCAGGGGTGGGGCGGTGGATAACGCGCATGCGCGCCCCATCCCTGATCTGGGGCGGGGCGATACCAGGAGATGGAGACCTTGTCTCACTTTAGCTCCCAGCCAGGTCTAGGTGTACCATAAACATTTATTAAACTCCTACTATGTGCTAAGCCCTATGAGTACAAAAAAAGGGCAAAAGACAGCTCTTTCTCTTTAGGAGCTCACTGTGACTACATGCAAACTATGTACAAACAAGCTATAGAAAGGATAAATGGGAAATTACCAGCAGGGGGAAAGGATTCCTGTAGAGAGTGGGATTTTATTTGGGGTTTACAGGAAGCCAGAAAGGAGGCAGAGATGATCTGGGAAATGGAGGGCGAGGGCAGTGCAAGGCAGGTTTTGGGGCCTCGTGATTTAGAGGTGAGAAAGGCTAGCATTTATAAAGCGCTGTAAGGGTTTATGTAAATATCTTTTGATCTGTATAACCATCCTGGGAGGCTAGTGCTATTATCCCCACTTTAACCGGTGAAGAAAGTGAGGCAGTTAAATTACTTGCCCAAGGTCGCACAGCTATTAAGTATCCAAGGGAGGATTTGAAATCAGGTGTTCCTGACTCCAGGTCCGGAGCTCTCTACTATACCACTTAATTTAGAGGGGCACAACACGTATTAGGAAACATTTAGAACCTAGGTAGCAAGATTAGCATGGGAAAGACTAGGCTCATTAAATGATGCAAATTTTACAATAACTTTACTATAATTTCTCCTGTCTGTATAAATGGATGTTAATTACAAATAATTACAAGCATCCCAAAGAGATTTTTTGTTTAAAAAGGGAAAATATTTATAGCGGCTCTTTGTGTTGTAGCTAAGCATCAATCGTAAATTGAGGGGATGCCCGTCAATTGGGGAATGACTAAGGAAGCTGTGGTATATGATAATAATGGAATATTATTGTGCCATAAGAAAGGATGAGCAGGCCGGCTTCAGAAAAACCTGGAAAGACTTACATGAGCTGATGGAAAGTGAAATGAGCAGAAGCAGAACATTGTACACTATAACAGCAATATTGTATGATGAAGAACTGTGAATGACTTGTCTATTCTCTACAATAGAATGATCTAAGACAATTCCAAAGGACTCATGATGAAATATGCTATCTGCCTCCAGAGAAAGAACTGATGTCTGAATACAGACTGATATGTTCTTCCTTCCTTCCTTCCTTTCTTTCTCTCTCTCCTTCCTCCCCTTCCTCTCTCTTTCTCTTCTTGCATAACATGACTAATGGAAATGTTTTACATGATCGCACGTATATAATCTATATCAGATTGCTTTCTGTCTCAGGGAGAAGGGAGGGGATGGGGGAAGGGATGGAATTTGTAACTCAAAACTTAAAAACCCCCCAAAATGAATGTTAAAAATTGTTTTTATATTTAATTTGGGGGAAGTAAAATATAAAAAAATTACAAGCTGTAATTGGTCCTTCAGGGTATTATTAAATTCTGGTCCTTCTTTATTTTTTATTATTATTATTTTTGCAGGGCAATGGGAGTTAAGTGACTTGCCCAAGGTCACACAGCTAGCAAGTGTCAAGTGTCTGAGGCCGGATTTGAACTCAGGAACCCCTGAATCCAGGGCCGGTGCTTTATCCACTGCGCCACCTAGCCACCCCCAATTCTGGTCCTTCTTAAGTCCTCCATTTTTTAATTTTTTTGAGGCAGTTGGGGTTAAGTGACTTGCTCAGGGCTTAAGGATAGGGCCTAGACCTTGCTTTCACTGGTACAGGGTACTACCAGTTGAGGAAACTTCTTCTACTATGCAGGTTGGCATCTTCTCAACAATTTATAAGCTTATGGAGTTGTCTGGAACACTGAGAGGTTTAATAATAATTAATAATAATAAGTATCCTATTAAGGTTTGTGAAAAGCCTTACAAACATCTTCACAAAAACCCCCTGTGAGGTAAGTGTCATTTTTATACTATTTTTATAGATGAGGAAACTGAGGCAGAAAGAGGTTAAATGACTTGCCCAGAGTCACAGAGCTAGGAAATGTCTGAGGGAGGATTTGAACTCAGTTCATCCCAACTCCAAGTCCAGAGCTCTATCCAATCCTGGACCTAGCTGCCTAAGACCATACTCCTAGTATGTGTTAGAGGCAGCACTTGAATTCAGGTCTTCCTGGCTTTGAAACCACTTCTCTAGCCACAATGCCTGATAGGCAAGAACAATTAAGTAAAACAGGAAACTACCAGATCACTCAGGGTTAACTCTGGTCTTTGAGCCATGACGGTAATTACCCACTCAACTGAATCTAGCTTAATCATTCCTAGTATTATTTTCCCATCATGAATCATGAAGTTGATTTGAGGGCACTTCATACTGTCCACACTGGAGGTGATAGAAAAGTTGCTAATTACTGCTCTGATCTTCAGCACCTAGCTTAGTGTTTTACATGGGGTAGATGTGCAATAAATGTTAATTGGACTGAATCCTCAAGCCTGGATGACCATTTACTGGAGATATTACAGAAGGGATTCTTGGTCAGGTATGGGTGAGATTAGATGACCCCTGTGAGCTGTTCAATCTTTGAGGTTGTCAGTTCAGCCCTTGCTTAATGACCTCAAGTGAGAAGGGAACCCACTGACTCCCAAGGCCACTCATTCTGCTTTTGGAGAAGCTAACATTGCTAGCATATTTGTCCTCACATTAAGTTTACATCTGCTGTCTCCGACTTTCACTGACTTTCATTCATTATTCCTAGTTCTGCACTCCAATGCCAAATAGAATATGTCTAACCCCTGTTCCATGACAGCCCAGTTAATGTAGCCTTCATAACTCTCTTCTCTGGAATAAATTTCCCTGCTTCCTTACTCCTAGCACAGAGTGATCTCAAAGTCCCTTCCCTATCACTGCTTCTAACAAGTGGATTATTCTGGTGATGAAAAACCAGATGAACCCATTTCCCCTATCTCTATTTTCATCCTGCTTTCCTTTATCTCTCATTTTTTCTTCTCCCTGCTTAGGGCTTAACCCTGTCAGCTGTACTGGCAAACACCGCCAATCCCTGCTAGCAGCAGCCAGGGTCACAAAGACAGCTAATCCTTAGCTTGGAGTTTGGTGCCATTACTTTAAGGTTAGACCATTGCTCTCACACTTAGTCTGCAATATTACTTGAGGTAGGGATGCTGGAGGAAGATTTAATTTGAAAAAGACAAAGGACCTTCCTGAGGAGGAGCAGTCAGAAGGCACGAGAAAGACAAAGAATTTAAAAAAGCAAGGATCAGAGTTCTCCCTTTTGACCTGATTTCACCATATGTCATTTTCATGCTGTCAAGATTAGACTAATCAGAATTTTCTGCAGCAGCTATGCGTGAGGAGCATGAAAAATCAGGGAAATGTAAGTCATTCTTTTTAAAATGGAATTCTAAGGCACGGAAAGCAGTATACCAAATTTGGTCCAAGCAGCAACCCTTTACTTCATATTGCCCCCAACATGCAGATAATCATAATTAGAATTTAATGAGAATAGTTCTGCCATCCGGGTGCTTAGTAAACATTAATTAATTCTGGCTTCCACCACCTCTGTAAGACTGCTAAACGTTCTATCTTTCCCACAATGAAATTGAGGTTGGGAGGTTAAGCGGTTTTTATGATTTAAAAGGAGGATCCATACTGCATAGGTAAATCAGACCATGGGCTGAAATTAATTTTTGAATTTCCAAAAGTTCAAGTGTACTTGGCTTGAGTGGATAGATAATAGAGGGTTGTATGAGCCTTCCTGAATTGGGCCTGGGCTTTTGTTTGCCATGTTGAGCTCCACTAAACACAAATACAAATAGGGAAAAGGTTTGTGATTTCATTAGGGTGGTGAACTCGCAGCGAGGGACACACTTTATCATGTAGAGATTGCAACCTTAGGTAACAGTAGATAAGTCCTAGGAATTGCCTGAGCAAGTGAAATGACTTCCTTCATGCTCAGATGACTTGGAGGTGTTAGAAGTAGATGAACCTGAGTTCCTGATGCCACTCTCTGCTCTTTCCATTAGGACATGTTGTCTCTAAATGATACATCTCAGGGACAACTAGGTGGTGCAGTGGATAAAGCACCAGCCTTGGATTCAGGAGGACCTGAGTTCAAATCTGGCCTCAGACACTTGACACTTACTAGCTGTGTGACCCTGGTCAAGTCACTTAACCCTCATTGCCCATGAAAAATAAATGAATGGGGGCAGCTAGGTGGCGCAGTGGATAGAGCACTGGCCCTGGAGTCAGGAGGACCTGAGTTCAAATCCGGCCTCAGACACTTAATACTTACTAGCTGTGTGACTCTGGGCAAGTCACTTAACCCCAATTGCCTCACTAAAAAAAAAATTTTTAAAAAAATGAATGAATGAATAAATAAATAAATAAATAATGCATCTCAAGTTTAATTTTCTTGCTTTTCAAAATACAACTTCTGAGCCTCAAAAGACACCCCTCACATTTTCCTTGGTTCAACCCTGAGACTTGATTGTGACCTGTTTGCAAAACCTCATCAATTTTGAGGGTGTGTGTGTGTGTGTGTGTGTGTGTGTGTATGTGTGTGTGTGTGTGTATGTGTGGGCAGGACAAAGGAAATATTAAAGAATAAAGCACCTTAATTAAAGTTTTTCCTGAGAGAGGTGATGGCTGTAAGAAAGCTCAGGCTGTGAGGTGGACAGCAGAAGTCTGCACAGTTCTGAGGATCCCATCCTTCAGATCTTAGGGGCAGTGTTTCAGCTGAGGCCCCTGTGGTTCCAACCACATGCTGGCATGTATTCCTTTCACTTGTGTTTCTAAGAGAGCTGGCACTAGGAATTCTTTCTCTTGGGGCAAAAAATCAGTTGCACTTGGAGGAGGGGGGCAGGTGAAGGTGGTTGGTGTGCAGAAGACAATCCAGCTAGAGGCATGGTCATTCTGGGAGAAGGGATAGCTTCTTTTATGACCCAGGGAGTCTCCCCCGAGCTCTTGTGGGGTTTGGGGGGAGGCAGGAGGGCTCTTGGAGGGGTAGTGTGAGCTTTTGGGGAACCACAAGGGATGGCAGTTGGGAAGGAAATTACTCCTGATGCCCCAGATGTCAACATTCAGGAACAAAGCCTTGTTCATCTCATACTGGTTACAGCTCTGGTTTCAAAGCCAGAGAACTGGCTAAAGATGAAGGGAATCACACATTACTGTATTTGCTATAGGGATCTCTGGCTGTTACCAATTAGCCAACTCTTTCACACTTTTCCAAGAGTCATGTGGTTAACATACCATAAGGCATCTCTTTCTTGTTAACACTTACTTATGGTAAGCTTGCAGGATGTAGAACTGAAGCTGGCATCCTTTCAACAACACTCAGGAGGAATTTATTGGGTGCCTGTGTGGGCAGATCCGTGTTTTAAAGTGGCCAGAAGAAGTTCTGTATTCAAAGAATGTTCCCTTCACTGACAATTTAACTCATAGTTGCCCCTGGATTCTGCATATTTTACTGAGGCCACACCCAGTCCAGTAGTGGGTTGACTGCATTGATTGACAAAGAAATAGAAAACTGAATTAAGACCTTTTGGGAGACCAGGAGAGAGCTCAAAGTCAACCACACGACAACTTTACTCATCATTCTTGGTTCCCAAATTCCTTGAATGGTTAGATGTGAGGAAATGAGGAATGGTCTCCTCTCAATAAGAATATGGTAGTCACCATTCAAATTACCCTCCTCCAGACCTGTTTTAGGACAAAGGTCTCACATCCTTTCCTCCCCCTCCAGCAAACAAAATCATATGGTTATAGGAGTGTGGAGCTGGTCTCAATTAGGTCAATAATTAGGGTTGGGAATACTGCATTCCAATTAGCTAGTCTTTGCTGGTAGATTGTTTTTTTGTTTTTTTAGTGAGGCAATTGGGGTTAAGTGACTTGCCCAGGGTCACACAGCTAGTTCAGTGTTAGAGGTCGGATTTGAACTCGGGTACTCCTGATTCCAGGGCCGGTGCTCTATCCACTGCACCACCTAGCTGCCCCCTTTGCTGGTAGATTGTAACCCTTGAGTAATCAATTAATGATGAAAAAGGGGAGGGTCTATTTGAGCTAGGGACTAGGGGATAAAATGGGGCCTTCGAGCCTCCATTCTGGGCACTCACCAGCTGCACATTGGGTTGCTCATTCCTGTGAGAATGACAATAAACGAGCCTTTGACACATCACCACTGTTGAGTTCCAGAAAATTATTATTGGAATGATTTACCTCACAGTAGATCATAGATTCAGAGATCATGTAGAATATTTGCCTGATTTTACAGATGGGGAAACTGAGGCCCATAGTCACAGAAGTAGTAAATGGCAGAGATCGAATCCAGGGTCCTCTGTCTCCAAAACCACCATTCTTTCCTCTGTAATGAAACTGACTTCCTGGCCTAAAGGCCAAGCATATCCTGTATCATTTCACAAGTGTGCTCATGTAGAAGTCAATCTATTTGGAAATATGAAAAGGGAATATACAGTCCAAGACCTCTCCAAAATTAGAAGCCAAAGGAAAACATCATATGGGCCTCTTCCGTACACAAATGAGACAAGGAGCAGGAAGCCCCAAGTTGTGAAGATCGTTCTGTTGCCATTTTTGATGAGATCTGATTTCTATTAAGCTTTGCCTTCAGAGCAGTTTAAGACAAAAGGCTTCAGGACTGAGGTAGAAAGACTACAAGGGAAATGGAGCAAGAGGCTATATTGGGGATCAGAGCCAATACAAAAGGGAAGGAAATGAGAAGGGAAATAGCAATCTCTCTCTCTCACGTTAGCTCCTTCTTTACCTCGACATAGTTCTGGCTCACCCCCTTTGGTTTAGTGCTTCTGGGTTATGGGTCACACTGAGTAATGCCTGAGCTGCCATGGTGAGTAATTCCCTGACACAGAAAGCCCTCCACTCTTTTGTTCCTTATAGTTCCTGCTGGGCTTTCTGCTAGATGGCTGTTCAAATGCAGGCTCTTCCTGACCTGGTGATTTGTTCCTTGAGCCAGCATCGCTCAGGGATAAGGTATCCCAGTGAATACTGGATGCTGCATTGTTTTTCTTGAAGATGACGTCCTGCTTGGGCTCCCATCTTCCCCACCCTCTCCATGCTGAGTTTTCAGAAGAATGTAGGCTACCTGAGGGCAGGGATTGTTCTCTTTTTGTCTTCTATATTCCCAGCACCCAAAGCTGTGCCTAAGAGTAGCTACTTCCTATTAAGCACCTACCTGTAGGAGCTTTCTAACAATAAAGATGAGCTGGGACAGTGGAGAGAAGACTGCATTTGGAGCCAGAGGATGATTTTTGTTGTGAAGATAAAATGAGATAATATTTGTAATATACTTTGCAAATCTTTTTTTTTTTTTGGGGGGGGCAATGAGGGTTAAGTGACTTGCCCAGGGTCACACAGCTAGTGTCAAGTGTCTGAGGCTGGATTTGAACTCAGGTCTTCCTGAATCCAGGGCTGGTGCTTTATCCACTGTGCCACCTAGCTCCCCCTTACAAATTTTAAAGTGCTATATAAATACTAGCTATTATTATTATTATTAGTAGTAGTAGTAGCAGTAGTAGTAGTAGCAGCAGCAACAGCTAAGTGAGAGGGTTCAATTAGATGACTTCTTAGGGTCTGCCTGCCTCTGAATCTAAGATCATTTGTCAGTTGGATTGACAAAGGCCCACAATGAGCTGCTGAGGTTGTCATAATGATATGCTGAAGCCAGTTGAGATACTCTTCCAAATATTCTTTTTTTTTTTTTTTGCTAATACCACCTTAATACACAGAATGAACACATATCCCTCAAGGGGATTGTTCTTGGGAAAGAAAGGTCCAGTTGGCAATTGGGTTATGCTGCACATTAAATTCAAATGTGGTAAATAAGGCCAATTTCATCTCATTAGAAGCTTTTGTTCCCATCAAATGGGGCTATGAATGTCCTTTCATGTCGTTATTCTAATTGAGCAGGGTGGGGTTAGTCTGAACACTGTGGGTTCCTGTCTCTAGGAAGAAGTAAATAAAAAATGTGTCTTGGTTGAAATTGACTGGCAATTTTTAATTACAGAATCTGTGTTTCTGTGAGTGTTTTGGCCTTTAAGAGACATCATGAGCTGCTGAAGGTGATGAATTAACTGAGATGACTGAGTCTACTGAAGAACTGCATCCTTTTGTTAGGTATTTGAAAATACATTATTTGTAGATATAAGAGTTGTCTATCATGAGGTTTCTCACAGAGGGACAAGAATAGACATCTTTCTGCTCCAAGGGAGTCTTTGATTCCTGCCAGGAGGGAAAAGCAAGGTCAGAGATTGTCCACTCTGCTCTCCTCAAAGAGAGGGGGCATCGCACCAGGATTATATTTATCTGTTCCCTTAAATAGTATTAATAATTATACTAATGTATAATTTATAATATATAATAACTTATAACTTGTTATTATAATCAATAATTAATTATTAAGGAATATAATTTTTAGGTTCAAACTACAGCTCCTGATCATTCTTTCTTTTTTTTTTTTTTTGTGGGGCAATGAGGATTAAGTGACTTGCCGAGGGTCACACAGCTAGTAAGTGTCAAGTGTCTGAGACCAGATTTGAACTCAGGTCCGCCTGAATCCAAGGCCAGTGCTCTATCCACTGTGCCACCTAGCTGCCCCTGATCATTATTTCTTTTTTTTTTTCTTTGTGGGGCAAAGGGGGTTAAGTGACTTGCCTAAGGTTGCACAGCTAGTAAGTGTCAAGTGTCTGAGACCAGATTTGAACTCAGGTACTCCTGAATCCAGGGCCGGTGCTTTATCCACTATGTCACCTAGCTGCCCTCAGATCATTATTTCTTTTTTTTTTTGGGGGGGGTGAGGCAATTGGGGTTAAGTGACTTGCCCAGGGTCACACAGCTAGTAAGTGTTAAGTGTCTGAGGCCAGATTTGAACTCAGGTCCTCCTGACTCCAGGGCCAGTGCTCTATCCACTGTGCCACCTAGCTGCCCCAGATCATTATTTCTTAATGGGGAAAGGGGGGAAGCCCAAGTTCTGTATCCAGAGTTTCATCATCTTCCCACCAAATGCCAGTTCCACAATGAACACGCATAGCAAATAAACTTATTTATCCTAGTCAATGGCAAAACATCCAAAGTCTGTGAGTATATGAGAGTATACACCAGATGATACAGAATGAAGAGCTCTTCCACTGGGGATGAGATATCTCAGCTCAACCAACAAAGAGTCTCTAATATGATCCAAGGGAAAAATTCTCTCAAGTCTCTAGAGTCGCAAGCTGAGATTAGGGACATAATGGAGACTCTCAGCTCCTCTGGTGTTGGCTGTTTCCCAGTCTTTTTCTCCCTTCAACAACCTGAAGGGAAGGGAAAAGGAATAAACAACTTATATAGTGTCATGTGGCAAGCCCTATTTTACATATCAGGAAACTGAGGCAGAGGTTAAATGACTTGTCCAGGGTTACACAGCTAGTAAGGACCATGAGGATGGATTTGGGCTCAGGTCTTCCTGACTCCAGACCCAGCACTGTATCCATGGTGCCGCCTGGTTACCTCTGAGGGCGGACCTGAAGAGAAGTTGTAATGGCCATCTCTTGTCTTAGAATTGGAAGCCAGAAGAAAATGGATCTCTTTTCTCCCTTGCTCTCACCAATTGCTTGGGCAGTAATCAATCTCTACCAAAGAGGAGAGAGTCTCCTTGGTCCTTTGAGCTAAGGATTACATGAGATATTGTGCAAAATTTATTCTAATATTATACTTCGATTGCAGGGTAGAGCAAGTGATTTGTACATTGTTTTGTAGATGCACTAAAGCATTTACTATGTGCAAAACCCTGTGGGTACAAATAGTAATAGTAACATAGTCACTGCTCTCAAGCAGCTTACAATCTAATTTTCTAATAATAAAGGTTATACTCCTTAGGTCCTGACTGTATTTTATATGCCTGAGAACACCTTATCTTGGCCCTGAATATTCTATAAGATAGTAACTTCTTTCAAGTATTATTTATTTATTTATTTTTAGTGAGGCAATTGGGGTTAAGTGACTTGCCCAGGGTCACACAGCTAGTAAGTGTTAAGTGTCTGAGGCTGGATTTGAACTCAGGTACTCCTGACTCCAGGGCCAGTGCTCTATCCACTGCGCCACCTAGCTGCCCCAAATATTTTTTATTTTAAAAATTGCCAAAATATTTTACTTTTGCATTATCTTCATTGCTTTTAAAAAATGATAAACATTTTAATTTGTAGTTTTGGGTTACAATTTTTATCCCTCTTTCCCTCCCTCCCCTCCCCGCTTCCTGAGCCAGCAAACAATCAGATATGGGCTATACATATATGATTATGTAAAACATTTTCATTTCTTTTTTGGGGGAGCAGGGCAATAGGGGTTAAATGACTTGCCCATGCTCACACAGCTAGTAAGTGTCAAGTGTGTGAGGCTGGACTCGAACTCAGGTCCTCCTGAATCCAGGGCCGGTGCTTCATCCACTGCGACACCTAGCTGCCCTGTGTCTGACTCTGATTTGGGATTTTCTTGGCAAAGATCTGGAGCAGTTTGCCATTTCCTCCTCCAGCTTATTTTACAGATGGAGAAACTGAAGCAAACAGGATAAAGTGACTTGCCCAGGGTCACACAGCTAGTAAATGTTTGAGGCCAGATTTGAACTAATGGAAAATAAGTCCTTCTGACTCCAGGCCTAGCACTCTATCCACTGCGCCACCTAGCTGCCATCATGTAAGATATATTTCCACATTAGCCATATAGCAACAACAACCACAAAAAGCAAGAAAAACAAAGTGAAATAATTATGTTTCATTCTGTACTCAGCCTCCATCAGTTCTTTCTCTGGAGGTGGATAGCATTTTTTACCATAAGTTCTTTGGAATTGTCTTTGATCATTGTATTGCTGAGAACAGCTAAGCTATTCACAGTTGGTCATCATTGCTGTATACTGTGTTCTCCTGGTTCTGCTCACTTCACTTCGTGTCAGTTCATATAAGTCTTCATATAAGGCTTTTCTGAAACCAGCTTGTTCATCATTGCTTATGGCACAATTGTAATCATATAGCACAACTTGTTCAACTATTCCAGAATTGATGGGCATCACTTCAAGTTCCAGTTCTTTGATACCACAAAGAGAGCTACTATAAATATTTTTGTACATATAGGTCCTTTTTCTTGGATATCTTTGGGTTACAGATATAGTAATGGTATTGTAACCCATACCTTGTAACAAAGAATGAAAAAGAAAAAAAAAGCAATTCAGCAAAACTGACCACATTGACCAAGTCTGAAATATATGCAATATTATACATTCACAGTCCTCCAACTCTGCAAAGAAGATTTCTGATCTCTCTTCTAGAGTCAGGCTTGGTCATTTATAATTATACAATGATGTTTAGTTTCTTTGTTGTTGTTGTTCTTTTCATTTACAATGTTGTCTTCATTTTGTATATATTTTTTCTTGGTTCTGCTTACTTCACTCTGCATCAGTGTGTGTCTTCCCATGCTTTTCTGAGTTTTTTTTTTTGGGGGGGGGGCAATGAGGGTTAAGTGATTTGCCCAGCGTCACACAGCTAGTAAGTATCAAGTGTCTGAGTCCAGATTTGAACTCAGGTCCTCCTGAATCCAAGGCCGGTGCTTTATCCACTGTGCCACCTAGCTGCCCCTGAGTTTTTAATATTTATATCTTACAGTAACATTCCATTCATGTACCACAATTTGTTTAGCCATTCCTCAATTGATAGGCATCTACTTGGTTTCCAGTTATTTGCCACCACAAAAAAATGTTGTTCTGAATATTTTGGTGAATATGAAACCTTTCTCCCTGTGTTTGACTTTCTTGGAACAGATGCCTATTGATGGGATCTGTCGGTAAAGGGCATGGATATTTTAGTCACTTTTAAAGTATAATTCTAAATTGCTTTCCAGAAAGGTCGGAAACCAATTCTCAGTTTCACCAAGAGTATGTTAGTGTGCCTGTTTTTCCATAACCCCTCCAATATTGATTATTTCCATCTTTTGTCATTTTTGCCAGTTTTCTGGGTATGAAGTGAAAGCTCAGCATTGCTTTGACTGCTTTTCATTAATTATTCACAGCACTTTCATATGGTTGTTAATCGTTTGCAATTCTTTTGGGAATTGTTTGTTCATATCCTTTTGACCAATTGAGAAAATATCCATTAAGAACTTCAGGGGTGACCTGGGATGAGAAGTGGCTGCCTTAGTTTCTTTCAGCTCTGTATGAAATGAATGTGAAGCCTTCTTTGAAGGTCATAGATCAGTCTGGTAGGAAAAGCCAGGACACTGAGAAAATCTTGGTTAAAATAGGACAGAATCTTATCCAACAGAGAATGAATAGACCTACATCAATTTAGTGTGGAAGAGGAAGATAGCCCCCTCTGTTTACTCAACATGTACTTATCGATTAACATAAGTGCCCATTTTCTTCAATATTTCCAGAATCTCCTTTGTTACATTTTCTCTTCTGAACATTGAGAAATTTTCTCTTTACCTAGTGACATTTTATGTGTATGAAAATCTGATGTCATCCTATTAAATAAACTTTCACAAGTTACTTGGCCACTTGGTCCTCAGTTTCCTTATATGGAAAATGAGGTACTAAAATACAAGACTCTAGGTTTCCTTCAATGATGGTGGGGAGGGAAGGTGGGGATCATTCCTTGAGAAGGAAAAATGCCTTTTTTTTGTTTTTTGCAGGGCAATGAGGGTTAAGTGACTTGCCCAGGGTCACACAGCTAGTAAGTGTCAAGTGTCTGAGGCCGGATTTGAACTCAGGTACTCCTGAACCCAGGGCCAGTGCTTTACCACTGTGCTATCTAGCTGCCCCGGAAAAATGCTTTTTTAATACCATTGAATGAGTTAAGGCAAGAAAGAAGCTGTCAGGACATTTGGTTATGATTTCCCCCATCACATGTTTAACACAGAATATTGTATCAACCAACCAATATTAATTATTGACTGTCCCAGATGGACAGCTAGGTAGCACAGTGGATAGAAAACCAGGCTTGGAATCAGGAAGACCTGAGTTCAAAGCCAACCTCATTCGCTAACCAGCTGGGTGACCCTGGGCAAGTCACTTAACCTTGTTTGCCTCAGTTTCCTCATCTGTAAAATGAGCTCTAGAAGGAAATGGCAAACCACTCCAGCATCTTTGCCAAGAAAACCCCAAAAGGTCACAAAGAATTGGGCATGATTGAAAATGACAACAATAAAAGTGTGTCAAACGCTGTGCCAAGCACTGGGAATACAAAAAGAGGTAAAAGATAGTCCCTTCCCCTCAACAAGCTTCCAATCGAATGGAAGAGACAGTATGCAATCAAATATATATATATAGCACACTATAGACAGCTTCATACCTTACTTATTTAGAGGTAATTTATTTAATGATCTCAACTCTTTGAAAGTTAGCCATAAATGAGGAAATAAGCAAAAAAAAAAAAGATTTAGGCAGTCAAAATCGATGTCATCAAGTTGAAATTTTATTTTACTTTCAGAATAGCACTTCAGGTCCTCATTTGGAACCTGTTTCCTCTTATTTTAGAACTAATTCTAACAATTTTGGCTATCTGATTTCCTAGATTGGAACAGAAAATTAGTTTCCTCTATCTGAAAAATTCAGTTATTCAAAAGACTTGCTCCATAGCAATTAAGATATTCCTATATCTGGCATTAACACAGAGATTCAACTTACACTGATTACTTTTGAAGAAACAGAATCAAGGAGAAGTCACCAGACTGGCTGGGGGAAAGAAGTTGTGCTAATCATTATAATAGGAGCCTATTAATTTTTTTACCTTACTGAATTTCATTCCAGGTCTGGAAGTGCTTTCTAAACAGTAGGCAATGTAATGCAATTCAGCCAAAGGAGTCTCTATTATAATTTTTGTTTGCTGGAATCTGACCTAAAACAAGGTAAATTTCAGTAGATAAACTGTAGATATGAGTATAATCCTTCCCCTGACTAGGTTGTTAACATGTCAGTCTGTATTCCCATCTATCTTTATACTTGCATGGAAGAATAATGAGATGCAGTTTGGTGTAGTGGGCAGGGTATTGAACTTGGTAAGGAGGACCTGAATTCAAATCCTTTTTTATATTTTTGCTGGCTGGGTGACCCTGGGCAAATCACTTGATTTTTCTGTTCTTCCGTATATGCACTGTAAAATTGGAGGCTTAGAATTAATGGCTTCTAAGTTCCCTCCCAGTTCTAAATCTATCATCTTAAGTTAGAAATATATGAATAATGGACGACATATCCAAAAATACAAATTTATCTATGTTTTGGAGAAATTTTGTCCTGGCTCCTGATATTCTAATCTAGATCCTTGCTTTCAAGGGGTCTAAAATTCTTTGAGCAGAATATTCAATGAATCTAGGGAAACAGAGACACGAATCTTTTATCCATCACCAACCTCACATCCAACTTAAGAATTCATTTTCTATTTCCCAAAGACTCACTCCATTTGATGTCTCGGGCTTTTGCCCATCTATAAAAATAGATTTCTCCAGTGTGGGTTTACTGCCTGAACTCACTTTGACATCACAGCAGGGAGATGGGAGGAGGAAGGAAAGCCAGTGTGATACTTAGACTTCAAGATCTAACATTATCTTTTCCCTCTGGCTCACTCAAAACCTAATCCTTAGAGTCTCCCCAATCTCTTTATCTGCTGGTTGGCTGCAGAGTAAATGTTTGCAATAACTTGCTGAGATAGTCTTTGTATGCAACCAAAAAATAATTGCACTGTGTTTTCCCCTGGCTGCTGGATGTGATAACTGCACAGTGTCTGCTCCAGCCAGAAAAGTACTTACCAGAGAGAGGCAACTTCCCTATCTAAAGTGATGGTGGCTCAGCTGGCAACTGACTGCTCAGTGGAGGGAGTAGAGGTATGATCAAAATGCTTTTATGGATTTTCAGAATGAGCCTCTTGAGAAATTTTTTCCCTAAGTTTTACAATGAGGGGAAATTATGGGCTTTTGCAGAAATGAAAGCATATGATTCTGGTGCCTGACGTTGGTTTTCCAGAATAATTCAATAGTCTCATCATTATAAGAACAAAACAAAATTACCAACCAACATGTCTATAGAGAGAGTTTGGTATAACTAAGAGTTCTGGGCTTGGAGTCAGGAAGGCCTGTCAAATCCTGTCTTAGTCACTTACTAACTGGGTAACTCTGGGCAAGTTACTGTGATGTTTAAAAGGTTTGAGGGGGCAGGTAGGTGGCACAGTAGATAGAGCACCAGTCCTGGATTAGGAGGACCTGAGTTCAAATCCGGCCTTAGACACTTAACACTTAGTAGCTGTGTGACCCTGGGCAAGTCACTTAACTCCAATTGCCTCACCAAAAAAAAAAAAAAAAGGTTTGAGACATGATTTGTGGGGAATTAATCATTTTATTAATAATGCTAGCATTTTATTAATAAAAGAGGTCAGTGGCACTCTCAAATGCCAAAGATAAGCATGGTGGCGTGTTTACAGCTTATATATGCCCTTGGAAAAGTGGGTGTTCTAGAGGGTGGCAATCAACTTTGATTGGTTAACCAGTAATGAGAGAATGAATATTATAATGATAAGTAGGCTTGCTCCAATGAGAGACTGAGAGAGTGACATGTGTGACTCTTGTATAAAGAGACTATTGGGACAGCTAGGTGGCACAGTGGATAAAGCACCAGCCCTGAATTCAGGAGGACCTGAGTTCAAATCCAGCCTCAGACACTTAACACTTCTTAGCTGTATGACCTTGGGCAAGTTACTTAACCCCCATTGTCCCATAAGAGAGAGAAAGAGAGAGAACGAGAGACTGTCACCATCCTCGGCCTTGGACAATCTAGACAAAGGATCTACCACCACCCAAACTTGCTTGAATGGCAATGGGTAGGAATTCACCTTAGATAAGATTGTCTAGGTGGGATAAATTTTGGGCAGAGATCAATAATGACCTTCAAAGACTTGGGTTTTTTACTTTTTTTTTTCTTTCTTTTTTTTTTTTTTTAGGGAGGCAATTGGGGTTAAGTGACTCGCCCAGGGTCACACAGCTAGTAAGTGTTGTGTCTGAGGCCGGATTTGAACTCAGGTCCTCCTGACTCCAGGGCCGGTGCTCTATCCACTGCACCACCTAGCTGCCCCCAGACTTGGGCTTTTTAACACGGAAATAGGACAGGGGAAAAGCCTGAATCTCCCCCATAACTGGTTATTAATAATAATTTACTTCACTACTTAACATCTCTGTGCCTCAGATGCCAGAAGGAGGGAGACTGAGAAAAGACTCTTAAATCTGGCAATTAAGAGATGGCACAGTGGATAGTGTGTCAGGCCTGGAGTCAGGAAGACCTGAGTTCAAATCTGGCCTCAGACGCTGTGTGACCCTGGGCAAGTCACTTCACCTATTTGATTCAGTTTCTTCATCGGTAAAACGAGCCAGAGAAGGAAATGGCAAACCACTCTAGGACCTCTGCCAAGAAAGCCCCAAATGGAGTCATAAAGAGTTAGACATGACTGAAAAGTGACTTAACAACAAGAAGAATTAGAGAATAGTTTTAGTAATATAGCATATGAACCAGAATGTAATGGAAGAGTGAAGAGTGAGGAAGTATGGATGAATATACCTTTGGTTTTATAGAAGTTTAGTAATGAAGGGGAGGAGAGATAGAGGATAGTAGTTTGAAAGGACATCGGGTATGAAGGAAGGGAATGGAATAAAAAATTAAGAGCCAGGGGCAGCTAGGTGGCGCAGTGGATAGAGCACCGGCCCTGGAGTCAGGAGGACCTGAGTTCGAATCCGGCCTTAGACACCTAACACTTAGTAGCTGTGTGACCCTGGGCAAGTCACTTAACTCCGATCGCCTCACTTAAAAAAAAATGAAGAGCCTACTATGCGTCAGCCACTGTGCTAAGTACTTTGCAAATATTATTTTATTTGATCCTCACAATAGCTCTGGGAGGTAGTATTACTATTCCCTTGTTACACTTGAGGATACTGAGGCATCCAGGGGTGGACTCTCCCAAGGTCACACAGCTAGGAAGTGTCTGAGGCTGGATTCGAACTCACACCTTCCTGACTCAAGTCTCATTGCTCTATCCATCGAACTATCCTGCTCCCTTAGAAAATTGTTATTTTATTTTACTTTATTTTTTAGTGTAACAGGGATGATAGAACTGAGTGTGCCTCTTCCTGAGGGCCATGTGCTTGGATGAGATAATGAAGTTAGCTTCTTGCTGAGGGGAATGCACTTGTGCTGTGGGGTTATAAAGCGACCCCTTGTTGTTCCGACTGAGAGGCTCAGTCAACAATGACTGACAACTGAGTCGTGAATTACTCACTCAGGAGGCTATAAAAGGAGAGGAGAAAGGCTCTATCCTTCTCTCTTCCTCTCTTGAGCATATTTCTTGGGACTATGCCAGCCTCTCCTGTGGACTGCCAGTCTGGGGGGTGGGTTATATATCCCTTCTCCCTTCCACTGCTTCAGTAGCCAAGGCCAGTTAGATCACGTGTTTGCCTAAGTGAACCTGAAACTGAACCTGACTTCCTCTTGCATCAGGGGCTTGCTCTTGGCAGACCCAGATCACCTCACATAGAAGCACCCTGCAGCCTGTGTTTTCCTACCATGTGGGAGGGTGTAGCCGTCTTTGAGGGACTGCTTCGCTAGAACAGGCAAAGACTTTAAAACTAGTGAGAGATGGGGCAGCTAGGTGGTGCAGTGGATAGAACACCGGCCCTGGAATCAAGAGGACCTGAGTTCAAATCCGGCCTCAGACACTTAACACTTACTAGTTGTGTGACCCTGGGCAAGTCGCTTAACCCCAATTGTCTCACCACAAAAAAACCAAAACAAACAAAAAACCCCCCAAACCTAGTCAGACAGAAACAGTCTTTCTTTTCTCTCATAGTGCCTGTGCAGTGAACTGAACCAGGGAGAGGGGAAGGGGTTCTCTGCTCTCCCTCTTACCCCTTGGCCTGAGGTAGCTGTTTGTGTTCTGTGTCTTTTATCCTTCTCAGTTTCAGGTGCTGGTGATCATCCCCCATGAGATGGGGAGTTTGAACCATGGCCACCTTGGATCCAGGGTTCTAGGCAGGATATTGCAGCCAGTCATCGTGGTAGAGAAGCAGACCAAGGAGGACTTTGGACTTGGAACTGGGACTCTGTGCTCTATGGGAACTAAGCTAAATTGTGAACCAAATCCCTTTTACCTCCCCAGAGACTAAGGTGGTACCAAGCAGAAGGAATATTAGGTCCCACGTTTTTGGGAGTGAGTTTGTATATTTGTTATTACACTTTTTGAAGTAAATATTCTTTTGTAAAAATCAATACAACTGTTAGTGGATAAAAGGAACAAGGGGTAGAGGGGACCCACTCCTATACCCAGGAGAGCACCATTTTTGGGAGCTGGAGACATTAGCAGAGAGCCTGGATGCCCCCAGTTCTCTTTAAGGGTATCAGAGAACCCTGGGGAAAGGGTGTAGTACAATGTACCTGGTGCTGGGGTAGTCAGTGTTACATTCCTTTGCTTTGTGGTTCTTTCCTAGAACATAGGTGAGTGGAAAGCAATCCTGAGACGTTTATGACTTTGGTGGCTACTTTGCAAGTTCAAGGAATTCCAAAGCGGGAGCTAGGTGGTAAAGAAAGAAGACTGGAGCTGTAGTCAGGAAGTACACATCCAGCCTCAGACTCTGACTAGCTGGGTGACCTTGAGCAAGTCACTTCACTTCTATCTGCCTCAGTTTCCTCAACTGTAAAATGGGGATGATAACAGTGCCCCTCTCTCTCTCTCTCTCTTTTTTGGTGGGGCAATGAGGGTTAAGTGACTTGCCCAGGGTCACACAGCTAGTAAGTGCTAAATGTCTGAGGTCACATTTGAACTCAGGTCCTTTTGACTCCAGGACCAGTGCTTTATCCACTGCACCACCTAGCTGCCCCCCAAGTGCCTATCTCTTAAGGTGGTTGTGAAGATCAAATGAGATGATCCTTGTAAAGTGCTTAGTGCAGAGCTGGTCACATAGCAGGCAGTTAATAAATGTTTGTTTCTTACCTTCCTTCTAAGTCAGTTGATGATTGCCCTGAGGGATAACTTCCAGAAGGATTCTTTAGCTGACATTAGGATAGGGAAGGTCTGAGCATGTTTGTAGGTAGAAGGAAAGGAGCAGAGTGGGATGAGAAACATAGGCTTGAATCTTGGTTTTAATGCTTACTGGCTAACTTTTAAATCTCCGAGACAGATCTTTACTTGTCTAGTTAAGAGAGTCAATGAACTCCATTCAGGTTGTAAAACATGTGGTCAGGAAAAGGCTTTGGCCTTCTCCCGTGCTGTATTGCTTGTCTGAGACCACTACGTGAATCCTGCCCCATCCTGTTTGCTGTTCCTACAATTTGGAGAGAAGAGAAAGGCCATTTAAAAGAATTACAATTTCAGGGGCAGCTAGGTGGCAGTGGATAAAGCACCAGCCCTGGAGTCAGGAGGACTTGAGTTCAAATCTGGCCTCAGACACTTGACACTTACTAGCTGTGTGACCTTGGGCAAGTCACTTAACCCCAATTGCCCCACACAAAAAAATTTCTGCTTAACAGAAATGGTAGCAGAGATTACCACTAAATATAAGTATATTGTATGATATGCAAATATGCCACTAGCTATAAGACCTGCATTGAAGCTACCAGAAAGTTGGCGTTTAGATGTAGATGGACCTGGTGATCGAGAGGATAACAATGGGACTTAGTACAACAAGCAAGAAGGATAGGAAGATGGAGAAGTCATCTTTCTGCCTTAGATCTGTACTTAGTAAGTCAAGCAAGTCTAATTGTCATTGTTTGTGATCTGGGGGTTTTCCAAAAATCAAGTTGATCTTTAAATTTCTATCCTAAAAGGATGGATTCAACTTCAAGAGGGCATTAAAATACGTTCAACATGGAATGCTTTTTTTGGATAAGGGCAACACTCCCTCTGGGTTGCTCCCCAAACTTGCACTCTCATTCTCTGGTTGGGTTTTCAAGAAGGCGGATGCTAGCTTGCCTCTTTGTAACATTTTTTTTTTTTTTGGGCAGGGCAATGTGGGTTAAGTGACTTGCCCAGGGTCTCATAGCTAGTAAGTGTCAAGTGTCTGAGGCTGGATTTGAACTCAGGTTCTCCTGACTCCAGGGCTGGCGCTTTATCTACTGCGCCACCTAGCTGCCCCTAGCTTGCCTCTTAAAAGTACCTTGTGAGTAGTTACTCCTATTCCTAAAACTGACACCTCCATCAGTGTGCTTTCCCATTAACTACTGACTAGTAGACACAATTGGTTCTTATAGGTTAGCTTTTGCCTTATTTTGCTGGGATCTAGGCCTCCACACCATTTCCTGGTCATTTCTAAACCATGTAATACCTCTGTAAGGAAGAAGTTATTCCTTCCTTAAGACTATAGAAAGACAGCTTGCAACTGTATCAATTCTCCAACAAAACAATCTAAGTAGTTGAATGCGACGTTTGAATTGCCCACCAGATGGCGAGCAACTTGAGCTACTGGTTCAGCCTTTGTCAGTTTCTTTCAGGCCAATCCACTAGGTAGAGATTATCCTTTCCTAAAAGGCTGTAGTATCCTTTCTGGCCACCAGAGAACTCTGTCTGTAAATGCCTAGGCTCCTTCCCCTAACACCAAGCCCACAGGGAGGTGGCTGCCAAAGTAGCTTTGATTTATCCCTTTCCGCCCAGGTCTGAAGTTACTCTAGGGGATGAAACAGAATATTGTTTAAAATATTAAAATGTAAACTCTGCTGTCTATAGCTAGCTAGTCAAGAGCCCCCATCCAATAGCAGATTCTACTCTCTCAGGTCACCTTTCAAAGCATCAATAGATTCTGAGATTGGCTATGGTCACAGAGATTATTGTAAGCAGAATCAAGAAGAGGAAAATCGAGTAAACATACTTTTGATTGAAGGCAGTTTCTACGCCTTCCCATTTTCCTCCCAGATCTCTTGAGGAAGATGAAACAGATGGAACAGAATCTCAACATCACACACTTATCTACACCTGTGGTAAGATGTGTACTCTTCCTAGTTTAGACCTGGGTGAAAAAGGGAAAATAGAGAAGATGACAAGAATTTTTTTTTTTGGTGGGGCAATGAGGGTTAAGTGACTTGCCCAGGGTCATACAGCTAGTAAGTGTTAAGTGTCTGAGGTTGTATTTGAACTCAGGTCCTCCTGAATCCAGAGCCGGTGCTCTATCCACTGTGCCACCTAGTTGCCCCCAAGAGGCTTTTACTAGTTTCAGTCTCACTGACTTAAAGGGAAAGCAGTTTCATTAAATTCACTAGGTGAGTGGGAGTCTCAATAGCCTCAGAAATCCTGAATTTTTTTGGGGGGGTAGGGGTTCTTGAGGTTATTTCTTCTTTGGGCTTGGGAGCTCTCTGGGCTGCATTGGATTTCCCTGAGACTTTGCTCTCCTCATGGTGTTCTGGCTTCTGGGTGGTGTGGGTGGTGGTACTTATATCACTCCATATGGTTGACAGTCATTCCTGCTGCTGTCAGTCTGAATGGTAAGGTCAGAGGAAGGAAGATGAGAAGTGAAAAAGAATAAATTGCAAAATACCGATAGTATTCCTTTTGTCCTGTTGCCTAGCTTCCTGCCACAAAAGACCGTCAGTCCAGGGTGACTTCTGTTGTCTAGAGAAGGGGCATTCTCATTTCGGGTGGTGAGGCTCATAAATCCTGCTCTGTCTCGCTTCCTGACCCTCTCCTTACCATAGTGCCATCATGCTTATCTCCATCATCACAACCTTGTACTCTGCCCTGGGGACCCCAGATTCTGATAGATGAACTTCACTGTATCTTGCCTGGAACCAGCCCTCCATGCCACTTGAACAGCCATCTCTTTCTCCATGTTGTCTGCCTTGTGGCAGACCATCCTTATTCTCAACCTCATCCTTAATCATCCTCTACTTCTTCCTCAACCATCTTTATCTCTGCCATTTGGAGACCCGGCTCCTGTCGGTGAACTTTTGTCCCATCTTGCCAAACCAGGGTTCCATATAAGTTCCTGACCACCTCTATCCTGTGTGCCGCCTTGTTTATGTTCCTCTTCTTGCCTTTTTATTCTTTTTAGAGCTATTCTCTGTTCCAGGATACTGATTTATAAACAGACTCTGTGCTTCACTGTTCATAGGTCTCCTCCCACTTCCAGCACAGTATCTCTTCTCCCCCAGAGTCATCAGCCTAGGGATGAGCAATTCCCAGCAACATCATGGCTGAATAGGCTGTAGGTGGAGGGGAAGAAAGAACAGGGCAAAACAATTGAGTCTGGCCCTGAGCTGGGGAGAGCAACAAGCAGAAGCGTATTCCTCGATCTCCACCGAATCTCCCCTCTTTTATGCCTAGGGCAGGCATCAACAGGTGTCATCTCCCCAGGGCCATCTCCCCAAGTGTCATCTCTTTCTGCTTCCTTCTTTCCCTTTCTCTGACCTTCTCAGTTTGGGGTTGGGGATGAATACTGTGGGGAGATGAAGGGGTGGTTGGGTTGAGACAGAGCAAGATGGTCACTTACAAGTTTGGAAGGCTGCCCCATCCCCACCCTGACAGATCCCAAAATGCCTGGGAGTGAAAGTTGTGGCTGCGGCTTCGGTTTAAGGCCCTTCTCACCCCTCCTCACTCCTCCTCACCCCTCCTCACCCCTCTTCACCCTTCGGGCTACTGTTGAAACCAAGTGTCATGCCCTGAAGTCCACATACTCCCAAGTGATGCCCCAACCAGATTAAAATATAATTGGGATGGGGCAGCTAGATGGCTCAGTGGATAGAGCACCGGCCCTGGATTCAGGAGTAACTGAGTTCAAATCTGGCCTCAGACACTTAACACTAGCTGTGTGACCCTGGGCAAGTCACTTAACCCCAATTGCCTTACTAAAATATATATATATATATATATATATATAAAATTGGGAAACATTTAACAAAATAAATAAAAATATAAGAAAACTTAAATAACATGAAAATTTAAAACTGTCAAAATGCTGCCCATAAGGATCCTTATGTCTAGATTTCTATCCCATCAGTTCTGATCACCACCATCCTGCAACAGCAGTCAGCAAGAGTTCTAATGGGCTGGGGATGTGGGGTACCGGTAGAGTCCTTCTACCACCACAACGTGGCCATGGGCTGCTTCTGTATAGCCCTCAGGGTAGCTTCTTTTCTTGTTTCTCCTACCCAGAAGTCTCTTGAACCCAGAAGTTCAAAATGTCACCAAACTGGTCAATTCTGAGGTGGAGTTATTCAGCATTTTTGGGAGGCTGCTGACTCTATGGCAACCCTCAAAGAGCAGGTGCCATGCAAGGTTGGGGATTCTGGAGTTTAGAATGAGAGGCTTTGAATTGAATGCTTTGGACACCAGCCCAAAAGATATTCTCTTTCTTTTTTTTTTTTAGTGAGGCAATTGGGGTTAAGTGACTTGCCCAGGGTCACACAGCTAGTAAGTGCCAAATGTCTGAGGCCAGATTTGAACTCAGGTACTCCTGACTCCAGGGTCGGTGCTCTATCCACTGCGCCACCTAGCTGCCCCAAAAAGATATTCTCTATGGCTTTTAGGAGGAGGGGGAGAACTGCCAAGAGAGGATTGCCCTGCAGCTGAAGGATGGAAGCCACACCACAGCAGGACGAGAGATCTGGAACTGCTGTAGAGAGAGATGCACAGTCAGTGAAGGCTCAGTGTGAAGGAGAATTGTTTCTTCATCAGGACCTCAAAGTGTATTTACCTTCTATGGGGAGTCTAGGGATCTATTGAAATGCTTTATGTTGGGGGCAGCTAGGTGGCACAGTGGATAGAGCACCATCCCTGGAGTCAGGAGTACCTGAGTTCAAATCTGAACTCAGACACTTAACACTTACTAGCTGTGTGACCCTGGGCAAGTCACTTAACCCCAATTGCCTCACTAAAAAAAAAAAAAAGAAATGCTTTATGTTTCTTTCTTTATTTGTGGACTCCTTTGCATCTTAGCATTTTCTGGGGTGTGTAAAATAAGATCTAGTCCATATGTAACCATATTGTACCTCGAGTGCCTGTGTAAGAGTTGGGGACCCTGTTACTCTCATTTTGGGGAAACAGACATGAACCCTAGATCAGCTTTATTTTAAAATTTTCCCTGGAGTAAATTTGCATGGTAGGGAGTATGAGCTAAAGATGGAACCGGTTCTCAGGATCTGACCCTGTCTATGTGAGCCCAAAGTTCTTGAGTAATTGGCGACATGGAAAGCTGCAGTCTGGCTGTGTCTCCTCCCATTTTGTTGTAAAATTGACTTTAGGTCAGAAAAGGAAGGAGAAGGGAGAAAAATCATCTGAATGTTCACCATACCATAGGGATACCATAGAGGTTAGCTACAATGTTGAAAGAATAGCTTAGAAATTCATAGGAGAGGGGCAGCTAGGTGGCGCAGAGGATAGAGCACTGGGCCTGGATTCAGGAGGACCTGAGTTCAAATTCAGCCTCAGACACTTGACACTTACTAGCTGTGTGACCCTGGGCAAGTCACTTAACCCCGATTGCCTAAAAAAAAAAAAAAGATTGTTGTGCAATCGTTAAAAAAAAAAAAAGGAAAAAGGAAAAATAAATTCATAGGAGAAAAACCCAAGAAAGGAATAAGTATAAAACCTATGGCTTCAGAAATCTATACACAAATGGGAAAATATGGGTACATACAAACTAGAGATTTGAATGCAAGGAGCAGAATATGGCATCAAAGTTATGTATAATAGAGACTTAGTGAGATAAAATCCATGAATTTATATGCCTTGGATCATTATACCTTATTTAAAAGAAACAGTATAATTTTTTTTTTTTTTTGCGGGTCAATGAAGGTTAAGTGACTTGCCCAGGGTCACACAGCTAGTAAGTATCAAGTGTCTGAGACCGGATTTGAACTCAGTTCCTTCTGAATCCAGGGCTGGTACTCTATCCATTGAGCCCCAAGAAACAGTATAATTTAAAATGTCATTGTATAGTAAGAAGATCTAATTGTTGCCTTTATATAAACTCTGGGAGGGAGTCTTTATCCCAACTCCTACCTGTACTGATGAGTAGGGTCCCTCAGAGTTAGTTTGGATAACTACATAACCCTCAGAATCTGAGGGATACCAATGATGGGGGCTTTGATATGGGAATGCTTTTCTGCTGCTATTGGCTCAAGCCCCAATTCTGGTGTTTTCTCCTTAATGTCAACCACCATTTACAATCCCCTATATCATGGATTTACCATCATGTCACTAACACTAATTAGCTATTACAGAGGGATATTTACTGAGAAGATATAGCAAAAACAGTGTCACAAAGGATTTCCCCACAACTGGGAATGTGCATTACTGCTATACCACCTCAGTCCTTGAGGACAGTGGGCTTAATTTAAAGTGGTTGCAACAAGACATTTGATCCACCAAGATCACTTTGCAATGCATCATAACTAATAGATGAAGTGGCTCCCTTGTTTGCAAAAGCTGGCATCCTGGTGTTGATCTACTTAGTCAAGCAGGTCGTTGGGGCTTCACTCATCACCGGGCTTAGGTGCCTGCCAAGTCTAGGATGGATTCCGGTTTCTGGACCTCTGGTGTTCCTCTGACATTTTGGAGTTAACATAATCATGGCTTAGTTTCATCTGTTTCCAATATCTTGACCCAAGAGAAAGAAAGGACAAACACAAAAAAGGAAAGAAACAGAGGCACATATTCAAGGCTACAGGCTAGGCTGCTGGAGGTCATTGCTGTTACTGCTGTCCTCACGGCTATGGTTACCACCACCACCACCACTACCACTAACAACAACAACAACAACAACTACTACTACTACTACTACTACTACTACTACTACTACTACCTTTCTTCCCACCTAGAGGCTTCTGACTGTTCCTTTTCTCTTCATGGCAGCCAGGGAGGAAGAAATAAAACCAAGGTTGAGACATGATTACCTTTTTGATTTCTTTTTTTGGGGGGAGGGGCAGAGCAATGAGGGTTAAGTGACTTGCCCAAGGTCATACAGCTAGTAAGTGTCAAGTGTCTGAGGCTGGATTTGAACTCAGGTCCTCCTGAATCCAGGGCCAGTGCTTTATCCACTGTGCTACCTAGCTGCCCCCATGATTACCTTTTTGTATGAACATGCTAGAACCACACGGGAAAGCAGACTGGAAACAATCATAAACTACCTGTACATGTTCCAATGTCTGCATGGGGGATTGCATCAGTTGAGCAAAATGCACATGCTAGGCTCCTATTGGCCCATCCCTTATACAAGTGACTAATAGGGAGCTGATACTCAAGGAAAGCACAGAGATATTAGGAGAGCATCTAGATGTTCATGATGAATTTAGATTATCTGGCCAAATTGAATGACATCCCGGCAAACTCAGTGAACTTGGGGATATGATAATTGAGTCACCCTGAGTAATCTTTTTTTTTTTAAACTCAGGGCATTGAGGGTTAAGTGACTTGTCCAGGGTCACACAGCTAGTAAATGTCAAGTGTCTGAGTCCGGATTTGAACTCAGGTCCTCCTGAATTCAGGGCTACCACTATCCACTGGGCTACCTAGCTGCCCCTCTTGCATTATTCTTGTGGAAGAGAGTAAGAAACATGGATTAGGTAAGAGATAGTACAGGGAAGTGGATCTGGACTTAGTTGAATGACTGCACTCAAAAAATAGTTATTAGTGGTTTGCTGTTAACTTGGAAGGAAGTTTCTAGGGAAGTACCTAGATTGATGCTTGACTCCTGGTTGTTTAATGTGTGTTTTTTCAAATCAATGAATTAGATAGAGATACAGATGGTGTGCTTAACACATTTCATATAAGACACAATTGGGAAGGACCCCTAAATGCATTTGGTGATAGCCAGGGTCCAAAAAGCTCTTGATAGACTAGAAGGTTGGGCTAAACTGAATAAGATGAAATTAAGTCAAAATAAATGTAAAGTCATACATTTGGGCTAAAAAGTCAACATTACAAGGATGAGATGGAAGAAAAATTGATTAGGTAGCAGTTGACATGTGTGTTTATCTCTCTTATGTCCTGTGGTACCACTCCCATTCTCTACAATTACTATCCATAATTCAATAGTGACTTCAGTGAGGTTTTTTTATACTGGCTTGGAGTCAGGAAGACCTGAAATCAAATCCTGCCTCAGACACTTACTAGCTGTGGGACCCTGGGCAAGTCAGTTAAACTGTATGTGTCATTAATCTCTATAAAATGGACATGAAAATAGCACCTACCTCATAGAGTCATTATGAAGATTGCATAAGATAAAATATGTGTAGAGTGCTTTGCAGTCCTCAAAGCACTAAATGAATGCTAATTGGTATTCTACTACCACCACCACCACAACATGGGGGGCCAGGAATGGAAAAATGGAGGTGCTCAAACCCTGAGTAGGGTTTCAAGCCTCAAATAGTATGAATTTTCCCCAGCAAAACATCAGCTATGGGAACTTAGTGGATAGTCTAAGTTCCTTCCTATAGCTGAAAAAGTCATCCTGGGGAAATTTTCCTTTTTTCCCTCAAGCCTCAGATTGAGCTGAGGTTTTACATTTCTGATATTTTCTTGTGTTTTTTTTTTGTTTTTTTTTTGTTGTTTTTGGAGTGATTTGCCCAGGGTCACACAGCTAGTAAGTGTTAAGTGTCTGAGGCTGGATTTGAACTCAGGTCCTCCCGAATCCAGGGCTGGTGCTTTATCTACTTTGCCACCTAGCTGCCCCCTGATATTTTCTTTAGAGGAATATATTTCTCTTTTCTATTTGTCTCCCTTCTTCCTTTCTACTCCTGTGGTTCGTGTTCATTCACTATACTCTAAATTTGGTTCCCTCTTGGGATTTTGGGTGCATTAGCTTAAAATCCACCTAGCTCTGCCTTTGAGCCCAGGTCTGGAGTTAGTCATTAGGCACTCAATGCTTTGAGCTATTTTTGCAGACTGGTAATAGAGTTAGATATGCTGTCTATATTTGGAAAGTAAGTAAGGAGGGTGAGGAGGAGCTGACTGCTCTGCTTATCACTAATGGAAACTGAAAAGTGGCTTTTCTTTTTGTCCTTGTTCAACGTACTTCCTTTTCTCAAGAACAACTTTGGCTGCTGAGTCATCTTTGTTCCTTTCCATAAAAAAGGATTGATGCTGGAACCTTCAGGGACACAAGCCTTGTGGA
This sequence comes from Dromiciops gliroides, assembly GCF_019393635.1. Lineage (NCBI taxonomy): Eukaryota > Metazoa > Chordata > Mammalia > Microbiotheria > Microbiotheriidae > Dromiciops > Dromiciops gliroides. The sequence goes on along the minus strand of NC_057863.1, from coordinate 626,561,309 downwards.
TGCTCTTCTATAACACATTTCACTGAATCTGTAGCAACACTTCCCCCCCCCCCAAAAACCCCCATCATCATCATCACCACAGATTAGTTGTTAATAGCATAAAAGCATCAAGGACAGATTGAATGACTCTTTCTAGGGCAATATTTGAACTCTATTGAGTTGTGGACCTTAGAAAAGAAGGTGCAGGAATGATTGGGATGGAAGAAAGCAATATTCACTTTAAAAACAATAGATTTGGGGCAGGTAGGTGACAGTGGATAGAGCACCAGCCCTGGATTCAGGAGGACCTGAGTTCAAATCCATACTCAGACACTTAACACTTACTAGCTGTGTGACCCTGAGCAAGTCACTTAACCCTCATTGTCCCACCAAAAAACCCTCAAAACCATCCAACCAAACCCCAATAGATTTGCATTGATATGTTTTGTTTTTACATCCCAAAGGTTTCTTCCTGTGTCTCTCCTCCTTTTCCTAGAGAACCATTCTTTATGACAAATATATATATATATATTTTGGTGAGGCAATTGGGGTTAAGTGACTTTCCCAGGGTCACACAGCTAGTGTTAAGTGTCTGAGGCTGGATTTGAACTCAGGTCCTCCTGAATCCAGGGCTAGTGCTCTATCCACTGTGCCACCTAGCTGCCCTATAACAAATATTTTTTAAGAAAATTGATAAGAGGAAGGAAAATACAGCAAAACTGATTAATACATCAGGAAAAAAATCAAACAAAACAACCAACCATGATGTCTATGCATGTTTCCACCTCTACAAAGGACCTACAGTAGGGCATGAGGGGAGAGACATTTTCATATATTGCTTCTTTGGGGCAACATTAACTTAAAAAAAATTTTTTTTCAGTCAACAGAAATCTGCCTTTTCTTCGACTTACTTTTTTTTCTAATTCCCCCTTTCCAGCCCTCCTCACCATACACCATTCACTAAATGAGGGTAGGGCTTTAAACAAGTGAGGTCCGGGTTGGTCAGAGAAGCAGTAGAGCTCATATAAAATTGGAAGTTGATGTAAATCACTGTTTTTCTAGAACAGTGGTTCTCAAAGTATGTCTGGGCATCCCTGAGCTACTTTTAGGGGCAGGTTGGTTGGGTGCAGTGAATAGAGTGTTGAGTCAGGAAGAACTGAGTTAAAATCTGGCCCCAGATATTTACTTAGCTGTGTGACCCTGGGCAAGTCAATTCACCTCGGTCTACCTCAGTTTCCTCAACTGTAAAGTGGGGGTGATTATAGTACCTATCTCCCAGAGTTGTTGTGAGGATCAAATGAGATAATCTCTGTAAAGGCACGTAGTAGGTGCTTAACAAGTGTTTATTCTCTTCCTTCCTCTTTCAAGGAGTCCTCAAGGTCAAAGCTATTTTTGTAATATTACTAAGATGGTTTAATTTCTAATATGGTAAACGATGATTATTATAACCCATATAAACAAAAGCTCTTTGGGGAGGGGTTCTCACTAGTTTTTTTTTTGTTTTTGTTTTTTGTTTTGTTTTTTGTGAGGCAATGAGGGTTAAGTGACTTGCCCAGGGTCACACAGTTAGTATCAGGTGTTGGAGGTCAGACTTGAACTCAGGTCCTCCTGAATTCAGGGCCAGTGCTTTATCCACTGAGCCACCTAGCTGCCCCCTATATATGGATCTTGAGGGAAGAAATACATTCCTCACTAGTTTAGTAGGTCTGTGATCCCATTAGTGTGGGTAGCCTATCCATCAGTATGAATCACACCCTGTCGATGCCTTCTCTCTTGCTTTTCAGTTGTTTCAATAATGTTGGACTCTATAAGTGTGTTTTCCCCATGACACTCAGTGGTCTGTCCTCACTGATCCAACTTCCAGTTATGGGGGACAATAAAGAATTATTGAGACATCTTAGCAAAATGAAGTCTCTGTCCTTCAACCAGAGAGCAATATGCATGTCCTTCCCCATGTGTCCCACAACACATGCTGCATGGGATCTCCTTCAGTGCTGGGCCCAGAATCAGAAGAACCCTGGATAAGTCATTCAACCTCAGTTGCCTCACTTTCCTCAACTGTGAAATGGGGATAATAGCAGCACCTCCATCACAGCATTTTTATAAGGATCAAATGAGATTTGTTTTTTGTGGGGCAATGAAGGTTAAGTGACTTGCCCAGGGTCACACAACTAGTAAATGTCAAGCATCTGAGGCCGGGGCAGCTAGGTAGTACAGTGGATAAAGCACTGGCCCTGGATTCAGGGGGACCTGAGTTCAAAGCCAGTCTCAGACACTTGAGATTTACGAGCTATGTGACCCTGGGCGAGTCACTTAACTCTCATTGCCCCGAGGTGGGGGGAAGTGTCTGTGCTTTGCACAGTGTCTGGTATTCAGTAGGCACCCTATAAATGCTCATTTTCTTCCCCTTCCCTCTATTTGGTTAGGCCCAGCCAATCTTCCTGATTTGATCCTAGGTATCATGCCCACTTCCTCACATAGTCACAGAGTGTTTGAGTGGTAGAGCCCACAGATGTGGGCTCTATTTTTATTGCATATGTGAATAGGTTGCTATGGAGATGCGGGCATATCCGTTCCATTTCATGTCCATTGTTTCGTCTTCCAGATTCATCAACAAAAATTCTTGAAGTATATGGGTGAGCCCCAAGGACACACAAATACATACAGATTTAATAGGTCTTCTCCCCTGTCACTGAATTCAGGATGATGCCAAATTTTCACTGGGTTCTTCCAAGTCCAAGTTCATGATTCCCAACCCTTTCCTTGTGCTGGACAAGTATCTGCCTTGGTTTGGCTCGTCTATGTTACCCTGTTCTTTGTACACCTGGTCCTTGGAGGAAAAAAGAAGGTGACAATTTGAAACTTGTTTTGACTTAGCATTGCCTGTTGACCAATGTATCGCTACAAAAGCAGCCTACGCAGTCCTATTAAAATAAACTGGGGAGTGGAGGAAGTGTATTTAAATGATATAAACAGGACTTCAGAATGCCCTACGACAGATGTTCCCGGAGACAGGAGATGAAAACAGGGCATGCAATCGCAACAGCAGCATGTTTGGTGAGTCTGCAATGGAAAAGGGATGCAGAGTGTTGATGGCATAGGAATATCTTGGTTGGCCAAAAATGCACTACTTGTTTTTTGCTCTTGTTTTGCTCATGTCTGGGTCCCTAAAGATTTGAGGAGGAGGAAGGGTGTTTGTTTGTTTTTTAGGTGGCAAGGAGGAACAAGAAGAAGAAATTCCTGCTGGTGAACACCTCCAAAAGACAGGTATCATGCCTTAGGGGAAAGCCTAGGAGGGAGGAAATCCATAAGATGGAAGACTTCATCTTTCTGGGCCATGGAAACTCTTGGAGGAAGGAGGTGGAAGAACTGGGCTCTTCAATGGGCCAGGCCATTATCCTGGCTTGGAATGTCTCAGGGAGATCTCAGCTGAGAATTAGAAAGCAATCCAGGCCTCTCAAAGAAGTCAGTATATGGTTATGTAATTGAAGGAAGGTAGGATGGAAAAAGTGGTTGGAAAATTAGAGTAGCATGACTTAGGGGGCAAAAAGCAAGAATTGGGGTGGGGGGAGCAGTTCATTTTACATAGTCCAGGCTTAGGCTGGTAGAACATCTCTGGGTCACTTTGCTGCTCCAGGAATTGTCCTATGGCATTATTTGGAGGGTTTTTGGAGTGATCATGTCATGAGTCCTGAGAGCTTACTGCCTTTCCTCTGCCATCTTGGCTCTGCCCCAGAAAACAGCATTAGATCTTTTCTTCTCTGGGTCACTTTGAAAGGATATTATTATATTATTGGATAGAATGCTGACCTCAAAGTCAGGAAGACCCAGGTTCAAATCCCACCTCTGATATCTACTGGACATATGACCCTGGGCAAGTCTCTTATTCTTTCAGTACTCTAGGCCCCAGCTTCTTAAACCATGGGTTGCAATCCCATATGGGGTAATTGAATGTGAGGGTCTCTGCAGCCTTGGTTCTCAACACACAACACGTGCACTTTGTGCACACCGTCATGGGGTGGCATAAAAATTTCTTGGGTGAGAATGGGTTGTGAGTTGAAAAAGTTTAAGGAGCCCTGCTCCAGGCAACACTATAAGTTACAGAGAAGATGCCAGCCTCCACTGATGATGCCAACTGTTCTCATTTGGGAATTTTCTCTAGCAATGGAATCACAGGTCCAGGTCTTATCTCCTTTGTGTTTAAGGTACCCAGAAGACCTCTTCCCTTCCTCTGTACATCCTGGTGGTGTTCAATTCAGCAAGCATTTATTAAGCACCTCATGTGGGAGCGGAACTGTTCTAGATATTCAGAACACAAAGACAAAAATGATAGCCGACCCACGCCCCTCTCCTCAACCAAGAGCTTAGAGGTGACAATTGGTGGTCAAGTTGCTGGATAGTTTTGCATTCTGGATAAATGAGATGTTTCTAAGGATCCTCTTCATTGGACACTGAAGGGTAAACCTTCTAGCAGGCAGCTAGATGGCTCCATAGATAGCGCATAGAGCTCTGGGCCTGGAGATGGGAAGACTAGAGTTCAAATCTAACCTCAGACACGTACTAGCTGTGTGACCCTGGGCAAGTCACTTAACCTCTGGCTCAATTTCCTCAACTGTAAAATGAAATCTTACATATTCTCTTGAGTCAGACTGTTCCTTCTAGATAGACAACCGTAAACTTGCCTGGTTGTATAACTTGGACAACTGTGGCATATCTCCTCTCCTTCTGCCCTCTCAATCTCTTTGCCTCGGAGCTGGAGAGAGACCAGGAAAGAACAAATACAGCTTTCTCATCTTTTGTACCATGCTGTGATAAAATGACACACTTATCAAAGCAGCCTTGTTGGATATTTGACACAGGCACCATAAAAACACAGGTGTGACCTTCAAAACATCCTTGATCAGTTAGCAATAGGAATGGATAACAGAGTGGGGAAGTTCAGTTGAGACAAGTGCAAGAGGAGCACTCTGACAGAAAAAGTTATAATTTAGACAGTTGGAGGAGGTAGAATGATCATGTTCAAGATTTAGTGGAAGCTAGGTGGTATAGTCAATAAAGTGCTGGGCCTAGAGTCAGGAAGACACATTTTCCTGAGTTCACATCCAGCCTCAGACACTTACTAGCTGTGTGGCCCTGGGCAAGTCACTTCACCTTGCCTGTCTCAGTTTCCTCATCTGTAAAATGAATTGGGGAAGGAAATGGCAAATCACTCCAGTATCTGTGCCAAGAAAACGCCAAGTGGGGTCAGAGAGAGTCAGACATGAATGAAAACAACTGAACAACAACAAAAGGCTTCTCTTTGTTATTTCCTATTTATCCTGTATAATGCTTGTTTGAACACGAATGGTATTCTTCATTAAATTGCGAGCTCTTCCAAGGCAAGGATTGTCTTGGCTTTCTTTGTGTCCCCAGTGCTTAGTGCATTGCTTGGCACATAGTAGGCACTTAATAAGTCCTTATTGACTGACTGATAAGAACACCCCACACCCTTCTAGTCATCTAGGTTTCCAACCTTGTAGTCATCCTGAACTCCTCATTCTTACTCACTCCAAACAACCAATGTTGCCAAATTTCATTTCTGCTTCACGTCTCCGGTGTCCATCCCCTTTTCTCTACTTCACCTCTCTCACAAATCACCATTTTCTTGGATTATTGCAATAGTTTTCTTCTTCTCTTCCTCTTTCTTCTTCTCTTCTTCTTCCTCTCCTCCTCCTCCTCTTCCTTCTTTTTATCCTCCTCCTTCTTCTCTTTTTCCTCCTCCATCTTCTCTTTCTTCTCCTCCTCTTTTTCTTCCTCATCCTTCTCCTCCTCCTCCTGGTTCTGTGGATGACTCAGGCTGATTGTCACTAAGGCCCATGTTCCTTTGGTATCTTCTGCCCCCTTCCACAGCTGGAGTATCAGGCTGGAAAGGGGTGATTTTTGGCTCAAACCCTCCCACATGTCCCAGAAGAGGTGTCCCTTGGGCCACTTAGATACCTGAAGGTAGTTTTCCTACCTCCCCTTCTCTCTGGTCCCAAGGAAATACCTATCTACAGCTTTCTCTTCATCTGGATCTTGACCCAGATTATCCTCAAACAGGCATCAAATGGCCATTGATGACTGGGTATGGCCCTTTCTTGGACACTGCTTCCTATATTCTCTCTTGCTTTTGACTCTCCCATCCCCCCTTCATGAAAGAGTCGGATTAATGCCCATATGGACAGTAGGTGGTTGGGGAGGATCATCTTTGCAGGGCCCTGATCATTCTTCAGGGTAATTTTGTAGACTCAGATTACCCAGACTTTTTTTTTTTTTTTTTTTTTAGTGAGGCAATTGGGGTTAAGTGACTTGCCCAGGGTCACACAGCTAGTAAGTGTTAAGTGTCTGAGGCTGGATTTGAACTCAGGTACTCCTGACTCCAGGACCAGTGCTCTATCCACTGCGCCACCTAGCTGCCCCTTACCCAGACTTTTAACTACTTGGCATGGGTGGCTGGCTCTCAAACAGCCCACCAGCCCGCATTTTCCTGGCTATCAAGGTAGGGAAGGACCAGGCCTCTCCATTTCCTTACAATAAGGCTAATTTCTCTTGAAAGGCAATAAAGCTGTCCTGGGATTTTATTGGTCTCTGCCTCCCTTGGTGCAACTTCCTGATCATCTAAGGCAAAATGAACAAATGAATGAATGAATAAAATTCCACCCATTGGGTCCCTCCAACTTGGTGGATTACCAAAGACCATACAAATAACCATACTCCCTCATGTTGACCAGATAAATGCATTTCTATATGGTGGGGGGCTTGTGCCACTGTATCCTTCCTTCTTTCATATTCTTGCTCTGTAAGCAAGGAACAGCTAGGTGGCCAGCAGCTCTGAACCTGGAGTCAGGAAGAACTGAGATCAAATGTGGACTTGGACACTTACTATCTGTATGACCCTGGGCAAGTCACTTAACTCCTATTTTTACCTTAGTTTTCTCATCTGTAAAATGTGGATGATAATAATAGTGCCCATTTCCCAGGGTTGTGGGGGGATCAAATGAGATAATGATTGTGAAGCATTTAGCACAGTGCCTGGTATATAGTAAGAGCTATAGAAATGTTAGCTACTGCTATTATTATTATTATTACTATTTTTATTATTATTAATTTTTTTGCAGGGCAATGAGGGTTAAGTGACTTGCCCATGGTCACACAGCTAGTAAGTGTCAAGTGTCTGAGGCTGGATTTGAACTCAAGTCCTCCTGAATCCAGGGCTGGTGCTTTATCCACTGCGCCACCTAGCTGTCCCCTACTATTATTATTTAAGGGCAAGTAAACCCCCTTTTGTTAACTGATGATTTTTGAGTGCCTCATTTGGACCCAGAATCAAACCCAAATTAAGAATCCTGAAATTAGACCCGTCCCTAACACAAAGTTTCTCAATGGGACCTCAGTAGGTGGCTGGAATTCCTGGCGGGGACCTTGAAAGCCATGCCATTTCTCATTCTCCTCAATGCCCTTTCTTTTTTTTTTTTTGGTGAGGCAACTGGGGTTAAGTGACTTGTCCAGGGTCACACAGCTAGTAAGTGTCAAATGTCTGAGGCCGGATTTGAACTCAGGTCCTCCTGACTCCAGGGCTGGTGCTCTATCCACTGTGCCACCTAGCTGCCCCTCATGGACAACTTTAGCAGTTTGTCAAAGCCTATGGAATCATGTCATCAAATGAATAAAATGTAATACAAACAGTTACAAAGGAAACCAGTCATATTAAAATATAGGTATCTAAATGCTAACAAAAAAAGTTAATTGACCCCAGGTTAAGAATCTCCCTTCTGGCAGGGCAGCTGCTAGTGGATAGAATGCCAGACCTAAGTTCAAATTCTGGCCTCAGGTACATCCTAATTGTATGACCCTGGGCAAGTCACTTACCATCTGCTTGCCTCAGTTTCCTCATCTGTAAAATAGAGGTAATAATAGCATCTACCTCCCCGGGTTGTTGTGAAGATCAAATGAGGTTATAATTGGAAAATGCTTAGCACAATGCCTGGCACATAGTAAGCCTTGGAAATGTTGTCATCATCGTCACCACCACCACCATCATCATTCTAGCCCCTCTGATCAGATTTATCTTGATGGGGGAGCCATGTTCCAAAAATAGTTTTTTTCTTTCTTTTTTTTTTTTTTTTTGCAGGGCAATGAGGGTTAAGTGACTTGCCCAGGGTCACACAGCTAGTGTCAAGTGTCTGAGGGTAGATTTGAACTCAGGTCCTCCTGAATCCAGGGCTGGTGCTTTATCCACTGCACCACCTAGCTGTCCCCTAAAAATATTTCTTATACCTTGGCTATTATTGATGTTTTCTGATTTTCATGTATTTCTACATTCCTATATTTTAGGATTACAATGATTTTTTGCTAATGTGCCCTATCTGTGATATTTATTTTTGTGGAGAGTTCCTTCCCCTTCAACATTACAATCTATCTATGATTTAATAGACAAAGCCTATAGGAGTTATTTGAGGTAAAATAGTGGTTAGGTACCCAATGCAGGGACACACCCATAAATTGTCAGAAATAGGGTCTGCACACAAGTCTTCTTGACTCCAAGCCCAGAACTCTATCTACTGTACCATGATGCTTCTGAAATGATTTAAATATTTAATCATGAAGTGTTATCGATGGCCACTTGTCTGGTCTTGTCCAGGAAAAGGATTTGAGTCTTGGAGAATCCCACACTCATCCTAATAGGCTATGTAGGGTAGACTGAACTTAGTAAGTAATGTAAGGGCCAAATTTAGTATGGGGAGGGTTAATTGGGCAGCTCACTGTAATATTGGGATAAGAAAGGAGATTAACAGCCTCTTTAAAAAACAAAACAAAACAGGTTTTATTAATGGGAACAAATTTAAAACCCAAGTGAGATTAATAGAGATAGGGACAATGAGAAAGAGAATAGGGGAAGATCCCAGCTAACTCCAAAGAGCTAGCTTCACCTCAACAACACAAACTCACCACCACCCAGAATCTGCAGTTCCAAAGAGAACCAGCTGTGCAGTGTTCCCCAGGCTCAGTCCAAAGATCCGCCAGACCAGTATCTCTCTCTTTCTTTTGCTCTCGCAAGAGTGAGAGTCTCTTCCCTGGCTACCTCCTCAAAAGCCCCCTCTCCCACAGGAAACAGGACTGTCAACACACATAGCCTCAAGCTAATTGGCTAGCAGCCCTGATTGACAGAACTAACAAGAGGCTCTACAGAAATGAGTTCTGGATGCCAAAGACCTGTCCTCACTAGACTTCTTGTCATGGTGGGGCTTCCCTACAGTATCTCTCCAGCAGGGGCGGCATTCCAATTCTCACAGTAATGTTGCTGGTTTCTGGAGTCAAGCACCCATTATAATGCAACTCTGGCTCTCTCTACGGGCAATGCCTTCTTGTTGTCAAGGGGCACTTTTTTTTTGGATCTATCCAATCTAAATGAGCTTGTGGCTTCTACCCATATGTGAAATCCCACCTCCTTTAAATTTTTCTTTTTTTTGGCGGGGCAATGGGGGTTAAGTGACTTGCCCAGGGTCACACAGCCAGTAAATGTCAAGTGTCTGAGGCTGGATTTGAACTCAGGTACTCCTGAATCCAAGGCCAGTGCTTTATCCACTGCACCACCTAGCTGCCCCCTCCTTTAAAATTTTGCTTTATTTCAGTGAGTACTAGTCATATGATCTTGGCACAAAGGAATTATCATGCCAGGGAAGCAATTGCCCATTCTTTAAAAAAAATTTATTTTTTTCAAGTACCCATTCTTTTATTTTATTTATTTATTAATTTTTTTTAAAGTGAGGCAATTGGGGTTAAGTGACTTGCCCAAGGTCACACAGCTAGTAAGTGTTAAGTGTCTGAGGCCGAATTTGAACTCAGGTACTCCTGACTCCAGGGCCGGTGCTCTATCCACTGCGCCACCTAGCTGCCCCTCAAGTACCCATTCTTGACTATGGTATACAATTGTTTTAAAAAACAGAATCAGAGTGAGGTGCATTGGGATGGGGGAAGCATGAATTTGGAGCCAGAGGACCTGTGTTCAAATCCCAGCTTTGCTACTTGTAGCCTGGGTGACCTTGGGCAATTAATTTCTCTGATCCTTCCCTTGCTCATCTTTAAAATGAGAGGTTGGACTAGGTGATTTCTAGTGTCCCTTCCAGCTCTAAATCTATGATCCTATTATTTTTAATTAAAAAAAATTTTCTTCAGGGCAATGAAGGTTAAGTGACTTGCTCCGGGTCTCACAGCTATTAAGAAGTATCAAGTGTTTGAGGTCAGATTTGAACTCAGGTCCTCCTGAATTGAGGGCCAGTGCTTTATCCAATGTGCCACCTAGCTGCCCCCACTGGTATTAACTGTTAAAGATGAAGATTTTATCCTTTGCCATCTCCGTTGTCTAGTCACTAGCTAATATGCCTTTGAGTGGTGCAGTGGATAGAGCAACTGGCCTGGAGTCAGGAAGACTTGAGTTCAGATCTTGCCTCAAACACTTACTGGCTGTGTTACCCCGTTTGCCTCACTTTCCCCATCTGTAAAATGGGCATAATCATAGCACCAACCTCGAAGGGTTGTTTCGAAGGGCAGAGGTGATAATAATTGTAAAGCGCTAGGCGCATAGATAGTAAGCGCTTAGTTATTATTATTAGCCAGCCCGTCATGGAGCAAGATAAGTGTACTCAGCAGCTGGGCTTGGTAAGAATTGTAGATGACTATAGATTTAAAGCTTGAAGGATACCTGAAATGTGATCTCTCCCAACCTCCTCATTTCACAGGGGCCTTGCTTGGCCTTCGCGTTATAGCCTTATGCCCACAGCTGCCCCTCCCTCCCTCCTTCCACTCCTCCCCAGTCAAATGGTCCCTTCACTTAGCCATGGCTGAGTGCAGCAGGGTGGGAGAGGCAGGGACAGAAAGAGAAGGATGCTACGTCTATATCAGAACACTTAAAAGAATACAGTCTGCCTAGAAATGGCAGCCCCTGGCAACCAGAATGTTTTTGACACTAATGAAAATGTAGAATGAGTTGCCATTCTGACCCAGGGAAGAACCAATCAGTGAGATAATTGAGGCCAGGGAATGGATTATCTCTGTGTTCAAGAGCAAATTAACCCTTATTTAAAATTAGCTAGGATGACAGACAATGTAAATAGAATGTAAATTTCTGGAGAACTGGAATGATTTCATTTTTGTTTTTGTATTCTCAGTGCTTATACCAGTCCCTGATACATAGTAGGAATTTAATGAATGTTTGTTGAATTGACAAGTCACTCTTAGAAGTACTTCCTCAGGGGCAGCTAGGTGGCGCAGTGGATAGAGCATTGACCCTGGAGTCAGGAGGACCTGAGTTAAAATTTGGCCTCAGATACTTAACATTTAGTAGCTGTATGACCCTGGGAAAGTCACTTAACCACAATTGCCTCACCAAAAAAAAGAAGTACTTCCCCACTTTTTGTTTTTTCCTCTTTAATAAGCCACTGAGTATGGGATTCCACAAGCAGTTTCTTCAGATGACTTTTTTTTTCCTAAGGTGAGTTGGCAAAAGAATTAATTTTACCTTGAACAGAGATAAGATGGCCAAACCATGTCATTTGCTTTGTACATAGCTAAGAGGACTATTGTTCCATAAATACAGTTGGACTATTCATTTCAAGAGATTCTTAGAGAGGTGGCACCGTGCACAGAGAATATTTTATTTGAGAAGCACCAGAAGTTACCATATATTCTCCTAAAATCTCTTTCTCCTTGTTGGGGGGTGGGTGGATATGTCTGTGAACTTATTTATTTGTTTATTTTTTGGTGAGGCAACTCAGGTTAAGTGACTTGCCCAGGGTCACACAGCTAGTAAGTGTCAAGTGGCTGAGGCTGGATTTGAACTCAGGTACTCCTGAATCCAGGGCCGATGCTCTAGCCACTGTGCCATCTAGCTGCCCCTGTGAAATTATTTTAAAAAATATAGTGAAAACTAGGGGCAGCTAGGTGGTGCAGTGGATAAAACACCAGCCCTGGATTCAGGATGACCTGGGTTCAAATCCGACCTCAGCCACTTGACACTTACTAGCTCTGTGAACCTGGGCAAGTCACTTAACCCCAATTGCCTCACACACACAAAAAATATATATATATATATATATATAAAACTGACTTTCAAATGAACTGTTTTCCCTTTATGATCCTTTAAATCCTATTTTATGTATTTAAAAACACTATTTTGAGCAGGGTTTTATGGGCTTCACCAGATTGCCAGAGGGGTCCATGACACCAAAAAGTTTCAGAACCCTTGATTTCTTTTTTTGTCCCCCCCCCCCCCAGGGCAATGGGGGTTAAGTGACTTGCCCAAGGTCACACAGCCAGTAAGTGTCAAGTGTCTGAGGCCGGATTTGAACTCAGGAACTCCTGAATCCAGGGCTGGTGCTCCATCCACTGTGCCACCTAGCCGCCCCCTCCTTGATTTCTTTTTAAAAACAATATTTTATTTTTTTCAATTACACATAAAACAATTTTTAACATTTAAAAACTTTTTTTGAGTTCCAAATTCTCTCCTCTCCCTCTTCCCGCCCCCTCATTGAGAAAGCAAACAGTTTGATAAAGTAAGAACTCTGATCTGAGATATGATTCATTTCTTCCCCCTCAGAAAATTTCAAGGATTATCTATGTAAGTGGATTTGCAAGGATTAAGAAACACTTTGTTCCATGCTTGTTTGATTAGTTTGGGTATTACATAGTTCGGTGCAGGTGTCAACAGAAGGGAGGTCTATGGATGGAACAGTTGCCCACATTTGCATAAAATGTTCAAATATTTCATCTGCCCCCATACAGTCAAGTATCACCTGTATGGAGATGACGACTCCCCAGTCTATAATTTCTTCAAACCTGGCATTGCCTAATGCCTGCTGCACACCTGGCTATTCCTTTGGTACTTGTCAACACTTTTCCAAAACAGAACTCATCCTTTTCCTCACTCATCCTATCACTTCTGTTGAAGGATCTGTTAACCTCCCAGGGATCTGGGTGTATAATCTGAGAGTCATCATTGATTCTTCCTTTCCCCCTCACTTCCAATCAGTTGCTAAGCCTCATTGCTTTCCTTCCTTCTTTCCTTCCTTCCTTTCTTTTTCTTCCTTCTTTCCTTCCTTCCTTCCTCCCTCCCTCCTTTCTTTCTTTCTTTCTCTCTCCATATATATAGAAATTAATATATTTAAAATAGAAATATACATATATACACATGTGTATATATGTGTGTACACACACACACATATACGCATATATACATTTTCCACAGTTATTCTCTTTTCTCCTTTCAAAGTCACCACCCAAGTTTGGGCTCTCATTACCTCCCACATGGACAATTTTGTAATTGCCTCCTAATTGTTTTCCCTTCCATCATCCTCACCCCTCTCTGAATCCATCCTTCACACATCTGGCAAACTAGTTTCCCTAAGGTGCAGGTTTGACTATATTACTCCTCTGCTCAAACATCTTTAGTGTTCTCTATTGTCCTGCAGATAAACTACAAGCTCTTTACTCTGGAATTTGCAATCTTTTCCCTTTGGGTTCTAGACTGCCTCTTAAATCTTATTTCATCTCACTGTATCAATTCACCATCCAGTCAAACTGAGCTACTTGCTGTCATTTGAATTTGACCGATCATTTCTTATTTCCATATATTTGCGTAAGCCATCCCTCATGCCTGGAATGCAGTCCCTCTTCGTCTTTGACTTTCACAATGTATCTCTACCTTTAGGGCTCAGCTGTCTACCTCTTCCTCCATGAGGCTTTCCTGGAGCCACACTTCCTTCTGCTCAGTTCTACCACCTTATGTTTTTATAAAGCCTTTTATCTCATTCTATCCTTTCCCCTGCCCTATCAACTCCCTACCCTATAATATTACACATTACAAATGTGGAACTGGAAGGGATCTTAGCGATCATTGAATCCAACCCCTTCATTTCACAGATGGGGAAACTGAGGTACAGAGCAGATATGTTGTTTTTCAAGGATGCATGGCTAGGAAGTATCTGAGGCAGGATTTAAACCCAGCTCTTCTTGGCTCCAAGTCCAGTGTCCTATCCAATTTGCCATGTTGCCTGTATTCTTGTTGTTCGTCACCCACTCCTACCCTCCCAGAAAATGAGTTCCTTGTAGGCAAGGCCTAGTTAGTTTCCTCTTTGTATTCCTAGCATCTAACAGTGTCTTGCAATTAGAGATAGGATAGGGACTGGAATTTTGATTGCACTGTAAAGGGAATTCCCCGTTCCTCCCAGAGGCAGGAAGCTTCCTGCCAAGCAGAGCAGTTGGCACTTTCTGTACAACCTACAGTCTTACAGAGTTATCTACAGCACAAAGAGGCCACTCATGACTCAGCCAGGATCATCCCACCAGTACTTGTCAGAGGTGCATCCAATTCATTATATCACTGTAGGTGCATGTTTTTGAGCTGAATTGAATATAGAGATGAATGTCAATGCTGCTCACTTGTCATGGAATCCACAGAGGAGGAGAGAACCTAATTTATTCCATTTTGTATTTCTCAGCTTGAAATTAACTTCCCAGGGCAGCTAGGTGGTACAGTGGATAAAGCACCAGCCTGAATTCAGGAGGACCTGAGTTCAAATCCTGTCTGACACTTGACACTTATTAGCTGTGTGACCCTGGGCAAGTCACTTAACCCTCATTGCCCCGCCCCTCCCTTCAATAAATAAATAAATAAACTCCCCCATCCACATAGCTGAGGCTCTGGGTGGGTCACTGTGGATAGACAACTATGGCAACAGAGATTTAGAGCTTGAAGAAATCACAGAATCACAGACTAGAGAACTTGAAAGGACCTCAGTGGCATTCTAGCTCAACCCACATTCAAAAGGAATCCCCATAAACAAAAAACAAAACAAAACAAACAAAAAAAGGGGCAGCTAGGTGGCGCAGTGGATAGAGCACCGACCCTGGAGTCAGGAGTACCTGAGTTCAAATCCGGCCTCAGACACTTAACACTTACTAGCTGTGTGACCCTGGGCAAGTCACTTAACTCCAATTGCCTCACCAAAAAAAAACACCAAAAAACAAAACAAAAGGAATCCCCATTATACCATACCTGATGAGTGATCATCTGACCTCTTCTTTTTTTTTGCAATTATGTAAAACATTTACATTTTAGTCATTTTGTACAAGAAGACTTGAATAAAAGAAAAAATGAAAGAAAGTGAAAATAGCTTGCTTCAGTCTGTATTCAATCAATACCTATTCTTTCTCTGGAGGTAGATAGTATATGCTTCATCTTATGTCTTTTGGGGTTGTGTTGGATCATTGTATTGCTAAGAATCACAGTTCTTCATCATACAATATCGCTGTTACTGTATACAATGTTCTCCTGGTTCTGCTCACTTCACTGTGCATCAGTTCCTATCTTTCCAGGTTTTTCTCAAATCATCCTGCTTGTTAATTCTTATAGCATGATAATATTCTATTACAATCATACCACAGCTTTTTTAGCCATTTCCCAACTGATGGACATCCCTTTGATTTCTAGTTCTTAGCCACAACAAAAAGAGCTGCTATAAATATTTTTGTACAAATAGGTCCTTCTTCCCCTTTTTTAATGTCTTTGGGATATATTCCTAGCAGTGCATCCCACCTCTTCTTTTTTTTCTCATAAAAGTATTTTATTATTTTCCAGTTACATATAGAGATAGTTTTCAACATTTTTTTTTTTTGCAAGGCAGTGGGGGTTAAGTGACTTGCCCAGGGTCACACAGCTAGTAAGTGTCAAGTGTCTGAGGCCAGATTTGAACTCAGGTACTCCTGAATCCAGGGCCAGTGCTTTATCCACTGCGCCACCTAGCTGCCCCCTCAACATTTGTTTTTATTTGTTTGTTTGGGTTTTTTTTTGGCTGGGCAATGGGGGTTAAATGACTTGCCCAGGGTCACACAGCTGGTATCAACATTTGTTTTCATAAGATTTATAGTTTCAAATTTTTCTCCCTCCCTCCCCTCTCTCCTCCCTCCCCAAGACAGCAAGCAATCTGATATAGGTTATTTATGTACAATCACATTAAACATATTTCTGCATTAGTCATGCTGTGAAAGAAGAATCAGAGCAAAAAGGAAAAACAAAAAAGAAAAACAAAACCAAAAAAAATTGAAATAGTATAGCTCAATCTGCATCTTGATTCCATAGTTCTTTTTTTGGATTTGGAGGGAGCATTTTCTATCATGAGTCCTTTGGAACTATCTTGGACCATTGTATTGCTGAGAAGAGTCAAGTCTATCACAGTTGATCAACACACAATGTTGTTGATACTATGTACAATGTTCTCCTGGTTCTGCTCCTCTCAGTCAGCATCAGTTCATGTAAGTCCTTCCAGGTTTCTCTGAACTCCTCCTGCTCATCATTTCTTTCTTTTTTTTTTTGTGGGGCAATGAAGGTTAAGTGACTTGCCCAGGGTCACACAGCTAGTAAATGTCAAGTGTTTGAGGCTGGATTTGAACTCAGGTCTTCCTCAAATCCAGGGCCTGTGCTTTATCCTCTAAGCCACCTAGCTGCCCCCTGCTCATCCTTTCTTACAGCACAATAGTATTCCATTACATTCATGTACCACAACTTGTTCAGCCATTCCCCAATTGATGGGCATCCCCTCAATTTTCAATTCCTTGCTTCCACAAAAAGAGCAGCTATAAATATTTTTGTGCATGTGGGCCCTTTCCCCTTTTTTATGATCTCTTTGGGAAAAAGACCTAATAGTGGTATTGCTGGGTCAAAGGGTATGCACAGCTTTATAGCCCTTTGGGTGTAGTTCCAAACTGCTCTCCAGAATGGATCCAACCTCTTCTTGAAGACTTCCAATGACCTCCCAAGGCAGCTCATTCCACTTTGGGATGGCTCTAATTATGAGAGAATTTTTCCTGACATCAAGGCTCCATTGACTTTTTTGTATCATCACTCCTGTTCTTCCTTCTGGGATTAAGCAGATCTCTAAGGATCACTTAGTCCAAACTTTTCATTCTACAAAGGAGGAGACTGTCTAATTTGAGTTATATTATCTAACCACAACAGATGCATGCCAAACATGAGCATGGCAGTTGTTTTCAGGACACTGCTGAAGGGCTCTCTCAATTTCTGAAGACCCCATTTGCCAGATGCAAGGATACAGAAAATACCATTGTTCAGAAAGGTCTCCACATCCTGGTTCTCTTTGCCTTGGGGTGCTTTTCCTGTCCTGTGGATGCCCCGATTACAAAGCCTTCATTGTGTGGCTTTTCAAGGGAGTTTTGATAATGTTAGGATGTTCAGCAACCCCCCCCCCCATGGCTAATGAAGATGAAGATGCCTCCTGAGAAGACAAGTCAAACACCCATCTCATCCTTCCCAAGACAGACCAGATGAGAAGGGTGCATTGTGGTGATGGTGTTATTGTTAGAAATAGGATGTTACAAAGGGTAGAGCAAGAAAGGCTGGATAAATGGTTATTTATACTTTCTGGCTTTTTTTTTTTTGCAGGGCAATGAGGGTTAAGTGACTTGCCCAGGGTCACACAGCTAGTAATACTTTCTGGCTTTTTAAAAGAAAAGGTTTTACTCATTAGAGAAATGCAAATTAAAACAAGTCTGAGATACTACCTCACACCTATCACATTGGCTAACATGACAGAAAAGGAAATTGATAAATACTAGAAGGGATGTGGAAAAAATGGGACACTAATGCATCATTGGTGGTGTTGTGAACTGGTCCATTCTGGAGAATAATTTGGAACTATGCCCAAAGAGCTATAAAACTGTGAATAGCCTTTGACCCAGCAATAGTATGAATATCCCAAAGAGATAAAATAGTACTGGTATCCCAGAGAGATAAAAGAAAAGGGAAAAGGACCGATTTGTATAAAAATATTTATAGGAACTCTTTTTGTGGTATCAAAGAATTGGAAATTGAGGGGATGCCCATGGATTGGGGAATGGCTGGACAAGCTGTGCTATATGAATGTAATGGAATACTATTGTGCTATAAGAAATGAAGAGCAGGATGGTTTCAGAAAAACCTGGGAAGATTTATATGAATTGATCAAGAGTGAAGTAAGCTGAACGAGCAGGACATTGTAACAGTAATGTTGTAATGATGATTAACTATGAAAGACCTAGCTACTCTGATCAAGACAATGATCCAAAGGATCAATGAGGAAAAATGCTATCCCCTTTCAGAGAGAGAACTGATGAACTCTGAATGCAAAGTGAAGCATACTTTTTTATTTCTTCACTATTTTAATTTTTATTGTTTTATTTCATTTGTGTTTTCTTTTGCAATATGGCTAATATGGAAATGCATTTTGCATGATTTTGCATGTGTGATCCATATAAAATTGCTTGCCTTTTCAAAGAGGGGTAGTGACAGCGGGTGGGTGAGAGAATTTGGAACTCAGAATTTTAAGAAATTAATGTTACATTTTTTACATGCAATTGGGAAATATTTAATGAAATAAGTAAAAATAATTATTAGAAAAGAAGTGAAATAATTAGTAATAACTTTTCTTTTAAAAAGCCAGGAAGTATAAATAACCATTTACCCAGCCTGTCCTGTTTACCCTTTGCAACATCCCACTTGTAATAATAACACCATCACCACAATGCACCCTTCTCATCTGGTCTGTCTTTGGGAGGCTGAGATGGGTGTTTGACTTGTCTTCTCAGGAGGCATCTTCATCTTAATTAGCCATGAGGGGGTGTTGCTGAACATCCTAACATTATCAAAACTCCCTTGAAAAGCCACACAATGAAGGCTTTGTAATTGGGGCATCCACAGGATAGGGAAAGCACCCAAAACAAAAAGAATCAGGATATGGAGATCTTTCAGGATGGTATTTTCTGCATCACTGCATCTAGCAAATGGGGAGACTGAGGAAGTCCTTCAACAGTGCCTTGAAAATAACTGCCACTGCCTCTGGTTCTGATTTCAGACTCAGATGCACCATGGGGATGCTAGTTGCCCTGCTTTCTCTGCTCCTCACAGTCCACATTGAAGGGAATTCAGAGGGACCCCACTGGAGTTACTCAGGTAATGTTCATCCAATCCAAACCTCTCTCCACTCCTTCTCATAGGAGCCAAATAGTTGGAGGGTCTTTCAGTGCAGAAAACCCAGACAAGTTTTCATTCAGGGCTTTGGGGTGAGTCAATTAATCAACCAGCATTTATTAAGCACCTACTATTTGTCAGGCACTGTCCTAAGCACTGGGGACACAAAGAAAGGCAAAAACACTCCTTGCCCTCAAGGAGACAAGACTTAAATTTAAAGAGGGAGATGATGTGTAAATAACTGGGAACAGACAAGATAAATACAGAGTAGATAAAGGCAATATGAAAGGGGAAGGCATTAGCAGCAGAGCCAGAAAGGTCTGGAAAGAATGTAGAATTTGAGCTGAGTCTTTAAGTAAGCCTTGAAAACCAAAAGGTAGGGGGCATTGTGGATAGACTGCTAAACCTGGAGTCAGGAGGACCTGAGTTCAAATCTGACTTCAGACACTTACAAGCTATATGACCCTGGGCAAGTCACTTCACCCTATTTGCCTCAGTTTCCTCATGTGTAAAATGAGCTGGCAGAGGAAATGGCAAACCCCTGCAGGATCTCTGCCAAGGAAATCCCCAATGGGGTCACAAAGAGCTGGATATGATGGAAACAACTGAACAACAACAAAAGAAGTGCAGGGGCAGAGAATTGCAGGCATGGGGGACAGCTAGTACAGAGGCTTGGAGACAGGAGATCATATTCCAAGTCACGGAATCAAAGAGAGCGAGAGCGAGAGCGAGAGCGAGAGCGAGAGAGCGAGAGAGCGAGAGAGCGAGAGAGCGAGAGAGAGAAAGAGAGAGAGAGAGAGAGAGAGAGAGAGAGAGAGAGAGAGAGAGTTAGGAAGGAGCTAGATTATGCAGAACATGCATATGTTTTTGTTTGTTTGTTTATTTTTTGGTGGGGCCATTGGGGTTAAGTGACTTGCCCAGGGTCACACAGCTAGTAAGTGTCAAGTGTCTGAGGCTGGATTTGAACTCAGGTCCTCCTGACTCCAGGGCACATGCATATGTTTTTATAGACTTTATCCTGGAGGCAATAGAAAACTATAGGTTCTCACTGAGCAGGGGCGGTGCCATATCCCCTCCACAGGAAGAAACCACGGATGGTTCATTAGTTCATATAACTTCTTCACTCAGATCTTGGCCATTTTCAGGTCTGGCCAAAGACTGTTCTTCAGCATGTAGTTGAATGTAACTTTCTCAAGGGCCCATACTTTTGTTTTTCTCTCTGTGTCTCATCTCCAGTGCCTAGTACAGTGCCTGGTACATAGTAGGTGCTTAATAAATGAATGAAAAGCATTTATTAATAGCTTATTATGTGTAAAGGAGTAGAGACACAGAGAAGCTAACCAGCCAGTTGTTTTCAAGAAGCTTGTATTCTAATAGGGAGAGATAACACATAGAAGGGAATGGTAGCTAGCAGAGGGCATCTACTGCTCTCTTTCATGCTGCCCCTTTTGTTCTTGTTGAATCATTTTTCAGTTGTGTTCAACTCTTCATTTGGCGTTTTCTTGGCAAAGACACTGAAGCGGTTTTCTGTTTCCTTCTCCAGCTCATTTTACAGATGGGAAAACTGAGGCAAACAGGGTGACGTGACTTGCCCAGGGTCTTGCATCTAGTAAGTGTCTGAAGCCAGATTTGAACTCAGGAAGTATGTGAAGTTTGGTATGCCTCTGGGATACTGATTCCTCTTATTAGGAGGTTATCAGGGTCAGAATGAGGTCCTTCAGGGAATGCCAGGCTGTGATTGTGGGTCATTCTTCAGAGAAGCAAGAAGGTGTAGTGAATAGAATGTTGGAACTAGAATCAAGAAGGAAGGAAACAAGCATTTATGTGGCACTTATTATTTGTTAGACACTAAGTCCTTTATGGATATTATCTCATTTGATCCCCGTAACAACCTTGTGAAGTAGATTCTGTTACTATCCCCATTTTACATTGGAGGAAACTGAGTCAGACAGAGGTGAAATGACTTGCGTGGGGTCACATAGCTAAGAAGTGTCTGAGGCTGAATTTGAATTCATATCTTCCTGACTCCAGGACCAGCTCTCTATTCACTGGACCAGCCTCAATTGTGTATAGATACCAGTAGTTTTGATAAGGGTAGGGGAAGCATGGGCAGCTAGGTGGTACAGTGGATAGAGTGCATGGCCTGGGGTTAGGAAGACACATCTCCTTGAGTTCAAATCCATCCTCAGACACTGAGCAGCTATGTGACCCTGGGCAAGTCACTTTACCCTGTTTGCCTCAGTTTCCTCATCTGTAAAATGAGCCGGAGAAGGATATGGCAAACCACTGCAGTATCTCAGTCAAGAAAACTCCAAATGGGGTCACAAAGAGTTGGACATGACTGAAAGACAACTTAACAACGATAACAAAAGGGACAGCATAGAGCCTTCTCTTGGTGCCCTCCCAACCTGGTCCAGCTCTTATCACAGCTTTGGTTTTATTTTCGTCCTTTCCCACCTAGCAGAAATTGCAAGAGATAAAGATGGTTGGGCCAAGGACTTTCCAAAATGTGGAGGATCGCACCAGTCTCCCATCAACATCCAGACAAAAAGTATATCGGTGAACAAACATCTTAAGCCTCTAGAACTGAATTACTACAGCTTTCAAGAAGGAGAATTCCTCCTGGTCAACAATGGCCACACAGGTAAGAGAACAGAAGCTTGGTAGGGGCAAGGGTCCCCAAATGGGCTGAATATTGTACCAAAATACTAGATAGGTCTTCTGGACAGAGGAGCAGAAACTCCGAAAATGGCGTGTCAGCACTCCACAACAATAACACACGTGGTAGGAAATATCTGCTTGTTTGCAATTTTGGCTCCTCTGCTAGCACAAAAGTGAAGATCTAGTTAAGGACACATATAACCTATTATTAATACATATACTCAGATTGCTTGCTGTCTCGGGGAAGGGGTAGGGGAGGCAGAAAAATTTGGAACTCAAAATCTTATTAAGAAAAGGAGGGGGGGAGGCACAGCTTGGTGGCGCAGTGGATAGAGCACCAGCCCTGGATTCAGGAGAACCTGAGTTCAAATCTGTCCTCAGACACTTAACACTTACTAGCTGTGTGACCCTGGGCAAGTCACTTAACCCCAATTGCCCTGCCAAAACAAAACAAAACAAAACAAAACAAAACAAAACAAAATAAAACAAACGAGGGGGCAGCTAGGTGGCGCAGTGGATAGAGCACCAGCCCTGGATTCAGGAGAACCTGAGTTCAAATCTGTCCTCAGACACTTAACACTTACTAGCTGTGTGACCCTGGGCAAGTCACTTAACCCCAATTGCCCTGCCAAAACAAAACAAAACAAACGAGGGGGCAGCTAGGTGGCGCAGTGGATAGAGCACTGACCCTGAATTCAGGAGTACCTGAGTTCAAATCTGGCCTCAGACACTTGACACTAGCTGTGTGACCCTGGGCAAGTCACTTAACCCTATTGCCCCACCCCACCCCCAAAAGAAAAGAAAAGAAAAGAAAATGAATGTTGTAATTGGAAAAAATAAAATACTATTTACTTAAAAAAAATCTAGCTAAGGAATTTTGATGAATTCAGTGCAATATCTGAGTTAGCCACCAGGATGGGGATTGAACAGCTGTTCCTCTCTGAGGCTGCCGAGGGTAATGCCAATAGTGTCCAATAGAGGGCACTCAAGCCTGAAAACATCTGAGCTACTCAGGTTCCCCTTTTGTGATTGGTTCAAAAGCTGTTTTTAACCCCTCGATGTACTGTTTAGACTAGATAAGGTATTAATACAATTTTTGTTTTGTTTTATTTGTTTGTTTTGCGGGGCAATGAGGGTTAAGTGACTTGCCCAGGGTCACACAGTTAGTGTCAAGTGTCTGGGGTAGGATTTGAACTCAGGTCCTCCTGAATCCAAGGCCGGTGCTTTATTCACTGTGCCACCTAGCTGTTCCATTAATACAATTTTAGAGTATGGAATTTTCATTTATATTTTTGTCTCTGTTCTGCCCCTCCCCCATAAATGCTTTGGGGTACTTCACCCAGAAGCCATAGATTTAGACACAAGGTACATGATCACAGAAAGTTTATTAGAGAACAAAGAACAAAAGGAAAAGGGAAATAATGGGAGAAACCCACTCTTCCCTCCAGGCAAAGATAGTCCTCACAATCTCTCCCTATCACACCTGATACTCATAAAAGAATGGCTAAGAATTGTTCACTTGCCTTTCTTTAGAAGAAAATCATGTGAGTAAGGACACACGTGGTCAGGGCAGCTCATGCCTCTGGTGCTTCAGGGGGCTGACACCTCTTTTTTCTTGTTGCATCACCTCCTGGGCACAGCTCTTCTGCTGGGCTCGTGATCCCTTTGGGCTTGCTCCTCTCTGTGGCTTAAGTACCAAAATGTTGGAGATAATTCTCTCTTGTTGTTTCTACTTTGTTCCTGACACTGGGGTGATGTCATGACTTGCAGTGAATTGGATTGAAGTAAGGGAGGGCTGTGCAAGGTCACCAGCCTCACTCTGTCCTCCAGAACCATCTGATTCCAGTGGCAAGATATAGATCAGGACATACTGGAGATGGCCCCAGATGTTTAAGGCAATTGGGGTTAAGTGACTTGTCCAGGGTCACACAGCTAGTAAGTGTCTGAGCAGAGTTGAACTCAGGTCCTTCCAACTAAAGGGCCAGTGCTTTATCCACTGCACCACCTAGCTGCCCCAATTCTCTCTCTCTTTTTTTTCACTCTTTTTTGGTTTGGTTTTTTGTAGGGCAATGGGGGCTAAGTGACTTGCCCAGGGTCACACAGCTAGTAAGTGCCAAATGTCTGAGGCTGGATTTGAACTCAGGTCCTCCTGAATCCAGGGCTGGTGCTTTATCCACTGCACCATCTAGCTGCGCCCCCCACCCCCGCTAATTCTCTCTTGAAAATATAGTTAGATCTCCTCTCTGCTGCCAGAGGTCCCATTTCTTGAGGTTCACTGTCTTTCTCTCTCTAATAGATAATAATAATAATAGTTCTCTTACTGGGAGGGCAGCCCTAATAACTCGATCCTATGGCTGATGGGCTAGGGCAGGAGTGTAATAGCTACCTCTCTGATGGTACCCTCAGGTAGGTAAATGCTCAGGGGCCACATTCTACAAAGCTTCTTCCTTTCTTAGAGGCAGCTAGGTAATATAGTGGATAGAGCACTTGGCCTTGAGTCAGGAAGACTTGAGTTCAAATTTAGACCCAGGCATGTATTAGCTGTGTGCTACCTCAGTTTCCTTAACTGTGAAATGAGGATAATAGCACCTACCTCCCAGGGTTGTGGTGAGGATCAATTAAGATAATATTTGTCGGGGCAGCTAGATAGCGCAGTGGATAGAGCACCGGCCCTGGAGTCAGGAGTACCTGAGTTCAAATCTGGCCTCAGACACTTAACATTTACTAGCTGTGTGACCCTGGGCAAGTCACTTAAACCCAATTGCCTCACTAAAAAAAAAAATAAATAAATAAAAAAAAGATAATATTTGTCAAGTGCCTAGAGCAAGACCTTGCACGTGGTAGACAAAAGATGCTTATATCTAAGCATTTGTCTTGACTGTCTCAGCTGTCAAGTTTCCCCTTTAAGGGCCACCAGGGCACGGTTAATCTTTTGCCAGCCAGTGGCAAGTTGCCTCTCTAATTTCATCGGGGAGAACTCATTCCCATTTTGTGGAGGGCCTTAGATTTACCTTTTCGCTTCATTTAAAACACAAACACCTTATTTTTCTCTTACTTTCTGCGATTACATCAACAAGGTTGTGGGGAGAGGGAAGGGGGAGGGAATCAATTCTCTATACTACACCTACATTATTTCATTCAACCCTCCCAATAACCCTGGTGAAATAGGAGACTGAGTCACAGAGTGGTGAAATGACTCAGTCAGGGGCTCACAGCTAATGAATATCAGAAACAAGGTCTAACACAAGTCTTCCTGGCTCTAGACCCAGTCCTGAAGTAATTTCACTTCTTGTTGCCATCTCCTCCTCAGTTCACATTCCAACTCATCTTCTGATCTTACTGATTTCTGGTTGTCAGTAAGAAATGTCATCGACAGAATACACGTCGACATTATAATCTTAGATTTGTACAGCTACTGTGTCTGAGGAGCTCAAAATACTTTAAAAAGATCTGATGTTTTTCTAGAGTCAAAAGAGCCAAAAAGAACAAAATTCTCATTTCTTGCCTGGGTAAAGCTCAAACAGAGAAAATAATATCTCAGATACTACTTCTAGGATCCACTTATGAGAGTTATTCTACAAGCCACAGCAGAAGAGAGAGACAGAATGGTCCAAAGGAAAGAACCTTTATCTTAGTCAACATGGGTTTGAATGTTACTTCTGACGCTTACTAGTTATGTGACCTGGGCAAGTCTCATTTTCTTCATCTGTAAAATGATAATAGTGTCTACCAGGGCTATTGAATGAGGGTCAAATAAGATAATGGATGGGAAACACTTAGCAAACCTTAAATTGCACTTTTGGTAGGCATACAGATATAAAGTGTTGTCTTCATGACTTTTTTTTTTTTTTGGTGAGGCAATTGGGGTTAAGTGACTTACTCAGGGTCACACGGCTAGTAAGTGTCAAGTGTCTGAGGCTGAATTTGAACTTAGGTCCTCCTGACTCCAGTATTGGTGCTCTATCCACTGTGCCACCTAGCTGCCCTGTCTCCATGACTTTTAACTTTCCTGTACCTTGACTCATGTTGCAGACTTGGCCAGAGATTATAAAATGGGAATCATAGTTGTCGAAGTACAACCAATTCACAGCTGCCTGGGAGTAAAAGGGGATAAGAGTAACACGAGAAACTCAAACACCAACAATGTACAAGCTTTGTGGCATTTCTTCCCCTAGAAATCCAGGAATTTGGAATTTCACTTTCTCTTTTTCCACTTATCTTCCCGGGGGTGAAATGGACAAAGAGCAGGTGGGAATCAACACTTATTCACCTAAGTTTAAGAAAGAACAAAAGCAGAAAAGGCACCTTCAAATCCAGGACCATGTTTGCCTAGTCAGGACATGGAATTTAGTTTCCATATTGTACACAGCAATATGATAGTCTGAGTGGATTGATAGGGCAAGTTGAGCCTTTGGAATCTTTGATCTCTTCTTCTTCTAGATCAATAGTTCTCAAAGTATGGCCCATGTATCTCCTGGGGATTCTTTTTTTTTTTTTTTTAGTGAGGCAATTGGGGTTAAGTGACTTGCCCAGGGTCACACAGCTAGTAAGTGTTAAGTGTCTGAGGCCAGATTTGAACTCAGGTACTCCTGACTCCAGGGCCGGTGCTCTATCCACTGCACCACCTAGCTGCCCCTCCTGGGGATTCTTGAAATCCTTTCAGGGGGTTTCTGAGGTCAAAGCTATTTTCATATTAATACCAATATGTTTTAATTTCTAATATGGTAAATACTGATAATTCTTTAGGGGCCTCTCAATAATTTAAGATTGTAAAGGAGTTCTGGAGACCAGAAAGTTTGAGACTCACTGTTTTAGATTAATTTTGTCATTCTTTTTTTTTTTAGTTCTTTAAAATGCCACTTTGGTAGTTTGACTGGCATGGTACTATATAAAAAACCTAATTTATGTAGTAATATAATTTTTATTATATTAGCATGGCCCAACCCTGAGCAATTAATCTCCAATTATTTAGATCTTTTTCATTTCTATAATTTCTCCTTTTATCCACTACTTTATTTTGCATTGTTATATAATTTCCACTTAAGTTTGAATTCTTTCTTGAGTTTTCCTTTATTGATTGTAGTTTTTAATTCATTGTGGACAGTACATGTGAGAGGCAGGGTAGTATAGTGGATAGAGGGCTGATCTTGTTGCCAGGAATACCTGGGTTCAAGTTCTTCCTCTAGTACATATTGACTCTGTGATGTTAGGCAAGTTAATCTAACTGTATTCTAGGCAACTCTCTAAGACTAAGTTTCAGGAAGGTGCTGACCTTTATTGGTAGAGAAAATTTCCTCAATATGGGATTTGCCCATGTCAATAAAATCACGGGATTAATCTTTATCCCTATCCCTATCCCAGCAGTAAATGATGTATTTATCATCTCTGCTTTTCTGCATTTGTTTGAAATTTTTATGTTCTATCACATGATCAATTTTTGGCAAGGAGTCATTAATGCCTGAGAAATTTGTATATTTCTTTCTTTTCCCATTCTATAATTTTCCCATTTAACTTTTCCAAAATTCTATTCAGATCCTTCAATTATCATCTATCTATCTACTATCTATCTATCTATGTATCTATGTATCTATTATTAGATTTGTCTAATTCTGAAAGGGGCAGGCTGATTTTCTAAGCTATTATAGTGTTGCTGCCAATTCCTCCTTGTAATTCAGTTAACCTTTTATTTAAGTACTTAGATACTATGGCATATAGTTTATATACACACATCCACACACATATATCAAGTATTGAACTTATTTCATTACCTATGATGCCTTTACATATAACCTGGCTTATCTCTTTTAACCATGTTTATTTTTACTGTTGCATTGTCTAAGATCATGATCACTAATCCAAATTTAAAAAATTTGTCTAAATTATAATAAATTATTCTCTAACCCCTTATTTTATCTCTTTGTGAATTCTTATGTTTCAAGTATATTTCTTCCCAATAATATTGTTGAATTTAATTTTCTAATATCTTTTGTTATTTTCCATTTTATGAGTATGTTTCTCCCACTCACATTCACAGTTATGATTATTTTGTTTTATCCATCATTATTTTTTTACACTTCTTCTTCTTCTTCTTTTGGTGGGGCAATGAGGGTTAAGTGACTTGCCCAGGGTCATAGCTAGTAAGGGTCAAGTGTCTGAGGTTGGATTTGAACTCAGGTCCTCCTGAATCCAGGGCCGGTGCTTTATCCACTGCACCACCTAGCTGCCCCTCCATGATTTCTTAATTGACAAATCCAATGGCCTTTTTCTCAGTACTCATCCTTCTTGACCTACTTCTTGACCTTCTCCTGATTTTGAATACTGCAAAGTATTCTACACTGTTGACTACCTTCTCCTTCTAGATATTTGCTCTACTCTAGGTTGTTGTGATTCTACTCTTTTTTGATTCCCCCTTCTTCAGTGTCCTTTCCTGGACTGCCATCTATACTGTACCCTCTAACAGTAGGTGTTCCCTAAGACTGTCCTGGCCCCACTACTCTTCTCTCTCAACATGCTCTTTCATGGTACCCTCCTCAATTTCCATGGATTGATTGATTTATTTTTAATTCCCATGGATTTAAATATCACCTCTCTGCAGATGACTTCCACATTTATGTATCTAGTCTCTTTCCTGAGCTCTAGTCCCAAACTGCCAACCAACTATTGGATACTTCCAACTCAATGTTCTCTAGGCATCTCAAACTCATTATGTCTCAAACATAACCCAATATTTGCCCCCTCAAACTACTTTGGGACTTTCCTATTTTTATCAAGCACTACCACCCTTTGAGTCCTCCAGGTTCTCAATGTCAGGGTCACCCTTGACTCCTTACTCTCTTGCTCTGTCTCTCACTACTATACTTTTTCTCTCTTATCTCTCTCCCTGGGCTCACCTGACCAGTATAACCCTGTGCCTCTATACCAACTGTGAATTTCTTGATGTCTTTTTAAGCTTCCATTGTATCTATCCCAAGGGAGAATGCACTCCTCCTATGCAGGCATTTTTCTTCAATAGCTGGGAGTCAGTCTCTGCAAATTTCTTTTTCAACTTTGCTTTTGGTCTTTGTGTGTGTGTGTGTGTGTGTGTGCTCAGTCATTTCACTTGTGCCTGACTATTACCCCATGGGGTGTTCTTGGCAAAGAAGATACTGGAGTGGTTTGCCATTGCTTTCTCCAGCTAATTTTAAGGTGAGGAAACTGAGGCAATCAGGGTTAAATGACTTGCTCAGGGTCACATAACTACTAAGTGTCTGAGGCAGGATTTAGACTCACATCCTAGGGCTGATGCTCTACCCACTTTACCACCTAGCTGCCTCACAGCTGGTTGACTCTTAAAAGATTCAGATGCTGGTGTAACAAAAACCTAAATGGTGTCTTAGGGAAGTAGTTTCACTTTTTTTCTAGGCTATAAAAGTTAGGGAGTATGCAAGAAGGACTTTTCTCAATTTTCTCACTCACAACAGTATAAAATTATACACACTCAGTTAAGCTCACTGTGGATCTTATGGAGCAGAACATTTGGAACTCAAAAAACTGTTCTGCTAGCTCCCTATTATTCCTCTGATATTTAGCCTAAGGGCCAGGCGAGATTTCTTAATGTCATCTTTGAGGTCAAATTTGAACAACTCTGACTAATGGACCCTGGATTCTAGTCCATTTTGCAACCTGTTCTCAGTCCATTTTAAGATACTTTTGAAGGTGAATATCAATGCTTTACTTTGTTTTTGCTGTGTATATAGACTGTCTAGTCTTGAATTTTTTTGGGGGGGCGGGGCAATGAGGGTTAAGGGACTTGCCCAGAGTCACACAGTTAGTAAGTGTCAAGTGTCTGAGGCCGCATTAGAACTCAGGTCCTCCTGACTACAGGGCCAGTGCTTTATCCACTGCACCACCTAGCTGCCCCCTCTTGAATTGTTTTTAAACAATCAGATCCTACTGATTCTATTGCTACAATCCTACAAAAACCCAAACCCAAACCAAACTTATAAGGGCTAACATTCAGAATGATCTGAATGTGCCCAGAAAAGCAAAGAACAGTAACAATCAAATCTAGATTTTTAGTTATGTTAGAGAAAGAGGAGGAACAAAGAAGGAAGACCTGAGTTCAAATCTGACCATAGACACTAGCCATGAGACCTCAGGCAAGTCACTTACTCTTTGTTTCAATTTCCTCATCTGCAAAATGGGGATAATTGTAACAGCTACTCACCAGGGTTGTTATAAGGATCAAATGAGATAATATTTGGAAAGTTCTTTGTAAACCTTAAAGTATTATGTAATAATAATAACAACAACAATAATAATTATTAATTTTTTATAGAAAGCAAAGGTGATGCTTGTTTTTTGCAAGGTCTAACCAGTTACAGACCTTGAACTTAGGATGATTGCACATGAGCTCAAGAAATGTTCTCTTTGAAGTGGCAAAGAATTGGAATCTTGGGGCAGGTACTCATAAATTGGGGTATGGCCAAACAAGTAATGGAATAAATGTGATGGAATACTCAGAGAAACTTGGGAGACCTTTTTTTTTGTTGTTTGTTTGTTTGTTTGTTTTTGCAGGGCAATGAGGGTTAAGTGACTTGCCCAGGGTCACACAGCTAGTAAGTGTCAAGTGTCTGAGGCTGGGTTTGAACTCAGGTCCTCCTGAATCCAAGGCCAGTGCTTTATCCACTGCGCCACCCAGCTGCCCGGGAGATCTTTTATGAACTGATAGAATGAAGTGAGCAGAATCAGGAGCCCAATTTAGATAATGACAACAATATTATGAAGACAATCAACTCTGAAAGTCTTGGGAACTCTGATCAGTATAATGATGTACCATCATTCCAGAGGACTCATAATGAAACATGCTACCTACCTCTTACATATATATGTACATATACATGTATACATATACATATATGTATATAGGCAGATAGCAGATTTCATCAGGAAGATATATATATATATACATATTGTATATGTATGAATATAAATATCTATTTGTGTCTCTCTGTATTTATATCCATCCATCATCTATCTATCTATCTATCTATCTATCTATCTATCTATCTATCTATCTATCTATCTATCGGGCAGCTAGGTGGTACAATGGATAGAGGGCTGGATCTAGAGTCAGGAAGACTCATCTTCATGAGTTCAAATCTGGCTTCAGACACTTACTAGCTGTGTCACTCTGGGCAAGTCATTTAACCCTATTTGCCTCAGTTTCTTCATCTGTAAAATCAGCTGGAGAAAGAAATGGCAAACTACTCTACTATCTTTGCCAAGAAAACCCCAAATGGGGTCAGGAAGAGTCAGACATGTTTGAAACAACTGAACAACAAAAACATACTCCCCCCCTCTCTTTCTCTCATATCAAAAGTGAATGCGGGGAAGCTAGGTGGCACAGTGGATAGAGCACCAGCCCTGGATTCAGGAGGACCTGAGTTCAAATGTAGCCTCAGACACTTGACACTTACTAGCTGTGTGACCCTGGGCAAGTCACTTAACCCCCATTGCCTCACTAAAAAAAAGTGAATCAATATCTAAGATTATGAAATTTCAGGTGATGATCTTATTCTTGGGAGGGGGCATAATAACCTCTCAAGCCCCTCAGAGAACTCCACATCCACAGCCTCTGAAGGGCCATTTTTA
This sequence comes from Dromiciops gliroides, assembly GCF_019393635.1. Lineage (NCBI taxonomy): Eukaryota > Metazoa > Chordata > Mammalia > Microbiotheria > Microbiotheriidae > Dromiciops > Dromiciops gliroides. Next base: position 626,530,000 of record NC_057863.1, on the reverse strand, counting down.
ATCCTATGGTGATAGGTCTAGACCAATTTTTATACCTCATAGCCCTAGTAATTCAATATTTTAAACAGAGGTAAGGGGGGGGGCAGCTAGATGGTGCAGTGGTTAAAGCACCGGCCCTGGATTCAGGAGTACCTGGGTTCAAATCCAGCCTCGGACACTTGACACTTACTAGCTGTGTGACCCTGGGCAAATCACTTAACCCCCATTGCCTACAAAAAACAAACAAACAAACAAAAAACCCCCAAACCAAAAAACAAACAAACAAAAAAAAGGGGCAGCTGGGTGGTGCAGTGGATAAAGCACTGGTCCTGGAGTCAGGAGTACCTGAGTTCCAATGCAGCCTCAGACACTTAACACTTACTAGCTGTGTGACCCTGGGCAAGTCACTTAACCCCAATTGCCTCACTTAAAAATAAAGAAATAAAGAAATAAACAGGGGTATGCTGGTAAATGTTTGACGATTGGCTTTCCAGGGAAAAAAAAGAGAATTAAAAACACATATTTAAGTTTAATCTGCATTAATAAAAATTCTCTCTCTCTCTTGTTTGTTTTGTTCTGTGGGGCAATGAAGGTTAAGTGACTTGTCCAGGGTCACACAGCTAGTGTCAAGTGTCTGAGGCCGGATTTGAACTCTGTCCTCCTGAATCCAGGGCTGCTGCTTTATTTGCTGTGCCACCTAGCTGCCCTCTCATTTTCTTAAGACAAGAACAAGGTTTGGTAAACTTTTTGTAAAGGGCCAGATAATAAATATTTTAGGCCTTATGGGACAAGAGATAAAATTGAAGATATTTCAGAAGTACTTACACAACGAGAGAGAAAACAAATTTTCACAGATTTATTGGTGAAATTAAAAATATAGTAATAATTGAATTCCTTTTTTGGCAGGGGAGGGTGGGTAATAGTGTTCTACTAATGAGAATAATGGAATTCTTTTTTGGGGAAATAACATTTAACTTAGGGTTAAAAATCTGTGTTCGAAATGTTCATCTGTTAATGCTGATCTGGAATGTGATTTTACATCTTTCATCTTTGAAAATGTCTCTACACAGATAGGTACTGCCAAATACTAATGTATTTTAATTAAGATGAAAAGCTGAAAGTTTTAATCAAATTTACTTTTTCTGGATTATAATCAAAAGCTATTGAATTAACTCATCATCAGTAAATGGTTTCCCTTGCTTGCCTAACAAGTTACTAGGAAACTGTGGTTTTATCCTTATTTTTTACTTTTAATTTACTTTTAGTTTAATTTAATATTTTAATTTTAAGGAATTCTTGGAGGCAGCTAGGTGGTGCAGTGGATAAAGCACTGAGTTCAAATACGGCATCAGACACTTGACACTTACTAGCTGTGTGACCCTGGGCAAATCACTTTACCCCCATTGCTCTGCAAAAAAACAGGGCAGCTAGGTGGTGCAGTGGACAGAGCACACTGGCCCTGGATTCAGAAGGACCTGAGTTCAAATCCAGCCTCAGACATGTAACACTTACTAGCTGTGTGACCCCGGGCAAGTCACTTAATCCCAATTGCCACACACACACACACACACACACACACACACATGAAATTCTACTTTTTTCTGAGTCAGGAATATTGTGATGTCTGGTAATGTCAATATATATAATATTATTTTACCTCAGTTATATTATCATTGTATGATAAGCACAATGCTTTGCCATCTCATTGTATTACAAAATAATGCACACTGGGGGCAGCTAGGTGGTGCAGTGGATAAAGCACCGGTCCTGGATTCAGGAAGACCTGAGTTCAAATCTGGCCTCAGACACTTGATACTTACTAGTTGTGTGAGCCTGGGCAAGTCACTTAATCTTCATTGCCCCACAAAAAAACAAAACAAAGAAACGAAACAAAAACAAAAACAAAAAACCCAAAATAGCACACTCCACTATGCCTTTAAAAGTGCTCCATTTGAAATTCCCTTTTCTCTTCTCTTCTTATTTTGACATGATAGGTATATATACCAGTAACAAAGAGATTTTTTTAAATTATAAAAGTATTTTATTTTTTCCCAGTTACATGTAAAGATTTTTTTCAACATTTTTTTTTTTGGGTGGAGCAATGGGGGTTAAGTGACTTGCTCAGGGTCACACAGCTAGTAAGTGTCAAGTGTCTGAGGCTGGATTTGAACTCAGGTACTCCTAAATCCAGGGCTGGTGCTTTATCCACTGTGCCATCTAGCTGCCCCTCAACATTTGTTTTCATAAGATTTTTAGTTCCAAATTTTTCTCCCACCCTCCCTTCCCTCCCCTTTCCCCAAGATGGAAAGCAATCTGATCTAGATTAGATAGCTACAATAACATTAAACATGTTTCTGCATTAGTCATGTTGTGAAAAAAGAATCAGAATAAAAGGGAAAAACATAAAAAAGTAGAAAAAGTATGGTTCAATCTGCATTCAGATTCCAACAGTTCTTTTTTTCTGGATGTGAAGAACATTTTCCATCTTGAGTCCTCTGGAATTGTCTTGGATCGTTGTATTAGCTTTCATATCATGAAATATTTTTCTTTTGTTTTTTTTTTTCCCCCTTAACCATTTAAAAATGTAAAAATTTTTCTTAGCTTGGGAGTCACATAAAAACAAGCTAGGGCCATGATTTGGCTCATGGGCTGGGCAATAGTTTGCTGACCTCTGATCTGGACAATCAAAGAACTAAATCAAGCTCTGATTTGTACTGTTTGCCAAGTGACAAGATGTTAATGCTCGAACTGAAAATTTAACAGTGAGAGCCAATAGGAGCTGGCCCTAGCATGTCCCTGAGTGTATATATTTTTTTGGTTTCTTGAGAGATAAATAGAAAATATCTATGTTTTCATTGGGGGACTCCCAGTGTGGAAAGTCCCTTTACTAATCTGGAACTTTTAGTCTTACTAAGTTCCCTAGAACAGGGCTTCTTGAACTTCTTCCATTCATGACCCTTTTTGTGACCCCAGCTATATAGGTATATAAAATAGGTATGCATAACTTTTGACTGCTGCGAAATTTTTGGCTACCCCACATTCAGTTCCGTGACCGCATATGGGGTTGCGACCCACAGTTTAAGAATAGGCATTATCGGGCAGCGAGGTGGCGCAATGGAAAAAGTGGAAAAAGCACCAGCCTTGGATTCAGGGTGACCTGAGTTCAAATCCAGCCTCAGACACTTGACACTTACTAGCTGTGTGACCCTGGGCAAGTCACTTAACCCTCATTGCCCCACGAAAAGAAGAAGAAGAAGAAGAAGAAGAGGAAGAAGAAGAGGAAGAAGAAGAAGAAACATTATCCATGTTTTATTGATGCAGAAACTGAGGCTAAGTGACATTAATGACTCACAGTCACACAGAGTTAGTGGAAGAGTCTGGTCAAGAACCCAGACCAGTGAGTGCCCTTCCTAATATACCGTTCCTTCCTCTATTAATGTTCTATCATCAATGAGTAAACTGGACTTTTAGTAAGTATGACTTTAGAATAGGGTCAGCAAATTCTGGCCCATGGGCCAAATTCAGTCGGCCATCTTTTTTCGTATAGCCCATTAGCTAAGAATGATTTTTACATTTTTTTTAAATTATGAAGGAAAGATGTTTATTGTCAGAGGCACAGAATCCCATTGAGTTCCACACATTGTACAATGTTAAATTAATTAAAACATTTTTACCATACATGAATAGAATTCATTTTTAATCATTTACTAATACATATTTAAATATTTATCTTTAGTCTCACATGAATTCTGCCATAAGATGAGCAAGGGTGAAGTTTTTTTTTTTTAAATGGGGTAATGAGGGTCACACGGCTAGTAAGTGTCAAGTATCTGAGGCCAGATTTGAACTCGGGTCCTCCTGAGTCCAGGGCCAGTGCTTTATCCACTGTGCCACTTAGCTGCCTCCACAAGGGTGAAGTTTTAAGGAGCAAGAGTTTTTGAGAAAAGCATATACAGAGAGGGTCTTACATTTATTTTCATTTAATTTTTATTTCCAGAGCCTCTCCCTCCCCTCTCCAACATTTTCCTCACCCATCAAGAAGGCAAGAAATACAAAACCCCATACAAATATAAATTCATGCAGAACAAATGTCTGCATTAGCCATGTTCTGAAAAAAATCAAGAAAAAGAAAGGAAGATTTAAAAAATATGCTTTAGTATGCTACACTGTGAGTCTATTAGTTCTCTATATGGAAGTAGATAACATTTCACCATGAGTCCTTTGGAATTGGGAGGGTCATTGTCTTGATCAGAGTTGCTAAGTTTTTCACAGTTGGTTACCTTTACAGTATTGCTGTTTCTGTGTAAATTTGTTCTCCTGGTTCTGCTCACTTCACTTTGCATCAGTTCATACAAGTCTTCCCAGGTCTTTCTGAAACTATCCCCATCACCATTTCTTATAACAATAGTATTTCATCACCATTTAAAAAATTTTTATTTAAATCTTATTATAAGTAAGAACATTAAACCCCCCCCCCAAATTTTGCCAATGAGCTATACAGTCAGGCCAATGGATTTGGCCCTTGGGCAGGCCATGGTTTGTCAACCTTTAATTCACAAGGTTACATAGACTATCATATTAACTCAGTCTAGACTAGGGTGACGTTCTAAACTCTGCTCTCTAAACAGGTCCAAAAACCTTACCATTCTCAGGAAGTACAATGAATAAAATTATCACTGGAGCTGCAAATGGTTTTTTATTCTACCTCAGACAAGTTCTAAGAACTGGCAGGGGTGGTGGAGTGGTGGGGCAGGGTGGGTCAGTCCCCAGACTCACTGCCAAAATTGATTGGGATTGTAATCCACAGATAGGGAAACTTGCATTCCTGACTGACTTGGGACAGCTTTCTCATTTGCTCTGAACTATTGACTCATTGTGGGCAAATAGGTGGGTGGCTATTGTCAAAGCTGCTGAGCCTGTGATGACTTGTTGTACTGGCTCCCAATCCAACAACCCCTTTGTTGCTGTCTGTTCTCTTCCAGTCCAGTGCAGTTTGCCGTCCTCCATGAACATCATTGAAGGATTGCCCTACCTCTACACAGCTATCCAGTTGCATTTTCACTGGGGTGGAAAAACTGAAGACTCCCACGGTTCAGAGCACACCATAAATGGAGTTCGATTTGACAGTGAGGTATACAACTGGAATTTAGCTTATAAATATCCCTTCTCATTAGAATCATCTTTAACGATGGGGGTAAATATTGGAACTTTGGTATTCAGGCAAGTTAAAGCAAAGCTAGTGTTTTAAATCATATGGTTATATTCAAATTATTGTGGGTTTGAGTTTATCTTTAGGAAAGTCTGACCATATTTGAGTCTTTACGAGCCCCAGCTATATTGTCATACCAGAGGCAAGCTAAATGGCTAAGTGGTTAGAATGCTACATCTAGTCAGGAAAACTTGACTTCAAATCTGGTCTTAGATACTTACTATAATCCTTTATTACCATAACCCCAGAGTTAGGGTGTCTGCAGTCCATAGAGTGCAGGACCTGGAGTCAGGAAGACCTGAGATCAAATCCAGCCTCAGACACTTAATAGCTGTGTGACCCTGGGCTTTAATTCTGTTTGCTTCAGTTTTTTCAGCTATGAAATGACTTGGAGAAGGAAATAGCAAATAACTCCAGTATTTTTACCAAGAAAATGGGGTCACAAAAATTGGACATGACTAAAATGACTGAATGATGATAACAACAACAATACATCTATTCAATTCAATTCAGCAAATATTTATTTATTTGTTTTTTTTTTTTCAGGGCAATGAGGGTTAAGTGACTTGCCCAGGGTCACACAGCTAGTTAAGTGTCAAGTGTCTGAGGCTGGATTTGAACTCAGGTCCTCCTGAATCCAAGGCCAGTGCTTTATCCACTGTGCCACCTAGCTGTCCTCAGCAAATATTTCCTAAGCACTAGTGGTATGTCTTTGTTGGACTACCTTTGTGACGGGAACTTCTATATGGTTCAGATAGTATATCTGCAGTTGTATTCCTTCCAGGGCTCATCTTTTCCCAAATCCAACCCTTGCCTAACTTGCCAAGTTTTACTTCCCTCAGTTGTTCTCTTACCTCTCTAAACCATAAGATACCAATGTCTGCATGACAAAATCCTACATTGGAAGTCTTCCACAAGTCTTGCCCTCATGTCCCATCATTGCATGGAATTGACCCTAGGTTCTTCAAGGCTGTGCTAATCAATGAGTGAATGCACAAGCATTTCCATAGCTCACATTCTAATAAGAGACAACAATTCATACAGGAGATTTCAGCTGCAAGTCAGCTGGATAGGCCCAGTGGTCCTTAGAGTACAGTGAAAAAGCAAATGGTAATACATCTTCTTTGATGACATTTCTATGTATTTATTTGTGATGTTGAACCACTTCAAAGTGACAAGGACTTTAGTGGTAAGAACTCTCTTTTCTGGATCATCAGGAGCCTGTGGCTGGCTGAGGCAGCCGACAGATGGCATCTCCATAAGGCTTGTTCCCCTGGATGATGGCTGTGGAGGTTGGGCTGGTAGCAAAGTTGGTGGTTTGGAGATGGGGAACATCCTTGAGGTTTTCGTACTTACCTACCTGTGAGGTGTTGTGGTCGGCTAGCCCCTTCTCTATCAGAATGGCTCCCTTCATTATGCCTGTGAGGCCCAGAGAAGAAGCAGGATCAGTGGTCTAGGGAGGCGGGGATACTTCAATTCTCAGGGTCCTAGGTTGTTTCCAGTGGTGTCTGAAGGGAATAGGTGGTTCAAGTTGTGGTGGTCCATCTGACCTGCCTGTCACATGCTACCTCCTGTCTTGCCCCCAGGATGCATTTCTACTTGAGCTATAATGGCTTGCCTACCTCCTCAAATCAGGTAATATTGGTAAACACAGAACAATGTTTAGCATATAACAGGTGCTTAATATTTGTTTGTTTCCTCCCTTCTCCTCAGTTGGGGGTGGGGGAAGCTCACATTTTTTTTTTTTTTGGTGAGGCAATTGGGGTTAAGTGACTTGCCCAGGGTCACACAGCTAGTAAGTGTTAAGTGTCTGAGGCCGGTTTGGACTCAGGTCCTCCTGAATCCAGGGCCAGTGCTCTATCCACTGTGCAGGAAGTTCACATTCTAATAAGGTGAGAAGGGGCAGCTAGGTGGCACAGTGGATAAAGCAATGGCCCTGGATTCAGGAGTACCTGAGTTAAAATCCAGCCTCAGAAACTTGACACTTACTAGCTGTGTGACCCTGGGCAAGTCACTTAACCCCCATTGCCCCACAAAAAAAAAAGAACCAACTAATAAGGGGAGAAGACACAAAGAGGGAGGTTTCAGCTACAAGTCAGATGGAAAGATAACATATCTGAAGGAAGAGGACCTGTGGATGTAAAAATCCAAAATGGCGCTGTCTTGCACTTTTTCCTTCAGTTTTCCCTGTGACAATGTTAGAATAGCAGAAAAGGGGGTTGGTGGTACTTACAGCTGTAGTTTTCATTTACAGACTTGAATTGAAATGCTGATACTCAGATTTGAGACTTTTGTCCAGTGACTCATGAGTCGATCCACTATTAGAAAAAGGAAACTATATATGTATGATATTTACTGCAAGTAAAACCAGATGACATTTTATTACAATCTTTTTTTTGAACTCAGATACTCCTGAATCCAGGGCCCGTGCTTTATCCATTACACCACCTAGCTGCCCCCCAGATTACATTTTAAAAGTTGCTGCCAAATGCAAGTGCAGCTCACAGGTTCTGTTTGAAGAGACGATGCAAGGAGTTGGCAGAGTGGATTTCATCATGTGACCGAGGGCAATCAGAAACATCATTTGGGGAGCCAAATAGTCATCTTGGCTTGCCATGCTCATGATGAGTGGGAACAAAACTTACCATGAAGATCATTGCAGTTAATTCACTAATGTAGGGAGTACAGAAAGAGAAGAGAAGAAAGAAGTACCTTGAGGGACTCCCCTGATTAGGGGGAAGGAGATGGCTTTTTTTATTTGTTTGTTTTTGTTTTTTAGCCAGGCAATGAGGGTTAAGTGACTTGCCCAGGGTCACACAGTAAGTGTCAAGTGTTTGAGGTCGGATTTGAACTCAGGTCCTCCTGAATCCAGGGCCGGTGCTTTATCCACTGCGCCACCTAGCTGCTCCCAAAATAGTATACTTTGATCTGCATTCAGAGTCCATAGTTCTTTCTCTGGATGTGGATAGCATTTTCCATCATGATACTTTTGGAATTATCTTGGATCATTGTATTGCTGAGAAGAGCTAAGTCTATCATAATTGATCATCGTACAATGTTTCCATTACTGTGTACAATGTTCTCCTTGTTCTGCTTATGTGAAGAATGTTTAAGGATGGAGGAGATCTGGGCATGTTTGTAGGCAGTAGGGAAAGAGCCAGTAGATAAGAAAGGAGACTGGAGAACAAGTAATGAAGACCATAGGTAAAAGGATTGGCCTTGGCAAAGGGCAGGTTACCTTGTCTTCAAAGGAGCAGAGAATGGATGAAGAATGCTATAGATACAGAGTGGTTCTGAGGTGTGGAGTAGAGAAGAAGAGGGAGCTCCTTATAGAGGTTTTGATTTTCTCAATAAGATAGGAAATAGGTCCTTTGCCAAGAGGAAATAGGAGAGTTAAGTACAGAATGGCACAGAGGGCCTGAGGAAAATGGAGGTCTAGAATAGCTGTTGTAGAGAATGTAAAAATTAATTAGGGGCAGCTAGGTGGTGCAGTGGATAGAGTAATGGCCCTGGAGTCGGGAGTACCTGAGTTCATATCCAGCCTCAGACGCTTAACACTTACTAACTGTGTGACCTTGGGCAAGTCACTTAACCCCAATTGCCTCACTAAAAAAAAAAATTAGAGAAGAATGACAATATTGTCATATAGAAACCATGGCCCAGTGGAGATTAGAGAACAGACATTTCCAGCAAACCCAGTCAGCTTGCTGCTATAACTTGCTCTGGTCACATTTGGCAATACCAGAGTGACAGCAGAGAGGGTGGGTGCATGGGTAACCCTGAGTTGGGGTTCGTCAAGGCTCATGTGCCAATGGAACAAAGGGATAAGGGTCTCTAGGGTAGAGGACGGAGCCCAGTCAACATGGCCAACATGGGGTTAAGTTTATGAGAGCAGAAGAAAGTGAGGTGGGAGGGGTGCTGGACTAGAAGAATGGAAAGGGGTGGAGGAACTAGAAGTCGCAATGAGGATGAAGAAGAGTAATTTTAGAAGGAATAAGGCAGAGGGAGATGAAAGAATAGGAAGGGAAACTTGAGAATTCTGCGTCATGGAGACTGTACAGTTATGGGAGATGAGATCTCCCTTATGACCATCTCTGTGTATGGTTAATATAGTGAAGAAATAGGTCATGAAAGTTGAAGGGTCAGGAAGACCAGAATTCAAATCTTGCCTTACGGGGCAGCTAGGTGGCACAGTGGATAAAGCACCAGCCCTGGATTCAGGAGGACCTGAGTTCAAATCTGGCCTCAGACACTTGACACTTACTAGCTGTGTGACCCTGGGCAAGGCACTTAACCCTCATTGCCCTGCAAAAAACACAACCAAACAAACAAATCCTGCCTTAAGACATGTACTCTCTGTGTTTCTCTGAGCAATTCTCTTGGCCCCTTTATGACTCATCTATGAAATGAGAGAGAGAGAGAGAGAGAGAGAGAGAGAGAGAGAGAGAGAGAGAGAGAGAGAGATTCAATGATCTCCAAAATTCCTTCAATCCCTAAATCTATGATCCTGTGACTTGGGAAGGCAGAAGGCAAGGATTGAAGAGAGGAGCAAGCCTTATACTGGAGAGACCTGGGGCTGGTCTATTGCCATAATAAAAGCCTAGATGGGAGCCATTGGTGTTTGGAATGAAACTCAAAGAGGAAGTTGAGTGATGGTGGCAGAGGGAAAGTTTGGAAATAACCATGAGCAGCAAGGAGTGTGCCTGTTCTTCCTCCTAGAACAGTCAACAGGATGGAGAAAGAGTTCCCAGTACTGGAATGATTGGCCACAAGTGTGATCTCTTCTAGAGAGAACCAAGGTTTTGTGAGCTCAAGAAGCTGAAAAGAATGGGGCAGCTAGATGGCGCAGTGGATAGAGCACTGGTCCTGGAGTCAGGAGTACCTGAGTTCAAATCCAGCCTCAGACACTTAACACTTACTGGCTGTGTGATCCTGGGCAAGTCACTTAACCCCAATTGCCTCACCAAAAAAAAAAAAAAAAAAAGAAGCTGAAAAGAATATGGGAAAATACCACCACTAGGTCTACACTCCAAAGAGATTAAAGGAAGAGGCGAAGGATCCGTATATACAAAAATATTTATAGCAGCTATTTTTGTGTTGGCAAAGAAATTGAAATCGAGGGGATGCTCATCAACTGGGGAATGGCCAAACAAGCTATGGTATGTGAATGTGATGGAATACTATTGTGCTGTAAGAAATAACGAAGTGGGGCAGCTAGGTGGCGCAGTGGATAGAGCACCAGCCCTGGAGTCAGGAGTACCTGAGTTCAAATTCGACCTCAGACATTTGACACTTACTAGCTGTGGGACCCTGGGCAAGTCACTTAGCCCTCATTGCCCTGTCCCTCTCCCCTGAAAAAAAGAGAAGGAAATGGCAAACCACTCCAGTATTCCTGCCAAGAAAACCCCAAATGGAGTCATGAAGTGTCAGATATGACTGAACAACAACAAACCCAAATCCTTCAAATTGCTCTACAGAAGTGTTAATTTCCCCAGGAAGTATCAGTTCTATGTGACTTTTCCCTAGCACATAGTAGGTACTTAATGAATGTTTATCGGTTGAGTGATTTTATTTTATTTTTATTTAGTATTTTATTTTTTCCAATTATATGCTAAGATAGTTTCCATTCATTTTTGTGAGATTTTGAGTTCCAAATTTTTCTCCCTTCCTCCCCACTCCAGAAGCCAGGAAGAAATCTGATATAGGTTACACATTACAATCATGTTAAACATATTTCCACATTAGTCATGTTGTGAGAGAAGAATCAGAACAAAAGGAAAAAAAAACACAAGAAAGAAGAAACAACAACAATGACAAAAACAATTTGCATTCAGACTCCATAGTTATTTTTCTGGTGTGGAGAGCATTTAAAATCATTAGTCTTTTGGCACTGTCTTGTATTGCTGAGAAGAGATGTCTATCACAGTTGATTATCATATAGTGTTATTGTAACTGTGTACAGTATTCTCTTGGTTCTGCTCACTTCAATCAACATCAGTTCATGTAAGTTTTTCCAGGGTTTTCTGAAACCTGCCTGCTCATCATTTCTTACAGCACAATAGTATTCCATTCCATTCATATATGATGGAATGATTTTAAAGTAGGAGTTCTTAGGCTGGGATATGTGAACTTAAAATTTTTTTGATAACTGTATTTCAATATCATTGGTTTCCTTTATAATCCTCTATATTTTATTTTATGCATTTAATGAAAACATCAGTCTGAGAAGGGTCCACAGATTTCACCAGACTACCAAAGGGTCCTTGACACACAAAAACTTGGGGAAGCCATGTTTTTAAAGTTCATTACCCATTATTACAATTTTCCTTCTGTCCTTTGGTTGTCTAGGACAGTGGTCTTCCAAGTGAGGAGTGTAGCCACTGGGAACTCTGGGGGCCCATAGCTTGACCTTAAGGGACGTGTGATCAACTCATTAGATGAGTTCAAGGCAGGAGGGACAGCTCTCAAAGTTTGATTTCTGGAAGTTGCTTTTGACTTTTGTACCTGTACTGCCTGACGTTTTTGAACGTGTTGAATTAAATTAATTAGCACCTCACCTTGGGGGAGGGGACAGGGAACATTAGGAAAGGCTTCCATGGTATCTACCCAATGAGTGCTGCATCAGATTCTTGCAGGGGACCCTGGGACTCAGATGAAAGAAGGCTTGTTTCAGGCATCTGTGGTTCTTCCTTTAGAGGAACATGCAGACATCACCCTGACCTTTGCTCTGTCCCCACAGTTGCACATTGTACACTACAATTCTGATAAATACAACAGCTATGAAGAAGCCAAAGACAAGCCTGATGGTTTAGCTGTGATTGCAGTTCTCCTTAAGGTAAGCTTTTTTGCCATGGCTGATTGGGCTCAGGTGGCTGGTCTAGTACCTGGAAAGGGTTCCTTTCCTCCCCTTCCCTGTTCATTCTTTTTGAAATAGAATTAATCTTAGTTCCCAGAAGCTCAGACCCTGCAGGGGAGTTGCTCCTCTATCCAGTCCCTGGTCACCATCACTAGTTCACCCCTTTATTATCTATTTCAGGGAACGATGGGCTCCTCTGAAATTCTGGGTCAGCTTTGAATTATGTTTGAAGGGCAGAAATGAGCAAGGCCCAGACACAATGGTGGTGATTCCAACATGATCTAAGGGCAAGGGTTAACCACAAAAGGGTCGTTATTAGACAAGCCATTTCCCCATGTTGCCAGTGTATATAAAGGGGAAAAGTGGAATAAGCATTTATTAGGCTCCTACTGTGTGACAGGCACTATACTAAGCAATTTACTAATATGATCTCATTTGATTTTTCACAACAACCTTGAGAGGCAGGTGCTGTTAATTATCTCCATTTCACGGTTGAGAAAACTGAGGCAGAAGGAGGCTGTGACTTGTCCACAGTCACACAACTGGGATGTGTTTGAAGCTGGATTTGAACTCAAGTGTTTCCTGACTCTAGGCTGAGCACTCTATTAGTATGCCACGTATTTGTCTCTAATCCTGTGAATGATACATGTGGGCTGTGGAGGTGAAACTGGGGGTTTCTTCAACACTGCTGATGATCACTGTTTTTTTCTCTCCACTTAAAATTCCCCCAGCAAGAGATACCTCCAGTAATGCTTTGGAACTGGGGATACTGTCTCTTTTATACCTTGGCGACACCTCTCCAACCCCCAATCTCCTCACAGAGATACTACCGATGGCCTTAAATAAGAACAAATTTCATCATGAGAGGAAGGAGAGAAACATTTATTATTCTGCCAGACAGTGTGCTAAGGGCTTTCCAAAGATGATCTCATTTGATCCTTACAACAGCTCTGTGAGGTGGGTGCTGTCATCCACCCCCCTCCATTTTACAGAAACTGAGGCAAACAGAGATGAAGTGACTTGCCTGGGGGTAACAGAGCTAGGAAGTGTCTGATGCCAAATTTGAATTCGGGTCTTCCTGACTCCAGGCTCAGCACTAGGACTCCATATAGCTGCTTCTAGGGGAAAAAGAGTTGAATGTGCTATGTCTAATATTGTTCAAAACAAGCTACTTTAGTACCATTTAAAAATTACTTAGGGCTTGGGGCAAGAGGTCTGGAAGGGAATCTGGTCATTTAATAACCCTGCCTCCCACCAAGTCATCACTCTGAGAGGCAACTTGGGGGGATGGCCAAAGCCTTGGAGTCCAATTCAAATCTTGCTCTGGCTTCTTAGAAGCCAAATGACCTTGAGCAAGTCCTTGTACTTCTCAAATTATCTATAGCCCAATGTTACATTGAGGATCAGATGAGATAATGCCTTTGAATTATTTTGTAGCCATAAAGTGCTTTGTGAAAGCTTTTTAAAAAAAATAAGCTTTTGTTAATGTTTATTTCTTACATATTCCTCCCACTCCCAGAGAGCCATCCCATGTAACAAACAGTAATCTTTTTTTATTTTTTTTAGTGAGGCGATTGGGGTTAAGTGACTTGCCCAGGGTCACACAGCTAGTAAGTGTTAAGTGTCTGAGGCCGGATTTGAACTCAGGTACTCCTGACTCCAGGGCCTGTGCTTTATCCACTGCACCACCTAGCAGCCCCAACAGTAATCCTTTTAGAGAGGGGGAAAAAAGTCAGCATAACTGATCAATACATTGAAAAAGCACCCCCAAAACTGTGCAATGTGTAACAACACTTATCGACTTCACAGCTCCACCAAGAACTAGGTTTGGGTAGTTTTCTCACATCTCTTCATTTGAATTCAGCTTCATCTTTATAATTTTGTTACATTTACTTTTTTTGTGGGGCAATTGGGGTTAAGTGACTTGCCCAGGGTCACACAGCTAGTAAGTGTCAAGTGTCTGAGGCTGGATTTGAACTCAGGTCCTCCTGAATCCAGGGCCAGTGCTTTATCCACTGTGTCACCTAGGTCCCTGTTACATTTACTTTTGACTTTTTGGTGTGTCGTTATTTACATTGTTGTGGTCACTGCAAATATAGTTTCCTTCACTTCTGCTTCACTCTGTCATTTCATATAGATTTTTTCATGCTTCTCTGTATTCACTGCATGCATTGTCAGTACTTAAAAATTTTTTTTAAATTTATTGTCCACACCTCTGATTTCATTAGTGTAATGTATTCCCTTTAAGGAAACTCTGTCCATTAGTGCAAATCGGTGGTAGATAGAGGGCAGGCCTGAAGTCTGGAAGAATTAATTTCAAGTTGTCTCTGACATATATTGGATGTGTGACCCTGGGAAGGTCAATTAACCTCTCAGTGGCCCAGGCACTTAGATCTCTATAAGACTTCAAGCCAGTGGTGTGCTGGTAAATGTTTTAACAACCAGCTCTTTGTGGGGATGGCGGTGTGTGTGTGTGTGTGTGTGTGTGTGTGTGTGTGTGTGTGTGTGTGTGTGTGTGTGTGTGTGTGCAGCGCAGGGAGAGAATGTGGATAGGATGCGCTTTTAACCTTAGCCTGGATTATTTACACTTTTTCTATCATTTTCTTAAGTCTAGGCAGTCACCAACACAATAAATCAAGCCCTGATATAGAGCACTAGTCAATTGTAAATGCTCCTTTTGAAAATTTAACAAGTGGCTCTCCCAAATTGGTTGGGGCTACCTCTAGCAAACTCCTCCTTTAAGTTATTATTATTTACAACTAAAAGTACATTTCCCGGGAAGATCCCAAAGGGCTCTATAAGCATCATCCCTAGTTAGCAATGAGCAAACTGAACCAGTGTGAGATTGATTTGTGCAGTCATTTGTTAGTAAAGAACATGATCATCTCGAAGAGAAACTCTCTGTTTGATCTGCTTTTTCTCACTTCTTCCCAGAGAGGCCTCTGACTTGGAGTCAGGACAGGTCTCAACTTGAATCCTACCCCTGTCACTTTGTAGCAGAATGATCATAGGCCAGTCTCTTTAACCTTCCTGAGCCTCAATTTCCCCATCTGTGAAATGGAGATGATAAAACCCAGATCCTGTACTTCCCAGGGTAGTTAATGAGAATCAAATGAAATGTTTTCTAAATGCTAAATTTTGAGCTCTTATTATGATTTCTTGCTCTTCATCATTCTGAATTGCCACTGCACTCCTTCCCTATTCTTTATTTTTTCCTATAGGCTAAGGACAAACAAACGAATCCTCATTATGAGAATTTTCTTTCCCAATTATCCAAGATCCAAAATGTAGGTAAGTGAAAGTCAATTAGCCTAAGGGACACATCAAAAGGAGGAGAGAAGCAGGAAACAAGGCAGACAATTGGGAGATAAGGACCCATCTAGGTGGCACTGCCATCTCTGGGGCTCAGTTTCTCTTGCTACATATTTGCTTTTTTGGGTGGGGCCTTTGGAAGTACTTGTCCATAAACTTTCCTTGTGGTGAATGGCTATGTTTGGGGTACATAAATCTCAGGATCAGGGGGGACAAAAAAGGAATGTTGGACAGAGGGAAAAAATGAAGAATTTGGGGGCGGCTAGGTGGCGCAGTGCATAAGGCACCAGCCTTGGATTCAGGAGTACTTGAGTTCAAATCTGGCCTTGGACACTTGACACTTACTAGCTGTGTGACCCTGGGCAAGTCACTTAACCCTCATTGACCCGAAAAAACCCCCAAAAACCCCCAAAACAAACAAAAAAAATGAAGAATTTGTCATCAGAAGATCTGGGTTCGGGGGCAGCTAAGTGGCACAGTAGATGGAGAACTGGCCCTGGATTCAGGAGGACCTGAGTTCAAATCTGGCCTCAGACACTTGACACTTACTAGCTGTGTGACCCTGGGCAAGTCACTTAACCCTCATTGCCCTGCAAAAAAAGATGATCTGGGTTCAAATCCTGTCTTTGCCATTTTCTACCTTACCTGTATGAGACTAGGTAAGTCACTTAATTTTTCTGGGCCTTAGTTTCCTCCTCTACAAGATGGCCCAAGGTCCACTAAGTCTATTTCTTCATTCTTTATTGCTTTCACTCATATCTTTGTTAGCAGTATTCATCTTAACTCTCCAGAAACTTAGTTGTTTTCTGATATTTTTTCTAATGTGGGTCAATGAGTGTTAAATGATTTGCCCAGGGTCACACAGCTAGTAAGTGTCAAGTGTCTGAGGCAGAATTTGAACTCATGTCCTCCTGAATCCAGGGCCGGTGCTCTATCCACTGTGCCACCTAGCTGCCCTCAACTTAGTTATTTTCTGGACATCAATGATTAAGCAACAGGGTGAAAATTCTTCTAGTAGAATGTAAGCACCTTGAGGCCAGGACTATTTCATTTTTGTCTTTGTATCTCCAGTAGTTATTAAAGTGTCTGGCACCTTGTAGGCTTCTTAATACAAGTTTGTTTGTTTTTTGTATTGAATTGAATCCATTTTGAGCCAGAGAGATTAAAAAAGATTTTGGAGTATCTCAAAACAACAGAACCACTATCTCAACCTTACTGCCTGCAGTACACAACCATACCCAACATTTTCACCTGCACAAAGAAGTAGTTCCTCACATTGCTACATTTCTCTGGGACTCAGAGTTAGCCTAGATCAACAGTCTGGGGCATGCCATAGCCATATAGTACTCATAGTTTGGGGTCCCCTAGATTATTGTTATTTTTTTTTTTGTCAGGGCAATGAGGGCTAAGTGACTTGCCCAGGGTCACACAGCTAGTAAGTGTCTGAGGCTGGATTTGAACTCAGGTTATCCTGGCTCCAGGGTAGACACTCTATCCACTAAGGACAGTCTCACTCCTCTTCCACATTACCTCTTTCAGATACTGATAATCAGTTGACAGCTGTTCTGTCAACCAAAGTTTTCTCTTCAAGCTAAATGTCCCAGTTCCTTCATTTGCTCTTCTTGGCTTCTACTGTTTCCTAAAATCCCACTTTGCACAGGGAGCCTCTCCTGATCTCCCTTAATTCTAGTGCCTTCCCTCTGTCGTTTCCAATTTATCTTGTATATAGCTTGTTGTTGGTACATGATTGTTTGCATATTGTTTCCCCCCATTAGATTTTGAGCTCCTTGAGGGCAGGGACTGTCTTTTGCTTTTCTTTCTATCAACCTCTTTCATTTCCTGTCTCTTTCTGTTAGGGGATAGCGTAACTCTGGACTCCATTGATGTCGAGCACATGTTGCCCCCAAACTACTCAAGATACTACCGATATAATGGCTCATTGACCACTCCCCCATGCACTGAGAATGTTATATGGACGGTTTTGGCAGAACCTGTCACCATATCTACAGAACAGGTAAACATTCACTCCCCTGCTGTTATCCTTGACAAGTTTCCACTGATAGCCTTTGGAGAATGTAAGGAATTAATTCAGTTGCTCCACTCTGGCTCTTATTTTCATAAATTTAGATTGATTGGTTTCCTAGATGTTTAAGAAATGAGACCTTTATCAAAGAAACTTGCTGTAATTTTTCCTCCTAGTTTCATGTTTTTCTTCTAATTTTTCTGCATTAGCTTGGTTTGGGCAATCCCTTTTTTATTTAATGTAATCAAAATTAACCATGTTACCTCCCATGATCCTCTCCATTTCTTGTTTGGTCATGAACTCTTCCCTTATCCATAGATCTAACAGTAATTTTTTCTATGCTTTCCTAATTTGTTTATGATATAACCCTTTATGTTTAAATCATGTTCCCATTTTGAGCTTATCTTGCTATATGCTGTGAGATGTGGGTCTGTGCCTAGTTGTTTTTTTTTTTTTTTTTGGTGAGGCAATTGGGGTTAAGTGACTTGCCCAGGGTCACACAGCTAGTAAGTGTTAAGTGTCTGAGGCCGGATTTGAACTCAGGTCCTCCTGACTCCAGGACCATTGCTCTATCCACTGTGCCACCTAGTTGCCCGCTATGTGCCTAGTTTTTACTAGACTGCTTTCCAGAAGTTTTTGTCAAATATTGAATTCTTGTCCCCAAAGCTTGGATCTTTGGGTTTATCAAAGACTAGGTTATTATGAACATTTGCTTCTGTATATTGTATACCTAATCTATTTAATTGATTAACCATGTCATTTCTTATCTAGTATCAGATTGTTTTGATAATTACATTGTAATTTATAGCTTGAGATCTGGTACTGCTAGGCTTTTTTTTTTTCTTTCACTTTTTAAAAATCGATTCCCTTGATATTCCTGACCTTTTGTTCCTCCCGATGAATTTTATTATTGTTTTTCCTAGTTCTATAAATAATTCTTTGGTAGTTTGATTGATATGGGGCTGAATAAATAAATTAATTTAGGTAGAATTGTCATTTTTATTATGTTGATTCAGTTTATCCATGAACAGCTAATATTTCTCCACTTGTTTAGGTCTGTATTTGTAGGAAGAGTGTTTTGTAATTGTGTTTTTATAGTTCTTCTGTGTGTTTTCCTAGATAGACTTTCAAGTATTTTATTATTATTATTATGCAGTTATTTTAAATGGAATTTCTCTATCTCTTCTTGTTGGGTTTTGTTGGTAATACGTAGAAATGCTGATGATTTATGTGGTTTTGTTTTATATCCTACAACTTTGCTAAAGTTAATTATTTCAACTAGTTTTTTTAGTTGATTCTTTAGGGCTTTCTAAGTATATCATCATAACATATGGTTTCTAAAACTTTTTCCTCTATTAAGAATCATGGTGATGCAGCTCAGCCCAGATCTGCAAAGTCAGTGGGTGGATGGGTGAAATTCCCCAAACTGTGCTTATAAGAGGTTGTCTAATGGCTCTTTGAAACCTAAAGTAAATATTAGCAGCAGGAAATGTGATTTGGAAAAGTCTGCCCTCCAGGCTAGAGATTTAAAGGTCTTTTCATTGTTTTATTTTTTAAAATAATAAACATCTTTATTTATAGTTTTGAGTTCCAAATTTCATCCCTTCTTCCCTCTCTTCCTTCTCTCTTCCCTGAGATGGTAAGCAATCAGATATGGATTATACATATACAATTATGTAAAACCTGAACATATTAGTCATTTTGCACAAGAAAGTTTGAATAAAAGACAAAAATGAAAGAAAGTGGAAAATAGCATGGTTCAGTCTGTGTTCCATCAACAACAGTTCTTTCTTTGGAGGTAGATAGTCTGCTTCATCCTTAGTCCTTTGGGATTGTCTTGGATCATTGTATTGCTGAGAAGAGTTAAGTCATTCACAGTCCTTCATTGAATAATATTACTGTCTCTGTGCACAATGTTCTCTTGGTTCCACTCACTTCACCTATACATCAGTTCATACAAATCTTTCCAGGCCTTTCTGAAATCATCTTAAAGATTTTTTTAAAAATGCAAGAACATGGGAGCTACCCCAAGCTGGCCCAACTCCTTGGCCAAATGGATGGTTGATTGGGAAGGTGGGTCAAGGGATATCAAAGAAACTATCATGTAGAAATGGCCTATCTACCTTGAAGAATGCTACCCACCTTCTGGCAGGGAGATGATAGGCTAATAAACAAAATGAGATTCTTTTGGGCATGACCAATATGGGAATTTTTTTTTTTTTTAGTGAGGCAATGGGAGTTAAGTGACTTGCCCAGGGTTACACAGCTAGTGAGGGTTAAGTGTCTAAGGCCGAATTTGAACTCAGGTACTCCTGACTCCAGGGCTGGTGCTCTATCCACTGCACCACCTAGCTGCCCCAGAATTTGTTTTTCTTGACTATGCTTATTTTATTTTATTTTTTTACAAAGGTTTTATTTTATTTTATTTTCTCCACTGGAGGTGAGTGGGAGGGAAAACTAAATGTTTGATAATTGAAAATTTAATTAAAAAAAACCCAAACAAATAGAAATGGCCTATGTTAAAGGTACAATGATTCATTTCTCTTAGGTTGCTAACAATCCCATGGCTCAGTAAAAAGGTCCCAATTCCAGCCCAGAAACTAACTAATTCCCATAGCCTACACTTCCCCTACATAATGAATGTCTTCTGAGGGCAGCTAGGTGGTGCAGTGAATAAAGCACCTGCCCTGGATTCAGGAGGACCTGAGTTCAAATGTGACCTCAGGCACTTGACACTTACTAGCTGTGTGACCCTGGGCAAGTCACTTAACCCTCATTGCCCTGAAAAAAAACCAAAAACAATAACAAAAACAAAACCAAAACCCCATAATAAATGTCTTCTGTTACCTGCAGTTGAAGAAGCTACAGAACTCACTCCTGGATAATGATCATGAGACACTTCAAAATAACTTCCGGGAGGTTAAGCCCCTCAACCAAAGGAAAGTGGAGGCCAATTTTTCACTTCAAAAAAGAGGTCAGTGAAAGCCAGAACCTTGTGTCAGTCCTTGGGGATGGAATTTTCTTTCTTGGAATTTCTTGGTCATTAGGTACATTAGAGTGTTGACTTGGTGTATCATAGTGACAGTACAAGAGGCTTTATTTTCAGATCCTGACAGTTCTCAACCTCCAGTTCAGACATAGTGAACAGGCATCAAATGAAATGAATATAATATTCAAGGTTGGGGGAACAACGGCACACTATGTAATCAAGGGAATTGCCCTGAAATGGGAGCATAGAGAAAGGTTTCAAGGCATCCTATGACCTAATAATAATAAAAAATTAATATCAATTAATAAATTAAATAATAATAGCATTACTACCATTAGGTTGTAGGAAGCACCGAAATGATTTCTAATAAATAAGAATTATTAATAATAACAACCATCATGATTGTAGCTGGCGTTTATGTCTTGTACTTCAAGGTTTTCAAAATGTACCACATGTGGGGCAGCTAGGTGGCACAGTGGATAGAGCACCAGCCCTGGAGTCAGGAGGACCTGAGTTCAAACCCAGCCTCAGACACTTGGCACTTACTAGCTGTGTGACCCTGGGCAAGTCACTTGACCCCAATTGCCTCAACAAAAAAACAAATCAAAATGTGCCATATGTGTAATCTCATTTGATTCTTGTAATATCCCTATGAGCTAGGTTCTATCATTATCCCCATTTTACAGATGAAGAAACTGAGGCTGAAAAAGATTAAGTGACTTGCCCAGGATCAAAAAGTCAGTATCTGAGACAATAATTGAACTCATCTTCCTGATTCCTTATATCGGTGGTCAGTCAGTATTTATTAAGCTCCTGCAATTGTCAGGCATTGTGCAAAGTGACAGAGATACAAAGGAAGGGAAAAGATAGTCCCTGCCCTCAAGGAGGTCACAGTCTAATGGGGGAGACAATAAGTAAACAACCAGGAAGAAAAAGGCTATAGACAAAAAAAAAAAAAAGGCTGTAGACAAGACCAACCTGAGATTTGTCAACAGAGGGTAAAAATGAACATTAAGGAGGATCAGCAAATGCTTCTTTCAAGAAGGTTGGATTTTTTAGCTGGGACTTTCAAATCTACAAACTTTTTTAGTTGTTCTCCCCATCACTAACATTTTTTTAAGAATGCATCCCTAATATAGAAATACTTATTTGCAAGTTGTGTATATCTGTGTGCTAATAATTATGAAACTTAGAGGAATAGAAATTTCAAAGAATAAGATGGATGGAAATAATCTATCATCTTAGAACTTTTAGGAAGCCACTCGTCTTTATTGAATAGGATAGCGACAGGGTCAGATCTCTGTTTAAGGGAAATTACCTTGGCAGCTGAGTGGAGTAGGAAATGTAAAGAGGATATGAGGCAGGGAGACTAAGCAGGATATTGAACTAATTCAAGGCAAGAGGGGATGAGGCTGAAACTAAGGCGGGATCGCTGAGAGTGGTGATACAGGATGTATATGAGAGATCTGAAAGGTTTTTTGTTTTTTTTTTAACGGGGCAATGAGGGTTAAAGTGACTTGCCCAAGGTCACACAGCTAGTAAGTGTTAAGTGTCTGAGGCTGGATTTGAGCTCAGGTCCTCCTGAATCCAGGGCCACTGCTCTATCCACTGCGCCACCTAGCTGCCCCTGAAAGTTTTTTTTTTTAAATAAAATATTGGGAAAAAAAAAAAAGACAATATTGGCAACGGAGTGGATATGTGGAGTGGATGAGGAGTTGAGGTTGAAACCAAGGTTGTAAGCCAGGGTACCTGAGAGGACGGTGATGCTATGGGCAGTGATAGAGGAGTCGGGAAGAGGGGAGGGGTTTGGCAGAAAGGGAAGACATCATGTAATTAGGTTTGTGGCACAGAATACAATCCACCTCTACTTGCTCATTCTAATCAACACACTTGGTCCTGCGGAAAAGGAAAAGAATCGGGAAGTGCTAACTCGTCACCATCAAGGCCATATCGTCCTCATTCTTTTGAGGAGTGGAATCTGTATCGGGGCAGTTATGTACGGCCCAGCCACCACTACTGAAAGGCAGAAGCCTAGACGTGATCTGGGTAAGTGGCATGATTCAGGGGTATGCCCTGTGAGGCGGGATGTTCCCGGTGGTGTTAGTGGAAGTAACAGTCCATGTGTCTAGGTTGATGTTAAGCTATAATGGCCCGAGGAGCTACAAGGTAAAGGGTTGAGAGCAGGAACAGCTCAGGGGAAGGGAGGAGTTGGAGCTGTGTGTTTGTAGATAATGGATGAGGGGTGGAGGAGGTACACAAGTCCTGCCCCTGTTATTGTGGGGAGGGTGTTTTGGAACCATCTTCCCACTCTCCTTCCTATTGATTGATTATAAAGTCCTTTGGGGTCTCCAATTTCTTGCTTATCCTTGGCTTTAGAGACCAGTGCCTCATCCATGTCCCCTCTAAAGTGATTAGGATAATTTTCTGGGAGAGGGAAATTCCATCTTTTTGCCAGGGAAGGCCCACATGAGATGTATTGAAAGTCTCCTGAGAAATGACTGTTCTTTTTCTAGAATGTTCTGAAGGTACCAGTGGTGGTTTTCTAAAGAAAAAAAAATCCACCTGAGATGCTTTTCTACAGTTTAAAAAAGTCACAAAAAAGGCAATCCTTATCAGAAGTAAAAAGAAGCATTAAAGATAACCATTGTTGGCCACCAGCTTCCACCATGAGCTTGAAGATCCCACTTCACCATTTTCTTCACCATAAAATCATTCATTGCCCTGGATTCTTACTCAGTTGTTCCCTTTTCTATGCCAAGCTCCTTCTTGGATTGCTAACCTTGTACATTTCCCAGATAACTTAGTAGAACTGCTATTGCTGAAATGATCAAGTGATGGGATTAAATTATACCTGGAAGGGTTTAATAGAGACAGAACTGATGAAAGAAATGGAAATCAATCACTTTATGATATTGATTGTCTACTATTAATAACTGCTTTGATAGACATTAACTCTTAACCAATCTGTCCTTCTTCTAAGCTTTGACATGTAATAAAATTATTTGATGCTTAAAAGTTTTTCTTTTATACACACACATATACATACATACACATATATGTATACAGACACACATATATGTGTATGTGTGTGTCTGTATATATATTTTCCCACTCTTTTTTTTCAGGTGTCTTACTCCTTGAGATACACTCAGGGACAAAACAGGAGAGAGATGAAAGGAAGGAGAAAAAGAAGAGAGTGGAGATAAGACTAAGGGATATGAAAGAGATACTAGAGATGGGTAGCAGGGTAGAGGTGTGTGTGTGTGTGTGTGTGTGTGGGCATGGGTAAAATAATGGGAGGATTGAAAGATAAAAAGGATCCTGGAGGAAAGATGAAGGGAATGGGGATAACCTTGTCCAGTCCTTTATCATAAGTCTGAAAGGGGGGGGGGTGGTGTCAATTGAATAGATCAATTATGTCACTCCACCCCATTTAAAGTAAGTGTCAAGATGCTAAGTCCTGATACATTTATCAGGTTAGAACACATCAGTTGTTCAGCAAGTGTGAACAAGGCCTGGATACCTCCTTGAATTAATCAAGGACAAGAGGTCTGTTCCAGTTGTGACCATAGACATGTGGTCCCTTTTCTTTGAACTGCATCCCTAAATCCTTTCCTGTTTGTGTTAGACTTCAATCAGAAGATATTTCTTCCTTTTCTGAATTCTTCTATTTTATCTATTGCATTTATTCCCTCTTCCCTTTCATATAAGCAGTTCTCATTTGTTTTCATCTTTTCTCTCCCCAATATGAGCGTTTTTTTCTATGAATTCTTTTTTTTTACATCCAGATATTAACAAATCAATGAAAAAAAAAACTTTCTTTAGCACTTATGTGCCAGATTCTGGTTGTTAATCATTATGGGACACACCACTTGGTACCTGTTGTTATCCCTGCCATTAAGGGGCTTATAATTTAGTTGAGGAGAAAGGATAGATCCATAAACTATAATAACCAACATCAGGCTGGCATATGCTAAGTGCCAAGGGAGTGGTCCAGATAATAGAAAATAGAAACACTATAGAAAATAAAATAGCAATTGATTGGGGAATGACTAAACAAATTGTGGTACAAGGGCATAATGGATATTGTTGTATGGATGAAATGATGAATATGAAGAATTTAGAGAAACCTGAAAAAACTTATATGAATGAATGTAGAATGAAAGTCAGTAGAACCAGAAAAACAATATGTGCGATGACTACACCAATGTAAACAGATAGAATGTTGTATAATGATAATGACCAAGAAAGAAGCTTGGTTCTAGAAGAGTTGAGTAAACACATCTCCCTCTTTTCTTTGTAGAGGCTGGGAATTACAGTTGTAGAGTGTTGCATAAACTGTTGATTGGTTTTGCCCAATCTCTTTTTTCCCTCTTTATCCTTTGTTATAAGAGATGGCTCATTAGGTAAAGGATGGAGAGGGATATATCCAGAAACTAAAGTGAAGTAAAAACAAAAAATCTTAATTTAAAAAAAAAGGGGGGGGGGCAGCTAGGTGGCACAGTGGATAGAGCACCGGCCCTGGAGTCAGGAGAACCTGAGTTCAAATCTGGCCTCAGACACTTAACACTTACTAGCTGTGTGGCCCTGGGCAAGTCACTTAACCCCAATTGCCTCACTAAAAACAAAAACAAACAAACAAAAAAAGAAATTAAAAAAAAAAGTGAGGGGGCAGAGATTTGCCTGAGCTCTCTCAAATTATCCCTCCAAATAACTTTAAAATAATGCCTCAAATTAAATTCTAGAGTAGCAGAACCAACAAAAGGTCAGGGTGAAATGATTTTCCAGCCCAAGACAACTAAGGAGGTCATCAGGAAAATTCTGTCTCACTGGGGTGGTGGTTGGACCTACAGTAGGGTGCAGTACAGGCAAAAGTAGATCTAATTAAAATAGATAAACAGGTGTGGCAGGTGAAAGAAGAAATGGGGGGGGGGAAGGGTTTGAGCTTTTGAGCATATTGATTTATTAAGCAATACATGCCAATTGCCCGACAAATTGGGACTGTTAGCCTTCCTTAGTTTTGGCGCTAAACCCTGAATACAGGGAGAGACAGATTTTTAGAAGATTTCTTCTTTTTTCTTTCTTTCTTTTTTTCTTTTTTTTTTGTGAGGCAATTGGGGTTAAGTGACTTGCCCAGGGTCACACAGTTAGTAAGTGTCAAGTGTCTGAGGCTGGATTTGAACTCAAGTACTCCTGACTCTATCCACTGTGCCACCTAGCTGCCCCTGAGACAGATTTTTATACATTAAAAACAATTAATTAAATAAGACCAATTAATTAAAAGAAAATAATTAACCAGGATACAAAATTAGGTAATCTTATTTTTTACTGGAGGAAGGATTAGGGACTTTCCAAGTTGGGAGAGGGAGAGTGAACAGGTACAATTTCTTGAGATCAGAAAAACTGATTGATCAGTATAGGGCTAGTTTACAGAGAAGACATTTGGGCTGCTTAAGATGTGTAATTGTGAGAAAACTCCCTGCATCAATCTTCAGATTGTAGGTCCTTAGTTAAGGGTGTCTAAGCAATAGGTGGAGGTGGCCTAGCTCTGTAGCTACACAGAGCTAGGTTCAAACAATTCCAAATCCTCTCACAATTTCAACTTCTGAATAAAGTTTTCTCACAAGACAGAAATTGGATTAGATCCTTAATTGAATAGAAAGGGAACTGAGCTAGCTCCAGAACTGAGTCACAAGATGGAGTCATCAGTGTAGTTCACTCAATTTCTACTACCACTTGGTGTTCTAATCCCCTCAGTTAAATTACCTGATTTCTAAATTCCAAATTCTAATCTCCACAGGAAAACTACATTTTGCTAAAAGGTAGTAATACACTAAATAGTATAGCATCCACATTATTTTTTATTTATTTATTTTTTTGCGGGGCAATTGGGGTTAAGTGACTTGCCCAGGGTCACACAACTAGTAAGTGTTAAGTGTCTGAGGCTGGACTGAACTCAGGTACTCCTGAATCCAGGGCCGGTGCTCTATCCACTGCGCCATCTAGCTGCCCCAGCATCCACATTCTTAAAGGAAAAGTTAGATGAGTTACAGCAGGAACTAGGCATTAAAATAACATTAGTAGGGGACTTCAACTTTTCTCCCTCAGAACTAGATAAATCTAACAACCCCCCTCCAAAAAGTAAAGGAGATAAAAAAGTTAAGTAGAATAGAATTTAATTTTTTAAATAGAATTTAATTTTTTCCAATTACATGTAAAGATAGTTTTCAACATTAATTTTATTTTTTATTTTTTTGCGGGGCAATGGGGGTTAAGTGACTTGCCCAGGGTCACACAGCTAGTAAGTGTCAAGTGTCTGAGGACGGATTTTAACTCAGGTCCTCCTGAATCCAGGGCCGGTGCTTTATCCACTGCACCACCTAGCCGCCCCATAACATTTATTTATTTATTTATTTATTTTTAATTAATTAATTTATTTTTATGGAGCAATGGGGTTAAGTGACTTGCCCAGGGTCACACAGCTAGTAAGTATTAAGTGTCTGAGGCTGGATTTGAACTCAGGTCCTCCTGAATCCAGGGCTGGTGCTTTATCCACTGCGCCACCTAGCCGCCCCTAAACATTTATTTTTTAATAAGATTTTGAGTTCCAAATTTTTCTCCCTTCCTCTGTGCCTTTCCCCTTCTCCAAGACAGGAAGCAATCTGATATAGGTTATACATGTGCAAGAACATTAAACATATTTATACATTAGTCATATTGTGAAAGAGGAAACAGAACAAAAGGGAAAAACCACAAAGCAAGCTGGAGTCCTGGCAGGCTGTGAAGAAACCATTGGCCCCAGATGTGAGAATATGCTGGTGATGTGAGCAGTGTCCTGGTTGTGTTATTAGCTTTCTGACCCCATATGAGAAATGTCAGTAAATGAGATTTATACATATGAGAGGGAGAGTGGTATACTGGATAGAGAAACATCCTTTGAATCATGAAGACCTGGGTTCAAATCTTATCTCTGACATGTATTATAGGTTTAGTGACCTCAGGCACGTCACTCTGGCTTTAGACAACTTTCTAAGATTATAAGTGAGTTATCATTCTGTATCCATGGAAGGAGTTTTCACATTAGGAATTTCCAACATAGATCTCAACCAAGGACTATCCCAGATTCTTTCTCTCTCTCTCTCTCTCTCTCTCTCTCTCTCTCTCTCTCTCTCTCTCTCTCTCTCTCTCTCCCTCCCTTTCTCTCTCCCTCTTCCTCCCCTCTCCTTCCGACCATCTGTCTGCAGCTAGGTGGCACAGTAGACAAAGTGCTGGGCCTGTAGTCACAACGACTCATCTTCCTGAGTTCAAATCTGACGTCAGACACTAGCTGTGTAACTCTGGGCAAGTCACTTCACCCTGTTTGCCTCCATTTCCTCATCTGTAAAATAAGCTGGAGAAGGAGATGACAAAACCACTCCAGTATCTTTGCTAAGAAAATCCCCAAATGGGGTCATGAAGAATTGGCCACAACTGAAATGACTGAACAACTAGATATTTATATATGTGTACATATACACATAAATATGTAAAGCTGTAGATACACATATAAATATTACATATATTTATAAATACAAATGTTTTGAGATTCAAAAGTGAGTCTGCTCATTACTTTTGCAATCAGAAACCTAAATGAGAGTCAATAAACCAAGACAAGCATAGAACCAACTGTACTATTCTAATATTAAATCTTCAAGTCAAAGATGAAACTTTAACTTTTTTACTTAAAAAAGCACATCAGTTAGACAATGAATTATTGATATTAATTTAGCTCAGTCTTTATACTTTAGTGAATCCACCTCTCCTGGATTTGGGTAAGCACTTGCTACTTACTATAAGTTCCAAGAAATCGTTCTAAACAGACAGATGTATAAAGGATGGTTCAGATGCTCACCCAGCTCCGGGTCATTTAATCTGCCTGACAGTTAATCTTGAGAATTGGCGAGGCAAAGGAAATTGGCTGTCTCTCAGTTAACTCGGTAAAAACTTTTGACATTTATTCATTCATTCAAATGCTTAACACCACCTCTGTACAGAGAGGGGAGCCAGGTGCTGAGTTATAAGACATAAGTCATATAAGACATGGGCCCTGCTGACATGGAACTTACTGTCTAGTAAGGGGTTAATACACAGAATTGACCATAATATACAATATCACGTGATAAGTGCTTTAAAGAGTGAGGTTCAGAAGGCAAGATTATTACCAAGAAAAAGCTTCCTGGTGGTGCAGCAGATATAACACTGGGCCTAGAGTCTAAATAAGAACCTGAGTTCAAATAAACTTCAGACATTTACTAGCTGTGTAACTCTGAGCAAGTCACTTCATCTCTGCCTCAGTTTCCTCAAGTGAAAAATGGGGACAATAGGAGCTTACCTAACAGGGCAGTGGTGAGGATCAAATGAGCTAATATTTGTAAAAAGTATTTTGCGGGGCAGCTAGGTGGCGCAGTGGATAGAGCACCAGCCCTGGATTCAGGAGGACCTGAGTTCAAATTCGGCCTCAGACACTTGACACTTACTAGCTGTGTGACCCTGGGCAAGTCACTTAACCCCAACTGCCTCACCAAAGGGAAAAAAAAAAAGTACTTTGCACAGGCCTGGAGTAGATACCATATATAAATGCTCAGTGTTCAGGCATTAAAAATTCGTTTCCTTGTTAGAAGTTGGGTGTGGGCAAGTGATGAAGTCTGTTGTTTCTTCTTTTTTCTTTTCTGGGATCTCCACCTTATTTCTTTTGGCAAAAACTCTGTTGATTTCCACAAATGTTTGGCCCTTGGTCTCAGGAATAACCACATAGACGTAGATGGCAGTGAGGAGGCAAATTACAGCGAAGATGATGAAGCTGTAGGCACCAATGCCCTCCTAAGCCAGGGAACAAAGGAAACAGGAAACATAAAGTGGTCATTGGATATCTCTAGTCATCTCGTTCCAGGACTATAAAGCCTTTTACCTCATTAGACCAGTGGGTCCCAACCTACAGGGCTGATGACTCCTTTGGGGATATACAAGATATCTGAGAATCTATATGGGGGTGTTGTGGTTCAGTCTTGTCTGACTCTTCATGACCCCATTTGGGGTTTTCTTGGCAAAGATACTGGAGTGGTTTGTCATTCCCTTTTCCAGCTCATTTAAAGATGAGGAAACTGAGGCAAACAGTGTAAAGTGACTTGTTCAGGGTCACACAGGAAGTATCTGAGACTGGATTTGAACTCAGGAAGATGCGTCTTCTTGATTCCAAGCCCAGTGCTTTATCCACTGCACTACCTGGCTGCCCATGACCCTCACAACAACCCTGGGAAATAGATGCTTGACAGATAAGGAAACTGAATCTTAGAGAGGTTAAGCGCTGTGCTCACGGTCACACAGCTAGGAAGTGTTTAAGGTTGGATTAGAATTATGTTGTTCCTCCCACTTTTAGGTCTTTTGCCCAAAGAAATCATGGAAGGGGGAAAGGGACCCACATGTACAAAAATATTTATAGCTGCTCTTTACGTGGTAGCAAGGAATTGGAAGTTGAGGGGGTGCCCATCAATTGGGGAATGGCTGGACAAGTTGTGGTATATGAATACAATGGAATACTATTGTGCTGTAAGAAATGATGAGCAGGAAGAGTTCAGAGAAACCTGGAGGGTCTTACGTGAGCTGATGATGAGTGAGATGAGCAGAACCAGAAGAACATTGTACACAGTATCATCAACATTGAGTGTTGACCTACTGTGATGGACTATATTCTTCTCACCAATGCAATGGTACAGAAGAGTTCCAGGGAACTCATGATAGAAGAGGATCTCCAAATCCAAGAAAAAAAAAAGAAAGAAAGAACTGTGGAGTATAGATGCTGATTGAACCATATTATTTCTTTTGTTTTGGGTGCTGTTGTTTTTTTTTTTTTTCTATTTTGAGGTTTTGCATCACTGCTCTGATTCTTTCTCTTGTAACAGGATTAATGCAGAAATAGGATTAATGTTATTATGTGTATATATATATGTGTGTGTATATATATATATATATATGTATATGTATAGAGATATATAGATATAACCTATATCAGATTACCTGCTGTCTAGGGGAGGGGGGAGGGAGGGGAGGGAGGGAGAAAAATCTGAAATTGTAAAGCATGTATAAACAAAAGTTGAGAACTATCTTTACATGTAACGGAAAAAATAAAATATCTCATAAAATATGAAAAAAAAAAAAAGAATTATGTTGTTCCTAACTCCAGGTCTAGTGCCTTAGAGGCAGCTAGGTGGCTCACTGGGCCTGCCATTCAGGAAGACTCAATTTCAAATCTGGCCTCAGATACACTAGCTGTGTGACCCTGGGCAAGTCACTTGACATCTGCTTGCCTCAGTTTCCTCAATTATAAAATGAGGGTAATAATATCACCTGCCTCCCAGAGTGATTGTGGGATCAAATGAATATTTGTAAAGCACAGTGCCTAGAACACAGTAAGTGTTAGATAAATGCTTATTGACCAACTGATTAAACATCCGATGAGCTCCTGATAGGAAGGAGTGAGTGGCTTGCTAATGGCAGGAAAACGGCTTCACTCACCTGGATGAATGGAAACACCAATCCTATGATGAAATTGGTGAGCCAGTGGACAGCCCCATCCACCATGAACGCAGCAGGCCTGGAGGACTGCAGGAATATTTCAGTCCTTACTACTGAGGGAACAGGACCTGAGTGGGTCAAGAACAGAAAGAGAAAGAGGAGGCAGAGGGAGCCACTGATGGATTTTTCTGCAGGGGCCCTCCAGCCTCCCTGTTGAGGGTCTTTAAAACAGACTCTTGGGAGAGTTAAATGGAAAGGAAGCCAGGTAGCACAATGAGGAGGACTTCTGACCTTGAGGTTTGGAAGACCTGGGTTCAGATCCTATCACTGACACTAGCTGTGTGACCCAAGGCAAGTTGTTTTGCCTCAGTGTGCCTTAGGGAATTCAAGGTTACCCATTTAGATCTGGAAGGCACCTCAGAGGTCCTTTGTTTTACAATAACGGAAACTGAGGATCAAAGAATTTCAATGACTTACCCAAGGTCATCAGTGTTATAAGTTGGCAGAGACAGGTTTGAACTCAGGTTTTCTGACTCCAAGTAGCTTTTTTCCCACTGTACCTGCCAAAGTAACTTATCTCCTAACCCCCTAGGACTCACCTAGGTGAGAGATGGGTTGTAATCTTTTTTTTTTAATTTGGCAGGGCAATGAGGGTTAAGTGACTTGCTCAGGGTCACACGGCTAGTAAGTGTCAAGTATCTGAGGCTGGATTTGAACTTAGGTCCTCCTGAATCCAGGGCCGGGGCTCTATCCACTGCGCCACCTAGCTGGCCCCTATAATCTTCTTTGATGGAGGAGTTTCCCATGCTAGGAGTTTGCTATTTTGACAAATCCTCATGTTTATATATTTGAATGAGTGTTAGAAACAAACTACTCTAAGGGGGTGGCTAGGTGGTGCAGTGGATAAAGCACCGACCCTGGATTCAGGAGGACCTGAGTTCAAATTCGGCCTCAGACACTTGACACTAGGTATGTGACCCTGGGCAAGTCACTTAACCCTCACTGCCCCACCAAAACAAAACAAAAAAAACCCAACTCTGGACAACGTTGACCACATGAAACCATTTCCAAGTGGTCAAGGAATGAGCCAAAAAGTATTAACAGAGGTGAGATGTCAGGGAATATTTATTTTTTCACTGAGTTACTGAATTGATAGATGAGGAGGAATGCTATGGACAGATCAAAAGCCTTATAGACTGGGCCACCTTGGAAGGTAATGAGTTCCCTGTCCTTGTCGGTTAAGTTACAGAGAGGATTTTTGCTCAGGTACTGGTCAAGACTTAGTGACCTCTGAGATTCTATGAATACTTCCGGACCACACATCATAGGCCTTAGATTCAGAGATGGAAGGACCTTAGGGGTCATCTAAGTCCCACCTGCTCATTTTATAGATGAGGCAACTGATGGTCAGAAGCCAACTGACTTGTCCTTGGTCACATCTAGTGACCAAACATTGTAGGTGAGACTTGAACCCTGGTCTTTATGACTTTGAGTCCAGTTAGCTGTGAACCACACTATTGCCTTCAGAGGATCGAGGAAGCATCCTCAAAGCCTTTTAAAATACAATTCTCACCAGAACAAAGATTTCCACCTAGACAGATGAAGGGTATTATGGACACCATTAAAGTCTATGTTTAGAGCAAATGCTGCCACCTTGTGGTGAAACAGAGGTGACAGAGGAGAATATCTATGGCAACAATACCATTATGATCCCTTCCAGAGTCTTCAAGAGAAACCTTAAAGGTTATTTAGAGCAAAGCTTCTTAAACTGTGGGTCACGACTCCATATAGGGTCGAGTAACCAAATGTGGGGGTCGAGAAAAATTTGGCAACAGTAAAAGGTTGTGCCTACCTACTTTATATAGGTCACGGAAAAATTTGGGTGAAAAGGAGTCATGAGTGGAAAAAGTTTAAGAAGCCCTGATCTAGAGCCAGGGTTATCAAAGTCCTGGCCCTGCCTGAACCAGATTAAATGTAATTGGGAAATGCTTAACAAAAATAAATAAAAGTACAATATAACATAGATAATTTTTATTTGTAGTTTTCTAAGTCAACATGAGGCCTCACTCATTCCAGACCAAACCTCTTGTTTTACAGAAGAGGAAACTTGAGTCACAAGGAGGTGAAATGACTTGCCCAGGGTCACACAGCTAGTAAGTGTCTGAGGCCAGATTTGAACTCATGAACATGAGTCTTTTGGTTCCAAACCCAGTACTCTGTGCACTATTGTGCCACCTAGCTTGCCCTCATCTTTTTTTTTTTTTTTAAATACAACTAATTCTTAGGAAGTTTAGAACCCAGATTATCTGGCTCCAAATTAGTTTAGTGCTTTTTCTATGGCACCTTGCCATCATCTACTCCAATGCTCTCATTTTACAGATGAGGAAATTGAGACTCAGGGAGGTTAAATAATTCACAAATCATCATCTCTTGGTGTACTTAGTTAGGTCTTGAACCCGAGCGTCCAGGCTTCCCAGTCCTCTTCTCTTTTTTTATTTCATGAGACTAAAAACTATTGTGAGCTAGTCCTTGGTAACTGAGAATCTAAAGGAATGAATGACTAGATAATAAACCAAACAAAGAGTGGGACTGACGGTTTAGGCCAGAGGTTCATCACCTTGGGCTGGATTGGTGGATAGATTTCAGGGGAGTCTGAGAACTTGGGTGAGAAAATTCTTGGTTTACTTTCTTTTTCTTTTTTTCTTTTCGCTTTCTTTTTTCGTGGGGCAGTGAGGGTTAAGTGACTTGCCCAGGGTCACACAGCTAGTAAGTGTCAAGTGTCTGAGGCCAGATTTGAACTCAGGTCCTCCTGAATCCAGGGCTGGTGCTCTATCCACTGCACCACCTAGCTGCCCCTGAATTGATCTTTAAAGGAAATGAAAGATTCTAATGGGCAGTTGGGGAGGAGGAATTCATTCCAGGCTTGGAGGAAAGTTTATACAAAAACTCTTGGACCCAGAGATTCTTAATATATTTTGTATGTGTCGCTGTGGGGATTAAAGTTGCCCAACCTACAAGAAAAGAGACTGAGGCAGAGCTCTGAGCCAGTGGCCCATGGTCCCCTCTAATGAAGTGGACCTCAGATCTTCCTCACAGTCTGAGATGCCCCCCCCCTTATTCCAGGGCCTTATCTTTATAAGGTTTGATACCAGATTTGATACATGAACATTCCAAAGAGGTTATACAAAATCAAATACAATTTAAATTAGAAAAATATTAAAAGAGGCTATACAAAGTACAGAATCCCGTTGGTTGGTAGATCTTACTTTGAGGGCAAAATAAAATGATGCATCAGCTAGAAATGGATGTCAGCAGGGGTGTCTCAGGTTGGGTGAAGCATGGGACATCTCTGCTGACTATGTGGTCATGAGATGGTCACTTGCTCATGTTGAACAAGAGGGAGTGGTCCAGGGAGACAGAAATAAGTTGGAGGATTTTCCATGGAATTGAGTCCCCTATACAACACTGGGCTTGGTCATCATGACAAGGAAATATGAGGGTGGAGGGCCTCAAGTTAGCTTCCTATAATTAAGCAAATGAACTTTCATCCTGCAGTTCACAGCTCTGGAGCCTAATATGCAGAACTTATAATCACTACCCCTATGGAACCATATCAAACTGATTAATACTGATTGGAACAGAGTAAGGGCTCAACTGGATTATTTCTTTTGTTGAATACCCCTCAGACACTTGACACTAGCTGTGTGACCCTGGGCAAATCACTTAACCCTCATTACCCCGACCCCCCCCAAAAAAAAAAGATTAATTCAGATCTTATCTCCAATCAAAAGTCTCTCCTCCTTCCCTTCTTCCTCAAATTATTTTGTATTTCCTTTTCTGTTAATGGCATATTCCCATGGCATAATGGAAGCTCCTTGTGAACAGGGATAATTGTAAAGATTAGGAAGTTTTTCCTTACATTGAGCCTAAATTTATTTGCCTTCAATTTCCAGCCATTGCTTTGTCCCCAGGAGCCAAGCAGAAATAGTCCCTGTCCCATGTGACAGATCTTTAATCTTATCAAATGCAGACTTGGACAAATGTCCTTTTGCCCTGGGGTAGGAGAGAGAGAGTGAAGTGTCCCTGTCCCTTCCTGCAGCATCCAAATTTTCTTTCTTTCTTTCTTTCTTTCTTTCTTTCTTTCTTTCTTTTTTGCAGGGCAACGAGGGTTAAGTGACTTGCCCAGAGTCACACAGCTAGTAAGTGTTAAGTGTCTGAGGCTGGACTTGAACTCAGGTCCTCCTGACTCCAGGGCCAGTGCTCTATCCACTGCGCCACCTAGCTGCCCCTTGCAGCATCCAAATTTTGGTCCCTCTTCATTGGACCTCTTTGGGCCTCTTTGTTAATAGGACCATGGAGACTGCTTTCCCCTTTGTTTTGGACAAAGAAACAAACTTTCTTCCCCCCATGCCCAGAATCAATGATGGGCTTGGAAATTCCTTGTTTAGTAGCATATCAGCAAGTTGTAGTCTTAGGGATATTCCTGCAATCATTGAGTGATTAAGTGACTTGCTTAGGGTCACCCAAACAGAATGTCAGAAGTGAGATTTGAACCCAGGTCTTCCTGACTCCAAAGTCAGCCCCTCTAACCACCACACTAGGTTTCCTCACTCTGTGATTCCTAGGAAAAGTTTTTATTTTCAAAGTGGCATTGTGTGGGCACTGGCCACTCTGGAGATGGCAGATGGAGAGGAGAAACCTATCCAGATACTTACTGGGCCCTGTGGAGTGGCCGGCAATGTAGGAGAAGACGCAGATGATGCTGAGATAAGACAGCTCTGGAACTTTGTTCTGTGGAGAAGAAGAAGTGAGAGGTCTAGCTTACTGGCCTAGGAGGTAGGAAAGGAAGAAAGGAACCAGGCCACTTTAAAGGGGAATCTGTAAGCCCAGAATAGATCATTCCTATACAAAGTATCCAAGGGTTTCAGTGGACTGAACATTTGCCATCAACTTTCTCTTCCTGGAAACAGTGAGTCTATTAATGCAATCCAAGATTGTGAGATTCGCTGCCAAAGCACACTGCTGACTCATTGAACTTGAATTCCTGCTAGAATACCCAGCTCTTTTTCTGAGAAACCAATGTCTGATCGCACACACGTATACCCTCTTCCTCCATCTTGTGCTTGCAAAGATAAAAGAGTAAGACTTTATGTGTGTTTGTATGTGTGCATGTGCATGTACATACATGTATGTGTGCATGTACATGTATGTATGTGTACATGTACGTGTACATATGTACATATGTGTGTATGTATCTCTCTATATATATCACTATTAAATTTCACTGTATTCGATCCAATACAATTTTCTAGGCTAAGAACTTTTCTGAGTGACTTTGTCATCCTATCTCAGCTTTATATCACCTGTAAATTTGATAAGGATGTCATCCCTGCCTTTTTCTAAGTCACTGATAAAAATGTTAAGTAGCACAGGACCAAATAAAGATCCTTGGAACCTACCCCTAGAGATCTTCCAGACTGATATGGAAACCCACTCATTCAATTGGTTCTGAAGTTCAATCATCGTCCTATCGCTTAGCTCACATTTCTACATCTATTCCACAAAAAGAGCATTGGATGCTTTGTTTATGAATGCTGTCTTCTTAGCTGTGTGACTCTGGGCAAATTCCTTCACCTCTCTGAATTTCTGTTTCCTCACCTGTGAAATGTAGAGAATAATACCATAGGGGCAGCTAGGTGGTACAGTGGATAAAGCACCAGCCCTGGTTTCAGGAAAACCTGAGTTCAAATCCAGCCTCAGACACTTGACACTAGCTGTGTGACCCTGGGCAAGTCATTTAACCCCCATTGCCCCAGAAAAGAAGAAAAAGAAAAAAAAGCTACAAGAGAATAATACCTATAGAATGGGACTTGTAAAAGTCTGATGAGCTATTGTGATGTTTAAAATCTATATCAGAAACCTTAAATTGGAAGCTTCAGCTCCAGTCTAGCCTAGAGTTCCAGCCTGGTTGGGTTCTTCCTCAAGTCCTCCTCCAGGAGCCTGCTTTAATCAGGAACACCCTAGCAAGCTGTTTGTGGAAGCTTTTTTATAGGTCTGGAACAGAGGCGGTCCTTACACACTGCTTCAAGGTGATTGGTTGCTGTCCTCCAAATCCATTGGTTTTGAATGTGTTCTCAAGTTGAGTTCACAGTCTAGTTTCTGAGAACAATACCTTCTTAAGGGCTAGCCAGGTGTGATTACAATCCAATTAACTTGAAGTAGGCTTAATCAGCAGTCAATCCACTCTCACTTGATTCAATCAGTATAGATTAATCTCCAGGTGGGTCTTTGAGTATCTGCTAAATCCCATTATTTCATCACACTATAGAAATGAGTTGTTATTGTCATTGCTATTCTATTATCATCATGTTACTCTATTATGATTGTTGTTATGTTATTTTTTTTAAAAATGTGATTATTACTGTTATTACTCTCCTAGAGCCATTATAGTTTGCTGCTTGGTGAACAGGGAACATGAGTGAATATTCAAATACCTGGGTGTTGCCTAAAAATAGAGTAGGCAGTAAGGTTTTCCTTGGGGACTTGTTTACCATGTTGCTTTATGGCAACTTGGTCAGTCACCCTGAGAACATTGCAGCCCGAGTCAGGTGGGGAAGGTCTCACTTATCTCTAGCTTCCTCTGACTGGGCTTTGGTCCCTCCTCTTCTTAGCCCTGAACTGACCCTGTCAGGTTCTACCAGATTCAGAAAACCTCACATAGCAGAACCATCCCATTTCTGACCTGGAAGATGAGAGCGAGTGTCAGCACCAGGCAGGCTGAGCCACATATTCCATAGCCAACCAGCAGCAGGCGGCGCCTCCCCAGAAGCTCCACAGTGAAAGCCTGAGAAGACACAGTGAAGTTAATTCCTTTTGAGGACTTCAGGATAGTTTATTCTTTTTTTTTTTTTAAGTGAGGCATTTGGGGTTAAGTGACTTGCCCAGGGTCACACAGCTAGTAAGTGTTAAGTGTCTGAGCTCGGATTTGAACTCAGGTACTTCTGACTCCAGGGCCAGTGCTCTATCCACTGTGCCACCTAGCTGCCCCAAAGCTTACATTCTTTTTTGGGGGGGAGGGTGAGGCAATTGGGGTTAAATGACTTGCCCAGGGTCACACAGTCAGTAACTGTTAAGTGTCTGAGGTCAGATTTGAACTCAGGTCCTCCTGACTCCAGGGCCAGTGCTCTATTCACTGTGCCACCTAGCTGCCCCAGGATAGTCTATTCTAAGAGTCAAGGGCTTGAAATGAGGAGTTCTGAGAATGCTTTAACAGGGACTTCAGTTCCTTCATCCTTTCCCAACTTCACTTCTTCCTGCTTATTGTTACCAAATTCATGTTCCTAAAACACATTGCTTTTTATTATGTCACTCCCCTGCTCAAGAATTTACTATAACTCCATATTATCTGGCACACTGTTTGACCTTCATGGCTCTCCACCAACCAGACCCTGCCTTGCCTATCCAGTCTAATTCTCTATTATTTCCCAACCTTCACCCTCTGTTCTTACTCAGCTGTCTGTCTTCTCATTATCACCTGCATAGGCCATTGATGACGTCCCAGTTCCAGCCTGGAAGCTAACTAATTCCCATAGCCTACACTTCCCTGCATAACGAATGTCTTCTGGGGGCAGCTAGGTGGTGCAGTGAATAAAGCACCTGCCCTGGATTCAGGAGGACCTGAGTTCAAATGTGACCTCAGGCACTTGACACTTACTAGCTGTGTGACCCTGGGCAAGTCACTTAACCCTCATTGCCCTGAAAAAACAAAAACAAAAACAAAACCCCATAATGAATGTCTTCTGTTACCTGCAGTTGAAGAAGCTACAGAACTCACTCCTGGATAATGATCATGAGACACTTCAAAATAACTTCCGGGAGGTTAAGCCCCTCAACCAAAGGAAAGTGGAGGCCAATTTTTCACTTCAAAAAAGAGGTCAGTGAAAGCCAGAACCTTGTGTCAGTCCTTGGGGATGGAATTTTCTTTCTTGGAATTTCTTGGTCATTCGGTACATTAGAGTGTTGACTTGGTGTATCATAGTGACAGTACGAGAGGCTTTATTTTCAGATCCTGACAGTTCTCAACCTCCAGTTCAGACATAGTGAACAGGCATCAAATGAAATGAATATAATATTCAAGGTTGGGGGAACAACGGCACACTATGTAATCAAGGGAATTGCCCTGAAATGGGAGCATAGAGAAAGGTTTCAAGGCATCCTATGACCTAATAATAATAAAAAATTAATATCAATTAATAAATTAAATAATAATAGCATTACTATCATTAGGTTGCAGGAAGCACTGAAATGATTTCTAATAAATAAGAATTATTAATAATAACAACCATCATGATTGTAGCTGGTGTTTATGTCTTGTACTTCAAGGTTTTCAAAATGTACCACATGTGTTATCTCATTTGATTCTTGTAATATCCCTATGAGCTAGGTTCTATCATTATCCCCATTTTACAGATGAAGAAACTGAGGCTGAAAAAGATTAAGTGACTTGCCCAGGATCAAAAAGTCAGTATCTGAGACAATAATTGAACTCATCTTCCTGATTCCTTATATCGGTGGTCAGTCAGTATTTATTAAGCTCCTGCAATTGTCAGGCATTGTGCAAAGTGACAGAGATACAAAGGAAGGGAAAAGATAGTCCCTGCCCTCAAGGAGGTCAGAATCTAATGGGGAAGATAACAAGTAAACAAACAGGAAGAAAAAGGCTATAGACAAAAAAAAAAAAGGCTGTAGACAAGACCAACTGGAGATTTGTTAACAGAGGGTAAAAACGAGCATTAAGCAATTAAGCATTAGCAAATGCTTCTTGCAAGAAGATCAGATTTTTTAGCTGGGACTTTCAAATCTACAAACTTTTTTAGTTGTTCTCCCTATCGCTAACATTTTTTTAAGAGTGCATCCCTAATATAGAAATACTTACTTGCAAGTTGTGTATATGTGTGTGTGCTAATAATTATAAACATTATGAAACTTAGAGGAATAGAAATTGTAAAG
Organism: Dromiciops gliroides; assembly: GCF_019393635.1. Taxonomy (NCBI): domain Eukaryota; kingdom Metazoa; phylum Chordata; class Mammalia; order Microbiotheria; family Microbiotheriidae; genus Dromiciops; species Dromiciops gliroides. The sequence continues at coordinate 626,490,072 of NC_057863.1, read as the reverse complement.
AATAAGATGGACGGAAATAATCTATTATCTTAGAACTTTTAGGAAGCCACTCGTGTTTATTGAATAGGATAGCGACAGGGTCAGATCTCTGTTTAAGGGAAATTAACTTGGCATCTGAGTGGAGTAGGGAATGTAAAGAGGAGATGAGGCAAGGAGACTAAGCAGGATATTGAACTAATTCAAGGCAAGAGGGGATGAGGCTGAAACTAAGGCGGGATCGCTGAGAGTGGTGATACAGGATGTATATGAGAGATCTGAAAGGTTTTGTTTTTTTTTTAAGACAATATTGGCAACGGAGTGGCACCTGCATAGGCCATTAATGATGTTACCCAGGCTGGTTTTTGTTCCCTCTTTTCTCCCTCACCTACCTTTTGCAGCCCAGTTCCTGACTGATAGAGCTGCATTTCATTGCGGTTCTCCTCCTTTCTTTTTTCCTATTACAACTTGGCAAATTGTAATTTATTCATAGTTTTATTTTTGTCTTTGAAACCCCTGTGTCTAGCTCAGTGCCCGGCATGTAGTAGTCACTTAATAAATGCTTGTTGAATGACCAATATGGAAATATATTTTGTATGACTGCACATGTATAATCAAAATCAAATTACCTGCCTTCTCAATGAGAGGAGAGAGAAGGAAGGGAGGAAGGAAATTTCGAACTCGAAATTTTAAAAATTGAATGTTAAAAATTGTTTTTTACATGTAATAAGAAAAAATAAAATATTTAATTTAAAAAAATGCTTGTTGATTGATTGACTGATGTAAGAAAAGACCACTTTCTTCCCAAGTCTAGAGCTGTCATCGTGATTTTTGTCTTTTATCTGGTCTCCCTCTGGGTTTCCTTATGTTATGGGGGGCTCTTCTCAGAGATCCCCTAAAAATAAATGACCCTCGAGGGGCCCATAACCACTCACTGCCAGGACCATGACCTCTAATATAGACTTGTTCAAGAGCTCAAAAGGCATGGAGTTATTATCTCCCACTTCTCTGGAGTTCTGTCTAAGACTTCAGGCAACTTAAAGCCCAGACTGGTGTACAAAACTTTCCCAGGGACATGCAAAGTACAGGAGAACAAAATCAAGGACACCCAGAGAAGACCATTTAAGACCAGCCTCAAAAAAAAAAAAGAAAAAAGAAAAAAAAAGACCAGCCTTTACCCACCTTCCTCCAAGCTTTCCTGCTCTGTAATGAAAAAATTACAAATGGCCCAACCTCCTGTCAACAAAACCAGCCCCCCAGATACAGTCCAGTTTTTTGTTTGTTTGTTTGTTTTTTTTAGTAAGGCAGTTGGGGTTAAGTGACTTGCCCAGGGTCACACAGCTAGTAAGTGTTAAGTGTCTGAGGCCGGATTTGAACTCAGGTACTCCTGACTCCAGGGCAGGTGCTCTATCCCCTGTGCCACCTAGCTGCCCCCAGATACAGTCCAGGTGAAAAGGGCTAGTAGGTCAGAGGCTTCTGGTCATGGTGATTTTGTCGATTGTCTACAGGCAACTTCAGTATAGGAAAGAGGCTGGTGTGCTCCTTAGGGATCTTGGAAGTGGCTGCTGCCTTTCTGATCCCAGGATACACCATCCTGCCTCCTTGAATATGGTACCAATTTCTGGCTAGGGGAACCAACTCACAGAGAGGACCGTCATCACAATATTGACAATGCCTGCGCCCACGGTCACATACTGGGAGTGCATGGGATTCACACCGGCTGTGGCATAGATCGTGTCAGCGTAGTAGTTGACCTGGAACAAAAGCACACAGGTCTAAAATTAGTGGAGGTCAGAGGGTTTGGGCTACAAGCTTTATTCCTTGACTCAGGGGACCAAATGGTGCTAAGAACCCAGGGAAGGGGTAGCCCAGGGACAGGAAGGAGGAAAGCTCAGTCCCCTGCACTTGATTTTGCCTTCTTGTTCTAGGTCACCCAAATAATGATGGCAGAGTAAGGATCGATGCCCTGGGCTTGTTACAGCTTTAAAGCCCCACCCCCTCCTCCCATCCCAGAATCCCACACACCGCATTGATGCCGGACAGCTGCTGGCCTGCCATTAGGACAATGATGGAGATGAGCTGCCACCTCAGGGCCTTGAAGGTAAAGAGGTTGATCACAGACAGGCGGCCCTCGGCTTTCTCTGACTGGTCCTCCAGGCGCATCTCCTCAATCTCATCCTCCACGTTCTCCCAGCCCCTCAGCTTCCTCAAATCTGCAATTGAGGACAGAGCAGTCAGACAGGACCCAGCCTCAGAAGGGGACGAGGCTGAGGCCCAGACCCTTCCCCCTCCTCTCCAGGGTTTCTATTCAATAAGCACTTACATATGTAGGTATGTTGGCCATGAGGACCCAAAGACAAAAAGGAATCTGTATTCTGGTGGCTTTGGAGGGAGAAAAAAGGTTCATGAATGTTTCCCCGCGGTCCTTGACCACACCCTATGTGTTAAGAATGTCCTTAGCTCTGACCAGACCCCAACCCCATCCTGGGCCTTGTGGAGGAGGACAGAGAGGAAGCGGGAGATAAATAAAAGTGGGAGGGAATTCAGAGTAGGCAGAGCCTGCGCAGAAGCTGGAATAGGAAATGAGAGTGCATTCTGGGTACCTTTCCTGGCCTGGACTTCATCGCCTTTCTGAATCAGCGTGTACCTGGGACTCTCTGGGAAGAAGGGCAGGGAGAGGAGCTGCAGGGCTGCAGGGATCCCCGTGATTGCCAGGAGCACAGGCCAGTCTGAAGGGACCCAGGAAGAAGCAGCAGCATTAAGGTTGGCAAATCACTTCATGCATGTCTGTATATGTGCGTGGGTGTATGTATACATATATGTAGATGTGTATCTCTGTGTTTATATGTATTATATATCTATATTTATCTATCTGTATGTCTAACTCTCCATCCATCCCTCCATCATCCATCTATCATCCCTCCATCCATCCCTCCATCATCCCTCCTTCCCTTCATCCATCCATCTTTCTGTGCTCATGCAGAGCATCCTACCTCTGGTCACATGGCCTCCCTCCCCACCTCCACCTCTTAGAATCTCAAACTTCCTTCAAAGCTCAGCTCAAATGATGCCTCCTACAAGAAGTCATTTCTGATCCCCTCAGCTGCCTGCATCTCTTCCCAAGAAATTGCCCATATATATACACACACATGCACACACATACAGAGATACATGTAATGTACATTTATAAAGTATACACACATGGGCCAAGCACATACGTGCACACACATATACACACGCACACTCATATATGTATATGCATACACATATGTGTACAAGGTGGACATATACATAAGTATGTATATGCCTACACACACGTGCAATGCTCATGTGTGTATATATACCCAGTGGAGTGCATAGGTTGTGTTGTACACGTGTGCAATACACAACACAATACACGATGTATGCATACACACCTGTGTATATTTACATTTACAATACATATACATAATCTGTCTATACATCTGTATATGCATATATACCAGGCAATTTCTTTGAGGGAGACGCACATGGAGTGAGGGGATGAGAAATGACTTCTTGTAGGAGGCAGCACTCGAGCTGAGCTTTGAGGGACACCTGGTATTCTGAGAGGTGGAAGTGAGGAGGGAGGGCAAGGGAGACAGCCTGGAGAAAGGAAGGGGGACTGGAGGTAGGATGCTCTGCATCAACAGTAGCCAGGAGGCCAGTTTGCCTGGGCTGTAGAATGTGTCAAGAGAAGTCAGGACAAGCAGGCTGAGGCCTGACCTCTAAGGCTCCTTTTGACTCCAACATGATGATGGTACCAAGCATCTATGATCTAGGAAGCTCTTCCTAAGGTTCCCCCCTCAGTCCTCTACCTAGACCCTGATTTACCTTCAGGATTCCCCAAAATAGCCTGGAGGCTGAAGATCTGTGCTAGAAAGACTCCCACGATGACAAAAACCTCGGTCATTGTTCCTAATGTGCCTCTCAGGTTTTTGGGTGCCAGCTCTCCCAGGTACATGGGCAGGGCACTGTAGGCTATGCCTGCATGAGTAAAAGACAAAGAGAGAAAAGAGGGGGTGGGTGGGAAGGGGAGAGGTAGAGGGACAGACACATTAGAGAGATTGAAGCAGACAGAAAGACAGGGAGAGGAACACACACACAGACATGCACAGAGAGAAGTCAGTTCTGGGGAGACATATGAAGGTCAAAATTCTCATGGGGTCTTTGTATAAACTTGGCTAAGAAGCTATTTACAGGAAATATCACCTTCTGTTCTATTTTGAAAGAGATGGATCCTCCATGTCAATGTAATAAAAATGGCAATGCTTCCTAAATGACTTATTCAGTTGCTTCGATTTAAACTACCAAAGGATTGCTTTAGAAGGCTATAAAAAATAATGACAAAATTCATCTGGAGGAACAAAAAGTCAAGATTCTCAAGGGAAATAAGGAAAACACCACTCCCTCCAAAAAAAAAAGGAAAGGAAAGGAGGAGGGGGCTAAATGTATTAGATTTCTAAAGAGTAGTAATCATTAAAACTACTTGGTATTAATTAAAAATAGGTCAATCAATGGAATAATAATAATAATAAACAACTTTACATATTGTTTTAAGGTTTGCATTGTTATTTCATTTGATCCTTGCAACAACTCTGAGAGTTGGGAGCAATTATAATCCACATTTTACAGACGAGGAAACAGGCATTGAGTGGTTAAGTGACTTGCCCAAGGTTATACTGACAGTACATTATCTGAAATGGGGTTTGAACTCAGGTCTTCCTGATTTCAAGTCTAGCATTCTATTCACTGCATCACACGACTGTTTAATATGTATAAATACATATATATATATATATATACATACACATACACACACATATATATATATGTACACATATAGCATATGCCAATATACTTCACTTCTGAAAATATATGGAAACAAAGGGCATTGTGTCTGCTAAATCCAAAGACTCTCACTACTGGGATAAGGATAAATTATTTGACAAAAGTCTAAAAAAATATAGAAAGTAGTTGAGCAGAAATTAGATCTAGATTAAAGTCTCACATCATATACCACAATAAGCTCTAGATGAAAACACAACCCAGATATAGGTGGAATCATAAATAAATGAGAGGAGCAAGGAAGTAAATACTTTTGGTAATTATGGATAGAGTTCATGATCAGACAAGGGATAAAGAGGATCATAAAAGATCAAATGTACAATTTTAATTAGATAAAATTGGAAATTTTGTACAAACAAAATCAATACATCTGAAAAAAGAATGACAGAGTTAGCTAAGGGAAAATATTTGTAACAAACTTCTCTGATAAAGATCTGAAATGTAAGATGTAGAAAGAACTGATTTAGATATATAAGAAAGGCCACCATTCCACAATAGATAAATTGTCAAAGAATATGAAGAGACAGTTCTCAAAGGACAAAATTCAAGCAATCCACAGACATATTGGAGAAAAGATTCCAAATCACTAGTAACTGGAGAAATGTATTCAAATAATTCTGAGGTTCCATCTCACACCTATCACATTGGAAAAGATTATAAAAAGAAAATGACACTTGTTGGCGGGGCAATAGGAAGATGGGCAAACTGGGGTACCTTGGTGAAGGTGTGAATTAGTCCAGATATTATGGAAATTATTCTGGAACCAAGTCCTCAAAATTGCTAAACTGTGCATACCAGTGGTACTGCTAATGGGTCTAAGTTCCAAAGAGATCAAAGAAAGAAGGGAAAGACCCACATGTAGAAAAATATTTATTATGACACTTTTCCTTCTAGCAAACAAAGAGAGTGCCCATCAATTAGAGAATGGCCAAATATAGTATGGTACATGAATGCTATGGAACAGGGCATCTCAAACTTTTTCCACTCAAGACCCCTTTTCACCCAAGAAGTTTTTATGTGACCCCAGGTGTATAGATATATAAAATAGGTATACATAATCTTTTACTGTTGCCAATTTTTTTGTGACCCCCACATTTTACATATGTGACCCATATGGAGTTGCAACCCACAGCTTAAGAAGTTAGACTATGGAATATTGCTAGGATATGAGAAGTTGTGAAAGTCAGGATTTCAGAGAAACCTGAGAAGACTTTCATGAATTGATGCAGAAGGAAGTGAGCTGGACCAGAAGAACAATGCATCCCAATAACAACAATAACATTATAAAGACAAACAACTTTGAAAGACTCGACAACTCTTATCAAAGCAGTGACCAACCACAGTTCCAGAGGAATGATAATGAATGATGCTACCCACCTCCTGCTAGAGGGGCTATAATAGACTCAGGGTAAAGGAAGAGGCATGTCTCTTTGGACCTAGTCAATACACAAATGTGTGGATTTATGCTGCTTAATTCTGCTTATTTGTTACAAAGACTGTGTTTTCTTTATGCATTTGGGATAGAAGATTAGGAGAGGGACAGGGTCACACTTCTCACCCAAGAAGTAAGAGTGGGTCACAGAAGTTGTTTTTTTTTTGTTTTTTGTTTTTTGTGTTTTTTTTGCAGGGCAATGAGGGTTAAGTGACTTGCCCAGGGTCACACAGCTAGTAAGTGTCAAGTATCTGAGGCCGGAATTGAACTCAGGTACTCCCGAATCCAGGGCTGGTGCTTTACCACTGCGCCATCTAGCTGCCCCCACAGAAGTTTAAAATTAAAACGAGAGGGGGTAGTTAGATGGTGTAGTGGATAAAGCACCGGCCCTGGATTCGGGAGTACCTGAGTTCAAATCCGGCCTCAGACACTTAACACTTACTAGCTGTGTGACCTTGGGCAAGTCACTTAACCCCAATCGCCTAAGGAAAAAAAAAGGTTAAAAAAACTAAAACTAGGGGCAGCTAGGTGACGCAGTGGATAGAGCACTGGCTTTGGATTCAGGAGGACCTGAGTTCAAATATGGCCTCAGACACTTGACAATTACTAGCTATGTGACCTTGGGCAAGTCACTTAACCCCAATTGCCTCACAAAAAAAAAAAATTAAAACTAGAGTTTAAAATGTAGAGAAGAGACCTAAAAGAAGTTCAGAAGGAAACAAAGACAAGAGGGAGAGATTTGAAAGTAACATTTTGAATTTATTATACATGTTATTATATTTATTATACACAAAGCAAGCTGTATATAACAGAGAACCTCATTTCCACACATAACCCTCTTTTCTGTTCTACTCTATTTTGTATGTGGAGATTTTAGGGGGTATTAAATTCAGTCAAAATACAATTAAAATGAGGAAAAATGTAGAAAACATTTTAAACAACCTGATCTTGACCTTGGAAGGAGTCAGGTCCTTCAGTGAGTTGACCAAGATCTTGTAAGTCACCTGGAAAGCCTCTAAAGTCCTTTCTTAGATTTCCCATCCCAGATTGGTTTGTGTGTGGTTTTTTGTTTTTTTTTGACTAGGTAAAAGAAGCCATTTTTTTTGCCTCATTTTTTACCCAACCTTAATCACTGAATGGGCATTTCCTAAGACAAACTGAGCCCTGGGAAAGGCCTTAGCTTAGAAAGGCCAAGGTCTCCCACTGTATCCAGGGCCATCTCCAGTCATCCTGATGTATATCTTGTCACTTGACCCAGATGGCTCTGGAGGAGAGAATGAGGCTGGTGACCTTGCACAGCCCTCCCTCTCTTAAATCCAATTGACTTGCAAGTAAAGACGTCATCTCCTACCCCAGCTCATTTTACAGATGAGGAAACTAAGGCAAACAAGTGATTTGCCCGGGGTCACACAGCTAGTCATTGCCTGAGGTAGGATTTGAACTCAGGTCTGTACCAATTCCAGACTAGGTGCGCTATCCACTGTGCAACTTAGCTGCCCAAGAACAAAATGACCTAAAGCTGTTATCAGTTATTGGCATTTTGAGTGAATGACCTTATCTTTTTCTGAGAGTAAGCATTGACAGATGAGAACAGAGTAAGAGTGTAGTGAGGGACTGAGAGCAAGGAGTTGGGGTGTTTCTGTGACACCTCACTCTCATTCTTCCCCAGGTCACCTGGGCTATGGTCTACCTACCTGCACAGATTCCCACCATCACCCGGGAAACGATGATCATCTCAAATGACTTGGCAGCTTTACTGGATCCCATCAAGATGGCAGGGATGATGGAGAAGATGTTATTGATTAGCAGAGTCCTCTTTCTGGAAAGAGAGCCCAGAATCAATTAACCCGTTGGGAAAGGGAAGGCTAGCAGGATCAACATTCCCTGGAGCGAGAGGGGCTGCTGACCGAGGAACTCTAAGCTTATTGGACATGGGATCTAGACAGTTTGTCACCAGAGTGGTCTTGGGAATGTTGGTGAGAAGAGAGTGCTGGAATGGGAAGGAGGGAAAGAGGTAACTGTGAGCATTAATCTCTGGTTCCATCTCCATTCTGTGTCTTGGCACACTCTGTCTGCAATCCATTTCCTCTTCATTTCAGATTCTTCTCATCCTTCAAGAAGGAGTATTGGATTTCTCCCAGATAGAATAGAAGCTCCTTGAGGACAGGCACTGTTTCATCTATGTCTTTTTCATCTCTAGCACTGAGCATAGTTGTCTGGGACATAGTAGGTGCTTAATAAATGCTCGTTGGATTGATTGGTGTATTGCAGTACCTTAGTAGAATGTAAGTTCCTGGAGATTTAGTCTTGGTATCTCCGTTGCCCTAGCTCATGTCCACGCACATAACAGACAGTTAGCAAATGCTGCATTTAGCCTGGGTCAAGAATTTGTCTTTAGCATCATTTTGGAAGATGGGATGGGGTCTAACTCTGCATAATGGTTATTTTTGTACAGAAAGCTCCTTGGAGCCAGTTGACATAGTCCCATGAAAATATTGCTCCACCACTCACCTTCCTCAGCTCTTCAGTGGGAATTCAAATGATCTTTGGGTAGATCAGTTTCCCCAGACCCTTTTGCCACAGGCAGGGCTTGCCCAGTGCAGGATTCTGGTCTTTGGTTTTAAGGATTGAGATATGTTAAATAGGAAAGGAAAGAATTTGGTGTGTAGGAAAGAGCTTTCTCACAGGTCAGAAATCTAGTCCCATTCCCTCATTTTACACATGAGGAAACTGAGGCCCAAGGGGGTTAAATGACTTGCCCAAGGGCATACAGATGTAGAGCCCAGACCCAGCACGGTGAATCTGGAGTCCCAAAGAAGTTGGTAGCTTCATTCATATTCATCATCTGTAGAATGGGGATATTACTAAAACTATCTATCTCATATATTTGCTAAAGACCTTTTAGAAATAAGAGCTCCTACTGTTGGAAACATGAATTATTATTATTATTATTATTAATCTTCATTTGATTTCCCTATGCCCACCCTCCTTCATCCCAGCATCTCAGGTACAATGTGAAATAAGGGAGATTTCTTTGGGCTCTCTTGGACTAAGGCTGGGTACGTGCCAGGCACTGTGCTAAGTGCTAGGGAAACAAAGAAAGGTAAAAGACAGTCCCCTGCCCTCAGGGAGGTGCTGGTATAACGGGGCAGGCAACATGCATATAGCTATGTACAAACAAGCTATAGACAGGATGAATGGGAAATAATCAACACAGAGAAAGCACTAGAATTAAGGCAGATCTGGGAAAGCTTCTTGTAGAAGGTGGGGATTTAGATGAGATTTAAAGTAAGTCAGGAGGTGAAGATGAGGAGGGAGAACATTCCAGGATGGAGGTAGGGGAGGTGGACAGCCAGGGGAAATGCCCAGGGCCTGGAGATTTTATTTGAGGACAGTAAGGAGACTAGTGTCACTGCTTCATAGAATACACTGAGGAGAGTTAGATGTAAGAAACCTGTAAAAGTAGGAGAGGACAAGTTATAAAGGGCTTTAAAAGCCAAACAGAAGGGACAGCTAGGTGGCACAGTGGATAGAGCACTGGCCCTGGATTCAGGAGTACCTGAGTTCAAATCTGGCCTCAGACACTTAACACTAATTAGCTCTGTGACCCTGGGCAAGTCACTTAACCCCAGTTGCCTCGCTAAAAAAACAAAAACGAAACAAAAAAACCCAAAAGATATTACAAAGATAAAATCCAGAGGGGGGCAGCTAGGTGGTGCCATAGTGCATAGAGCACCAGGCCTGGAGTCAGGAAGACTCATCATCCTGAGTTCAAATCTGGCCTGAGAGGCTTCCTAGCTGTGTGATCCTGAGCAAGTCACTTAACCCTGTTTGCCTCAGTTTCCTCATCTTTAAAATGAGCTGGAGAAGGAGAAGGCAAACCAATCCAGTACCTCTACCAAGAAACCCCCAAATGGGCTCATGTAGAGTAAGACACTACTGAACAATAACAAAATAGAGAGGACTTGGTGATTAATTAGACATAGGAGAGTGACACCTAGGTTTCAAGCCTGGGTGAATGGGAGGAGGGAAGTGCCCTTTGGAGTAATAAGGAAGTTCAGAAGAAGGGAAGATTTAGGGCAAGAGACGATGAGTGCTATTTTGGACATGTTGAGAAATGTTGGAGATGAGAGACTGGAGATTGGGAGACAGGTTAGGGGCTGTATCAGCAGACCCAGGAATCAGCCCAGAGATAAAATATGGGAGCTAATGAGGGAGAAGAAAAGTAAGCCCTGGGAGACACTCATGGTTAGTGGACATCCCGGGGATGAAGATACAGCAAATGAGACTGAGGAGAGATCAGATAAGGAGGAAGAGAACCAGGATAGAGTAGTCTCAAGGAGAAGAAGGTGATGGACAGTGCCAAAGGCTGTAGAGAGGTCAAAAAGAAAGGAGATTGAGAAAAGGATCCTGAGGGGCAGCTAGGTGGTGCAGTGGATAGAGCACCAGCCCTGGAGTCAGGAGGACATGAGTTCAAATCCAGCTTCAGACACTTGACAATTACTAGCTGTGTGACCCTGGGCAAGTTACTTAACCCTCACTGCCCTTTAAAAAAACAAAAAAAAATAAATAAAAAATAAAAGTTTGTGTGCTTAAGCATGAGGGACTTTTGTGAATAGATAAAAAAGATTTGTAATTAGCCTCACCATTCTGTTAAAAAAAAATGAACCGTTTTCAGTTTGACCTTAGGCAAATCATTTTCTCTCCCTAGGCCTCATTATCCTCATGTACAAAGTGACTAGACTGTACTAATCTGTGCCTGAGGTTCCCAGCTCTGGATCAGGGAGCCTATGTTCCTTAAGAAATTTGTTTTTCGGGGCAGCTAGGTGGCACAGTGGATAGAGCACCGACCCTGGAGTCAAGAGTACCTGAGTTCAAATCTGGCCTCAAATACTTGACACTTACTAGCTGTGTGACCCTAGCCAAGTTACTTAACTCTCATTGCCCCCCCCCACCCCCAAATACATTTGTTTTTCCTCACTAAGGTCTCTGTAATGATTAGATAATACTCATTTGTGATTAGCAGGACTACTCTCAAAGGAATCATGATTATATTTAAGTAGTAAAAAAATTGGTTTTCTGAGTAAGACCTACTTTAATGAATGGATAAGATCCATTTGTTATTAGTAGGACTACTCAAAAGGAATCTTGAAATACTTAAGTACTAGGAAAATGGCTTTCTCGAATGAGACCTACTTCAATAAATGGCTATAATCCAGTTGTAATTAGTGGTACCATTTTCAAACAAAGAATGAACAGGGGATTATGTGCTTGGAAACTTGTTTTTTAAACAAATCTTCCTACAATCTGAATGAGAGGGTTTTCCCCCCACATCAAATGCTTCCTACAGAATGCAAAGATCAGGTGTTACCCAGTCCTATAGAGGCAGTGATAGTGGATCCGGCCTCTTTCTGTGACCATGGGCTGGGTGTGTTTCCTGGAGGACCCTGACCCGTACCTTTCTCCTTATCAGAATACTGGAACATCCGGAGAGGAATGGATTTGTATGAGGAAAGCAAAGTACAAAGTTGTATTATTGTTTATTATGTAGCAAGATAGGAAGCTATGACACATGGGGGACTTGGGGCCCAAATCTGGGAAGGGCAGCAGTGTCAGAAAACAGGACCCCACAGGGAGTGGCCACAGCTGTGACAGCTGTAATCAGCAGGTTGCCTGACTGTGTAATTAAAGCTTATTAATAAATATTTATTGAGCACCTGCTCTTGGGCAAGGTATCTTCAAGAACATTGAACCTGAAGGTGATACATGCAAAATCTCATTGTCAGAAGCACCATATTAGAAAGAAGTGATTTAAAGATCAATAAATCCTAAGTATACACGCAACAGAGCATCTATCTGTTCAGAGCACTGGAAAGATACCATTGAAAGGAGCATATAAAGCATTTTTCTACTGTAGAGAGGAAGTAGAGGCCTTCGGTTGGGGACTGCCTTGGTACACTGGAAAGAACACTAAATTGAATGTCAGAAAGCCTTGGGTTCAAATCCCACTTGTCCTGCTTAGCCTGTGTGACCTTGGGCAGATGACTGGACCTCTCTGGGCCTCAGGTTCTTTATCTGTAAAATGAAGGAGTTAGACTAGATGGTCTCTGAGGTCTCTTCCAGCCCTAAATCTGAGTGTTTAGAATGGGAATATAGTAAGGGTTTGAGAACTGAGAGGCCATATCGTCCTTCTGAATTCCAAGTCTTTGAATGGCAGTCCATTCTTAAATACCTGTTACACTAAGAATAGAATGTCAGACTTGGGAGGGCCCTAGAACACAAGATGTCAGACTTGGGAGGGCCCTAGAACACAGGATATCAGAGCTGGGAGGGCCCTAGAACAGAAACTATGGGAGTTGGGAGGGGCCTGCAGGCTGAAACCCCTCAGATGGGAGCAGAAGCCGATCTCCTGACTTTCAGGAACAAGGCTGTGCCTGTTGATTGGCATGCACTGTTTGTCCTTTTACAGACACTGAGACTAAAAGAAAACATGATTTAGTTGGAAGAAGAATGGGAACAAGGCAGCCCAGACCCAGCTTACCTGCCACACCTGTCCACCAGGGGGCCAACGACAAGGGCACCCAAGAAGCCCCCCAGAGGAAACATGGACACGGTAACAGACCATAGAAGCAACAGCAAACTCTCATCCATGAATTTTCCATAGTGTTCAAAGTAGGTTTCGTTATAAAATGATTTCAAGACCTGGAAAATACCCACATCCCCATCCCCCAAAGGACATCACATGACTCAGGAGAAATGATTCAGATGAGTCTCAATCCCCCACATTGTTGAGGTCAAGAACCTTGGTCAGGGAGTTTCCAAGGAAGAAGACTTTCAGGCCATAACCCAAGTGACTTATCTAACTTGGCAAACACCAACAAAAAAAGTGAAAAGCAAAGGGATGGGGCACCCGACCTACCAAAAGGTGTCTCCCTCCTCTTTGCCCAAGACTTCACCAGAATCACAGAATATCACTATTGGATGGGGCCTTGGCATCCCTTCTGCAACATGCCCTCCTTCCAGACTTCTCTGCCTCACTGAACTTGTTGAGATCTTTCCCTCTCCTCTTCTCTCCTTCCCTCTTCTCTTTTCCCCTTCCCTCCCTTCCCTTCCTCTCCTTCTTTCTCTCCCCCCATACTCCTCCTTTCTGTCTGTCTATCTGTCTCTTCCTATCTTTTTTTTTTGGTGAGGCAATTGGGGTTAAGTGACTTGCCCAGGGTCACACAGCTAGTAAGGGTTAAGTGTCTGAGGCTGGATTTGAACTCTGGTCCTCCTGAATCCAGGGCTGGTGCTTTATTCACTGTGCCACCTAGCTGCCCCTCTTTTCCTATCTACCTTGATAGACTCTTCAATCTCCTTTGCTAGGGCATCATTCATGTCTTGCCCCCCAACTGAGGTTGTCCCCCAAGGTTCTGTCCATGGCTCCTTTCACTTCTCTTTCTACACTCTATATCCTGGTGATCTCATCAAGTCTCCATGGGTTCCATTAACCTTTCTTTGCAGATAACTCCTGTTATTGTTGTTCAGTCATTTTTCAAAGGTGTTCGACTCTTTGTGACCCCATTTGGGGTTTTCTTGGCATAGATACTGGAATGGTTTGCCATTTCCTTCTCCAGATCATTTAACAGATGAGGAACTGAGGAAAAGAGGGTTAAGTGACTTGGCCGGGGTCACACAGCTAGTAATTGCTCAAGGTAGGATTTGAACTCATGTCTTTCTGATTCCAGGTAGGGTACTCTATCCATTGCACCACCTAGCTGATCCCAGATGATTCCTGGATTGACTTATCTAGTCCTAGGCTTTCTCTCTCTTTTTTTTTGTTTTGTTTGTTTTTGTAGGCAATGGGGTTATGTGACTTGCCCAGGGTCACACAGCTAGTAAGTGTCAAGTGTCTGAGGCCGGATTTGAACTCAGGTCCTCCTGAATTCAGGGCCGGTGCTTTAACCACTGCGCCATCTAGCTGCCCCCTAGGCTTTCTCTTGTACTGCAGTCCCACATCACTAACTTGCTTGTTGTACATCTCCACATAGCTCTCCTCAGGGCATCTCAAACTGACCATGTCCAAAACAGGCTCCATTATCCTCAAACTTCCCTTTTTTCTGTTGAGGACACCACCATCTTTCCAGGCACCCAGATTTACAACATGAGCATCATTCTTGACTTTTCCCACTCTTTCATCTTCCCTATCCAATCAATAGCCAAGTCTTGTTGATTATATCTACATGACATCTCTTGCATCCATCTTCTCTCTGCTCATGGCCAACTCCCTAGTTCATATCCTTAGCCTGCCTTCCCTGGACTATCATAAAAAGTCTACTAATTAGACTCCTAGCTCCTTGTCTCTTCTCTCTCCAATCCAGTTTCCATATAATAAATAAAATAATCTCCTTGAGTACATGTGTGGTTGCATTTTGCCTTTGCTCTAGAAACTTCATTGGGTCCCTACTACCTCGAGGATAAAATACAAACCATTCAGCCAACACCTAGTACATCCCAAACACCTAGTACAGTGTCTGGCACATAGTGGGTACTCAATAAATGCTTGTTGGATTGTATTATATTGGCCGTGCAGTTTTTACTCAAGTTTTCATGAAGAGGTTCTCACTAGATGGCAGTGTGGTTCAAATTGTAGCTCACAAGAGCTGGACAAGCAACATGAGAACACTATTCCATTAGCTCATACCATGACTATCAAACCTAGGAGAATGAAAAGCAGTAAGATGCTGTGCTTTTCCCATATGTAATATTCTATCTCCCATCTCTAAGCCTTTGCATAGGCTGTGCCTCTTACAGGCAATGCTCTTTCTTCCTTCAAGTATTGGCTCCAGGTTGATCTCTTGTATGAAAATTTTCCTGAGACCCTCCTCATCACATTACTTTGTAAACATCCTATATTTTGCATATCTTCATTTGTGTAGACATTGGTCATATCTCAATCCCCATACACATGGTGTACACATACACACATGCATGCATATACATACATACACAAGAATGTGAATTCTAGTGCAGTGATATTTTTCTTCTTGTCCTTGCATTTTCTTTCAGTGCTTTGTTTATAGTATTCACTTAAATGCTTGCTGAATGAATGAAAGAAAGAAAGATAAAAGAAAGAAAGAAAGAAAGAAAGAAAGAAAGAAAGAAAGAAAGAAAGAAAGAAAGAAAGAAAGAAAGAAAGAAAGAAAGAAAGAAAGAAAGAAAGAAAGAAAGAAAGGAAGGAAGGAAGGAAGGAAGAAAGGAAGAAAGAAAGAAAGGAAAAATCCTCTGGACTTAGGGTCAAGAGAGACCTGGATTTAATTTCCCCTTTGACATTTTAAAGTTTGCTATCAACTAGGGACCTCTGAGGATTGGACATTTCAATTTGGTTGTCCTGAAGGCATCTCAAACTCAGCATGTTCAAAACAGCACTTTCTCCATCTGAACTTCTCTATTATTGTCAAAGGTACCACAATTCTTCCAGTTAGAAGGTTCTCCTCCATTAGGTTATAAGTTCCTTGAGGGCAGGGACTGTCTTTTGCCTCTTTTTGTAACCCCAGAACTTAGGACAGTGCCTGGAAGACGTTGTTGTTGTTTGTCCTTTGTTCTTGAAGAGGATCATGACATCAGGGTAATGTCATGACTTGCACTGAATTAGCTTTAAGTGAGGGAGGGCTGTGCAAGGTCACCAAACTTAGTCTCTCCTCCATAGCCATCTGGGTCCAGTGGCAATATATATGTGTGTGTGTGTGTGTGTGTGTGTATGTATATGTGTATATATATATATTTATATAAAATCAGGATGACTGGAGATGGTCCCAGATGTTTAAGGTAATTGGGGTTAAGTGGCTTGACCAGGGGCACAGAGCTAGTAAGTGTCTGAGGTGAGATTTGAACTCAGGTCCTTCCAAGTTTAGGGCCAGTGCTCTATCCACTGCACCACCTAGCTGCCCACCTGACACATAGTAAACACGTAACAATTTTTTTGATTGATTCCTGATGCCTAGGTTTGCAACCTCAGCATTACCTCAGATATCTCAATCTCACTCACCCCCAATCTCTAATCCTTTACTAAGTCTTGTCATTTTTCTCTCCACTCATACAACCACCACCCTAGTTCAAATACTCATTATCACCCACCAGGATTATTATGATAACCTCTGATTTGGTCTCCTTATCTCATGTCTCTCCCCTCTCCAATCCATTATCCACAAAAATGGCAAAGTAAGAGTTGAGTAGGTGGCAGAGAGTGCTGGACTTAGAATGACCTGAGTTCAAATCCTAGCTTAGATACTTACTAGATGTGTGACCCTAGGTAAGCCACTTAACCTCTCTTGGCCTCAGTTTCTTTATCTATAAAATGGGGATAATAATAGTACTTAACATATGTCAAATATTTTGCAAAACCATATAGAACTATATAAATAGAAGCTATTTTGGTTTGACTCCTAAGGGGATATGCTGAAACCTGTCACTGAGAGCTCTTTCCAGTGTGGGCATTTATACCTTGGAAATTGGCAAATACTGCAAATTAGGGCTTGATTTATTGTTCTGTTGATTATTTAAATTTAAGAAAGTCATAGGGAAAATATTAATGGTGGAGATTAAACTTAAAAGTGTGTTGTACTTTTTTTTTTTAATTATGGGGAATGAGTTGTTAAACATTCATCAGTGAACTCCTGAGTGACTTTCCTGCTCAATAAAATTTAATGGCTCCCTATGACTTCTAAGATCAACTATAAAGTCCGTTTTCATTTAAAGCTCTTCACATCCCAGACCCTTGCTATCTTTGCAGCTTTTTCACATGTGGCTCCCATCTACATATGCCAAAATCTAGTCATACTAGTCTCCTTGCTACCCTTCACACACAACCCTCCATTTCCCTTCTCTGTCCCTCTGCTTTGTTTTGTTTTGTTTTTGGTGAGGCAATTGGGGTTAAGTGACTTGCCCAGGGTCACACAGCTAGTAAGTGTCAAGTGTCTGAGGTCAGATTTGAACTCAGGTCCTCCTGAATCCAGGGCTGGTTCTCTATCCACTGCACCACCTAGCTGCCCCAAGTTATTTATTTTTTTCTCTCTGTCCCTTTGCACCGGCTGTCTTCCATGCCTGGAATGCTTGGCTCCCTTATCTCTGTCCCCGAGAATCCTTGATTTCCTTCAAAAACTCAGCTCAGCCCCATCTTCCACATGAAGCCTTTACTGATTGCCCAGTCTGTAATGCCCTCCTTCCCCCAAATTACCTTTTGTTCATTTAAAATATATTCTGGGGGCAGCTAGATAGCACAGTGGATAAAGCACCGACCCTGGATTTAGGAGGACCAGAGTTCAAATCCAGCCTCAGACACTTGACACTTACTAGCTGTGTGACCCTGGGCAAGTCACTTAACCCCCATTGCCCCACAAAAAAACCCAAAAAAAACAAAAAAAAAGAATTAAAAAAATATATATATTCTGTATATTTTGTTGTTTAGTCATTTCAGTTATGTTCAACTCTGTGACACCATTTGGGGTTTTCTTGGCAAAGAGACTGGAGCTGTTTAGCAGTTCCTTCTCCAGCTCATTTTATAAGTAAGGAAACCGAGGCAGACAGGGTGAAGTGATTTGCCCAGGGTCACAAAGGTAGTAAGTGTCTGCAGTCAGATTTGAACTCAGGAAGATGAGTATTACTGACTCCAGGCCTGTACCACTAACTGCTCCTATATTCTGTCTATACTTACATGTAATTGGGGGAGATGGTGAGCATGGCTGATACAATCCCTATGAGGCTGGGGACCCCCAATTCTAGAAAGGCATGATGGTATGTAACAATGTAAGAATATAGAATGTCAATCCCTTCAGGGCAGACACTGTTTCCCTATTCAGATCATTTATCAGACATTCTGTAACTAGTTTCAGACTCACGATCACATTGTGAAGAGGAGTCTTTTGATCGGCTATGGATTTGAAATTGATGTGTATTCAAAAGTGGCTTACCAGGGCAGCTAGGTGGTGCAGTGGATAGAGCACTGGCCCAGCATCAGACACTTGACACTTACTAGCTGTGTGACCCTGGGCAAGTCACTTAACCCCAATTGCGTCACCAAAAAAAAAAAGTGGCTTACCAGTCACTATGAATCACTTGGTGCTGGGGCTTTCCTCCCTGGTTGTGTTTGAGGAGAAAGACATGCTGTAAACCTCTGGATGGGGAGAGGTTCCAGACTTTCCCCATTCAGGGCCAACTTGTGACCTTATAACATGGTCCTCTGCTTTTCACCTTTCTGTGTTTGCTCTTTCCTGGTTTTAGGTAAAGGAGTATTGAAGGCACTTCTGACTTTGTGAGCTTCAAGAAGTTAGAATGATGGGTGGCGCAGTGGATAGAGCACCGGCCCTGGAGTCAGGAGGACCTGAGTTCAAATCCAGCCTCAGACACTTAACACTTACTAGCTGTGTGACCTTGGGCAAGTCGCTTGACCCCAATTGCCTCACTAAAAAATAAAATTAAATAAAAAAAAAAGTAATTAAAAAAAAACAAAAACAAAAAAAGAAGTTAGAATGATGAGCCAGAAGAGAGATCCAGGAGCTGAAGTCCATTCCAAGATTTGAGTCACCAGAGGTCTAAGAGCTCAAGTCTATGCCAAATTTTTCATCCAGGCAGCCCAGAAGCAAAACCCTGAAGAATGACCTGGGGGACCCAGCCCAGTAGAAGTTGAGATGAGAACTCCTACCTACATCCACTATGGCACATTTGGAAGTGAATTTAAGTTTCAGCCCACACTCCCCAGGGACCAAGGTGATATAGGGGGGATTGTGCCCCTTCATGAAATGTTTATTCTAAGATTCAGTATCTTTTCAGTAAGTCTACCTTTGCAAAAACTAATTTATATTAGTTAAATGGAACTAAGGTGCTAATTACTGGCAATTAATAGCAGGGGAAATACTGAGGAATGACGATTCAAATCAATAACATTAGAAAAGAGAGGGGCAGCTAGGTGGCGCAGTGGATAGAGTACCGGCCCTGGAGTCAGGAGGATCTGAGTTCAAATCTGGCCTCAGTCACTTGACACTTACTAGCTGTGTGACCCTGGGCAAGTCACTTAACCCCAATTGCCTCATCCCCCCCACCAAAAAAAAAAAGAAAGAAAGAAAGAAAAGAAAGAAAAAAAAAGAAAAGAGATACCTCCAACCCCTCAGGGATACCTTAGAACCTTGAGAGGGACATATTATATAGCTGAACTTTTTATGGGAGTGTGAATTGTCAAGAAAAATGTGGCAGGCATTGTACTAAGGGTTAAGTATACAGAGAAAATCAACAACCACAAGACACAGACATACCAATTCCTGCCTTCAAGGAGCTATCTCCCTCAACAGAATACAGATAGATAACTAAGAGCCACAATGAGTGGATAGAACTCTGGACCTGGAGTCAAGAAGGCCTGAGTTCGAATATGGCCTTGGATACCTACTAGCTATGTCATCCTGGGGAAGGTTACTTAATCTCTGTCTGCCTCAGTTTCCATATCTGTAAAGCCAGGATAGTACCTACCTCCCAGGTTTTTTTGTTTTGTTTTATTTTTTTGCAGGGCAAATGGGGTTAAGTGACTTGCCTAGGGTCACACAGTTAGTGTCAAGTGTCTGAGGCTGGATTTGAACTCAGGTCCTTCTGAATCCAGGGCCGGTGCTTTATCCATTGTGCCACCTAGCTGCCCACCCAGGTTTGTTTTGAGGCTCAAATGAGATAATATTTGTAAAGTACTTTGTAAATCTTAAAATGCTGTATAAACACTGGCTATTATTATTATTAGCTATTATTAGAATGTAAACTCCCTGAGGTCAGGCACTGGTTCAGTTTTGTCTCTGTATCCCCGGTGCCTCACACAAAGTCTGGCACACAATAGGAGCTTAATGATGCTTATTGATTGATTGCTATAAAGACAAAAACACCCCAAACAAGGTCCTGTCCTCAAGCTGTTTGATATTCCATTAGAATGCTTCTTGGGGATGTCATAGAGGTAAATCCTGGCCAGTTATAGTGTCAACTAAATGACTTCTGAGGCCCTTTCCCATTCTGAAATTGTATAATTTGATCTTCTGGGGTAACTCCATTCACCTCACCAAGCAGGCTTCCCAGCCTCCTAATGCCACAGTAATCATGCAACATTGAAAGACTCCCCATGCAACATCATCTAGCTGCTTGAAGGCAAGGATTGTGACTTCTGGGTATTACCTGTGTTTGATTTCCACTCCTCAAAGGGGCTACTCTAGGATTCTGCTTGTGGGAAGTGCTTGGGCATGAGGTGAAGGTTCCCACTTCCCCCAAGTCCTTTCTTCTCCTTCCCATTCACTCCCTGACTTCATGACATCCCCAGGCTGGGCCCCAGCCCACCTTGTGAGGTGTGTTGACCACTGCGATGTTGTAGCCATACTGGAAAGCTGATCCGAAGGCAGCAGCCAGGGTCACCAGGACCAGCACAAGGGTGAACCTCTGCAGGAGAAAAAGGACCATTACATCCAGGGCTGGGAGGACACAGGGCACTTTTGTAGCCTCTTAGCTGGTTTTGGGGTGGTTGAAAGGGAAGGGAAAAGGAAAAGGGAAGGGGAAGGGAAAGGGAAGAATAATGGGAGTCAGGAAAGCTTTTCCTTCCTTGTGCCTCCAAAGCAATATATCAAAGGGCCATAGACACAGAGATCCTTTCATTGTGGGGTTCTAAGACTTTTTTGGTGTGTATGTGTTATAGACCCCTTTGGTTGTCTGGTAAAGCCTATGAAGCTCTTCTCTTTTAAATGAATAAAATAAAATGCATAGGATTACATGTCAAGACAATTACATTGAAACCCAGAGAGCTCCCATTCAGAACCCCTGCTTAATCCTGCATCTCATTTTCCATATAAGTACACTGAGGCAGGGAAAGTTAGATGACTTGACCAAAGTCACTCACACCATAGCAGCACTGGAATGATCACTGACATCCTTCAAATCCAGCACTTTCCCCTCAGACCACACAATCTCCCAGGTCTTTTCATAGATGGCAGCCAGGTCGAACCTACTTAGATTTTCCATCTCTCCTGTCCCAGTGCCTCTCTTTTCAGGGCTAGTCCTAGGGACATAGTCTGTCCCCCCTCCATGGACACATCAGTGCTCATAAAGAAAAAAACCCTCTTGGATTTTAGAAGTTAAGCAACAGATTTCCAGTGTGAGGTCGAGAGCCTACGGTGCAAATATTCTCTCATCTTTATTACTTTGCAGACACAGGTGGGTGAAAATGATGGGTTTTGTCATTGAATTGGGATGTGTTGGGAGGGAAGCTCCTCTTTCTTCACTATCATTATCATCACAGCAATCATCCCATGGGCAGTGTGATGATATAGAGAATGGAATTCTGGACTTGGAGTCAGACATCTCAATGTCAGGGCTGCCTCTAATATTTATAGGCTGTGGGACTATGGTGAAATCAATTAACTTCCCTTCACGTTAGGAGAGTTTCCGTAGACATACAATCACAGTTAATAATTATTGTCCTCAGAGTAACTGGTTTTCTATTTCTTCCAGTGTATCCTAATAGCTGAACTCAGACTGTCCCCCTCTTCCTTCCTTTAAAAAAGTCTTAATTTCAAGCAATTCCCAGAGAACTCTGTTAGAATTAAATGCTCAGGGGCAGCTAGGTGGTGCAGTGGATAGAGCACTGGCCCTGGATTCAGGAGGACCTGAGTTCAAATCCAGCCTCAGACATTTGACACTTACTAGTCACTTAACCTTCATTGCCCCACAAAACAACAAGAACAAAACCCCCCCAAAACAAAAAAACCCAACCAAACAAAAGAATTAAATGTTCACTCATCTCGGTAGGAGGCACGATGAGTGGGAGAAGGACCAGATGTGGAGTTTTGTCCCTTCCTATCTTGGGCAAATCATTTAGCTTCCCTGGGCTTTAAAATGGGAGGGGGACTAAAAAAAAAAAAAAGAAAAGAAAAAAATGGGAGGGGTCTAATGAGCTGTGAGGTCCCATCCAGCTTCAGAGCTAGGATTCTATGCTCCTGTCTCTCTACAGGAAGCAATGTGGCTGGCCCAAAGCCCTCAGATTTAGCCTGGGGAAGTGCCCTCAGTCTGATGGAGAAGGGGACCAGTGCCCTGGACTTGGGACTTACCCCCTTCCTGAGTGGTTCGGGTGGCAAAGTCTCCACCTCTTGCTTTTCCATGTTTCCTCTGGCAGCAGTGCCCCCACCAGGTGTCCCCTTGGCCCCCAGCTGAGCACGTAGGGAATATGCCCTGCCTCTCACTGCTTCAAGCACTATAGAACCAGTGGCAGCTTTATGACTCTGGGTAACATAGTCCACCTGTCCTATGGACCCTGCTGGCTTCTCCCAAGAGCATTCTTTCCTTGCCCTTGGGGCTGTTGATAAGATGCACTTGATGCTTTATCAATATAAATTACACAGTATGAATTCTGCCCTTGGGCTGCCCTGGCTGAAACCAAGACAGCCCATGAGCTGCCATGGTTTACCCATCATTGCACCCTGCACAAGAACAATGGTCAGGGCACTCCTGGAGTGCCCCAGAACAGTCTGATAGGGAATCATACCCTTACCTGCGGGTGCTCTGCCCAAAGGAAGAGAAGTTTGGATTGCTTAAACCTCAATCTTTTTAAGTTCATGGCCTCAATCTTTATAAGGAGCAGCCTTAACTCCAGATCACTCTGACTCTCATAGATTGGTCAACAATAGGTCCCAGGTGCAAATAGCAACTGCTTCTGTTTTGGTCCCTCCTAGATCTCTCTGTCTCTGTCTCTATCTCTGTCTCTGTCTCTATCTCTGTCTCTGTCTCTCCCTCTTTCTCTCTCTCTGTCCCTGTCTCTCTGTCTTTCTCTGTCTCTCTCTTTCTCTCCCTCTCTCTGTCTCTCTGTGTGTCTCTCTCTCCTTTCACTTTCTCTCCTTTCTCACTTTCTTTCTCCATTTATTTATTTATTACTGAAATCTGTGGAAAACCTTAACTTAAAAAGGCCAAGGTCTCCTACTGCATCTGGGGCCATCTCCAGTTGTCCTGATATATATCTTGATATTGGACCCAGATGGCTCTGGAGGAAAAAACGAGGCTGATGATTTTGCACAGCCCTTCCTCACTTAAATCCAATTTACTGTAAGTCATGGTATCACCTCCTCATGTCATAGTCCTCTTTGAGAAGAGTCTGAGAAGACTTCAGGCAGGGGATTTTAAGATAGATGGGGGCGGGCAGCTAGGTGGCGCAGTGGATAGAGCACCGGCCCTGGAGTCAGGAGTACCTGAGTTCAAATCCGACCTCAGACACTTAACACCCAGGTTTGTGACCCTGGGCAAGTCACTTAACCCCAATTGCCTCACTAAAAAAAAAAACAAACCAAAACAAACAAACAAAAAAAGATAGATGGGATAATTCATCTTTTCTGTGCATTCTATGAGACCTCATGAATTCAGATTAATGGGATGTGTGTGTGTGCCAAAATAAGATCATAGATTTAGAGCTGGGAGGGAGAGAACAATCCTGATTAGGAAGAACAGGGCAAACTTCATGGAAAAGATGGCATTTGACCTCAGTCTTGAGGGACAGGGGGAATTTCTTTCTTTCTTTTTTAAAGAATGTAGAGGCAGCTAGGTGGTACAGTGGATAGAGCACTAGCCCTGAAGTCAGAAGGACTTGAGTTCAAATCTGACCTCAGACACTTAACATTTACTAGCTGTGAGGGGCAGCTAGGTGGCGCAGTGGATAGAGCACTGGCCCTGGATTCAGGAGGACCTGAGTTCAAATCCAGCCTCAGACACTTAACACTTACTACCTGTGTGACCCTGGGCAAGTCACTTAACCCCAATTGCCTCACTAAAAAAAAACAAACAAACACCAAAAACCAAACAAAACAAACATTTACTAGCTGTGTGACCCTGGGCAAGTCACTTAACCCCCAATGCCTCACCAAAAAAAAAAACAAAAAGAATATTATTGTTGCCTTATGTTTTTATTTTAATGTAATTTCCCCTAAGTGCTCTGACTCTGAGTCCTTCTTTTAACAAATAAAAAGAACAGGAAACCAACTCAGTAACTATGGCTCATGGCATATACTACATTCCACATTCATAGTCCCCTACCCCTCTCCTGAGAGAAGTTTCATTTTCTGTTTTCTAAGACCAAGATTGTTTGCTATAATTCATCAGCTTTCAACTGCTTTGAGTATTATAATTTACATTATTATAATCACTACATATATCATTTTCTCAATTTTACATTTTTTTGCTCTGCATTACTTCACATAAGTCTTCCCATTTTTCTCTGAATTCCTTATATTTGTCATTTCTTACAGGACAATAACATTTCATTCCATTAACGCATCTCAATTTGTTTAGCCATTCCCTAATTGACGGACATCACCAGTTGTCTTGACTTTTGTCTTGATATTGGATTTTGATGATTCTGGAAGAGAGACTGAGGCTGACAATTTTGTGGAACTCTGCCTCACTTAAATCCAATTCACTCATGAGTCAAGACATCACCCTGTGATGTCATTGGTACTCTTTGAAAACAAAGGATGACGGGGATAGAGCTAATATGGTAGATGAAAAAAATGCTCTATTGATTGGAGAGATGCAAACTAAAATAGTTCTGAGGTACTACCTTACACCTATTAGATTAGCTAATAGAACAGAAAAGAAACATGACAAATATTAGAATGGATATGGGGGAAATGAGACATTAATGCACTGTTGGTGCAGTTGTAAACTGATTCAACCATTCCATAGAGCAATTTGAACTATCTCAAAGGGCTATAGAACCATGCATACTCTTTGACTTAGCAATACCACTACCAAAAACAGAGATAAAAAACAAAAACTCTTCATAGCAGCTCTTTTTCTGGTGGCAAAGAATTGGAAATTGAAGGGATGCCTGTCAATTGGGGGAATGGCTGAACAAATTGTGGTATGTGATTATGATGGAATACTATTGTTATAAGAAATGATGAACAAGATGCTTTCAGAAAAACCTGAAAAGACTTACATGAGCTGATGCAAAGTGAAATGTACTGTGTACAAAGTAACAACAATATTGTAAAATGATCAGCTATGAATGCATAGCTATTTTCAGCAATACAATGATCCAAGAGAACTCTGAAGGACTTATGGTGAAAAATTCTATCCATCCCCAGAGAAAGAACTGATGGTGTCTAAATACAGATCAAAGCATATTTTTTTTTGGTTTGTTTTTGATGAGGCAATTGGGGTTAAGTGACTTGCCCAGGGTCACACAGCTAGTAAGTGTTAAGTGTCTGAGGCTGTATTTGAACTCAGGTCCACTTGAATCCAGGGCCGGTGCTCTATCCACTGAACCACCTAGCTGCCTCTTAAAGCATATTTTTTAAACTTTATTTTTCTGGAGGGTTTTTTTACCTGCTTTCATTCACAACATGACTAATATGGAAATGTTTTACATTATTATATATGTATAACCTATACTGAATTTTTTGCCTTCTCAAGGGGGGAGGAGGGAGGAAGGGAGAGAATTTGGAACTCGAAGTTTTAAAAATAGATGCAAAATCATTTTACATGTAATTCGGGGAAAATAAAATACTAAACAAACAAAAAAGAAAATGAAGGACAAACAACAACTCTAGGTCTGGCCCCTATCCCTTAGATTATTGCTATCACTTCTTTACATGTCTCCCTGCTTCTACTTTCCTACTCCAATCCAATTTTTTTTCACAGATGGCAAAATAATCTTCCTAAAGCAGAATGGTCTGAGCATATCCCTCCTCTGCTCAAAAAATATCAGTGGCTCCCAACTGCCTTGAAGAAAATATGGCTCCAAAAAACCCAAATAGCTTTAACCAGTGGTGTGCTAGAGCCAGCTCATATGATTTATGAGAGCCAATTGTTAAAGTTTATCATGAGGGGGCAGCTAGGTGTTGTAATGAATAGAGCACCAGCCCTGGATTCAGGAGGACCTGAGTTCAAATACTGCCTCAGACACTTGACACTTACTAGCTGTGTGGCCCTAGGCAAACCCTCATTGACTCTCGCAAAAAAAAAAAAAAGTTTAGCTTAGCATTGACACCTCAGAAATCATCAAACTATTCTATTCATTTGCCTTCTTTCTTTTCTTTTTTTTTTGGGGGGGGCAATGAAGGTTAAATGACTTGTCCAGGGTCACACAGCTAGTAAGTGTCAAGTGTCTGAGGCTGGATTTGAACTCAGGTCCTCCTGAATCCAGGGCTGGTGCTTTATCCATTGCATCACCTAGCTGCCCCTCCATGGCTTTTTACTGGCCATTCCACACTTCCTCATCTTCACTTTTTTAGAATGCCTGTTTTCCTTCAAGACCCAGCTCACAGCATCACCTTCCTCATGAAGCCTTTCTTTACACCCTAAAAATTCATGCCTTCCAGCCCTATTTTATGTTTCTTTTCTTTATATATACTCTCTCACTCTCTCTCTCTCTCTCTCTGTCTCTGTCTTTCTCTCTGTGTACACACACACACACACACACACACACACACACACACGTATGGATTATTTCATTCTTTGTATTTACCTTCCTAAGACCGAGCACAATGACTGGAACACAAGTAGGTGCTTATTGGTGCTTGTTGATTGATTGACCCAGAAAAACAATATGTAAAATGACTGCCACAGTGTAAATGAATGTTCCATTGAGTGGGAAGGTTACCCTTTTCTAAGGGATATGTGTGGTCCTCATGTGTCATAGAATACCACAATCTGGAGTGTGAGAAAATAATTATTAATAATGGATTTCTAGGGGGGCAGCTAGATGGTGCAGTGGATAGAGCACTGGCCCTGGATTCAGGAGTACCTGAGTTCAAATCTGGCCTCAGACACTTAACACTTACTAGCTGTGTGACCCTGGGCAAGTCACTTAACCCCAATTGCCTTACTAAAAAACAATAAAAAAAAATAATGGATTTCTAGGAGAAACCCAGACATTAGTTTTTGCTACTCTCTCCCCCCAACAGCAGAAACCTGCCTGGGCACCTTATCAAAAGGAATGCAGATGGATTCTTCTGATTAGCTAGGGGAAGAAGCACACCTAGATGGTTGGGATTTGATCTCTAGACCTGCCCCACCATGTCAATCACTGGAGCTTAATGATGCTAACCAATTAGCTTAGATCAATGTATGGTGACCCGCCTCTACTAGGAAGAGGATAAAATCCCTGGGCACACCAGGGTCACTCTCTTGGCTCTTCTTCCTTGGACTCTCTTTTGTTCTCCATGCTGGGTATACAATTGTTTAGGCCTGTAAGCCTGTGACTAGTGGGGAGGTCAGGAAGACACACAGTCAATACTTTAATAAAATGTGATGTTAATAATAAATGCTTACTGCCAAAATTGGTACAATAGCCACTAATATATAATTTAGTAATATTTTAGAAAACCCAGCCCAGTCCCCCAATAATTTAAATAACACAAGAGTAGGGCTTCTTAAACTTTTTCTACTCTCGACCCCTTTTCACCAGAGAAATTTTTGTGTGACCCCAGGTACGTAGGTATATAATATAGGTATACATAACCTTTTGACCATTGTCAAATTTTTCATGACCCCCATGTTCAGTTACATGACCCCATATGGGGTCACGACCCACAGTTTAAGAAACTTTAGTCTAGAGGACTTTAGGCTTTCTCTAGGAGGCTAGGATCAAATGAAATAATGTTTGTAAAGTGCCTGTCACATAGTAGACACCTAATAAATGCTTGTTCTCTTTCCCTTCCTCCTTCTTCTCACCAAGGGCCTCCAGTGATGGATTCTCTTTTAAGTTTTTTTTCTAAATTAAATTTTTTCAAATTACATGTAAAAACAATTTTAGCATTTGTTTTTGTAAAATATTGAGTTCTAAGTTCTCTCCCTTTTTCTTTCCCCTTCCTGAGAAGGCAAACAATTTGATATAGATTAAACATGTACAGTCATGCCAAACATATTTCCATATTAGCCATGTTGTGAAAGAAAACAAAGACCTCCCCTCACCAAAATAACAACAACAACAGAACAACAACAACAACAAAACCTCCACAAGTAAAGTGGTTTTTTTTTAAAGTTTGGTTCAATCTGTATTCAAACTTTATTAGTTCTTTCCCTGGAGGGAGACAGCATTTTTCATCATGGGTCTTTTGGAATTGTCTTGATCAGAGAAGCTAAGTCATTCACAGTTGATCATTGTACAGTGTTGCTTTTACTGTGTACAACGTTCTTTTGGTTCTGGTCACTTCACTTTGCATCAATTCATATTTGTCTTCTGAAACCATTTGTTTTCTGAAACCATTCTGCTCATCATTTCTTACAGCACAACAATATTCCAGCATAATCATCTATCACAACTTGTTTAGCCATTCCCCAATTGATGGTCATGCCCTTCATTTCTAATTCTTTGCCACCACAAAAAGAGCTGCTAAAATATTTTTGTGTGTGTGTATATATATATATATATATATAATATATATATATGTGTGTGTGTATGTATGTATGTATGTATGTCCTTTTCTTTTATCTCTTTGGGATAAAGACCTAGTAGTAGTATTGCTGGGTCAAAGGGTATGCATGTGAAATAATTCATTTGGACCCCTACTCTATTCCAATCAGTATTAATCTGTTTGATATGATTCCATAGGGGGGTAGTGATTATAAGTTCTGTATATTATGCCCCAGAACTGTGAACTGCAGATGTAAGTCCATTTGCTTAATCATAGGAAGCTAACTAGAGGCCCTCCACCCTTGTTTTTCCTTGTCATGGTGACCAAGCCCAGTGTGGTGGAGGTGACTCAATTCCATGGAAAGTCTTCCAACTTATTTCTGTACCCCTGGGCCACTCTCTCTCATCTAGCATGAGCAGGTGACCATCTCATGACTATCTAGTCAACAGAGATACCCCCTGCTTTGTCCAATCCATGACCCTGCTGACATACCATTTTTGCTTATTTTTGCTTATACATCATATATCAACCAATGGAATTCCGTACTTTGTATAGCTGCTTTAGAACATCCATGTAATGGATATCGAACCTTATAAAGAGAAGGGGGCATCTCAGATTGTGAGGAAGATCTGAGGTCCAGTTTATTAGAAGGGATCATGGACTCTTTGAGGTAGAGCTCTGAGCCAATGGCACTTTATCAATCTCTTTTATTGTAGGTTGCACAATTACCCACATATGCAGTTTGATTGCCCTTTGGGCATAGTTCCAAATTGCTCTCTAAAGTGCTTGGATCAATTCACAACTCCACCAACAGGGCATTAGTGTCCCAATTTTCCTACATTCTCTCCAATATTTTCCTTTTCTGTATTGTTAGCCAATATGATAGGTGTGGGGTGCTACCTCAGATTTGTTCAAATTTGCATTTTTCTAATCAATAGTGATTTAGAACATTTTTTCATATGATTATAGATAGCTTTGATTTCTTTTCTTTTCTTGTGTGTGTGTGTGTGGCAATTGGGGTTAAGTGACTTGCCCAGAGTCACATAGCTAGTAAGTTTTAAGTGTCTGAGGCCAGATTTGAACTCAGGTCCTCCTGAATCCAGGGCTGGTGCTCTATCCACTGCGCCACCTAGCTGCCCCAGATAGCTTTGATTTCTTCTAAAAACTACCTGTTCATATTCTTTGAATATTGACCAATTGGGGGAATGACTCAAATTCTTACAAATTTGACTCAGTTCCCTATATATTTGAGAAATGAAACCTTTATCAGAGAAACCGGTAAAATACTTTCCCCAGTTTTCTGCTTTCTTTCTAATATTGGCTGCATTAATTTTGTCATGGAGTCTTAGCTGGAGAGTGACTGATGGCCAGTAATAGTGGCCCAGACTGTCTCAAAGGCTCAGAAGGAGGAAGAGAGAAGCAGGAGTCTTGATGTGACAGAGAAATAACTTTTTCTTTCTGGTTCCTCTCATAATGTGCCAAAAGACCAGACCTAAAAAGTCAAATTCAAAAGATATTACCAGTTGATAAGGTTTGGAAAAGTGCTTCATCTCTACAGAAACATTACCCTGATTGGGAGGCTGGGAACCAAGGGCTTTTTGAAAAAGACACAAGAGGGCAACTGAACGAATGTGATTTTTCATGACCAATTTTGCTCATGATCATGATCCAATGTACCTCTAACAACTCCATAGAGGTGGGGGACTACAGGTGCAGAATTCTACACTCATTGTCATATAGTCACAGGGACATTAGAGGTCATCTTGTTCAGTGCCTTCAGAGGAGGAAACTGAGGCTGATTTGGCTGACCTGTTTCTCTTTGTTATAAGGGAGGATTCTGTGTTAGTGATGGAAGGACTAGTCATATGACTGATGTAAAAGGAAGGCATCGATAAAATTTTAACAAATAAATTCAGCAAGCAGAACAAAAGCTTAGAGTGAGTGTTTGAGGAAACTCTCTTTAAAGCTGAAGGAATGATCAGTAAAAACAAACAAACAAACAAAAAACACTGGTGACTAATAAAGCTTCCAAAGACGCAGCTCTGTCCAGCTGGACAGAAAGCTGGCCTTTGTAATATGGAAGACCTGGGTTCAAATCCTACCTCCCACACATATTGGACCCTGGGCACAGCTCAGTGGTCGGTGTTAAGATCGCTGGATCTGGAGTCAGGAAGACCTGAGCTCAAATCTGGCCTCAGGCATTTACTAGCTGTGTAACCCTGGGGTCAAGTTACTTACCCTCTGTTTTGTCTTGGTTTCCTCATCTGTAAAATGGGGATAATAATAGCGCCTACTTCCCAGGGTTGTTAGGAGGATCAAATGAGATGATATTTGTTTTTTTTTAAATTAATAAAGTATTTTTTTTCCATTACATATAAAGATAGTTCTCAACCTTTGTTTATACAAGCTTTACAATTTCAGATTTTTCTCCCTCCCTCCCCTCCCTCCCCCCTCCCCTAGACAGCAGGTAATCTGATATAGGTTATATATACACACATAATAACATTAATCCTATTTCTGCATTAGTCATGTTATAAGAGAAAAAAATCAGAGCAATGATGGAAAACCTCAAAATAGAAAAAAAACAACAGCATCAAAAACAAAAGAAATAGTATGGTTCATTTAGCATCTATACTCCTCAGTTCTTTTTTTTTTTTCCTGGATTTGGAGATCCTCTTCCATCACGAATTCCCTGGAACTCTTCTGTGCCATTGCATTGGTGAGAAGAATATAGTCCATCACAGTAGATCAACACTCAATGTTGATGTTACTGTGTACAATGTTCTTCTGGTTCTGCTCATCTCACTCATCATCAGCCCACGCAAGACCCTCCAGGTTTCTCTGAACTCCTGCTCATCGTTTCTTATAGCATAATAGTATTCCATTGTATTCATATACCACAACTTGTCCAGCCATTCCCCAATTGATGGGCACCCCCTCAACTTCCAATTCTTTGCCACCACGTAAAGAGCAGCTAGAAATATTTTTGTACATGTGGGTCCCTTTCCCCCTTCCATGATCTCTTTGGGAAAAAGACCCAAAAGTGGTATTGCTGGGTCAAAGGGTATGCACAGCTTTATCGCCCTTTGGGCATAATTCCAAATTGCTCTCCAGAATGGTTGGATCAGTTCACAGCTCCACCAACAATGCATTAGTGTTCCAATTTTCCCACAGCTTCTCCAACATTTATTATTTTCCTTTTTTGTCATTTTAGCCAATCTGATAGGTGTCAGGTGGTACCTCAGAGTTGTTTTTATTTGCAATGAGATGATATTTGTAAAGGGCTTAGCATAGTTCCTGGCACATATTAGGTACTATATAATTGTTAGCTATTATTATTGTTGTTGTTGTTTATTTATTATTACTACCCTCTATGGGCCTTCAGGCCATTCTTTAAGACTTGAAATAGCCTTGCCTTGGTAGATGAGTGAAATGACAGGTACAGTAAGAAAAACATCTCATTTGGTCTTTACAACCTTGGGGGAATGCAGTTTCTTGAATCCACATTTTACAGGTGGAGACACTGAAGTTAATAAGGGCTAGAGAGGGCATTGGAACCCAGGGCTTTCCCGGCTCTCAGCCTCTCCATCACTACCCTGCCTTTTGAAATGCTTGTGAAGAAAAGCTCTAAGTACTCAGGAAGTTCTTAACAGTCTCTTAACCACTGGAGAAAAATGAACCCAAACCAGGGGGAAGAAGTAGGAGAGAAGGGAGGGGAGGTACGTGCCCTGATGCATCCACTCGTCTCCCCAAGATTTC
The DNA here is from genome assembly GCF_019393635.1 of Dromiciops gliroides. NCBI lineage: Eukaryota > Metazoa > Chordata > Mammalia > Microbiotheria > Microbiotheriidae > Dromiciops > Dromiciops gliroides. Next base: position 626,457,648 of record NC_057863.1, on the reverse strand, counting down.
ACCATCTTAGAGAAAAGGAGGTGAGTGAGTCAGAAGCAAAAGTTCTGTGCAAGTCACAATAACAGCTGATGTTTCTATGGGGTTTTGAGTTTGCACAACATTTTCCACATTTGATCTCATTGAACTCACAAAAAGCCTGTGAGGTAAGTATGATGGGGGGTGAACCCACCCATTTTGCCTGGGGTCACACAGCTAATAGGTGTCTAAGGCAGGATTCATACTCTGATCTTAGTATGGTGGCTGGCTCATAATTAAATTATTTAATTTTAAAATGTAAAGGAAGGAGCTTTACCAGTACCAGATCTTAAACTATATTATAAGGCAGTAGCCATCAAAACTATCTGGCTGGGGGCAGCTAAGTGGTGCAGTGGAGAAAGCACTAGCCCTGGATTCAGGAGGACCTGAGTTCAAATCCAGCCTCAGACACTTGACACTTACTAGCTGTGTGACCCTGGGCGAGTCACTTAACCCTCATTGCCTTGCCCCACCCCAACCCCCCCCCCCCAAAAAAAAAAAGAAAAAAAGAAAAACTATCTGGCTAAGAAATAGAAAGGTAGACTAATGGAACAGAATAGACGTACAATTTACAGTAGCCAAAAAAATAGAGTAATCTTGTATTTGACTTAAGTTTTTGGGATAAGAATTCATGGTTTGGTAAAAAAAAATAGTTGGGAAAACTAGAAATCAATATGGTAGAAATTGGACATAGGCCAATATCTTACACTATTTACTAAGATAAGGGCAAAATGGACACATGACCTAGATACAAAGAGAGATTTTACAAGAAGATTAGAAGAATGTGGAACATATTACTTATCAGACTTATGGATAGGCAAAAACTTGATGAATAAACAAAAGATAGAGAGCAGAGTGAGGTATAAAAGGGATAATTTTGACTGCATTAAATTAAAAAGGGTTTGTACAAATAAAACAAATGTCACCAAGATCAGAAGGAAAGCAGAAAATTGGAGGGGGGACTTTTATAGACGGTTTCTCAGATAAAGGCCTCATCTCAAATATATAAAGAACTTTGTCAAATCTATAAGAATACAAGTCATTTTCCAACTGATAAGTGGTCAAGGGATATGAACGGGCAGTTTTCAGATAAAGAAATCACAACAGTTTATAGTCATATGAAAAAATGCTCTAAATCGTTATTGATTAGAGAAATGAAAATTAATAAATACTTATTGATCGATTGGTCTTTATGATGCCAATTCCAGCACATCAAGCTACCCTCTCAAGATACAAGAGTTCTAATTGCCTAAAAAGGACAGAGAGGGGAGGGACTTTTAGCTTAAATCTTTGTCCTTTGGGATAAAAGAAGCAGAGGTCAGTAGATAGGACAACCATTCTGCAGCATTTATTCGGCACTTACCATATACCAGGAACTGTGCTAAACACTAGGAATACAAGAAAGGCAACAACAGAGTTCCTGTCTTCAGGGAGCATACAATCTAATTGAGGGGTAAATGTATAACTAACTAGGTTCATATATGCAGAATAGATGGGAAATTACCTCAAAGTGGGAATTCCTAGTAACTGGATGGATGGAAGGGGATTGGAGAAGGGGTCCTATAGCAGGTGAATTTGAGCAGAGTCTTGTTGGAATGACGCCACCTGCTGGAGACTTACTGTAGAAGAGTTCCGCCCATGAAGCGAAGGTCTTTGAGGGCAAGACCAGGAGTCAGGAAGTGACGCGGGCTAGTGGGAGGAGGAAGGAAGAGACTGGCGCTCGGGCTCACGGTCTTTCTTTTGGACTCTGGTGGAGAGCGGAGCTAGAAATGCGCTCTCCCTTTAAAAGATAGGAATCTAGGCCTTTCTCTCTCTCTTTACCAAATTCTTATTCTCCTTAATAAATGCTTAAAAGTCTAACTCTTGCTAAAGCTTATAATTTATTGGCGACACTCATTAGATATTTTAGACAGTTTAGCTAGAATTTTAGCCCTTAACACTTGAAAGAAGCCAGAGTAGCTGTGAGGAGTTGGAGAGAAAGACGACAGTGTGGGCACGGGGAAGAGGTAGTACAAAGGCAAAGAGGTGGGAAAGAATGGTGTGGAGGAGAGTGAAGTGTGTAGGAAGTGGTCAGGTTAGGGAGAACTTTAAATGCCAAATGGAGGAGTTTATTTTGATCCTAGAGGTGGTAGGGAGCCACTGAACCTTCTTGAGTGTGGGGAGAGGGAGTGACTTGTTCCCATCTACACTTTAGAAAAATTACCTTGGATGGAGCAGTGAGGTGATACAGCAGATAAAGCACCCACTCTGGAGTCAGGAGGACTTGAGTTCAAATTTAGACTCAGACACTTACTAGCTGTATGACCCTGGGCAAGTCATTTACCACCACCACCACCCCCCCCAAAATTACAAGTAGGTGGAATAGATCCATCTAAGAATGAGGAAGCCCTAGGTTTAGAGATAGTGCTGAATGATCTTGGAGGGAGGGAGCTGGCTGCCATTTAAATCTGTGTCAACTCCCACCAGACAGGATTGGTTTTACAGTATAATTTTACTGTAAGCTGGTCCATGTCAGAAAAAAATCTTTCCTAAGAGTGAAAGCTTTCTGGAATGGAATGGGCTGTCTTGCAGGTAATGGAGTTCTGCCAGGAGAATCTAGATGACCAATTACCTAGGACTCGGAGAAGGGATTCTTGTTCAGGCATGGGTTGGATATGATAGCTTTGGAGGTTCCTTGTGAGTCAGTTCTGTTGTTGTTCAGTCATTTTTCAGTGGTATCTGGCACTTTGTGTCTCCCTTTGGGGTTTTCTTGGCAGAGATACTGGAATGGTTGTCCATTTCCTTCTCTGGCTCATTTGACAGATGAGGAAACTGAGGCAAACAGGGTGAAGTGACTTGCCCAAGGTCATTCAGCTAGTGTTTTGAAGTCAGATTTTAACTCAGGAAGATGTCCTTACATTAATCTGTGCCACTGAGTTGTCCCAGAGTTAGAAAAATCTGAGGTCATCTGGCCTTGGACACTTCCTTTCTGTGTGACTCTGTTTCTGTTTGCCTCAGTTTCCTCATCTGTAATATGAGCCAGAGAGGGAAATGGCAAACTACACTACATTACCTACAGTATCTCTGCCAAGGTCCCTCAAAGAGTTGCAAAGAGCTGGACAAGACTGAAAATCAACTGAAACAACAATTAAGTGCTGAGCACTGAGGATACAAAAATAGCAAAGCACAGTTCCTTGTCTTGAGGAGCCTGGTCTTTGGAGATGGAGGGCTACACTTTCCATGTCCCTCTATTCCTTGAGATACCTAATGTGTGCTGACCACACAGTAGGAGCTTTCTGAATACTTGTTGGATTGATCAGTTTGGCTTTGAAGTCAGAAGATGAATATCCTCCCTTGGGAAAAGGAGGAAGTTTTCCCCCCCTCTGACTCCTCTTTCACCCCAGAGGGAAAGGAAGCAGAGATTTGGGAACAAGAGTGTTTGGATCTGAAATCAGAGGATCCAGGTTCAATCCTGGCTTGCAGTGTGGCTTTGGGCAAGTCTTTGAGCCTCAGTTTACTCATTTGTAAAATGAGCGACCTCTAATGTCTCTTCCAACTCTTAACTGTCTGATCCTATGATTTGGAATCAGAATTTCCCAGGGTTCAAATCCTAGCTCTGCCAATTACTACCTGTGAGATTGTGAGTCAATTACATCCTCAGTCTGGGTCTCAGTTTCTTCCTCTGTAAAATGGAGGGGTTGAACTCAATAGCCTTTGAAGTCCCTTCTGGGTGTGGGTACTCCCTCCACCGAAGCAGATTATGACCTATGATTCAGGAGATAAGTCCTAAGGAGTTGGCTAAGGGGTGGAGTGAGCTCAGGAGGCAGAATATTACAGCAAAAAAGAACCCTGAATTCAGAGTCATAAGATCAGGGTTCAAGTGCTGCTTCTGTTGCTTACTACCTACGTAAGGGAGAAAGGGCAGGGAATAGGCATTTCTTAAGCATCTACTATGTGCCAGTGTTTTACAGATATTACTTCATTTGATCCTTACAACAACCTTGCAACGTAGATGCATATATTTATAGGTAGATAAATATATTTATATTCATATTATTATTCCCATTTTATAGTTGAAGAAAGTGAGGCAGACAGAGGTGAAGTGACTTGCCCAGGATCACCCAGCCAGTTAGCATCTCAGGCAGAATTTGAACTCAGGATTTCCTTACTCCAGTCCCAGGGCTCTAACTATTATGCCATCTGGTTCCTTGTCTTCAAGGTCAAGTGAATTGCCCAAGGTGACATGATTTGTAAGGGCTAGAACCTAGCTTTGAATCCAGGTCATTTGATCCCCAAGCCATCTTTTTTTCATTACACAATTCTGCCTTTATGGTTGAGTTATTATCTTTAACTTACTGGCTAAGAAAGCAGGGAAGCAAGACATTTTATTTGCAATGAAAACATCCGTTACCCAGAAACCAGAAGTGTTCTGGTGATGTCTGGAAACCTTAAATGTCAGAGGGCTATTTCAGAATTCTGGGAATGACTAGGGAGGAGTTTTTTTGTTTTCTTCCTTTTTAAAGATTGGTTCCTGGAAAAGGGAGGGAGGAAAGAGAATTTTCCCTGCTCCCCAAGAGTAATGGGGCTCCCCCTAACCATGTGCCGCTTTCTCTGGCCTGCCCCTCTTCAGACACATTCTGAACATTGATCTCCAAGTACTGGCCTGGAACGTTCCCCTTCATCACCCACCTTTGGTATCTCTGGTGTCCTTTAAGGCTCAACTCTAATGCCACCTTCTGAGGGAGGTCCCCCACACTATTAGCTCCTTCTTCTCAGAGATGACTGAACTTTTCTTTCCTCTGGATGTATCTTTTATTTACCTAGTTATCTGGAGCTGCGTGACAAAGTGTAGAGAGGGCTGGACCTGCATCAGGAAGACCTGAGTTCAAATCCTGCCACAAACACCTATTAACTGTGTGACTCAAGGGCAACTTGCTTAATGTCTGCCTGCCTCAGTTTCCTTATCTGTAAAAAAGGGATAATAACACCACCTGCCTCCACGAGTTATTGTGAGGATAAAAATGAGATGATATTTGTAAAATGTTCTGCAAATTTTAAAATGCTTTATGTGTTGATTGTTGTATTTTATATTATAAATTTATGTATATTATCATTTCACATTATTAAATTATTTATTTTAATTATATTATTGTTGTTGTTATTGTTTTACTACTATCACCACCACCACTACCACCACTACTACTACTACTTGCATGTTGTCTCCCTACCCTTCACCATTAGAATGTAAGCTCCTTGAGGGCAAGGGACTGTTTTTGCCTTTCTGGCACTTCCCACAGTGCTTGGCCCTTAATAAATGCTTGGTGACTGTTTTTGTGAAGACCTCCCTTCTCACTCTTTGCTTGAATAATAGCTAAAATTTGTATAGAGCTTTGTAGTTAGGTCTAGCACTCCATCCACTGTGCCACCTGGCTACCTCTCAAACCCTCCAATGAAGGCAAACCTACCACTTCACAAGCCCACTCATTTCTCCTTGAAACAGCTTTAGTTGGGGGCAGCTAGGTGAAAATAGCACTGGCCCTGGATACAGGAGGACCTGAGTTCAATCCGGCCTCAGATGCTCGACACTTACTAGCTGTGTGACCTTGGGCAAGTCACTTAGGCTTCATTAACCTGCAAAAACAAACAAACAAACAAACAAACAAACCCCAGCACTGGTTGTTAGGAAGTCTTTCCTGACATAATGCTTAAGATGGTGTCTTTGTGACTTCCCTCCCTGGCTCCTGGTTCTGTCCTCTGGGGCAGAGGGTCAAAGAGTTTTATCTCATCTGCATGGGGCAGTCCTTTCAATGCATAAAGACAGAGATAATGTTATGGGCAGAGGCCTTGCTTGGATAAGTCGTCACAGACACACAAGGGCCTTGCCTATCATGTATCTTTGTAACTCCTTCACAGACAAATACAATGAACTTTTTTGGAACTGTTTGCCTGTCTGGGGAAGTCCCTATTGTGGCAACTTCCTCCACAGACTCAGATGGCTAGCTTTTTTTTTTTTTGGTGGGGCAATGAGGGTTAAGTGACTTGTCCAGGGTCACACAGCTAATAAGTGTCAAGTGTCTGAGGATGGATTTGAACTCAGGTCCTCCTGAATCTAGGGCCGGTGCTTTATCCACTGTGCCACCTAGCTCTTATGTGACTTACAGACTCAGACAGTTGTCTGGGATGCTGAGAGGTTAAGTGACTTGGCCAGAGTCACACAGAGGAATAATTTCAAGCCAGGTCTTCCCGACCTCAAGTCTGGGCTTCTGTATCCTGTTCTACCCTGCTTCTCACACTGCACAGCATAGATCCTTAATAAAAGTTTCTTGAGTGAATTCACTTTGTTGGTGATATCATAGAAGGGATTACTGATCAGGTTTGACTAGGCAGACTCAGAGGTCCATGCCAACTCCAAAATGAGATTTCCTTTTGGGGAAAAAAAAAATCAATCAGACAGATATAGGGAAGCATAGTTTTCAGTCACATCTGGCGGACCGATCCATCAAACAACAAACAATTATTAGGTATCTACTATCTGTGAGCACTGTATTAGATTCTGGGGGAGATCAGAAGGCCAGATAAGGAAGGGCTCCTGCACTCAGGGAGCTTACGGTCTCAGGAGAACCTGTGAATCTATAGAACACTGATTAGAGAGATGAGCAGGTTTTTAGTCTGTGATCTCACCTGAGGTCTGGTTCCTAAAGATAGCCCTATCAGGTGGATATCATCCTAGCATCCTGACCCCAAAAGGCAGAACCAGGAGCAAAGGACAGGAATTGTAGAGAGGTAAAAAAAAAAAAAAAAAAAGGTTTGGGGTCAAGACAAATTTCCAAACAATTAGAGCTGGTCAGAATGGCTGCTCCTGGAGGTAGAGGGTTTTTTTCCCCTTACTAAGTGAATTCCAACTATACAACATAGATGGAAGACTTGGAGGAATACAGACCAGGATCTTTATAATTAGCACTAACTGTTGCTAATGGATCCCATTGTCTATTTGGAAACTTCTTTGTTAATTGCTTTTTCTTCAGTATGAATCTTTCATTTTAAAACTGTCTGTTTTTAATAAACATGTATGCCTCCAAAAAATCTAGAAACCTTAAAAAACACACATATGAGCAGTCGAGCAAAATAAATTCCCACATTAGCAGTGTTGAAAAATATGTGCCTAATACTGTCTACTGTCCCCTAGGTGCATCACCTCTCTTGCAGGAGGTAGATAGTATGCTTCCTTATCAGTTCTTTGGAATTATGGGTTGGTAGAGTCTTTAAAGTTGTTTGTCCATACAATGTTATTACTGTTTAAATTGTTCTTTTTTTTTTTTTTTGTGAGGCAATTGGTGTGAAGTGACTTGCCCAGGGTCACACAGCTAGTAAGTGTTAAGTGTGTGAGGCCGGATTTGAACTCAGGTATTCCAGGGCTGGTGCTCTATCTACTGCGCTACCTAGCTGCCCCTAAATTGTTCTTTTAATTCTGTTTTCTTTTTAAAATAATATTTTTGAATACAAGTAAAAACTATTTTAAATATTTGTTTTAAAAAACATTGAGCTTCAAGTTCTCTCCTTCCCTTCCCTCCCCCTTCCTTGAGAAGGCAAACAATTTGATATGAACTATCCATGTGCAGTCATGCAAAACATATTTCCATATTAGCCATGAGGTAAAAGAAAACACAGACCAAAAAAATTCCCCAAAGAAAAATAAAGTAAAAAAAAAGTATGCTGCAATCTGCACTCAAAGTGTCAATTCTTTCTTGGAAGTGGATAGTATTTTTCATGAGTCCTTTGGAATTGTCCTAGATCACTGTATTGCACTCACAGTTGATCATCATACAATGTTACTGTTACTGTATACAATGTTCTCCTGGTTCTGCTCATTTCATTTTGCCTCGGTTCATGGAAGTCTTCCCAGGTTTTTTTCTGAAACCATCCTGCTAGTCATTTCTAGTATTCTATCACAATCAAATATCATAACTTGTTCAGCCACTCCCCGATTGATGGACATCCCCTCCCTTTCATCGTTTCTTATAACAGAATTTCAAGGGGCAGCTAGGTGGCACAGTGAATAGAGCACCGGCCCTGGAGTCAGGAGTATCTGAGTTCAAATCCGGCCTCAGACACTTAACACTTACTAGCTGTGTGACCCTGGGCAAGTCACTTAACCCCAATTGCCTTACTAAAAAAAAATAAAAAAAAAATAACAGAATTCCATTTATTCATCTATTATAACTTATTCAGCCCATCAATTGATAGGCAACCCCTATGGGTCCTTCTCTTTCTTTGATCTCTTTAGGACCTAGGCCTCTCACTAGTCATCTTCAAACAGAAGCCAGATGACCCCTTGTGGATTTTCTTACTATAAACTGGAGCGGCTAGCTTCTGGGGTCACTTCCAGCTTTGAGATTCTTTAGGAGACCCTATTAGGAGTAGGAGAACATCAGAAGGTCATAGGATTTTAGTTGAAAATGACCTTAGAGATGGATCTTCTAGGTAAGACACAGACGCCTGGACCCACAGAATCCCAGAGCTAGGAAGGACTTTGAAGGCCATTTAGTCCATCCCATACCTGAGCAAGATGGCTTTTCACAACATCCATGAGAAGTGAGACTTTGTATGTGTTGGACCACATGGTCATAGAGAAGGCCCCAAGCTTTCTTCCTCAACCAGAGTATTAGCCTTCCATCCAGGCCAGGGGCAAGCTGTTTGCTTGTTGTCTCCTCCATTGGATTGTGAGTTTCTTTGAAGGCAGGAAGTGTTTTTATCTTTTATCCCCAGTGCTTGGCACAAAGTAGGTGCTTGATAAATAAATGCTTGTTGCCTTGAAACCTTCTTGGAAACCTCCCCATCCTTGCTCTCTGACCTTTCCCCCTACCCTGTGTGATGAAATAATGGGATTTAGCAGATACTCAAAGACCCACCTGGAGATTAATCGAGACTGATTGAATCAAGTGAGAGTGATTGACTGCTGATTAGCCTACTTCAAGTTAACTGGATTGTAATCACACCTGACTCTCCCTTAAGAAGGTATTGTTCTCAGAAGCTAGATTGTGAACTCAACTTAAGAACACCTTCAAAACCAATGGATTTGGAGGACAGCAACCAATCACCTTGAAGCAGTGTGTAAGGACCACCTCTGTTCCAGACCTATAAAAAGCTTCCACAATCAGCTTGCTAGAGAGTTCCTGATTAAAGCAGGCTCGTGGAGGAGGACTTGAGGAAGAACCCAACCAGGCTGGAACTCTAGGCTAGGTAGGACTTCTTTTTCTTAACTTTCTGAACTCTTTGTAAATATCTGTATGCTTTAATAAATGTTTAATGCCCAAAGACTGGTGCTGAAGCTTCTAATTTAAGGCAGCCACAATTTAGATTTTAAACATCACACCTGTAATATTCAAAGCCAATGCCCCTCATGATACAAGGCTGATGCTCTCCACTTGTTAGTTCTCAAGACTGCCTCATAATAACCTCTTAGTGACTAATTCTGTTGTTGGAGAAATGTGCAATTAATGAATCAATCAACAAGAATTTAATAAATGTTGAGAGGCAAAAGAATATAATGGACAGAGAACTGACTTCAGAGTGAAGAAGACCATTGATGCATACTTCACCGTGTAACCCCAGGCAAGTAAATCAATTAACCTTGGTGCCCAAAGCAACCCTTTAAGAATATGAATTGCCATGAAAGAGCCCATCTACATTAGTAGAGGGAGCTTCTTCACTGAGAGTTCCCTATCCCAGTGAAATTGCCCATCTCCTCCTCCTCACCCTATATGCCAGGCCTTTCATTAGACAGTAGAGACAAGAATACAAAAATGAGGTAGCCCTTCCCCTCAGGGCGCTTACATTCTATTATATCTACTTTTATTTTTATTTTTTATTTTATTTTTTTGTTTGTTTGTTTGTTTTGTGGGGCAACGAGGGTTAAGTGACTTGCCCAGGGTCACACAGCTAGTAAGTGTCAAGTGTCGGAGGCTGGATTTGAACTCAGGCCCTCCTGAATCCAGGGCCAGTGCTTTATCCACTGCGCCACCTAGCTGCCCCCGATTATATCTATTATATCCTATCCCATCCTGCATCAGTTACCTTTACAAACATTCTCAAGTCTTCCACAACCTGGGATCTCTAGAGATGATGGCTGACATTGGTTTGACACTTACCATTATGAAGCACTCCCATTTTACAGATGTGGAAAGTGAGGCCCAGGGAAGTGAAACCAATTGCCTAAAGTCACATAGGTAGTAGTAAGTGGCAAAACTGGGATTTGAACCCAGGTTTTCTAACTCCACTATATCTACCTGAATTCAATTCCATTTAATTTAAATCACAAGAATTCATTAAGGGCCTACTATATTCCAGGCACTTTGCTAAACTCTGGGGCTACAAAAACAAATTATTTTCTACCCTCAAGGAGCCTACATTATACTGCAGAGATAATAAATATAAAATATATACAAAGTACAGAATGTTTGAGGGAGTTGGGGGAGGGGGGAGAAAAGCACCACCAACCCCGGGGATTGGGAAGAGCTTCCTGTGGGATGGGACATTTAAGGTGGGTATTAAAGAGAACTAGAGGGGAGGTAGAGGGGAGGGAAGAAGGAGGAAGGAGGGAGGACTGTTACTAGCAACTGACAGAGCAGGTAAAGCGGGAGCAGCCAAATCCACTCTGCCTTTTTAGGAATTAATTTCTATAGGTTGTAAATGTCTGAATCCAGATTTGAAATTGGATCTTCCTGACTTCAGGCCAAGTGTTCTAAGCACAGTGCCAAGTAGCTACCCTTTTTGGGCTCCTTGACCCAGGCTCAGTGACAACTAGTACCAAAATTGTCAGCTACAACTTTGTAAACATAATACTCTAGGGACAAGGCCAATATTTTTGCCTTTACCCATCACAATACAAATGTCTTCTCCTTTCAGTGAATTGAACTTCTCTCCCTCTCCCCCTCCTTCCCTCCCTCTTCCCTCACTCCCTTCCTCCCTTTTTTTGTTTCTTCCTTTTTCCTCTACCCCCTCCTCTCCCTCCCTTCCCTTCTCCCTCCTTTCCTTTCTTCCTTCTTCATCCATCCATCTATCCATCCATCCACCCACCCATCTATCCATCCATCATCTATCTATCTATCTATCTATCTATCTACCTGATAGACAAGTTCCACAGGTTGTCTACATAATTGCATTGCAAAGCCTGGTCAAGAAATATACACACATACATTTACATACATACAAATATATAGAGATTTCTCTCTATATATACTTATATATACATAAGACATTTGTATATATAATCTATCATTATCATCTATATATCTATACATGTGTACACATACCTACACATATGCCTATATATGTGTGTTTATCTCTCATGTATCTGTTATTTAGATATCCTTTACTTATCTATATTATCTATACATTTCTATAGATCTGTTTTAGATAGACACTGAAAACAGGCAATTAGCTGGGCCTAGACTTGAAAAGAAAGAGGAAAAAAAAAGGTATAAAAAAAGAAGAGACTGACATGGATTTCCTTTTGAAAATCATGGAGTTTGTTAATGACCTAAAATTTTTTTCTTTAAGACTTTAACAACCTATTCAATTATCTATTCATTTAATACTAATATTCCTCTGATTATTTCATTTGGCTACAAGTCATAGAACAGTCCAATTACTGAAGAACTGAGTCCAAGAGCCATGGAGAGGTGCCTTGTGAGAATCTACAAGCTCTAACGTGTTATAAATCAGGACATGCTAGCTGTGTGACCCTGGGCAAGTCACTTAACCCTCATTGCCTGGCAAAAAATAAAATAAAATAAAATAAATCAGGACATGAACAGGAAAGGTGTAAAACATCTTATCAAAGGAACGCATGATTGAAAACAAAGGGTAGGTCAGTCCCCTGATGTCAGCAGAGGTGGGGCACTTCAGAATCAGTGAGATCACAGACCCATTTACCAATTCCCATTTACAAGAAAGAAGTATGTCTCAACGCCAAGTAATGAAGTCTGCTTTATTGGATACATAGAAACAATGAGAGTTCTTAACAAATAGCATACAGGATTTTTTTCCCCATAAAAGTATTTTATTATTTTCCAACATACAGGATTAAGGTTAGAATGGGCCCTTTTTAACCCTCTGTCTATGCTTTTCCTTAGTCTGAAGTATCTGAAGTATCTATAGCACCAGATCTGTCTTGGTGTGTTTCGTGTTTGTGATGTCACATTTTCCAAGAGTGATCTTTTCAGGGAAAGAGGAGCTTGGTTCTACCAGGATGCCCTTGGGCCCCTGAAGTCTCCAGACATTGCTCCTATGTTTGGAAATACACAAATGAGTGTGATAAAGAAGTTACAAAGGGGTTGCTGCCCAGGCCAGGCTGAGGAGCTGCTGAGAGTTCCCGTTTGGATTCAGTGGGTGCCCGACCCACAGGAAGATCTGGTTGTTTGTTGTATTTTTTTCAGAATTTTCATCCAAGGTTTGAATGGACCATCCCAGTTTGCCAGAGGTACCTGGAGATTTGACCAACAGTCTGTACAAAAGTGATCCTGTTTCTGAAACAGCCGGAAAAGTACAAGGAACAGGCTGGCGTAGGTCAGGTTAAAATGTATTGCTACTCGCCCACAGAGCAGTGGGAGGCTAGAAGTTGGAAGATTCCTCTTTCTCTGGCTGAACTTCTGACATGTTATTGATCTTGGCAAAAATCTGGTTGATTTCAATAAATGTCTTACCCTTGGTCTCTGGGATGATGAAGTAGGTATACAATGCAGTAAGGATACATACCACAGCAAAGATAATGAAGCTGAAGGTACCAAGACCTTTCTGTGGGGATAGAAATAAGTCAAACAAGTGAGCAAGCATTCATTAAGCACCTCCTGTGTGCTAGATACTGGACTAAACTCTGGGCAGACAAAGAAAGGCCAAAGACAGTCCCTACTCTCCAGGGACCTCACGGGCTAATGGGGAAGAAAATGGACAAATGACTACTTAAAAAAGGTAAATACAGAATAAATCTGAGATAATCTCGGAAGGAAGGCACTAGAATTAAAGGTGAACCAGGAAAGGTGGGATTTTCGCAGGGACTTGCAGAAAGCTGGGGAAGACAGGAGAAGAAGAGGAAGGGGAATATTTCCCACATGGGAGACAGCCAGAGAAAATGCCCAGAGAGGTGGAGTATCTTATTAGAAGCACAGAGGAGGTCAATGTTGCTGGATTGCAGAGGATGTGGGAGTCTGTGTGGGTCCCAGAAGGTGTTTAAGGACACAGGAAAGGTAGGAAGTGGCCAGGTTTTGAAATAGGGATGAAGTAAATACTTCCCTGGGGTATTCCTCATTAATAGGTCTGAGGTCTGGCATTGTCTTTTTTTTTTTTTTTCAAATGAAGACCCACCTTTTCTCCCTCTCACCTCAACCCCTCCCATCATCCCTTGCAAAAGAAAAAAAAACAACCTCCACCCCCCACCCCTGCCCTGCCTCCGCGTTAACAAACATATATGGTGGTTTCTTTCAGCACAATCGCATTCCACCACAATTTGTTTGGCCATTGTCCGATTGAAGAGAACCACCGCTCGCCCTCCCCCCACCTTGTTTTCCAATTCTTTGCTTCCACAAACAGAGCTAGAAACCAGTTTTTACCTAACAACTTGTTTCAATTCCCAAATACAGGCCTCCACACAGTGGCCAGAATGCTCCTCCCTAAGGCACCCAGATCTGACTAGGTCACTGCTCTCCTCAAAGATGCCCAGGCTTCCCTATTGCTACTAGAATGAAATGGAAACTCCTCAACCTATCAGTGAAAGCCCTCTATAATCTGGCTGCTTTATGGTCCTTCTTGCATCTCACTTTCTTTTGCGCGTTTCATGCGCCAGCCAACCAGGCCTTTTCACTGATTCCATCTCTAACCTGTGTGCACTTGCATTAGCTGCTGCATGCACTTAGAAAGCATAATAGCCCTCCTCCTATAAGATGACAAAGCAAGGATAGGTTCCATTTTGGAGGGCATGCCCACAACGAGGAGAGCCCCAATCCATTTATTCTCATTCTCAAGACAATGTTGCCTTAAGTGCCTATTTTATGCTGCCTACTGGGCTAGATGCAAGATACCTGAACTCACAGTTTTACCCCTGGAACTTTTTGTCAATCACTTTCTCTCTTACTTGAATGAAAGGGAAGAGCAGTCCCACGCTGAAGTTGGACAGCCAATGGACAGTGCCTCCGATCATGAATGCAGCTGACCGGGAGGACTGAAGAAAGATTTCAGCGCTAATCAGCGAAGGAATGGGACCTTGGAAGGGAAAGGGTGGATAAGTGAGAACAGAATGTTGGGACTCCTTCCCTGTCATTCCATTTACATGTCAGAGGAGGGGGAAGGTTCTAGAATATTGGTACAGATAGGGAAAAGCCCTCTACCAAATGAGCCCAAGTGAAGTTTTTCCTTGAAAACAGCTTTTCCAGAAGAGGGTTGGGCACTATTGAAGATGGTAGTCAAATGGTCAACTACAAAACCAAGAAAGCATATCACCTGGGTCAAAATACCCAGGTGTATGTTACCTCAACAATGTTAATCAAATCATTCTTTACCACATCTTGGTGAAATGGGGATGGGTTAGAGAACAGTGAGGAAAACTGACAATTATATTGCATTTTTCTTATATTATCTTATTTAAACTTTACAAGAACCCCATGAGGTGGGCCCTATAGGTATTATTATGCCTGTTGTTCAGGTGAGGAAATTGAGTTGAATGGAGGTGAGGCAACTTGCTCTGGACACGTAGTTAGTAAGTGTTGGAGGAGAGATTTGAACCTGAAGCCCTCTTTCTACTATATCAAGGGGCCAGCCTGGTATTGAACATTAATGTCCATAGAAAATGGTAGACTCTCTGGAATGTTCTCAATGGGTACCTCTGTAATGTTCTCAAAGGACTTCTCTATAACATACTCAATGGGCTTCTCTATAACAATCTCAAAGGATCCCTCAGTGGTACCCTCTATAATGTAGTCAATAGGCCCCTATGTAATGTTTTCAATGAATTCCTCTATCACATTTTTTTGGGTGGGGCGAGGTAATCGAGCGTTAAGTGACTTGTCCATGGTCACACAGCTAGTAAGTGTCAAGTGTCTGAAGCTGGATTTGAACTCAGGTCCTCTTTACTCCAGGGCTGGTGCTCTATCTTCTGTGCCACCTAGATGTCACCTATTACATTCTCATTGGGACCCTCTGTCATGTATTAAACAGGCAGCTCTCTACTCAATGGGCTCGCCCCCCAAATTTTTGGTACATCAAAAGCATTTAGTGGGTTACCTTAACTGGAGAGTAATTAGAACACTCCTTGGATACTTACTAGGCCCAATAGCATGCCCTATAACATAGGTGATCACACAAACGATGCTGAGGAAAGGCATCCCAACCACAGTGTTCTGCGAAAGAAAATTACCCTCATCATGTGTATGGCATAACAAAGTCATTCAGGAATGGAGAAGGGGAAAGGGAGAGAAGGCCCAGGGGGTGGGGGGAGCCAGGAATTTTATTACTTAGTGATTATAAAAATTAAAAAGCTGTTTTTCCTATTTAGGGGATTAGTCTTAGCTATGATAGGATCTGGATGGATTATAGATAATTTTCAATAGAGACGGTGGTGTGAGAAGAGTCCACTGAACCTCCTCTTTGGGGATATTTTAGGACTGTAGTAAATTTGGAAGAGGGAAGGTCCTTACAAGGCAGGACTGGGAGGGCACTTAAAACACAGATTGTCACAACTGGGAGAACCGTTAAAATACAGAATATCAGAGTTAGGAGGGGCTTGAGAGCATTTTTACAAATGAGGAAATTGAGGCTCAGAGAGTTTCATAGGTTTAGAACTTGAAGGATCACAGAGGTCACTAAACCCAATCCCTTAATTTTTTTTTTTTTTTGCAGGGCAATGGGGGTTAAGTGACTTTCCCAGGATCACACAGCTAGTGAGTGTCAAGTGTCTGAGGCCAGATTTGAACTCAGGTACTCCTGAATCCAGGGCTGGTGGTTTATCTACTGCACCACCTAGCTGCCCCCCCCCATACCTTAATTTTACAGATGAACAAACTGAGGCCTTGACCAAGGTCATACAGGGAGGATGGGAAAAGGGGGAGGAAGGAGGAGGGAAACAAGAGTGACACTTTTTCTGGCAGAGATTAATTTCTACAAGGCTTAGACTCTAGAAAACCCCAGGACTTTGTGATTCCCTACCTGGAGTGAAAGGGCTGCTGTTAACACGATGCAGGCCAGGCAGCAGACACTGAAGCCAATCAGGAGGAGCATCCTCCTCCCTAAGAGCTCCACAATGAATACCTGAAGGAGAAGGAAGCAGAAGTGAGGAGGGTCATGGTCAAGAAGCTGGGACACCCCTGGGGTCAGCCCTGGGGTCAGCCCTGGGCTGTTCCAGGCCTCAGAGTCTACAGGTCAGTGGCAGGTTCAGTCCCAGCAGGGATGTAACAGCAACCCAGGAAGTGACACACCCACCTGACACTCATACCTCTTTCACATTGGGAAAAGGAGACAAGAGACTCTGAAGGCAGGCCCAGGAAACATGGCCACTGGAGGAACAAGAGGGAGGCTGTGTGGTGCTGCATGCCTGCAGTCCCTGCTACTGGGAGGGCTGAGGCTGCTGGATTGCTTGAGCTCAGGAGTTCTGAGCTGTATGTAGGAGGACTAAAGCTGATAGGCTGTTCACTCTGAATCTGGCCCCAAAAAGAGAATGGTAGGATAAGAAGCTGCCTAATGGAGGGCAAATCAGCCCAGGTCAGAGACAGAGCAGGCTAAAGCTTCCAGGCCAACCAGCAATGGCATCAGGCCTATGGGTGGATGCTACACTTCCAGCCTGGCTGAGAGAGTCCAAGTCTCCAAAGGAAAGACCATCTGCCTAGATCCCAAGAACAAGATAATAGTTTGACCAATGTGATTCAGAATCTTCCCATTTCTACTGGGCATTGGAATCCTGAAAACTAGAAACCTCAGGCCTGCTAGCCAGTGATTACTTTTTTAAGCCACTAACAAGGGCTTCTTCACCATGACTTGGCTGCCAACTGCCATGGGGCTAGGTGAATTGAAGGTGTCCTCTTTCCAGATGCCTGGCTACCCATGGACCAAACTATAACTAGGGCTGATCGACTGGGGCTTTGTCCAGACCCAAACATTTAGAGTCATTGAATTTAATGGGTGCTGAGACCATTTACAGTCTTCAGTTTATCTTCCACTTACACCATATATATATATATATATATATATATATATATATATATATATATATATATATATATATATATATATATATATATATATATATATATATATATATATATATCTTATGTGGACAAAGTTACCTACATGTTGTCTTCCCCAGTAGAATGTCAACTTTTTGAGGGCAGGGGAGTGGAACTGTGTTTTTGTCTCTCTTTGTATCCCTACCACTTAGTACAGTGTCTGACATATAATAGATGCTTAATGCTTGTTGGCTGACTAGCTTCAGAAACAGAGAAACAATGAACTCAGTAACTGTAGCAAGATTTGGTTAAGATAGCAAGCTACCAGATGGACACTGGGCAAATGCTTCTCCCTGCCCTAGCCTGCCCCCAACAGGGGCCTCTCCTCTGAGTCCTGGGATATCACCCCAGTCCCACTCCTCCACTAAGGGGGAATTTCCTACCATTTCCCCATGCAAAAATTCCTAGTTGTAGCTTTGATCCCGTGCACCGTCTGTGCTGTATCAGAAGGCTCAAAAACTGCCTGGCACATGAAGCTTTCTTTTTCTTCTACCCCAACTGATGTCTTTAGCAGCTCCCCGCCCCCTGCAAAAACCCCCAAATCTATTCACTTTGTGTATGTTTGAGATATAAATTGTAATTACATTGTAAATACTTGGGTATATATGTTTATATTGTCTTCCATGATGAAATGGAAGCGGGCAGGGACTGTTACATCGTTGCTTTTGTTTTCCTGACACCAGGCTCAGTGACTGGTATGTTGTATCTATCCTATTGTACCAGTTTTATACATGCTCATGTGGATAGGCACATTGTCTCTCCTGATAGAATATAAGCTCTTTGAGGGCAGGGACTGGTTCATCTTCGATTTGGATACTCAATGCCCAGCATGATGCCTGCCAAAGAGTTTCAATAAATGCAATAAATGTTTGTTGACTGACTAACTGACCGTTCAGAATGGGCCCTGCAGGGTTAGAGGACCTAGACTTGACCTAGAAATCGTCAGTCAAGAGACATGATACATCACATTCTTGTTGTTCAGTCATTTCTTCAGTCGTGTCTGACTCTTCGTGACCCCATTTGGGATTTTCTCGGCAAAGACACTGGAGCGGTTTGCCATTTCCTTCTCCAGCTCATTTTATAGATGAGGAAATTGAGGCAAACAGGGTTAAGTGACTTGGCCAGGGTCACACAGCAAGGAAGTGTCTGAGGCCAGATTCGAACTCAGGAAGATGAGTCTTCCTGACTCCAGGCCTGGTGCTCTATGCACTATGGCGCCACCTAGCTGCTCCTGATACATCACATTACTGGAGCCATAGGAGGTATAGAGGTGTTGGGGAACCGTAGACATGTAGGAAGATGTCTTGGGGATAGCTGGTTTTAAAGGGTAGGGGATAAACTATGAAAACTGAGGTGAATTTGGAAGGTCTTAAGGGGAGTATGAGTGGAGGGAGAATTTCATAGCCATTAATATGTAGAATGAATTCCCTTGTGGGCACCATTCCCTTGGGATCACCATTCCCATTACCCTTGGAATCTGTCATTCAAAGATGCTGACTTCAGAATGGAAAGATAAGTCGTGGGGATGTGGGATATACATACAGCTAAGACGGTCATCACGACATTGACTGCACCTGTCCCCGCTGTGACATACTGGACATTATTTTCAGCCACTCCTGCTGCCCTGTAGATCTGGTCTGCATAGTAGTAAACCTAGAAAGTATGGCCCAAGAGATATTAAGGGGGACCAGGGCAAGAGAGAGCAGAAGAAGGGGTGGTATTGCCGGCAACTGATACAGTCAGAGCTGACAATGAGCCCCTAATACTTTCCAGGACGTGTTGGAAAGAACAGGAGGGCAACTCTTTCCCCACAGGAAGGTCTTAGGACTGTAAACTCAGCTTTTCTCCAAGGTCTTGAGATTCTCCCACACATTACGTCAAGCACTGCATTGATTCTCTCCTTAAGATTCTTTTACATGTTGTCCCACATTCAGAATTGACCCTCCCTGGGGGCAGCTAGGTGGTGCAGTGGATAGAGCACCGGCCCTGGAGTCAGGAGGACCTGAGTTCAAATTCAGCCTCAGACTCTTGACACTTACTAGCTGTGTGACCCTGGGCAAGTCACTTAACCCCAATTGCCTCACTAAAAAAAAAAAAAAAAAAGAATTGACTCTCCCCTAATTCCCTCCCAGGCTTCAAGATTTCCCCACACATTGCTTCAAAATCTACACCGATAGCTGATTCCCTCCTTGATCTTAAGACTTTCCCACATGTTGCTTCATGAGAATAAGTATACTATCACACCATTGGTGGAGTTGTGAACTGGTCAAAACATTCTGGAAAACAATTTAGGACTATGAAACCGTGCACACCCCTTTGATCTATCTAGCAATACTACTACTAGGTCTGTATCCCAAAGAGATCATAGAAAAGGGAAAAGGATCTATATGTACAAAAACATACATAGCAGCTATTTTTGTGTTAGGAACTATAGGAATGCCAATCAAACAATGCCAATGCCAAACAAGTTATAGTATATGATTGTAACAGAATACTATTATGCTGTAAGAAATGATGAAGGGGATGGGTTCAGAAAAATGTGGGAAGACTTATGTGGGCTGATACAAAGTGAAGTGAGCAGAACTAGGAGAACAATGTATACAGTAACAATAGTATTGTTAGGATTATCAACTGTGAAAGACTGGGTAACTGATCAATACAGTGATTGGCTATTACTCCAAAGGATTCCGTATGTACTTCCAGGTAGATGGTTTCCGAATGCAGTTTGAAACTTTTTTTATTTCCTTCCTTCCTTTCTTTTTTGTAGCATGGCTAATGTGGAAATATGTTTTACATGACTCCAGATATACAAGGAGTATCATAGTTCTTGCCTTCTCAACAGGTGGGGAAGGGGTAGAGGGAGGGAGAGAATTTGAAACTGAAAATAAAAATTAAATTAGAAAATTATTTTCTCACATATTGATTTAAATATAGAATGCATTCCTAATTTGTTCCAGGGCCTCAGGGTTCTCCCTTTAATTGCTTTACCCACCGCATTGACTCCTGAAAGCTGCTGGCCAGCCATTAAGACTATAATGGAAATGAGCTGCCATCGGAGGTTCTTCATGCCGAAGAGTCTCCACACAGACACTGTGCCACTAGCCTTCTCCATCTCATGCTCCATACGGATCTCCTCCACTTCAGCCTCGATATTATCAGTGTTTCTCAGTGTCATTAAAGCTGGGTGAGAGGACAGGAAAGCAATTGGAATTATGCAAATAAAATTATTAAAATGTCTATACCCTTTGACCCAGAGATTCTGTTACTAGGCATATTCCCCAATGAAATGATTGATGAAAAGACAGATTTCATATATACCAAAACACTGATAGCAGCATTTAAAAACTGGAAACAAAGTAGGTACCCATCACATGGGAGGTGGCCAAACACATTGTGGTCCATGGATGTAATGAAATATTACTGTAGTCTAAGAAAAGAGATTGATACAGAGAAACATGAAAAGAGCTACATGAACTGATGCATACTGAAGTCAGCAGAGCCAAGAAAACAGTGCACAACTCCAACAATGTAAATGGAAAGAGAAGATGAATCTTGCAAAATTACAAAGAACTGGCTCCCATTGAAGAGGTGGAAATTCTTCAGCTGTAGGGAGAGGGAGTGAAATATGAGGGGGATGTTGAACATTACAATTGTTTTCAGACGTTTTTGATGTGTTAATTGATTTTTCAGTTTCCTTTTTCTATTTTTTTAATCTTTTATATGGAATGGCTGTCTGGGAGAGAGCAAAGGAGGGATATAAGGGAAATTTTGCCTAATTTTAAAACAATATAAAGTAATTTTTAAAAATTGAATGAGAGGAGAAAGCACAGGGCTGGTTCTAATCCCCCAGGGCTGGCCAAACTCTGTAGCTAAGATTAGGGCTATCACCAGGCCCCTTCTCCTCCCTTTCTGTAATAATGATGAAGAAATAATAATGACAGTAACTCACATTTCTATAGTGCTCAAAGGTCTGCAAAGTGCTTTACTTTTGTCACTTCATTATGTGGGTCTTAGCATCTGTCTGGCACCCAAAAAAGTCTGCCATCCTCACTGCTGATGAACCCTAAGGGCCACAGAGCCTTTCCATCTTATCTACAGCTGACTCCACTATTAAGAAGGTGAGCTTACGTGGGCAGCTAGATGGCACAGTGGATAAAGCACTGGCCTTGGATTCAAGAGGACCTAAGTTCAAATCTGGTCTCAGATACTTGACACTTACTAGCTGTGTGACCCTGGGCAAGTCACTTAACCCTCATTGCCCCGCAAAAAAAAAAAAAGAAGAAGGTAAGCTGAAATCATATCACCTGGGACTCCCTGAAGCTTGGGACAGTGCAGCCTGGAAGCAGGGCCCCACTTTAAGAAGGAGTTAAAAGTCAAATAAAAGACAGGCAAGATGAGCAGGCAGAGAAAGTTGCGAACCATAGAAAGTTTCTTCAGTGACAAGGAGAATGAGTTGCACCTGACTCAGAAGAGGATAGCAATGTCAAGGCTCCTACATCCAAAACTTCCAAGAAAAATATGAATTGGTCTCAGGCCATAGAGGCATTGAAAAAGGACTGAAAAGAATGTGAGCTCCTTGAAAGCAGGGACTATCTCTTTTGTCTATCTGTAACCTCCACTTAGTACAGTTCTTGGCATAGTTTGAGCACTTAACAAATGATTTCTCATTCATCTGACCCTCACAACAACCATGATAGGTAGGTATTGTTGTGGTCTTTCTAGAAGAAAATTGAGGTAGAGTGTTCAAGTGACTTGCCTGGGAATACAAAGTTAGAATCTCACCTCTAACTCAGGTCTCTTCGATTCCAAAACCAGCAAATTTATCCATTATACCAAGCTACACTGCATTTCAGGTCACCTTCTTGCTGACCTGGCCATCTCTACCCCAAACAGAAACTGTATCATAGAATTATAGATTTTGACCTAGAAGTGACCCCACAGGTCATCTTGTCCAACTCCCTCATTTGAAAGGTGAGAAAATTAATATATTTGAATAAATTTAATCATTTAAAATGTGTCAGAGAAATGCCCTAATTTGTGTGTGTGTGTGTGTGTGTGTGTGTGTGAGAGAGAGAGAGAGAGAGAGAGAGAGAGAGAGAGAGAGAGAGAGAGAGAGAGAGGCAATTGGGGTAAAGTGACTTGCCCAGGGTCACACAGCTAGTAAGTGTCAAGAGTCTGAGGCTGAATTTGAACTCAGGTCTTCCTGACTCCAGGGCTGGTGCTCTATCCACTGTACCACCTACCTGCTCCAGATGAGAAAATTGAGGCACAGATTGGTTAAATGACTTGCTCAAGGGCACAAAGCTAGGAAATATCTAAGGCAAGATATGAATTCAGTTCTTCCTGACTTTAAATTCTATACTCTATCCACTATGCCAGGATGTCCCATGTTCTACGCCCTTTTGGACAATTTCTTCCCCAAAGAGAAACTAAGTGGAACTCAGAAGTTCATGATTCTGATTTTGGTTTTTTTTACAAAAACGAACTTTAAGATTTATTTCTTGTTATTTTTTTTAACAGAGCAAACAACACACTCCTGGGGGAAGAAGGCAGGGAATTGGGAAGGAAAGGGAGACAGACCCTAGGGGGTAAAAATTATTACAACAGCACCTGGAATTGATAGGCCTGCCTAGGAGAGAAACATAGGCACTGGCACAACACCACAGGAAATAGCTACTGTCTGAGGCTGAGCAGACAAGACCAAACTCCAACGAGAGGTGCTATAGATCCAAGTCGTAATAATCTTCTAGCTCATCATGAAATAAGTCCCACTTGTCTTCAGAGTCCGTCACGGGGGTGCAGCTAGGTGGCGCAGTGGATAGAGCACCAGCCCTGGATTCAGGAGGACCTGAGTTCAAATCCGACTTCAGACACTTGACACTTACTAGCTGTGTGACCCTGGACAAGTCACTTAACCCTCATTGCCCCGAAAAACAAACAAACAAACAAACAGAGTCTGTCAGGTCGTTGTCCCCACCTGCTGCCAAAAGCATAAACAACATCTTGCCCAGCTCAAAGGTGACAACCTCATCTTCATCATTATCAAAGGGGTTGCTGCTTTCCCTCTCTTCAATAAGCTCCCAGAAGTGGTTCCTTCTTTGGGCCCGGTATCAGTTTGATGTTCCCACTTTTTGTCTCTGAGGCTCCTCTCTATGGCTAGCAGGGTATGCATGCTTGTAAAAACAGTTCCCTCCAGGGGCATCTAGGTGGTGCAGTAGATAAAGCACTGGCCTTGGATTCAGGAGGACCTCAGTTCAAATCCAGCCTTAGACACTTGACACTTAACTAGCTATGTGACCCTGGGCAAGTCACTTAACCCCCATTGCCCTGCAAAAAACAAAACAAACATAAAAACCCCAGTTCCCTCCAAATGGGCAGCTCCCACGTCCTTCATCAAAATACCCGCATGGCTTGTTGCTCATTGTTTCCTTGTACTTTTGAATGAGTTTCTGCTTCTCTTCTTCTTCCACCCAGTATTCACTTGGAATGACAAAGTTCAACATGATGCGGCATTCTGGGCAGGACTATATAATCTTGCTCTCAAACTGCTTAGCACTTCTCCATTTGTGGATGCATCTTAGACAGTAAGTGTGACTGCAGCTGGAGAGAATCCCAAAGCCACGCTCATTAGGGTTGACTTTTTCATAGACTACCTGCATGCAGATCCCGCACACCATGTCCTTACTGTGCTGGACAGCAAATGAGAGTTCCATGTCCTTTTCATGAGCCTCAATGCAAGATTTTATATGCTGTGATCTCTGGGCAGCAGCCACTGGGTGCAAGACCTGCAAACCACACATGTCACAGGCATCCCCATGAAGATAAACACCTACTGCTGTGTAGGGGCAAAGCTGTTTCTTCATTTCCACATTGGTTTGCTGTTTCTCTAATTCTTCCTCGATCATCATGCCCTGCAGGGGTGCTTCAGTGAAGGAAGAGGCACGTCCACTGTAGGGCTGTCCAGGAACAAAATGGCATTTACCCAGTCTTCCCCACCCGCTCCTGCAGCTGCAAAATTGGAATTTTCTGATCCAGCTTCACTAGTACTGGCTTCAGGAAGTGGTTCAACCAGTGTTGGGAGGCTTGAAGAGGCTGGAGGGTCAGTTTTTGCAGCTAGATTGGCAGCAGTCACTTCTTCTCGTTTCAATGGCTTGGTATGTTTATATCTGCAGCGGTCTCCACAAGTACAGCACCCCCGCTGATAATATCTGCACACCATGACAGACTGACTAGTGGACAAGTCATGGGAGTAGCAGCAATTGTTTTCTTCCCTGCAAACTCCATGCATGAAATACCTGCAGGTGACCTGTTTGGTCCAGCTGCCTCCCCCTCCTCCTCCTGCCTCTGGAGACTGGGGGTGAGGGTCGGGGAGGCTGCTGCCCCCGCCCCTGCTGCCGCTCCTGATGTTGTGGCTCTTGTTCCCATGATTCTGATTGGAGGAATGAGACTGACTGTGATCTCACAGCCATTTCTAGAGGCTCCTATCTTACTGAGTACTTTTTCTAACACTCTGTCCCAGGGCACAGCCAGGGCATCCAAATAGGCCTGGAACCCAGAAAGTCCCTCCTTCTGCCATTGTTGAGAGCACAATCACTGAAACTAACCTCACACCAAAACAAAACTCTCCCTTTCCCAGAGACCTTCAACCGGATCTGCTCTTCCCATAACAACTGCGTCCTCTCAATGTTCAGAAAACCAATCCGGCCTGGAGGTGACAGCTGGAAGGAACCTCAGAACCCATTTCTCATCAGCCCCAAAGCATCGTGACATATCCTAGAGAAGCCAAACCTCTTCGGGCCCCTTCTTCCTCTCCCTTCTGGATCAGGATATAACGGGGGCTCTCTGGGAAGAAGGGCAGCAAAAGCACCTGCAAGACGGCAGGGATCGCAGTCAGGGCGAGGAGAATCGGCCATCCTAAAAGGAATCACAGGGTCACAGTCAGAGATGTAAGTGACCTCAGAGGCCATCAAGAGCAACTGCCTCATATTACAAATAAGCAAACTCAAGCCCAGAGAGGTCAAATGATTTGTCCAACCTCACACAATTCGGCCTTTAACTTTTTTTTCATTTATGTTTCATAAAATTTTGAGTTCCAAATTTTTTCCCTCCCTCCCCTCACCCCCCAAGATTTTAAGCAATTTTATATAGGTGCAATTATGTAAAACATGTTTCCATATTGTTATTTTTTGTCCTTCATCCTCAAAGAGGACCATGACATCAGGGGAATGTCATGACTTGCACTAAATTGGATTTAAGTGAGGGAGGGCTGTGCAAGGTCACCAATCTCGCGCTCCTCCAGTGTAACCCTGGACAAGTCACTTAACCCTCATTGCCCTGCAAAAAAAAAAAGTACATTCGTGAATTTTCTGTCCACTCCTCCATCTCCTTTGCTGTCTTGCCATCCATTTCATATCCCCTAAATATGAATATCCCCCTTGACTCTTCTCCAGAGATATAAAATGGGTCCAGTGGCAAGATATATATCAGGGTGATTGGAAAGACCCCATATGATTTAAGGCAATTGGGGTTAAGTGATTTGCCCAGGGTCACACAGCTGCTAAGTGTCTGAGGTAAGATTTGAACTCAGGTCCTCCCAACTTCAGGGGTAGAGTTTTAACTGCTGTGCCACCTAACCGCTTCCCTATTTCCATATTAGTCATGTTGTGAAAGAAGAAACAGAACAAAAGGAAAAAAACCATGAAAAAAAAAATAAAGTGAAAATAGTCTGCTTCGATCTGCATTCAGACTTCAATGGTTCTTTCTGGGGATGTGGATAACATTTTCCATCACGAATCTTTCAGAATTGTGCTGGATCATTGCATTGCTGAGAAGAACTAAATCCATCACAGCTGATCATCATACAATGTTTCTGCTACTGTGTACAATGTTCTCTTGATTCTGCTCACTTAACTTTTCATCAGTTCATATAAGTCTTTCCAGATTTTCCTGAAATTATCCTGTCCCCCCCTTTTTTTGGCAGGGCAATAAGGATTAAGTGGCTTGCCCAAGGTCACACAGTTAGTAAGTGTCAAGTGTCTGAGACTGAATTTGAACTCAGGTCCTCCTGAATCCAGGGCCTGTGCTTTATCCAGTGCTCTACCTAGCTGCCCCTGCCCTTAATGTTTTATAGCACAGGAATGTTCCATTACATTCAAATACCACAAGTTGTTCAGCCATTCCCCAATTGATGGGCATTCCTTCAATTTCCAATTCTTTGCCACCACAAAAAGAGCAGGTGTAAATATTTCTGTTCTTGTGGGGTTTTTCTCCTTTTTTTAAAAAAAATTTACTTTTTAAGTTTATTTTATTTTCTCTCTCTCTCTTTCTCTTTTTTTAAGTGAGGCAATTGGGGTTAAGTGACTTGCCCAGGGTCACACAGCTAGTAAGTGTTAAGTGTCTGAGACCGGATTTGAACTCAGGTACTCCTGACTCCAGGGCCAGTGTTTTATCCACTGCACCACCTAGCCGCCCCGTTTTTCTCCTTTTTTATGATCTCTTTGGGATACAATAGTGGTGTTGCTGGATCAAATGGTATGCAGAGTTTGATTGTCCTTTGGGCATAGTTCCAAATTGCTCTCCATAATGGTTGTATCACTTCAAACTCTACCAACAATGAATTAATGTGACCCTGGGCAAGTCACTTAACCCCAATTGCCTCACTAAAAAACCCCCCAAAAACCCCAAAACCCCACAATGAATTAATGTCCCAGTTTTCTCATATCTTCTCCAACATTTATCATTTTCCTTTTTTTGTCATATTAACCAATCTGATAGGTATTGGGGTACCTCAGAGTTGTTTTAGTTTGCATTTTTCTAATCAATAGTGATTTAGAGTATTTTTTCATATGACTAGAGATAGCTTTGATTTCTTCATCTGAAAACTGCCTGTTTATATCCTTTGAACATTTATTTTGACCATCAATTAGAAAATGACTTATATTCTTATAAATATGACTCACTTCTCTATATATTTGACAAATGAGGCTTTTATGAGAGACATTTACTGTAAAAATTGTTTCCCTATTTTCTGCTTTCCTTCTGATATTTGTTGCATTAGTTTTATTTGTGCAACCCCTTTTTAATTTAATATAATAAAAATCATCCTTTTTATATCTCATAATGATCTCTATCTCTTGTTTGGTCTTCCCTTTTCCTAGATCTGACAAGTAAACTCTACCTGGTTCATCTAATTTGCTTATGGTTATCACCCTTTATGTCTAAATCATGTACTCATTTTGACCTCATCTTGTTATGTAGTGTAAGATGTTGGTTTATACCTAGTTTCTGCCATATTGTTTTTCAGATTTCCCAACAGTTTTTGTCAAATATTGAGTTCTTATCCCAGAAGCTAGAGTCTTTGGGTTTATCAAACACTAGTTTTGGTCACTTACTACTGTGTCTTGTGTATCTAATCTATTCCACTGATCTACCACTCTATTTCTTAGCTACTAGCAGAAAGTTTTGATGGTTGCCACTTTATAATATAGTGGGTTTTTTTGTGGGGCAATGAGGGTTAAGTGACTTTCCCAGGGTCACACAGCTAGTAAGTGTCAAGTGTTTGAGGTAGGATTTGAACTCAGATCCTCCTGAATCCAGGGCCAATGCTTTATCTACTGCACCATCTAGCTGCCCCCTATAATATAGTTTTTATCTGGTACAGCTAAACCACTGTCCTTTGCATTTTTCTCCATTAATTCTTGACCTTTTGTTCTTCCAGATAAATTTTATCATTTCTTTTTCTAGAGCTATAGGGTTGGTATTTTTTTTGGGGGGGGGGAGTTTGATTGGTATGGCACTGAATATGTAAATTAATTTAGGTAGATGTGTCATTTTTATTATATTGGCTCACCCTCCTCATGAGCAGTTGATTTTTTTCCAATTGTTTAGGCCTGACTTTATTTGTGTGTAAAGTGTTTTGTAATTGTATTCATATAGTTCCTAGGGTTTGTCTTGGCAGATAGACTCCCAAATATTTTATATTGTCTACAGTTATTTCTCTATCTCTTGCTGCTAAGCTTTGTCAGTATTATATAGAATGCTAATGATTTTAATGGGTTTATTTTGTATCCTGCAACTCTGCTAACATTGTTATTTCAACTAGCTTTTTAGTTGATTCTCTAGGATTCTCTAAGTATATTGTCATATCATCTGCAAAAAGTGATCATTTTGTTTCCTCATTGCCTACTCTAATTCTTTCAATTTCTTTTTCTTCTCTTATTGCTAAAGCTAACATTTATAGTATAATATTAAATAATAGTGGTGATAATGGGCATTCTTGTTTCACCCCTGAGCTTATTGGGAAAGCTTCTCCTTCCCATTACAGATTTTTATCCCCATTACAGATAATGCTTCCTGATGATTTTAGATAGATACTAGTTATCTTTTTAAGGAAGACTCCATTTATTCCTACACTCTCTAGTGTTTTTACTAGGAATGGGTGGTGTATTTTGTTAAAAAGCTTTTTCTGTATCTATTGAAACCATCATATGATTTCTGTTGGTTTTATTATTGATACGGTCAATTATGCTGATAGTTTCCCTAATATTGAGCCAGCCCTGCATTCCTGGTATAACTCTTAACTGGTCATCATGTATGATCTTTGTGATGTATTTCTGTAATCTCTGTGCTAGTATTTTATTTTAAAATTTTGCACCCAACACAATGATCCAAGACAACTCTGAAGGACTTATGAAAAATGCAATCCATCTCCAGAGAAAGACCTGATGGTGTCTGAATACAGATCGAAGCATAATTTTTTTTAGTTCCTTTTTTTAAGTTTTTTTGGTCTGTTTTCTTTCACAACCTGACTAATGTGGAAATGTTTTGCATGACTACACATATATAACTTATATTGAATTGCTTGAGTTCTTAAGGGGGGGTGGGGAGGGAAGGAAGAAGAGAATTTGGAACACAAAGTTTTAAAAATTGATGTTAAGATTTGTTTTTACATGTAATTTGGCAAAAAGTAAAATTCTAAATAAATGGGGAAAATTTGCATCAATATTCATTAGGGAAATTGATCTATAGTTTACCTTCTCTGTTTTGGCTCTTCTTGGTTTAGGTATCAGCACCATATTTGTGTCACAAAAGGAATTTGGTAGGACTCCTCTTGGCTTATCTTTCCAAATAGTTTATATAGTATTGGAATTAATTATTCTTTAAATGTTTGGTAGAATTAATTTGTAAATCCATCTGGCACTGAGGATTTTTTCTTAGGGAGTTCATTGATGACTTGCTCAATTTCTTTTTCTAAAATGAGGTTATTTAAGTATCCCATTTCCTCTTCTTTTAATCTGGGCAATTTATATTTTTGCAAATATTCATCCATTCCACTTAGATTGTAAAATTTATTGGCATATAATTGGGCAAAATAGCTCCTAATAATTGATTTAATTTTCTTTTCATTGGTGGTAAATTCACCCTTTTCATTTTTTGACACTGGTAATTTGGTTTTCTTCTTTCTTTTTTAAAAATCAAATTATCCAATGGTTTATCTAGTTTATTGTTCTTGTTTTCATAAAACCAGCTCTTAGTTTTATTTATTAGTTGAATGGGTTTCTTACTTTTGATTTTATTAATCTCTCCTTTGATTTTCAGGATTTCTAATTTGGTATTTAATTTATTAGTTCCTTTTCAAGCTTTTTTATTTGCACGCCCAATCAATCCATTTGCTCATTCTCTATTTTATTGATGTAAGTGTTTAGGGATATAAATTTTCCCCCTAAGTACTGCTTTGGCTTCATCCCATAAATTTTGGTATGTTGTCTCATTATCATCATTCTCTGATGAAATTATTGTTTGTTTCTATGATTTGTTCTTTGACCCACTAATTCTTTAGGGTTAGATAATTTAGTTTCCAATTAATTTTTTTTTAAGTGAGGCAATTGGGGTTAAGTGACTTGCCCAGGGTCACACAGCTAGTAAGTGTTAAGTGTCTGAGGCCAGATTTGAACTCAGGTACTCCTGACTCCAGGGCCGGTGCTCTATCCCCTGTGCCACCTAGCTGCCCCCCAATTAATTTTTAATCTATATTTCCATGGCTCTTTATTAAATATAATTTTATTGCATTATGATCTGAAAAGGATGCATTTAGTATTTCTGCTTTTCTGCATTTGATTGTGATATTTTTATGCCACTAATACATGATCAGTTTTTGGATAGGTGCCATGTACCACTGAGAAAAAGGTATATTCCTTTCTATACCCATTCAATTTTCTCCAGAGGTCTATCATATCTAAATTTACTAAAATTCTATTCACCTTCTTAACTTATTTCTGGTTTATGTTGTGGTTAGATTTATCTAGTTCTGAGGGGGGAAAGTTGAGGTCCTCTACATATATAGTTTTACTCTTTATTTTCTCCTATTTCTCCTTTAGAAATTTGGATGCTGTACTTCAGCTGAAGCATACTATATTCTGCTCCAGCCTTTGTACTTTTACTCTTTGTGTATTTCTCTGCTTCAAATGTATTTCATGTAAACAACATATTGTAGGATTCTTATTTTTAATCCATTCTGCTATCCACTTCCTGAGACTTTGCATGTAGGAATTTCAACATCGTTGTACTATTTTGAGTTGTCCTCTTCTAGTATTTTGTTCTTCCTTGTCACCATAGTAGCTTTCTATGATCAGAGCTGTTTTGTTTAGTTTTCTGCTCATTTCCCAATCTATCTTGTGACCTTTAAAGTTGAGCTTTGCTTCTGGGGTAAAGGAGGAGCTGTCCTAAGCTTCTTGCACTGGGGGCCAGGTACTTAGTCACTGACTTGCTGCACCAGGGGCTGCAGGAATGGTAGCTCACCTGCTGTGCTGTGCTGCTGATCTGCTGAGCCAGGACCTCAGGACATCAGGATCTCAGGGCCTTGGTGGCTGATCTGTGCTGGGACAAGGGACTTCCTGCTGGCTTACCCAGATACTTCCTGGGCTAGGTTACTTTCCTTTTACCCAAGTGAGACAGACCTTTCCTGCAGTCCTTCTAAGTTATCTTGGCCTTGAAAATTGTTTCACCCTGTCCTTTTGTGGGTCCTGTCACTCCAGAATTCTTTCTGAGTCTGGATTTGACGTTGTTTTGAGAGAAATTGAAAAGAGCTCAGGCAACTTCCTCCCTTTTCTCCACCATCATAGCTCCACCTCAGCCTTTAACTTTTACCACTTCAAGCAGGTGATTTTATTACTAAACTCATTTTCACTTTTGAGTTGACAACCCTGCCCTTTTATAGCTATGCATAGTAGAGAAAAAAAATGAGATGAGCACAAGTTTGTGGAATGACTGAAGTCCTACTAGGTGCTTATTCTACCTGATTCTAACCTTGTTCTAACTGGTCTACCATTATAAATAGCTCCCTGTGTATTCATAGCATATTTTAATTTTTTGCCTTTAAAATGCAAGTTTTGTATTACAACTATCCCCCCCACCCCCAAAAGCATAGAACAAGTCCTTTGGGCTCTAAGGCCAAAACGTGCGAAGTCAATGATGCAGCTTAGTAAGAAAATAAAGGTGTTAGATAAACCTAGTGTCAGAATGTCTACAGCTGCTATATGCTGCACATTTTGTGTTAGCAAATGAATGATTCATTATATCTGCAAAAAGGAGGCAATATTTCAAGTTGATGAGTCCCTCATAAGTTCCACTGCCATCTACCTGAAGGACAGAGTGTTGGAGGTAATGTCAAGATGTTGGCATTGTTGCCATCATCCAACAGCAGTGACTGAAGCCCCAGCAACCTCTTCCATGGTTTTCAGAGCATAGCCAAGGTAGAGAGGTTTACAACAGTATAGCATGCAGTCCAATTTCTCATACTGCCATCTGACACAGTATAAGATCCAGGGAAGATTCACAGTAAGTAAAATTCAGATTAAAAAAATGTTTTAGTTTTTTAAAAAATTAATTCAAAGCTACTTAATTTTTTCTAATAATAAACATTTTTATTTATAGTTTTGTGTTCCAAATTTTATCCCTTCTTCCTCCCTCCCCTCCCCCTTCCCTCAGGCAGTAAACAATCAGATGTGGGGTATACATGTATAATTGTGTAAAACATTGACATATTAGTATTTTTGGACAAGAAAACTTGAATAAAAGAAAAAAAATGAAAGTGAAAAATAGCCTTCTTCAGTCTGTGTTCCATCAATATCAGTTCTTTCTTTGAAGGTGGAGAGTATGTTTCATCAATAGGCCTTTGGGATTGTTTCAGATCATGGCATTGCTGAGGATAGTCAAGTCACTCACAGTTCTTCATCAAACAATATTGATGTCTCTGTATACAATGTT
Organism: Dromiciops gliroides; assembly: GCF_019393635.1. Lineage (NCBI taxonomy): Eukaryota > Metazoa > Chordata > Mammalia > Microbiotheria > Microbiotheriidae > Dromiciops > Dromiciops gliroides. The sequence goes on along the minus strand of NC_057863.1, from coordinate 626,425,123 downwards.
CTCTTGGTTCTGCTCACTTCACTATGCATCAGTTCATTCAAGTCTTTCCAGGTCTTTCTGAAGTCATCCTGCTTGTCACTTGTTATAGCACAGTAATATTCAATCACCATCATATACCACAGCTTGTTTAGCCATTCCCCAATTGATGGGAATTCCTTTGATTTCCAATTGTTAGCCACCATGAAAAAAGCTGCTATAAATATTTTTGTACAAATAGAAATAGGTCCTTTTCTCTTAAAAATGTTTTAGTTTTAAGAATTTTATTTGCTGGGGCAGCTAGGTGGCACAGTGGATAGAGCACCAGCCCTGGATTCAGGAGGACCTGAGTTCAAATCTGGCCTCAGACACTTAACACTTAACTAGCTGTGTGACCCTAGGGAAGTCACTTAACCCCAATTGCCTCACCAAAAAAAAAAGAATTTTATTTGCTGTATAGTATTTATCATACTATAGATTTAATGTGTAATGAAATGTGAGTTATTGTCTGAAATTAATTTTTTAAATTGAGATGTTAGCACAAAAGGAATTACTAGCAAGAAAATTGTTTTGCATATTACCAATTTTATTTTGTGTACTGTATAATGTGCATTATTTCATGGTTACTATGTTAGGAAAAGGGCATGTTCTCAGAATTAATGCTTTGTTATAAAGAATTATATATATATATATATTTTGGTGAGGCAATTGGGGTTAAGTGACTTGCCCAGAGTCACACAGCTAGTAAGTGTTAAGTGTCTGAGGCTGGATTCGAACTCAGGTCCTCCTGACTCCAGGGCCGGTGCTCTATCCACTGCACCATCTACCTGCCCCAGAATTATATTTTAAAAAGTGTATTTTCAGCAATCTCTAGTAAAAGATTACAGTTTTTGGTGGTTTCTGGAACCTAACCCCCTATTTCCCATAGGTTCAATGAATATATCAGCATTCATGGTTTTTACTTTTACTCCATTTCCTAGGAATATTACACTCACAAACATTGAAGATTGATTGTACTAAGTGACAGAGCTGAGATCCAAGCCCAAGTCCTTTGATTCCTCTTAGCCCATTATGACCTCCCCCAAAACTGTTTTCAGATTGAAATGCTACATTTTATTCACTCTACAATTTAGCCAAACTTGTCTACTTGCTATACCTTACACATTACATCCCATCTTACAAATCTGCGCCTTTCCATTTTCTTGGAATATACTCTCTCCTCTTCTCCATCTCTTACTAGAATATCTTGTTTCAATATTGTACTAGAAATGTTAGTTATAGAATTAAGAGAAGAAAAAGAAATTAAAGGAATTAGAATAGGCAATGAGGAAACAAAACTACCACTCTTTGAGGATGATGAGATGTTATACTTAGAAAATCCTAGAGAATCAACTAAAAAAACTACTTGAAATTATTAACAACTTTAGCAAAGTTGCAGGATACAAAATAAATCCACATAAATCATCAGCATTTCAATAAATTACCAAAAAAGTCCAGCAGCAACAGACAGAGAAATTTCATCTAAAATACTTGTAGACAATATACAATACTTAGGAGTCTGCCTGCCAAGACAAACCCAGGAACTATATCAATACAACTATAAAACACTTCTCACACAAATAAAGTCAGACTTAAACAATTGGAAAAATATTAATTGCTCAGGGGTAGGCCAAGCCAAAATAATAAAAATGACAATTCTACCTAAATTAATCTATTTATTTAGTGCCATACCAATTAAATTATCAAAAATCATCTAGAAAAATAACAAAATTCACCTGGAAGAACAAAAGCTCAAGGATATAAAGGGAATCAATGAAAAAATGTGAAAGCAGGTGGTCTAGCCATACCAGATTTCAAACTGTATTATAAAGTGATAATTATCAAAATCTGGTACTGGCCAAGAAATAGAGAGGTGAATCAGTGGAATAGAGTAGGTATAAATTACACTATAGTAAATGACTATAGTAATGTAGCATATGATAAACACAAAGATCCAAGTTTTTGGGACAAAAACTCACTATTTGATAAAAACTGCTGGGAAAACTGGAAAACAGCATGGCAGAAACTAGGTATAAACCAACATCTCATACTGTATACTAAAATAAGGTCAAAATGGGTATATGATTTACACATAAGGGGTAAGCATAAGCATAAACATAAGCATAAGCAAATTAAGAAAACATGGAATCATTTATCTGTCAGACAGGGGAAGAATTTAGAACCAAAGAAGATATAGAGAGCATTATGAAATGTAAAATAGATAATTTTTATTGTATAAAATTTAAAAGCTGTTGCACAAACAAAACCAATTTAACAAAAATTATAAGGAAAGCAGAAAACTTGGAAAGAATTTTTGCAACAAGTATCTTGATAAAAGCCTCATTTATAAAATTTATTTATAAATTTATAAATTCATTTATAAAAATGCAAGTCATTCCCCAAATGATAAATGGTCAAGGGATATGAACAGGCAGTTTTCAGACAAAGAAATCAAAGCTATCTATAGTCATATGAAAAAATGCTCTAAATCACTATTGATCAGAAAAATGCAAATTAAAACAACTCTGAGGTATCAGCTCACACCTATCAGACAAAAAAGGGAAAATATTGGATGTTGGAAAACTGGATGCTAATCCACTGTTGATGGAGTTGTGAACTAATCCCACCATTCTGGAGAGCAATTCACAACTATGTCCTAAGGGCATACCCTTTGATCCAGCAATACCACTGCTGGGTTTATATCCCAGAGACATCCAAAAAGAGAGATTGAGATTTTTTTGTACAATTTGTACAAAAATATTTATAGCAGTTCTTTTTGTCATGGCTAAGAATTGGAAATCAAAAGGATGCCCCTTAATTTGGGGAATAGCTAGATAAGCTGTGGTATATGAGTTAATGGAATATTATTGTGCTATAAGAAATGACAAGCAGGATGATTTCAGAAAAACCTGGAAAAGACTTACATGAACTGATGTATATAGTGAAGTGAACAGAACAAGGAGAACATTGTACACTATAACAGCAATATTGTTTGATGAAGAACTGTGAATGACAGCTATTTAAATGTCAATGATCTGAGACAATCCCAAAGGACTAATTATGTATACTATGTGCCTCCAGAGAAAGAACTGATATTGATTGATCACAGACTGAAGTATGCTATTTTTCATTTTATTTTCTTTCTTTTTTCCCTTTTTATTTGAGTTTTCTTATATGGAAATGTTTTACATAAGTGTACATGTATAACCTATATCTGATTGCTTGCTACCCCAGAGAGAGGGGAGGGGATGGATGGAGGGATAGAATTTTGAACTCAAATTTTTAAATATAATTGTTTCTTTTAAAAAGAGTATCTCCTTTCATTCAACACTTTCAACCTCTGTAGGAGACCAGCTCCCTAGCTGCTAGTGTCCTCCCTTCTAAAATTACCTTGAATTTATTTTGTATATATGCTGTATTTATTTTTGTCTTCCTTGATAGAATATAAGCCCCCTTGAGGGAAGGGATTGGCTCACTTTTGACTTTGTATCAGAAGTATTTTACATAGAGTCTGGAATATAGGAAGTACTTAATGAACGCTTTCTGATTGATTGATTGACTTCAAATTCAGCACTGTTTCTGGACCTACACAACCTCTCCTCAATGCCAAGAGAAGAAATAAATTCCTAACCAACAACAGTTGAATACATCAGTCTTACCTTCTTCCGTTGCTAAGATGCTCCGAAAACCAAAGACCTGAGCTATAAAGATCCCAATAGTGATGAACAGTTGATTGACCAAACCAACTGCCCCTCTCAGGTTTCTGGGGGCCAACTCTCCCAAATACATGGGGACCACATTGGCAGATACACCTGATAAGGATAGAATAAAAATCAAATTAGAATACATTAGTTTTGTTGTAGGGAGCAACACCTATCCATGTATATCTCTCCCAACTCAGCATTTATATAAGTCCATCACTTTCTTTTCTCAAAGAGAAGAGAATGTAGGGTTAATGTGTGAATCTTTAATGAAAACCTTTCCTTGGAGGCTTTTAGGTGGCAAAGTGTATAAAGTGCCAGCCCTGGATTCAGGAAGACCTGAGTTCAAATCTGACCTTAGACACTTGACACTTACTTACTAGCTGTGTGACCCTGGGCAAGTCACTTAACCCTCATTGCCCTGCAAAAAGAAAAGAAAAGAAAAGAAAAGAAAAGAAAAGAAAAGAAAAGAAAAGAAAAGAAAAGAAAAGAAAATCTTTCCTTGAAGCTGATTTGACTAGAAAGAAGGATTTAAAGTTCTAGAGAATCAGAAATAGCCAGTTAGGAGGTCCTAGGGGCAGAGGTCATTGCCTTGAGAATGGCATCATTGCTGAAACTCAGATGAATGGATCTTCTGTTCACTTTCTAACCTAAAGGGAACTTAGAGGGGCAGCTAGGTGGCGCAGTGGATAAAGCACCAGCCCTGGAGTCAGGAGGACCTGAGTTCAAATTTGACCTCAGACACTTGATACTTACTAGCTGTATGACCCTAGGCAAGTCACTTAACCCCAACTGCCTCACCAAAAAAAAAAAAAGGAACTTAGATATTTTTATTATTAAAATTAATGAAATTTTATTTTTTTGAACTAAACAAAGTCACCTCCTACCTCTCCCTTCCCCAGCTGAAAAAAGAAATAAAAACAAAGCCCCTATAATAAACATTCTTGGTCAAACAAAACAAATTCTTGCATTGGCCTTGGCAATAAATAAATAAATATAGTAATAATGTCTCAGTCTTTCTCTCTGAAGGTGAGTAGCACCCTTCATCATGAGTCCTCTAGAACTCATCCAAGTCTTCCTAGGTTTCTCTGAAACCATTGTATTCATCAGTAGTATTCCACCACATTGATGTATCCTAACTTGGTCAGCCATTCCCCAGCTGATGAATTGGGGAATTCCTCTATTAATTAATGACTTCCTGTGACTTCCCAGTTTCTAATTCTTTGTTCCATAAAGAGCTGTTATAAATATTCTATGAAACTATAGAAACTTTGGGGCAGCTAGGTGGTGCAGTGGATAAAGCACTGGCCTTGGATTCAGGAGGACCTGAGTTCAAGTTCAACTTCAGAACCTTGATATTTACTAGCTGTGTGACCCTGGGCAAGTCACTTAACCCTCATCGCCCCACAGAAAGAAAGAAAATATAGAAACTTTTTCGTTTGGGGTATAGACAAGATCCTAGAGATTTCAAGGCTTGAGTGCTGGGAAAATCCCTCCCATTCTTGACTTAATCTACATTAAGAGCAGGGCATTTTTTGTTTGTTTATTTTTACTGTTTAAGATCTGTGGATTTGTTGGTATAGGGAATTTGAGTAAAGAAATTCCTTCTTCCAGTTCAAATGGTAACTGTTCTGTAATTTATAGTCTCAGAGAGTTTGCTTGGACACTGAGAGTTTCAAAGACTTGTTCACAGTCACACGACCAATGAGAGTCAATACTTGAACCCAGGTCTTTCTGACTCTGAACCACCCTCTCTATCCACTAGGTCACACGGCTTCTTGGCCAACATAATAAAATTAATAAGAGCTAATATTTGTATAGCATCTACTATGGGCCAGACACTGTGCTTTATAATTATTATCTCATTTGACCTTTCCACAACCCTGGGAGAAAGGTGCTGTTGCTTTGCTCACTATGCAGCAAGATTCTGCTGGAAGGAGAGAACAGTCTAGAGAAATGTTGTTGTGTGAGTGGGGATGAGCTTGGGGGCACACTGCTTTTCCTAGAGAGGGGAGATCTGGGTGGGACTATGCAATGGAGACCACTGGATAAGCAGGCAGCAGAGACTTCTGGGCTTCTAGAAATGGGGGTGAGTCAACAAGAGGGAGATGGAAGACATTCGGGAGATGGGAGGACACCAAAGCCACATCTCAGCTTGATGACATTGCCTCAGGCAGTGTGCTAACATAGTAAGGGTATCAGTTTTGAAGTCAGGAGGGACCTGAGTTTCAATCTTGCCTCTCATCCTCACCGCTTCACTTAACTTTGCTGAAACTTAGGGCTTATTTGTTTGTTAAGTCAGAGATGGGCTGTGAGCCACACAGGTGAAAGGAGTTCCCACACTGGGGTTTCCTCACTCTGCCCCCTCCAGGGTGGGGGGGATCATCATAGGTCCTTTGGGATTAATTTTAGGAGAGAAAGGAGGCTGAGGAAGTACCAGCAGCTGCAGCTTTAGAAAAAGAATGGTCCAACCATTCTGGAGTGCAGTTTGGAACTTTGCCCAAAGGGCTATAGAACTCTGCATACCTTTGATCCAGCAATACCACTGCTGGGTTTGTATCCCAAAGACATCCCCCAAAAGAGAAAAATACCTATTTGTACAAAAATATTTATAGCAGCTCTTTTTGTGGTGGCTAAGAATTGGAAATCAAAGGGATGCCCATCAACTGGAGAATGGCTAAACAAGCTGTGGTATATGATTATAATGTGACCCTGGGCAAGTCACTTAACCCCAAGTGCCTTAAAAAAACATCTGGGGCCATCTCCAGTTGTACTGATATATGTCTTGCCACTGAACCCAGATGACTCTGGAGGAGATAATGAGGTTGGTAACCTTGCACAGCCCTCCCTCACTTAAATGCAAGACAACAATTTGATTGAAACAGTCATAGTGAAGTCACTGGTTGTTTCTTAAGGGACAGAAACACTGTGGTGACTGTTAGAACTACCTAAATGCAAATCTAGTCCACATGGTCTTTCTCTTCATAATGAATGTACAAGTCCTGAGGCTTGAAGATTTATTTGACCAACTGTGTGTGTGTGTGTGTGTGTGTACAGAGAGAGAGAAGAGGAGAGAGTAAGAGAAGAAAAACAACAGAAATAGAGAGAGGAGAGACTGAGAGAAGAGAAAGAAGAGGAGAGACTTTTGATAGAGGGGAGTAGGAAGGAGGGAGGAAGAAGAAGAAGAAGAAGAAGATGATGATGATGATGATGATGAAGAAGAAGAGGAGGAGGAGGAGGAGGAAGAGAAGAAAGGGATGGAGGGAGAGGGGAGAGGGAGAGATGAGGGTAAGAGAGAAAGGCGACAGGGAAAAGGAAGTAGAACTGCATAGATGGACAACCCAGTCCATACACCCTCCAGTGAATGAGCATTTTGAACTGTGATTGCTTTCATGCATTAGTACCCTATATCTGTCCTGTTATAAATACACTGTGAAAAATAAAATAAATACACTGTGAAACAACTGTGGCTAGTTAAGGGAAGCAGATTGGGTCTCCAAATATCCCCTTATAAAATTTAAAGGAATGTACTTCATGATTAGAACCAAGTCAGGATGTAATAAAAACAAAAGGAATGGACAGAGGTAATAACTTCTATTATGGAAGCTAAAGATAACCTGAAATATAGGAGATTAAAAATGTCAGTCAGGAGCAGCTAGATGGCACAATGGATAAAGCACTGGCCCTGGATTCAGGAGTACCTGAGTTCAAATCCGGCCTCAGCCACTTGACACTTAACTAGCTGTGTGACCCTGGGCAAGTCACTTAACCCTCATTGCCCCGCAAAAAAAAGTCACAGTCAGGCTGTGTCATCCCCCATCTCTCGTCTCTCTCTCTCTCTGTCTCTGTCTGTCACACACACACACACACACACACACGCACATACGCAAAACTGTGAAGTTTGTGTCTAATGTCCCCTCAACACACACTCCCACAACTCCCTTTTCCAGGTCTCTTTCCCCTCCAAAGTACTTTCCTCATCCCCCAGACTCCACACCGCCCTCAGCAACATGTTGGCAGCAATGAGCCCTAGCTAAGGTATTGGCGGTGTGGTCTAGTGAGTGAAAGGAGATTTTCTATAGCCCCACTAGAGGTTGCCCACCTCTGATGAAGTCAGGTTTTCCATCCCCAGCAATAGCATAAGTAGCCACGAGATGGCACCAAAATGCTTCTCAATGTGAACGGTATTGGCTGCACCATCCTGAGAGGTGGTGTCAAAGTGTGGCTTTCATCACAGGTAGGAGAATCAAACAGTCCTATCCTTGGATTTTAATTTTTGTTTTTGCTTTTTGTTTTTGTTTTTGCAGGGCAATGAGGGTGAAGTGACTTGCCCAGGGTCACACAGCTAGGAAGTGTCAAGTGTCTCAGGCTGGATTTGAAACTCAGGTTCCTGAATCCTGGGCCAGTGCTTTATCCACTGTACCACCTAGCTGTCCACTTTGGATCTTAATTGAAATCAAACTGGAAGGATTGGACAGATCTCCATGTATGTAATCAGAGGACCTGAATTCAAGTCTCACACCTAGTTTGACTTTGGGTAAGTTCCTTTACCTATATGGGCCTCAGTTTCTTCATGTGTAAAATGGAGGGGGGAGGGGATGAATTAAATCAGTAGTGTCAAACTCAAGTAAAAATCATCCCTTCGGGCTGCATATGGGCATAGAAAACCACAAATTAATATTATCTGTGCTAATTTATCTATTAAATTAATTTAATAAGCTAATTTATCTATTAATTTATCATTATCTATATTCTATTTTAAAATTTTATTTTGGTAAACACTTCCCAATTACCTTTTGTTTAGAGTTTTGTTTTGTTTTGTTTTTGTGTGGCAATTGGGATTAAGTGACTTGCTCAAGGTCACACAGCTAGTAAGTGTCAAGTGTCTGAGGCTGGATTTGAACTCAGATCCTCCTGAATCCAGGGCTGGTGCTCTATCCACTGTGCCACCCAGCTGCCCTGCAATTATCTTTAATCTTGTGCTGGTACAGTCAGAAGCTTTGCAGGTCTGAGTTTGACATTTCTAAATGACCTCTAAGGTCCCTTTCAGCTCTGACATCCTATGTTCTAAGGCCCCTTCTAGCTCAAGTGTTCTATGTTCTAAATGACAATCGAAGTTTTAGGGGCAGCTAGGTGGCTGTGTGACTCTGGGCAGGTCACTTAACACTTATTGCCCCGTCCCCCCCAATTTTTTTTTAAAAGAAGTTTTAAGGCTCCTTCTAGATGAGGAAGGAGGATTGAATTTGTTCTGCTTGGCCAGTGAGTCTCTCAGGCAACAAGCATTTATTAAGCACCTACAGTATACATGCTGAACTTGATCCCAGAGAGCAGAAGTAGGGGTGCTGGCTGTCACTTGCAGAGATGTTCATTGAAGCTTCACACAAGGAACAATTCCCCAAGAATTAGAGCTGCCTCAGAGGGGAAAGTGCTGCCCCAGGAGGGGTTGGACTCCCTTCAATTGGAGGCCTTTAAGCACAGGTTGGATGACCACTTGCAAGAGATGCTATAAAGGAGATTCTTGGCCAGGTAACCAAGGGACAAGAAGATCTGTGGGGTCCTTTCCAGCTCTGGAGCTAGGATCTAGTCCGAGGTCCTTATGCCCCCATTCACAGAGTTGGGATTCAACCCAGTTCCTCTGATTCCAGACCTAGAGCTTTCATTCCACTGGGGTATAGAAACTGGAGGAATAGCAGGGGGAACAAATCATCTCCATCTTAAAATACAGCTTCGCATTCTCTCCAGAACGATGCCCAGGGCTCCTTGTGACATAGTGGGTGGGGTGCTGAACCTAAAGCCAGGAAGACTTGAGTTCCAATTCTGCCTTTGACCCTTACCACCTGTGTGACCGAGGGCAAGTCATTGCTTAACTTCTTGGGGTCTCAGTTTCTTCATCTGTGAAATGGAAGCAATACCTGTAGTTCATTGAGGTTCAAATGAGCTAATATGTGGAAAACATCAGATAACCTTTAAAAACACTTAGTGTCTGTTACTATTGCCTTCCCAGTAAGTCTGGCCATAACAATACCCCATCCTCATGTTTACCTGCGCATATTCCCACCACAATTCGGGCAAAGATGATTATCTCAAAGGACTTAGCCTTTTTGCTGCATCCCATCAAAGTTGCAGGGATAATGGAAAATATATTGTTGATCAGCAAGGTCCCCTTTCTACAAAGAAAAAAATGGAATTAAATCCCTTCTTTTAAGAGAGACACACAGTAATTATTGTGGTCTCTGGAGACCACAGCAGCTAGAGAACATTCAACTTGAACCTAAAGCCAGGAAGACCTGAGTTCAAATCCCACCTTAAGCACTTACAAGTTATGTGACCAAGGAGTCATTGAACATCCTGAGCTTCAGTTACCTTTGAATGAGGGGAATGAACTCTATGGCTTCTAAGGGCTCACCTGCCTCTGGATCTATGACTTCACTAGAAGCCTTCCAGGAAAAAGCTGGATGGGGATAGGGCTGGATTTGGAGTCAAGATGAACTGAGTTCCAATCCAGCTCTTAGATGTTGTGATTCTGTTCTCTGAGTTCCCTACTAGCTCCAAAGACTGTGAATGTTTATTTATTTATTATTTTTTAATTTTTTTGCAGGGCAATGGAGCTTAAGTAACTTGCCTAGGGTCACACAGCTAGTAAGTGTCAAGTGTCTGAGGCTGGATTTGAACTGAGGTACTCCTGAATCCAGGGCTGGTGCTTTATCCACTGCGCCACCTAGCTGCCCCCAAATATTTATTTTTAATGCTAATATTTGCTGACATTTTATATACATATATAATATATACACATATATACATATATGCTATTATAAAGGTATACAAAGCATCTTGCACATCTGACCCCAACGCTATGTGGTAGATGTTATGACTTCCCAGGCACAATGGTGTATAGCACACTGAGCCTGGAATCTGAAAGATATGAGTTCAAATCTGGCCTCAGGTACTTACTAGGTATGTGATCTTGAGCAAGTCACTTAACCACTCTTTACCTCAGTTTCCTCATTTGTAAAAATGGGGATAGTTAATAGCACCTGAATCCCAGGGTTGTTAAGATCAAATGAGATCATACCTGTAAGGTGCTTAGCGCGTGCCTAGTACACAGTAGGCACTATATAAATGCTAGCTATTATTATTATTATTCCCTTTTGATGGGGGAGAAAACAGAAACTGAGTGATTTGGCTATGGTCATGGAAGTGGTGTCAGAAGTGAGGTTTGAATTGAGCAGTTCCTGACCTCAGATCCAGCAATCTATCCACTATGCCACTCTGTTCAAGGTCACAGGCTGAAGTTTTCATCCTAAATCTTCAAAGTTCTGCCAAGGTCTGTTGATGGATTCCTGAGGGTTGGAGAGCTTTTCTCACTTACCTACCAAACTCATGTACCATTGGGCCAACAATGAGTGACCCAATTAAGCCTCCCAGAGGAAACATAGACACGGTGAGACCCCACAGCAGGGTCACGATTGGACCACTCATATATGTCAAGGTTCTATTATGGTAGGTTTCATTGTAAAAGTGTTTCATGATCTAGAAATATATAAAAAAGGAAAGAAAAAGAAAGAATTTGGCTTTACCCAGAGAAGAGGAAATTGACAGCAGGAAGGGGCATGTGAATAGTTTTCAAGAATCTGAAGAGCGTGGAAGGGGTACTGGGATTGTTCTGCTGGGGCTTAAGAGGAAAGAACTAAAAGTAATGGGTGGGAACTGTGGAGAGAGGCCAGTTTCAGCTTGATGGCAGGAAAACCTTGCTAATACAATAGGAGGAGCTGTCCAAATGTGGAATGGCTGACTAGGGACAGGGCTCTCCCTCACTAGGGATCTTCATGCAGAGGCTGGATGACCACTTGTTGAGGATGGGGCAGGGGAGATTGTCACTGTAGTATGAGTTACACTAAATGACCCCTGTGATCACTTGCAACTCTGGGGTTCTGGGTTGGGCCAACAAGAAAAGTAATTGGAGCTATTAAGCACCTAGCTCATCCCATCCCTCTCCAGTTCTCAGACACAAACACCAGCAAGACTGAATAGAGGGAAAGGATGTTAGGACAAAGTCTCCTTCAAAGGATAGCTGATGTTATAACCTGACCTTGCCAGTGTGGCTGAAGAAAAGGTCAGGAAGCTGTCACCAGGGCCATCAGTCAGTACATCTGTCTTTATTGAGCCCCTACTATATGTAGAACCCTAGACCAGTCAGGATGCCTCAGGAAAGGCTGCTCCACTCTCATCTGCCAGGTTGTCCACATTTTCTGTTATTAGATCACAGGCTGACAAAAGCTCAGGGCTGGAAGGAACCTAGTCCAACCCAGATCTCAATGGGGATCCTCTCTGCAGCAAACCCAACAAGTGGTCCTCTGGCTTTCCTCTGAAGGACCTCCAATGGAGGGTAATCCATTAACTCCAGAGGTGGCCCATCTTACTTTGGGATGGCTCCAATTGTTAGGAAGGTTTTCTTATCATGGGGACCAAATCTGCCTTTCTACACCTTCCACCCACTGCACCTTGTTTTGGCTTCTGTGGTTAAGCTGAGCAAGTCAAATCTCTTTTCTACATGGTGGTCCTTCAAACACATAAAGAGAGATTCTTGAAGATGTCATGTATATTACAGGTTCTTTGAGGGCAGGGAACCCTCCCCTTTTATATTTTGTGCCCCCCCCCTTAGTGGCAACCTTGTACATAGGAGATCCTTAGGAAATATTGTTGAATTAATGACTCAATTCATTTCCCTTGCCAGAACAACGTACCTCTGAGGGGGAGTTGACAACAGCGACATTGTACCCATACTGGAAAGATGATCCAAATGCGGCTACCAGTGATGCCATTGCCAGTACCAGTGTTAACCTCTGTGAGGGAAATGGCATCTTAGATTCAGGGAGCAGGGACTGGGAAGTAAGAAAAGTCATCGATGCATCTGGGAACTTTGTTACCTTGCTGCCAGTGAACCTAGTCTTGGAGAAAGGCTTAAAGGAATCCCAAGAACAAGAGACTATGACAAGAATCCTATTAGTTCCTTTTCATTCCCCACCTTTAACCGAGCAAATCAATCAATCAATAAGTTATGATCCTTCCAGTTTGAACTTGTGAAAGTCACTTAATTTCCCTGTTCCTCAGTTTCCTCATCTGCAAAATGGATGTCTAAGGTACCTCCAGCTCTTGTTCTAGGATTCTAAGGGATGCTTTGGGGTTCAAAACTCCCTTGCCTTACAACTACCTATTCAGGAGGCATGGCAACTATTAAGCGCATTTCCCTTCTACCAATATGGAAACTGAGTCTCAAAGAGAAGCAACACTGAGGGTGAATACAGCTAGCAGGCAGAGGGGTCCAAGTCCAAGGTCGTCTCAAGTCCAAGTTCTTGGTTCTTGATTCTTGGTTCTTTCTTCTATGTTGCCCCTCTAGAGAGAAAGCATAAACGATCATACTGGGGGAGCATGTGTTGTATATTTCATATAAGAAAGACATAACTTGAGGATTTCTAAAGTAAACACCATATGGGGTATGGTTGTCACTCAGCTGATGGAGAAAGTGGATCCTCATCTATAGCCGTCTTCAACACCAGACAGAAGCATTCATTAGTCCAAAATAAGACCCTGAGCCAAATTAATAAAAACAAGAACCATTCCACAATTGATGAATGGTCAAAGAATATGAACAGGCCATTTAAAATGAAAGCTATCAAAATTAAAATAAAAATACCCTGACTTACTGAAGTGGTTTTTTTTTGTTTTTTTTTCCCCAGGGCAATGAGGGTTAAGTGACTTGCCCAAGGTCATACAGCTAGTAAGTGTCAAGTGTCTGAGGCTGGATTTGAACTCAGGTCCTCTGGAATCCAAGGCCAGTGCTTTATCCACTGCGCCACCTAGCTGCCCCAATACCCTGAATTACTAATATTGTTATTAGAAAAGTGCAAATTAAAACTTCTGAAGTATCACTTCACACCTGTCAGATTGGCTAACATGACAGAAAAGGAAAATGACAAATGTTGGAGAGAATATGGGAAAATAACAACACGGAGGACATTAAGCAACACTGAGATTAAGTTTCTTCCTGGGGGGCAGCTAGGCAGCGCAGTGGATAGAGCACCTGTCCTGGATTCAGGAGGACCTGAGTTCAAATCTGGCCTCAGACACTTAACACTTACTAGCTGTGTAACCCTGGGCAAGTCACTTAACCCTCATTGCCCCCCTCCCCCCAAATTAAAAAAGATTGATCCTGTATCATTTATTTATTGATCCTATTTATAAGTCATTGATTTTGTGCTGTAACTGCTTAAGTCATGACTCTTTGTTTTCTGAATTTAGTTCAGAATTCAGCTGGTCTGTAACGGGTTCATTTTAGAAATACAACTCTCCTGCTCATCACTGATCTATTCTTGCCCTTGGCTTTGGGAGCGTGTGAATGCAAGGAGATGGCCTGATAATCTTTATACCACCAAGCTATCTGTCAGGGAAGTTTGGTTTTCTGTACAAATGCTTAGCCTGTTATCTCACACCTGGTCTAAAGCCCCCAATACTAAACTTGTTCCCTGTGCCTCAGCTTTGTAACCATTCATGTTACCCTCAATTCCATGATGTCATTTATCCTGTTCTGTTCTTTGTTCTGTACTACCCCAAATCTATATAAGGTGAACTGTCTTTGGGGTCTTTGACATAAATGGAAGCAATTCATTGACCCATTTATTGACAGGCAGCATGTCCCTGCTAATAAATGTTATCTTGCATGGAGATTTGCCTGAGTTTAACCTTTTGTTAAATTTCATTTGTGACAGTTTATGGTGGCAGCAGTGGGATGGGGACTGAGCTTTCCTACTCAGACTTTAATCAGAAATCCATCCCCCCTCCTTTGGGCCTGAGTTGGAATATTTTCCACAAAGGGGAGAGAGTGTTGTATTGGGGAATTTGTGGTGGTGGATCGGCTCTCTCCCTATTCACAAGTTTTAGATCTTCTCCAGGTGAAAAGGGTGAGTGTTGTATGACTTCTGTCTGTTTTGAATGTTTCTATTTGTGTTAATAGCTGCAGCTTTTGAATTTGGAAATAATTGGCTATAGAGGGAATCATAAAATCCCAGGCCATCTTTTGTGGGTAGCCTTAATGAAGATGTGTTTGCATTAATAAAGACCTCTTGAAATAGGCTAGAGAGATGAAAGGTTACCATCAGAGCTTACACCAGACCATGACTATTTTCTGACACTGAGATATTGGGAAACTGCTTGTTTCCACCCATAAAAAGTAGATGTTGGGGCAGCTAGGTAGCGCAGTGGATAAAGCACCGGCCCTGGATTCAGGAGTACCTGAGTTCAAATCCGGCCTCAGACACTTGACACTTACTAGCTGTGCGACCCTGGGCAAGTCACTTAACCCCCATTGCCCCACAAAAAACAAACAAACAAACAAAAAGAGTAGATGTTGAATTCCAATGGCATTCTTCAAGGATTCAGGAACTAAAATTCCTGGTTGGGGACCATTCCTGTTTTCAGTGTATGTCTTGTAAGGGGGGAAAAGGTTTATCTCCTGAGTTGGGGACCACAGAAGGGAAAGTCAAATTAATTCTAAATTTCTGTGTTTGAGATAGCACAGTCTCCAATGAACAAACTAAGTAAGGTAATATATAAGAGAGTAACATTTATTTAAATTTTACCAAAGATTTCTTTGAACAAAGGAGGTGATTTATCAGACAAAAAGTAGTATTTTAGCAGAAGCCTCATATTATCATCAGTAAAACATTATGACCACTAACGCATGTACCTTTGAATGTTTTCTGTGTGTTTGGCTGTATATTTGCTATGAGACTGTGTTTGAGGGGTTTTTAAAAATACATAAAAGGAGTTAAAAGTATATGTACTTTTTGAAAGAGCTTTTTCTTGAGAATCTCCTGAATTCTAGCAAAAGTCTGGGAGACATACAAGAGAAATACAGATAAAGAGAAGCCTTTGATTTATGGTGTTTCAATCTAATTTGAAACTAAATTTATGACTGAAATGCAAGTTCTTGATCGTGAATCCCTACATTGTGATTTAAATGTGGTTATGAATGCTGAAATATTCTAGCAAGTGTTGGGTTAATATTCTCTAGAATTTAAGAGAAATATGAGCACTCTTTCCTTCCCCCTCCCCACCCCAGAATAACACATTTATTGTTTTATAGCCAGAAAAGGAAGGTCATTTTTCTGATTAGAGGGAAGGCTGTAAGGAATAACTGTGAAGTTTAAAAAAAGGGGGGAGGTGAAGCTCACAATTTAAATGTTAATTCTTGCCTGGTTCATGGAAAAGAGAAATGTTTATGTATATCAGATAAATAGTTTTGTTAGAAAAATCTATTGGAATACTTGGGAATTTTGCAAATTAAGGTGAAGTAGAAATCAATTTAGAAATAATTTTTTGAATTGGTGTGTTCTGAAATTAGAAAATTTTCTGAGTTATATGACACTCCTACCCATTTGTATAATAGATTATGTATTTGTATCTTAAGATATATCTTACTTCTTGCCCATAAAAGAGAAATTTAAGAAAGCAACTCAGGTGTGAGTATAATTTTATCTGGATAAATTCTTTGTGCTACTTCTGTGAATAATATACCAGAACTCAATCACTTGAATAGACCAGTTTTTTGCAAGCTGTTAAAGATTTTTTTTTTTTTGCAGGGCAATGGGGGTTAAGTGACTTGCCCAGGGTCACACAGCTAGTAAGTGTCAAGTGTCTGAGGTCGGATTTGAACTCAGGTACTCCTGAATCCAGGGCCGGTGCTTTAACCACTGCACCATCTAGCTGCCCCCACTGTTAAAGATTTTTATAGTTGCTAAAGACAATGTAAAAGATTGTAGAATTCTATCTCTTAGAGAATAACAGAATTAGCAATAATTCAACAGTTTAGCTATTGTAAGTGAAGTATCGGCAAAGTCACAACTATAGTGAGTATGATTTAGCAAGTCATTGGTTTTGTTTAACAACAATGTATGCTAAAACTATACAGGAGAAAGTCAGTGAAGTAAAGATTAGAGAATAATTGTCTGAAATACTATTGGAATAAGGAGAATTTAGGGAGTGAACAAAATAAAAGAAATTTTAAAGGAAGAATTTGAAGGTATTAAGGTGTGGATTTTCAGACCACAGGAGAGATGTATTAACAAGGAGAAGGTGGTTTGACTGTGTCAATAGAAAAGTTTGAGGGTAGTTTTGGCTTTGTTGAAGTGAGAAGGTTGTGTGAAAATCACATGTTTATTTTTCTGGAAACTATAGTAATAAAAAATTATAGGTTGATTCAAAGGTTAATGGAGAAAAATAACAGAGCTAGAAGTAAACTGATAAGCAATGTGTTCTGAGATTGTAGAACACAGATTTGAACTAAATTAAAATGTACTCTTAAGTGGGATGATTAGGGTGGATTAAACTTAATATCAGACTGCCACAAGAAGTGGAAATTGAGGGGATGTTCATCAATTGGGGAATGGCTGAACAAGTTGTGGTATATGAATGTAATGGAATATTATTGTGCTGTAAGAAATGATGAGCAGGCAGATTTCAGAAAAAACCTGGACTTACTTGAACTGATGCTAAGTGAAATGCACAGAACCAAGAGAACACTATACACAGTAATAGCAACATTGTATGATTATCAACTGTAATAGACTTAGCTCTTCTCAGCAATACAATGATAATTCCAAAAGACTCATGATGGAAAATGCTCTTCATATTCAGAAAAAGAACTATGGAGTCTGAATGCAGATCAAAGCATACTATTTTCACTTTTTATTATTGTCTCTTTTTTCTTGTGTTTTTCCCCTTTGTTCTGATTCTTCTCTCACAAAATTACTAATGTGGAAATATGTTTAACATGATTGTAGTGTATAACCTATTTCAGATTGCTTATTGGCTTCAGGGAGGAGGGAAGAGGGAGAAAAATATGGAACTTAAAATCTTACAGAAATGAATGTTGAAAACTACATGTAATTCAGGAAAAATTAAATTAAATTAAATACCAGCTTACACTTTAAAATCTTTGGCAGTAGGGGGCAGCTAGGTGGTACAGTAGATAGAGCACCAGCCCTGGAGTCAGGAGTACCTGAGTTCAAATCCAACCTCAGACACTTAACACTTACTAGCTGTGTGACCCTGGGCAAGTCACTTAACCCCAATTGCCTCACTAAAAAAAAAATCTTTGGCAGTGGATTAGTTGCGAATAATGGGTCTCCTAATAAGAAATGTTTGCAATAAATGGTCTTTCTAAGTAATTGAAATCATCAATTCAGATTCTGTGTGATACCATTTCCAAAATAGATCCAGGTGTAATTAAATTTATTCTTCTCTCATTTTAAGTGAAATTTGTCTCTCCTAATAGGATACTTATAATAAATCAGAATTTGTTTTACTATTTGGCATTACAATGAAATTAAAAACTGCATGGATAAGTGATTTCTCATTATCCACATTACCCACAATTTGATAATTAATTGTATTAAAAATATTGGTAAAGTGGTAAATTCTTTTAGGTTATTGATTAAACTATTTAAATAATTTCAAACTGTTTCTTTGGAAATGCAACAGTTTTTATTGTGGTATTATAGCAGAAATCTTGAAAAAATCTTGAGTTCTTATAAGCCATGCAAAAGTATAAGGTATTTTAA
Source organism: Dromiciops gliroides (assembly GCF_019393635.1). Classification (NCBI taxonomy): domain Eukaryota; kingdom Metazoa; phylum Chordata; class Mammalia; order Microbiotheria; family Microbiotheriidae; genus Dromiciops; species Dromiciops gliroides. The sequence continues at coordinate 626,406,789 of NC_057863.1, read as the reverse complement.
CAATTGTGGTTTATAATATTTAGCCTTGCATATTTTCAATTGACCTAATGATAGCAGTTGTAAATTTAAATTGATAAAACCTTATATGAATTGCCTAGTAATTTTACTGTGAGATCATTTGTCTTTTGTGATTTCACCAGCCTATTTATGTTACTTTTTGCTAATTGGGTCTTGCCTATCTAAACTATAGGGATTGTGATTTTAAAAGCTGCTTATCATGGGATAAATTTTTTTTTTATAAAGGCAATTTGGAAACACAATTGACTAAATTACTATCATCTAGTTAGTGTGTGGGTTTTGTTTCATGTTTTATATTCATGGTATTGTGTATATTATCATGTTTCTAAATGTTCTTGTATTACAAATTCTTGCAAACCATCACATAAGAAATAATGTTAAAAGAATTATTTCATTTCATTGATTATTTTAATTCTTTTTGATTTTGGATACTATAAAATTATTAATTAGGCTTTAAAGACTATTGAGAATGTTAAAACTGTGATGAAATAATGGGATTTCGTAGACACTCAAAGACCCACCTGGAGATTAATCTAGACTGATTGAATCAAGTGAGAGTGATTGACTGCTGATTAGCTTACTTCAAGTTAACTGGATTGTAATCACACCTGGCTATCCTTTAAGAAGGTATTGTTCTCAGAAGCTAGACTGTGAACTCAACTTGAGAACACTTTCAAAACCAATGAATTTGGATGCCGCCAACCAATCAGCTTGAAGCAGTATGTAAGGACCGCCTCTGTTCCAGACCTATAAAAAACTTCCACAATCAGCTTGCTAGAGAGTTCCTGATTAAAGCAGGCTCCTGGAGAACTTGAGGAAGAACCCAACCAAGCTAGAACTCTAGGCTAGATAGACCTTTTCTTAACTTTCTGAACTCCATGTTAATACCTGTATGCTTTAATAAGTGTTTAATGCCTAAAGACTGGTGCTGAAGCTTCTAATTTAAGGTGACCACAATTTAGATTTTAAATATCACAAAACCTATGAAACATTTAATTGGGTAGCCTTTTAAAAGGAAAAAAGTAAGCAATGCTTTTTAGAAAAAAAGACCTAGTATAAATCTTTTTTGCAAATCTGCCAGCTTCAGCAAGGTTGTGAATCAATGATTTGGTTTATTTAGGAAACAGAATCCCTTGTCCCTTCCACAAACTCCTTGAATAAGGGGAGAAAAATTTTAATTTGTTTATGGTACAGAATTATTTGCACTGATTTGTGCTTATGAAAATTAAGTTATACTTGTAATAGTCTGTACTGATGTATCTGTCTGCAAATTGCTATTGGCTTTTTCTGAGAGATTCTTTTGGAATAAACTATCATATTCACTATCTACGTGGATTTACATAATATGATTGCTTTGTTAAGTTCTAATAACTGCCTTTTAAATCAGGAAATATTGGAAGAAAAAAATGTGTAAAATAGATAGATTTTTTAAAAAAAAAGCTCAATGTCTTTTATTTGCTAACTAATGTATTGCAGCCATTTGAGAATGTCGATAAGAGTTGTGTCCAGCCCTACAATGATTAGTGAAACTTTGCTGTTTGAGGTGAAACCTTTTGGGACCTTGAATTTTTTTTTTGAGCTTCATTTTCAGGTTTGTTGTGTCCTTGAGCTCATGAAAAATGCCAGAATCTCAATGAGATTGACGCCTGTGATCTTTAGCCAGTGAATATCTGTCCCTGGGCAAAAAAACTTGGGAGGGCAACCTGGGAAAGGCTAAAGTAGAACTCTCTTGACTCAGTTTCTTGTACAAGAAATTTTCCCACCTGACAATTCTGAGCCTGGCTGTGGTATCCTGACACATACTTGGCAGCTTATGCTATTCTTACCTGAAATGAAATGCACCTGAGCATTCTTAATCCTGTTATCCTAGTGCTAAATTATTCTGTGCCCTTGGGGCCCAAGCCTGGATGATCAGTATTGATGCTGTTATAATCATGTCCCCACTCTTTCCTCTTATAGCAAATTTCTCTCACTGGGGCAGGTTGAGTTGTGATTTTCATGTTGGAATCTCCGAATTTCCATGTCCAAGCATTGTGCCTGATGTGAACATAGCAACTGTATGATAAATGCCTGTTGAATGAATGAAATGATCTCACCACATCTAAGGAGAATCAACAAGCATTTATTAAAGCTTCTACCATGTGCCAGAACTCTGTGCTAGATGTTGGTGATACACAAACAAAAAGGAAACCAGTCCCTGCCTTCAAAGAGTTTATATTCAATGACAAGAGAATGTGTCTACATTAAGTATATGCAGGCATTTAGTATCTGTGTGACCCTGAACCAAGCTTTTAACCTCTGACTGCCTCAGTTTCCTCATCTGTAAAGTGAGGATAAGAGCACCTTCCTCCCAGGATGGTTGTGAGGATCAAATGCAATATTTGTAAAGCACTTTCGAAGCTTTAAAGGGCTACATATAAATATTAGCTATTATTACAGAATATGGACAAAATAAGAGAGTTTAGGGAGGGAGGAAGAAAAGACTTCATATAGATTAGGGAGGGAGAGGCAATTGTGATAAGAAAAGTCTCCCATGTCTGTGTGGATGGATGGTGTGTGTGTATGTATGTATGTGTATATATATATATATATATATATATATATATATATATGCAGAAGGTGGTGTGTATATATGTATGGTGTGGTATGTGTGATGTGTATATATATATATGTATCCATGTGGTGTGTGTGCGTGCACATGTGCTCCCACATTCACACAAGCAGTCAGGAGTTATTAACTGAAACAAGTTATTTTAATGCCTAGTTCCTGCTGTAACTCATCTAACTTTTCCTTTAAGAATGTGGATGCTGGGGCAGCTAGATGGCGCAGTGGATAGAGCACCGGCCCTGGATTCAGGAGTACCTGAGTTCAGTCCAGCCTCAGACACTTAACACTTACTAGCTGTGTGACCCTGGGCAAGTCACTTAACCCCAATTGCCTATCTTAAAAAAAAAAATGGAAAATGATTATGTCAAAAAATGCAAAAAACAACTTTTGTTAAAATACAACACTCATTCCTATTAAAAATGCTAGGAAGCATAGGAATAAATGGAGCTTTTCTCAAAAAATGATAAGTATTATCCAAAACTAAGAGCAAGCATTTTCTGTAATGGGGATGAACTAGAATCCTTCCCAATAAGATCAGAGGTGAAACAAGGGTGTCCATCATCACCATTATTATTCATTATCATACAAGAAATGCTAGAAGAGAAAAAGAAATTGAAGGAATAAGAATAGACCTCAAGGGGCAGCTAGGTGAAGCAGTGGATAGAGCACCGGCCCTGGAGTCAGGAGTACCTGAGTTCAAATCCAGCCTCAGACACTTAACACTTACTAGCTGTGTGACCCTGGGCAAGTCACTCAACCCCAATTACCTCACTTAAAAAAAAATAGACCTCAAGGAAATGAAATGATCACTTTTTGCAGATAAAAAACTAGTTAAACAATGAATAATGTTGGCAGAGTTGCAGTATATAAAATAAACCCCACATAAATCATTAGGATTTCTATATATTACTAATGAAATCCAGCAGGAAGATAGAGAAAGAGAAATTTAATTTAAAATAATTACAGACAGTAAGTATAGAATACTTAGGTTTCTACCTACCAAGACGAACACAGAAAACTACATGAACACAATTACAAAACATTTTTCACACAAAGATAGATCTAAACAATTAGAGAAATATTAATTGCCTGTTGGTAGGCCAAGTCAATAAGATAAAATGACAATTCTATCTAAATTTATTTATTTATTCAGTATCATGTCAATACAACTACCAAAGAATTATTTTATAGAGTTAGGAAATTATAAAACTGATCTGGAAGAATATTAAGGGAATCAATTTGAAAAATGTGAAGGAAGGCAGTCTAGTATTTTTTTAAAGTGGTACTGGCACTGGCTAAGAAAAAGACATTGGGTGAGTCACTTAACTTATCTGAGCCTCAGTTTCCTCATCTGTAGTACCTACACCTGGAAAGGTTTTTATGAGGATAGTATAGCATCACATATATAAAACACTTGGCAAATCTCAGATGACCTCTAAAGTATTAGCGCCATTATTTTTAACCCTTTTTCTGTGTGATCATTTTAAACCAATTCCATCTTCCACTCTTCTCCCATCTTCCATTTTTCCCCCAGCCCTTTTTCCAATCTATTCTGATCCCCAAATAAGTCCAGGCTAGGGATGGAATTCAATTCAGTTCAATTCTGCCTGTGCCAGGCTATGGGAATACAAAGCTAAAAAAACCAACATGTCTTGCCCTCAGAGAGCTTACATTCTTATATCTGTAGGGTACCATCTATCTTCCACGTGTCTTTTGAGCAAGGATGGGGGGTTGGGCCTCTTCTGAGTTTCCTTTCACATACCTGAGCTCCAACAGCATCTACCAGTGAATCCATTTATGGTATCCCTCCCTTTCCCCTGGAGAAATTCTTATTTTCTTTGTCCACTTTCCCCCCATTCCTGCTCAAGTTTGTTAGTCATCTAAGAGTTCCCTTGCCTTAGGCCTCTGCCCAGTCTGAAAGACTTACCCCTTCTGAGGTGTTCTGAGGGTTCCCCATAGTTCCTCTAGGAGTGTAACACTTCTGGCTCCCTTTTAAGCAGAGTAATCAGTATAGTGGATAGAAAGGGAAGGAAGACATGCGGATTGCACTTTGGTCATGCAAGGAACAGTTAATGGTATCTTTATAGCCTAGCTCCAGCCTGTGTAACCCTCTGAGATCCCTATAGATCTGCTTCCCTCTCACTCATTCAGGAAATGAAAGGCCAGACTGATGTCAATATAATGGGAAGGTAATCAATACATTGGGTGGAGCTCTGGTGGTAAACCATCAGGAGGACACAAATGAGAATCGCACAAGATGAATCTTCCCTGGTAGGGTAGCAGGGGTAAGTGGGACACTCCAGAATCAATGAGATCACAGAACATTGGAATATTAGTGTAACCAATTACCATTTACCAGGAAACAGCCTGTTTTCAATGGAAAATGATCGAGTCTGCTTTAATGAGTACATAGAAACAATCAGAGTTCTCCTTACCAAATAACATTTTGGATTAAGGTTAGAATGGGAACTTGAGCCTTTCTCTACACTCCCACTTAGCCAAACTATCCACAACCATCTATTTGTCTTGGTGTGTTTGTGTTTCTAACATGACATTTTCTAAGAATGATATTCCCAGGGCAGAAAATGGTAGGAAGAAACTGATTGTATCAGGGTGACCCACAGGCCCCTGAAGGTCCCCAAACTTTACTCCTATCATCTCTCCATGGTGGTTGTTTTCAGTATAAAAGTTCATATGGGGTCAGCTAGGTGGTGCAGTGGATAGAGCACTGGCCCTGGATTCAGGAGGACCTGAGTTCAAATCCAGCCTCAGACACTTGACACTTACTAGCTGTGTGACCCTGGGCAAGTCACTTAACCCCAATTGCCTCACCAAAATTTTTTTTAAAAAAGTTCATATGATAAAAAGTCACAAAGGAGCTGTTGCTCAACCTGGGCTGAAGAGCAGCTGTGAGTCCTGTCCCATAGAAAGAGTTCAAGAGATATTCCCAGTTTGCCAGGAGTCTGGAGTCTTGAGCCACAGTCTGTAGAGTACAGGACCCATCTCTGCTTCTGGAAAGGCCCAATTCTGAGCTGGAAAAGTGAAAGAGGCAAGCTGGTGTAGGCCAGGGACTCCTACAGAGCAACAGAAGGCTTGAAATCCTGCAGTTCCTGTTTCTCTGGCTGAATTTCTGGCACTTTATTAATCTTGGCAAAAATCTGGTTGATTTCCATAAATGTCTTAGCCTTGGTCTCTGGGACGATGAAGAATGTATAAATTGCGGTAAGGAGACATATCACAGCAAAGATGATGAAGCTGTAGGCACCGAGACCCTCCTGTGGAGATAGACGTCAAGTCAGCAAGCATTTATTAAAGCACTTGGTTAGAGTCCCAGTGGCTCTGAAGTCCTATAGATGATCATCCACACCCCCTTTCCATCTGAGTCCTCAGGTGCTTCTACAGTGCCCTCTAGAATTCTTGTTCCATAAGCAATAAATTTCCCTTCATCTTATATCTGTTCCTTTCCCCCTCCTGCCATCTACTAGCTCTTACTGAAAAACCTGGCTTTCTCTTTATGACACAGGCTCTCTGACCACCCTTTTCTATACTGGCTACGCTTCCACTCATTCCCCTCAACTCACTGGTTGAAGAAGAGAGGTAGAATACACCTTGCTCCCCCATTGCCTCTTCCAGCTTCTTCATGTTCTTCCATCATTAAGTAACCTCTCAGTAATCCTTTTTAGGTTCACCTTATTCCTATCTACCACCAAATCAAAATCCTGGTAGCTGTTGTCTGCAGACTCCCCCTTCCTCCCTTCAAGGGGTTGGAGAACTGGCTAGCAATTTTCCTCTCTTCCCCAACTCCTGCCCTCATGAGGAGACTTCTCTCTCAAATATTCTGACCCTTCAGTTCCTCAACTTACTCACCACCTCCCATGAGCTATTTCTCCACCCCATCTCAGCCACAGAAAGATGGTCATAACTTTGATCTTGTTATTACCTGCAAATGTACCACCTCCATATGTTTGAGAATTTTGAAATCCCCTTATCTGACCATAATCTGTTGGGGTTTTTGCTTCTTCCTCTGCCTTCCCTCCAGAAACCTATACTTCACCCACACCATTACCTCCAATCCCATGACCCCTCAATTGTCTCCCAGGCACTAGCTACTCTCTCCTCTTTTCCCCATCTTGACTCTTTGGTGAACCAATTCACCTCCAAACTGAATTCTCGAATTCCTAACCCCCCCTATCATATCACTGATTATGTCTAGCCAAGTCTCAGCCTTAGATCACTCCAGTGGCTTCCTATTGTCTTTAGGAGCAAATACAAAATACTGTGTTTAGTAAAGTCTATAATCTAGCTCCCACCTACCTTTCCATTTTTCTTCAACTTTAATCCCCCCTACATGGTCAATCCAGTGACCCTGTCTTACTGCTGTTCCAGGAATAAGACACTATAACTCTGCCATGCCAGGATTACTTTCCCTCCTCCTTCAACTACTGATGTCTCTGGCTTCCTGTAAGTTTCAACTAAAATCCTACCTTCTCCAGGAAGCCTGCCCCACCCCCAAAAAAGGACTTTCCCACTTTTAATTATTTCCTATTTATCCTGATATTGCATGCTCGATATAGATTTGTTTGCTTGTTGTCACCTCCATTGGATGGTAATTTCCTTGAGGGCAGGAATATCTTTTGCATACCAAGTGCTTAGTAGCAAAAGTAGGCACTCACTAAATGTTTCTTGATTGATTGCAAGACTCTGGGGGGTACAAAGAAAGGCAAATACAGTCCCTATTCTCAAAGGAGCTCACAATCTAATGGCAGCTGGGAGGAGACAACAGGCAAACAACTACATACAAACAAGGCATGCACAGGATAAATGAGATAATTTCAAAGGGAAGGCACTAGAATTAAGGGAAAAATTAGAAAAAGGTTCCTGTAGAAGGTGGAATTTTAGCTGGGACTTGAAGGAATCCAAGGAAGCCAGGACATGGAAATGAGGAAGGAGAAGGTTCCAGGCATTTGTCTTCATTAGGAAATAAGGTCATTTGTTTCTATACTGCTAAAGGCTCCCAAGAGCCATCTGTACTTCAAAGTCCACTGTCCTGGGACAAAGTTCTAGTCACCCCCACCTGAGTTATGGTTCTGGACTTGGACAAAAGTTATAAAAGATGACAAAGCAAGAGTGGGATCCGTTAAGGGGAGAGAGTGGGTGTCCACAACGAGGAGAGCCCCAGTCCATCCACTCTCATTTCTTTAAGTGCTTATTTGATCCTGATTGCTGTGCGATATGCAAGGTAGCTGAGTTTTACCCCTTGGAGTTTTTGTCAACCTAGGGATCAGTTTCCCTCTTACCTGAATGAAAGGAAAGATCAACCCCACAGTGAAGTTGGACAGCCAGTGGACAGTGCCTCCGACCATGAATGCAGAGGGCCGGGAGGACTGCAGGAAGATTTCAGTGATAATCAGCGAAGGAATGGGACCTTGGAAAGGAAAGAATGAATGAGTGAGAACAGAATGTTGGGAATGTCAGAGGATGGGGAAGCTTCTAGAACACTGGGACAGTTTGGGAAAAGCCCTCTCCAGGTGAGTCAGAGCAAATTTTTTCCTTGAAGATAATTTTTTAAAGGGCTGGGTATTATAGAAGATGGCAGCCAAATGAACAACTTCAAACCTAATAAAACATATCAGCTATGTCAAAATTCCCTGGTGGGCTTATCATCAATTTAGTACAATCATTCTGCATTTCATCACTGTGAGATAGGAAGGAGTTCGAATGAGGAGAAAAAAATGATAACTATACTGCACTTTCCATACATTATCTCATTTGACTTTTAGAACAACCCTATCAGGTGCTGTGGGTATTATTTATACCTGTTGTACAAGTGAGAAAATTGGGACAGGTGGGGCGATGGATGAGGCAACTTGCCCTGGTCACATAGCTATAAGTGTTGGAGGGGGTATTTGAACCTGAAGCACTCTTATTAGGTCAAGATGTCAACCCAGTGTTGACCATTACTGTCCAGAGAAGATCAGAGGCTCTCTGTAATGTCCTCATTGGTTCCCTCTGCAGTATTCTCAATGGGCTTCTCCATCACATTCACAATGGGACCCTCTATAATGTATTCAACAGATCCCTTTTTAACTCCTCAGTGGGCTTACTGCAGAAGTTTCTACGACTGGAGTAGAAGTTAGATTAAAAAAAATTCAGTGAGTTAACTTGACTGGGGGGGAGGTGGGGAGAAGGAATGATATCACAAATGGATACTTACTAGGCCCAAGTGCATGACCCACAACATAGGAGATAACACAAGTAATGCTGACATAAGGCATCCCAGCCACTGAATTCTATGGGAGAAAAATCACCGTCAGTTATATGGAAGAACAGAGGCATCCAGATATTGGCCAGGGTTAGGGAGGGGGGAAGGGGGATGAAAGGGGTCCTCTAAGGGAAACCTAAAATTCTATATTAGTTTTTATAAAAATGAGTAATCTGGGGCAGCTAGATGGCACAGTGGATAGAGCACAGGCCCTGGAGTCAGGAGTACCTGAGTTCAAATCCGGCCTCAGACACTTAACACTTACTGGCTGTGTGACCCTGGGCAAGTCACTTAACCCCAATTGCCTCACACACACACAAAAAGAATATAAAAATGAGTAATCTGTCTTTTTCCTGCTTAGAGGATTAGTCTTACTGCCTGTGCTATGGTAGGATCTGGATGGATTATAGATAATTTTCAATAGAGATGATGGTATAAGAAGAGTCCACTGGACTCAACTCTCCATAGGCCCCCTCTTTTGGGATGTCTTGGGACTAGTATATTTAGAATAGGGAGGGTCCTTACAAGGCAGGACTGGGAGGGCACTTAAAACTCAGACTGTCACAACTGAGAGAACTGTTAAAATACAGAATATCAGAGTTAGGAGGGGCTTGAGAACATTTTTACAAATGAGGAAATTGAGGCTTAGAGATTTTCATAGGCTTAGAACTTGAAGGATCACAGAGGTTACCAAGCCCAATCCCTTAATTTTACAGATGAACAAACTGAGGCCTTGACCAAGGTCATACAGGAGGATGGGAAAAGGGGAAGGAAGGAGGGAAACAAGAGTGACACTTTTTCTGGGCAGAGATTAGTGTCTTTGCTCCATTCTACAAGGCTTAGACTCTTAAAAAACCCCAGGGCCTTGTGATTCCCTACCTGGAGTGAAAGGGCTGCTGTTAACACGATGCAGGCCAAGCAGCAGATACTGAAGCCAATCAAGATGAGCATCTTCCTCCCTAAGAGCTCCACAATGAATACCTGAAGGAGAAGGAAGCAGAAGTGAGGAGGGTCATGGTCAAGAAGCTGGGACACCCCTGGGGTCAGCCCTGGGGTCAGCCCTGGGCTGTTCCAGGCCTCAGAGTCTACAGGTCAGTGGCAGGTTCAGTCCCAGCAGGGATGTAACAGCAACCCAGGAAGTGACACACCCACCTGACACTCATGCCTCTTTCACATTGGGAAGAGGAGCCAAGAGACTCTGAAGGCAGGCCCAGGAAACATGGCCACTGGAGGAACAAGAGGGAGGCTGTGTGGTGCTGCATGCCTGCAGTCCCTGCTACTGGGAGGGCTGAGGCTGCTGGATTGCTTGAGCTCAGGAGTTCTGAGCTGTATGTAGGAGGACTAAAGCTGATAGGCTGTTCACTCTGAATCTGGCCCCAAAAGGAGAATGGGAGGATAAGAGGCTGCCTAATGAAGGGCAAATCAGCCCAAGTCAGAGACAGAGCAGGCTAAAGCTTCCAGGCCAACCAGCAATGGCATCAGGCCTATGGGTGGATGCTACATTTCCAGCCTGGCTGAGAGAGTCCAAGTCTCCAAAGGAAAGACCATCTGCCTAGATCCCAAGAACAAGATAACAGTTTGACCAATGTGATTCAGAATCTTCCCATCTCTACTGGGCATTGGAATCCTGAAAACTAGAAACCTCAGGCCTGCTAGCCAATGATTACTTTTTTAAGCCACTAACAGGGGCTTCTTCACCATGACTTGGCTGCCAACTGCCATGGGGCTAGGTGAATTGAAGGTGTCCTCTTTCCAGATGCCTGGCTAACCTTGGACCAAACTATAACTAGGGCTGATCAACTGGGGCTTTGTCCAGACCCAAACATTTAGAAGTCATTGAATTTAATGGGTGCTGAGACCATTTACAGTCTTCAGTTTATCTTCCACTTACACCATATATATATATATATATATCTTATGTGGACAAAGTTACCTACATGTTATTTTCCCCAGTAGAATGTCAGCTCTTTGAGGGCAGGGGGTAGGGACTGTATTTGTCTTTCTTTGTATCCCCAGAACTTAGTACAGTGACTGACACATAGTAGGTGCTTAATAAATGCTTATTTTTTTTTTTTACTAGATTCAGCTTCAGAGAAACAATGAACCCAGCAAGTGATTGGCAAGAATTGGCTGAGTGTATATGTTCATGTTGTCTCCCATGATGGAATATAATCTCCCTGAGGGCAAGGACTCTTACATTGTTATTTTTATCTCCCTAGTACCAGGCTCAGTGATAAGTACTTTGTATCTATCTTATATATACCAATTTTACACATGCTGATGTAGGCAGACATGTTGTCTCTACTGATACAATGCCCTCCTTGAGGGCTTTTTGATTTGGATCCTCAGTGCCCAGAATAATGCCTGCCAAAGAGTTTCGGTAAATTCAATAAATGTTTGTTGACTGACTGATTAACCATTCCTAGAGAACAAAGGTAAGAATGGGCTCTGCAGAGCCAGAGAACCTAGAATTGACCTAGAGGTCATCAGTCAAGAGACCTAGTACATCACCTCATTTCCTTCTTTTCCTTTTCAGTTCATTTTACAGAGGAGGAAAGTGAAGCAAACAGAGTGAAGTGACTTGCCCAAGGTTACACAGCTATTAAGTGTCTGAGGTCATATTTGAACTTAGGAAGATGAGTCTTCTTGTCTCCCATGCTAGCATTCTACCCACTGTGCCACCCAGCTAGGTGGTGCAGTGGATAGAGTACCGGCCCTGTCTTCAGGAGGACCTGAGTTCAAATCCAGCCTCAGACACTTGACACTTACTAGCTGTGTGACCCTGGGCATTGCCTCAGAAAAAAAAAATAAAACAAACAAACAAACAAAAAACAAAGATGCTGACTTCAGAATGGAAAGAAAGGTCATGGGGACATAAAATATACGTACAGCTGAGAAGGTCATCACCACATTGACTGCACCTGTCCCCACTGTGACATACTGGACATCGTTTTCAGTCACTCCAGCTCCCCTGTAGATCTCGTCTGCATAGTAGTATATCTAGAAATCACAGCCCAGGAGATGTTAGAGGGGGCCAAAGCAAAGAGAGCAAAGGAAGGGGTGACACTGCTGGCAACTGAGGCACTCAAAGATACTGACTCTGAACACCTAATGTATTTCAGGGTATGTCTCTTCCTCCAAAGGAATGTTTACCTTGGAATTTCCCCACACATTGATCCCTCATTCCCTTGTGGGCCTTAGAATTTTCCTCCATGTTGCTTCCTATAGAGAACTAATAATTCCTAATTCCCTCCCGGGCTCGGAGCTCTTCCTTTCATGACTTTACCTACCGCATTGACTCCTGAGAGTTGTTGGCCAGCCATTAAGATGATAATGGAAATGAGCTGCCACCTGAGAGACTTGGTGGTAAAGAGTTTCAGCACAGACACTTTGCCAGCGGCCTTCTCCATCTCATCCTCCATACGGATCTCCTCTATCTCAGCCTCAATATTATCAGAGTTTCTCAGTTTCTTTAAAGCTGAATGAGAGAACAGGAAAACCCTTTGGAATTATGCAAATAAAATGACATATTCTGACCCAGAGATTCTGTCGCTAGGCATATTGCCCAAAGAGGTGATTGATGAAAAGACAGGCCTCATATAGACCAAAATATGAATAAAAGCATTTATAAACTGGAAACAAAGAAGGTGCCCATCACCCAGGGGGATGGCTAAACACATTGTGGTCCACGGATGTAACAGAATATTACTGTAGTCTAAGAAAAGAGATTGATACAGAGAAGCATGGAAAGAGCTACATGAACTGATGCAGGGCCAAGAAAACATCATGTGCAACTATAATCTAAATGGAAATCACAACTACCATAAACCAATTGAAGATGCATCTTGCAAAATTACAAAGAACCAGCTTGATCCCCAAGAAGAGACTATTAATAAGGGGACATCTCCACCCACTTCTTTGAAGAGGTGAGAGTTGATGGGGGCGGATAATTATATTTTTTTCAGATTTTTTGGATATATTGATCTATTTTGCTGTGTCCTCCCTCTGTTCAGAGCAATGCAACATATCAGAGAACATATAACTCTCCCTCTCCTTGAGAGTTTCAACTAAATCTGCTCTTCTCATAACCATGAACTGTCCTCTTGACTGAGAAGACCAACCACATCCCTGAGGGTAAGATCTGGAAGGAACTCCAGAATCCAATAATGCTCCTTAGCCCCAAAGCATCCTGTATTCATTCCTGACATATTCCATGGAAGCCTTACCATTTCGGGCTCCTTCTTCATCTCCTTTCTGAATCAAGGTGTACCGGGGACTCTCTGGGAAGAAGGGCAGCAACATCAGCTGCAAAGCTGCAGGGATCCCAGTCAACCCGAGGAGAATTGGCCATCCTAACAGGGATCACAGGAGCACAGTCAGAGCTGGAAGTGACCTCAGAGATCAAGACCAACTGCCCCACTGATTCTTCTCAGCCCATTACAACCTTCCCCAAACTGCATTTTAAGACTTCTTCACTCTACAATTCAGCCAAACTATCCAACTTGCTGTTCCTTACACATGACATCCCACCTTGGGGCAGCTAGGTGGCAGAAGTGGATAGAGCACGAGCCCTGACATTGGGAGGACCTGAGTTCAAATCTCACTTCAGACATTTACTGGCTGTGTGACCCTAGGCAAGTCACTTAACCCCAATTGCCTTAAAAACATCTGGGGCTGGGGGCAGCTAGGTGGCGCAATGGATAGAGTACTGGCCCTGGAGTCAGGAGGACCTGAGTTCAAAACCAGCCTCGGACACTTGACACTAGCTGTGTGACCCTGAGCAAGTCACTTGTACATTGACCCGCAAAAAAAAAACCAAAAACCAAAAGAAAAAAAAACAACCATCTAGGGCTATCTCCAGTTGTCCTGATATATTCTTGCCACTGGATCCAAATAGGAGAAGAATGTGAGGTTGGTGACCTTGTACAGACTTCCCTCACTTAAATCCAATTCAGTGAGGGGCAGCTAGGTGGCACAGTGGATAGAGCACTGGCCCTGGATTCAGGAGGACCTGAGTTCAAATCCAACCTCAGACACATAACACTTGCTAGCTGTGTGACCCTGGGCAAGTCACTTAACCCCGATTGCCTCACCAAAAAAACAAAAACAAAAACAAAAACAAATCCAATTCAATGCAAGTCATGACATCACCCTGATGTCATGGTCCACTTCAAGAATGAAGGACAGGGAGGGGCAGCTAGGTGGCACAGTGGCGAAGCACCAGCCCTGGATTCAGGAGTACCTGAGTTAGAATCCAGCCTTAGACACTTAACACTACTGGCTGTGTGTCCCTGGGCAAGTCACTTAACCCCAATTGCCTCACACAAAAAAAGAAGGGGCAAACACCAACAACATCTCACTTTCAAAATGTGTGCCTTTGCATTGGCTTGGAATATACTCTCTAGTTTCCTTCAAGACTTTCAACCTCTGGAGGAGACCAGCCCCACAACTGCTAATATCTTCTCTCCTCTCCATACTTCTCAATGCCTGGTGAGAGAAGGAATAACTTCCTAACTTTTAACAGTTTAACACAGTCTTACCCTTTTCAGTTGCTAAAATGCTCCGAAGACCAAAGATCTGGGCTACAAGGATTCCAACAGTAATGAATAGCTGAGGTACCACACCAATGGCCCCTCTCAGGTTTCTGGGGGCCAACTCTCCCAAGTACATGGGGACCACATTGGAGGACAGACCTGATATGGATAAAATAAAAATTAAATTAGGATACATTAGTCTTGTTGGGGGGAGCACTGCCTATCCATGTACATCTCTCCCATCTCAGCATTTACATAAGCCCAACCCTCTGTTTTCTCAAAGCTACAAGAAAAGAGAACATAGGAAATGGGTTAATGTGTGAATATTTAAAGAAAACCTTTCAATGTAGTTGACTTGATTGGAAACATGGGTTTATAGTTCTGGAGGATCAGAAATAGATAGGGAATTTCAGAGGCAGAAGTTGTTGCCTCCAGAATGGCATCTTCTCTTCACATTCCAATCCTGCCTTTGATCTTTACTATCTGTGTGACTTAGGGCAGGTTATTACTTAACTTCTTAGAGCCTCAGTTTCTCCATCTGTGAAATGGAAGCAATATCTGTAGTTCATTGAGGTTCAAATGAGCTAATATGTGGAAAACATTGGATAAACTTTAAAACACTTAGTGAGTGTCTGTTACTATTGCCTTCCTAGTAAGTCTGGCCATAACAATACCCCATCCTCATGTTTACCTGCACATATTCCCACCACAATTCGGGCAAAGATGATTATCTCAAAGGACCTGGCCTCTTTGCTGCATCCCATCAAAATTGCAGGAACAATGGAAAATATGTTGTTGATCAGCAAGGTCCCCTTTCTACAGAGAAAATAAAAATAAAAATAAAAATGAATGAAGTCCCTTCTCTTGAGAAAACAAACATGCAGTAACTACTTGGAGCCTCTAGTAGAGCACAGTGCTTATAGAATATTTGACCTGGAGTCAGGAAGACCTGAGTTCAAATGATGCCTAAAACCCGAAGGGAAAGTTATTGAACATGCCTGAGCCTCAGTTACCTTTGTCTATAAAATGAGGGGGTTGAACTCTGGTTTTTATGGCCCACACAGACTTCACTAGAAGTCTTCCAGGAAAAAGCTGGATAACCAGTGATCAGGCCCATGGGGATATGGCTGGACTTGCTGAACTCCAATCCAGCCTCAGACTCTTACTAGCCATGTGACCCTGGACAAGTCATTTAACCTCAATCAGCTATAAAATGGGGATAACCATAGCACCTACACCCCAGATTTGTTGTGTAGATCAAAGGGAATTATAATTGTAAAGTGCTTTGCACTATATAAATCCTAAGTATGATTATTGAAGTGGGGGATTCAATGAGGTCCCTTCTGACTAATTCTATGATTTTGTTCTGAGTTCTGTTTTCATTCCAAATACCATGAACACTCATTTTAAATTCTAATATTCACTGATATATCATGTATATTTTTGTATATCAGTTCTTATTAATGTTTATAGAGCACTTTAAATAAATCAGCTCATTAAAACTCATGGCAATACTGTGAGATAGTTGCTATTATCAATGAGAGGTAGCTAGGTGGCTCAGTGGATAGGGCCCTGGACCTGGATTCAGGAAGACCTGAGTTCAAATCCAGTCTCAGACACTTGTTAGCTGTGTAATCTTGGGCAAGTCGTTTCCCCTCCTGTTTGCCTCAGTTTCCTCATCTGTAAAAATGGGAATAATAATGGTACCTCCCACCTCCCAGGGTGGTCAGGAGAACCAAATGAGATAAGCATTTGGTAGACTTTTGGGCTCATCATTATTGTTATCTTCATTTCACTGAAGAGAAAGCTGAGCCTAAATGATTTGTCTATGGTCGTGGAGGTTGTGTCAAAAGTAAGATTTGGGGGCAGCTAGGTGGTGCAGTGGATAGAGCACCGGCCCTGGAGTCAGGAGTACCTGAGTTCAAATCCGGCCTCAGACACTTAACACACACTTACTAGCTGTGTGACCCTGGGCAAGTAAGATTTGAATCAGGCTGTTCCCTAACTTCAGATCCAGCAATCTATCCACTATGCCACTCTGTTCAAGGTTACAGGCTAAAGTTATCATCCTAAATGTTCAAAGTTCTGCCAAAGTCTGTTGATGGATTCCTGAGGGTTGGAGAGCTTTTCTCACTTACCTGCCACATTTATTTACCATCGGGGCAACCATGAGTGACCCAATTAAGCCTCCCAGAGGAAACATGGACACAGTGACAGACCACAGCAGGGTCACGACTGTATCACTCATATATACCGAATTCCTCTCATAGTAGGTTTGGTTGTAAAATCTTTGCATGATCTGAAAACATAAAAAAGAAAGAAAGAATTTGGCTTTACCCAGAGAAGAGGAAATTTACAGAAGGAAGAGGCGTGTGAACAGTTTTCAAGAATCTGAAGAGCGGTTGAAGAGCATGGAAGGGGGACAGGGATTGTTCGCTGGGGCTTAGAGGAAAGAACTAAAAGTAATGGGTGGGAACTGTGGAGAGAGTATCCAGTTTCAGCTTGATGGCAGGAAAACCTTGCTAATACAATAGGAGGAGCTGTCCAAATGTGGAATGGCTGACTAGGGACAGGGCTCTCCCTCACTAAGGGTCTTCATGCAGAGGCTGGATGACCACTTGTTGAGAATAGGGCAGGGGAGATTGTCACTGCAGTATGGACTAAATGACCCCTGTGATCACTTGCAACTCTGGGGTTCTGGGTTGGGCCAACAAGAAAAGTAATTGGAGCTATTAAGCACCTAGCTCATCCCATCCCTCTTCAGTTCTCAGACACAAACACCAGCAAGACTGAGTAGAGGGAAAGGATGTTATCATAGGCTGACAAAAGCTCAGGGCTGGAAGGAACCTAGTCCAACCCAGATCTCAATGGGGATCTTCTCTACAGGAAATCCAACAAGTGGTCCTTTGGCTTTCCTCTAAAGGACCTCCAATGGAGGGTAATCCATTAACTTCAGAGGTGGCCCATCTTACTTTGGGATGACTCCAATTGCTAGGAAGGTTTTCATATCATGGGGTCCAAATCTGCCTTCCACCCACTGCACCTTGTTTTGGCTTCTGTGGTCAAACTGAGCAAGTCAAATGCCCCCAAACATGTGGAGAGATTCTTGAAGATGTCATGTGGATTACAGGTTCTTTGAGCGCAGGGAACCCTCCCAAGCCTTTCATATTTTATGCCTCCCCTTAGAGGCAAGCATGGAACTTTATACATAGGAGATCTTCAGGACATATTAATGAAAGAATCACCCAATTCATTTCCCTTCACAGCACAACCTACCTCAGAGGGAGAGTTGACGACTGAGACATTGTATCCATACTGGAAAGATGATCCAAATGCGGCCACTAGTGTCACCAGCCCCAGTATCAGCGTGAACCTCTGTGGGGGAGATGGCATCTTAGATTCAGGGAGCAGGGACTGGGAAGTAAGAAAAGTCATTGGTGCATCTGGGAGTTTTGCTACCTTGGAGAAAGGTTTAAAGGAATCCCAAGAACAAGAGAGTATGATATGAATCCTATTAGTTCCTTTTAATTTCCCACCTTCAATTAAGCAAATCAATCAGTGAGCACTTATTAGGCACCTACCCTGTGCCAGTCACTTACTTATGCCAATTGTTGCCCTTAGAGTCAGTTAAATCTCTGCTTGCAGTCAATGCCCCCAGATTTAAATCTAGAGCACATAGGCTCCTGAAGGTTAACAAAAAGGAAAAAGGAAATTGATAAATAATCCTGTCATTGGTCTTCCATTAGATCGTGTGGTGTATAGCTTCCCATGAGGTCTAGTGGTTAGGATTCCTGGTTTGGAAAAAGTGAATTAAAAAAAAATATTTAGATTGTATGGTGTGGCAGAAAGAGCACATGATTTGGAGTCAACCTGGGTTCACATTCCATTTCTGATGTTTAAGTCACTTAGCCTCTCTGGGCCTCAGTTTCCTGACCTGTAAAGGGAGGGGGTTGGATTTCATGGTGTCCAAGGCCCCTTCCAGGGCTAAATCTATGATCCTTGCAATTTGAGCTTATGAAAGTCACTTAATTTCCCTGGTCCTCAGTTGCCTCACCTGCAAGATGAGGGGGACAGCTAAGGTATCTTCCAGTTTTAGATCTAGAATTCTAAGGGATGCTTTGGTTTGCAAAGCAACTATTAAGAGTATTTCCCTTCTACCAATATGGAAACTGAGTCTTAGAGGGAAGCAACTTTGAGGGTGAAGACAGCAGGCAGGCAGAGAGGTAATTTTTAAATTCAGGTTTCAAGTCCAAATTCTTGGTTCTTTCTTCTGTTGCCCCTCTAGAGAGAAAGCACAAACAATCATCTCGGGGGGAAGCATGTGTTGTGTATTTCATGTAAGACCTTGCTTGAGGATTTCTAAAGTAAACACCATCTGGGGTATGGTTGTCACTCAGCTGATGGAGAAACTGGATTCTCATTTATAATGCCTTCAACACTAGACAGAAGTATTCATTCGTCCAAAATAAGACCCTAGGGCCCACCTCTAAACCCATCTCATGTGCCTTTAATTTGAAGAGGGGATCTGAGATGTTACTATCATTGCCTGTTATCTCTCTGAAGAGCCCTACTTGCCTATCTTCAAAGATAAGCTCAACATCTCAGAGAGGCAGTGAGGTCAGGTATGATGCTGGGCTTTCAAGGAAAGAAGCCTGGGGTTCAAATTCTCCCCTGGCAGTTTCTAGCTGAGTGACCTTGGACAAGTCACTTCTCCTTAGTCTCAATTTCCCCATCAGCAAAAGAAGGGTAATAAAATACCTTCTTTACAAAGTTGTTGTCATCCTCAAATGAGGCCATCCATAACAGGTGCTAGTAAAAATTCAAAGTACAATACTCTTTTCAGTTGTTATTACTGTTAAGCATAATGTCTTTCTGATAGAGACAGTGTGGCATAATGGGTAGAGAACCGGTCTCAGAGCTGGGAAGCCCCAGGTTGCAATCCTGGTTTATTAGGTGTATAATCCTGGGCAAGTCCCCAAGACAGTAGCAGAGAAAGTGCTGACATGCAAGAGCGGACATTCCTTTAACACAATGATCTCTTTCTTATCCCTATCTCTGGTAAAACAGAAGAGTCAGCAGTTGTGCCATAAATGCTTGTTGAATGAATGAATGATCACCAGATCTGAGGAGAATCAACAAGCATTAATTAAGCTCTTACTGTGTGCTAGGGCTCTGTGCTAGGTGTGAGGGGATATGAAGACATAAAGGAAACAGTCCCTGCCTTCAAGGGGCTTACATTCAATGACAAGAAAAATTGTATCCACATAAGTATATGCAGACACTTATCTGTATGACCTTGGGCCAGTCTCTTAATCTCTGTCTTCCTCAGTTTCCTCATCTATAAAGTGGGGATAATAAGAGACTACCTCTCAGGTTGGTTGTGAGGATCAAATGTGATAATAAAATGTGATAAAGCACTTTTGAAACTTTAAAGTGCTTTATAAATATTAGCAATTATTATTACAGGATATGGAAAAAATAAAAAGGAGTTATGGGAGGGGGTTCACTTCATATAGATTATGAAGGGAGTAGCAGTTCTGATAAAAGTCTCCATAGTGTGTTTATGTGTGTGTGGTTTATATTATGTGTGTACAGCTGTGTGTGTTGGATGAGTATGTGATATGTGTTTTTATGTGGGGAAGATAAGGGGTATATATGTATTGTATGGTGTGCATATATGTGCTTGGTGTGTGTGTGTGCCTGTGTATACGTGAGTGTGTGTTCCCACTTGTACATGAGCAGTCAGTCAGGAGTTAATAACTGAAACAAAATAAAATCATTCTCTGTCCCGGGGGGCCTTGCACCCTCACCCTACTTCATGACCCCCTCGAAGCTCTAGGAAGAAGGTGAAGGCACAAAGAGAGAAGAGAAAGACAGCTAGAAATGCAAATTAACCTTGCTCTTGACCCTGAAGGACCCCGTGGAGCAGGAATGGGGATGGGGGTGGGGATCCTACTAAGGAGAGAAAGCACATTCATTCAAGCAGGTCGAGCCAGCTTTCATCTGGATGAATAATCAAATTAACAACAAATGCTGAAGACAATAGGAGGATTCTGCTGGAGAAAAGCTGTTCTCAGCAGAGGGAGAAATTAGACCCAATCCAATAATAATGAAAACAGTTAGAATGGACACAGTGCCCTAAGATTTCTCTCCCATTAGCTCATACTATCATAACACCCCTGGGAGGTAGGTGCTACTGTTATTCCCATTTTACACTTAAGAAAACTGAGGCTCTGACAGATTGAATGACTTATCCAGGGTCACATAGAGCTAGTTAAAGGACCTGAGGTGGGATTCAAATTCAGGTTTTCCTGATTCCAACTCCAGGATGCCATACACTGCACCACCTAGCTGTCTACAATAATAATTATCAGTGCACATCTGTGATTTAATTGATATAGGGGACTTCCTCTAACAACCATGGTCAGTCAGCCAATAAACTAATATATGTCAGGAAATGTGCTAAGTGCTGGGGATAAAAAAAGAAAGACAAGTCTCTGTCCTTGAGTTCATGCTGTAATGAAGGAAACAGGAGAACAAGTGCATACGAAAACAGCTGTATGCAGGCAAAGCGGAGACGTTAGAATCTCTGGGATTTCAAGGAAGCCAGGGAAGCTGGGAGGCAATGATAAGGAAGGAGAATTTACCAGGTGTGGGGAACAGCCAGAGAAAACAGAGTTTTGTTTTGTTTTTTAATGACAGCAGAGGAGACTCATTAGACAGAAGAGTGTTAGGGGAAAGAGCAAGGGGTGTGTAAGGCATAAAAAAAAAAATTGAAAAGGTTGGGGGTGGGCATATGGTGAGCTTTAAATACCAAACACCAAATTTTGTATTTGATCATCTAGGTAATAGGGAGCCACTAGAATTTATTGAGGAAGAAAGGGGGTGATAAATCACTTTAATAGCTTGAGTAGAGGAGAGACTTGAGGCAGGCAGATTCACCAGCTGGCAATTATAATAACCCAGGTGTGAGGTGATGAGGGTCTGCATTGAAGGGGTGGCAGTGTCAGAGGAGAGAAAGGTGCATATTTGAGGGACGCTGCAGAGGTGAAATCGACAGGTCATGGTAACAGATGGGATGTGGGGAGATAGCAGGGGGAGAGACAGACAGAGAGAAATTCCAGGATGAGTCTGAGGGACTGGGAGGATATTGTCCTCTATAGAAGGTGGGAGGGGGAGGGGAGGGTTTAAGGGAAAAGAGAAATGAGTTCCGTTTTGGGATGTGTTGAGTTTAAAATGAAACATTGCATTCCAGAAGTCTAACAGGCAGTTGGGGGTGAAGGGCTGAAGATCAGCATCTTATCCTATTAGTTTTCCTGGGGAACTGAGAGATTAAGAGCCATGATGGAGAGAGTGGGAGTCCAGAGGAAGCCCCAGCTGGGTCCACATCTAGGACTCCAAGCAGGAAGACGGCTCTAAAAGGATGGCCACTGACCACCAGCTACCTGGTGGGCTCAAACAGACATAGAGCCCAAGATGGAGGAAAGGAGCAGAACAGATGAAATCACAAGCCAGGAGGCACCAGGGAATGCCCCCCAGCTCAGCTAACAACATCTTCCTTTACTCCTACCCCCATTCACAGGGGAGGAGAAGCTACTGGTCCCATTGGTCAGTTAGTCCTTTATTTCCTGTTTCTTCTCTCTCACTCTCTTGCCCTCTATTCCTCTCCCTCTCCCTCTCCTTCCCTCTCTCTCTCCTCCTCTCTCTTTCCACCCCCGTCACCCCACCCCATTCACAGGAGCAGAAGGGAGAAAAGTCCATTTTCCCCTCTTAAGATGCAGCTTCAAGTTTGGGGCAACTTCTGATTCCTTCTTTCAGTTTCTATTTCGGAGTGCTATTTAAGCTGTTATATATAAAAATGATGGCAATCAACCTGGGCTTTCTTGATCATTTAAGGTGTGGAGGAGAATGAGTTGAGAAGAAACCAGAACTCTTATAGAGAAAGACTCCCTCCCCCCCCCCCCACCTTAGCAGAGCTGAGTGGGAGTTCAGAGCCACAAGAAAGAGTTTATTTTCATTGGATCATAGATTCAGAGGTGAAAGGGATCGTAGAGGTGGGCCATTTTACAGACGAGTACACTGAGACCCAGAGTTCAGTAACATGCTCAGGGTCACTCA
Organism: Dromiciops gliroides; assembly: GCF_019393635.1. Taxonomy (NCBI): domain Eukaryota; kingdom Metazoa; phylum Chordata; class Mammalia; order Microbiotheria; family Microbiotheriidae; genus Dromiciops; species Dromiciops gliroides. The sequence goes on along the minus strand of NC_057863.1, from coordinate 626,384,249 downwards.
GGCAGCAAACGTCAGAGACTAACATCTCTTGGAGCTAGAAGACTTCTGGCCTCTCTCATGCTGTCCCCCAGGGGCCTTAAGCTACTCTCTCCTCTTGATCCGTGCATCCAATAAGCAAGCAAGTCCAAGTGGACAGTCACGGAGTTTTTATAATAGTTTAAATAGCACAGAAAAAGAAGGTAAGCAAACAGGGAATGATTTGCCCCAAACAATCTGCTTAAAGCTGTGTCCAGAGGGGATAAAAAAAAAAAAAGGGAGGGGCAGCTAGGTGGCACAGTGGATAGAGCACCAGCCCTGGAGTCAGGAGGACCTGAGTTCAAATCTGGCCTCAGACACTTGACACTTACTAGCTGTGTGACCTTGGGCAAGTCACTTAACCCCAATTGACTCACCAAAAAACCCCCCAACAAAAACCAAAAGGGCTTTTCTTTCTTCCACACTATCTCTTCTGAATCAGGAGTGGAAAAACAGACCTCCACTGGTGATCTGATGGGCAACAGCCAGTGGACATTCATGTTTCACGCCCTGATTGTGGGTGTCTACCAAGGCTCTGTCCTGGCTCTTCTCTATCTGCATTCTCTCATTTGGTGATCTCATTGGCTCCCATGGATTTAAGTCACCTTGCAGATGACTCCCAAATCTACACAGCTCTCACCTTTCTTCCAAGCTCCAGAGTTACATTCTAATGGTCTATTGGCCAATTCCACCAGGAGATCCATAGGCATCACAAACCCAACAGATTAAACACAGGACTTTATTCCTAAACCTATTCTTTCCAATTTTCCTTTTGCTGCTGAAGCCACCACCATTCTCACAGTCACCTAAGTTTGCAGCCTAGGAGTCAGCTTGGATTCTCTACTCTCATTTGCCACCATATCTATACTTGCCAAGTCCTGTCAATTCTACCTCCACGTCTGTCTCCTTCTCTCCACTTACACCACATCTATACTAATTCAGGTTCCATCACTTCTTGCCTGCAAGTGGTCCCTCCACTGGTCTCCCAACATCCAGTCTCTCCTCTCCCAACTTGTCTTCCACAGAGCTGCCAAATAGATATTCCTAAAGTACAGGGTTGGGCATGTCCCTCCCTTGCTCAGGAAACTTCATGTTCCCTCTTTGCCTCTAGGAAGAAATATAAACTACTCTGTGTGGCATTTAAAGTCCTTTCTAATCTGGCTCTAACCACTATTTCCAGGCTGATTACACATTTCTTCCCCTCACGTATCCCTACCTTAAATGGAATTCCACTTCCTATCTCAGTTCCAGCATGCTCTGCCCTCCTCATTTGGGGCTCTAAGATAGGTAACTGGGAATCAAATGTTTTGTAATTCTCCTTTTTTGTTTCTGGTCTCCGGACTGCCTTAGACCGAGACCCTGTGGAGAGTGTCCACAAATGGGGCTGGCCTCATAAGCAGTGTAAAGTGGGAAGACTCCCTCGCCTGCATTGCCATTGTTAGAGATTCATCCCTTGGGCTGCCACTTTCCCCCCCTACCAGAGTGCTATTGTAATGCAAATGATCTTGGTGAAGGGTAACCGCGTTTTAGCAATTATTAGCACCTTTATAGAGGAGTTTCAGGCCTTGAGCTAGGTAGTGAGAGTACAGAGACTGAGTGAAACTGTTCCCTAGCTCCACTAGCAGAGGTAATAATCACATATGTAAATATGTATTGCATATACCCAAGGGCTTCTTGTTAGGTGCACTTGAACTGAGCTTTGTAGGAAAGTAAAGATCTTCAGAGGCAGAGGTAAAGAATGGAGAGAACGCCAGGCATGGAGCACAGCCAATGCAAAGGCTGGGAGATGGCAAATGGAAGTGTGTGTGTGTGTGTGTGTGTGTGTGTGTGTGTGTGTGTGTGTGAAGGACTTCAAGAAGACCATTATGGCTGAATAGTATAGCGTATGGAGAGGGATAACATGTAATATATATGTTAATGGAAGATAGATCCAAGTTGTAGAGTCTAAAATAACAAAAAGGAGTTTCTAGTTGATATTAGAGGTAGCCACTAGAATTTGAGTAGAGAGTAGTAGGGTCAGACTTGCCTTTAGGGTTAGCGGCTTTGTGAAGGATGATTAGAAAGGGGAAAGACTTGAAGCTGAGAGACCAATTTGGGAACTACAGGGAAAATTTATGGAAAGATTGGAGATGGGTCTTAAGCAGTCTTGGATGGGGGGTAGGGGTGGGCTGAAGTATAGTTCTGGGCACTATGAGATAAGAGAACAGGCAGCAGGAGCCACAGCAGGTGGAACAGGAGCAGAAGAAGACAAACATCTAATTTTGCCTGGAGCTGGGAGCCTGGAAGACCAGGATTCAGATTCCAACTCTACCACTGATTAGCTGTTTGACCTTGGACAGGTTTCTGCACTTCCCTATGCTTCAGTTTCCTCATCCTTGAAATGAGGGGATTAAAAAGGAAAAAGGACCCATTTGTACAAAAATATTTATAGCAGCTCTTTTTGTGGTGGCTAAGAATTGGAAATCAAAGGGATGCCCATCAATTGGGGAATGGCTAAACAAGCTGTGGTATATGACTATGATGAGATATTGTGTTATAAGAAATGACAAGCAGGATGATTTCAGAAAAACCTGGAAAGACTTACAAGAACTGATGCAAAATGAAGTGAACAGAACCAGAAGAAGGTTGTACAAAATAACAATATTGTACAATGGACAACTGTGAATGACTTAGCTATTCTCAATAATACAATGATCCAAGACAATCCTAAAGGACTAATGAAGCATACTATCTGCCTCCAGAGAAAGAACTGATATTGATTGAACACAGACTGAAACATGATATTTCTCACTTTCTTTTTTTTTCCTTTTAAGTCTTCTTGTACAAAATGACTAATGTGGAATTTCTTACATAATTGCACATGTATAACATGTCTGATTGCTTATCATCTCAAGGTAGAGGGGGAGGGAGGAAGGGATACAATTTGGAATTTTTTTGGGGGGGCTGAGGCAATTGGGGTTAAGTGACTTGCCCAGGGTCACACAGCTGATAAGTGTCAAGCGTCTGAGGCCAGATTTGAACTCAGGTACTCCTGAATCCAGGGCTGGTGCTTTATCCATTGCGCCACCTAGCCGCCCCGGAATTTTTGAAAATAAGAAATGAGTAGGTAGGACTGACTGGCTTCTAAGGTCCCTTCTAGCCCTAGTTCTAGGATCCCCTGCCCCTGTGATCCTATGCCCATGGGTGTGGCAAACAGGCTGCCCCGTGCCAACCCTGAAGAGGACTTGGCACCCTGGGGGGAAGGAGGGGGTAGCCACCTTCCCTTCAGATCTAATGATTTCCTAGATTCTTTGAATGAGTAGACAATTCCCATGGCTTTGTTTTTATTTCTTCCCCAAAGCCGCACCAGGTATCTGTTCCGCCTCCTCAAAAGCTCTACCCTTGGACGGATGAGGAAGGTCAAGGCTATCATAGTAATGTGGCAACATTAAAGATGAGACCATGAGGACCCATTGAACCCCTTTATCAGGCAAAGGGAATCCCCTGACCTGGGGATCAACTGGCACTGAGCTTTAGTTCCTGGCACGAGGCCATGCACGTGGCTGGCAATGCATCCATGTCTGCTGAACTGAATCACAGGGTTAGAGCTTGAGGAGTCTTGGACACCCAGCCCAGCTCCCTCATTTTACAGAAGAGGAGACTGGGGTCCAGAGAGGTTAAGAGGAGTGGTAGTACAGGGCGGCTAGGTGGCACAGTGGATAGAGCACCAGCCCTGGAGTCAGGAGTACCTGGGTTCAAATCCAGCCTTAGACACTTAACACTTACTAGCTGTGTGACCCTGGGCAAGTAACTTAACCCCAATTGCCTCACTAAAAAAAAACAAACAAACAAAAAAAGAGGAGTGGTAGTGGTAGTAGCTGGCATTTAGTGTTTACAAAACACTTTGGTTATATTATCTCATTTGGGTCACCTGGGGAGCAGGACACAGAAAGTACTAGGATATCCTTTCTACAGATGAAGTCCCGCTGGGACTTGGTTTCTCTATCTGGCAAATAGCTTCATAATAATAATAAATAATAATAGGATTATCTACCTCCTAGAGTCACACTGGAAGAAAGCACTTTATAAATAAATATTTAGTATGATTATTATTATAACACTACATTTAAATAGTTAAATTATAACTATATTTAAATATATTATTACTACTATATTTAAGTACTAATTTAATTATCACTATTTAAGAGATCACTTAGCTGTCAAAAAGTTCTGATCTCCTAAGGACTATTTACTATTTGCCAGAGATAAGACAGAAACTGAAAAAAGAATAGTAATTGAAAGCTCTGTGTGTGTATACACACACACACACACACACACACACACACACACACACAGCTTGCAAAGCTCTGATTAGTTTAAAAGTAGAAGAATAATAAATAATAATAAAACCTCCCAAATATTAAAAAAAAACCCCACAACAAATATTACCAACATTTTCTGGCTTATGGACCCATCTCTCAAGGGTCTCATCTGTATACAGAACTAAGGACAAATTTAACCCTTTCGTCTTCACATGAAAGGCAATGAAGTGGAATGGAGTGCTGACCTTCAAGTCAGGAAGACCTAAGTTTTGAAGCCTGCTTCAGACACTGGGCAAGTCACTCGACCTATGTGAATCTCAGTTTCCTCATCTGTAAAATGGGGATGACACATGTAGTACCTACTTGGAAAGCTTGCTGTGAGGGTAGAATCAAGTCATACATGCATACATACATATATATTCAGAGCAAGAGAACGTACTTGGCAAACCTCAAATGACCTCTAAGTATCAGTTGTTATTATTATTAGTCCTATTATTTTTAGCCCTTTCCCTGCATGATAGTTCCAGCTTCCTTCTTCCCTTTCTCTCCCTAGTCCCTTTTTCTGGCCCTTAATAAAGCTAGGCTGGAGATAGAATTCAATTCAGTTCAATTATAGGAAGTATCTACACTGTGCTAGGCTCTGGAAAACCAATAGACCCTGTCCTCAAGGAGCTTACATTCTTGCATCTGTAAGGGGGCCAGGTAGCCAAAGATATGTCATATGGACAGGGGTTCCTTCTATAGCACTGAGCTGCAACAGCTTCTATCAGTGAATCAATCCATCTAGGGTATCCCTCTCTTTCCCCTGGAGAAATTCTTCCCAATTTCTTTGCCCACCTTTCTCTGCACCCCCCTCAGCATTCCTACTTAGGTTTGTTCATCACTTAAGAGTCTGCCTTGCCTTGGACCCCTGCCCAGCCTGGAAGACTTACCCCTTGGGTCTTGGTTTGCCTAGAATCTTCCATCGTTCCTCTTGAGAGTTGCACACTTCTGGCTCCCTTTTAAGCAGAGTAACCAGTGTAGTGGATGGAAAGGCAAGACATGTGGGCTGCACTTTGGACGTGCTAGGGAACAGCCAATGGTATTTTTATAGCCCAGCCCCGGCCTGCATAACCCTCTGAGATCCCTGTAGGCCTGCCTTCCTCTCACTCATTCTTGAAATTAATGGCCAGGCTAAGGTTTAAAGGGGCCACTCCTCTTTCTCACATGTCCAGCTCTCTGCCCCCCACGCCAACCCCCCACCCCCAGCTGAGATAGGCAGGGTGGCTGCATTTCTATCCCAGAGATGGGGCAACTCTAAGGGTTATTTTTGTCAGGCGCCATCTGGAACACTGCAGCTGTCACCCGACCCTAAGGTACACCAGGTAAAACGGGGGCAACAGACTGAGGTTTTCAATGAGCCTCTAGAGGGGCCAGGAAACCTGCAGTCCCCCTCTGGGGAACTCTGCATAACGAAAATGAGCACATCATATAAGATAACAGTGGTTCCCAAATCCAGTTACATCCAAGGCAGGGAAGTGAGGTTTTGCTTAGGACATTAAAATTTACAGGAAAGGGATTAAAAAATATAGCACTAATAGCAAAAAGGTTTTATTTATTACAAATAGTATTTTTTCTTTTTGTTTGTTTGTTTGTTAAGGCAATTGGGGTTAAGTGACTTGCCCAGGGTCACACAGCTAGTAAGTGTCTGAGGCCGGATTTGAAATCAGGTCCTCCTGACTCCAGGGCTGGCAGCAAAAAGTTCACACGTGCATTTCTGCAGCAGAAACCAAGATTATTCATAAGTGGTCAAAAGATAGGAAATGAGAGTTTGCAGAAGATATTACAAATGATTAATGAGACAGTAATTAAAACAAGACTGAGTTTTCACCTCACAACCATCAAATTGACAAATGCGAGAAAAATTGGTGGAACTATGAAAAGTTCCACACATGGATGCTGTGTGGAAAATACAAAGTGGTCTGACTGTTCTGGAAAGCAATTTGAAACTACACTATTAAAAAAATCACTAACGGGGGCAGCTAGGTGGCGAAGTAGATAAAGAACTGGCCCTGGATTCAGGAGGACCCGAGTTCAAATCTGGCCTCAGACACTTGACACTTACTAGCTATGTGACCCTGGGCAAGTCACTTAACCCTCATTACCCCGCCAAAAAAAATATTAAGAATCACTAACAAGAATCTTCTGCAATGCTACCTCTAAGGATATACTCCCAAGGACCTTCAAGACAGAGAAGTTACTATAGATCCAAAAATATTTATAGTAGCAACTTTTACTATTGTTTGCTTGTTTTTCAGTTATGTGAAGCTCTTTGTGACCCCATTTGTGTGTTCTTGGTGAAAATACTGAAGTGGTTTCCTCTTTTCCTTCTCCAGCTCATTTTACAGATAAGGAAACTGAGGCAAACAGGGTCAAGTGACTTATCTTGGCTCACATTGCTGGTAAGTGTCAGAAAGATGAGCCTTTTTGATTCCAGGTCCACCACTTCATTCACTGAGCCACCTAGCTGTCCTGCACATAGGTGTTTAATAAATATTTAAGTCAGTACATCAACTTCTTCATGTTGATTTTTAAAAAATCCATTGCAGGGGGGCAGCTAGGTGGTGCAGTGGATAGTGCACTGGCCCTGGATTCAGGAGTACCTGAGTTCAAATCCGGCCTCAGACACTTACTAGCTGTGTGACCCTGGGCAAGTCACTTAACCCCAATTGCCTCACCAAAAAAATTAAAAAATAAATAAAATCCATTGCAGGACTTTAGCTGTCCCAACTTTTACTGTAGTGAGAACATTAGTAGGTGGATGGCTGAATCAATTGTCACATATAGGATTGTTTATTTATTTATTTTGCAGTGCAACGGGGGTTAAGTGACTTGCCCAGGGTCACACAGCTAGTAAGTGTCAAGTGTCTGAGGCCAGATTTGAACTCAGGTCGTCCTGAATCCAGGGCCAGTGCTTTATCCACTGCGCCACCTAGCTGCCCCCACACATAGGATTGTTATGGAATGTTATATAACATAGTATATAACAAGAAATGCAAATATGGAATAGTTTTTAGGAAAACTAAGACTCAGGGCGATAATTCACATAACTATAATAATGTTTTGACACTGAAATACTTTAGAACTCTGTTCAATCTCATGATTAAGTAACTGTTGGTGAAATAGGTTTCTCATCTATTGGCACAGAGGACATGAACCGCAGGAGAGGAATGAGGTGTACATGACTGGACATGGTCTTTGTGTAGATTTGTTTTCCTTGACTACCTGTTTGTTACAAGGGACGACTCTTATGAGGCAAGGAGGGACTCATAATGAAGTTATCAGTGATGTTTAAAATCATCAATAAAGCAATTAAAAGCAAGGAAAATGATTGCAATGAAATAGAGAATTATATAATAAAAATAAAAAACTGTTCATATCCCTTTCATAGCTCTGGGTAAAGGGTGAATTCTTACCCAAAGAATAGAAGTTAATTTTGATTTCATGAAATTGAAAAGTTTTTGAATGAGTTGCATTAATCATTGCAACTAACATAAGAAGGGATGTAGGAGAAATATCTTTGTAACAAATGTTGCTGATATTTGATATCAAGATGAGGACAACAGACATCTTTAAGATAAAAAAACCATTTGGGGGCAGCTAGGTGGTGCAGTGGATAGAGCACTGGCCCTGGAGTCAGGAGTACCTGAGTTCAAATCCAGCCTCAGACACTTAACACTTACTAGCTGTGTGACCCTGGGCAAGTCACTTAACCCCAATTGCCTCACTAAAACAAAATGAAACAAAACAAAAAAAAACAATAACCATTTGATAGGTGGTTAAATAAGCCATTAAAAGATAGGAATAATCAGTTCTCCAAAGCACTGCTTATTATTAATAACCATATGCAAGAATGCCCCAACTCACTAATAATGCATTACTGGCTTAGCTGTGAATTGGTGTTAACCATTCTGGAAAGCAATTTGGAAATATACAAAAGAAACTGAGTAAAATATGTGTGCCCTTTGACCTAGGGATACCACAGTTAGTCATATAACCCAAGGAAGTCAACAGTAAAGAGAAAGGTCCCATTATATACCTACAAATTTATTGCGATGGAAATAAAGTAGATGTCGTCCATTGGAAGCCATCCAGACAAATTGTGGTGTGGTGTAGATAATGGCGTAAGAAACATAAAAATGAGGAATGCAGAGAAGCATGGGAAAACTTATATGAACTGATGCAAAGGAAAGTAAGGAGAGCCAGGAAGACAGCGTACACAATGTCTACAGCTACATAGAGGCAAAGAATAACAAAACAATCAAATCTGAATGATGAAACTCAGCCCCAAAGAGATGTGAGATGACATCTCCCCCTTATTCTTTGCAGAATATGGACTATAACATAACAGGATTTTTCAATAAATCTGTTTTACTAATTACTTTAGTTAGATTATTTTAGTTGATTAGTTTGGTTTCTTCCTCTTTTAAGATTCTTTATTATGATGTATAACTCTAGAAGGAATTGGGGAAGAGGTATAGAGCAAATGTACATTAAGGTGATTTAAAAAACAATTATATAGTGTTTACTATATACCAGGCACTGTGCTATGCCATTTCATCCTCATAATCCTGGGATGTAGGTGTTATCCCCATGAGGAAATAGAGGCAGACAAAAGGTAAGTGACTTGCCCAGGGTCCCACAGCAAGTGTCTGAGGCTGGATTTGAACTCAGGTCTTCCTGACTATCAGTGCATAGAATGCCAGACTGAAAAAGTTATCAAAATATATTAAAAACAATGAAGTGATTAGTTCCTTCTCTTGCTTCTAAATTTGTCTCAATTATTTCTTGTGTGATTTTCCCAAATTGTCAAAGAAGCAAATTTTGATATGTTTATTGTCAAAATAAATTTAGATGGTTATTTCTGGTTAAACAACTCTCTAGAATGTTATGGATTAAGGTAATGGGACCAAACCTTCTATTATGTTACTAACATCTAATGTAGGTAACAAGATACACCTATAATCTGAAACACCTTCTGGTGTGGGACCCTAACAGTTTGCTACTTCTAAACCACTGGCCTGAGTCCTTATTGCAGCTTTCAGTTAATCTGAGGGCATGTTTTATGCTACTCGTCCCAAGTGCCAAAATGATTGATGGCTCTGCTGGACAAGGAGACAGAAAGACTGTGTTCTAAGCCAGATCTTGTCACAAATTCACTGTATGACAGAGCAAATGTCTCTGGCCATAATTTTCCTCATCTGTAAAATGAGGGAAAACTGAGCTAGGTGGTTTCTAAGGTTCCTCCCATCTCTGATGATAGGTATCTTCCTCCTCCTCCACCACCACCCCCTTTTTCTATCTTCTTTTTACAGATGGGGAAACAGAGGCCCAGAAAGAGTAAATGACTATTTCAAGGTTTCACAAAGAGTAAGGAGCAAGGCTAGAATTTGAAGTCAGATCATCTGACTCCAAATCCAGTGCTTTTTCCTAAACAAGTATTTTTTTTTAAAATTTGTTTTTGTTTTGCGGGGCAATGAGAGTTAAGTGACTTGCCCAGGGTCACACAGCTAGTGTCAAGTGTCTGAGGCTGGATTTGAACTCAGGTTTTCCTGAATCCAGGGCCGGTGCTTTGTCCACTGCACCACTTAGCTGCTCCCCAAAACAAGCATTTATTAAACTCTTACTATGTACCAGGCACTGTACTGGGTACGAGGGCTACAAAGAATAAAGTAAACTACTTGCTGTCCTCAAGGGGTTTACATTCCAATGGGGGAGGGGGGAGAGAAGAAACAGGACACATATACATATAAATAAGATGCATGCCACACACGAAATGTATACCAAATGACTACAAGGTAGTTTGGGAAGGATAGGCACTTGTAGCTGAGGGCTCAGGAAAGGATGAAGAAGGTGGGAAACAGTCCCTGATCTCAAAAGGGCTTCCATTACCCTTAATAGAAGGATCTGGGGAAGACCTAATGATAGTGGGATAAATCCCAATGAGTTGCTGTGGACTCAAAAAGTTGTTTGTTTGGGTTTTCTTAAATAGCATTTATATAGTGTTTAAGGTTATCTTATCTAATAGTTTATTTTAAGGTCATCTCATTTTTCATCACATTTAACCTGGAAGATAGGAATTATTCCCATTTTACAGAACGAGAAGACTGAGGTTAAAAGATTTGCCCAGGGTCACACAGCTAGTAAAATATCCAAGGCCATATTTGAACTCACTTCTTTCCAGTTCTATTCATTGTGGTCACTTAGGTGTGGCTCAAGGTCATACTCCTAGAAAGTTTCTGGTAGAATTTGAACCCATTTCTCCCAAATTCAAGTCCAAAGCTCTAGCTACCACCCCAGGCTGTCTCTAGACCTTCATTGTACTTTTTTTTTTTTAGCGAGGCAATTGGGGTTAAGTGACTTGCCCAGGGTCACACAGCTAGTAAGTGTTAAGTGTCTGAGGCCAGATTTGAACTCAGGTACCCCAGACTCCCAGGGCTGGTGCTCTATCCACTGTACCACCTACCTGCCCCTTCACTGTACTATTGATCTTATGACTTAGAGCCATTCATTATCTCTACTTTGTTTAACCCCAAGGCAATCTTAATAAATACTACATTCTTTTCTTTACTGATAAGACAGGGAAAGTGAGTCACAGCTGCCACCTTGAGCCAGTGGCAGAAGCATCACCAAGACCAGGCTCATGTCAGGGCCCCCTGCTTTGCACGTGGACAGCTGCTGAAAGACCTAGGTCAAGTAGCCGGTCCCTAGGGCAAAGTCCTGCTAAGTCCTTAGCCACTCATCTAGCCAATTTTATTTGCCTCTGCCAAAATCAGGTTCATTCCAGAGAAGTGACTGTCACTTAACCCTCTTGTGGCCTTAGGCAAATAGCTTAACTTCTCAAAGTCTACCAAGCAGGAGTCCAGACACTAGTCCTACCTATGTACCTCTAAGGGCTTGCTTCTAAAGTCTCAGGGCTGTGCAAAAACTTGAAGAGAAAGGAAAGTTATTGTACAAGGGCATTCTCCCCAAGTTAGGGAGATAATTTAGAGAGGGAGATAGAGCATTTATTAAATGCTTGCTATGTGCCAGGGTAGGAGCCTACAAGAGTCTTTATTAGGGGACTTTGGAAGGGAGGTTTGGACAAATCCAGTAAGCAGAAGCTGAAGGAAAAGTAAAAAAGATTGGGCTGAACAGGACGTTAAATATAGCCTAGTCCAAAGCCCATCATTCTATAGAAGAGAAAAGAACCAAAACTTCTATAGTTTTTTTTTTCCCCCAGGTCTTCACAACTTACTAAGCGGTACAAAGGCTAGCGCCCTGCCTGGAGTCAGGAAGACCTGAGTTCAAATCTAGCCTCAGACACTTACTAGGTGTGTGACCCTGGGCATTTTACCCTTTTAGTTTCCTCATCTTTAAAATAAGTTGGGGAAGGAAATGGCAAACCACTCCAGTATCTCTGCCAAGAAAACCCCAAATGGGGTCACAAGGAATAGGACACAACTGAAACAAATGAACAAGATTTAGACTTGTACCAGAAAACTTCCCAACAAGCCCCAACAACAACACAATGCCTTGCTAGTAGTGTCTTCCCTCTGAGATTATTTTCCGCCCTACACTGTATTATATATCTTGTATGGATGCAGATGTCTGAATGCTGTGTCCTCTAGTAGAGTGTGAGCCCCCTGAGGGCAGGGTCTGTTTTTGCTATTCTCTATCTCCAGCACCTAGCTCGGAACCTGGTACATAATAAATGTGAAAAGTGACTTGAAATTGTGATGGAAAAGCCTTAGAGGAAATTGAGCACCAAAGAGGAAAGACTTGCAGTTGGACACATGGGTAAGAGCTGGGAACCCTATCCTGACTCCAAAGTCACATTCTTCCCAAGGAATGGGAAATTCCATCCCATTGATGGGAACCCTGGCTGAAAGGAGCCAGGCTGGGGTTTACTGTCTTGTTGTTCTATGTTCCCCACAGCTGACAAGTTGAGAACCCCAATGCATGGGTCTGACCATGTCATTCCTCCTTTCCAAGATGGGTCAGTGGCTGCCTGTTGGATCTGGAATAAAATACAAATTCCTCTTTGGCCCCTTCATAGTCTGGCGCCAGCCCACTCTTCCAGATCTCCATGTCACTTTCCCTCAGTATACACAGACTAAAAAGAAAACAAATGCCAGGCAGCTGTGGGAGGGTGGGCACCCACAGATGGGAGTGATCAATAAAGACTTCATGTAGGAGTCTAAAAACCTGAGAAACTGAAAAAAAAAAAAAAACAACCCAATAATGGCTCCAGACATATAATGAAATAAAACTCCCCTCCCCAGCATACCATGCATTGGTGGTTTCTGTTTTGAATTGCTTTTCTTTATTATAATAGAAGGTTCATTTTTTTTTTTGAGAACCATTTAACGTGATGAACATAGCAGCATGTGCTTAGGCATGCAAGCTGAAAAAACAAACAAACACCCAGATAAAGAATAAATAGTGCTTTGGGGAGAGCCAGGGTGATAAAGTACATGATTCTTCAGCGTTATGAACAGTAACCAGGGCAGCTCCCTAACACTAGAAATGGAGAGTTCCAAATTTTCTTTTAAAATCAGTGACCAATTCTGTAAACTATTCCTCAACCGCAGTCTTACCACACAAGAGGAAGATGGACAAGGACACTGTATTCAGACAAGAATGAGAGCTGAGTAGAGGGGACATGACCACTACCCTCCCCACCTGGACAGACAGACAGACAGACAGAGAGGCACATAGAGGAGGTGGAAGGGAGGGAAGGGGCAAGTTCTCTTGCAGGGATTTAGCCTAATCTTCCTAATCAGTTCTTTGGTAGTAACTTGTTTTCCTTATAAACTATCTCAATTTCAAATAAAGAAGCAGATTATATGTACTGATATTCTAGTCAATTAGAAGTGGCATGGGGTGGGGGGGGTAGCTAAGTGGCGCAGTGGATAAAGCACAGGCCCTGATTTCAAGAGGACCTGAGTTCAAATCTGACTTCAGACACTTGATATTAGCTGTGTGACCCTGGGCAAGTCAAGTCACTTAACCCCTCATTGCCCCCCCCAAAAGAAGTGGGATAAGGGAAGCTTATCCAGAAATAACATTATTGGGGTGGGGGGAGGAGTCAGTAAAATAGAATCCGGCCTCAGACACTTAACACTTACTAGCTGTGTGACCCTGGGCAAGTCACTTAACCCCAATTGCCTCACCAAAAAAAAACAAAATTAAAATAGAATCCATGTGTAACTGTTATTCACAAACTTCCCAGATCCTTGTCATCCTAAAGAAAAGAAGTGGGATGACCCAGGAGAAGGGGCAGAAATAGATCAAGGCCTAGAGAGATCAGTCTTAAGTCCAAGAAAGACAGTAAAGTGGGGAGGCACTATTGACATCACCCAGTAGTATCCCTTATTAGCTAGAAGGGGGTGCCCTCCAATCCATGGCTCTAAAGCTGAATTGGCTGTTGGGGAAAACCAAGGAGATTACCTCCCCCTACCCCACACATATATAAACATACACATATCATCTGCCATGTTCTTTCCCTGTGTTGTTTTTTTGTTGTTGTTTTGTGGGGCAATGAGGGTTAAATGACTTGCCCAGGGTCACACAGCTAGTAAGTGTCAAGTGTCTGAGGCTGGATTTGAACTCAGGTCCTCCTGACTCCAGGGCTGGTGCTCTATCCACTGCGACACCTTTTCCTTGTGGTTTTAACCCTTGTTTGATAGAGTTGGACTTCGGCCCAATTCCTTGAATGCAATTGGAGAATCGATACCACCTCCCACCCTCGTTGGTCGTGAGGCTCTAGCCCAAGCATCCCAAAGACTTGCTCTCTCACCCTCACATCTCTTTTCAGAATAGGTAAGAAACATGATGATCAGACAAATGGAAGACACTGAGGCACAGTGTTTGTAGGGTTATAGAATCATAGATCCATAGCTGTAGAACTGAAAGGATCATAAATGATCATGAAATAAATGTAATCCTCTCATTTTACAGATGGGTCAGTTAGTTCATTAACGCTGTATTAAGAAGCATTAAGCACCAGGCACTATGCTGAGCACTGGGGATAAAAACATTTTCCCTAACAGGGAAGATGACAAGCACAGAGTCTGCTGCTCTGACCCAAATATCTTTTCACAATAGCAAGAAATGGACATTAAAATTAGATTTAAATGGACAATTAAAATTAGATCCCTAAAAGGTTTGTCAGGAAGTTGATCAAGCCCAATTTGGTGAAGTATGGTACAATGGCACAAGCTCCCCAAGGTAGGTGAGAAACCTCACCACTTGGTAGATGGGGAAAATCCAGGGCCAGGGTGGTTATTGTCCTTTAAGACAATATAAAACAGCAGCTGGGAGTTCTCTTTTTAACTTGGATGTCAGGTTTTTGTTTGTTTGTTTTTAACCCCTGGATTACTCATTCAGCTCCCGCACAGTAAATAATTGTTACAAATTTGTTGTTAATCAAATCCAGAAGATAATGAAGTCTCCATTCCCTCAGAAACTGCCCCACCCCACCCAGCCACACCCCTGTCCTCCTCTGCCCTGCACATGGCCAAACAATGAGCCAAGTTGATCAAGTTTAACTGAAAGGAATTTGAGCCTTTCTATTTGGGGAGGCAGAAGGTTTGGAGGGGAGGGGGGAGGACCAAAAAAAAAAAAGAAAAAAGAAAAAAACACAAACCAAAACAAAAAAAATCCCTCAACCATAGAGTAATAAATCAACACCAATTCACTCAAGGCTAATTGCAGACAGCGAGCCGGGGCATGTAGTCCAGCCTGATATTTCCAAGAAATGGGCTTGTTTTGAAACACCATCTCTGAGCTGGCTCACCAAGTGTTTGCCTAGTGGACCCTCTCTTAGGAAGATCACAAGAGAGACCCAAGCTGCTCTCTCTCCTTTTGCTGTCCCCTTTTCTCTTGGACTAAGTACAGAGAAAACATTGAACAGTTGCTTCATTTCAAGAAAAGACCCAGCACATTTTCTGGTTAAATTTTACTTAGATGCCCTCTCATCTTCTCCACCCCAGAGACTTGGCTGCTTTTAAACAAGGAGAGGATTTTTGCCAGGATCATAGAAACAGGATTTCCAGATTGGGAATCTCTTCGAACTTCATCCAAATCACAGTTATGCAGAGTTCATTGGTTCCACTGAGGGGTTCAAGAGAAATTGGGGACAGGGACTCTGCTTTCTTACATCTTTCCAGGGCATGGATTTACTTAGAAAATGTTAGCAGAAGATCCAGGTTGGCCTGTCCTCAGAAGGCCTTGCGATGACTGAAGAGCTGGGCAGTTTCCAAAGGCTCAATCCCACTGCTCTCTCCCCTGCTTCCTCCCCTTTCCCTTTGGACAGAGGCCCAAAGTGGTGGAAGTTAGTTATACCAGAGGGTACTGGAAAAATGCCCGAATCTTTATTCAGGTTTCGACATCATTAAATCCTAGATTTAGAAGGAGCAGAGCCCTTGGAGGTCATCCAAACCAACCCTCCTTCATTTACAGGAGGAAATTGAACCTCAGAGAAGTCAATTAATTTGCCTTAATTTGGTTTCTTACAAGAAGTGGGAAGGAGAAATAATAGTATTTTTGTTCACTGAAAAAAATTAAATTAAAAAAAAATACAGGGGGGCAGCTAGGTGGTGCAGTGGATAAAGCACCGGCCCTGGATTCAGGAGAACCTGAGTTCAAATCTGGCCTCAGACAGTTAACACTTACTAGCTGTGTGACCCTGGGCAAGTCACTTAACCCTCATTGCCCCACTAAAATAAAAAATAAAAAATAAAAAAAAAAAAAAAATACAGGCACAGAGAAAAGCGACAGAGCTGGGATTTGAACTCAAAGTTTTTTCCTCCCCCCATTTCAATTCAAAAAACATTTTATTAAGCGCCTACTATGTGCCAGGAACTGTGCTATGTTCTGGAGATACAAAGAGGCAAAAGACAGCCCCTGCCCTCAAGGAATTTATAATCTTACAGAAGCGGGGAGGGGAGGATAACATGCAAATGAATATATTACAAAGCAACATTTTATATATATAAAATGTGTACTATATACATATGTATATATGCATATATATGATAAATGGGAAATAATTAAGAGGGAAGGCATTGGAATTAAGAGTTCTTCTAAGTCCTCTCAAGCTTCTTTTATTTTTCACGTTCATATTTCATATTTGTACTTTTATGGCAACTAAGTGGTACAGTAGGTAGAGGGCTGGACTGAGTCAAGAGGGCCTGTATTATTTGGGGGGGGGGGGCAGGGAATTGGGGTTAAGTAACTTGCCCAGAGTTACACAGTATTAAGTTTCTAAGGCTGGATTTGAAATCAGGTCCTACTGACTCCAGGGCAGGTGCTCTATCCACTGTGACACCTAGCAGCCCCAGCCACAAATATATGTCTATAATAATGTCTATAGGGTCTTTCTTTTTTGCCATTGATCTCTTTACAATGGGATTTCTGACACAGTCATCTGGTACAATCACTTTAGTCACTCCTCTCCTCCTCCCCATCATTTCATATTACTTTCCAGAATGGCTGGACCCATTTAAAGTTTCCCCAGCAATGTCTTCCTGAAGTTCTAGAAAGGTTCTTATTCGGGTACCGGCTAGCCCTTCTGAGTTATTTAGAACTAGAAGAAACCTTAGAGGTCAATGAGTCCAGTGACCTCATTTTGAAGATTTGGCAAATGGTATATAATCCTGAAAATTTGGAGCCTGAGGCATCTTCAGTGTCTTCTATGGAAAAACGGAAACCTACAACGAACGAGGAGAGTTCCCCATAATGGGACTTGGTCAAAGGCACACAGTTAGGTACTGTCAGAATTTGAATCCAGATCCTTGGTCTTCGTACTTCTCCCTGTTTTTACCACTGCACCACATTTTTGTTAGGGCATCTTGCCAACAGCTAGAAGCTGCTCCTCACTTCAAAGACTTTACAGCTCCAGCTTGACCAGGATATGAAACAAATATTGATTTTTTTTTTAGAGCAAAGACATCCCTAGGAGCAGTTATTTATTTCCAAGTTAGACCAAAACCACAAAATGGGCATAGCTCAGGTTATATACAACGGATAACATGCTCTTAAGAGAGGAAGACAGACGAGTTACTGTTGCACCCTAAGCTGGTACTTGTAAACATTAACACTACAGCCATCCTTCATTCCCTCCTGTTGCTAGGAATAATACACAGTGCTCCATTCTTCTGGGCAACTAGCCCAATGGTAACAGTGGGGGAGGGGTGGTATGCTGGAAAGAATACTGAGTCTCAAATCAGAAGGGGAAGCTGGGTGATGAAATGGAGTCAGGAAGACCTGAATTCAAATCCTGCCTTTGACATTTCCTAGCTGTGTGACCCTGGGCAAGTCACTCAGACTCTGGTGTGCCTTGCTTTACCCCATTTGTAAAATAAGGGTGCTGTGAGAATAAAATGAGATCGTATTTGTCAAGCACTTTACAAACCTTAAAGTGCTGGCTGTTATAAGACTCCAATATATAAGCTCCAGCTTCATGGCTTGCTCACTGTATGAACAAGTCATATGTTGTTAATAATAGTAATAATATCTAGCATTTCTACAGAACATTTTAAGGTTTACAAAGCACTTTACAGATTATTTTTACTTGATCCTCATAAGAAGCTTGAAAGGTAAGTGCAATGATTATCCCCAATTTACAGAGTAGGAAACTGACAAAGAATAAGCACCTACTATGTGTTAGGCACTGTGCCAAGAGTTTTATAGCTATTATTTTATTTGTTCCTTTCTTACCCTCGGAGGTAGGTGCTATTATCCCCTTTTTGCAGTTGGGGAAACTGAGGCAGACTAGAGCTCAACAACTAGAGGTTGCTCAGGGTCACATAGCTAGGAAGTGTCTGAGGCTGGATTTGAACTAAGAGCTTCTGGACTCCAGGCCTGTCTAGCTGCCTCTAATTTTAGTCTCTCTAGGGATCAATCTTCCCATCTATGTTTTTGTTTTTGTTTTTGCAGGGCAATGGGGGTTAAGTGACTTGCCCAGGGTCACACAGCTAGTAAGTGTCAAGTGTCTAAGGCCGGATGTGAACTCAGGAACTCCTGAATCCAGGGCCGGTGCTTTATCCACTGCGCCACCTAGCTGCCCCTATCTTCCCATCTATGAGACAAGTCTCTAAGGTTCCTTCTTGGTCTAACTTTATTCATTCAACAAAAGTTCCCAAAACACACTTACTTCCTGTGAGCTTTGGGCAAATCCCTCTACCTTTCTTGGGCCTCAATTTCTTGATTTGTACAATGGGGAAGTTGGATGATAGCTCCTCTAAGATCCCTTTTAGCTTCAAATTCTGATCAATCAATTAATGTGTTTTAATTTAAGTGGCTGGAGAAACAAGGACAAAATAGTTCCTGCCTGCCCTCAAGGGGTTTACCCTCTCCTGAGAGAAAACATGCGCTCAGAGAAGCCAATATAAAGTAATGGGAGGAGAGAAAACTACAGGAAAAGGAAAGACTTCCTATAAAAGGTGGTCCCTGAATCGAGCCCTGAAGGAAGCTAAGGATACTATGAGGCTCCATATGGCAAATAGGGGAAGGTAAGTTGATAGAAGCTACATTGAAGCTCAAACCCACCTCAGAAAATTCTTGGCTGTATAACCCTGGGTAAGTCATTTGACCTAAGCCTCAGTTCCTCATCTGTAAACTGGGGATAATAACAGCATCTACTTCATTGCCTGGCATATAGCGGTGCTTGTTATTCAGTCTCCCTGATCCCATTTGGGGTTTTCTTGGCAGAGAGACTGGAGTAGTTTGCCATTTCCTTCTCTAGCTCATCTTACAGATGAGGAAACTGAGGCAAGCAGGGTAAAGTGACTTGCCCAGGGTCACACAGCAAACTTAGGGAAGATGAATCTCCCTGACTCCAGGCCCAGAGCTCTGTGCACTATGACACCCCCTAACTACTTTTACTTTGCCACTATATATCAGGCATTGCAGGAGCTCATGAAGATGAGTCTCCCTAATTTTAAACCCGGTGCTCTATCTTTTGTGCCATCTGGCTGCCCTTATAGTGTTGTTTAATTTTTTAAAATATCTGATCATGATTTCAATCAACTAAGTTGGAATGAAACCTTAGAAATCACCTCATTTTACAGATAAGGAAACTGAATTCCAGAAGGGATAAAACACTTACCCAAGGTCACACACACAGCAAGAAGCAAAGGTAGAATTTGAACCCCTGATTCTAAACTCAGTGTTCTTTCCCTACCTGGGGGATGGGGAGGTCTAGATACACATCACATAAGCACACAACATATAAGCAAAACAGAAATTATGTACTAATCACTTAGCCTCTTGGTGCCTCAGTTTCCTGATCTATAAAAATGAGGATAATATGTGCAATGCCTTCCTTACAGGGTTGGTTTTTTGTTTTGTTTTTTGAGGAAAGCGCTTTGTAAGCCTCAAAGTCTAACATGAATGTTAGTTGTTATTAGAAAAGAGTGTCTTACTAGCTGTGTGACCCAGGGCAAGTCACTTAATCCTCATTGCCCCTCGCAAAGAGTGTCTTATCTATGTCAGATCTAACAGGGAAAAGTAGGGGAGAGGGCCTTCCAAGAGAATTACACAAACCCAGGAGAGGAAGCCCATTTCTGATGCTGGGTGGCCATGTCTGACCTGATAAAGTTAACAGGAGAGGCTGGGCCTGTCGGCTAATAATTTCAGATAAACCTAATGGGGCCTGGTGACCCATGTGACTTGAGATTGAAATCTCTGGGTGATAAACTCTGGGTGATAAAGCCTTATTAGAGTTATTAATGCCCAATCTGGGCAGGCTAAGTGGAAAGGGGAGCCTGGAGGGGGCAGAAACATGACTTCCACCAACTCTTCCTTTCTACCTGATTTTTATGTCCCCAGTAACTTGGATAAAATAGAAACTGCTCTGTTGGGCATTTAAAGCCCTTTGTAATCTGGCTTAAATTAATCTTTCCAGAGTGATTTCAGATTCCTCCCCCTTCAAGCACTTAACAGTACGGCCAAATGGACCTCTTGCTCCTCCAACAGGATATGTCATCTCCCATCTCAGCACCTTTGCACTGGCTGTCCCCCCTGCCAACAAGGCCCTCCCCTCCTTTGACTCTTAGAATCCCTGGCTTAATTCAAGACTCAGTTCAAGTGCCATGAAACCTTTCCTAGAGTGTGCCCAGGTCCTAGGATCTTTCCCCTCGTCAATCTACTAACTCCCCCCAATAGAATATGACCTTTGAGGGCAGGATCTCATTTTTATCTTTGTATCTCTAGTGCTTGGCACATAGTGGGAGCTTCATCAGTGCTTGGTTATTTGGCATCTTCAGCCATCTTGGGAGCCATTGTAGCCAGAGGAGTAGATGAGATCACAACAGGGTGGGGGGTGGGGTAAGAGCGAAAGCTAACAGCAGAACTTTCTGGAAGGTGCTTGAACCTGGGAAGTCAGGCTGATCACAAGGGTTAACTTGAGTGATGCAGTATCAAAAGCTAGACAATTCTTCAGCCATTCAATTAACATTCATTAAGGTCCTACTGCATTGCTAGGTATAGCACTGAAGCTAGAAAGGCTAAAGTACAATTCTGCCCTCAAGAGTTCTACTAGGGGAGACAACATGCAAATAACCACATAGAGGTAACCGCAAGGTAAATGGGGAGACTCAGCAGTGGGAAGGATTCGGGAGAGCTGGGAAGAAGCTCAGGGCTTGAAGGATGTCAGGAGATAGATGAGGAGGGAGGGCATTCCAGGCATGGGGGACAGCCAGTAAAAATTGCTGGGGTCAGAAGATGGAGTGTCTTGTCTGCTAGGAATAGCAATGGATCGATGTGGAGGGGAGTAAGGTGTAGCTGAAAGGTAGGAGGGGCAGCTAGGTGACACACTGGCCCTGGAGTCAGGAGGACCTCAGTTCAAATCTGGCCTTAGACATTTACTAGCTGTGTGACCTTGGGAAAGTCACTTAAGTCAGATTGCCTCAAAAAAAAAAAGTAGGAAAAGGTCAAGTCGTTCTGGAAAGTAATTTGGAATTTGGGGGGGGGGGGGGAGTGACTAAAATGACCTACCAGAAATCCCACTGCAAAGATTTTACGTTTGGTCATGGAAATAATAGTTTAGTGCTGAAGTGTATTGAGTAGGGGATGTGATAGTTACTTTAAGAAGAGGAATACAACAGCTCAATGGAGGTTGGATTAGAGTGGGGAGACTTGGGGCAGGCAGACCCATCAGCAGCTAGTGCAGTATATATGGTCTAGGTGTGAGGTGATGAAGGTCTGCACCAGAGTGGGGGCAGGGTCAGAGAAGAGGAAGGGGCATATTGGAGAGATGTTACATGAGATTTTTTTTTTTTTTTTGGTGAGGCAATTGGGGTTAAGTGACTTGCCTAGGGTCACAGAGCTAGTAATTAAGTGTCTAAGGTGGGATTTGAACTCAGGTTCTCCTGAATCCAGGACCAGTGCTCTATCCACTGTGCTACCTAGCTGCCCCTACATGAGATGTTCTTAAGGTGGAATTGACAGGCCTTGGTAACAGATTGGAGAGGGAGAGAGACAGAGAGAGAAAGAGACCCACACAGAGACAGGTTAAAATGACATCTAGGTTGACTGGGAGGGTAGTGATATCCTCAATAACAGAAAACCTTGGAAGAAGTCAGGGCTTGAGGGCAATAAAGAGTTCGGTTCATAGATTTAGAACCAGAAGGGACTTTACAGGCTCTGGTCCAATTCATCCCATTTTACAGATGTCAAAATGACATCTGAAGTGACGTACTCATGGTCACACACAGAGTAAGTGGCAGAAGTAGAAATAGGATTTGAACCCTAACCTTCTCACTCCAAGTCTGGTGTTCTCACCATCTCACCACTGACACCCAGTCAAGGGAGGCCACTAGCCACAGGGTGCCACGCCTTCTGTGTAAACCCTCAGAGGCCATTAAAAGCCTAACAACCTTTCCCAACAGGCACAGAGTTTGACCTCCTTATCAGGCAGTGAATCAGTAAGAAAAGGGTGTGTTAGGAGGGAATCACGGCCTCACAGAGTGGGGCACATCACGGGTGCTCGGTCCAGGCCAAGGGAGCAGCGCCCATTGGTTACACATTAGCTGATGTACTTATGAGTGGCTTTTATCACTGAGAAGGAGGCAAGAAATAACAACAAGGATGTGAGGGTGAAAAGTACTGGCCAAGTGGGCACGTTCTAACACACGTGTTGGAGCCAGCCACTCCCCAGCTGAAGAAGCCTGAGTGGCTCCCCATTGCCTTGAGGGCAAAAAGACAAATCCCTCTTCTTCAGGGTTTAATGGGTAAAAGTCCATCACAATCTGCTCTAGGCCCTCCTTCCAGACTGATTTCACATAATTCCCCTTCACATACAGTCTGATTCAGCCAGCCTAGCCTACTTGGCTCTTCTCTCTACTCATCTCCCACCTCCATGCCTGGAGAGCCTCCGTAATCTCCCATTCTCTTTCCCCCCCTCTTAGAGTGCCCAGCTTCCTCCAATGTTTCAGCTCAAGGGTCCTCTCCTTACAGGAGGCCTTTTCACATCTCCCCTCCCCTCCTAATTACTTTGTAAAGATTGTATTGAGTTATCCCTTTGTGTATACATTGTATTATCCCTTTGTGTATTCATTGTATTGACTCATCTCTTTGTGTATACACTGTATTGACTTATGCTTGTAGACATATATTCCCCAGATGTAATGGAAATATCATGAGGACAGGGCCAGGTTGGGGGCTTTGTCTTTGCATCACCAGCAGCCAACCAGCCCTAGATCCCTGGAGCCCTGAGTGAATTGAATTCCATTCCTTGGCTTACATTCATGTTTTCATCAAAAACTTTACAATTGGGTGAGAGGGATGTTTCTGTAGCAGATTTAGTTCTTTCTCCATGCCTTTGCACAGGTGCCTTCCCCACGCCCTCTCCTATGGCTGGAAGACTCTCCCTCCTCATCGCTGCCTCATCTCTTTCCTTCAAAGTATACCTTAAGGAGCACCTCTCCTCCATAAAACCTTTCTTCATTCCTTCATAGGACTGGTCATTGACCAAGAACTGGAACCCAGAACCTCAGAACCCAGGTAGTCAAAATCTCTTCATTTTTCAGAAGAGGAAATTGAGGCCCAGAAGGTTAAGTTACTTGTTCAAGGTCACGTGAGCAATAAGCAACAGGGGCAGGGTTTGAACCTGGGTCCTCTGACATCAGAGCTAGTCTTCTTTCCATGGGACCACGCTGCCCCTAGTTTCCTGATCAACTTCATAGGCAGCCAGGTGGTGCAATGGTTAGAGTGCTGGACCTAGAGTCAGAAACATCGAGTTCAAATCCAGTTTCAGACATTTCCTCGCTATGTGATCCTGGGCACACTTAAGCTCGATCTGCCTCAGTCTCCTCAAATCACTCTAAATCATCATTCTAAATCAGTGATAATGGCATCTACACCCCCAGGTTGTTGCGAGGATCAAATGAAATAAAGTTTGTAGGCACTAAATAAACACTGGTTCCTTTCTTCCTTCCTTTCAGAAGGCAATAGTCTTAGAGCTGGAAGAGCCACAAGACTTTGATCCCATTATTTTATAGATGAGGAAACTAAAAGTTGGAGATAGGATAAGTTAGAGACTTGCCCAGGATCAGGCATCTAGAAGTGTCTGAGACTGAATTTTAACTCACTTCTTCCTGACTCCAGGTATAGGGCTCTATCCACTGGAACACTTTGACTGTCTTCTTTGCCCTATTACACTGTACCTTGTATTATATTAATTTACGTGTGAATGTGTATTCTAATTTCTTTCCCATTCCCCACCCCGACAAGTTAAGGGCATCTCCCACATTGCTTTTATTTTGCCTCCTTAGTATTCACTAATGATGATGCTTTATATTTGGGGGGTGGGGATGGGGCAATGAGGGTTAAGTGACTTGCCCAGGGTCACACAGCTAGCGTCAAGTGTCTGAGGCTGGATTTGAACTCAGGTCCTCCTGAATCCAGGGCTGGTGCTTTATCCACTGCTTCACCTGGTGCTTTGAATTTTGGAAAAAATGATTCCTTGTGTTATTTACTTGAGCATCACAGTAACCCTGTGAGGCAGATGCTGCTTGTATTACATCCATTTTGCAGATGTGAAAACTGAGACTCAGGGAAATTAAGTGGTTTGCCCAGGGTTGGGCAGGACCTGCTTTTGCTTCTGTATTTGCATTTTTAGTGATCAGCACAGCCTGGTTGGTGGTCAATTATTAATAAATGCTTTCTCATTCATTCATTCACTCACTCACTCACTCATTCATTCATTCAATCTAGCTTCTCAAGTTCTGTTAATAGTACAACCATCAGTCATTTCCCCAGGTTTATTGTGAATTAAATGCTGACATCAAAGCCAGACTATCCTCTTAAACTAGTTTCTTAAACTGTGGGTCTCTTGAAAAATTTGGTAACAGTAAAAGGTTATGTAGACCCATTTTGCATACCTACACACCCGGGTCATGTAAAAAATCTCAGGCAAAAAGGGGTCGCTGAGTGGAAAAAGTTTAAGAAGCCCTGGGCTAGGCCATTTAGTTTCCCTTAAATTAGCTCCTTTAACATGCTTTTGAATTACTGAATAGGTAGCACTATTTTATATTTACTTATTTATATATAATTTCATGTATATATTTATTAATACATATACATATTAATTATATAAAATATATAACTATGTTATGTTATATACACTATTTCTATATTATTTATATAGCATTGTAAGGTTTGAAAAGCACTTCACAAATATGTGGTGCAGTGGATAAAGAAAGCCAGGCCTGGAGTCAAGAAGACCTGAGTTCGAATTTGACCTCAGACACTGGCTGTGTGACCCTGAGCAATTCACTTAACCTTGTTTGCTTCAGTTTTCTCATCTGTAAAATTAGCTAGGGGCAGCTAGGTGGCACAGTGGATAGAGCACCGGCCCTGGAGTCAGGAGTACCTGAGTTCAAATCCGGCCTCAGACACTTAACACTTGCTAGCTGTGTGACCCTGGGCAAGTCACTTAACCCCAACTGCCTCACTAAATTAAAAAAAAAAATTAGCTAGAGAAGGAAATGACAAACCACTCCAGTATCTTTGCCAAGAAAACCCCAAAGGGGGACAAAGCTGAAAACAACTGAACAACATTACAAATATGTTCTTATTTATCCTCACAACAATCCTGGAAGGTAGGTGCTACCATCATCTCTATTTTACAGATGAGGAAATTGAGGTTAAGTGACTTACCCAGGGTCACACAGTTTGTGTCTGAGAGGTCCCGTTTATGCTCAGGTCTTCCTGACTCAAGTCCATATCTCTATCCATGGTGTTAGCTAACAGCTCTGGGACATTTTTATTCAAGAACCTATTGTGGTCAAATACACTATGCTGGGCTCTAGAGATCAAGCAGAAAAACAAAGAAGTCTTGTTTCCCATACAAAACAACATGCTCTAGGAAAAATCAATCTCAAGGGACGAAGATCTTTCATCTTAGAGGGATCAGGTTCTATAAGGTGCTTAATAAATGCCTCTTGTCTTGACTTTTCCAATACTTGTAAAGCACTTAGCACAGGGACTCCACAAGTAGGCACTTAATAAAATACTTATTCCCTTCCCTTCCCATCTACCTCAATTCTTTGAGAGCTGGGACTGTCTTGCTCTATCTAGTCTTTCCTCCCTGAAAAGCCTGGCTCAGAATAGGTCTAATAGGTACTCAAATACCACTTGACCGATCAACTGATTGGCTCATAGAGTAGATGGTTGTTTTTGAGCTGTGCCTTAAAATGCAGAGAAGGATTTCAGAAGGTTGAGATGAGGAAGCAATGGGATTATGGGCCTGGGAGACAACCTTTCTAAATGCCTAAGAGGTGGGGAGGATGGGGAGAGTTCAGGGTCACCCAGTAATTCAGTTTCCCTGGAATACAGAGGGCAAGAAATTAAATTAGTGGGGGTAGCTAGATGGCACAGTGGATAAAGCACCGGCCCTGGATTCAGGAGGACCTGAGTTCAAATCCAGCCTCAGACACTTGACACTTACTAGCTGTGTGAACCTGGACAAGTCACTTAATCCTCATAGCCCCACAAAAAAAAAAAAAAGAAATTAAATTAGTGTGAAATAAGTCTGAAGAGGTAGGTTTACCAAAAGGTGGTAGGTAAGAGTTTACATTTTATCCTATAGGCAATGAGTCAGTCATTGATTTCTGAGCAGGGGAAGAACATGGTCAGACCTGTGCATCATGAAGAGATTTTTGGGGCAGCTATGGGGAAGATGGCTTGGGGAGGGAGGCAGAGAGACCAATTATCATGCAAATAGTGGTGGTTCTCGAAGAGAACGAAAATGACACCACTCTTAGAGTCAAGGTCCAGTGCGTCTAATGAGGTCAACAAAGTCAGCACAACAGCTCTGTAGACCTTCACTTGGTGGGTAGGCTAATTCCTCTTTTCTCCCAAACTTTCCTTCGGAGCCTCCCAAACACTGAATATACTGCCAAGATAAGTGAACTTAACCACAGTATTCAAAACTTCTCCATTTGCTGTAACTGAAGCAGATTTTGCACATTTCTCTGTGTTTCAACCACATGGTGGGATTCCTGCCTGCCAAGGTAATCAGGCCGGGGTTGGGTAAGCAGACAATTTTTAGAGCACCTTTTCTAGCCCCTTCCTCAAACCAGGAGGTGAGCAGTGTGGTCTTTGAAAAGGCTGCTCAGAGACTCAGGGGCTGCCAAATCCCACTGCTGCTTCCAGTGAGGAGATGACCCTATGGCCTGAACCACCTGTGAGCAGGGTTGTGGCTACAGCTCCCAGTGTATCTGTAACTGCTGCTTCATCTCTTGCCTGTCCCCAACAGGACTTTCAGATAGGTAAAAGTGGTAAAATGGTATGGGTGATGTCTTTTGACTCATGCATAAATTGAATTTAAGTGGCACAGAGCTGCACCAAATCATTGGCCTCATTCTCTCTTCCAGAGTCAAAGTTCAGTGGCAGGACAGAGTCAAGACCACTGGCCATGGCTCGGGATGCAAAGACCTTAGCGTCTTTGATGTCTAACCAAGCTCTAAGTGTTCCACAGCACATGCTTCAGCTGCTTTCATGACCATTGACATAAATGGTTCTCATTGACCCATTCTGCTGGGAGAAGTCTTCACATGCTTGAAGTAGTAGACACTCCCTCAACTCACTGATGGATTTGACACCCCTTGCTTACCTTCAACCCGGTTTAGCCTGTCTGCCAAAATGGTTTACCAGAGTGTGGCCGCTGTACGAGCTATGGCTTTTTGGAGCCATAGGTGAAAATTAGGTGGATCAAATAAGACACCAAAGGTGGAAAGAAGCCCTGAAAAGGACTTGGCAGCCCTCACACCAGAAGTTCTAGTCTTCCCTGAACACACCCTAAAACCCTATTTTTACAATAACAGGGTAACGTGTAGTCAGGGCTTGAACCAAGGTGCGCCTGTGTGGATGGATAGAGGGACCAATCCTTATGAAAGAAGGATTAAGAGATTTAGCAACTGATTGGTTTAGGGTCAAAGATGACTCAGAACTGGAGGGATGGAAGGATGATCTTATCTTGAAAAGAAATAGGAGAATTAGGATAGAGTAGGTATACAATCCACAGTAGTAAATGATTATAGTAGCTCACATCTGATAAAGATCTAAGATTTTGAGATAAGAACTCACTAGTTGGTAAAAAAAAATTGCTGGGAAAACTGGAAAGCAATATGGCAAAAACTAGGTATAGACTAATATCCTATACCACTTACCAAAATAAGATCAAAATGTATACATGACCTAGACAGAGACATGCAATAAGTAAATTAGAAGAGCATGGAACATGTTATCCACCAGATTTATAGATAGAAGAATTTATGGATAAACAAGAGAGAGAACATTGTGGGATATAAAAATAGATCATTTGGATAAGATTTTTGTACAAATAAAACCAATGCAATCAAGATTAGAAGCAAAGCATAACATTGTGGGAAAAAATTTAGACTCAGATAAAAGCCTCATCTCAAATATATAGAGAACTGAATCAAATTTATAAGAATATGGGGGCAGCTAGGTGGCACAGTGGATAGAGCACCGGCCCTGGATTCAGGAGTACCTGAGTTCAAATCCGGCCTCAGACACTTAACACTTACTAGCTGTGTGACCCTGGGCAAGTCACTTAACCCCAACTGCCTCACTAAAAAAAAAAAAAAAAAAAAAAAAATTTATAAGAATATGAACCATTTCCCAAATAACATGGTCAAAGGATATGAATAGCAGTTTTTTAAAATTAAAATTAATTTATTTAAGTTTTCAACCTTTGTTTAGATAAGATTTCCAATTTCAAATTTTTCTCCCTCACTCCCCTCCGTCCCCTCCCTCCCCCACTCCCTAGACAGCAGGTAATCTGATATATAACATTAAACATATTTCTGCATTAGTCACGTTATACAAGAAGAATCAGAGCAAGAAGGAAAAACCTCAAAAAAACAACAGCACCAAAACCAAAAGAGATAGTATGGTCCAATCAGCATCCAAATTCCACAGTTTCTTTCTTTCCTTCTTTCTTTCTCTCTCTCTTTCTTTCTTTCTTTCTTTTTTCTGGATTTGGAGAGCCTTTTCCATCATGAGTCCTTTGGAACCTTCTTGTACCACTAGATTGGTGAGAAGAATCTAGTCTACCACAGTTGATCAACACACAATGTTGATGATACTGTGCACAATGTTCTCCTGGTTCTGCTCATCTCACTCATCATCAGCCCATGCAAGACCTTCCAGGTTTCTCTGAACTCCTCCTGCTCATCATTTCTTACAGCACAATAATATTCCATTACATTCATATACCACAACTTGTCCAGCTTTCCCCAGTTGATGGGCATCCCCTCAACTTCCAATTCCTTGCCACCACAAAAAGAGCAGCTATAAATGTTTTTGTACATGTGGGTCCTTTTCCCTTTTCCATGATCTCTTTGGGGAAAAGACCCAAAAATGGTATTGCTGGGTCAAAGGGTATGAACAGCTTTATAGCCCTTTGGGCATAATTCCAAATTGCTCTCCAGAATGCTTGGATCAGTTCACAGCTCCACCAACAATGCATTAGTGTTCCAATTTTTCCACAACGTCTCCAACATTTATTATTTTCCTTTTTTGTCATTTTAGCCAATCTGATAGGTGTCAGGTGGTACCTCAGAGTTGTTTTAATTTGCATCTCTCTAATCAATAGTGATTTAGAGCATTTTTTCATATGGGAATAGATAGCTTTGATTTCTTCATCAGAAAACTGCCTGTTCATATCCTTTGACCATTTCTCAATTGGGGAATGGCTTAGATTCTTATAAATTTGATTTAGTTCCCTATATATTTTAGAAATGAGGCCTTTATCAGAAGTACTGGCCATAAAAATTGTTTCCCAGCTTTCTGCCTCCCTTCTAATTTTGGATGCTTTGCTTCTGTTTACACAAAACCTTTTTAATTTAATGCAATCAAAATCATCCATTTTGCATTTCATAATATTCTCTATCTCTTGTTTGGTCATAAACTGTTCTCCTTTCCAAAGATCTGAAAGGTAGACTATTCCTACCTCTCCTAATTTACCTATGGTATCACCCTTTATATCTAAATTATGTACCCATTTTGACCTTATTTTAGCATAAGGTGTAAGATGTTGGTCTATGCCTAATTTCTGCCATACTATGTTCCAGTTTTCCCAGCAGTTTTTGTCAAATACTGAGTTCTTATCCCAGAAGCTGGAGTCTTTGGGTTTATCAAACAATACATTACTAATGTCATTTGCTACTGTGTTTCCTGTGCCTAGCCTATTCCATTGATCCTCCACTCTATTTCTTAGCCAGTATCAGATAGTTTTGATGACTGCCGCTTTATAATAAAGCTCCAGATTTGGTACAGCTAACCCACTTTCCTGTCCATTTTTTTCATTATTTCCCTTGATATTGTTGACTTTTTGTTTTTCCAGATGAATTTTGTTATTATTTTTTCTAGCTCTATAAAATAATTTTTAGGTAGTCTGATTAGTATGGCACTGAATAAGTAAAGTAATTTAGGTAGAATTGTCATTTTTACTATATTAGCTCTGCCTATCCATGAGCAATTGATATCTTTCCAATTATTTAGATCTGATTTGATTTGTGTGAAAAGTGTTTGGTAATTGTGTTCATAGAGTCCCTGGGTTTGTCTTGGCAAGTAGACTCCCAAGGATTTTATATTATCTACCATTACTTTAAATGGAATTTCTCTTTCTATCTCTTGCTACTGGACTTTGTTGGTCATGTATAGAAATGCTGATGATTTATGTGGATTTATTTTATATCCTGCTACTTTGCTAAAGTTGTTAATTGTTTCAAGTAATTTTTGAGTTGATTCTCTAAGTATGCCATCATATCATCTGCAAAGAGTGATAGTTTTGTTTCCTCCTTGCCTATTCTAATTCCTTTAATTCCTTTTTCTTCTCTGATTGCTAAAGCTAACATTTCTAGTACAATAATAGAGGTGATAATGGACATCCCTGTTTCACCCCTGATCTTATTGGGAAGGTCTCTAACTTATCTCCATTACATATAATGCTTGCTGATGGTTTTAAGTAGATACTGCTTATTATTTTAAGGAAAGCTCCACCTATTCCTAAGCTCTCTAGTGTTTTTATTAGGAATAGATGCTATATTGTCCAAAGCTTTCTCTGCATCTATTGAGATAATCATATGATTTTGGTTAGTTTTCTTATTGATGTGGTTGATTATGTTAATAGTTTTCCTAATGTCGAACCAGCCCTGCATTCTGAACAGGCAGTTTTTGGAAGAAGAAATAAAAGCTATTTATAGTTCTCTAAAAATGTTCTAAATCATTATTGGTGAGAAATGCAAGTTAAAACAACTCAGATACCCTCTTATACCTATCATATTGGCTAATATGACAGAAAAGAAAAATGACAAATGTTGGAGGGGATGTGGAAAAATTGGGATACTAATGCGCTATCGGTGGAACTGTGAACTAACTGATCCAACCATTTCAGAGAGCAATCTGGAATGATGCCCAGAGAGTTACAAAACTGTCTACTCTTTGGCCCTGCAATACCACCATTAGGTCTATTTCCCAAGGTCATCATGAAAAAAGGAAAAGAACTTACATGTTCTAAAATATTGAGAGCAGCCCTCTCTGTGGTAGCAAAGAACTGAAAAGTGAGGGGGTCAATTGAGGAACAGCTGAACGAGTTGCGATACATGATTGCTGTGGAACACTACCATGCAGTAAGAAGTGATGAGCTGGTTGGTTTTAGAAAAACACAGACGAGTGAAAATAGTGCAGAGTGAAATGAGCAGAAGCAAGAGAATGTCATAAATAGTAACAGCAATATTGTTGGAAGAGTAACTGTGAATGACTAAGCTATTCTGAGTTAGGCTAATATTAAAAACTACAAAGGCCTTATGAAGGCAAATGCCACCCACCTCCAGAGAAAGCTGATATATGGAAGTATGTATTGCATAGCTCCACATTTAAGGTAACAAATGTTGGCCTTCTCTAATGTGGGGTTGGGGCAGAGGGAGGGAGGAAGGAAGAAAGACAATTCAGGACTCAAGATATAACAAAAAGAAAAAAAGAAATAGAGAAGTTGTGAGGAGGGGCTGGTTTTAGGTGATGGGAGGTTGTGGAAATTTGTTAACAAGCATTTATTAAGTGCACTGTCAGTCACTCAGTAAACATTTAGTAAGCACCTCCTGCATACTGGGCACTGTGCTTAGCCCCAGGGATACAAAGAGAAGCAGACAGACCTTGCCCTCAAGGAGCTCATAATCCAATGAGGGAGACAAGCAAACACAAATATACAAACAAGCACCACCTAGCACCCCTGGATTATGCAATCTGTAAAGTTGTTCCCAGTTCTAAGTCTTTGAAAATTTTGAGGAGGTATCACTTAAAGTGTATTCATTCATTGAATAAGTAAATAAAATAAATAAGCATTTACATAGTACCTATTATCTATCAGGCAGTGTACTAAGTGCTTTTATAAACGTTATCCTATTTGAATAAATTCCATTTATTAAATGCTTACTTATGTGTCAGTTACTATGCCAAGAGCTGTAGTACAGAGACAAGCTAGGAAGTCATTGACCTCAGGGAGCTTCTAGTCTCATTTCTCACCGGACTAAGGTACTTGGGGATTTCTGATTTCTCCACCATGCCTCAGGAAGCTCATCGCTAAAATAATCTCATCTTCCTGTAAGATCTCATCATGCTTGGTACTTCATCTCATCACCCCCTTCTGGCTCTCTGACTGGAGGAAGGGACCATGAACTCCAAACCTCTTATCACACCTAGTTTAGAGACTTCTCCTGGCTGGTAGGTGACTCAGGAAGACTCATCTTCATAAGCTCAAATCCTGCCTCAGACACTTACTAGCTGTATGACCCCTGGGCAACATCCTGTTTGCCTCAGTTCCTCATCTGTAGAATGAGCTGGAAAAGGAAATTGCAAACCACTCTTTGCCCCAAAATAGGGTCACAGAGTCAGACATGACTAAAAAGCAAACAAAACAAAAACCCTATGACTATGATGGAACCCCCCCACTGACTTACTTCTCCACACCTCTCCTTTTTGTTTTTTCTTCATTCGATTGTAAACTCCTTGAGGGCTGGGGCTGACTTTCTTTTCAGAGTTGTGGATCTCCAGAAGTAAGGCATTGGGCCTGGCTTAAATGGGTGTTTAATAAATGTTGACTATTGCTAGGAAATATCATCAATAATGAACAAAGCATAAAACGACAAGCATCCCCAGACTTGTGACATCCAGGTACTTGTCACACCAATACCTCCTATACCAGGCTCTGTGCTAGGTAGGGTTGGAGATACACAGATCCCTACTCTCAAGGGGTTCACATTTTAACTAAACACCAGAAAAATAATTTACAAAACATATACCAAATAGATTCAAAGCTGTTTCCAGGACAGAGAACAAAGGGGACTAGCAAATGAGGGCACAAAGGAAGACTTCATTTGAATTAAACATGGCAGAAGGTTCAAAATAATTTTTTTAAATTTTCAGTTTCTCCAGTACATCAAACAGCAAAATCCATTTCAAAATTAACATGATGATATTGTCAGAGGAAACAGATAAGGAAAGAATGCATTCTATACACGTAGACATTAGCTGGCATGGAGACAGGAGATATGGTATGTCCCATACAGTGAACAGCAAAAAAAAAAAAAAAAAAAAAGACAGTTGAGTAACAGTTTCAAGCTGGCTGATAAGCTTTAAGTGAGGTGGGGATAGGAAGTCATATTGCCAAGGAGTAAAGAAGGGCTTACAATCATGTATCTATAGCAAGAAAGGACCTCAGAGTCCCTCTAATCCAAACGTTTTATACGTGTGGATACCGAGGCAAGGAAAAGTTATGTCTTGTCTAAAGTTTAGCTAAGGGGCAGAATTCAAACCCAGGTCCAAATTCAGCCTCCTTTCCACTGCAAATGCATTCCTCTCACCTTTTGGAAGCCAAAAGTACAAGTGAAGACAGAGAAGCATAAGGCTGAGGCTGAGTCCTTGGCTCCCTCCCTGACTCCAAACAGAATAGGTTGCCAGGCTCCATACTCACCCCTGGGGCCACAGCATGGCTGGAAACTTTGCTGTTACACATCCTGGGTCTGGCTGGAGTTCCAAGCAGAGCTGGGAGAAAGGCCTGGGACCAGGAGGGATGGCTCAGAAATTCTCAGCGCTGGGGGTCGAGGCTCCGGAGGGAGCAGTTAGGAGCGATCCAACTCTTGGTTGCACTTCCTTTATCTTCCTGGGATCTTTAGAGGGAAGAGGGAGAGGGAAGGAAATGTTCCCTTCCCTCTGGGCAGAGGCAAAACCTTGACTTCCCAAGCCCTTCTTTTTGTAGTGTTTAGGTCTCTAGCTTTCAGAGCTGCTCTTCCTGGTGGGCTGAGCCTCAGCAAGTCTGTGACTCAGCACACATCTGGCTTAAGAGCAGCCTTTTGACTGTGAGGTAGGGAACTGGGAGGAGGGACAACCTAAAATTGAGGGGGGTGGTCCTGGCCCAGTTGTGGCTGGATTCTTGGGAGGGATGCTGGGTATTCTCACGTTCTCATTATGGAAATGAGATGTGTCTTCAATGAAGAGACTCTCCATTAGCCCTAGGAGAGTTAACAAACATTTAATAGGTACTTAGTAAGTGCTAGGTACCCAGGGAGAAAAGGGAAAACCGGTCCCTGCTCGAAATTGGGGAACACAATTGGTATACACTGATTGGTTTAAGATCCAAAAGAAGCACAACAAGGCTGTATATTGTGTTAACCTGGAAATTAAGGAAACAATCAATATAGGAGAAATAAGGTCTTTAATCGGGGCAGAGGAACTATAGCTCGTGGTATCACAAAGCTCGGAAGCTAGGAATACCCAAAGATGGGAACAGAGGACAGGGTTTTTAATGGGGTAACAGAACAAAAAGGGAACCAAAAGATTGCTCCAGAGTGACATATAGCTAATTAATGTAAATGAACCTTTGACGAAAGAAATAATAGAACTGCTCCTAAATTAAGTATAGGCGTTACTAACTCTGAATAGAAACCACTTAATGTAGGTGGACCCTTTTTACATAATAACAGAAAGTCCAGGGAGTAAAGTAGGGAACATTGGGAGGGGATAAATTACTTGGGGGAAGGTCCTTATGTCCATCGAGAGTCTGGAAATGACAAAGACAGTCAGCCCCAGGCAATTCATTTGCCTGGGAAAGAAGGGACTGGGGTGGGGTGGGGGCGGGAATCAGTTCTCAGTAAATTTTGCAATTCTCAATTGTCATCTGATTTATCTAACCTATATGCAGAGTACATCTTGGGGAAACGCCTGGCTGGATGAATCCAAAGCCAGAATTAAGGTTGCCGAGAGAAATATCAACAATCTCTCATATGCAGTAGAAAGTGAAGAGGGTGAAAGAGCTTGTAAAAGCTTGGCAACTGTTCCCATCACTTCCTGGCGAATAGAGGGAGAGGAAATGGAAGCAGTGTCAGATTTTGTATTCTTGAGCTCAGATCATTGCAGATGGCAATTAAAGCCATGAAATTAAACACACACACACACACACACACACACACACACGCTCCTTGGAAGCAAAACTATGGCAAATCTGGACAGCAGACTAAAAAGCAGAGACATCATCTTGCAAAGGTCCATATAGTCAAAGCTGTGCTTTTTCCAGTAGCAATGTATGGCTGTGAGAGTTGGACTGAGGAAAGCTAAGTGCTACAGAATCAATGCTTTAGAATTGTGATGCTGTAGAAAACTTTTGGGGAAAAAAAAAGACATTTTTATTTCTAGTTTTGATTTCCAATTTTTATCCCTCCTTTCCTACCTCCCCTCTCCCCTACTTGAGGCAGTAAGCAGTCAGATATGGGTTATACATGTACGATTATGTAAAACATGACCATATTAGTAATTTTGTACAAGCAAACTTGAATAAAAGAAAAAAATTAAATGAAAGAAAGTGAAAAATAGCGTTCAATCAATATCAGTTCTTTCTTTGGAGGTAGATAGTGATGTGAGATGGAATTGGGGGTCAAATTGATCGTGAGTTGTCCCGAAAGAATTACAAGACTCAGTGATTCGGATTCCCAAGTTATATTGTGATATGGTGAGAAATGGGGTACAGGTTGGGGTTGGGGTTCTTAGGAATTCCTCTTTAAAGAATTACACCCTCTTGCACACAAAACATAGTTAGAATAAGGTGATAGTTTATTTAGGAGCAAGGGAAGGGAAGGGTGGGGGGAGGGAAACCATGAAAGAAATCCTTAGACTTTTCATGGGGAGATTTGGCATAAAGCACATGGCTCAGAGGTACCAAATCTCCCTGAACAGGAGACTGGAAGGTACTTTTATAGAGGCCTGATGGGGGTGTACCATCTGCCTGTGGAAAGTTCCTTTAATGAAGGTGGACCATCCCCCACTGGTGGTAGCTGGGGGAATTGGGTGAGGAGTGGAGGACCATCCCCCACTAGTAGTGACTAGAGGAATTGGGTGAGGGGTGGCTACGGATCCCTCTTCAGGACATAAAGGCCGCAGCCACACCCAAACTTATCTCCCCAGGGTAAGGGAGACCAGAATGAAGGGTAGGAATCCCAAGCTAGCTCAGTCCGATTTGGTTCCTCTAGGTGTTATCTGTCCTCTGGTTTAGTTTCTCAAGGAGAAGATTCCTCGGTGTGCCCCAGAGAAATTCTGGGGTGCTCTGCGCCCCATGACAATTGCAATACTGTGGGTGGCCACAGGGAGAGAACCAGAATATTGGAAAGGTATCTCTCAAATAAGGAAAGAAAAGACAGTTATATTTATAGTATAGATAAATTGATTATCAATCTCATTATAATAATATCCACCTTGTGGAGGTACAGGAGAGGGCCTGTCCTTCACATTATAATATTCTCTACCTAGGGGTGTTACAAGGGAGGGCTTATCCTAATTTGGAGTTCCAGGGGGTCCTAAACCAACCCCCGAGGTGGGTACCTTTTTCAGTGGAGGTGTGTTTTGGGGGTTTACACGTCATAAAATGAATCTGGGGACAAATTTGGCCTTTTCTGCGCATGTCTCTTTCTGATCCCCATGGCTAGTTTCAAAATATAATCATTTTTCATTAGAATTTCTATAGGTTGTCTTTTTCCTTTATTGTTATTTTGACCTGACCCGTTCTGGTCCGTTATGGATGTTGATCACTATGGGTATGAGAACCTAACATAAGTTATCCATTAACTGGGATCTGACTCCCTTTTAGAGCTAATATCTGTACTAGAGCTTGGGTCTTATATTTTTCTATTAACACTTTTTTGCCTCCTACATCAGATAGTATGCTTCATCCTTAGTCCTTTGAGATTGTCTCGGATCATTGTATTGCTGAGAACAGTTAAGTCATTCACAGTTTGAAGAAGACTTTTGAGAATCCCATGGACAGCAAGGAGATCAATCAATACTTAAAGAGATCAATCAATACTTAAAGAGATCAACTCAGGCTATTCACTAGAAGGTGAAATTCTGAAGCCAAAACTTAAATACTTTGGCCACATGATGAGAACAGGGGACCAGGGGACTCATTGGAAAAGACTCTGATGTTGGGAAAAATTAAAGGCAAAAGGAGAAAGGGATGGGCAGAGAATTGGCTGGAGAGATGGTGCCATGCAAATAACGAACATGAAATTGGACAGACGTTGAGAGATAATGGAGGATAGAAAGGCCTGGCTGCTATGGGCCATGGGGTCATGGAGAGTGGGGCACAAATGAACAGCAACAACCAATGCATATATACAAAAGGTAATCTGGAAGTGGTGAGGTCATAACAGCTGGAGGATCAGCATAAACTTCCTGTAAGAGTTGGTTCTTAGGGGCAGGTAGGTGGCACAGTGGATAAAGCACCGGCCCTGGATTCGGGAGGGCCTGAGTTCAAATCTGGCCTCAGACATTTGACACTAGCTGTGTGACCCTGGGCAAGTCACTTAACCCTCATTGCCCCTCAAAAAAAAAAAAAGAGTTGGTTCTTGAAGTGAACTTTGTTGTTGTTGTTGTTGTTGTTGTTGTTGTTGTGGGGCAATGAGGATTAAGTGACTTGCCCAGGGT
Organism: Dromiciops gliroides; assembly: GCF_019393635.1. Lineage (NCBI taxonomy): Eukaryota > Metazoa > Chordata > Mammalia > Microbiotheria > Microbiotheriidae > Dromiciops > Dromiciops gliroides. The sequence continues at coordinate 626,346,408 of NC_057863.1, read as the reverse complement.
CACACAGCTAGTAAGTGTCAAGTGTCTGAGGCCACATTTGAACTCAGGTCCTCCTGAATCAAAGGCCAGTGCTTTATCCACTGCGCCACCTAGCTGCCCCCTTGAGCTGAACTTTGAAGGGAATCTAGGGAACTGTGAAAATAGCCCTGAGATGAATATGTCTGTTTTTTATGAGTTACCTTAACCAGGCTGGTGCACTGGACACAGAGTAAGACTGTTTACTGAAAGGAGCCAGTCAGGAGCCAAAGTCTTGCTCACTCCCAGACGCCTTTGCAGGTGTTTCGTGGCTGAACTTACTGAGCTGTGCCTCTTCCCAAAAACCTAGCCCAAACCAGCCTTGTGGTTAACTGTTCCTTCAAAACATCATGCTTCTCGTTGTATTTTTCACTTTTTCTTTTTTTCCCCTTTTATTCTAATCTTCTTGTACAAAATTACTAACATGGAAATGTTTTACATAATTGCACATGTATAACTTATATCTGATTGCTTACCACCTTAGGGAGGGAGAAGGGAGGGAGGGAAGGAGGGATAGAATTGGAAAATAAAACCTTTCAATTAAAATGTTTATTTAAAAAAAAAATCCTGCTTCTGCATCCACCTATTCCTAGGAAAGATTATTCATTCTTTTTCCCAACCCCTCCCTGAGCCTCCCTTTTGTGTTTTTTTTCTTTTTTCCTTTCCTTTCCTTTCTTTCTTTCTTTCTTTCTTTCTTTCTTTCTTTCTTTCTTTCTTTCTTTCTTTCTTTCTTTCCTTCCTTCTTTCTTTCTTTCCTTCTTTCCGGGGCAATGAGAGTTAAGTAACTTGCCCAGGGTCACACAGCTAATAAGTGTCAAGTGTCTGAAGCTGGATTTGAACTCAGGTCCTTCTGAATCCAGGGCTGGTGCTTTGTCCACCACTGTGCCACCTAGCTGCCCCTCTTTTGTGGTTTTCAAGCATAAATTTCCCCTGTCTCTTCTGGGCTATGGGCTCCTTTGTACCTTGTAGTGGGGGCCTTTGCACTAGTGTCTTATTTCCTCTTCCTAAAATTTTTCTTCTTTCAACCCAGCTTGGATCCTTTGCATTTTGAGGGGTGGTCTTTGCTTGTTGACAAAACTAAACAGGCAGAGGCTAGTAGGGAGAGTATCCTGGGCTTACATGCAAAAGAGATGGGGTTGCAGTAAGTAGATCAGTATGGCTGGATCACAGAATGTATGCAGAAGAGTCAGGTGTAATAAGCCTGAAAAAAGAGGGTAGTGCCATGTCCTGCAAGGCTTTAAATGCCAATCAGAAGAGTCTATATTTTATCCTAGTGGCTAGGGTGCCCAGCTGGGAGTCAGAGAGATTCATTTCCCTGAATTAAAATCCGGCTCCAGACACTTACTAGCTGTGTGACCCTGGACAAGTCATTTCACCCTGTTTGCCTCAGTTTCCTCCTCTGTAAAATGAACTGGGGAAGGAAATTTCAACCCCCCAGTATCTCTTCCAAGAAGACTCCAAATGGGGTCTGCTTGACAATGGGGATACACTGGAGTTTATGGAGAAGAGTAACCTGTTCACATGCATGCTTTAAGAATAGCACTTTGGCAGCTGTGTGAAGACTGAATTAGAAAGGGAGAAAAACCTGAGGGGATAGACTTGAAATGTGTCCTGAAGAGGGTGGCCGGGAAGAGGGCATTAGGACTTTGAGCTTATGACATGTGAGGATCTATTGAAGGAACTGAGTGGGGGGGGAGTAGCCTAGAAAAAATCCAGGGGAGACACAGTAGTTGTTTTCACAGAAAGGGGTTAGACCTCGTGTTTGGCTCCAGACGGTAGGAGTTCTTAAGAGGCAAATTTAGACTTGACACAGCACAAGTCCTCATGATTCTTGAGGTGGGAGGCTCTGGATGGGGTACGGGGTTGGGGTTCTTAGGAATTCCTCTTTAAAGAATTACACCCTCTTGCACACAAAAGCAGTTAGAATAAGGTGGTAGTTTATTTAGGGGCAAGGGAAGGGAAGGGGGGGAAGGGATACCATGAAAGAAATCCTTGGACTTCTCATGGGGAGAAAGCACGTGGCTCTGAGGTACCAATCTCCTCGAGCAGGAGACTGGCAGGTACTTTTATAGAGGACTGATGGGAGTGACCATCTGCCTGTGGAAAGTTCCTTTAGTGAGGGAGGACCATCCCCCACTGGTGGTGGCTAGAGGAGTTGGGTGAGGGGTGGCTGCCGATCTCTCAAGCCATCTCTCTCTTCTGGACACAAAGGCCGCAGCCACACCCAAATTTATCTCCCCAGGGATAAGGGAGACCAGAATGAAGGGTGGAGGTCCCAAAGCTAGCTCAGTCCAAACTGGTTCCGCTTATCTCTCTAGGCATAACTGTCCTCTGGTTTAGTTTCTCAAGGAGAAGATTCCTCAATGTGCCCCAGAGAACTTCTAGGGAACTTTGGGCCCACAACATTGTAGAAAGGATTTTTGTACAGGTATGGACTTGATGGTTTCTGAGGTGTCTTTCAACTCTGAGATCATGTGATTCTCTGTCTCTGCTCTCTCTCTCTCTCTTTCTCTCTCTCACTCTGATGTTCTCTCTGTCTCTATCTCTCTGTGTCCCTCTATTTCAGGGTTAAATGACTTACCCAGAGTCACACAGCTAGTAAGTGTGTGAGCTCAGCTTTGAATTCAGGTCTTTCTGACTTCAAGACCAGTGCTCTACCCCACTGCCTACACAGCTGCTCCTTGTAATTCTCAGTTGTTCCTGCTGAGAATCTATCATCCAACATGACAAAGTATAGAACCAGGGGCGAGCTAGGAAATGTTTAACAACTAGCACTCAGAAAAACAACTGGGAAACACTTTTAGGGTTAACCTTCATATTGACACTTTCTCCATCACTTTCCCAAGTTTGAGATAATTAACAAGACAATAAATCAAGCCTTGAGTTTGCCCAAGACTAAAGGTTCACACTGAAAATTTTGCAATCAACATGAGCTGATACAAACTGGTTCTAGCACACCCCTGGATTGGATCCTTTAACAGATAACGGGATATAGATATAACCTACATCAGATTACCTGCTATCTAGGGGAGGGGGGAGGGAGGGGAGGGAGGGAGAAAAATCTGAAATTGGAAAGCTTGTATAAACAAAAGATGAGAACTATCTTGACATGTAACAGAAAAAATAACTTTATTTTATTAAAAAAAAAAGAAGTCAAAAGCTCTGGAGCTCAATTAGCAAACAAGACACTTTGGTTAGATTAGCATCCTGTCATGCTTTGAAGTATCATGACAGACTTAATGACATCTTCAATTGTATTCTGGAGCCAAGTAAAAATAAATACCACAGAAACATGAATTACTAAAAAACAAAAAAGGATAATGGTGTAGTGGACAGAGTACTGACCTTGACCTTGGAGCCTTCGGGTTCCATCCCCTCCCTCCCCGACCCTTATATTGTATGACCTTGGGCAAATTGATTGACTTCTGTGGGCCTCAGTTTCCTCATCTGTCAAATGAGCTGGAGAAGGAAATGGCAAAGCACTCCAGTATCTCTGCCAAGAAAACCCCAAATGGGGTCAGGGAGAGTAGGACACAACTGAAAAACAGCTGAACAACAACAACAACAACAAAATGAGGGGGTTGACCAAGATGGTCTTTAAAGTTCCTTCCAGTTCTATGAATAATACCAAGAGAATATCCGGTGTCATAATGATCATGCATTCCCAGTGACTCTCTAGAGGGAAACAAAAAAGATTCTTAAAATTAGACAACTGTAACTTTAGAATCCGTTCTAAGTGCAAGCTCTTTACTGTTTACAAAGTGCTTTACAAATATCATTTCATTTGATCCTCACAACAACCTTGGGAGGGATGTGCCATTATTTCCTTCATTTTGTAGATGGGGACACTAAGGCAGACAAAAGTCAAGTGACTTGGCCAGGGTCACACAGTTAGTGTCTGAAGCTGGATTTGAGCTTAGCTCTTCCCAACTTCAGGCTCAGCACTCTCTCCCCTGCAAAACCTAGCTGCCCTATGATTCAGAACTAACTGGAGATCATAGAGATAATCTACTCCAACCACCTCAATCCATAAGGAAGAAACTGAAGCAAAGAGAAGGGGCTGGGTTAGCCCCAGGTCTTATCACTAGTAATTAAAAGCTTGGATCCGAACAGAGGCCCTCAGCCTCTAGGCTGTTGTTTGTGCTTCCAATCTGCATAAAATGGAGTTAATTGCCTCCAAATAGAAATTAGGCCATATCTGGAGTAAGCCAACATCTAAACTATGGAATTTTGAAAGGGAAAGAAAAAGACAAGAGCTAGAAGAGGCTGTTGAGGGCAGTGACTAGAGCTTTGACATGAGGAAGATCTGGGTTCAAATCCTCCCTTCCTGAGTCACCTTCCACAAATCACTTCTCAATCTCTTCTTCTGTAAAATGTCCATCTGTGTGTGGGTGGGGGGAGGGAGAGATTGGACTTGTTGACCCCTGAGGTCTGCTCCAGATCTTCTACATCTATGAAATGAAATTAGGCTATGAGAGTCTCTAATCCTGTCAATTCTACCTTCCCAACATCTCTCAAATACTCTTCCTTTTCTCTGTGGACACTGCCACCACCTTGGTGCAGGCCATCATCTTCTCATGTCTTGATTACTGCGATAGCTGCTGGTAGGTCTGCCTGTCCCAAGTTTCTTCCCACTCCAATCCACTTCAGTTCAGTGGCCAAATTGATCTTTCTAGAGTGAGAATCACTCCCCCACTCAATGAACTTTGGTGGCTCCCTATTACCTTCAGGATTAAGTGATTCAATCAATTAAAACTGAGTACCTACTAGTTGCCAGGTGGGGCAGCTAGGTAGCACACTACCTGATAATAAGTGAGAGCACTGGGCTTGGGTTCAGGAAGACTCATTCTCATGAGTTCAAATCCAGCCTCAAACAAGTCTTCACAGTCAATAAAAGGGTGAGAAAAGCAATACTGGGGCACAATTTCAAAATGTCAGTATGATATCTTTTTTTTTTTTTTAGTGAGGCAATTGGGGTTAAGTGACTTGCCCAGGGTCACACAGCTAGTAAGTGTTAAGTGTCTGAGGCCGGATTTGAACTCAGGTCCTCCTGACTCCAGGGCCAGTGCTCTATCCACTGCCCCATCTAGCTGCCCCCAGTATGATATCTTTTTGAATCCAAGGCAAATGGTTCAGCATTACAGTAATACACATCTATGCTCCAACCACTGATGCCAAAGGCACCAAAGTGAATCAGGTCTATGAAGACCTAGAATATCTTCTAGAAATGACATGAAAAAATGATGTCACATTCATCATAGGGGACTGGAATGCCAAAGTGGGAAATCAAAAGATAACTTTAATAACAGGCAAGTTTGGAGTATAAAATGAAGCAGGGCAGAGATTAATAGAGTTTTGTCAAGACAACTTGCTGGTCATAGCAAAAACTCTTTTCCCACAACCCAAAGGTGATTCTACACGTGGGCATCATCATATCATCAATATAGAAATCAGATTGATTACATATATTGTAGTCAAAGGTGGAGAAGCTCTATACATTCATTTGAAAGACCTGAAACTGACTGTGGCTCAGATTAGGAGCTTCTTATCTCAAAATTCAGACTTAAATCAAAGAAAGTAGGGAAAACTATCAGACTACATAGGTATGACCTAAATAACAGAATATGAAGTAAAAAAACAAAAAGACAAGGGCAGCTAGGTGGCACTGCAGTGGATAAAGCACTAGCCCTGGATTCAGGAGGACCTGAGTTTAAATCCAGCCTCAGACACTTGACGTTTACTAGCTCTGTGACCCTGGGCAAGTCACTTACCCCTTATTAACCTGTGCAAAAAAAAAAAAAAAAAAGGAATATGAAGTGAAAGTGATGAATAGATCTAAGGGATTAGATCTGGTAGCAAGATTAGACAGAGTGCCTAAAGAACTATGGACAGAGGTTTGCAATAATGTTTTGTTTTGTTTTGCAGGGCAATGAGGGTTAAGTGACTTGCCCAGGGTCACACAGCTAGTAAGTTCAAGTGTCTGACACCGGATTTGAACTCAGGTACTCCTGAATCCAGGACTGGTGCTTTATCCACTGTGACACCTAGCTGCCCACACGTTTGCAATATTGTACAGGAGGCTGTAACAAATCACATTACAAAGAAAAAGAAGAGCAAGAAAGAGAAATGACTGTCTGATGAGGCTTTACAAATAGTTGAGGAAGGGGCAACTAGGTGGTGCAGTGGATAAAGCACCAGCCCTGTATTCAGGAGGACCTGAGTTCAAATCTGGCCTCAGACACTTGACACTTACTAGCTGTGCGACCATGGGCAAGTCAGTTAACCCCCATTGCCCAACAAAAACAAAAACAAAAAATTGAGGAAAGAAAAGCAAAAGGAGAAAGGAGAAGATATACCAGACTGAATGCAGCATTCTAGAGAACAGTAAGAACAGTTTTCTTAAATGAGCAAAATACAAAGTAATAGAAGAAAATGATGGAATGGGAACGATAAGAGGTCTCTTCAAGGAAATTAGAAATATCAAGGGAAAGTGTTGTACAAAAATGGGCATAGAAAAAAGCAAACGTGGTAGAGATTTAACTCTACCAGAAGACACTAAGAGATAGCAAGAATACACAAAAGAACTATACAAGACAGAACTTAACATCACTGATAACCATGAGGATGTGGTTACTGATCTAGAGCCAGACATCCTGGAGAATGAAGTCAAATGGACCTTAGGAAACATTGCTAACAATAAGGCTAGTGGAGCTGACAAAGTTCCAGCTGAGCTATTTAAAATCTAAAATATGAGCTGTTAAAATGCCGCACTCAATATGCCAGCAAATTTGGAAAACTCAGCAGTGGCTACTGGATTGGAAAAGATCAGTTTATGTCCCAATCCTAAAGAAGGTCAACACCAAGGAATCTTCAAATTACTGAACAATTGCACTCATTTCACACATCAGCAAAGTTAAGTTTAAGATTCTGCAAGCTAGGCTTTGGCAATATGTGAACTGAGATTTACCAGAAGATTGGGCTGGTATCAAAGAGGAAGAGGAACTAGAAACCGAATTGCCAACATTCACTGGATTATAGAGCAAGCAAGGGAGTTCCAGGAAAACATCTACATGGTAGGCCAAAAGTCACAAAGGGGTTTCAATATATAATGATTCCTTTATTTTTTGTTTTAAATTTACAATACCAGGGCAGCTAGGTGGCACAGTGGATAAAGCACCAGCCCTGGATTCAGGAGGACCTGAGTTCAAATCTGACCTCAGACACTTGACACTTACTAGCTGTGTGACCCTGGGCAAGTCACTCAACCCCCATTGCCCCGCCCCCCCAAAATTTACAATACCGTAGCATCACATACAGTATATGTAGGAAATGAATTTATGTTAATCTGTGAAAAATCAAATCTTGTAAATGCTGAAAAAAATAAATAAAAAATAATGTTTAAAAAGTTATTAAAATATCATGACCTTTGGCCCACCCTGTACTTCTGCTCCGGTGACTACATTAAAGCCTTTAACTACACAACAAAATGTGGCAAGTCCTCAAAGAGATGGGAGTACCAGATCATCTTGTCTCCTGAGATGCCTGTATGTGGGCCAAGAAGCAATAGTTGGAACCAAACATGGAACAACTGATTGGTTTAAGATTGGAAAAGGAATACAACAAGACTGTATATTGTCACCTTATTTATTTAGCTTATATGCAGAGTAAATCATGGAAAATGCCAGGCTGGATGAATCCAAAGCCAGAATTAAGGTTGCTGAGAGAAATATCAACAATCTTAGATATTCAGAGATGCCACTCTGATGGGATGGCAGAAAGTGAAGAGGAATTAAGAAGCCTCTTGATGAGGGTAAAAGAGAAGAGTGTGAAAGCTGGCTTGAAGCTCAATATCAGAAAAACTAAGATCTTGGCAACCAGTCCCATTACTTCCTAACAAATAGAGTGTGAAGAAATGGAAGCAGTGTCAGATTTTATATTCTTGGGCTCAAAGATTACTGCAGACAGTGACTGCAGCCATGAAAGTAAAAGATGCTTGCTCCTTGGAAGGAAAACTATGGTAAATCTGGACAGCATACTAAAAAACAGAGACATCACCTTGCTGATAAAGGTCCTGATAATCAAAGCTGTGATTTTTTCCAGTAGCAATGTAGGGCTGTGAGAGTTGGACTATAAGGAAAGCTGAGCACTGCAGAGTAGACGGTTTGGAATTGTGGTGCTGAAGAAGACTTTTGAGAGTCCCTTGGACAGCAAGGAGATCAAATCAGCCAGTACTTAAAGAAATTAATTCAGGGTACTCACTGGAAGGTCAGATGCTCTAGCTGAAGCCTAAATACTTTGGACACATAATGAAAAGACAAGATTCGGAGATTTGGTACCTCTGAGCCATGTGCTTTATGCCAAATCTCCCCATGAAAAGTCCAAGGATTTCTTTCATGGTTTCCCTCCCCCCACCCTTCCCTTCCCTTGCTCCTAAATAAACTATCACCTTGTTCTAACTAAGTTTTGTGTGCAAGAGGGTGTAATTCTTTAAAGAGGAATTCCTAAGAACCCCAACCCCAACCTGTACCCCATTTTCCCACTATATCATCTGGCGCCCGAACGTTGTAGGGACGTGGAATTTTCCTCTTTCCTCTTAGCACACAAAACTGGGGGGTGGGAACCTCCCTTCTGGGTTTCCTTTCTCCTTCTCCCGCCTGACTCAACCTCCGTTTGAGTCACTGAGAGGTAGAGAGAGGGTCAGCTTTCGCACGCGACAGTGGAGGGCAGCCTGGGACTCCTAGATGTCCGAACCATGCTCGGACCCTCAGACTACACGTTTCTGGGTAAGAACATTTATGCTTATGTGTCTATCCCTTACCAGCTCTCTGCTCTTGATTCAGACTCTTCTCCTTAGACAGTAGTTATGGGACAGAAAGGGAGTGTTCCGAAAAATTCACCTCTGGGGTACATCCTAAGAGATTGGACTAGACTGGAACTTAAAAACCTAAGAAAGAGATGTATGATACATTTTTGTAACAATTTATGGCCACATTATCCTCTAGGAAGTGAAGGAAATTGACCTGTACACGGCACCCTTAATTATAATACCATCTTGCAATTGGACAAGTTTTGCAAGCGTGAAGGGAGATGGACAGAGATTCCATACATATCGGCTTTTATGAGTTTGAGCCAGAAGTCAAAGGGAAAGGATGAGGTCCCCTAGCCGGTTGAGAATCACCACAAGCCCAAGCAATTCGCTAACTCTTCGGGCACCTACTCTGAGACCTCAGCCTCCCCTCCTCCTCAAACTCATTCCCTACCTGTTTCTCGTTCCACTCCTTCTCCGCCTGCTTCCGTACCTATGGGTCAACCACAGTCATATCACTCTATGACTGAGACCTCTCCTTGCCCACCGGCTGATCTCAGAACCAATTCCCTGTGCCACACGGGGAGTGGATATCAGTCTCCCTCTATCCTGCTCTACCCCATTTACAATCGGGGGGAACTCCAATATGTTCCCATTTCTCCTGTTGTTTCCATTCAGCCGACCCCATCTGCTTTACCTAATCTGCAGTCACCTACGGCTATCTCCCTTTCCCCATCTCCACCCATGCTGCAGCCAAAGACTGTTTCCCCTCCCCCACCTACTCCACAGCCAAAGGCTGTCACCCCTCCCCCACTGGGCCCTACGCCCAATCCTCTGTCTCCACCTGAGCTATCTCCCCAACCCAGGTCCTCACCAGCGTCTCCCACTACTTCCCTGCTTCCATTAAGGGAATTTCCCATTGGGAAGGGCACAACAGTAAGGCATGCCCCTTTTTCTATAAGCAGGTTATCTCAGATTAAAGAGAAATTGGGGAGCTACTAAGAGAACCCCACAAAGTTCATAGATGGCTTTAAGTCTGTGACACTGGAGTTTGACCTTTCCTGGACCGATTTGCAAATTATTCTTGCCAGCTGTTGTACCCCTGATGAGAAAAAACAGATTTGGGACCTGGCGGTACAAGTTGGGGATGAACACTCGCAGGTTGGAAATTGGGTTGGGGTCCCTGGTTTTACAGCTGTCCCGGTCATAGAACCAAGATGGAACTATGATAACAGGGAAGATAGGGCTCGTAGAAATCACTTGATCACCTGCCTAGTTGAGGGAATGAGAAGGGGGGTTAAGAAACAGGTCAATTATGGAAAGGTGAGGGAGATAACACAGGGGTCTGACGAAAATCCTGCTGTCTTCATGAGCCGCTTAGTGGACTCTCTGAAGAAATATACCAACCTAGACCCCCAAAAAGATGTAGGAATAACTGTCCTCAATATTCATTTTATCAGCCAGTCTGCTCCTGACATTAGGAGAGAGCTCCAGAAGTTAGACTGGGGTCCCCAGATCCCATCCTCACAACTCCTTGACATTGCTTTTAAGATTTTTAATAACAGGGACCTTGCAGTAGCCAAAGAGAGAGAAAAGATGGCTCATGCCCGCTCCATAGACCAAGATTCTATAATAGCAGCAGCCACCATCACAACTGCTACCAGCAGAACTCCGGCTGGCCAAGATTCTGGCAGCTGCAGTAAACCGGGACACAGAAGTGGGGGACGCCGCACGAAGGTGAGGCCTGCCCTCCTACCTCTTTGTCCCCAGGGCAGCACCCCAGAGATTGGCTTAGCAAAAATCCAGGGCTCTGCAACTTGCTCTCCTGACCAGCATCGTGTCAGGCCTATGGCCAAGCTGGACATAGGAGGCAAGCCTAGGAATGGTTTTGGGGCGACCTCTGTCTTACTCTCTGGTTCAGGTCCTAGCATGCAATCAAGGCACAAAGTGGGGATGGGATAAAAGGACCCTAAATGTAGACAGACACTGCCTATCACAGAATTAGGCTTGAACTCCCTCCTGTAAAGCAGGCCACACCCTGTCCTGCAAAAAGGTCCCACTTGACTCCTGATCTGATAAAGCCCCTTTTCCCTTTTGCTCTGGTCAGTTTTAATTTTTTTTGTTTAAGTCTGTTCCATCTAGGCTCAAGGATTCATGACACTGTGCCTACGTGTTGCCTCTGGACTCTCTGGGCCCCTCACAACTCCGAGCATTCCAGGCCTTCTCCACTTCTCTCCCCTCCCCCTCCCTTGCGCCGTGATTCTTCGACCCCCGGGTCAGCATGAAGCAGTTTCAGAAGAATCTTCGTCCCCTTTCCTTATATATAGAGAAGTGGGGAATGTCATGGGGCGCAGAGCACGCCAGAATTTCTCTGGGGCACACCGAGGAATCTTCTCCTTGAGAAACTAAACCAGAGGACAGATAACGCCTAGAGGAACCAAATCAGACTGAGCTAGCTTGGGATTCCTACCCTTCATTCTGGTCTCCCTTATCCTGGGGAGATAAGTTTGGGTGTGGCTTCGGCCTTTGTGTTCTGAAGAGGGATCTGTAGCCACCCCTCACCCAATTCCTTTAGTCACTACCGGTGGGGGATGGTCCTCCACTGCTCACCCAATTCCCCCAGCTACCACCAGTGGGGGATGGTCCTCTCTCACTAAAGGAACTTTTCACGGGCAGATGGTCCACCCCCATCAGTCCTCTATAAAAGTACCTTCCGGTCTCCTGTTCGAGGAGATTTGGTACCTCTGAGCCATGTGCTTTATGCCAAATCTCCCCATGAAAAGTCCAAGGATTTCTTTCATGGTTTCCCTCCCCCCACCCTTCCCTTCCCTTGCTCCTAAATAAACTATCACCTTATTCTAACTAAAAAAAAAAAAAAAGAAAAGACAAGATTCATTGGAAAAGGTGCTGGTGTTGGGAAAGATTGGATACAATCGGAGAAGGGGACTGCAGAGAATGAGATGGAGAGATAGTGTCATGGAAGCAATGGCTAGGAAGCTGGTTTGGCAGATAATGAATGACAAAATGGCTTGGCGTGCTATGGTCCAAAGAGTTGGGCAGGATTGAATGAATAAATGAGGAAAAATTCAGGGAGGTATAAACAAATATGTACACACAACCTGTATAGAGGATAAATGGGAGTTAACAAAGAGAAGGCACAAGAATTCAAAAGGGTTGGGGAAGGCAATAAAAAACAGGATTGTAGGTGGGACTTACACATCCTTTTTGCTTTTTTTTTTTTTAATGGGGCAATGGGGGTTAAGTGACTTGCCCAGGGTCACATAGCTAGTAAGTGTCAAGTGTCTGAGGCCGGATTTGAACCCAGGTACTCCTGAATCCAGGGCTGGTGCTTTATCCACTTCGCCACCTAGCCATCCCCCTGTTTGCTTTTTAAAGTCTTTCATAACCTCACCCCCTCCTACTTGGTGCCCAACAAATTTTGACATCAATTTTTAAAAACTTTGTGTTCCAACCTCTCTTCCTCCCTCACTTCCCACCCCCTACCCCCAAGAACTCAAGCAATTCAATATTAGTTATATATGAGTAGTTATGAAAAACATCTCCACATTAGCTATGTTGTGAGAGAAAACAGATAAAAACAAAACTTCAGATTAAGGAATTGTCAAAAAAAAGGTGTTTCAATCTGTTTTCAGATACTATCAGTTCTTTTTCTGTTAGATGGATTGCATTTTTCATGAGTCCTTCAGAGTTATATTGGATCATTGCTTTGCTGAAAATAACCACGTGCCTCTCAGCAGATCATCTTACACTATTGCTGTTATTTTGTATACAGTACATTTCACTCTGCTTCATTTCATGTAGGTCTTTCCAGGTTTTTCTGATAGCATCCTGTTCATCATAACTTTTATATAGTACATTAAACTTGACAAAGAACTTTTTTCACAATAGCCCAGCAAAGTACGTACCATACATTTTGCCATTATAGTCAATCATCATAACTATTTCCCTCCATCCTATTCCCTTCCCATGATATTTACTCTATTTTCTATTTTACCCTATTCCTCCTCAAGAGTGTTTTACTTCTGACTGCCCCCCTCCCCCACTCTGCCTTCCCTTCTTTCACCCTTCCTTCTTTAAATAGATTACTCCTCCCAGTTGGGTGTGTGTGTTATTCCCTCCTTGAGCCCACTCTGATGAGATTAAGGTCTTTGAGCTAATACTGTATTCTAAATTTTTCTTCCTCCTTCCCTCCTCAACCCTCCCTATGAAATCAAGCAATTCAATATGTCATACTTGTGCGGTTATGCAGAACACCTTCCCTCTTTTCCCTCTTCTCCCCTGCTTCTTCCCCTCCCTCTTTCCCTCAGGGCAAAAATATATTATGATACCCACTTGAGTATGTAAGTTATTCCCTCTTTGAGCCAATTCTGATGATAGCAAGGTTCACTCACTCTCCCACTCCTTCCTCCTCTTCCCCTCCCCTCCATAAGCTTTTTTCTTGTTTCCTTCATGTGAACTACCTCTCCCCAGTCCACCTCTCCTCTTCCCCCTCCCCCAGTCCATTCCTCCTACTCCTCAACCCTATTTTAAAGATGTCATCATGGGTTAGCTAGGTGGCACAGTGGACAAAGCACCGGCCCTGAACCCAGGAGGACCTGAGCCCAAATCTGGCCCCAGACATGACACCCCACCCTGTCTGCCCCACAAAGAACAAGGATAAACAAAAAATAAATGTTTTACAGATATCTTCCCTTCATATTCAGTTCAGACCTGTGTCCTCTGTGTATTCCTTACTGAGAAAGTTATTATGAGTTCAAAGTATTATCTTCCCATGTAGGAATGTAAACAGTTTAATCTTTTAATATCTCTCATGATTTCTTTTTCCTGTTTACCTTTTTATGCTTCTCCAGGGTCTTGTATTTGAAAGTCAAATTTTCTATTCAGTTTAGGTCTTTTCATCATGAATGCTTGAAAGTCCTCTTTTTCATTGAAGTCCCATTTTTCCCCTGAAAGATTATACTCAGTTTTTCTGGGTATGTGATTCTTGGCTGAAGTCCCAGTTCCTTTACGTGCTGGAATATCACATTCCATGCCCTCCAGTCCTTTAATGTAGATGCTGCTAGATCTTGTTTTATCCTTATTGTAGCTCCACTGTATTTGAATTCTTTTTTTCTAGCTCCTTGCAATATTTTTTCCTTGACCCAGGAGCTCTAGAATTTGGCTATAATATTCCTGGAGGTTTTCCTTTTGGGATTTCTTTCAGGAGGTGATCGGTGGATTCTTTCAATTTCTATTTTGCCTTCTACTTCTAGAATATCAAGGAAATTTTCCCTGACAATCTCTTGGAAGATGCTGTCTAAACTCTTATTTTGGTCATGGTTTTCAGGTAGTCCAATGATTTTCAGGAGCTCTGTGCATTTAATGTCTTTCCTCCACCATCTTGGCTCCACCCCCCAAAAAGGATTTTATAAACCAAATAAAAGAGGTAGAAGAAAAATTGGGGAAAGAAATGAGGGTTATGCAAAAGAGAGTAGATAGTTTGGAAAAAGAAAACAATGCCTTAAAAAATACAACTGAACAAATGAAAAAGGAGGTACAAAAGCTAACTGGGGAAAATAATTCCTTAAGAATCAGAATTGGGCAGATGGAAGCTAATGACTCAATGAGACAACAGGAAGAAGTAAAGCAGATTCAAAAGAATATAAAAGTAGAAGAAAACATAAAATATCTCTTCAGAAAAACAATAGACCTGGAAAATAGATCCAGGAGGGACAATTTAAGAATAATTGGACTACCTGAGGGCCATGATCAAAAAAAGAGCCTGGGCAGCATATTTCATGATATCATCAAGGAGAATTGCCCCAATGTCTTAGAACCAGAGGAAAAAATAGTCCTTGAAAGAGTCCATCAGTCACCTCCAGAAAGAGACCCCAAAAAGAAAACTCCAAGGAATATTGTAGCCAAATTCAAGAATTATCAGGTAAAGGAGAAAATACAGCAAGCAGCCAGAAAGAAACAATTTAAATATCAAGGAGCAACTATCAGGATTACAGGGGACCTGGTATCCTCAACATCAAAGGACTGGAGGACTTGGAATATGATATTCCAGAGGGCAAAGGAATTTGGATTACAACTAAGAATTTGTATTACAACAACATTAAGCATAATATTTTAGGGAAAACATTGGTCATTCAACAAAATTAGGGGGCTTTAAAACTTTCCTAATGAAAAGCCCAGAACTGAGCAGAAAATTCAATCTACAAATAAGAGACTCCAGAAAAGCACAAAAAGGTAAAATGGAGGGGGGGGGGAACCAAAACATGTTATCCAATAAAGTTAATATGTTTATAACCCTACACAGGAAGAAGATCATTGTAATTTTTGAGAACTGTATCTCTCTTAAGGCTTTTAGGAAGAGTACATGTAGACAGTGTGGGTATAAGTTGATTTTGATATTTAAAAAAAAAAACCTTAAGGGTTGACAAAAAGGATTATACTGGGAGATGAGGAAAGAGAGGGCAGAATGGGGTAAATCATATCACATGAAGAGACACAAAAGACCTATTACAATAGAGGGAAAGAAGGGAGGAATGAGCATTGTTTCAACCTTACTCTTATCTGATTAGGCTCAAAGAGGGAATAACACACTCATTTGGGTATAGAAATTTTTTTTTTTGCAGGGCAATGGGGGTTAAGTGACTTACCCAGGGTCACACAGCTAGTAAGTGTCAAGTGTCTGAGGCCAGATTTGAACTCAGGTCCTCCTGAATCCAGGGCCAGTGCTTTATCCACTGAGCCACCTAGCTGCCCCCTGGGTATAGAATTTTAACTTATCCTATAGGGAAGTAAGAGGGGAAAGGGAAAAGAAAAGGGTGGGGTGCTGATAGAAGGGAGGGCAAAACTAGAAGGCAAAAGGGAAAAGGGCAAAAGAGAGTTGGGGCTGATAGAAGGGAGGGTAGATTGAGTGAGGTGGTGGTCAGAAGCAAAACACTGATGAGAAGGGACAGGGGGAAAGGAGAGAGAAAAGTGTCAACAAGGGGAAAAATACAGGGAGATATATAGTAATCATAACCGTGAATGTGAAAGGGATGAACTCTCCCATTAAAAAGGAAGCAGATAGCAGAGTGGATTAAAAAACAGAATCCTACAATATGTTGTCTACAAGAAATGCATTTGAAACAGAGTAAAGGTAAAAGGCTAGAGCAAAATATATTAATATATTATATATAAAATATATTATGCTTCAACTGAAGTAAAAAAGCAGGGGTAGTAATCCTTATCTCAGAAAAAGCAAAAATAGGCCTAATTAAAAGAGATAAGGAAAGAAACTACATCTTGCTAAAAGGTACCATAGACAATGAAGTAATATCAATACTAAACATACATGCATCAAGTGATACAGCATCCCAATTCTTAGATAAGAAGTTAAGTGAATTACAGGAAGAAATAGACAACAAAACTATATTTGTGGGGGGTTGAGTGAAATGAGCAGAACCAAGAGAACATTGTGCATAGTATCAGAAAGATTGTGTGATGATCAACTGTGATAGACTTAGCTCTTCTCAGCAACACAATGATCCAAGACAATTCCAAAAGACTCTTTTTTGTGTGTGTGTGAGGCAATTGGGGTTAAGTGACTTGCCCAGGGTCAGACAGCTAGTAAGTGTTAAGTGTCTGAGGCCGAATTTGAACTCAGGTCCTCCTGACTCCAGGGTCGGTGCTCTAACCATCTGCCACCTAGCTGCCCCCCAAAAGACTCTTGATGGAAAATGCTCTCCACATTCAGAGAAAGCACTGTGGAGTCTGAATGCAGATTGAAGCATATTATTTTCACTTTATTTATTGTTTTTTTCTTTCTTGTGGTTTTTCCCTTTTGTTTTGATTCTTCTTTCACAACATGACTAATGTGGAAAGTATAAATTATCATGATTGTACTGTATAAGTATCAAACTGCTTCCTGTCTTGGGGTGGGGGGAGGAAAGGGAGGGAAGGAGAAAAACTTGGAACTCAAAATCTTACAAAAATGAATGTTGAAAATTATCTTTACATGTAATTGGGAAAAATAATAAATACTATTAAGTGGGGGGAAGATAATATCTACCCTCCCAAGGTTCTTGTAAGGATCATATGATTGATATGATATGACATGACATGACAATATATAGCAAATATAAATAATATAAGTACTTGGTAAATATTTCTTTCCTTTCATCAGAAACCTCTCTTCTGTTCCATTCATTAAACCCTGAATTCGCCACCATTGGCTGCTGCTCATTTTCACAGAATCTCTTTCTGACCTTGGAGTCTGGCTGGTTCTTCACAGAACCCAGAAGGATTCTCTTTACAATAGTGCCCTCTCGTGGTCATCTTGCCTTTCTTTACTTTCTGGCTTCACTCCACTTCTGCAAGAGCAGGCAGCCCCTTCACTGTGAGGTAGCTTGGACTCCAAGCTCTCCTGTGGCTCTAGGTCTATGGCCCTCTGATCCTAATGGCTGGGAAGGCGTTCAGGTCTGCATTGACCTGATTGCAGCTTCCACCCATTGCTCCTGGGGCCAAGTAATAGAAGGCTAATCCCTCTTCCACACGAGGGTTATTTTGGACAAGCTATTTTCCCCTAGTTGTTCATTGAACTTTGATTTCTTTTTTGAAGGGGGAGGGAGGAGGAGAGGGAAGGGGGTAGATAGGGAAGGGAGAGGGAGGAGAGGGAAGGAGAGAGAGGGGCAGAGAGACAGATAGACAAAGAGAAAAAGAGAGAGGAAGGGAGGGAAGGAGGGAGGGAGAGAGAGGGAGAGGGAGACAGAGACACAGAGAGAAACACAGAAAGAGATGGTGGGAGGAGGAGGGAGAGAGAAAGAGAGAGAGAGAAAGAAGAGAGGGATAGAAATGAGAGAGAGAGAGAGAGAGAGAGAGAGAGAGAGAGAGAGAGAGAGAGAGAGAGAGAGAGAGACAGAGGATGTGTAACAACCACAGATTTTATGAAAGCCAAGGATCCAGTGGATCCTTTTACAAGGACTTTAAAAATAATTTATATATACTCCAAGGAGGCATGATTTTGCTGGTGAGGGTCTCCACCTCCCCACCCCCCACCCCCCATGCAGATGTGGAATACAACACTCCTCTCTGCTTCCCCATGCCCCATCTCAGAATGCACATCTGTCGGACATCTGCAGTGCTGCTCCTCCCATTCCACACACTCCGTCTTGTGTCCTCATCCTGTTCTCCCCGACCTCTGGAACCTCCTATTCTTTGGAACCTTCTGTTCTACATTTAACAACCTGTCCTTTCTACCGGACCCGTGATCTCCAAAATACACACTAGTGTATAATCTATCAAAGTTCTCGACTGCATTAAGACTTTTGGGACACACTGTACCTTGTCCTTCTTTGTATCCGAACATTCCAGAGATGGGTAGTAAACTCTGTAAATACACAGAGCAGAAGGCTGGGCTCGAGAAGCTGTCTAGCACGTGTAGAGGCCACACCCAGTAAAACCCTCCCAGTAAACAGGTTAAACCAGGCTGTTGGTGAGTTAGGGGAGTCTCTACCCCAAGTGTTTGAAGATTCCCCCACAATGGAATGGGAAAATAAGAGCAATTTATTCCAAGCGCCACAAAGGTGGCTAAAGCGGGAGCCGCGGAGCGCTTAGAGCTTGGTCAGACATGGAAGAAGCCAAAGCCATCTGCTGCCACTGAACTAGGATGACTGTGGAAGAGGCAGTGAGGCCGATGACTTTGGGCGACTCTGCCTCACTTAAATCCAATTCAAGACTCCAAAAAACTCCAAGGCATTGCCATAAATCCAATTCAAGTGCTTGTGAAGATGTCACCCAGTGATGACATCGGTCCTCTTGGAAAATGAAGGACGAACAACAACATCTATAGATGTTTCATCCCAATAGAGTATAGTCTCCTGGGGGACAGGAACTGTTTTATCTTTGTATTCCTAGTGCCTATCTAGCTTGGCACAGAGTAATTGTGTCTGGTAAACAGTAGGCACTTAACAAATGTTTATGGCATTGAATAAGAGCTTAAGATTTACAGTTAGAAGGGGCTTTAGACATCAGAGAAGTTAAATAATAAGTGGTAGCAGGGTTTGAACTCAGATCTACCTTGCTGGGGCAGCTAGGTGGTAC
The DNA here is from genome assembly GCF_019393635.1 of Dromiciops gliroides. NCBI lineage: Eukaryota > Metazoa > Chordata > Mammalia > Microbiotheria > Microbiotheriidae > Dromiciops > Dromiciops gliroides. Next base: position 626,327,495 of record NC_057863.1, on the reverse strand, counting down.
AAGTGGATAAAGTACCGGCCCTGGACTCAGGAGGACCTGAGTTCAAATCCGGCCTCAGACACTTGACACTTACTAGCTGTGTGACCCTGGGCAAGTCACTTAACCCGCATTGCCCCCCCAATAATAATAATAAAAATAAAAAGATCTACCTTGCTAAATCCAGCACTCTTTCCACAGGACCATTCTGCCTCTTGTTCTGGCATCCCTGGCAGGATATAGTGGATAGAGCTGGATCTGGAGTCAGGAAGACCTGAGTTCAAATTCTACATTGGGTAATTACTAGTGAAGTAACCCTGGGCAAATCACTTAACCCCAATTGCCTCAAAAAAACAAAAAAAAGAGGGGCTAGGCCCCTGCTAGCCCTCTTTCAGTTATCAAATTACATGATTAATTGCATCAAGGAGAAAATCCTATTTTCAGTTTTAAAGACAAATGATCACTCAACACCCACTCATATTTCTTTAACCTATGGGGTCACTCCTGGATAATAAGGACTCAGGAAGCAAAGGTTGTCAAATGAAATGCTTTTTTTTAAACCACTGACTTTTAAAGTTCTTATTGTTGTTCATTCCAACTCTTTGGGGGTTTTTTGTTTTGTTTTTTGTGGGGCAATATGAGTGTTAAATGACTTGCCCAGGGTCACCAAGATAGTAAATGTCAAGTGTCTGAGACCAAATTTAAACTCACGTCCTCCTAAATCCAGGGCTGGTGTTTTATCCACTGTGCCACCTAGCTGCGCCCCCAATCCAACTCTTTGTGGCTTCATTTGGGGTTTTCTTGGCAGAGATACTGGAGTGGTGTACTGTTTCCTTCTCCACTTCATTTTACAGATGAGGAAACTGAGGCAAACAGGGTTAAGAGATTTGCCCCAGGGTCACACGCCTAGTGTCTGAGGCTCAATTTGGACTCGGGAAGATGAATTCCTGACTTCAGGACCAGCACTCTGTCTACTGTGGTGCCACCCAGATGCCCATAAATCTGTGAGGTACCCCCCAAATCTTTAGTAACCTGAGATGAGACTTAATGAGGAAGTAGCATGAGGAGAGGTAGTGTATTACAGTGGAGAGAGAACAGGTCTGGGAGCCAGGAGAGACACAGGTTCAAATCTCCCTCACTCACATGAGCCCTCCCCAATCTTCAGGGCAATCTTCCTCAAATCAGCTTTCTAGGGTCTGTGTGTGTGTGTGACAGGTCTGATCCAACTGTAGAAGGGCCCCTCCCAACTCTCTGTCCTCCTCTGGATGGAATCAAGGCTGTGCCCATTATTCATCTGTACAACCTGTTCTGTGGAGATGCCCAGGAGCAACTCCTGCTAAGGAAATCTGAGCCCTTGAGCCCCATATCCCTAGAAATAATGTTGCCCACCACCACCCCCTAACACACCATGGAAGAACTCAGTTGCCCCATCTCACATGGATAAGTTTTTCCTGTTTCCCTTGTCTGGAACAGGCCACACAGAATAATAATGGAAAGGGCCCAAGGCTCAGACCCTGGAGGACCTGGGTTCAAATCCTGTCCTGAAGTACTTAGTAGTTAACAAGGACTCTGGACCTCAGTTTCCTTCCCTATAAAATGAGGGGGCGAGGGGGTTGCACTAGGTGGCCTCAAAGATCCCTTTCAGCTCTAAATCTATAATCCTGTGAACAGGGGTTACCAAAGCAGCTACATGAGGAGGAGATGGGAAGGGGAGGAATATGGTGGTGGCAAGAAGACTGAGTTTAGGCTGGGCATAGTAACAAAAACTTACAATCCCAGTTGAAGGAGCCGAGGGTAGTGGATCTCTAGAGCTCAGGAGTTCTGAATTTCAGTGGGCTAAGCCCAACTACTGTCCACACCAACTTCTGTATTAATAGGGTAAGTTTCTAAGAGAGCAGGGGGTCATCAGGTCAGAAACAGAGTAGGTCTAAGCACCTATGCCGATAATGATAGTAATAATAACAGCTAGGGGGGCAACTAGGTGGTGCAGTGGATAAAGCACCAGCCCTGGATTCAGGAGGACCTGAGTTCAAATCTGGCCTCAGACACTTGACACTTACTAGCTGTGTGACCCTGGGCAAGTCACTTAACCCCCATAGCCCCACCAAAAAAAAAATAATAATAGTAACAGCTAGTATTCATATATCACTTAAAGGGTTTACAAATATTTCACTTTATGATCACAACAACCCTGTGAGGGAGGGGCTATTATCCACATTTTACAAATGAAGAAACTGAAGCAGACAGAAGTTAAGTGACTTGTCCAGGACCACCCAGGAGAGCCTTGGATTTGAACTCAGATCTTCCTGGCTCCAGGCCCAGGGGCATATCTACTTCTCCACCCATCTGCCACCAGAGAGGGATCCAGCACCAAGCAGTCTCTTCACTTCAAGCCTGTGCAAGTCAGAGATAACAAAGAGAAGGGAAAGGGGGAAGGAAGGAACTAACTTTTCTTCTAATAGTGTAGATTCTGAAAGATATGCCAAGCATGAGGCCTGCACACAGGGTCCACAACACTCCCATGTGCCACCAGAACCAGACTGAAGTGTAATGGGGGGATATTTAACAAAATAAAACTAAAAAAACAAACAATAAAAGGAAAAACCATTTAAAATACCATAGAATGGAGATAATGTTAATGTGTGGTTTTCTAAGTCAATAAAGGTTCACAATAAAACAGTTGGCAGAAATATTTCATCATTTCAGTGCATTTTTTTCTTGTATTGAAAAATTGGATCCCAAAACTTCAAGATTTTTAAAAGTTCAAAGACTAGTTGAGGATAATATTGTTTGATATGCTCAGATATAAAAAGGAAAAAAGAGTCACTCTCTGAACATTGCTTGATAGCTTCATAAAAGATGTTTTGCAGTGATAAAAGCTGGGTACAGTGGGTGTGGAAAGGACACCTATGTTAACTTTACCGTACATCATTGTGCATGCTTCATCATTAACTTTAACGTTCATTTCATAATTCAGTTTGTTATCATGATATAGTATTTAATTTGTCTTCATTTTAGTCCATTTTATGGCTTGCATAAAGGTATTATTTTGGGTATGCTTTTGGTGTATAGGCTGTCAAATGAGCTGGAGAAGGAAATGGCAAACCATTCCAGTATCTTACCCCAAACGATGCCACAAGAGTCACACATGACTGAAAAAACGACTCAGTGACAATCAAATGACCCTGGGCAAGTCACTTTAACCCTGTTTGCCTCAGTTCTTCATCTGTCAAATGAGTTGGAGAAGGAAATGACAAACCACTCCAGTATCTCTACCAAGCAAACCCCAAATGGAGTCATGAAGATTCAGACATGACTGAAAAACAACCAAACAATAATCGTTATATAGGCTGTGTGAAGTGGGTGGGTAAGGACAAATTCCCATGAAGTAAAAATCACTTTAAGTAGAGGTCTAGAACAGCCTGTATTAACATTATCTATTGTATTTTTTTTTATTTTGTTAAATATTTCCCAGTTACATTTTACTTTGTTCTTAACATTTAGGGGATAGAGCTCTGGACATGGAGTTAAGAAGATGCGGGTTTGAATCAATCTCAATTGAAAGTCATTTTACCTCTGGGCCCTCAGTTTCCTCTTCTGTAAAATGAAGGGGTTGGACTCCATGACCCCTAAGGTCCCTTCTAGCTCTAAATCTGATTATTTTTTCTTTTTTTGGGGGGGGGTGGGCAATGACGATTAAGTGATTTGCCCAGGGTCACACAGCTAGTGTCAAGTGTCTGAGGCCGGCTCTGAACTCAGGTCCTCCTGAATCCAGGGCCTGTGCTTTATCCACTGCACCACCTAGCTACCCCTTCAAATCTGATTCTAAACCCATTCTTCTTCTTTTTTTAAATTTCATTTTATTTATTTTGGTTACATTTTAATTTCTTTTGTTCTTTTTTTTTTTTTGGGTGAGGCAATTGGAGTTAAGTGACTTGCCCAGGGTCACACAGCTAGTAAGTGTCAAGTGCCTGAGGCTGGATTTGAACTCAGGTCCTCCTGAATCCAAGGCCAGTGCTTTATCCACTGCACCACCTAGCTGCCCTAAACCCATCCTTCTTTCTGCTGTCCTATGTCCCTTCCTCCCTGGAATCAGAGTGGATGCTTCATCAACAAACACATTGAGCCAAACATCCTTCCCTCCAAATACATCAACTCCCACGAACACATAGCAGTTTATTAAATTACGAGAATTTTATAAAAAATGCGTTTGCCCTGTGGTGGACAAGAGGACCCTGTCCGTGCGGAAATAGAAATCATTTCTCTACAAACACCGCCCCCCCCCCCCCCACACAGAAAGAAATGGACATTTGGCTGGTAATTGGGTTAGAAAACAGGAAAGGATGAGAAAAACACCCCAAGGGGCTCACAGCAGCCTTCAAAATTTGTGTTCCAGATGTACACAATTAAGAGCACATTGGAGAGAGTGAAATCTGATTGGGGGGTGGTGGTGTTGGCTGGCTCAGGGCTATATCCAAAAGCTTTGGGGTCATCCCATCCCTCTTCAAGGCTGTCCTGGCCACAGGAGAGGAAGACATGGGGTAGCCTGGGGAAACTAAATTGCGGGCTCCACACAGAACCTGGTGTACTGGTGGCAAGAACACCTGGTAAAGGTATATTATTCAGTCAAGAAGTTTTTGTTGTTTCTTTTAAAACCCTGCTTCCAAGAGATAATTTATCTTTTAAACTAAATGCTTTTATGTTCTCCAAGGGAGAAGGACCACAAGGGCAGGTTTGGACCAGTTGCTGTCATCTCAGCTTCCCCACAGCGTTGCACAAAGGGTGGGCTGGGGCTGAGACTTCCTGTAAACCTGTCCTGGGTGGGGCAGGTGATGCCAGTATGCATTCCCTGCCCCTGTGCACACCTGGAGAGAAGAAATCCTAGACGTGGGTTTGTTGGGAAAAGGGGCGGGGAGCAGAGGGCACTAAAGAGGGAGGGGGAGGATGTCCAACTAACATCTTGAGAGGCCCCCTGGGAAGGAGCTGCTGGGAGAAAAAGGGCACTCAGGGATGAAACCTCCCTCCCTTCTTCCCCACTGGGGTTGAGCCCTGAGATAGGCTCCTGAGTTTCTGGCTCCATCTACAGGTTATTTTTCAGCCTTACCTGTTGAGGAAAATGAAATAACAATAGCAATCACTACGTGCCAAACACTGTGTTGAGTGTTTTACAGTTATTATCTCGATCCTCAAACCAATCCGAAGAGGGAGATGCTATAATTATCCCCATTTTACAAATGAAGAAACTGAGGCAAACAGAAGTGAATTGACTTGCCCAGGGTCACATAGCTAGGAAAGGTGAGAGGGAGGAGTTGATGCCTATCCCCACTAAGTCATGATGCCTCTCATTTTATAGAGGTTAAGAATCCTACAGGATCATATATCTAGAACTCTTAAGGGAATGCAGAGGTCATACAGGTCACCAGGTGACGCCATAGTGCACACAACTACAGTCAGCAAGGCTCGAGTTCAAATTCTACATCAGGCACTTCCGAGCTGTATGATCCCTGTGTTTGCCCTCTGTGTGCCTCAGTTTCCTCATGTGTGAAATGGAGACAATAATGCCACCTACCTCCCGGGATTGTTGTTGAGGATCAAAGGAGCTAATATTTGTAAATCGCTCAGCACAGAGCCTGGCATGAGTTACTTAAATACTCTTGACTTAACAACACATGTAAGGTTTTGAGAGTGAAGGTTTTTGGTTTTCCTTCCCTGCCCAAGGTAAAAATTCAAACTGTTTCTAAAAGGAACCACAAGTATTATTTATCATCAACTCACAGGTCTCCTCTCTGAAAAAAAGTGTGTTGCCAGCAAAACAGGAATCAAAATAAAGAGGGGCTATGGTTTTAATTCTGAGTATCAGTAATGGGGATCAGTAACGCTTCAGCTTCTTTTCCTGTAGCGCCCAGTCACCTGAGGGAGAAACCACAGGAGACAAGCCTGCATTTTCACTTTCCTGGTCTATCTTCCCCACCCCCACCCCCACCAATGGCTGTCCAAGCGCCCCTCCTCCCCCAAGCAACTAGATGGAATAAAGAGTGCTGGCCTTAGAGACAGGGAAACCCAGGTTTGAATAATCCCACCTCAGCTATTAGTGACCCTGGCCGAGTCGCTTCTCTCTGAGCCTCAGCTACCCCTTCTGCAAAACTGGGATAATAATAGCAACTGCAATCCAGGAGCAAAATGAGATCATGAACACGGAGTGCTTTGCAAACATTGACAAGCTATTCTTAGCCATGCTCCACAGAACAGTATGTAGCCCAACCTGGTCCCATTTCTCTGGGAAGGGCTATTGGATAGTCCAGTCTCAGGCTCAGACTGTCTGCTCAGTACTGGCCCAGGGTGTTGGAAAACTGGGAAAGAGAGAAAGAGGCCACAGTAGTTGTCGGGTGAAGGGGAGGGGGTGGAATTACTTTCCGGAATTAAAAAAAGAAGAAGAGGAAGTTGGGCTGCATGAGCAGTTACATCCAAAGCAGCTTATTCCAGGTCTTTTTTGTCCCCTGAAACTCAGAGAGGCTAGCCTCGAGACCCATTTCATCACTTCCTCTCAAATCGGCCAAGACAGCGACTCTATCTTCAGCCAGAGGCTCACCTTCCCCTCAACACGCTGTAGTATTTGTTTTTTTTGGGGGGGCAGGTGGGAGAGCAAAAAAACACCCTAGCAGATCATTCATTTAACTGCTTTCTGGATGTCTTTTCCCACCAAAAAAGTCGGTGTGTTAGCAAAAATCCCAGTGAGAAGGGGGAAATGTGACTTTACTCAAGTATTTTCTTGTAATTCTATTCTCAAAAAAAGAGATGACGGGGGTGGCAGGGGACCTCTAGGCAAGCTAGACTCTAGACAAAGGTTTCTTACCCCAGGGTCTAGTCCATGGATAAATTTGGTGTTTGTGTATGTGTGTGTGGGTGGGGGGACGTGAGTCTGTGACTTTGGAGTAGGAAAAAAAAAACCCCACATCTTTATTTTCACATAACTTGCATTTCCTGCAATTACTTAAAAACATTCTTTAGAAAAGAGGCCCATAAGCTTCTTCAGGCTGTTACAAGGGTCCATGACATGCAAAAATTCGAACACACTGCTCTGGTTAGTGTTTGAAGCAAGTAGCTGTACCAGGAGTAATCCACAGGAGGGCGCCAAAGGCACCAACAGATTCAGGTGTCTCTTGCAGGTAGTCAACAACTCCTGCTATCCCTTCGAATGTTCTCCATCAGACACTCTCAGCTGGGGTTTTGCTATGATTAGTCACCCAGAAACCTCTTTGAAATCTTTTGCCAATTCCTAGGTTGTCGGACACTTTGTGTAAACCGAGGTTGGGAAGATTGGACTTCTTCAACGTTTTCCTTGGCGTAGAGTGCAAGGTCCAGGATGACTCCTGGCAGGGGGAGTCCCTCAACCACCAACCCCCCCCCCCACCATGTTCTCTAATAGAGGAGAGCACACAGCTTCAGAAAGATTAACAACCCTAGTCTGTGAGATCCTCCCTCCTTGGCCAAGTCGATGAGACCCTGAGATCTGGCTTCCTCTTCTCCACATACTATGCGCACTCTCGCTCTCTCTCTCTCCCTCTACACACACACACACACACACACACACACACACACACACACACACACAGAGGCAGAGGCTCCCTGACCTCCCATGAGGTAGGTCACATGGTAAAGCATTACCCAAGAGTCCTAGGACATAGTAGAACAGGAGCGTACAGCCTCCACCCCCATGTTTGGGAACACACACGAAAGACGGACCTATGAGCAGCAAACACACACTCTATGTGCAACCCAATCCCCTGCCCAGAATCACCACCCCCAGCAGGGACTCACAGCTCAAGGGGGGGAGGGGTGTTCCAGGAAACCAGAAGCCACCCAGAGATTTAGGCAAGCGGGCTGGGGTCAAACAGATGCTTGGCAGGCCAGCTAGGGTCTATTTAGAATGCTGGGACTCTCCTGTCCTTGAGGGCGAGGGGCCCCTGTAATTGCCATCTGCATTCTCCAGGGAGGGAGACAAGCGCTGGCAGCAGCAGCAGCAGAGAGAGAAGAGCCGGGCTCGGACGGCTTGAGTACAGAAGACGAACATGATGCAGTTGGCACCTCCTTGGAATGTGTTCCCAATTCCCTGCCAGGGCAGAAGAGCAAGAGCAGTTAGTTGAAGGTCAGAAGGTGCCCTCCCAGATGTGGAAAGATCAAGACCTGTCTGTTCTTTCCTTCTGCCCCCACCCCTAACACCTGACAGAAGGTTGGCTGGTCCTGGGCCCCTGGTGATGAGCTGAATTTGGAGTGAGATAACCTGGGTTCAAATGTGTTTATTACCAGGGTGACCTTGGTTAAGTCCCTTACCCTCGCCAGACCTCTAAGTTCCTCATCTGTAAAAATGAAGTGGTGATTTCATTTTTCAGTTGTTTCCTATTCTTTGTAACCGCATTTGGGGTTTTCTTGGCAGAGATGCTGGAGTGCTTGGCCATTTCCTTCTCCAGTTCATTTTACAGATGAAGAAACTGAAGCAAACAGGGTAAAGTGACTTGCCCAGGGTCATACAGCTAATAAGAGTCTGAGGTCAGATTTCAACTCAGGTCTTCCTGACTCCAGGCCTGGTGCAGCAGCCATGGTGCTACCTAGTGGCCCTGTAAAATGAAGGGGTTCGACTAAATGGCCTCTGAGAGATCCCATAATACTTCCCATTGTCATCCCCCTAGTCCCAGGGTAGCCCTAAGTCTGTTCACAATTTATCTTCCCAGGGACTTTTTTTTTTTTTTTAGTGAGGCAATTGGGGTTAAGTGACTTGCCCAGGGTCACACAGCTAGTAAGTGTCAATTGTCTGAGGCCAGATTTGAACTCAGGTCCTCCTGAATCCAGGGCTGTTGCTCTAGCCACTGCGCCACCTAGCTGCCCCATCCTCAGGGTCATTTCTAACAGCAAGGATGTCTGGAAGTGAAGGTAGAGTCCATGTGTGGTGGTTCTCTCTCTGTAGTAGACAGTCACTGTTATAAATTTTCTCATTTTTCTTCTTCCTTCATTTTCATCCTTAAATGCCTTGAGGACCACCTAGCTGCCCCTCCCAGGGACTTTTGAATTAGAAATATCTGGAGATTCAGCTAATCCTAAAACAGACTCTTCTTCCTCTCATCAATATATCACCACCACCACCACCACTAACATTTCTGAAACTTTAAGGTCTGCAAAGCACTTTAGATAAGTTCTCTCATCTGATCCTCACAGCAACCCAGTAAGGGAGGTGCTGTTATTATCTTTATTGTACAGATGAGTAAACTGGGGCACAGAGCCCAAGGTCATCAGGCCTGCCTATACCTGGTACTTACCTTTCTAGGCTTATTATACATCACTTTCCTTTGAGCAACCCACAGACAGCCAAAGTTTCCTTGTTATTGTTCTTCAGATGTGCCGTGCCATCTCCAAGTCTTTGCCCAGGTTGTGCCTCATTCCTGAAATACCCTCTCTCCTGACCTACGCTGCTTAGAATCCCTAGTTTCCTTCAAAGGTCAGCATAAGCACTACTTCCTAGAGGAAGCCTTTCCTGATCTCCCCTCCCCCCCTCCAGCTGCTAGTGCTGCCCCCAAATTATCCTGTATTTATTTTGGGTATACACATCATTTAATGATACCAGATAACAATGATAATAATAGCTCACATTTCTATTGCCCTTTAAAGTTTGGGAAGCATTTTGCATTTGATCTCATTTGGTCCTCTCAAATAACCCTGAGAGGTAGATGCTATTATTATCCCATTTTAGATGGAGAAACCAAGGGAAATAGAGATTCAGTGACTTGTTCAGGGCCATACAGATACTTAGTGTCTGAGGCAAGATTCAAACTCAGGTCTTTCTGACTCCAAGCCCAGTGTTCCACCTACTACTTTTATAGATATCATTTCCTAAATTTTGCTACTTTTTCCTTCAATTACTAGGCACATTTATCTTCTTTTCCCAGTAGAATATAGTTCTGTTTGAGAGAAGGATCTGTTTCACTTGTCTTTGTGACCCCCAGCGTCCAGTCCCAGGTATAGCTTATAGAATGGACATAGGTATAGAACAGCAGGCGCTTAAGGATGCCTGTTGATTGATGAAGAATAGGCACGTATTCCTAATGCTTCAGCTTTGATCAAAATGAGTGTGTGGGGTGGGGGGAAGCAGAAAGAGAGAGACAGAGACACAAGGACAGAGTCAGAGAGAGAGAGACAGAAGCAGAGACAGAGAGACATATGCACAGACAGACATATAAAACAGAGACAGAGGGAGGGCAGAGAGACAGAGACAGAGAGAAAGACAGAGAGAGACACACAAAGAGAGAGACAAACACAGAGAGAGAGAGATACAGAGACAGAGGGAGGGCAAAGAGACAGAAACAGAGAGACAGAGAGAGAGAGACAGAGGGAGGGCAGAGAGACACAGACAGAGAGAGAGACAGAGAGAGACACACACACAGAGACAGAGAGAGAGACAGAGGGAGGGCAAAGAGACAGACAGAGAAAGAGACAGAGAGAGAGACAGAGAAACAGAGACAGAGAGAGAGAAACAGAGACAGAGGGAGGGCAGAGAGAGACACACACAGAGACAGAGACACAGAGAGACAGAGAGAGAGACAGAGGGAGGGCAGAGAGACAGAGAGAGAGACACACAGATACAGAGACACACAGAGAGAGATACAGAGACAGAGGGAGGGCAAAGAGACAGAGACACACAGAGACAGAGAAAGAGAGACACAGAGAGAGAAACAGAGACAGAGGGAGGGCAGAGAGACAGACAGAGAGAAAGAGACAGAGAGAGAAAGAGACCCATAGAGAGAGACAGAGAGAGAGAATGAGGACAGAAAGAAGATGCTCACCTGTCCATGCTCTTTTGGGAGGAAGGTGAGGGGGGATGAATGGGAGTACCCCTTCCATAGATGCCCCCGGGGAAGGTCTGCATATAAATGGGCTCTTGTGGTAACCTCTCTTTTTCCAATGGTAGAGAGAGGACAGTGGGTGCGAATCCTGGCGCCCTAGGAGCTTGCTCATCCTGCGCATGGGAGGCAAGGCTCCCGACTTACATGTAAGACCACCAGCACAGGAGTCTGCACAGCCGGGGAGTTGCAGAGAGTCAGGATGAATCGCACTGTGCTCCAGACACGCAGGCAGATGAAGATGAGAGGGATGAGAATGAGCTTCTTATCCGCCACTGAGGTCCGGTGCTGACAAGCGTACGTCTCCGCCAGGAGGGGCCGGTACTCGGAGAGTGCGGCGTGCTATCGGCAACAAAGACAAGTGTGTTCTTTATCACAAGGCTCCCCCCACCCTCCGGCCCCCACACATCCAGTCTCTTTCCCTCTTAAAATGGGTCAGCCTAAATTTGGTGCTTCCCTAACCTTATACACACAAGAACAGAAACCCTCTGAGGTCAGAGAGATTCCATATTGGCTATTTGTATTTTTAGTGTCTAGCACAGTGCCTGCGGCTTGATGAAGGCTGGCCCAATTGAATTAAGGAGGATCAAGGGAAACAGACTCCTGGGCTTCCCATAACACCTTCTCCTTCCAGAGCTTGGGAAAGCCCATGTAAGGCATCTGGTGGTCTTCCCCAGAAGCCCAGGGTCCTCCCAGAAATCCAGGGTAGGTGGAATACCATCTGCCAAGCCCAGCCCCTGCAGAACAAGGAGCTGGGGGATAGCCCCTGCCTATGCTCATGTAGGAAAACAGTAATGACTCTCCTCAAGATGCATCTGTTAGGGGGATAGCTAGGTGGTGCAGTGGATAAAGCAACAGCCCTGGATTCAGGAGTACCTGAGTTCAAATCCGGTTTCAGACACTTAACACTTACTAGCTATGTGACTCTGGGCAAGTCACTTAACCCCCATTGCCCTGCAAAAAAAAAAACAAAAAACAAAAAAAAACAAAAAACAAATCTGACCCCCAAAACACTTGACACTAGCTGTGTGACCTTGGTCAAGTCACTTAGCCCTCACTGTCCTGCAAAAAAACCCCACTCCCATTGCCCCCAAAAGAATATTCCTATAACTCAGCAGAGTACAAATGAGGATTCCATAAGATGCATCTGTTAGCCTGGGACCCGTTGGAGGTGGGCTGGTGGGGAGGAGAGAACATAAGCCCCTGCAGGCAGGGGCCTGGCACATAGGAAATTACTGAAATGCTTGGGTGAAGCATGGCATGAGGCTGTGAGCCTGTGGTCCCTCTGCTTCCTGGGGGAGGCTGGGCTGGATCCCTTGAGTCCCAGAGTTCTGAGCTCCTCCAAGGATAGGCCAGTCAGGTGTCCAAACTAAGTCTAACACCGCTATGGGGAACCCCTGGAGGAGGGATAGGCTGCCAGGCTGCCTCAGGAGGACTGAACTGATGCAGGAGGGAAACCTAGAGCAGGTTAGAGCCCTGGAGCCTAATGGCATTGGGATCCAGCCCATGAGTGTCTACGCTTCCAGCCTGGGTGAGGCGGGGAGGCCCAGTATTTCTCCACTCCCCCCAAAATCTTATTAATTAGCAAAGTGCCCAGCACATAGTAGGCACTTTATAAATATTTCTTTGGGGGGGGGTTGTTTTTGTTTTTGTGGGGCAATTGGGGTTAAGTGACTTGCCCAGGATCACACAGCTAGTAAGTGTCAAGTGTCTGAGGCCAGATTTGAACTCAGGTCCTCCTGAATCCAGGGCTGGTGCTCTATCCACTGCGCCACCTAGCTGCCCCTATAAACATTTCTTGATCGATTCCCAGCTTGGCTACCAAGAGGAAGCAGCTTGGTGCAGCTGTATCTGGAGTCAGAAGGCCTGGGTTCCAATGCTGACTCTATTTCTTACCTCAGTGACCTCAGACAAGTCACTTCACTTCTGTGTCCTCATCGACAAGAAGCCAGAGCCCACTCTAACCTTAGGGACCTCTGCTAAGCCTGGATTCAGGCCCACTGTCCTCTTTCTATAATTCGATGACCTCAATTTGAACTAGATTGACCTCAAAGGTCCCTTCCTGTTCTAAATCCAGCCCTTAGGGAAGCTTGGTTCCTGGCTTCCTCAAAGCTGACCCACCTCAGCCACTCTTGGTCGGGGGAATCTATAGTCACTTCCTCCTCTGCAAAGGAGCTCACCCCAATCAGTACCCCAGCTGAGGAATAGGGAGGAACAAGCTGGGCAAAACTTCGGAATACACTAGGCTCTCAGGCAAAATATGTTCTTGTGCCTGAAACCTTTATTTTTTTATTTTTATTTTTTAGTGAGGCAATTGGGGTTAAGTGACTTGCCCAGGGTCACACAGCTAGTAAGTGTTAAGTGTCTGAGGCCGGATTTGAACTCAGGTACTCCTGACTCCAGAGCCGGTGCTCTATCCACTGCGCCACCTAGCTGCCCCTGAGACTTTTATTTTTATTTTTATTTTTAGTGAGGCAATTGGGGTTAAGTGACTTGCCTAGGGTCACACAGCTAGTAAGTGTTAAGTGTTTGAGGCTGGATTTGAACTCAGGTCCTCCTGAATCCAGGGCCAGTGCTCTATCCACTGCGCCACCTGGCCGCCCCTGAGACTTTTATTTTTAATCTCCCTGCTCTAGACTCAGAGTCAGGAAGACCTACCTCTGCCACATACTTGGCTGTGTGACCCTGAGCAATCGCCTTAACCCCTAGAAAGAGTTTTGTGATCTGTGGTTTCCCAAGTCATAGCACTGATTTACATGAAAATCTGCCTCTGGCCACACAGTCTGTTAACTATTGGCTTCCATGTGGGTATTTCCTGTAAGAGGCCAGACTGAAGCCCACCTGTGCCTGTCATCCTGGGTTAGTCCTAACCACGGGCACTGGCTCTGGAGTCAGGAGGATGTGAGTTCAAATCCAGTCTCACTCTTGACACTTGCTAGCTGTGTGACCCTGGGCAAGTCACTTAACCCTGACTGTCTCACACATCTGGAGCCATCTCCAGTTATCCTGATGTATATCTTGCCATTGGACCCAGATGGCTCTGGAGGGGAGAGTGAGCTTGGTTGACCTTGCACAGCCCTCCCTCAACTGCTATCCAATTCACTGCAAGTCATGACATCACCCTGATGTAATCATGGTGCTCTTCAAGAATAAAAACAAGGGGCAGCTAGGTAGCACAGTGGATAGAGCACCAGCCCTGGAGTCAGGAGTATACCTGGGTTCAAATCTGGCTTCAGACAGTTACTTACTTACTAGCTGTGTGACCCTGGGCAAGTCACTTAACCCCAATTGCCTCACTAAAAAAAAAAGAATAAAAACAAGTGCTGATCACATCACTACTGAGTTTCCACCCAACATTGCAGACGCTTTTCTCTACCTACTCGGCTAAGCAGGGCACTCAGCTCTCCGTGTTGGCACAGGCCCTCCTTCCTTCCATCATACAGCTCCTGGATTGTATCTTCTTTTATGCCAGTTTCTGGGCAACCAGCACAAGGGCATTCACATGGGAATGATGGGAAGATTTCCCCATCTCCAGCATGCCCCCATTCTATTTGGACTCTGTGCCATACCTTCATGGTGGTGACACTAACCACAGGGGATTCCTCTTTGACTGTATCTTCCTGGTCTATGACACCAACATACATCTCCCTGTTACATGTCCCCTGAGATTTAAGATTTAAGAGTTGTTGAAAAGTATTATTTTTGTTGTTTTATCTTTCAAGAAACCTTGGATGATTTGAGTGGGTGGATGGGAGATATTGGAAAAGAACCTTTAGGGAAGTGTTTTTCTCCACCAAATCAAATAATTTTTCACTATCAACAAACATTAGGCACAATGGAATTTTATATTCTCTACCTTTTTGGTCAACTGTGAAATGGTAATGCTGTGGACCACTGTTGAATATCACTTTCAAAAGCCTGTTTGTCCCCTATTTTTTTTTTTTTTGGGCAGGGCAATGAGGGTTAAGTGACTTGCCCAGGGCCATACAGCTAGTGTCAAGTGTCTGAGGCTGGATTTGAACTCAGGGACTCCTGAGTCCAAGGCCAGTGCTTTATCCACTGCACCACCCAGCTGCCCCCATGTTTGTCCCCTATTAATGACCTCACTAAGGGTGTTTCTGTTTGTCTATGAGTGACTTGCACGAAGATTTTATATAAGTGGGAAAATAAATATAGATCTAATTGTTGTTTTCTTGGTTGTCCCTTTCTGTTTTGTTTTGATATGAACAATGTCTGAACTTTCCCCTGCATGCTATTGGTCTTGAGTTCCTCAGTTTTCTCACAACTGTGTCTTCTTCTGTAGATACACTTTCCCCATCCAGGCTGTTTTTCCCATCTTTATTCTCCTCAGGGTCATTTCTTTTCTTTTCTTTTTTGTGAGGCAATTGGGGTTAAGTGACTTGCCCAGGGTCACACAGCTAGTAAGTGTCAATTGTCTGAGGCCAGATTTGAACTCAGGTCCTCCTGAATCCAGGGCTGTTGCTCTAGCCACTGCCCCATCCTCAGGGTCATTTCTAACAGCAAGGATGTCTGGAAGTGAAGGTAGAGTCCATGTGTGGTGGTTCTCTCTCTGTAGTAGACAGTCACTGTTATAAATTTTCTCATTTTTCTTCTTCCTTCATTTTCATCCTTAAATGCCTTGAGGATTACTTTGGTCAGCTGGAATTCTGGCCAAACTCTCTTTAGACTAGTCTGACCTTCCATTGCTCTCTCTTCTTTACTGTCTGCTCATAATCATCCATCATCTGTCTTCATAAGACTTCACAGAGAAGTTTATATTCTAAGCCGATGTTGTCCTGGGCTGCCACCTGTCCCTGCTGGGGATGGAAGTCAAATGCTTTTCAGAGGTGACATCTGATTCCAGGTCTTTACAATAAATGTCAGGAGAAGCTGAGAAAGGCCTCCTCACGGTGGGTGGGACCCTCATTGTGACCTTCTGGAAGAACGTGGACAAGAGGGACACAGGATGGGCAGCCATGGACGGCTTGAGAACTATACTGTTGGAGGGAACTCCCAAGTCGATATGATAATAATGATGACGGTGGTAAATAGCGCCACCCGTATGGTACTCTAATGTTTACAAAGTGATCCTCCTGTGAGGTAGGTGCCACTAATTATCCCCACTTTACCAATGGAAAAAAAAAATTCTTCAGTGCTTTCAAAAGTATGTTACCACAATAGACTCAGGGGGCAATATAATTAATGCAGCTAAAAAAGTGCCAAAGGCAATATTTGAACCCAGGTCTTCTGACTTAAAATCTGGTATTCCAGCCACTTTGTGGCAGTTGCCTCCCACATGGAAGATACCTTGATTAGAGCAATAGGAGCTCCTGAAGCAGTGCCTGTAAATACAAGGGCTTGTAAATACCATCCTGAGCTGAACAGGAAGCAGAGCTGAGGGAATTGTGATTGGTTCTAAACAGTTGATTAGAGTTCTTCAGAATTTCCAAATTGTTTTTATAATGTTAATGGATAACTCAGACTCTTCTTCATAGAGCAGCCTGGGTCACTAAGAGGTTAAGTGACTTGCCCAGGGCCATTCAGTCGGTAAGAGTCAGTGGTGACACTTGAACTCAGGTCTTTATAATGCCTATCATAGCACCTCTTTGTAGGAAGAAAAGGCTTGGCAGAGGGAAGAAAATACAGTCAATAACTCAAATGGATTGTTCCCCGGGTATCCCCTGAAGCAAGCTTGGGTGGGCCTGAGGCAGGAAGGGCCTGGTGAAGTGTGGTCAACTTCCATGTTCAAGTGGAATGAAAGTCTTAATTCTCAAAAGGAGCAGGGCACGGCCTGAAGTACCGGGCACAGATTAAGTTTCCTGATGGCTACGGACAGCTGCACAGAGCCACTGACCTCTTCTTGACAGGCCTGCTGAGCTCAGAGTACACAAAACCACAGAAGTGCCAAAGGCCTCGCAGGCCTTCCTGGCCCGATTCCGACCTGAAGCAGGGGGGTCTAGGACAGCATCCCCTGCCTGACCTGTGTGATCATGCAGCCCGCTCTGTCGAGCCTGCCAGGGGCGGAGGACTCACCACCTTTTGGGGCAATGCATTCAAATCTGGGGCAGTTGGTAGGGATGCAGGTGTTTGGAGTTGAATCCTGGGTTGAATAGAGACCAGTCTATCTGCAGTTTTCACCTCTTGTGCTATTCCTGTCCTCTGGTACCAAGAAAAACAAGAATTCCTCTTCTACACGACATGTCCTACACTTGAAAAGAGCTGCCACGTTCTCCCTGAATCTTCTCTTCTCCAGCCGAACCGTCCTCAGTTCCTTCAGATGATTTCCTCCTCCTCCATTTCCTTCTTCTCCACCTAAACTCTATGATGGTGCAATCCAATGGTTGTGTCATTTGAGCCTGACAACCACCCCAGGAGGGAGATGCTATAGTTAGTCTCTTGCCCATTTTACAGATGAGGAAACTGAGGGTCAGAGAGGGGAGGGGAGTTACTACGTGTTGGAGATGGGGGTTTTTTGACTTCAAGCTCAGCCCTCTCATCCCTTTCATATACTCTGGTCCACCAGCGTCCCTCCTGAAATGTCCCAGAACTGGGGACATGCCAGATGTGGTCTGACCAGGGCAGACTCCCCCACCCCCATTCTGGGGACCATTTGTCTAACAAAGGGCAGGTCTCCCTAAGGCACAGTTCTTTCCATATCAGTCCCTTGCCCTGTTCCCTTTACCGTTAGGACCCCAATACAAAATCCTTAACTTTACTTTTAATGCCTTGCTTTTGTTTTGGGTTTGTTTGTTTGTTTGTTTTTTGTGGGGCAATGAGGGTTAAGTGACTTGCCTAGAGCCACCACCTCCATGAAGCTTACCCTGATGCCCCTCATTGTTTCATTCCAAAGAGTGTTTTCGTTCTCTCTCTCTCTCTCTCTCTCTCTCTCTCTCTCTCTCTCTCTCTCTCTCTCTCCCTCTCTCTCTCTCTCTCTCTCTCTCTCTCCCTCTCCCTCTCCCTCTCCCTCTCTCTCTCCCTCTCCCTCTCCCCCCTCTCTCTATCTCTCCCTCTCCCCCCTCTATCTCTCCCTCTCTCTCTCTCTCTCTCTCCCTCTCTCTCTGTCTCTCTCTCTCCCTCCCTCTCCCCCCCTCTCTCCCTCCCTCCCCCCTTCTCTCTCTCTCTCTCTCTCTCTCTCTCTCTCTCTCTCTCTCTCTCTCTCTCTCCCTCTCCCTCTCTCTTTCTCTCTCTCTCCCTCCCTCTCTCTCTCCCCCCCTCCATCCCTCCCTCCCTCTCTTCCTGTCCCATCTCTCCCTCCCTCCCCCTCTCCCATCTCTTTCTCCCTTCCTCCCTCCCTCCCTCCTCAATTTTCCGTATACTAGGTTTCTGAGTAGAGCAAGAGTTCCTGAAGAATAAAGACTATTATATCCCCATTGCTTACTCTGGTGCCCTTCTGTGGTTGTCAAGTCTTTTCAGTGGTGTCTGACTCTCTGTGTCCCCATCTGGGATTTTCTTGGCAGAGATGCTGGAGTGGTGTGCCATTTCCTCCAGCTCATTGCTCAGGTGAGGAAGCCGAGGCAAACAGGGTGAAGTGACTTGCCCAGGGTCACACAGCTAGTAAGTGTCTGAGGTCGGATTTAAACCCAGGTCCTCCTGACTCCAAAGTTGGTGCTCTATCCACTGAACCATCTAGCTGCCCCTCCCACTGGGTTCTGAACTCCAAACTCATTACCAAGATTTATCAGGCCTCTTACTGGAAATTGTTTCATAAGCTTTCAAGACTGGAAACCTTTGTTCAATGCCAGTAAACTTGTGGAGACAGGGGCCAGAGTCTTAACCTCTACCTATCCCAGCTTGAATTTAGCTGGGTTTTAGATCCAGATAGCAGGAGTGCAAGGCTGGTGGGATGGAGAAACACAATGGCCTTTTTAAAAGGGTTCACGGACCTCCTAGGAAGCATGATTAATGACTGAGTGTTGTTTTCTGTAATCTACCATATATCATAAAGTTTTAGAGCTGCATCCTGGGAGGTATTGGGTTTTGTTTTTGTTTTGTTTTTTCACAAATGATCAGAACATCTTACATTTCTTTCTTGCTAATCTTCCTGCCTTGCCGGGTGTCAAAAGAAATCTTCCTCACTAATCCTCCTGTCATTCTGCAGCTCAGAAACCCTCTGTAGCTCCCTATTGCCTTTAGGTTAACACACAAAACTCCTCAGCCTGACATTTTATTTATTTTGGGGGTGTGTGTGAAGCAATTGGGGTTAAGTGACTTGCCCAGGGTCACAAGGCTAGTAATTGTTAAGTGTCTGAGGCCAGATTTGAACTCAGGTCCTCCTGAATGCAGGGCCAATGATCTATCCACTGCGCCACCTAGCTGCCCCCAGCCTGACATTTAAAAGCCATACATAGTCTGCCTCTGCCCTACTTTTCCAGCCTTAATTTACATGATTCCTCTTCACACCCTTGACCTTCCAGTTGAACAAGATTCCAAATAATAACAACTATCCAATATCCTGCCATCTCCCACCACCTGTCTGGCATTCACACAGGCCTTCCCCCAGGCCTAGAACATACTCTTGCTTCATCTCTGCTTGTTGGAATCTTTTGCCTTCAAGCGTCCAGTACAGACTCTGCTTCCTCCATGAAGGAAGCCTGTCCTGACCTCTCCCTGAAGAATTCTGGGGACACTTTGTCTGGCCGTCCCCTTGGCCCCTCACGACCCGCACTGTGCCATACCTGTCTGTGGACACATCACAACAATAATAGCTAGCATTTATAGTGTGCTTTGGACATATTTCCTCTGGACATATTATTATCACATCCCCCAATAGACTGAAAGCTCTTTGAGCAGAGACAAGGTTGTTTTTCTAGCTTTATACCCCTCCATCTCCTTACATACACAGTAGGTGCCTAATGCATGTTGATCTGACAAGTCATCTCCTGTCTTACCCCACCCCCACCCCCAATTGCTCACGTCTCCCATGTCAAACTACCTTGTATTTATTGAACATTTTTATATGCTCCCTTTCAGAATGCTAGGAGCTGTTTAATTTTTGTCACTGTGTCCCCAGTGCCTAAGACAAGCCATTAACATCATCATCAACAAGTATTTATTAATGAGTTCCTCTATAGACTAGTCACTGTGCTAAGTGCTAGAGAGACAAGGAAAAAGCAAAAACAGCAGGTGACTAAGCATTTATTAAGCACTTACTACATGCCAGGCACTATGCTAAGTGCCAGAGAAACAAAGAAAAGGAAAAAGCAGCAGGTGACTAAGAAATGCATTTATTAAGCACTTACTATGTGCCAGGCACTGTGCTGTGTGCTAGTGAGACAAGAAAAAAACAACACCGGGGGCAGCTAGGTGGCGCACTAGATAAAGCACCGGCCCTGGATTCAGGAGTTCCTGAGTTCAAATCCGGATTCAGACACTTGATACTTACTGGCTGTGTGACCCTGGGCAAGTCACAAACCCCATTGCCCCGCAAAAAAAAAAAGAAAGAAAAGAAAAGAAAAAAGGCGGTGACTAAGGCATTTATTAAGCACTTACTGTATATGCCAGGCACTGTGCTAAGCGCTAAATACAAAGAAAAGTAAAAAACAAAAAACTAATAAGCGCTTAATAAACGCTTGTTTGTTCATTGGTTCCACCTGCCTTTCCAAGCCCTCCCAGTGGGGGACTGCTTATTGCTGACTTAACTGCCACCCCACCCCCCCAAGCACACCCTCTGTTCCCCTCACCCGATTAAGGCCACACACTCCACCCCAGATGGCCACAATCAAGCCCTGGAGAGCCCCAGTGCGTGCATGCGTGCATGCGCGCATGGCCCCATGTGACTCAGCGCCCGGGCCAGGCACCTACCGCCCTGCTGATGTGCTTCCTGATGAGGATATAGAGTACCGGGAGCACCAGGTAGGCCAGCATCTCCCAGAGCTTCCCCGCCAGCAGCATCCACAACAGCCGGTCTTCGGCCTCGATGTTGACCCAGCACCAGCCCACGGACACGTCGGAGGCGTCATAGCCAATCTTCTTCAGGACAACAGCTGCTGCGGTGATGGCCAGCGGGATGCCCCAGCTTAGGAGTCAAACACAGGAACGAAGGAACAAGTGAGGGAGGGACTGGAGCCAAGCCCACTGACTTGGGGATCCAAATCAGGCAGCTGGTCAAGAAGCATTCATCATGTAATTGCCACGTGCCAAGCCCTGCGCTAAATGCTGGAGATAGAAAGAAAGGCAAGAACCCTGCCTACCCTCAAGAAGCTTACATTCTAATGACAGGGACAACGTGTATAGAGCTCGGTGCATACAAGATATATGCACCAAATTGGGCAGATTGGGGGGGAGGGGAAGAGGAGTCAAAGGAAGACTCCAGGATGACACTTAGCTTTTGAACCTGGGTCCCTGGGAGTCTGGTGGTAATAGGAACCAGTAATAATGCCTTAAAAAAATAGCATCCCTAAGGGGGCAGCTAGGTGGCACAGTGGATAAAGCACTGGCCCTGGAGTCAGGAGGACCTGATTTCAAATCCGGCCTCAGACACTTGACACTTACTAGCTGTGTGACCCTGAGCAAGTCACTTAACCCCCATTGCCCCACCAAAACTATAACAACAACAAAAAAATAGCATCCCCCCCAACACACACAGTAATAACCACTAAAGCCAGTAATAGGAAAGCTGGGAAGAGAGGAGGGTGAGGAGAAGGGGAAAATGAGCTCAATTTGCTTTCTTTTTTTTTTCTTCTTCATTTTTTTTTCAGGGCAATGAGGGTTAAGTGATTTGCCCAGGGTCACACAGCTAGTTAAGTGTCTGAGGCTGGATTTGAACTCAGGTCCTCCTGAGTCCAAGGCCAGTGCTTTATCCACTGTGCCACCTAGCTGCCCTGCTTTCTTCTTTTTTTTAAATTTTTTTCTTATTTAAAAAATTTTAAATAGTTTGTTTTCAATGTTAAATATTTTATTTTTCCTTGTACTATCTTTTTCCAAAAGGGATTAGTTAGGGGATGGGTAATTTTAAATATTTTGTTTTTAAAATTATAAAATATTTTATTTATTTAATTTTAAAATATTTAATTTTTTACATTTAAAATATTTTATTTTAAATTTTTAAATATTTTATTTTTTAATTTAAAATATTTTATCTATTGTAAATTTTAAATGTTTTATTTTTAAATTTCAAATATATTTTTAAAAATATTTATTTATGTCATTAAATATAATGAGCTCAGTTTTGGTAAGTGAATGTGAAAGGGTCTTCAGATGCCATTTAGGACAATCTACAGATCAAGCACCTGAGGCCCAGAGAGTCTGGGCATCCAGCCCAAGGTCACATAGGCAGCAAATAACCAGAGTAAGGGTCTGAGCAGAGGTCTACTGACTCCAAGTCCAGCAAAAGCCCAGGAAGCAGAGAAGTGATGGGAATCATAGGAGCCCAGATATAAAGATGGAAGGTACCCCAGAGATCACCTCTCTAGTCCAAACCCATAAGTCTACAGATAAGGAAACTGAGGCTCAGGGAGGTCGGGTGACTTGCCCAAAGTTGCACAGCTAGACTCAATGTCTGAGTCAGGACTCAAACCCAGGGCCTCCTGACTCCAAGACCAGTGTTCTCCTCACTGCACTGCACTGTCTCCAATTACTTTAGCCGCCTCTCTCCCACAGACGACCTCTCCCTCATCCCCCATCCCCAAATGTTAAAGCTAGATTTTGAACTCACTGTGGCATGGAAAAATGACCCTGTCCCCAAACTCTTCCAGCCCAAACACGAACCACTTGGCTCTGGATCCCTGGACTCTGACTGGTGAGCGGCCACCTCATGTCACCCAGTCCTGGGCTGGCCATGCGACTGCCCAGCCAGCCCCAAGTCAGGCTGCCCATCCCCTGGTCCACCTCCTCCCAGCCCAGCTTCCAGCTCTTGCTCCCCTGTATGCATTCTTCCCCTTTAAGAACACAAACTGTGCTAGACACACTCTAGGATTTCATCATCACCACCATCATTGGTACCTAATGAATGCTTTTTCATCCATTCCTTCCAGAAGGCTACATGAGCCCTGGAATCTCCAAACAATCACTCCCTTCTTGCTGTCTTCCTTCCATCCATCTCCCTCCCTCCCTCTCTCTCTCCCTCCCCCCCTTTGCTTTCTCTCCCCTCCCCCTCTATTTCTCTCCCTTTTTTCTTTTTCTCCCCTTTCTCCGTCTCTTTCTCTCCCTTCTTGTCTCTCTGTTTCTCCCCCATCTATTTCTCTCCCCATTCTCTGTCTCTCTCTCCTCTTTTCTCTTTCTCCCCTGTGTCTGACTTTCTCTCCCCTTCCTTTCTTTCTCTATTTCTTCCCATCTATTTCTCTCCCCTTTCTGTTTCTTTCTCTCCCCTTTCTCTGTCTCTTTGTCTCTCTTTTCTCTCCCCTTTCTTTCTATGGCATTATTTGGATGTTTTTTGGAGTGATAGTGTCATGAGTTCCTCCCCTTTCTTTCTGTCTCTTTCTCTCTCTCCCTCTCTCTCCCCTTTTCTCTCTCTCTCTGTCTCTTCCGTCCTCCCTCCTTGTCTCTCTCTCCTCTTCCCTTTGTCAGAATGCTTAGGATTCTAGACACCATCTCCAACACAAGCCCTCCCCTGATTCCCCTAGGTCTCAGTGATCTCTCTCCTGAAATTACTTTGTATAATAAAATTCAGATCGGCAGAACCTTGACAGAAGGGACTGATTTTTGCCATTTTTTGGTATCCCTACCTCTTAGCACTGTGCCTGACACATAATAGGAAGGAAGGAAGGAAGGAAGGAAAAGAAAGAAAGAAGGAGAGAAAGAGAAAGAAAGAGAGAGAGAGAAAGAAAGAGAGAAAGAAATAGAGAGAAAAAAAGAAAGAAGGAAAGAAAGGAATGAACAAATAACTAAATAAATGTTGGTTGACTTGACTCCTAAGATCACAGGTTCGGAGCTAATCAGGGACCTCCAAGGCTCCTTAAGTCTTCATTTAACATCTCTTTGCACTCCTGACATCTAGGAAATCTCTTCATCTTATGGATGAAGAAACAGGCCCAGAGAGGCCCAAGGTCACACAGGTGCCAAGTTGCCGAGCTAGGGCTCAAACCCAGGTGCTCTGAAGCCAAATCTAGTGCACGTTCCTCGGTTCCACACTCCCACCTTCTTGGTTTATTCCTTTGTACACACTCTAGTATTTCTCTGTGTACAGGCCTTGTTTCATCAGGAGAAAATAAGCTCCTTAAAGACTAGGAATTTCCTTTTTGTCTTTGCAACCCCAGCCCCTAGGCCAGCACCAGCAGGTGCTTCCTGTAACAATCATAACTAGCATTTATATACTGTCTACTATGTGCAGGCAAGGGCACAACTATCTCAACTCATTTGAACCTCACAACGACCCTGGGAAGTAGATGCTATCATTATCCCCATTTGACAGTTGCAAAAACTCAGGCAGACAAAGGTTAAGTGACTTGCCCAGGGTCACATAGCTGCTAAATGTATGAGGCAGGATTTGAACTCAGGTCTTCCTGACTAGGCCCAATCTCTTTAGATCAGAGGTTCTTAACTATTGTTATGTCTTAGACTGCCCCCCCCCCACCTTTGGGAGTCTGGTGAAGCTTCTGGACCCCTTCTCAAAATGTTTTTTTTGGAGTTTTTTTTTGCAGGGCAATGAGGGTTAAGTGACTTGCCCAGGGTCACACAGCTAGTAAGTGTTGTATCTGAGGCTGCATTTGAACTCAGGTCCTCCTGAATCCAGGATTGGTGCTCTATCCACTGCGCCACCTAGCTGCCCAAAAATAATGTTTTAAAATGCATAAAACAAAGGAAAGAAATTGGATTGAAATGAAAATGCCATTTTTCCTCCCCCATGTTTAAGGACCCCCAAAATCCTAACCCAGGTTAAGAAGCCCTACTTAGCCCACCTTTGGAGTGTTGGCCAACACTGTTTTTTTCCTTGCCCCCAACCTCCCCCTTCACTGTAACCGTTGCTAGCATTGGCAGTCACTATCAGAAGGACAGAAAGGGGAATCGTCCTTATCCTTCTGGGTCAAGGGACAAGTGTCCTGCACACCATGTGCATCTCAAAAAACACTGAGCGACAACCCCAGAAACATTCTAACACAAAAATGTTGCACAAAGAGCCACATTTACAAGGATCTGGTGGGAGCAGGGAGGGCCGCAGTGGCAGGAAAGCTGCGTCCTTGGCTAATCTGAAGGCGGGTACACTGCTCTCTGCTTGCAGATTTCATCCCTGGGAACAATGAGCCCTCATTGTTCTCTCTGAGGGAAAGGGGGACAGGATGTGGGGGAGTGATTCCCCCCGTGGGAGGAGGCCCCACAGCCGTGGCTTCAGAGCCAGGAAGAGCAAGTTTTCTAAGGAGCTTGTGAAAAAGGCAGATGGAGAAGGGATAAGGGGCAAGAGGAATAAGGTGTGGCAGACAAGCACAAAGGCTGGGTCGGAAAGTCAGTCAACAAACATTGACTATGCTGTTAACTCCCCACCAGGCACTGTGCTGAGCATGGGGGCTACAGAGAAAGGAAAAAGGGTCCCTGCCCATAAGGAGCTGACATTCTGTTTAGGGGGATCACAAGCCCCCAACTCTATACATACAAGATACATGCAATGTAAAGGCAAGGTCACAGCAAGTCTGGGGCCAAATCAGGCCTCCTACAACTCACCAACTGTGTGACTCCAGGCAAACAATTGAATCACTCTGTTTTCTCATCTGTAAAATGGGGGTAATAATAGCACTGATCTCCCACGGTTGTTGTCAGGATCAAATAAGATAATATTTATAAAGAGCTCAGCACGGTGAGGGTAGCTGGGTGGCACAGTGGATAGAGCACCAGCCCTGGATTCAGGAGGACCTGAGTTCAAATCTGACCTCAGACACTTGACACTTACTAGCTGTGTGACCCAGGGCAAGTCACTTAACCCTCATTGTCCCCCCCCCCAAAAAAAACTTAGCACAGTAGGTATATAGTAGGTGCTTAATAAATTCTTTCCCCTTCTTTTTCCTCCTTTCTTTTTTCCTTCTTTCTTTCCTTCCTTCTTTTCCTTCCTTTTCTTTCCTTCTTTTTCTTTCTTCCTTCTTTCCTTCCTTTCTTCTTTCCTTCCTTCTCTTCCTTTTCTTTCCTTCTTTTTCTTCCTTCTCCTTTTCTTCCTTCTTTCCTTCCTTTCTTCATCTTCCTTACTTCTCTTCTTTCCTTCTTTTCCTTTCTTCCTTCATCCCTTCCTTTCTTCTTTTCTTCCTTCTTTCCTTCCTTTCCTCTTTTCCTCTTCTTTCTTTCCTTTCTTCCTTCCTTCTTCCTTTTCTTCTGTCCTCCTTTCCTTCTTTTCTTCTGTCTTTACATTTCCAACAAGTGGTCACACAACTCCACACTCATTAATTGCCTACTGTGTGCCAGGTGCTGGGGTTACAAAGACAAAGCCACCAACCTAATAATAGTTAACATTTATGTGGCACTTTCAGGACAGGTCGGTGGCTCAGTGGATAGAGTGCTATCCCTGGAGTCGGGAGGACCCAAGTATAAATCCAGCCTCAGATGTTCACTAGCTGGGCAAGTCATTTCACCTCATTTGCCTCAGTCCCCCACCTAGAAAACAAACTGGAGAAGGAAGTGTCAAACCACTCTAATATTTTGTTGTTGTTGTTGTTGTTGTTCTTGTGAGGCAATTGGGGTTAAGTGACTTGCCCAGGGTCACACAGCTAGTAAGTGTTAAGTGTCTGAGGCTGGATTTGAACTCAGGTCCTCCTGAATCCAGGGCCGGTGCTCTATTCACTGTGCCACCTAGCTGCCCCCACTCTAGTATTTTTGGCAAAAAAAAAACCCAAAACACAAATGGGGTCAGGAAGAGTCAAACATGACCAAAACGACTCAATATGGCAATTTAAGGTTAAGAAAGCATTTTATTCCCATGTTCTCACCTGAGCCTCACAACAGCCTTGTGCTATTGTGCCCATTTTAGAGATGGGGAGAACCGAGGCTTAGAGAAAACAAAACGGCCCTGCCCTCAAGTTGTTTCCAATCTACTGAGGGTGAGGGTAGGGGAAACAACATCAGTCAATTATTAAATTCTAACCATGTGCCAGGCACTGTTCTGGGTGTGATAGCGCAGATAAAAAGGCACGAGCAGAGGTTAAGTAAATTTTAAAAGTCAATAAGAGAAGGGACAGAGTGATTTTCAGGAAAAGACACTGATCTGGGGCAATCGAGAAAAGTCTCTTTGTTGTTATTCAATCAGTTCAGTTGTATCCAACCCACCGTGACCCCATTTGGGGTTTTCTTGGCAAAGATCCTAGAATGATTTGCCATTTCCTTCTATAGCCCATTTTACAGATGAGGAAACTGGGGCCAACAGGGTGAAGTGACTTCCCTAGGGTCACACATCTAGTAAGTGTCTGAGGCTAGATCTAAACTCGGGTCTTCCAGACTCCAGGCCCAGCACTCTACCCACTGAGCCACCTGGCTGCCCCAAAGGCCTCTTTAACCTTGAAGGGCACTAGAGATGTCAGAGGTGGAGGTGCAGTGGGAGTAAATCCTAGGCATCAGAGATGCCTGGAGGCCCAAACAGACTCTAGAGTAGAGAAGGTCAGGTCAGGGTGTGGCCAGAACAGAGAGAACAAGAAGGATGAGCAAGCTGGAGCAGACCCGGGGAAGCCCCGAAATTCCAAACACAGGAACGTGCCTCCCATCCCTGACAAAACAGGGGATCCTGAGGCTTCTTGAGCTGGGGGTGCCCAGGTCCACCCTGGGCTTTCAATTCAGCAGTCACAGGGACCAAGGGCTAGAGAGAGCAGAGGCTGGCGAGGCCTTCAGTCCCAGAGGCCCAAGGAGAACCTGTGGTTCTCCCCTGGGCATCAGAGCCAAGAACCAGCCGGGGATTTCAGCGTCGGCTCGTCCCTGGACAAGCCCTCCTCTTTAAGTCAGGGAGTGAGTGAGGACATCACACATGTAGTTGTTGGCCAAGTTAAACTTCACAGCTCAGGTCGACTGTTTCGGAAGGAGTGTGGACACCTCTCGAGCCTATGCCTCATCGGGGTGGGTCTGAGCAGTCCCTGACCCACTCAGGGCTCACCTCTGACAAAGTCGGCAGCTGCATTGTGGGGCCCCGTCGGTGACACCTCCATGTTCCAGCCCCCAGAGAGCAGGGAAGGTTTAAGGCCAGGGAACCTTCTTCTTCAGATCTCACTTCTGCCACTTACTGACCGTGTGTTGAGCAAATCATCTCCCGGCTCATTTCTTCAAATGTTCAATGCAGGGTACGCGGATTAGTTGCTCTCTGAGGCCTCTTTCATTTATAATCCTGGGATCAGAACACCTTTGTGACCTTTGGAGAGGCACTTCACTCCTGGGCCTCAGTTTCCTTTTCTGTAAAATGAGGCCATTGCACCAGATGGTCTCTCGGGTCCCTTCCAACTCTGGGATCCCAAGAACTCACAGCTTATTTTTTCTCAAGCTGCCCAAGACTCCCCTCTCCTTCCAACATGCCTCAGCAAGAATCCCCAACCTCCCGGGCAGGAAGCTTTTTAAAATCAGTTCCCCCAAAGGCAGAAAGACAACCTGCAGAGCCTATCTGTGCACACATCTTGGACAGACACTCAACATGGGCTGCTGAGCTGGACCCAGAACAGGGCAGGAGGGAGGACAGAGAGGTAGACTGCTGTGGAAAACCCTCAATAATTCCTTCAAAGACGCTCCCATAAGCAAAAGCTCATCTCTTTCATCACCAACATTCTTCCGGGGTTGTTGGATGGCTGCGAGTCAAGGAAACTAGCATTCTGTAAAGAACAAAGGCCTTAGACTTTTTTTATTTCTTGATTTTTCTTCCTTGTGGTTTTCCCCTTTTGTGTTGATTTTTCTCTCATGACATGGCTAATGTGGAAGTATATTTAACATGATTGTAATGTGTAACCTGTATCAGATTGCTTGCTGGCTTCGGGAGAGGGGATGGAAGGGAGGGAGGGAGAAAAATTCAGAACTCAAAATCTTACCAAAATGGATGTTGAAAATTATCTTCACATGTAATTGGGGAAAAGTAATATATTATTAAGTGAAAAAAGTTTAAAGAAGGGGAAAAAAAGTGAAAAAAAAGGACTTTTCCCTGAATTGGTCAATGGGCATCCTCAGGTAGGCCAAACATCAGTGACTGGTACACTATAATGGGTACTTATTGATTTTCTCTTGAGAATCTTGGCTATTAATGTCAGTGTTTAAATTCTTTGTGAGTTAACAGAATTATTATTATTATTATTATTTTTTTTTTTTGCAGGGCAACGAGGATTAAGTGACTTGCCCAAGGTCACAGAGCTAGTTAAGTGTCAAGTTTCTGAGGACAGATTTGAACTCAGGTCCTCCAGAATCCAGGGGCAGTGCTTTATCCACTGCACCATCTAGCTGCCCCCTAGATTTATTCTTTAAGGAGGAAAAAAGGATGAATTCCTAAGAATCACCCAAAGGGTGATGTAGAGGTGTGGTGGGGATGAGCAGACTAGAACACATTTACAAAGGGACAGTGCAAGGACGTCCTTGGAGTATTACTACCTGTGAACAAGTCATTCCACTCCCCTGGGTGGCCTTCACGTCCCCCTCTGTAAAATGAGGGGGTTGGACTGGGTGGCTACTGAGGTCACTTCCAACTCTAAATCTATGGTTGGCTAATATAGCAATGAAAAAAAATTTCCAAGTGAAACATGGAGACAGCAAGGAATTGGAGAGAAAGAAAAGTCTCCGGCACACTGGGTAGACCCCTTCTCCCCTTCCCCCTGTCTCTGTGGTGAAATTAAGCAAAGACAAAATCCCCAGAGGTATTTGAGAAGTTTTAACGTGATTACCAAAAAAATCCTGCAACTTTATGACACTTAAGGGTCTAACGGGTACCATATCTTTACCCCCATTTTATTGGGTTTAAAGGGTTGTTGTTGTTTGTCCTTCATTCCTGAAGAGGACCGTGACATTGGATGATGTCATGACTTGCAAGGAATTGGATTTATTTGCTTATTGATTTACTTATTGATTGATTGATTGATTGATTGGTTGGGCAATGAGGGTTAAGTGACTTGCCCAGGGTCACACAGCTAGTAAGTGTCAAGTGTCTGAGGCTGGATTTAAACTCAGGTCCTCCTGAATCCAGGACCAGTGCTTTATCCACTTTGTCACCTAGCTGCCCCGGGGAATTGGATTTAAGTGAGGTAGGGCTGTGCAAGTTCACCAGCCTCACTCTCTCCTCCAGAGCCATCTGGGTCCAGTGGCAAGGTATACATCAGGGCGACTGGAGATGGCTTGGATAGAAAACAGCAGTGATTCACCCAAGGCTTCTAAGGGGTAGAGTCTGAATTAAATACAGACCTTTTAACTCCCAGCCTTGAGCTCCTTCCTCTGGAGGGGGCTGTCTCTCCATAACAACTCCTATGGATAGGCTGATGTCTTATCTGAGAGACCCTGTTGGACAGAGTCTAGAAGAGCTGGGTTCAAATCCTGCCTCTGAGACTTACTGGCTGAAGTACTAGTCGGTACCTTCACCTCTCCGACACTCAGTTTTCTGGAGGGACGTTAATGATACCTGTCATGCACACTAAGTGGCCGAGGTCACAGGAGCCCACGCCCCAACATCATCATAGGCCCTGGATGGCTGATGTAAGAACGCCACTGGCTTGAAGCTTCCCTGACAGCAGCAGAGAGTGCAGCCTTGCCTTCACAACTCACCTTCAGGTAGGGATTTATGGGAGACAAAGGAGATTTCTCACAATTACTCTCCCTCTTTAGAGATGGGCTGGGCAGTGGATGAGAAAATTAGAGGCCTGTCAGATCAGCTATGCCAGTGGAGCCTGACCTACCGGTTAGGGCACTTTTCTCTGAAAGTCTTAGGATTCCTCTCCCATAGCCACGATACAAACTGGACCAATTAATGAGAAAAATGAGAATTTGAGATGTGAAAGGACAGTGCAGCAGACAGCATGCTCAACTTAAGAGTCCCAAGATCTGAGTTTGAATCCCAACTCTACCTCTAACTAGCTGTATGACCTTAGGCAAGTCACTTCTCTAGGCCTCAGTTTAGTCATCTATAAAAGGAAGAGAGTTGAAGGGGGCAACTAGGTGGCACAGTGGATAAAGCACTGGTCCTGGATTCAGGAGGACTTGAGTTCAAATCCAGCCTCAGACACTTGACACTTACTAGCTGTGTGACCCTGGGCAAGTCACTTAACCCCCATTACCCCCCCCCCCCCAAAAAAAGGGAAGAGAGTCGAACCAGGTGACCCCCAAGGTCCCTTCCAGTTCTAAATCTATCTACCCTGTGGTCACACCCTTAGTACAAGTAAGAAGCAGGATTCAAACCCAGGTCTCTGGTGAACCCTACCCTTTTCCCATTATACTTACAGTGCCTGTGACCATGACTTGCTGAATCTGAGTCTCGGTTTCCTTGTCTATAAAATGGCCACTCTGATCTCAGTGATCCTAGAGGTCCCATGGTCTTAGCCCAACTTTTAATTTTGTCTTGTCCTCGTCTCAAAGAACATGGGTCTAAAGATCTGGAAAACAAAGTTCTGGGGAATGGTTGGGGGAAAAAAAAATAAACAGACCCCACAGCAGAAAGGTACGGCAGAATTCAGCACGCAAAGAGGTCAGCAGGATGCTTATTTTTGCTTAACTGTTTTTGATAACGAAGAAGGATTCCACTTGGGCACGAGGTATATTTAGAAAATGATAAAAGGCACTGACGGGTTTGTGTGGCATTTTTTAAATGCTAGTTTAGTGGCCAAATTGCTCAAAATCAGAGAATCTCAGCGTTGGTGGGGCCCCAGGAAGCCATCGATGACAACAACAAAACCCAGCTGGACAGAGAGCGGAGCGAGCTATTGACTCCATTCTGTCTCGGACACCGAGAGAAACACAATCCCAGTCCCAGCTGATCCCTGACCACACCACCAGTAAATGACAAACACCAGAGCTGAGCCTCAGACATCAGCTTAAAAAGGCAGCTCTCAAATGAATACACTTGAACCTTGCTCCCCACCGAACAGTTTAAACAGAGGAACAATTTATTTTGGGGACACTGGGAGAGTATGTTTTGATGTGTGCTAATATTTGCTTTTTTTTTTAAGTATTAACTCACCTTTTGCTGGTGAGGAGACTTTTTTTCCCCCTACTAACTCTATCTGGGCCTATGGTAAGAGGATTCTAAGAAAGAGAGCCCAGGCTCAGGGATGGTAATCATCCGGATTCAGCACTTCCTCCAGTGGGAAATGGGTAATTAGCACTGCCATGTCCCTCAGCCACAGATCTACAAAGACTCCAGAGGGCTGATGCAGCTGGGGGAAAGATAAGAATACACAAAGGAAGTGGGATGTCCTCAGTGGAAGGAACTCCAGGATGGAATGCTCAGCCACTGTCGAAGCAACCTGCTAACCCAGGAATAATGCTTCCTAGAGTAGCCACTCACCATGATGGAGGTCTTCTTTCCATTTGGGTGGGGCGGAGGGAGCACTTCCATGTCCAGCTGCTAGCCCTCACTCTTGGTAAGTGACCCCCTCACCTCCTTTTTCTGACCTGGGGGAACCCTTCCAAACAGACCTTGCCTAAAGTAAATTGGTCCTTTGAGGATAATCTAGCTTTTTTTTTTTTTTTTTAGTGAGGCAATTGGGGTTAAGTGACTTGCCCAGGGTCACACAGCTAGTAAGTGTTAAGTGTCTGAGGCCGGATTTAAATTCAGATATTCCTGACTCCAGGGCCGGTGCTCCATCCACTGCGCCACCTAGCTGCCCTGATAATCTAGCTTTTGGCAACAAAACAAAACAAAACAAAACAACCCAACCAACCAAATAAACAAACATAAAAAACCCTTTTCCTAGGGTATCTTATGAAGCCCATAAAAGGAAAATGTCTCTGTGTCTCTGGCTCATCCAAACCCAAGCACTCCGTCCAAGCCTGGCACTTTCAGAATGATACCACACTCTCTGAAAAGCAGCCCTGACCCTAAAAACACTTTTTTATTTTTTTGGCAGGGCAATGGAGGTTAAGTGACTTGCCCAGGTTCACACAGCTAGTAAGTGTCAAGTGTCTGAGGCTGGATTTGAACTCAAGTCCTCCTGAATCCAGGGCCGGTGCTTTATCTACTGCGCCACCTAGCTGCCCTCACTTTTTTTTTTAAATCATAAAAGTATTTTATTATTTTCCAGTTACATGTAAAGATAGTTTTCAACATTTGTTTTCATAAGATTTTTAGTTCCAATTTTTTCTTCCTCCCTCCCTTCCCTCCCCTCTCCTTAAGACAGAAAGCAATCTGATGTAGGTTATATCTGTACAATCACATCAAACATATTTCTGCATTAGTCGTGTTGTGAAAGAAGAATTAGAACAAAAGAGAAAAACTTCGGGGGCAGCTAGGTGGCACAGTGGATATAGCACCGGCCCTGGATTCAGGAGGACCTGAGTTCAAATCTGACCTCAGATACTTGACACTTACTAGCTGGGTGACTCTGGGCAAGTCACTTAACCCTCATTGCCCCACCAAAAAAAAAAAAAAAAGAAGTGGACAAGGAAATGGCCAACTACTCCAGTATCTTTGCCAAGAAAACCCCAAGTGGGTTCACAAAGAGTCAGACATGACTGAAAAGACTGAAAATGACAACTACAGCAAATCATCCTTTGAGATGATGCATTTATTAAGCGCCTACTATGTTCCAAGCAGTGTGCTAAGTATTGGAATAAGAGCAGGTGAGCTTAGTTACTGTGTTGGGGGAGGGGGGGCTGGGTTCTAAAGTAAGAATTTACCAACAAGGAAACATTGCTAAACATCAGATAGGGGCACAAGGGGAGCAGAGGGAACCTTCCCCCTGGGAGATCTGAAAAAGATTGATGCTCATAGACCTGGGACAGCAGTAGGATAGCAGAGCTGGAGATAAAGGGGCTCTCAGAGGCCACCTGGACAGTCATTCATTCGGTCAATAAACATTTATGAAATACCTACTGTTTGCCCATAACCGTGTTAAGCACTAGGGGTACAAAAAAAGGCAAAAGACACTCGCTGCCCTCAAAGCCCTCCAAGTCTAATGGGAATTTAGTGGTCTACAGCCCTCATTTCACAGATGTGGAGGCCTAGGAAAATGGGGTGCAGAAGAAAGAATGTCAAACAGAGTCATAGGCCCTGATTTCAAACCCTAATTGTTACTTATTACCAGTTCAACCCTGGGAAAGTCATCCCCTCTCTGGACCTCAGTTTCTTTATCTGTAAAACAAGGGAAGAGGACTTGATGACTTCTGAAGTCCCTTACGACTTTAAATCTAATATACCATGACCACACTGACTGTGTGACCTTGGGCAAGTCACTGCCTCTCTGGGCCTCCCTTCCCCATTCCACATCCCAGGGTGGTCGTGAGTTTCAAATGAGATCCCATCCCAGGAGACACTTTACAAAGTTCAAAGCATCAAGGAAATAGCAATTATTATATCATCATTATTACAGAAAAGAAGGGGGGGTAGCCCTTAGCAACCAACTGACTAAGGAGGATCTAGGCCAATAAAGAATAAAAAAGGAGAGAACCTGTTGAGCCGGTTTTGCCTTAATTCCCTAGTCCTGTTTTCCAGGACAGACAAACCCATCTAAGTACCAAGGGCTGATGAAGAGCTGGGGGCATGCATTTTTCCCAAGTAAACTGAAGCTAGAGCAGAGGTCACTTAGTGAGTTGGTCTGCAGGGTGGGTTTGTGTGTGTGTGTGTGTGTGCGCGCGCGCGCATGCGTGCGCGCGCTTGATCACACGGAACAGACTGGACAATATGCTTATCTCTCACAGTCCAAAATGAGAAGCCCAGTATTCTCCCTCCCCCCTCCTTTTTTAAAATTTATTTTATTTTTTTTAGTGAGGCAATTGGGGTTAAGTGACTTGCCCAGGGTCACACAGTTAGTAAGCGTTAAGTGTCTGAGGCCGGATTTGAACTCAGGTACTCCTGACTCCAGGGGGGGTGCTTTATCCACTGTGCCACCTAGCTGCCCCCCCCTTTTTTTTTTTAATCTTTCCCTTCGACATTTTCCTAAGCAGGAAAAATTCCTTGAGAGTCCCCACTGAGAAATATCAACACTTGAACTAAGGGTTTGGTGGTTGGCGGGGGTGGGTTGGGGTTTTTTGGGTTGTTTTGTGTGTGTGTGTGTGTGTGTGTGTGTGTGTGTGTGTGTGTGTCTGTGTGTGTGTGAGGCAATTGGGTTAAGTGACTTGCCCAGGGTTACACAGCTAGTAAGTGTTAAGTGTCTGAGGCTGGATTTGAACTCAGGTCCTCCTGATTCCAGGGCTGGTGCTCTATCCACTGTGCCACCTAGCTCCCCCTGGTGTTTTTTTTTTTTAATCCGTACTTTGTTCCAATGACAAAGTTGGGCTTTCCAGAGAGTTAGAAATAAATCTCCTGCCGTCGATCTCCTTGGATGCTTTAATCTCTAAATGAATAGTATATTTAATGGTACCCTCTGTGATGTCACTCACTGGCCCACAGCTCTTCCTGCCCCTTCGACCTGGAGAGTCAGATGTGTTAATGACTTCTTCTCAAAATCCACCAAAGCAAGAAAAGGAGGAGGAAGGAAAGACAGAAGTGAAGTCGATTTTCTAGAGCTCAGGAAAATATCACCTCCTTGAGGGGAGGGATGCGATGTCTGTGCCCCAACCCCCATCCCAGAACAACACCTGAAGATGGCACCCATAGACTCGATGCTTTAGTAACTTGAGTGAAATTGTCAACTCTTTGAAGGCTGAAGCCAGACCCCATCCCTCCCTCTCTAGTGCCTGGAACACCATTCTAGGCAGAGTTGGTGCTTAATAATGAGCTGTGTGGCTAAAGACAATGGTGAGAAGCAGGACCATAGGGTGGGCAGAAAGCCCTGGGGGTCTAGGGCCCCTGTCACTTGTTTACTATTTGAGTGACTTTAAGGCTAGTCACTTAACCCCGCTGTGTCTCAGTATCCTTCCTCTCTAAAATGGGGAACTCTTAAGGTCCCTTCTAGCTCTAAATTGATGCTAAAATTATCTTGTTATGATTTAGAGTCAAGAAAACCTAAGCGGGGGGCAGCTAGGTGGTGCAGTGGATAGAGCACTGGCCCTGAATTCAGGAGGACCTGAGTTCTAATCTGGCCTCAGACACTTGACACTAGCTGTGTGACCCTGGGCAAGTCACTTAATCCCCATTGCTTTGCAAAAAAAAAAAGAAAGAAAGAAAAAAAAAAAACCTAAGGTTAAAGCCTGCTTACTAGCTATGTGACCCTGGGCAAGTCATTTGACTCCTGTGAACCTCAATTTCCTCAACTATAAAATAGGAAAGATGATACCTGGCTTGTAGGGCTGTTCAGAACTCAAATAAGGTGATGTATTTAAAGAGCTTTGCAAACCTTAAATGCCATAAAATGACTATTATTGGGGGCAGTGGATGAAGCACCAGCCCTAGATTCAGAAGTACCTGAGTTCAAATCTGGCCTCAGACACTTGACAGTTACTAGCTGTGTGACCCTGGGCAAGTCGCTTAACCCTCATTGCCCCACCAAAAAAAATTTTTTTTAAGTTAATAAAAATGACTATTATTATTATTATTATTATATTTCATGTTTGTTAATAGTCTATAGCTAGAGAAAGTCCTGTTATAATTATTACCATCCAAGAATCCCACCAACTTTACTTTTCTGGAAGTTAAAAGAATTGGTAGGTTTACTATTTGAGCCAAGTAGAAAGAGGGATAAAGAGGGTAATTAAGATACACAGGCTCTGACTTTCAAAGGTGGGGCACTATTCTCACACCTACTTTTTTGTGCATGAGTCAGCCTTGATGCACACAGCAGCCAGACCAGAGAAGCCCTGGTAAGAGTCTCTGAACCCAGCCCAATCTAGGCATGATGGAGACAAATGGAGAAAAGTAAAGCACTTCCCTGGCAATAGCAGACCTTAAAATGTTAAATGACGTTGTGAAGTATCATTGATTTTCAGGGGATCAGTTGAAGCGTGGGCCATCAAGATCCCTGTGATCAATTGAGATAATATCTGTAAAGTGATTAGCACAGTGCCTGACGCAGGGATGCTATATAAATACTTGCTCCCTCCCCTTCACTTCTCCATTGGACCAAACTGCCTTATCTCTGGAAACATGTGATAGGGTAGAGGTTAAGTGAGAAATAAGATGAACAGAGGTCAGACCCTAAGGATCAGGGGTCCAGACTTAGAGCTGAAAAGGATTTTAGAGACCATCCAGCCCAGTCAATCAGACAGTCAATAAGCACTTATGAAGTACTGGACACTGCTAAGCACTGGGGGTGCAAAAAAAAGGTGAAAGGGGGGCAGCTAGGTAGTACAGTAGATAAAGCACGGGCCCTGGATTCAGAAGGACCTGAGTTCAAATCTGGCCTCAGACACTTGACACTTACTAGCTGTGTGACCCTGGGCAAGTCACTTAACCCCCATTGCCCCGACCCCCCCCCCAAAAAAAAGGTAAAACACAGTCATTTCCCACCCACCCCTACCTCCCACCCCCTTTCCTTTCCTCTGGCAACAATATTACTGCCTAATGGAGGAGACAATATGCAAGCAATAATGTACTAACAAACAGGTATTGAAGGTATTGGGAGGTGTGTGTTGGGGGAGGCACTAAAATAAAGAGGGATTAGGAAAGGCTTCTAGTAGAAAGTAGGGTTTTAGCCAGGACTTAAAGGAGGCAGAGATAAGGAGGAAGAGCACTCCAGGTATGAGAGACAGGCAGAGAAAAGGTAGAGTCAAGAGGTGGCGTGTTCTGTGTAAGGAGGCCAGTGTCACTGGATCACAGAGTCTGTGGAGGGAGGTAAGGTGTGAGAAGAATGACAAGGTAAGAAGGGGCCCGACCTCTGACTCCAGCGGAGGTCTTCTTTCAATGGAGCCTCAGTTTTTTTCATCTACACAAGCAGAATAAAAATACTGCAGCTATCTTTCCCAGGACTTCTTCCTGTGTTGCTTGGGAAACCTTATTACTCGAGAACTAACGATAAAGCTATTGTCATCTTGTGTCTTTAGCCTCCGGCAGCTGTTGGATTGGATGGATCCCGGGGAGCTAAGTCTTAATCAAGTCCTTTTTTCCTCTCTTAGAGAGAGACTCAAGTTTGGAATAGAAAAGGGTGTAATCATTAGGAGCTAGGAAGCTGCTTGGAGCACTTAGCTGTGGTGATGAGAAAAGAGGAAGAAAAAAACCCAACAGTCACACAAAACTTCACCTTCAAGCTCCGAGCTCTGAGCTCAGCTCAGCACCGGCTGAGAGAGCCGACAAGCACCAAAGGCTTTTTTTTTGTATCTTGAAGGCAGGATGATCTGTTCTACCTGTAAAGTCTGTGATCCTAACGAGGGGCAAATGTAGGGGCTTCGGTAGGCGGCCGCAAACTCCAAAGCAGACTAAAACCAGGGCCCTTGTTGTCCCTCCTGTCAAGAGGACTCCATCCAAGCGTTTAGTCTTCCTTTCAGCTTCCTATTAACCTCACTTCTTAGGAGATTATTGATATAAGAAAGGAAAAAAAAAAAACAACAGAAGATGAACTTTGAGGTCCCTCTGGAACAGAGAGAGAAAGGAGAGAGCTAAACTTAAATCCAAGCATAGTTAAAAAAAAAAAAAGTCATGACACTAAATGTGATGCTGATAACAGCATTTCTGAGAACTATCACGGGGGCCTCCTAACAGGTCTCCCTGCTTCTAGTGTCCAATCCATCATCCTGCTGAACAGCAGTCAAATGGATTGTGACACACAAGTCTGACCAAGTCTTTCTCCATAACCTTCAGGGGCCCCCTATTGGGTCGAGGATAAACTATTAACTTCCTCTGCTTAGAGTGTAAAGCCCTTCACTGTCTGGCTCTAACCTACTTTGCTTAATTTTTTTTTTTTGCAAGGCAATGAGGGTTAGACTTGCCCAGGGTCACACAGCTTGTAAGTGTCAGGTGTCTGAGGTCGGATTTGAATTCAGGTCCTTCTGAATGCTTACTTTTTAATATATTTTTTCAATTTCCTTTTTTTTCTTATAAGCTTAACGACCATCACCTAACACAAATATGTCAATAGAGCAAGAAGAAATAAGAGTATAGTTCATGGGGGCAGCTAGGTGGCGCAGTGGATAGAGCACTGGCCCTAGAGTCAGGAGAACCTGAGTTCAAATCCGGCCTCAGACAGTTAACACTTACTAGCTGTGTGACCCTGGGCAAGTCACTTAACCCCAATTGCCTCACAAAAACATAAATAAATAAATAAATAAATAAATAAATAAATAAATAAATAAATAAATAAGAGTATAGTTCACAGAACCGTGAACTTCTGCCTTTTTTTCCCCTAAAAAAGTATATATTAAATTTACCATGGTATTAATTACCATTTGTGTCTCCTGATCTTTTCATTTGCCTTCTGAACATTTGATTTTCTATTGATGTTCTTTTCTTTTAAAAATAAAATCTCAAGGGGCAGCTAGGTGGCACAGTAGATAAAGCACTGGCCCTGGATTCAGGAGGACCTGAGTTCAAATCTGACCTCCGACACTTGACACTTACTAGCTGTGTGACCCTGGACAAGTCACTTAACCCTCATTGACCTGCAAAAAATAAATAAATTAAATTAAAAATAAAATAAAATCTCTAGCACTACCCACTAAACTCTTCCAACCTCTAAATGGAAGCCCCCTGCCTGATAACAGATGCATATAGTCAAGCAAAAGAAATTAACACACTGGTCAGGTCAGAAAATGTATGTCTTATCATTTTTTAGCCAAAACACAGGAGGCATATTTGATCATCAATCCCCCTGAAGTCCTGATTTTTCGATTTGTTGGTCAAAGCACTTAAGTCTTTCAAAGATATTTCCCTTTATACCTCAGTTACATCCTTCCTTTCCAGACTTAAAAAAACCCCATTATTCCCCTTCTCTTCACATAATTATCTCCCCAGACTTCTCATTTCCTACCTGGCTGCACTCATTTTGGACCTCTCCACCATGCCCCCAGGAAGGAGCCTCTTCATGGGAAAATCTCATCCTGCAAGATCCAATCAGCCGCAGTCCTCACATCTCATTAGGACCCCCTGTCCCTCTATCTGGAGAGTGGAACCTTAAACTTTCATTTAAAGAAAGGGCACATAAAAGACATCTCCTTGTTCTCCCCCAGGGAGCACTCATTTGGGACTTTTTTCACTTTTCTACTAGGCCCCCACAGGTATATTCTTCATCTTCTCTCACAACTCCCCCACCCTTTCAGCTTTCTTTCATGTGTTGTCTTTTTCTACTAGATTATAATGTTTTTACATTTGTATTCCCAGCTATTAGCATAGTGCTGGGCACACAGGAGGCATTTAATCAATATTTCTTGAGTACTGTCCTCCTACTAGCCAAGCTGGCTCTGGTTCCTCTCACATCCCATTTCCTTACTCTAGGATTTTGCATTCTCTGGGCCTAGTATACAGGTCTTCTTCACTTCTGCCTTTTAAAAGCCTGACCTCCCACATAGACCCAAATCAAGTACCAAGACCCAATGGGAAGCTTTTCCCTACCATCCTAGTAGTTTTTAGTACACCTTCCCTCCTTTTCAAACAGTCTCATATCCACTTTAGAATGTGAATTCTTTGAGTAGAGATAGTTTCATTTATTGCATGTGTATCCCTAGTGCTCAAAAAATGCTTGTAAATGATCTGTTTATAGGTTGTTTTCCCCATTAGAATGTAAACTCCTTGAGGGCAGGACCTGTTTCATTTTTGTCTTTGGATCCTCAGCGTCTAACACTGAGCCAGACATGTATATGTCTTCAACGATTATTTGTTGAATGAGGAATACTTTGAGACAAGACAGTCCCTGAATGGCCCATATCTATTGTGATTAGAATAAGGGACAGAAAAGATTGATGCAACAGAGGTGTCCAGGGAACTTATTCCCTGCCCCCAGCACTGTGACTTACCTACCAAGTGGCTACAAGATATTTCCTCCAGTCTGGGAATAATGATGCTGATGGTGGTAGAGGTACTTTAAAGTTTGCTAAGCACTTCACAGATTTGTTTTAACCTAATAACCCTAATAATAAGTGCTATCATTATCCCCATTTTATAGAAAAGGAACCTGAGGCAAACAGGTTAAGTGACTTGTCCAGAGTCTCACAGATAGTATCTGAGGTGAACTCAAGTCTTCCTGACTCCAGGCCCAGAGCGCTATATACTTTGTTATCTATCTCGCTGTTTCATAATATTATGGACTTTGGGCTAGAAAGAACCTTAGCGACTATCCATGTCCAGTTCTTATTTTATGATGAAGAAACTCTAAATGGAAAGAGGAAGAAACTATAAGTCATGATTCAAACCCAGGTCCCAAACTCCAAACCCAAAATTCTTTACATTATATCACCCACCTGCCCTACACATCCCGTATGATTCTTGTTTATGTGTTGTTGTTTTTTTAACTGAGATCCCAGTGGAATACTAGGGCCGACCAGCTTCTAGCCAGCCCTCATTCCTGCTATTTCCCTTCTGATCACTTTAGGAGAACTGCTGAAGGGTTAAAAGTCAAGTGATTACCCACAGTCACAAGGCTAACCTGTCAAGTGATGGATTCAGGAATGTGCTAATAAATACTTAACAACCAGCTCTCCAAAAATAAAAAATGGAGTTATGACGCATTTTTTAGTTCAATCTGCATCATTAATATTTCCTCTATCACTTTGATGGAGACAATCAATAAAACAATAACCCCAACACCCGATTTATAGCATTTGCTGCTTTCTAGGGTATAAATGCTCATGTTGAAATCAGTCTGGTTTGAGCTGGCTCCAGCACATCCCTGGATGAATTCCAATCTAGGCCTTCCTAACTCCAAGCCCAGCCCTTTGATTCCCCTATTCTACTGCCCCAGTGGGCAATACCTTGTCTTTCAAAACATCTCAAATGTACATGTTGTCTCCCCTCAAAAAATGTAAACTCTCTGAGGGCAGGGACTGCATCATTTATCTTCATATCCCCAAAGCCTAGTACAAGGTAGGCGCTTAATAAATGCTAGTGGATTGGATGGCCTGTGGATACTCACATTTCAGTAGAGATTTAAAGTGACAAAGTGTTTTTCTCTACAACAGCCCTGTGATGTGTGTGAGGTTCGTAGTACAAAGATTATTTTCCCATTTTATAGATGAAGAAGCCCTCAGAGCTGCTAAGTGTTTCAACTGTCCAGTTCTCCAGATGTCAAGCAAGGCTGGCCCTCTGGGTACCCCACCATGCTGCCCAGGGACGTTGACCTTAAAAACAACCCTTATTACAGGTGTTAGCAATTCTCTTTCCCCTTAACAGGTGGTTGATGGATTCCTTAGATCAGGATGCACAGAACAGGGTGGCAATGGAAAGGATAGACATCAAAGAAACACAGTTTACTTTCCAGCGCTGTTACCAGGGACCCTTCGGTCAAACCCTCAACAACCCTGTCC
Source organism: Dromiciops gliroides (assembly GCF_019393635.1). Taxonomy (NCBI): domain Eukaryota; kingdom Metazoa; phylum Chordata; class Mammalia; order Microbiotheria; family Microbiotheriidae; genus Dromiciops; species Dromiciops gliroides. The sequence goes on along the minus strand of NC_057863.1, from coordinate 626,285,298 downwards.
CTCTTCATCCAGAGATCCTTAACTAGAGAAGGAGGTTACAGTGCTAAGGGTTGGATGGGCTATGAATGAGGGGGAAGGAAATAGCACCTATATGCCAGGCACTGTAGTGTGAGGCCTTTACAAAATTCTCTCAACTGAGTCATTGGTAAGAAGTGAACCACTTCTCACTATGGAGTGAGGTAAGTGGAGGGTGGGGAGACAGAGGGGGATGAGGGAGAGGGAGAGGGGGAGGGGGAGGAATCACGAGTACTTTATTTTGAAATGGGACCAGGGTTCAAATCTCAGCTTTTTCACTTTCAACAAGTGTAACCTTAGGAAAGTCACAGGCTCATAGACGAATAGGTGTAAAGAAATTCAGAGGTTATCTATTGTACCATCTCATTTTCTAGCAGAAGACACCAGGACCCTGGGAGATTAAGTGGCTTGCTCACAAAGAGGTAGTAAAAGTATCAGAGGTAGTCGTCACCTCTATGGGCCTTGGTTTTCTCATCTGTAAAAGGCAGGGGCTGAACTAGATGACTTCTGGGGTCTCTTCTAGCCCTAGACCTATCATACTTTCCTTTCAGGGTCTTCTTTAGGGAAGGACCACCTCTACAATGTCCCTATGAGGACAACCACTGAGCAACTTCCAAAAACTAGAGTCTTCTTCCTGTTCCCTCTTCCCACCTAAAATTAAAAAACAAAAATGAATTCAGGGCTAACTATGCTACTGACCTCTCCGATGACCTGACCTGGGTCATGCTCATTAGGTGACCTTCTTTTGGAGGTGAGACACTGACACAATCACAAGATCTCACAGTTGGGTGGTACCTCCGAGCTCTGCATCCTCTTCTGTAAAATGAGGATCTGGGCTTTGATGGCCTCTGTGCCCCTTCTAGCTCAAAGTCTACTTATCCTATGTGAAAAGCAGTCCCTTCTACCATCCACCCTACCAGTGGGCATCCAGCCTTTGCTGGAAGACTTCCCAAATCTGACTTCTAACCCAACTCCCTTAGCTCCTCATTTGGTTTCACACAGTACCTGGTACAGTAAGTCTGCTTAATAAATGTTCTATCCATAATCTATCCATTATCTATCTATTTTATTTCTTTCCTTCTACCCACCCATCCACCCACACACCCATCCATCCTTCACTGGGAAAGTATCTGTCTGGAAGTGTTTATTTCCAGTAAGACTATTTCTAGGGGCAGCTAGGTGGCTCAGTGGATAAAGCACTGGCCCTAGATTCAGGAGGACCTGAGTTCAAATCCCACCTCAGACACTTGACACTTACTAGCTGTGTGACCCTGGGCAAGTCACTTAACCCCCATTGCCCCACAAAAAGAAAGAAAGGAAGAAAGAAAGAGACTACTTCTAATTCTTCAACTTGTCCTTTCAAGCCAAGAACACACCTACTCTCTCCTCCAGAATACAGCCTGGAAAAACTTTAAGCCAGCAATCTGTAAAACTGGGTGAAACATAACTCCCCTCCTCCAATGAATCAAGGTTTTATGAGCTAGAATTGTGCTCCAACAAAAGGGAAGCTGTTCCTGCCCACAAAGAGCTTACACTGAAGGACAACTTGGTAAAAAACCAAGATTCCTGCAGGGAAGGAAGCTGAGGAGGGAAGGGGTGATCCCAGGGCAGAACAGCCCGGGAGCCGTGACCCACCTGATGCTGTGGAAGCAGTAGAGGAGGCGGGTCCCAGCCCAGGGGCCCTGGCTGTTGCGGACGATGGTGATATACAAGTACACCCCGATGGCCACGGTCCAGAAGAAGGAGCTGGTGTTGGCGAAGGTGGAGAGGGCTCCCTGCACCACGCAGTCCCAGGTGGTGTCCTGGAAGTCCTGAAGTACCCCATAGAAGTAGGAGGCGGCCGAGAGCAGGTCCGCCAGGGACAAGAAGAGGAGCAGCTGCCGAGCCCGGCTCCGCAGGTCCGGCCACAGGGCATGGGTGCCTATGAGGAGACTGGAACCCACGAAGGAGAGGACGCAGGACAGGAGGACCACGATCTTCTCCGACGGATAGATCTCGGTTGGGGGTGCAGACTTCGGGGGGTGCAGCATGGCCAAGGAGAGGAAGGAGCAAAGAGGGCCTGGGACGGGGGGCTTCCAGGAGCGGGGTAACCAGGGGAGGGAAAGGAGAGGGGACAGTGGGAGTTGTAGAGGGAGGAGAGATGGGGATCGAGGAAAGATGCTGTTGGAGTGCCGACCAGTGAAGGAGAAGAAAGAATGGGAAATGGAGAGGAGGAGCTAAGGCGGGGGGGGGTCTTGGGGAAAGAGGGAAAGTGGAAAAGGCTGGGGGGAGCTGGGGATGGGGGGAAAGGGAGTCCGGGAAGAGGCAGGGAGAAGGGGAGCTGAACAAAGAGGCCAGAGGAAGAGGAGGCCAGAAGCAAGCTGGGAGTCCGGAGGGGGGAGAAGTCTAGGGGAGACTAGAGACGAGGCGGGGGGGGGGGCGGGACCGAAGCAGGGAGGAAGAGGGGAAAGGGGCCCAGGGACTTCAGCCGGAGAAAGTTCGCAGTTGTTGCTGCCGCGGCCGGAGCTGAGGAGTGCGGGGTGGTGGTTGGGCGGCCCCGAGGGGCGGCCGCTCTAACTGCTCCAGTCCCAGCGCCGCGCACCCCGACCCGCCAGTCCGCCCCCTCTCGCCGCGGGGCAGCGGCGTCATGTGAGCCGTAGCAGCGGCCGGGCTGTGCCCAGGACTCGGGCCGGCCGGAGCTCGGCTCGGCCCCGCCCCCATCCCGCTCCGGACCCGCCCTGTCCCGGCCCTCGTGGCTCAGCTGGCCACAGCTGCTGCTGCTGCTGCTGCTGCTGCTGCGGCTGCTTCGCCCGATGGGTAACCACCGCGTGCTCCGTGGTCATCTCGCTTCGAGAAGACCCCCTGCCACCCTCCTGGAAAGACTCAACATTTCTGAGTCGGACTCCTTTCGCTTTCTTTTCCTTTTTCCCTGGGCAGGGAGCTCTTTGCTGTGGTCCCTGTGTCCTTTGTGGGCCAGAGAAACAAGAAGCAGGTACTTTCTTTTCGGGTCACTTGGGATGGGCTGGAATTCCCCTAAGGATCCCCCCTCTTGAGTCCCAGACACTCCAGCCCCGGGTGGGAGATAGCGCAAATATCACCATCGTCTGTCAGCTTATTTTACGGAAATCTTCCCTGGCACCCAGCTCCATGCTCAGAGGCGACAGGGACCACTGCTTTTAAGGGGGTGAAGGGAGCAAACTTATTAAGTGCCAACTCTAGGCCGGGCGCTGTGCCAAGCGCTTTACAAAATTAGCTCATTTGATTTTTGTTTTGACGCTTTTTCCTTAAATCACTGGCTTCCACCAGAAGATACTTTCTCTACAGAGGATTAAATGAGAGGCCAGGCGGAGAGAGCTCACCTCCTACTCAGAAAGACCTGGATTCAAGTCCTACCTCTGATATAAGCCAACCATGGGCAAGTCAAGGACCTCTCAGAGGCCTGATCTTCATCAGTGGAGGGGAGCTCCCACAATGGGAGCTCTCTATACCGTGAAATAATAGGATCCTGGATTTTGAGCTGGAAGGACCCTTACCGTCTGTCTGGTCCAGCCCCCTTCATTTTATCTGGAGGCCCCGAGAGATAGAGAGATTGCCTGGATCCCCACAGTTTCTGAGGTGAGATTTGAATCCAGGTATTCCTGACACCAAGGTTTATATCCAATATGCTAACTTATCACACCACTGTCCTGGGTTCCTCTGACCTCCCCAATTTTTTTTTGGAAAGGGAGCCAGAAACCACTTTGGCATGCCCACTTCTGAAGACAAAACCTATTGGCCATGTGGGATGGACACATTGAAAAAGAGACCACTTGCTTCTCAATATTGGGAAAAGAAAACATATAAAAGAACTTTACCCACTCCCCCTTTAAACACCTGCAAAGAAATTTAATAACCTGATAGCCAACTGTTGAGATTTAATATACAGGGGGCAGCTAGGTGGTGCAGTGGATAAAGCACCTGCCCTGGATTCAGGAGTACTTGAGTTCAAATCCAGCCTCTGACACTTGACACTTACTAGCTGTGTGACCTTGGGCAAGTCCCTCATTGCCCCACAAAAATAAATAAATAAATAAAGTGCCATAGAGAGATTTAATATACAAAGAAGGCTTGACATTCGGTTTTCCATTGCTAGCATGCCAGGATGTTACAGCAACATATTGTAGGCATTAGTTATGAATTATGTGACCCCAGACCAGCCACAGAGTTCCTCCAGCCATGATGGATAGACTACCTCCAGCAAAGTATCTTGGGCAAACGACCAGGAGTTCCACGCTGAGATTCCATTCATATTTCCCCTGTGGTGAAAAGGCCACCCTCTAGAGCTGTCCCGACAATCATTCCACAAAGATTTGATTCAGAAAACATTTATTATCATTTACTGGGTGTCAGGCTGGGGGAAGCCAAGCAGGCAGTTGGGAGTATACCTATATATATACCTAGCTGCCCCCTGTATATTAAATATTAAATCTCAACAGTTGGCTATCAGGTTATTAAATTTCTTTTCAGGTGTTTAAAGGGGGAGTGGTTAAAGTTCTTTTATATGTTTTCTTTTCCCAATATTGAGAAGCAAGTGGTCTCTTTTTCAATGTGTCCATCCCACATGGCCAATAGGTTTTGTCTTCAGAAGTGGGCATGCCAAAGTGGTTTCTGGCTCCCTTTCCAAAAAAAAAAATGGGGAGGTCAGAGGAACCCAGGACAGTGGTGTGATAAGTTAGCATGGCATATTGGATATAAACCTTGGTGTCAGGAATACCTGGATTCAAATCTCACCTCAGAAACTGTGGGGATCCAGGCAATCTCTCTATCTCTCTGGGCCTCCAGATAAAATGAAGGGGCTGGACCAGACAGACGGTATATATAGGTATATAAAATAAATATACATCACTTTTTACTGTTGCCAAAATTTTCTTGACCCCCACATTCAGTTACTGGACGTGGAGTTGTGACCTACAGTTCAAGAAGCCAGGGCTTAGGGGGCAGCTTGGTAGCGCAGTGCATAAAGCTGTAACAATCAGAATGACACCACCTGCTGGAGACTTACTGTAGAAAAGCTCCGCCATGAGGAGAAGGCCTCTGAGGGCAAGCCATGTGGTCAGGGTCCTTGGTGTCAGGAAGTGACGTTTGCCCGTGGGTACTGTCTGTCAAGACTACCAGCCATGAAGGAGGCTGGCGGGATGGTGCTTCCTCTTTGGCTGCAAGACATCTGCATGGTGGCAGGAAACTTCAGAAGTGGGAGATTAGGAAGGTTAGGATTGCCAGGTTATAAGAAATCTCTTCTGTCTTTCTCTTTCTTTTACTATCTTTCAATAAACCCTTAAAAAAATTCTAAACTCATTTATCAGTGACTTTAGTCAGTTTCCCCCCAAAACTGGGGGGGACAGATTAGAACCCACATTTAGAATTTGAAATTACAAAGCACCAGCCCTGGATTCAGGGGGAACTGAGTTCAAATCCAGCCTCAGACACTAGACACTTACTAGCTGTGTGACCCTGGGCAAGTCACTTAACCCTCATTATCCAAAAAAAAAAAAAAAAAAGGCAAGCCAGGGTCTAGGGAATTTAGGGAATTCCCAGATGGTTTAACCTCTACTACTACAGGTGGCACCTTCTTGGCAATTTACAGTCTTAGAGAAATAGAGAATTGTCTAGAGTCCTTAGATCTTCAGGGTCACACAGCCTGTGTGTATGTCAGAAGTAGGATGAACCAAGATCCTTGGGGTCTGGGCTCTTTATCGAATAAGCTACAAAGCCTCTCAAATGCAACATCTAGACAAAGTCATTTCAAGAGGGAGGGATGTTACCAACGCTCCAGATCAAGAGAGGCCCCCCTAGGAAGCACCTGAGCAGAGCTTTGGCAGAAGCTGGGGATTCTCTGAGGCAGAGGTGGGTGTGGTGATGTCACAGATTCAAAGCTAAACTTGGGCTTCAGAGGCCATCTCTAACCCCCTTGTTTTCCAGATGAGGGTGCTGAAGCCAGAGTGGGGCAGGGAATTACCCAGGTTCACAGAGCTTGGATCCTAGACCAGAGATTCCAACCCCGCTCCCGATGCACTAGGGACCACCACGGGGGAAAAGGGTGAGCGGAGTGAAATGGACTATCCTGTTTGGGGAACTGCTAGCAGGTAGGCTAGTTTGATTGGGATGGCATTGAATGTGGAAAGGACCCAAGGGACACCACAAACTCCCAACCATTTCTGGAGTTCCACCTTCCTTTGAAGTCAGGTTCCATTTACATAGCTGCATTCTTTCCATCTCTTCTTTCATGGTCTTAGCACTCCATCATTCTAGAGGGAATTCCCAGGAAGCCAGGATGGATTTTTCTGGTGCCTGCCAGACGCCACCCTCGCTGTGGCTGTGCCCTGTCAAGAGCAGCTGGTGACAAAAAGGCATCTCACCTTGCAGTTGTCCTACCCCATTTGTCAGCCTGGACAGGCAAGGTCACAGCCTGTTAATGTCACCACCATGCAGACAAATGGGACACACACTCATCCTGTTTGGATATTGTTCCATCCCACTCCCCCAAAACACACACATGCTAAGTGCCGGTCTACACCAGGAGCTCTGTCCTCTCTTCGGCAGCATTAGGGACACAATTGGGACAGGGTCCAATTGGGGACAGTGTCATATCCTTTCTCCAGAGTTTCTACAAGTTTCCCTAGAGAGTGCTCTAATTTCTGAGTTCACCCCTAACCTCATCCTGTTCCCACATGGTCACTCCATTGTTTTCTTTTTCTTTCTTTCTTTCTTTTTTTTTTGCTGGGCAATAAGGGTTAAGTGACTTGCCCAGGGTCACACAGTTAGTAAGTGTCAAGTGTCTGAGGTCGGATTTGAACTCAGGTCCTCCTGAATCCAGGGCCAGTGCTTTATCCACTGCGCCACCTAGCTGCCCCGCAGTGTTTTCTTAAACATGAACCATGAAGACTTCTATTGGGATTGAGGAAAATGGTGGAACGAGAAGCCTGACTGTTCAATTTTCCTCTTCGAGCGTTTTGTCTTGACTCATCATTACTACTGGTAAGAGATTCCCACATTGTGCTATTGTGGGCAGAGCTGAAACAAGAGTTGGGAAGACCCTTGTTCAATTCTGGCTTCTGAAACTGGTCAAATGACCCTGGGCACCTTATGAATCCCCTTCCTGATCCCAGGCAACAATCTGAAACTGAAAGTTACAAAAATGACCTTTATTAGAAGAGGGTGAAATTCACAGGGAGTCCCCAACACCAGAGAAATCACACGTCAAGACGAAAAAAAAAAAAGCCTCACCAAACATATATTTATGTAACTTTTTAAGGTTTGCGAAGCATTTTACATACCTTATCTCATTTTTTTTCTCACAACAACCCTGTGATGATAATAATATTATTCTCATTTTACAAATGAGGAAACAGAGGTGAAATGAAGAAGGGACAGGGTCACACAGTTATATTTATCCACATTTACAGATGTGGAAACTGAGGCAAAGAGGTATTACATTACATGCAACTATTAAACACATGAGGTAGGATTTTCCTGACTCCAGGCCCAAGACTTTATTTACTTGGCCACAGGACCTGTGATTGTCTCAGATCACCAGCCATCTATCACCTACACAAGACCCTTCTGGGATTCCCTCAGTCTCTTCAAAATGACTACCAGACCCTTCCCTTCCTTCCATTTCCCCACTACCAGTAGAGAGTAAACACCCTGAGGACAGGGACTGCTTGGGGGCAGGGAGGTATCCTCTGTTTCGTGCTGATGAGGAACTTGGTTCGTGGTAGCAACTTAATGAATCATTGAATTGAATCAACTCTGGCACACCACTGGGACTGAAGTTCTGAAGGAACTTTCCCCTTTCATTGTGAAATAAACAGATGTCTCCTCCGGAGGGGGAGAGAGGAAGTGCTCTGGGCCAGCCCTGGGGCTGACTGAGCAACAGCTGGGCTGCTACACGTGGCTTGGGAAAGCTGAGAAAGAGGCTGGTTTCTTCACAGTTCTAGAATTGGCTTCCTCCCCCTTTTGTTAGACCAATGATGGAGCATTTCTTCACCCAGAGATAGAATTACACCTAGCGCTGGTCACAGATGATGACAGAAGAAGAATGAATGTTAGAAGTCATCTCGGTCAGAGATTTGTGCGGTTTTTTTTTTGGCAGGGCAATGAGGGTTAAGTGACTTACCCAGGGTCACAAAGCTAGTAAGTGTCAAGTGTCTGAGGCTGGATTTGACCTCAGTTTTTCCTGAATCCAGGGCTGGTGCTTTATCCACTGCACCACCTAACTGCCCCCAGCCAGAGGTTTTGTTGTTGTTGTCACGGACCCCCTCCTATTGACCCCTTCTCAGAATCATGTTTTTAAACATCTAAAATAATAGGGGATTACAAAGGAAACCAATGAGATTAAAATAGTTATCAACATATTTCTTTCTTTCTTTTTTTTTTTGGCGAGGCAATGAGGGTTAAGTGACTTGCCCAGGGTTACACAGCTAGTAAGTGTCAAGTGTCTGAGGCTGGATTTGAACTCAGGTCCTCCTGAATCCAGGGCTGCTGCTTTATCCACTGTACCACCTAGCTGCCCCTATCAACATATTTCTTAAAATCATGGACCCCACATTAAGAACCCCTAATTGTACCATTTGACAGATGAGAAAACAAGCCCTGAGAGGTATAGGATCATAGATTGGGGTCTGGAAGGGACATCCTGCATATTATGTACCAGAACCAAGCCCTCTGATTCCAAACTCAGTGAACTTTTCCTAGTTCTGGTCCCTGACAAGGAAACCTTGTAAAAGGGCCCTCCTTCCTAGCCTTCCCAGCCCAAGATACTATGGATGCTTTCTAGTCAGTGCTAGAATACTCCAAGTTCTGCTTCCCAGTCCTCTTTGAAGAAAACCAGGTTTTGCTGATTGATCTTGATGGCTAGTTAAAGATCAGGCAATCTGCAACCATTTAGAGGGAAGGTAAGGGGTTCTTGTTATCGACTTCCTTGTCAAAGATCTCACAGATGCGGTACTAGGCTTCATCTGACATTTAATGAGAGAGGAGGGCAAGGGCCACTTTGGGTGTTTGTTGGAATGCATTTTGCTGTGTCAAAAATAATATTTTAATATGGTAAGCAGCTGTGAGTTTGGAGCTGTGGGGAACCCCCCCCCCAACTCAGATGACAACTGTTTGTAACACAATCACGTCGTCACCTGTGGCTCACATATGTTTGGTGATCTGCCCACAGTCATAGAAAGAGGACTCTGGTTTGTGTTCCTCATTTCAAACTAGCACCAAATAATGACAGAAAATTGTTGATATTAAATGTAATATTAACTTAATCACCCTACCAATGTGAACTTCAGCATTGTCTTTATATTCCTACCCTTAAGATAGTCAATTAGGTTGAGCTGAACCACGCCCTAGGCCCCCCCTCCCCCCCCCCCCCCCCCGCCCCAATTTTGCCTTGTAAAGGAACCTGGCTGGGGGCAGCTAGGTGGCACAGTGGATAAAGCACTGGCCCTGGATTCAGGAGTACCTGAGTTCAAATCCGGCCTCAGACACTTGACACTTACTAGCTGTGTGACCCTGGGCAAGTCATTTAACCCCCATTGCCTCACCAAAAAAAAAAAAAAAAGGAACGTGGCTCAAGTTGGATCTCAACTTCTGATGTCCTTTTCCCCCTCCATTAGGACTCATAACACAAAGGGCAAAATAGCCAGAATGAAGTGGTTTTCCTTGCCCATATAGCCAAGGGCCACTGGGGGGGGGTCATGATCAGGCCTTGCTCCCTCATACTACATACCCCGCCCCCCCCACACACCTTAAAAGAAATTTTAAAAAACCTTTCATGGGTCTCTTGATTGGGAAATTTAGCTAGGGTGGCAGGTTTGTTACCCTGTTATCTGAAAGGCACTTTATTCCTCAACTCATGGCTTTGATTTATTTCAGGACTTGACAATAACAATAATTGTTTTCTCTGCATTTTCTCAATATGATACAATGGAAAGTGTATTGGGTTTGCAGCCAGGGGATCTCAGGTGGAATCCCTAGCTCTGGCATTTAACTGCCTATGTGATCTTGGGCAAGTCCCTTCATCGTTCTGGGCTTCAGTTTACTCATCTGTAAAATGAAAGAGTTTGGCTAGAGGAATTCTAAGGTCCATTCCAACTCTAACTCTTAAATATGCTCTAAAAATAAATTTAATAAATCCAATTCTATAAGTCCTTATTAAGAGCTTCCTATGTGCAAGGCACCTTCCTTGAAGCAGGGGAATAAAAAGATGAATAAGGTATTCAATCCCTGCCCGAAGTAGCTTACAATCTACCAGTGAACATTCCTAGTACCAAGTAGAATTGAAGCCTTTGTAGAGTTGCTGCTAACCTATGCTTTTGGGGGTCAGAGAAGAATGAAGTTCTAGAGTATTTGGCTATATGACATAGTGGGAAAAGCACTGGCCTTGGAGGGAATCCTGAGTTCGAATCCTATTTCTGACACTTTTATTGTGATCTCTCTGAGCCCTAGTATCTCTTCAGTGCAATGCAGAGAATAAAACCAGTAGCTCTTCCTTCACAGAACTGTGGTGAGGCTTAAATAAAATAGGATAGCTTTGCAAGCCTCAGAATTCTCTGTGTCAGATGCCAAATGTCCACATGGCAAATAAATGGCAACTGCTGTTAATGGACAGAGACATGTAGTTCCAGGGTAACTGGTGGGATGAAAGGGAAACTTTCTATGAGAAGAAATCTTGAGAAGGATGAAGAACATAGTAGATAGAAGAGCCATCATAACCGAAATATGATCCAAGTGGATCACAGTGTATAAGCTACTCCAGGGCAGAGGATGTTCCATTATTTGCATCTTCAGCACCTAGGACAGTGCCTGACACATAGTAGGGATGAGGATTTAGGATGGACCACACTTCCATGTTCAGATAGAAAGCCTTTTGTGCACGTAATGCGAGACGCTCGCCACTAGATGTCACTGAGTCACCTACATAAGGGCTGCATGCTAGGGTCTCCGCCTTAAAAGCTGGAGTGGGGGGCTCACAGGTCATCTAGAGCAAGCCCCTTGTTTTACAGAGGAGGGAACAGAAGCCCAGAGTTGGGTGATTCCTAACACCCGGGTCCTACTAGACAGGCTGAGGAGAAACAAGCATTTATCATGGGCTAGGCACCGATTGTACAAATACATTCATCAAGACAGCTCCTGCCCCCAAGGAGCTAAGGGAGGAAGGCAACGCGCAAGAGGGAGGTGAAGGGTAAGACAGTATGAAGTCCAGAGGATCAGAAGCACAGCCTGGAGGAGAAGGAAAGTTGGTTAGACTGGGCCCCTCCCCAAAAGGGAGGCCCCTGGAGAGCCTTACCAAGAAGAGAAAGCCTCCCCCCTCCACATCCCAGAGAGGGGGAGGGAATAAGTGTTTATCTAATACCTACTATGTGCCTAACGCTGTACTACAAATCTCTCATTTGGTCCTCACAACAATCCTGGGAGATAGGTGCTATGACCCCCATTTTACAGATGTGGCAAATAAAGGTTAAGTCACTTGACCAGGTCCACACAGCTAGTGTCTGAGGCTGATTTGACGCAGGTCCTCCTGATTGCAGGGTCCTTGCTCTATCCACTGCACCACCTACATACCCCATGTTTAGCCATGTGGGAAATAAGCTAAACAAATTGTGGCACATGGATATAATGGGACATAGTAATAATTTTCTGTAAATTAGGAAAATCATGAGTATTGAGAAGCCTAGGAAGATTTACATGAACTAAATCCGAGTGAAATCAGCAGAACCAGAAAAACATAGTGACTGGAAAAAATCACTGGAGGCAGTGAAATGCTGATGATGCCCTCTTTTTATTCTTTGTTGTAAGGGATAGCTCCCTAGAAGGAAGAAAATGTAGGTGATAAAAACAAAAGATGTCAATAAAAATTTACTTTTTCAAAGACTATACTAAGCAGAACACCTATTGATATATATATATATATATATATATATATATATATATATATATATATATATTTTTTTTTTTTTTTTTGGTGAGGCAATTGGGGTTAAGTGACTTGCCCAGGGTCACACAGCTAGTAAGGGTCAAGTGTCTGAGACCAGATTTGAACTCAGGTACTCCTGACTCCAGGGCCAGTGCTCTATCCACTGTGCCACGTAGGTGCTCCTCACCTATTGATTTTGCCATTGAGTGGAAGTAGTTTTCTTACTGCAGGACCTCTAACAATGAAATCACACCTGGTCCAAAATCCAAATACTTCATCTATATACAGGTTATATCCTCTTTACATACACACATCCTCCTCCAAGTATAATATAAACTCCTTGAGGGCTGGGACTGATTTGTTCCTGTCTCCCAGCACCCTGCGTAATGCTTAGTGCATAAGTAAGCATCGGTTGGATTCCTTCTTCAGGAAGCTATCAGTTTTTGTTTGTTTGTTTGTAGGGTGTTCCTATACTTTCTCTCAGGCAATCTGCAGCCTAGTTGGACTGGAAAGGCTTAAAGAGCATTCTGAAAAGCTGAAATGGAAATAAATACCTGGGGTGGGGTGGAATGGGAGAAGGGCACCACCCAGACCTGTAGAAGAGCCCAGCCCATTTCAGCAGAGGGATGACACCAGGGCAAAGTTGCTCCTAGTACCTGCAGAAACCAGAGGAAAACTAGAGATGTGGGGGCCTAGATTTTTCAGGAGCCAGGGCCAAGGGACTTTTGTTCCCTCCATGGGAGAGCAGTGTCTTTGGTTAGGAGGACTCAGACCTATGCTCTCACTGACTTGCTGTGTGACACCTGATACATTTGTGGGAGCCTATGAAGGCCTTCCTTTCTCATTTTATTTTTATTTTCTTTTATTTTGCAGGGCAGTGAGGGTTAAGTGACTTGCCCAGGGTCACACAGCTAGTAAGTGTCAAGTGTTTGAGGCTGGATTTGAACTCAGGTCCTCCTGACTCCAGGGCCAGTGCTCTATCCACTGCACCACCTAGCTGCCCCTCCTTTCTCTCTTAAAGAAAACACTAAGAAATAAATATTTCTCCAGGCTCAGGTCCCAATGAAGAAAATCTTATCAGTATTTACTCACACTGGTAGGAAAAGAGTGCCCTATACCAACCAAATCCTTTGTACCCCTTTCTAAAGCCCCAGACACTTCTGTGAGGAAATGAAGTTTTTTTTTTTTTTTTACAAAGAACTCTAAGGTCTGGGAAATTGAATCAGAGAGGTGATCAAAGAATATCAGCTAGTTAAAGTCTGGACTGAATGGGTTTAGGAAAATAATTCTCCAGAATGCTGCTGAGTTGTTTCCGTCATGTCTGACTCTCCCTGACTCCATTTGGGGTTTTCTTGGCAAAGATACTAAAGTGGTTTGCCATTTCCATCTCCAGCTCATTTTACAGGTGAGGAAACTGTGGCTTAAGTGACTTGCACAGGGTCACACAGCTAGTGTCTGAGGCTGGATTTGAACTTAGGTCTTCCTGATTCCAGGCACTGTGCTCTATCCACTGCTCAGCCTAGTTGCCCTCTCCAAGATGTCTGCCATTTTGAGTGACTAGTTTAGAGAGGAATGAAGACTGCTGACCGAACTTTTACCTAAATTCTTTAAACTGGTTTATCACACTGTGTGTTGTCTTTACAAATATTAAGGCACTGAGGAAACCCTGCCCTTTTTTGGATTTGTCTCTCTGGGCAGTGATGTTTAGCATAATAACAATAATTTAATTTCATTAACAAAAATAACTTAATTAATAAAAATGTCACAATGGGCATATGCCCACAATGCAGTGTACACTCAGGATTGTCTTCCATAGAATGTGAGCCCCCTGGGAGGGAGTTGGTTCCTATTGTCCATACAACACCAGCTCCCAGCAGCAGGTCCCAAACCTAGAGATGGAAGGGACCTCAATCCAATCCCTAACCTTTTACAGATAAGGAAATTGGGGCACCTAGGTGGTGCAGTAGATAGAGCACTGGCCCTGGAGTCAGGAGGACCTGAGTTCAAATCTGGCCTCAGACAACAGCTGTGTGACCCTGGGCAAGTCACTTAACCCCAATTGCCTCACACACACAAAAAAAAGGAAATTGAGGCTCAGGCTGTTGAAGAGACTTGCACTAATTGTTTCATTCATTATATTTATTATTATATTTGTTATTATATTGTATATTATCATATTCATTATTATAATATAATGTTATATAATATTCATTATATTATAACCCAAGAACCTGGCATAACACCTGGTACATAGTAGGTGTTTACTACTAGTTGATCGACAGATTGCCCAAGAGTCACATGTGTCACAGGATCTGAAAGCAAGTCCCCAAACAACTTTTTCCACTCTACCAGTTAAAGCTGAAGGCCATAAGGAAGTGCAATTATGAAGACAATCTAAATCCTGACAAAGTCTAACACCAGAAGTCAGTTAATCAACAAGCATTTCTTTGTTTGTTTGTTTGTGAGGCAATTGGGGTTAAGTGACTTGCCCAGGGTCACACAGCTAGTGAGTGTTAAGTGTCTGAGGCTGAATTTGAACTCAGGTCTTCCTGAATCCAGGGCCAGTGCTTATCCACTGCGCCACCTAGCTGCCCCTTCAACAAGCACTTATTACTCATTTACCATGTGATCCTGAGAAAGTCATTTAACCTATTATCAGCCTGTTTCCTCAGCTACAAAGTAAGGATAACAATAGCACCTATTTCCGAGGGTTGTTGTGAGGATCAAATGAGCTCTTATTTGTAAGGTGCTTGGCACAATTCCTGACACATAGTAGGTGCTATATAAATGTGTGTTAGGCACTGTGCTGGGCACTAGAAATTTAAAAGCAAAAATGAAAAGATCGCCCTCAGCTTACATTCTTTTTTTTTCTTTTTCTTTTTTGGTGAGGCAATGAGGGTTAAGTGACTTGCCCAGGGTCACATAGCTAATAAGTGTCAAGTGACTGAGGCCGGATTTGAACTCAGGTCCTCCTGAATCCAGGGCAGGTGCTTTATCCACTGTGCCACCTAGCTGCCCCCCAGACAGCTTACATTCTTGCAGAGGAGACAATATATACATAGGAAATATATTAAACATATAGGCAAAATAAAGGCTAGGGATATTTATTTTTGAGGAGAGGCAGTTATAGGGGGTTGACTTTGGAAAAGCTTCATGGAAAAGATTAGGCTTGAGTTGAGCTCTGAAGGAAACTAGGAATTCTTAGAAGTGGCACAAGGGGGAAGAGTACTGAGCCTGGAGTCAGGAAGACCCAAGTTCAAATCCAACTGCATTGACTTCCTAGATGTGTGACCCTGGGCAAGTCACTTAACCTCTGTTCGCCTCGGTTTCCTCATGTGTAAAATGAGGATGATTAGAATAGCACCTGCCTTGCATGGTTATTGTGAAGATCAAATGAGATCATTGTAAAGCACTTAGCTCAGTTCCGGGCACACAGTAGGCTTTTAATAAATGTTAGTTATTATAATTATTATTATTCTATGCACGGTGATCAGCCTTACAAAGTCATGGAAATGGGAGATGGAGGATCAGGTTTGAAAAACTACTAGAAGGCCTCACTAGCCAGAGCAGAGTTGATGCAATTCATCCAATTAGTCAGTTGGGTATTGGATTCTGGTCTTGTTAATACCTCAAGGCCACCACATGGTGGCAGCCACTTGTTTCTGTAATATTTCTATTGCATTGGAACCGATATGGTATGAAAGAGCCTCTTCTCTTCTCTCTGGCTTGTTCTCTGTACTTCATCCAACCCAATTGTTAAAAGCACTTATTAACCATGTGAGCACTGGGTTGTTTTTGTTTGTTCATTTGGGGAAGTATGTCTTTTATTCAGTTGTTTTTCAATTGTGTTTGACTCTTCATGACCCCATTTGGAGTTTTCTTGGCAGAGATCCTGGAGTGATTTGCCATTTCCTTCTCCAGGTCATTTTAAAGATGAGGAAACTGAGGCAAAGAGGGTGAAGTGACTTGCCCAGAGTCACTCAGATAGTAAAAGCGTCTAAGGCTGGATTTGAACTCATGAAGAGGAGTCTTCCTGGCTACACTCTGGCGCCACCTAGCTGCTCCCAAGGGAGGTACATGCCAATGATTTTATGTGTCCAGAACTTCCGATGTTGAAACTCCTTTCACTGATACAGGTCATCAGCAGCTGCTCTGTAACTTTTCCCCTTGCGGTGTTGCCTCGGGGTGCTGAGAGATTATATGGCTCTGAGGCTACAAAGACAAGGACAAGAGCAATCCCTGCCCTCAGCGAGCTTGCACTCTAAATATCCTGCTCATGAGGTCATCCACATGTGGGGTGGAGGGGGAGCAAGGAAAATTACAGTCCAGGATCTGTTTCCAGATGATTCCTGGACGGCAACTGCTCATAATAACTTGCATTTCTACAGTGTTCAAAGCTGGACAAAGAGCTTTCTTCACAAGGACCCTGGGAGGGGCGGCTAGGTGGCGCAGTGGATAGAGCACCGGCCCTGGAGTCAGGAGTACCTGAGTTCAAATTCGGCCTCAGACACTTAATACTTACTAGCTGTGTGGCCCTGGGCAAGTCACTTAACCCCAATTGCCTCACTAAAAAAAAAAAAAAAAACAAAAAAAAAACAACAAGGACCCTGGGAGGGAAGGTGTTCGATGGAGTGGAGTCTACTTTACAGGTAACCAACCAACCAATGGACAAGCATTTATTACTCACCTACCACGTGATAGGCACGGTCCTAGGCACTGGGGATACAAGTACAGAGAAGGGGACAATCCCTGCCCACATGACACTTACATCCTCATATATATATGTACCTAAGGACATATGACAATGTGCACAGCATAAAAATTAAGTGAAAACAAACTAATATAGTGTATATAAAAAAATAGAAGCTAGCTAAATACGAGAGAGTTTGAGAGGGAGGACACAGGATTGGGGGAATCAGAAAAGGCTTTGCATAGAAGATGGTGCTCCATGCGTCTTCAAGGAAGAAAGGGTGGCTATCAAGGAGGGGGGTAACCAGAGAGAGCATTCGGAGTGGGGGGGATGGCCAGTGCTCCAAAGACAGGGAAGTTGGGGCTCCTGGAGATGGATCCTGATGTTTGTTACCTGTTACCTGATGTGTGACTCTGGGCAAGTCACTTCAAATCCCTGGGACCTCAGTTTCCTCATCTGAAAAATGGATTTACTCCAGCCTGTGTGTGAGCAGGATTGTTGCCTACTGTGTCCCCTCACCAGCAGGATTCCTTTTCTGGCCGTGTGGCCAAAGAGAAGTCCTATGGCTTTGCTCTTGAATTATCATCACAGCGAAACATTTATGTAGTACCTACTGTATACCAGGCACTGTGCTTTGCAATTACTATCTCCTCTAATCCTCACAATAACCCTGGAGGGAGGGTGCTATTAGTATCACCATTTTACAGATGAACAAACTGAGGCAAACAGAAGTGAAGTGACTTGCCCAAGGTCACTGAGTTACTAAGTGTCTGAGGCTGGATTTGAATTTAGGTCTTCTTGATTCCACCCTATCCAATGCACCACTTCAGTTTCCTTATCTGTAAAATGGGGGTCCTCATCATAATACCTACCTCACATAGTTGTGAGGAGCAAATAAGATAATATGTTTAAAGAGCTTTGTAAATCTTTCTTGCTTATTTTTTTTTTGTGGGGCAATGGGGATTAAGTGACTTGCCCAGGGTCACACAGCTAGTAAGTGTCAAGTGTCTGAGGTTGGATTTGAACTCAGGTCCTCCTGAATCCAGGGTCGGTGCTTTATCCACTGCTGCCACCTATAAATCTTAAAGTACCTATAAATGACAGCAATATAACTATTAAAATAGGAAACTGGTCTTCCCCAGCCTGGCCCCTCCCTGATCTCTTCTTCCCCTCCAGGGAACAGGCACAGCAGTGGCCTCATGGGTGGGGCAGACACCTGTCATCCCTGGGTCTCTGTCTCCCATTTACAGGACCAAAAACCCTGAAGTCTGGAACCTTTTCTCAAGGTTTCTCTCCTCTCCCTGCCAAATGTATTTGTCTGAAAACTTCCATGTAATTCCACCTTTTGCTTGGCCTGCCCCAGGTGTGCCCTACCTCTTCTAGCTTTGGGCAGGCCCATGGTTTAATGGATTCTTAAAATACCTGCCTCCTGCTGGCGGAAAGGTGGGGAACAACCAGAGCAGAATGTTGCATACCTTATTAAATAGAATCACTGTACTAGTTGTTTTTGTTTAACTTTTTCTTCGTTCCAAGGGAATCTTTAATTCTGGTAGGGGAGAGATAGGACATATCCAGAAAAGACAGATGGCATCTATCAAAGGCATCCAATAAGATGATTTTAAAATCGAAATATGTTTAAAATTAAGTGATTCTAAACACCATTAGAGCTACAACAGACCTTCATTATTACACATTTTTTTTTTTTTGCAAGACAATGAAGGTTAAGTGACTTGCCCAGGGTCCCATAGCTAGTGTCAAGTGCCTGAGATCGGATTTGAACTCAGGTCCTCCTGAATCCTGGGCCAGTGCTTTATCCACTGTGCCACCTAGCTACCCCTATTACACAATTATTAACAAAAAAAGAGATTGTAATTATTACAAATATCCTGCTCATTTTCCAAGGGAGATTTTAAGGGAATTTCCCCAGGTCACACAGAAAGCAGGGGTGAGAGTCTTCTCCCGCCCAGCCCAGCACCTCTTCCCCTTCCCAGACACAGCAGCACAGCTGTGCCATTGGGTAACATCCAGGACACACCAGTCCAAACACAGCCCAGATTCTTTGGGGTCCCCACTCCATACATAGTAAGCAACATTTTTTCCCAGAGACCTGAGTTGAAACAAAGAAAGTCCCTTGGCTCAGTTTTCCTCATTACCCAGAACCGCCCCCCCACCCCAAGGCTCCTTTCTGGGTTTTTCGTGTTGGCGTCCTCATTACCAAGCTGAGAAACTGACAACCAGTTTTCTTCCCAGATAGAGAAAAAAAAATGTTACAAGGAATGGGGGGCGGGGCAGGGAATAGCTTATTTGCAAACCTTTTGACCTGAATTCCAATTAGCTGGGCCTGTTACTATAGAAAGCCCATGGCCCCTTTAATTTGGTGGTGGCAGCACGGGCAGGCGGGCAGGCTGTGGTGGGGATGACATTCTTCAGCCCTATTTAAAACTGGGAAAAATGCAGAGACCTTCATCTGCAATGATCCGGAGATGCTGTGGCGGTGGCGTCATCATGGGAGACGAGTGGAGCTGGTCCCTCCAGCTGAAATTCTAGGCATTCCATCAAGTCCTCGCCAGCCCACACCCACCTCCTGCAGACTGCAGGCTTTAAGAGCTCAGGGCCTGGGGAAGGAGGGGGGCTTAGTGGCTCTATGGAAAGGCATGTGCTTCGTAGAGGGGAATTCCAACCAGGTATCACCCTGGGCTCCAGGCTATGGGAGGGGGGGGGCAGTAAACAGAACAGCTCCAGAGGTGCCTCAGTCACCCTGCCCCTCACCCCTTCACTCTTTACTATTATAGAGGAAGTCACTGATTGGCTCTGGGGGAGGGGATGAGATGTGTAGTCTGGATTTGAAATCAGGAGACCTGAGTTGAAATTCTGTCTCTGACATTCCTGATTCATGTGACCTCAAAGTATGTCACCCCTGGAAGCCTGAGTTTCCTTTCCTATAAAAAGGAAAGAACTGGACTAGGAGACTTCAAAAGTCCTTCCTAATTCAATAAGCTCTGAATTTAATTCAACTAGGATTTATTGACTAAATGAATGAGCCCTTAACATATGTCCCACTCAAAAAAGGGAAATAGCTCCTCCTGTCCTCAGGGAGCTTATAGTCAATGTTCTAGAGTAAGCCTAGTTTTGAAAATAGACAGGAAGGAAAAGCTCAGCTGGGAAAGGGGCAGGCAGGAATATTACTTAAAAACTGAGCATCCTCTTCCTCTTTTGCATTTGCCCTGGGGGATCTGTCCCATGCCCCAAGCTTGTCTCTGATGTATTCGTATCAGACAGAAATCATTCCAGAAGTCAAGTTCCCATGATACATTCCAGATGCCCTCAGGGATGAGCCCAAGGAGGTTCCACCAGAATCAGCCTGGAGGATGGGGACTCGGGACCTGCACCAGATTAGGGTTTCATGAGAGACTCTGGCTGGAGAAGAGAATTGGGAGAGAGTGGAAAGAGCAACGACCTCGGAATCAGAGATCTGAGTTCAAATCCTGATTCTGAACCTCAGTTTAAGGGAGTTGAAGTTCTTCCAGCTCTATGACCCTGTGATCTCTGTGAACCTCATTTATAAATTGAGGAGGTTGGATTAGATGGCTGCTGAGGCTGTTTCCCTAAGATCCTAGGTTCAAATCCTTCCTCTGATGTATGACCTTGGGTCAGTCACTGTGTATCTCTGAGTCTCAATTTCCTCCTCTGGAAAATAAGGGGTTTGGGCAGAATGGCCTCTAGGACCCTTGTAGCAATCAATCAATGGTGTTCTGACCTCACCAAGCCTGTTTTCTTCTCTGGAAATGGGGATGATCCTTGCTCTACAGACCTCATTGAGTTGTTAGGAAATGCTCTAGAAACATTACACCATTTTAGACACGTGTGCTGTTCTCCAGGTTCTCATCATCATCCCAGGACCAGACTGTGTTGGGATGGAGGAAGAAGAGCGCAAACAGCAGGAACAGGAAGCAAGGGGACAGAGTCCTGAGTCAGGCTGTAGGCAGTCATCCTTTGGCAGGATGGGTGTGGTCTGTTCTCGGGTTCTGCCAATGACTTGGGGCCAGAACCAGCATCTGGTGCTTCCTCAGGCACCCTTCGCAGGCTTTTGGCTGTGAGAGTCCAGGACTCAGCACAGGTGCTCAGCTTTTGTTGTGATTCCCATTGGGGTATGACACAAAATGAGGAGTAGGTGGGAGAGGGTCTGGGACCAGATGCCCAGTGGCAAGAAGGGCAGGATGGGAATAGACAAAGGGGGCTAATGGCAGGAGACTGGCCTCAGATGCCACGTCCCCACTAAGGAGTGATTCACATCTTTGTCTCCGTGGTGGCCCATGACCTTCGACCCTGAAACTGCTCCCCAGACTCCCTCATGGTACAAGTCTGGGCACCGTAGGCTCCATTGTTGTCGTCCTAACAACTTAGTCGGCCATAGAACTCAAATGACCCCAACAAACAGGGAAGGAAGCCAAGGCCAGAGTCCTGGGGTGGAGCAGGCTTGACCCTGCTGAGGAAGGCCTGGGAGGACCTATCCTACAGTGGGTCACTGGGGTAGGGCATAACACTCACTTCTCCCCAGTCACCAGCCTGGAGCCTGGCTTTTAGTTAATGAGGAAAAAAAGCTTAGAATGCCTCTCCCAACACCCACGTTGAAATCATTACTTTCCTGCCTTACTAGCCTCAGTTGGAATTTGTCCCGTGGGAAGTAGAACTGTGTGTGTGTGTGTGTGTGTGTGTGTGTGTGTGTGTGTGAGAGAGAGAGAGAGAGAGAGAGAGAGAGAGAGAGAGAGAGAGAGAGAGAGAGAGAGAGAGAGCGCGAGCAAGAGAGCACATGGGGGAGAGGGAGGGAGAGGAAGAAAGAGGGAGAGGGTATGGGGGAGAAGGAGGGAGAGAATGTGTGAGTAAGCATAGGGGAGAGGGAGGGAGAGGGGGGAGGGAGGGAGGGAGGGAGAGAGAGAGAGAGAGAGAGAGAGAGAGAGAGAGAGAGAGAGAGAGAGAGAGAGAGAGAGAGAGAGAGAGAGTGAGAGCATGTGTGTGCTGAAGACCACATCTATTCCAAACACTTCTTCCATGTAATTTCACTAGGATTACTAACGTCCATCATATGATCAAAATTACCCAGTATTTATCTTACACCTATCTCTTTATGTACACATTGTCTCTCCTGATCTAATGTAAGCTCCTTAAGGGACTATTTCGTTTTCATCTCAGCCCTTTGGGGGCCCTTATTAGCATAGTGCTAGATAAACAGTAGGCATTTAATATATGTCTGTTAATTGGTTGACTCATTGAGCACAGGATCATAGCTCAAAGAGACCCCAGAAAGCATCCAGTCCAACCCCCTCATTTTACAGATGAAGAAACTGAGATCCATGGAGGCAAAAATCATTTATTCAAGGTCACACAGGTAAGTAAGCATCGGGGAGACAGAGTTTGAATGCAGAGCCTTTCACTCCAGAGAAGCATTATTTCCACCAGCCCATGCTCATATGCAAACTGCTATCATATTAAAATCTTGCTATGCCAGTTCTATCTGTGTCCCTCTGTGCTTAAGACAGTGCTTTGCACATAATAAGAACTTAATGTTTCCCTCCCTCCCTCCCTCTCTCACAGCTACAAGGAACATTAGATATCATTTGGTGCCCTTATTTTACGGATGAGAAAATGGAGGTCTTGGGATGGAAAGTGGTTTCATCAAAGTCATACAACTGGTAAATATCAGAGAGGATTTGAACCTGTGCCCTTTGACCCTCAAGTCCAGCTGCATCCCCACTAGGGAGTGATTTATGTCTTTGTCTCCGTGGTGGCTCGTGACCTCCGACTCTGAAGCAACTCCCCAGACTCCTTCAAGCTACGGATCTGGGCACTGTAGGCTCATTCTTGTCATCATAACAACTTAGCCGGCCTTCCCATGGTCCTCTAGCTCGATGAGACATCTCCAGAGACGTCCCACCTCCCACATCCACCTCCTTCCTTCCCACTTACCCTAAGGGACCCAAACCATTCCTTCTGCCTGGGTGCTGGTATCCAGTGATGGTGTCCCAGACTGGCCTTGTCCATCCTCATGGGCCTAACAACGTGTAGCACTTCTAGGGCAGTATACTTGCTGATTGCTTCCTCATCTATTACTCACAACAACCAGCTAAGACACTGCCAAAGAAACACTCACAGCTGGCCGGCCAGCCTGTCCGGGCTCTGACTTCTCCTGGTCTTCACCTAAATGCAAGGAGAAAATTGGGGGAGAATATAGGGGCTGGAGAGGAATGGTGAGAAAGGCAGGTCACCATTAGATGTTGGGGAGGAGTCCAAAATACACAGGGGAGAAAGCAGAGTCATTCATTAAAGACAGCAGGAGAGATCTAGGCTAGAGAAGCAACTGAAGAAGGCAGAATTTCGATCAGAATGTAAGCTTCCTGAGGGCAGGGACTCCTTCGTTTTGACTTTTTTATCCCTAGCTCCTGATCCCCTACATTCAGGGCTTTACATTTCTTCCCCAAATGCCCCCTAATTATCTCTCCAGTCTTCTTTGCCTCACTTCTTCCTCGTGTATTCTCCGATCCAGTGACACAGGTCTCCTCGCCGTTCCTCCAACAAGACACTGCAGCTCTCTCCCTTCCCACATACCTGCAATTCTCTTCTTCCTCATTTCTTACCTCCTGGCTTCCTTCAACCAAAACCCCGCCTTCTGCAAAAAGTCTTCCTCCCTTTTATGCTAGTGCCTTCCATCTGAGATGATCTGTTATTTATCCCATCCATATTTCATTTGTACCCAATGGTTTGCCTGTTATCTCCCTGATCTGGAACATCAGCTCCTTGTGGGCAGGGATTATGTCCATTTTGGTCTTTTGAGTAGAGCCATGTACACACTAGGTGCCTAATACATGTCTACTGATTATGTGAATTCCCATTTCACCCACAGACTCTCTGAATCTCAGGGCTACAAGGGAGCTCAGAGCCCAACCGGTCTGCTCTACTCTGAGCGAGAATCCTCTCTGCCACATACCGTACAAGAGGTCCCCCAGTCTTTCCCTACCCTAGGCACCTTTGGGGAAAATTTTAAATAAATAAATAAATAGATAGATAGATAGATAGATAAATAAATAAATAGATAAATATTTGTGCGTATATACATATATAAATATATGTATACACATACATAATATATATATACATATATAGCCATGTGCACACAAACACACACATATATATATATATATATACATACATATACACACACATATAAAATTCCAGTCTTTTATAGTAGTGATTAAGAGATTTTGCTTCTAGGAAGTTGCTGTCTAGCCAATGATGATGGCAAAAATAAATGATCATAAAAACCAATGACTGTGTGACCTCAGTCAGTCAAGTCACTTAAATTCCTGAGCATCCTTGGCAACTCCTCGAGATTCTAAGTTACAGAGGAGGTAGTGATTTGTTTTGAGAGAGAAAGTTCCTTCTTTAGAGTTCCTTCTACCAATGAAAACACGGGTTGGGTTAAAAAAAAAAAAACATCAGAAATAACTCCCCTTTCCCTCCGCCCCCAACCCCAGTGCTTTAAAGTTTACCAAAAGTTATGATGAACAGTTTAAGTATGATGGGCACCATTTTATAGACAGGGAATCGAGGCCAAGCCAGACTTGCTCATGCTACCAAATAGAGTAGGGATGTAAACCTATCCCCTCCACCCCCTGTGGAGTGAGGGGTCCAAGTTCCAGAGCCTAGATCATAGCCTAGTATCTTCCCTTCTCTAGATCTCCAAATGACAATAATGCTTGACATTTACATGGTATTTTGAGGGGCATGAAGCGTTTTCCAGTTAGTGTCTCTACTGATCTTCATAGTAGCCCTGGGAGGTGGGTACAGTTGCTCCCTCTGTCATGAGGCTTAAGTGACTTGCCCACAGTCACAGAGCTAGGAGATGTTAGAGGCAGGATCCAAGCTCAGGTCTCTGGATGTGGGTGACAAGAGGAATTCAGCTAGAGAAGCCCAAGGAGACATATCCAGCATGCCAAGAGGTCCCAGAAACTTCAACTCTAGCCTGGAATGCATAGCTCAAAGGAGGGTCGATGGCTACCACAATTTGCAAGCAAGGGGGTGAAAGTCCTTTCTCAGTGCCCTTCAGTCTACCCAGCAGGGGCCTGAGTTAATGTTTACCAACAGTCTAGAAACCCTCTGGCCCTTCTTCCACTGGGAAACAAGAAGGAATTCTGACCAATCTACCAAAAGGAAAAAAAAAAGACTCCCATATTGGCTACATCCATTTCCCCTCTCATCCCACCCCTACACCCTCAACAAATAAGCTGTACCTGGGACCTAAACAAAGTGTAAGTTCTAAACTTTACTAAGCTTTACTAAAGTAGTAAACTGCTAAACTTTGGTAAAGGAGTGAACTTTACAAAAGTAGTAAACTTTACAAAAGTAATAAACTTTATGAAAGTAGTAAACTTTACTAAAATAGTAAGCTTTCCTTAAATAGTAACCTTTGCTAAGCTTTACTAAAATAGTAAACTTTACTAAACTTTTAAAAGTCCAAAAGAGCTAAGATTTCAGTACTAACTTTCCAGACAGAGAGAAAAAAAACAAAACCAAACCCCAGTCAACCACTAGACTTTATCTCAAACGCAAATTCTTCAGGAACAGACAACCCAGGATAGCACAAGACCACAAGTCCACAGGCACCTCCCCCACATAAACCAGCACCAAGACAAGGAGGAAAAGCCCCTAAAGGTCTTCTCTGCTCCTTGGTACTAGCCCTGAAACAACACTCAACAGCACTAGGAGATTTCAAAGCAATGGAGACCCAGGAAGTCAAGTCAATTTTGTAATTTGATGGACTATAGAATGTAAGGTTCTTGAGCCTAGGGGTAGATGTTTGTTTGTTTTTGTTCAGATTCACACAGTCAATGTGACAAGACAGGACTGAACCCAGGTCTTAGCTTTAAGGTAGACTCTCTGTCTAGTACTGTATAAGTGTAAAGAATTATTATTATTTTATTGTTGTTGTTGTTGAGTTGTTTTCAGTTGTGCCTGTCTCTTAATGACCCCATTTGGGTTTTCTTGGCAAAGAAACTGTAGTGAGTCGTCATTTCCTTCTCCAGCTTATTTTACAAACCATTCAACTATGGCAAACAAGGGGAAGTGACTTGCCCAGGGTCACATAGGTAGTTAGTGTCTGAAGCCAGATTTGAACTCAGGAAGATGAGTCTTCCCGCCTCCAGGCTCAGCATTCTATCCACGCTGTTCCACCTACCTGCCTATTATTACTTTTCCTATTATTATTATTATTATATAATGTTTCCTTGCACATCATTAAACAATAAACCATCAACTAAACAGCATGCATTTATTAAGTACCTACTATATGCTTGGCATGGTGCTGGAGATTTTTGCCTTCAAGGAGTTTACATTCTGTCCCAGTAATGAAATATGTGATCTATGCAGTGATGCAGCTGCTGACACTTGGGGAAATCAAGGCCCCTGACTGAGGAAGCATTTGAACTGAGCAGAGGTTGGGACAGGTAGAGGTTAGAGAGAAGGGCATTCCAGGCTTGGGGGACAGCATGGAGGTGGGAAAGTAAATATGAACACATGCTCATTCGATCTGAGTAAGGGACCAGTAAAGAAGTCTGCCAAACAACAAATGTGGGCAAAGGAACAAGATTTGGGCTTGAGAGAAGGTGCCAAGTCTACCCTGCCCCTCCCTCTAGTCTGGCACACAGCGATCAAGGGGAGATTTGCATAAAGTGACCAACAGGCATGATGGGAGGCAACAGGAAATTTTCTTACCATAACTCAAGGAATGGACTAACTCCAAAATGTAATTTTGGTAATTAAATAGTATATATGACCTCATATACTCTTGTGTATGTATGTGTGTATACAAACATACATACATACATAAAACCATTACAATTACTGGCATGGATGCAGTATTTTAAAGTTTGCAAAATGATTCTCTCGTGTGAGCCTCACCACAACACGGCAAGGTAGATGCCACAGCTCTGAGTATCTCCATTTTACAGAGGACTCATAGAACCACAGAATTTTGGAGTTGGAGACTCAGTTTCTTCATTTAGGCTTGATAGCAAGATAACAACAAGGGGCAGCTAGGTGGCACAGTGGACAGAGCACTGGCCCTGGAGTCAGGAGTACCTGAGTTCAAATCCAGCCTCAGACACTTAACACTTACTAGCTGTGTGGCCCTGGGCAAGTCACTTAACCCCAATTGCCTCACTAAAAAAAAAAAAAAAGGATCACAAGATAACAACAAAAAAGTTATCTTGCTACTAAGCCTAAATGAAGAAACTGAGTCTCCAAGAGGTTAAGTAACTCACCTCCAGTCACACAGCTTGTTAGTATCAGAGATGGGATTTGAATCAACGTCCTCCGAGTCCAACACTATCCATTGTGCCATTGCTGCCTTTTGGTATAAATATATTTCCAGCTGAAGGGAATGTGGAAAAATTGGGACACTAATGCATCCATAGGCGGAGTTGTGAACTGGACCAACCATTCTGGAGGACAATTTGGTAGGGCTGTAAAACTGTGCATACCCTTTGACCCTACAATAGCACTACTAGGTCTGTATTCCAAAGAGATCAAGGGAAAAGGAAAAGACCTATTTGTAAAATAATATTTATAGCATCTTTTTTTGTGGTGGAAAACAACAAACCTTCTCAAGGAGTAAGGTGGGAACAAGAGGGAGGGAGAGAATTTGGAACTCATAATTTAATTTTTAAAATTTTAAAATTTTAATTTTTTCCCCAGTTACATGTAAAGGTAGTTTTCAACATTCATTTTTTATTTTATTTTTATTTTATTTTGGTGAGGCAATTGGGGTTAAGTGACTTGCCCAGGGTCACACAGCTAGTAAGTGTCTGAGGCCGGATTTGAACTCAGGTACTCCTGAATCCAGGGCTGGTGCTTATCTACTGCGCCATCTAGCTGCCCCATAACATTCATTTTTATAAGATTTCGAGTTCCAAATTTTTCTCCCTCCTTCCCTTTCCTCCCCCTTCCACAAGACAGCAACCAGTCTGATATAGGTTATAAATGTACAATCCACAAGTACTCTTTTTTTTTTTTTAAAGTCTGTGTTCAATCAATATCAGTTCTTTCTCTGGAGGTGGATAGTATGCTTCATCATAAGCCCTTTGGGATTGTCTTGGATCATTGTATTGCTGAGAGTAGTTAAGTAATTCACAATTGCTCATAGAACAATACTGCTGTCATTGTGCACAATGTTCCCCTGGTTCTACTCACTTAACTATACATCAGTTCATATTAGTCTTTCCAGGTTTTTCTGAAATCATCTTGCTGGTCATTTTTTATAGCACAATAATATTCCATTACAATCATATACCACAGCTTCTTCAGTCATGCCCCAATTAATGGACATTCCTTTGATTTCCAATTCTTAGCCACCACAAAGAGTTGCTATAAATATTTTTTGTACAATTTTTTTTTTTGGAACTCAAGATTTTTAAAAAAATGCTTAAATTAAAAAAAATGTAATTGGGGGCAGCTAGGTGGCGCAGTGGATGGAGCACCAACCCTGGAGTCAGGAGGACCTGAGTTCAAATCTGGTCTCAGACACTTGACACTTACCAGCTGTATGATCTTGGGCAAGTCACTTGACCCCAATTGCCTCACCAAAACCAAAACCAAAACCAAACAAAATGTAATTGAGAAATATTTAATGAAATAAAAATATATCAAGAAAAATGAATCTATTCCCAAGTCAGACCCTTCTGCCCCTCCATAAGACAGTGTACTAGTAAGACAATAGGGGGAGATTGGAACACCCAGATCTGATGTTAGGTGCCATTAAGAATTACGATACTAATACCAGGAATAATAATAACTAACCTTTAGATAACATTAAGTTCTTGCAGCCAAGCTCTTCACATGCCTTATCTCACTGGAGCCGCCATCACCACTAACAAAGAATGTTACTTCACAGGTATGAGGACCCACACATTCCCTTCCCAGGGTTAAGGATCTCAGACTAAAGGGGCAAGCAGTTATGAGACTTCCAGCAGGTCTGCCTTGGGGCAGGCCCTGGGATGCAAGGCATATGGGGAAGACCCAGAGAAGGGGGAAATCTCCCGAGATCCTGTGATCCAAGGGAGGGAAGTAGATTGGACCAGAGAAAAGAGAAGAGTTAAAGTTTGGGAGTGGAGGTTGGGGGTATGGGGAGAGGGGAGGGAGAAGAGGAAAGAAAATTCAATCTAATCCATGTTAGCTGTATCCTTCCCTATGAGGTTGCCGGAAGTACCTGTCACTCAAATGGAGATTCTGTGTACCCTGGAAAGACCTCTGGCTTTGCTGACCCTGGCTCTGGCACCCACCTCTGTCACTCACGAGTTGTCCTCTACGAGTCTCACCATCTTTACTGATCAAATGGCAAGGTTTCTTCCCACTCTAAATCTGATCCTATAGTCTATATATTCTCACTTGGACCTTTACATTTTGAAATTAATTCATCAATAAGTGAAGGATTAGCCTAATCAGTTCACAAAATACCAGGCCAAAAAAAAAGTCTGGGAGGTTGCTGGCTTTAGAGTAGGGAAGATGTGAGTTAAAATCCTGACTCCAACATTTCTCTTAACCTCTCTGAGCCTCAGTTTCCTCATCTGTAAAGTGGGTATACCTGCACTGCCTTCCTCACAAGGTGACTGTCAGAAGAGCACCTGGGAAATCCTAAAGAGATAGAGAGGTGGGCGCTGCCATCATTGCTGGCAAGGGCTAGACACTTAATCCCCATAAAGTTTGGATGTTGTTCTAGCACGTCTACTAGATGTTGGCTTTTTGCCATTACTGTGATACTTGTGATTCAGTGCAAAGTAAATACCCATGAGCCAATGGGAGCAGGATTTTCTCACATTAAAAATGCACACATTTGGCAGCTAGGTGGAGCAGTGGATAAAGCACTGGCCC
This sequence comes from Dromiciops gliroides, assembly GCF_019393635.1. Taxonomy (NCBI): domain Eukaryota; kingdom Metazoa; phylum Chordata; class Mammalia; order Microbiotheria; family Microbiotheriidae; genus Dromiciops; species Dromiciops gliroides. The sequence goes on along the minus strand of NC_057863.1, from coordinate 626,255,749 downwards.
TGGATTCAGGAGTACCTGAGTTCAAATCTGGCCTCAAACACTTGACACTTATTAGCTGTGTGACCCTGGGCAAGTCACTTAACCCTCATTGCCCCGCAAAAACAAAAAATAATAAAAAAAAACGCACACATTCACAAAAAGCGATGTTGGGAGATACCTGTCATTGTGCACCCCTGCTTCATCCAGCCTGCTGGTGTCCTGATCTCTGAAATACAGAAGACATCAAGGAAGTGGTCATGAGTTAATTCTTCCTTCCCAAGTACTTTACAAGAATCAAATTGGTTTCCAGGACTTCTGCCTCCATAACCAACTCCTTTTCTCTATGGCCAGCCCCACTGCATGCCGTTGCCATCAACAGATGCCTTGCCTTTTATCTTGCCTCTGGACTTCAATGAATGGAAGAGAGTGAGGCTGGTGACTCTGCATAGCTCTGCCTCACTTAAATCCAATTCATTTGCAAGCCAAGACATCACCCTGCTGATGTCATTGGTCCTCTTCCAGGATGAAGGATGAACAACCACACACTGGTTGAGACCTTCATCACCTTTTACCTAAACTCCTGTAATTGCCTCCTCATTGGTCTCTCTGCTTCCAGTCTCTTCCTTCTCCAATTGATTAGTGCTGTGCCTTATAAACTGTAGGTGTTTAATAAATGCTTGTTTCCTTCCTTAAGGTGATGGTTACAGTTGTCTTAAATATTCAAGGATAATGGTGAAGACTAGCTTAGAGATTAAACTGTGTACATTTCATGAAAAATAATAATAAAACTAACATTTATATAAAGTTTTACAAATATTAACTCACCTACCTGAGAAGTAGGTGCTACTATTATCACCATATTACAGTTGAGGAAGCTGAGGCAAACAGGGCAAAATGACTTGCCCATGGTCACACAGCTAGTAAATATCTGAGTTGAAATTTGAACTCACAAAGATGAGTCTTCCTGACCCCAGGCCCAACTCTTTAACCACTGAGCCATCTAGCTGCCTCTAAGATTACAGGAAAAAATTTTTAAAGGGTTCTCAAAGACTATCTATCAATCAAGTATTTATTAAATGCCTACTACGTGCCATGTACTGGATTGGTTCCGGGAATACAAAGAATGAAACCATCTCTGTTCACAAAAGTTAAACTTCTAATGGGGGATACAAGAAGTATGTGTGTATATATACATATATACATAAATGTAAATGTATATCGATTGATATAGACGTATACACACATAAATATAGATATTTATAGGTAGATGTAGACAGATTACAGGCATATAGAGTAGCTAGCTATATCTATAGAAAGCCTTAATATAAATCTTGATTTTGGCGGGGGCGGGGGGGGGGGGGGCAGGGCAATGAGGGTTAAGTGACTTGCCCAGGGTCACACAGCTAGTAAGTGTCAAGTGTCTGAGGCCGGATTTGAACTCAGGTCCTTCTGAATCCAGGGCTGGTGCTTTATTCGCTGTGCCACCTAGCTGCCCCAAATATTCCTATTTATTACATTTATATTAGGAGCAGCTAGGTGGCACAGTGAATAAAGCACCAGCCCTTGATTCAGGAGGTCTTGAGTTCAAATCCGGCCTCAGACACTTGACACTTACTAGCTGTGTGACCCTGGGCAAATCACTTAACCCCAATTGCCTCACCAAAAAAAAAAAAAAAAAAAGCAAAAGAATAAATAGGAATATTTAAAAAGATGTTAAATCCAAGTTAATTTAGACGGGGGGGGGGAACACAGGACTAGCATTTGAGAGATCAAGAAAGACTTCAAGGGGCAGCTAGGTGGCTTAGTGGATAGAGCACCGGCCCTGGAGTCAGGAGTACCTGAGTTCAAATCTGGCCTCAGACATTTAACACTTACTATCTGTGTGACCCTGGGCAAGTCACTTAACCCCAATTGCCTCACTTTAAAAAAAAAAGAAAGAAAGACTTTAAGCAGAAGATGATGTCTGAGATGCCACCTAAAGAAAGACATAAGGAGGGAGCGCACTCCAGGCAAGGGAGGTGGAGTTTGAAGAACAGAAGGAAGACCAGTATGGCTGGATCCCAGAGATGGGAGGGAGTGTAGTGTCCAGTGAAGATAAAAAGATAGATTGGGGCTGGGGTGTGTTGGGCTTGAAGGCAAGTTGTTGGACTTGTTATTGGACAAGTTTACATTTTATTCTAGAGACAACAGGAAGCCAGTGCATTTGACTGAGTTGAGGACTCACTTGGAGAGCCAACCCTCCAAACTCCTCATTACATAGATGAGGAAATGGATGCCCAGATGAGTTAAGTGACTGGCCCAAGGTCATACCATTACTAAGTGGCAGAGGTGGGATTTGAACACAGGTCTTCTGATTTCAAATCCAGGATTCTTTTCACTTTTACAACACCAAAAATCTTCCCAAAATCTGGTTGGGCCCATGGTTCTGCATATCTTTCCTCCCAAGGGCCTTTCTGAAGACTGTTAGATTCCAAGGTGGCAGTCAGGAAACAGTGAAGACATCACAACTTCTGATGTCCTACATACTAACTATTCTAGGTAGTGTTGGGGACAAAGGACCTTTGATCATTGTCTCTCAAACATCTGGCCCAGAGGTCTTGGTCTCAACTATGCTCCCAGGTGGCTACTAACCCCCCACAACTAACTTTCTGGAATGATCTTTCTCTCTGCCCAACCAGAACGGTGCTTTCCATGTTGTCTCTCCCATTCGAATGGGAGTTCCCTGAGGGCAGGGACTACCTTTGGCCTTTCTTTGTGTCCCCAGCACTTATAGAGCCTGGTAAATGTTTCTTGACTTGACTTGTCACCAGCCAATTATTATCCAGGCCAGGCAGCACCAAACATACCCTTGAGTCTACTCTGCAATTTATATAATATGGAAAAATCAACAAAGAAATCAGGAAGACAAATTCACTTGAGTGGAAAGGAAAATTAGTTATCATAATGACCTACGGGACAGTAAAATATATTGATAAAGATTTTTTAAAACATCTTAAGATGTAAGCCAGTTACTGTAGTGGCTTATAGGACAGTAAGATGTATAGATAAGGATTTTTTAAAAACATCTTAAGATGTAAGCCAGATGACATTGATGTGAATTAATTTGGGGAAGGGGCTGTCTGGTCCTAGAATTTCATCAATATAGGGAACTTCCTGTGTGAAAACTCCTTTTGCCAATCTAAACTAGCAACTCCTGTGTAAGAAGTAGCCTTAAAGATACCCGAAATCCTTGATGAACCACCATGTTCTAGCTGCAGAACTTGGACTCAGGTGACCCTAACTCCAAGGCTACCTCTCTTTCCACTAAGTGCCAGACCTTTGCCGTTTCTCTCATGAATTATGGATGCAGATTAGGGATAAAGGGGGAAAAAGTCTTTCAAGTGCAGGATTCAAGACATTGCTGTCACAGGGTTAAGTGACTGACACTTCCATTCCAAAGACCCTGGGGGACTTAATCAGTAAAGGCTTTCAAAAGGTCGGCCAGACCTAGGAGTAAAAACCTAAGGTCTTTTTACACCAGAGATAAAGGTGAACTTGACCCTGATGACAATGGGATGGAGAAGAAAGCTGTGAAGAGAAAGAGGAGCATTCTCTATTTATTAGGGACACTGAAATTTACAAAGGAATCTCAAGGAACATCCTGGAATGAACAAATGAACATCTATTAAGCTGTATCAGTCCAGATTCCTAATTTCTGTCCAGGGCATCCTATCCTTCCCGTTGCTGAAGTCCACAACCTTAGTATCATCCTTGACTCCTCACTCCACATATACCACCTGTTGCCAAATCTCATGCTTCCTCTACAACATCTATTATATACATGTACACACACATATACACGTGTGTGCACATATAAACATACGTGTATAGACATACATATGCATACACATGTGTGTGTGTGTGTACGTACACACACACACCTATCTCCTTTCCACGCATATTTGTTGTTCAGTCATTTCAGTCTTGTCTGACTGTGATCTCGTTTGGGGTTGTTTTGACAAGGATACTAGAATGTTTGCCATTTCTTTCTCCAGTTCATTTTACAGATGAGGAAACTGAGGCAAACAGGGTGAAGTAATTTTATCTAAGGTCACATAGCTAGTAAGTGTTTACGGCTGGATTTGAACTCCGGAAGATGAGTCTTCTTGACCCTAGGCATTCAATGTACTATGGTGCCACCTACTGGTCCCAACTCATACAGCTGCCCATGAAATCAGGAAGACCTGGGTTTAAATCCTGCCTCAGATATTTATTAGCTGTGTAACCCTGGGCAAAGTCATTTAACTACTGTTTGCCTTAGTTTCCCCATCTGCAAAACAGGAGTGACTATAGCACCTACCTCCCAGGTGGTTGTTAGTGGCAAAAGAGACAACATGAAGCAATAGCCATGGAAATGCTAGCTGTTAAAAAGGAGTACGAGTCAGTCCCAGTTCTCAAAGAGCCTAGAATCTCCTGCTTTTGTATGCCACAAAGCATCCAGTACAATCCTAGGCACACAGGATGGGAAATACTCAACACTTCTAACAACAAGAAGAAGCCTGATCTACAAATGTTGATTACTTAAATCAGATGACAGAAAGCACCATCTTACATGGGAGAAAATAGAAACCCTGGGGGGGAAAAATGGAAACCCTTTCAGCATTCTTGATATCAAAACACACAAGATAATAATGAGGTTCAAACTGGGTTTGCTTTGGTTTGGGGGAAGACAGGACATCTCCCATCTTCAAGCATACGAGGGGTGGCTTAACAGAAAAGAGATGAGTCCCATTCTACTTGACCCCAAGGGACAGAACCAGGCACAATGGGTAGAAGTTATCAAGAGGTAGATTTAGACTTCATATCAGGAAAAAACCATCCAACAATTAAAGGCAAGAATGGAATGGGATGCTTTACCAGGCTTTTGAGGTCTGTCCTCATCTGGTCTTCTGGCAATGACTTGTCTAACCACCAGTCAGGTTCTATTAGAGACGGGATTCCTTCTCAGATATAGGTTGGACTACATGGCCACTGCAGCCCCTTCCACTGAAGAGATTTCATGATTTATGATTTAATGATGACCAAGAGACAGGAAACTGGGGTGGCAGTGTGCAAAGAAGCTTGGATTAAAGCCAGATAACCTGGGTTCCAATGCTAGCTCTGCCTCTTCTTATTCATTTGACCTTGGGTAAGTCACTTGATGTCCTCATGCCTCAGTTTCCTCATCTCTAAAATGAGGGGTTGGACTAGATGCCTTCTAAGAACCCTCCCAGCTCAAAATATATGATCTCATGAAACTAACATCTCAAGCTCACAGCACCTAAGTTCCTTGAAGGCAAGAACCATTTGTAATTTTTGTTTTTGTATCATTGGTACCTAGAACAGTGCCTGGCATTAAGGAATAGGAACTGGGCCTGTGATTTCATTGGTGAGGCTCTTCCTCTACCAGTCCAGGTTGGTGCCTTCTCTGCAATGGACAGCCTTAGGAATTTTTTGAGAGAACCAAGAGGTTAAGTGACTTGCATAGGGTCACACTAAGCTAGTATGTCCCAGAGGCAGGATCTGAACTCAGATCTTCCTGCCTCTGAAACCAGCTCCTTATCCATGTATCTATGCTGTCTCTTATCCTGCACATTGTTGTTGTTCAGTCACATCTTACTCTGTAACCCCATTTAGGGTTTCCTTGGCAAAGATACTGGAGTGGTTTGCTATTTCCTTCTTGGGCTAATTTTACAGATGAGGAAACTGAGGCAAGTAGGGTTAAGTGACTTTCCCAGGGTCACACAGCTAGTAAGTGTCAAGTGTGTGAGGCCGGATTTGAACTCAGGTCCTCCTGAATTTAGGGCTGGTGCTTTATCCACTGTGCCACCTAGCTGCCCAAAGTTGAATCTTCTTGCCTCAGGGCCCAGAGCTCTATCCACTATGGTGCCACCTCGATGCCCCATCCTGAACAGAGTAGACGATTAATAAATAATTGGGTTTTAGAATCACATATCTAGAACTAGAAAGGACCTCAGAGGTCATCTGCTCTAACCACCTCATTTTACAGACGAGGAAACTGAAGCCTCCCCTAAGGTTAGAGGACTTGCCCAAGATCACACAAGTAGCATGCATCTTAAGAGTCCAATAATGCTGCAGATACCCCATGCACTTAGAGAAATCAGGTTGGTTGCACATCCTCATTTAAAAAAAAGTCACTTTCCTGCAATAAATTTAGAATTTGAATTTTCATTTTATAAAGTATCCAAATACCTAACTGGTCTCACTCTATTGCGAAGCTTAATAGCTCTCTCTGAGCATTTTGGTGCCACAATGAAGTGTTCTTTACACTAATGCTGGGGCAGGGCAAGGAGCAGGGTCCTAGGGAACACTGAAAACGAGTGTTTCTATCTCACACACACTCATCTCATCTCTCTGATGCCTCTCACCCCAATTGACAGTGTTGCTTCTAAGTTTCAAAATGACATCTGAAAGAGTGAATAGCTTATTTTTTTCTTTGAGCCTGCATCCATTTCATCCGATGAACGGGTCTGGAAGCAGGCAGGGTGGTAAGGGCTGTAACGATGAAAAGAACCACTCGAGATCTGAAGAGGGAATTACAGTCTCGTTTAAAGGCGGTGGCAGTGGCGGATTATGCCACAAAGGAAGAAAAGAGGTTTGCCTTTGGAGAGCCTGGAAACCTGGATTCTGGAGAACGAGATTGGGAGTAGCATGCCCAGAAGGACAGGCTCCTTTGTCAACAAACCAGAAATAGTTAATTAAAGACTTAGAAGCCAGTTTGATTTTTTAAAATCTCATTTGACTGGGTTGGTGGTTTTTTGCTGATTGTAATTCAGTATTTTTAAACTCATTATATAAAAAGTAGAAAGTAGGATTTGGGATCAGACCTGCATTTGAATGCAGGGCCTCAGTTTCCTCATCTGTAAAATGAGAGTACTGGACTAGATAACAAACATCTAATGGCCCTTCAAGTTCCAAGTCTATGGTCCCAGGAAATAATGGTTACTGAGAATAGATAAAGAAACACACTTTACTCCTCTTGGCTTCCAAATGCTACATTCGTTGTCACAGATAGTGTCTTTGTATCTTTTTTTCTAATTGTTTTTCTTTGTTATAAGGTAGGGTTTAATTCCTGGGAAGGGAAGGAAGGATTTATTAAGCAAGTACTATGTGCCAGGCACTGTGCTAAGTGCTTTACGAATGTTCTCTCATTTGATCCTCACAACCCAGTGAGGTGGGTATTATTACTACCTTCATTTTGCAGTTGAGGAAATTATGGCAAGGAGCAGGTAAATGACTTACCTGGGGTCAACACAACAGGTCTGAGGCCAGATATGAACTCATAATTTTCTTTTTTGTTTTTAAGTGAGGCAATTGGGGTTAAGTGACTTGCCCAGGGTCACACAGCTGGTAGGTGTTAAGTGTCTGAGGCCGAATTTGAACTCAGGTCCTCCTGACTCCAGGGCCGGTGCTCTATCCACTGTACCACCTAGCTGCCCAACTCATCACTTTCTAACTCTACAGTCAGAGCTCTATCTACTGTACCACTTAGCTGCCTCTACTGGGGTCATGGTAAAGAATGTATAAACAGAATTGACTGATATAAAAACTAAAGGGATCAATAAAACTCATTGTAATAAGTTAAAAAAAACCTCCAACAATCTATGGTCCTGTGATTTGATGCTTTGATCCCACGTAGAGAAATACCACTAAGTGTTTATCTGCTTTTAAATTTTCTTTATTGTGGTTTACATCTTAATGTATTTTCATGATGGGTTCTTTTGGATCAAAAAAAAGTTTTAGGAATGCAGGGTTGGTTCAACATTAGGAAAACTATCAACATAACCAACCACATCAATAACAAAACTAACCCAAATCATATGATTATCTCAGTAGATGCAGAAAAAGCTTTTGACAAAATACAGCATTCATTCCTATTTAAAAAAAACTCTAGAGAGTGGGACAGCTAGGTGACATAGTGGATAAAGCACCAGCCCTGCATTCAGGAGGACCTGAGTTCAAATCCAGCCTCAGACACTTGACACTTACTAGCTGTGTGATCCTGGGCAAGTCACTTAACCCTCATTGCCCTGCAAAAAAACTCCAAAAACTCTAGAGAGCATAAGAATAAACAGAGCTTTCCTTAAAATGATAAGCAGTGTCTACCTAAAACCATCAGCAAGCATTATATATAATGGGGATAAGTTAGAAGCATTCCCAATAAGATCAGGAATGAAACAGGGATGTCCAGTATCACCTCTTTTATTCAATATTGTAACAGAAATGTTAGTTTTTTGTTTGTTTGTTTGTTTTTAGTGAGGCAATTGGGGTTAAGTGACTTGCCCAGGGTCACACAGCTAGTAAGTGTTATGTGTCTGAAGCCGGATTTGAACTCAGGTACTCCTGAATCCAGGGCCGGTGCTTTTGTCCACTGTGCCACCTAGCCGCCCCCAGAAATGTTAGTTTTAGCAATGAGAAGAAAAGGGAATTGAAAGAATCGAAATAGACAAGGAGGAAACAAAACTATCACTCTTTGCAGATGATATCACGGTATACTTAGAGAATCCTAGAGAATTAATGAAAAAACTACTTGAAACAATTAACAACTTTAACAAAGTTGCAGGATATATAAAAAAGGTATTTTAGTTGTATTCTCAGTGTCTTTGATCTAGAAAGTTTCAATAAAAGGGAAAGTCAATGGTGTTTGACCAGACAGGATTCACTGGGCTGGGAAGCTACAGATCTGGCCTGGCATACAAAGACTATCTGGGGGCTCAGAGTTTTTATGAATGTTACTATTATATGTCTATTGCAAAGCCATGTTGACGGAAGACCCTTGCTTTAGGCTAAAATCCTTCAGCAGCTAGTCTTGATCTCCACCTTCCCTAACAGGGAGAGGACAGGCCTGGGGTCCCTGGCTGGAGGATCCCTCTGACCTCTGTATTTCCCCTACCCTTTCAGTACTCACAGGGGTGTTGGGACAGGTAAACCAAAATGTGCTGTTTACTCCCTTTGGGAGCTAATCTCTTGATCTCCGGCAGACAGGTTTTTCAGAACAAGGGCCCTTTGGATTTTTTCCACCCCCAGATGTTAACACAGAGGGAGGACAGAAGCAGAGTCCTCAAGAAAAGGTCACAACCTGAGCCAGCCTAAGTGGGAGGAGACAGGGATGGCCACGGGGAATCAGTTCCACCTACTTGCCTGTTCCTCAGCTAAACTGCCCTGCCGACTACACTAGCAGAGGCTTGAAGCTCCAAGTTTTAAAAGCTCCGGGATTTTTCCACAGCAGGCACTCATACCAAAGAGCCTAAGGGACCAAGAGTATTCTAGACCCTATCAATTCAGCTCGATTCAAATACTATTTAAGTGACTATGTGTGCCAGCTTCTAGTTCAGAAGGAACATAGCCATGGGTAAAAGTTCATCCTGTCACTAATTACTCCTTAGTGTCTAAATCAATCCAAAAACCATTTATTAAGTATCTATCACATCTATGGCCGAGGCAGCATGCCAAAACAGGTAGAGAGTTGCTCTTCAAGTCAGGAAGACCTGGGTTCAAATATCACCTCTGATCCTGGATGTGTGACCCTGGGCAAGTCAGTTAACCCTTTAGCATCCCAGGTAATCAACTCTAGGCAACAATCCAAGACTTGCCTGCCTTGAGACTCTGAGTTGTAGAGCAGGATCCCACTAGCATATGGTACAAGAAGTTTCTACACTTGGAATTGCCTATACTGATGAAAACACAGGTTGAAAGACTTGAGCCCAAAGAGGAGATAGAAGAAGGCACCTAGCCCTGAGCCTGGGCAGAAGTGAGGGTTCACTCTGAGTGGGAAGCTCTACATGATGTCAAACTTGCTCGATATGTTGGTTGTTTTTATGGGACTGTTGTGGTTTTTTTTTTTTCTTTTAAGGGATATTATAAGGGATGGCTCCCTAGGAAGGGAAAGGGAAAGAAAATGGGAAATGTAGCTGATGTAAAAATGAAAGATTTCAATATACATTAATTTTTAAAAGTTAAAAAAAAATAAAGGCAGAAGAGGGAAAAATCATAGGTCTTACTCCAAAACAATGTGGCAGGTTCTGGGGTCACAAAGAAGTCAGTCCCTCCCCTCCAAGAGCTTATATTTTTCTGTTCCAACTTCCTTGCAGGATGAGGGTAGACGGCACACTGACCTGGGGTCCCTGGTCTGAGGATCCTTCTGCTACAAATCCTTCTCCTGAGGGGCAGCTAGGTGGCAGAGTAGACAGAGCACCAAGTCTGGAGTCAGGAAGACTCAGCTTCCTGAGTTCATGTCCGGCTTCAGACACTTACTGTGTGACCCTGGGCCAGTCACTTCACCCTGGCTGCCTCAGTTTCCTCATCTGTCAAATGAGCTGGAGGAGATGGCAAGTATCTGCCAAGAAAACCCCAAATGGGGTCACAAAGAGTTGGACATGACCAAAAAAAAATGACTCAACAATTTCTCCCTGCCTTTCAATACTCATAGGGGTTTGGGGACAGGTGAACCAAAAGGCAATGAGTATTTATTCTGAAACTCTTCCTGTTCCAAGTTCTCAGAGGGACCTAGCTTAACCAACTCCCTGATTCAGCCGGTTAATCAAGTTTCAGGGAGCTTAAAAAAATCAAATTATCTAAGTCATCTGTGCACCGGAGATGGGAGCTCACTGTGAAGTGAAATAACTTTCAGGTAATTATGCCGATCATAAAGAAGAATAATGATGGTTATACATGGTGGAGTAATTCACCCCAACACTTAGAGTTTACAATAAACCTGTGACATAGATGGTGTAAGGATGATGGGCACCATTTTAGCCCCAAAACAGCAGGTCCCGAGGAGCCGCCCAAATCCTGGCTTTGTTACTTACTCAGCTAGTCCTTGCCTGCCTTGAGATGCAAGCTGCTTCACCTAATAAAATGAGGTGGTTAGCTAAGATGCAAGTCAATGGTGCCATGCATGGATAGAGGGTGGACCTGATGTGAGGGAGACCCTAGTTCAAATCCTGTCTTCAGACACTAGCGGTCTCAAGTGGACAAGTTGCTTAACCTGTGCCTGCCTCAGTTTCCTGATCTGTAAAATGGGGATCACAGTAGCACCTTCCTTACAGGATCATGGTAAGGGTCAAATGAGATAAGATTTGTAAAGCAGTCTTAAAGTGCTTTGCAAATGGTAGCTATTATTACTATAAGACCAAAGGTTCTTAACCTTTGAGATGCCCCTGGCAGCCTGTGGAAGCTCATTCTCACAATAATGTGGTTTCAAAATAAAAATTCTTAATTGAAAGAGATGCTCAATTTCAGTTTGAGATCAGTGAAAGCAAAGGGGTGCCATTTTGCCCATAAGTTCACGGTCTGCGGCTACTCAATCAAGAACCCCAGATCTAAGGTCCCTTCTGGCTCCAAAGCTGGGATCCCACACCATCCTGCTGCCTCTCTGAAGCACTTTGTCCTGCCTGGCCCCAGAGGGCAGAAGCAGGAGCAATGTGTAGAAGCTGTAGAGAGAAAGGTGGTGGCCGGATGCAAGAGAAAACTCTCCAACAACCACAAATGACCCCAAGTGAACTGAGGGGCTCTGGGAGGTCATGGGCTCCCCATCCCTGGAAGTCTGAATGGCGTCTGGTCAGGTATGCAGGTGAGGGGTTCCTGCTTAAGTATGGGGGGTGCTACATGGTCTCAGAGGGCTTCTCCAGGGCTGAGATGCCAGAATTCCCAAGTACCCCGTTCCCCTAAGTGGAGAGAGAACCGGCCTCAGAGAGAAGAGTTGAAGTCCTGCCTTTGGCATGTCCTGGCCAATCCACTTATGCCCCACCCCCAAATCGAGGCTATTGAGAGACTAAAGTCCCCTTTGTATGGGGGCTGGGGAAGCCTCACAGTCAAGGAATTACAGCACCGTACCCCATACACCCCCAAAATGTGATTTTCAAATTGGCTGAGTTGCAGCACATGAAAATTCCATGAAGACTGACATATAAGAACAAATAATATTGGAGGGAAGAGGGTGGAGAAGGCGAATTTTATCAAAGACCCGCTGTTTACTCCAAACCCAGGGCAGAAGACTCTTATCTTGTTGAAATTTATGGGTCTTTCCTTACCTGATGTGAGAGGGAGAAAGACAGAGACAGAGAGACACAGAGATAGAGAGAGACAGAGATTCAGAGATAAAAAGATTGGGACAGAGAGGGTGAAATAGTGATGGAGAGATGCACAAAGACAGAGACACAGAAAAACAGAGACAGAAACTGAGCAACAGAGAGAAACCCAGATCCAGAGACAGATAGAAACAGAGAGCTGCAGCTTGGTGTGAGGGTGGTGAAGAAGGTAGAACAGGCTTCCTCCCACATCTCAGCCACTCCACAAGAGCTGCCCTTCCACGGGGAGAGGGGTCTGGGGAGAGGCTTGCGAGGGAGCACAGAGCTGCCCAGTCTTCCCAGAAGCCCCTCTCTCCCTCAGGACAGCGAGCAGCCACCATGCTCTCTAGATCCCCCACTGCCCAGATGCTAAACAATGCTCCCTTCTCTTCCCTCGCTCCCTTTCCTCCTCCTCCACCCCCACAACCTCTTCTTTCAAAGGGAACAGAACACAGCCAGGCAGCCCTTGACTTATTTTCCTGAGAGTTTATTTTCAGGGGGTTAAAAAAAAGATCTCCTGGTGAGGGGATTTGGCCTCACCAATTGGCCACCACCAAGCGACCAGGTTTGGGAATAAATCCTCGCTTTTCCTAAGGCCTTGAAAGGACAGAAGGACCTCCCTCATCTCCCTTCTCCTCCCCTTGCAGTCAAATTCCTTCTTTCCTTCCTTCCTAGAAACTTATATCTTCCCCCCCACACTAAGGAAGGCTCACGCTTGTAGGTGTAATTAGTCTCCACATTGGCAAAGAGGAACATCACTATTAGGAGGGAAAGAAAGAGGGAAGGAAGGAGAGAGGAAGGGAGGTAGAGAGAGGGGGAGAGAGAGAGAGAGACAGAGACAGAGACAGAGAGAGACAGAGAGAGACAGAGAGAGAGACAGAGAGAGGAGACAGAGAGAAAAGACAGAGACAAAGAGAGGAGAGACAGAGACACAGAGAGAGGAGACAGATAGGACAGAGATAGAAAGAGGAGAGAGACAAAGAGACAGAGGGGGGGGGGAGGGAGGGAGGGAGAGGAAACAGACAGAGGAGACAGAGATAGAGAGAGGAGAAAGACAGAGACAGAGAGAGACAGAGAGATTTTTACCTGCTGGCTGGGGAGACAGGGCACTTCTGGGAGCCAGAGCAGAGCCGCGGTCGGCTCCCACCCGTCTGACCTGTCAGACTCATTCACCTGCCTCTGGGACTAGCAGAACTGCCAAGTGCCAAGCTGAATGCCAACACTGGCCCGCCCGCTGCCTGTCTCCCTCCCTGCTGGGAGGCACTGCTCCACAGAACCAGACAACAAAAGACACCTGCCTGCTCAGTGCTCAGGTGGACCCACCCTACGGGCAGCCCCCACACCTGCTGGCCCTGACCAATGAGGCAGAGACATCTTTCCTATGAGTCACTTGGTTTCAAAAATGAAGTCTGATGAAGACAAAGGAGGAAAGAGGCAAAACCAGGGGTGGGGGAGGACATCAGATTAGGAGCTACAAAGGAACAGTGACCTCAGCTAGTCTCAATCTTTAATTTTACAGAAGGGGAAACTGAGGCCCAGAAAAGGAAAGTGACTTAACCAAAGTCACATGGCTAGGAAGTAACAAAGCCAGACTTGAACCCAGGTCCTCTTTCCGGCAATCTCCCCCCCTACTCCATGTCTCAAGTCAACCACCAGTGAGCTAGTAATTTAAGAATGTTTAGGAGAGATCGGACAAGGCTATGGGACCTTAGACCTCAAATGAATGCTGCTGGGTTTGGAAGCCAGAAAGCCCTTGCTTTGAGTCCTACCTCAGACCCATCTCTCAGCCTCAGTTCCCCTGAGGGGGTTGGACTAGACAGCCTCAGACTCTTTCCAACTTTATATCTAGAATTTTGTGATCTCCTTGGGTATTTAAATTAACTTAAATTCCATTGGAGTCCATGAACCAGATGAGGAAACACACAATCCCTCCTTTCTGTAGAGAGGTGGGGGGCTACGTGCACAGAATGGTATCTACACTGTCACGTGTGCTCACTGTGTTCACTGGACTTGCTGAATGTTCTATGCAAAAATAAAGGGGTTGGGCTTCACAGTCTTGGAGGTCCTGAACCTGCCCCCCCCACTTCCCCTCCCCTGGATAGCTTTGTGTTGACTCTGACTACACTATATTTACTCATCAGGGCAGAGAGACTAAGCTCCTTGAAGGCAGTCTGGGTCACTTTTGTCTTTGTACCCTTAGCACCTGGCAGCCTTCAGGTGCAGGAATGAACAAACGCTTTGTGACCGGATCTAGCTGGATTGACTCTCTGTTCTCTGAGGGCCCCTGTAGATCTGCCCCTCAGAGCCCGAGAGCCCAGCTAGAGAGAAGAGGCCGTGGCACCAGCGAGCCAGAGAGAGAGAGCGAGCAAGGGAGCAGGGCTGCTCTCTCCCTGTGGGCGGCTATTAGGGGAGGGAGCTGCATTCCCTGAGCAGACAGACTGGTTGTCACTGACAAAGGAATCCAGGAGGGGGGCAGAACAGGGCCAGAGACCAGCACAGGTAGACAGGCAGGAGAAGCCGGCCCCGGCTGCCCCCTGCTTCCCCATCTCATGTTCCTGGCACTCACACAGCCCCATCTTCCTACGGGATGACCCAAGGGGTGCCAGGCAGGACTGTGCCCCTTTCCCGGGCACATCCCCACCCCCTCCCTTTCCCATCATCAAGGATCACTGACTAAGCAGGGCACTGTTTGTTCTCGGCAGAGGAGGCCTCAGACTGAATTATGACCCTGGGCACTGGTGGGCACAGCTGATGGGGAGTCTGGTGCTAAATCTTATGCCATTACCCAGCTGTTTCCCTGACATGCCAGGGCTGCAAAGGCACAGCCATTTGATTTCTCTCTTTTCCTTTTCCTTCTCCAGCCTCAGGTTCCCAGGGACCCTACAGTCTCTGGGGTGTGTTTGCATCTGCTACAAATATTATCCAGAAAGAACAACAAGCTGGACATCAAAACTCCAAAGCTCCCATCCCTGAGTAATTGGTCAGTACAGGAGAAATGGATGTATTTGTCAGCATATGGGGGGGGGGAATTACTCTTAACACCTTAACTTCAACTCAATCGATATGAACATGACCTGAGAATACATTAAATAATGCATTAATTTCATGGGGGCGGGGAATCCACAAAACAGAAGAGGAAAAATTCCTCCCTTCTTCCAATAGAGAGGTGGGGGACTGCAGGTGTGAAATGCTACATACACTATTGGATGTGTTCATTGTCTTGATCAGTATTGCTGAACTGGTTTTCTTTGTTAGAGGGGAGGGTTCATTGAAAGTATGGAGATGTTAAAAGAATATTAATAAGGGGCAGCTAGATGGCGCAGTGGTTAAAGCACCGGCCCTGGATTCAGCAGTACCTGAGTTCAAATCCGGCTTCAGACACTTGACACTTACTAGCTGTGTGACCCTGGGCAAGTCACTTAACCCCCATTGCCTGCAAAAAGAGAGAGAGAGAGAGAGAGAGAGAGAGAGAGAGAGAGAGAGAGAGAGAGAGAGAGAGAGAACATTAATAAAACGTATAAAGATGAATTTCTTGGTAGCCCCTTAAAAACTGGGATAATTAAGTGACCAGAGAAGGGCAAATGGCTATGAGCTACCTGTCCAGATGACTGAGGCTTTAACACGGTTGGCAAAGCGTCTGCTTCTCCAAGATCAGAACTCATTGTGCCCATGGAACGGGGAAGAGAAAGGAGAGGAGCCATCCACTGGGGTCAGAGCTCAGAACGGAACCCAACGTGGAGAGGTCCAACATCAGGGCTCTGCCCCCTAAGAAAAAAAGGAGCAGACAGAGGAGGGCAGATCTGCCTTCGGTTGCGGGGCGTTGCCTGGCAAGCCTCCAACATCATGACTCATGGTCCCTATCTCTGCTCTTCTCCCAACTGCACACCCTTCTTCCACAGATCTCAAAGCCCCCTCTAAGGTAATGCTGGATTGTTCTCAGCAGCTCCTGAGGAACCCCTGCCTGGAGGTCCCCAATGGACAAGGGTGGGGCACACCTTGAACCTCGATGTGTCTGCCCAGTCTTCCAGCCCAGTTACTGTCCTTAATTAGAAAACCATCCAGGGGCAGCTAGATGGCACAGTGGATAAAGCACCGGCCCTGGAGTCAGGAGTACCTGAGTTCAAATCCGTCCTCAGACACTTAATACTTAACTAGCTGTGTGACCCTGGGCAAGTCACTTAACCCCAATTGCTTCACTAAAAAAAAAAAGAAAAGAAAAGAAAAGAAAACCATCCAGTACCCTCCTCCCCCTCAGTCACCTAAGGAAGCTTCTCAAACATCACCTTGACCCACGTTTCTTCAGACTGGGGGGAGGGGGGTGGCCCACTTGCAGAGAGCCGGCATGGGATGATGAGTGGACAGAGTACTGGGGGGGGGGCAGAGTCACAAACCTGGCTTCACATCCTGCCCCTGACATGGCAGATGGGCAATCTCTTGGAGCCGCAGGCACCTCGGAGACTTTAACTCCATTATCGATGGGCTGCCAACTTGGAACACACTGACATTTCAGGGAGCAGTTGCACAGATGTAACAAAAGCATTCCGTTTTTAAAAATGAAAACAAAAACTTGTTTTCCTCTTTTAAGCAGTCCTAAAATGAGTCTAATTACTTGTTTCTTCAGTTTCTTTAAAAAGTTCTCCTCTCAAACAAGAAAAAACACCCACATCCACTCTCTGTGTTGGAGAGGTGGGGGACCATGGGTGTGGAATGCAGCATCTACATCAGACTCAGCTAAGGTGTTGGTCAGTTTGGCTGAACTGCTTTTTTCCCTCTTCTGCTCACTGGGCAGGGCATGGGAGGAGGAATATACTCAGGAATGAAAGTGATGTAAAAATGAAAGATAGGAATAAATGCTTTAAATGTAGAAAGGAAAACAATAGTTAATGTGCATGGTCAGGTGATAAACCATTGGAAAGAGCCGGTGGTAAGGCCTGAGCGGCCATATAAATCTGATGAAAAGACCAGAATGTGAGAGTCTGAAAGACCTCGGTGGCCTTCTAGGGCAACCCCTGCACAAAAAGCACCTCCATGCTTATTCTTCTTCTTATTGTTTTTTTTTGCAGGTCAATGAGGGTTAAGTGACTTGCCCAGGGTCACACAGCTAGTAAGTGTCAAGTGTCTAAGATCGCACTTGAACTCAGGTCCTCCTGAATCCAGGGCTGGTGTTTTACCCACTTAGCTGCCCAAGCACCTCTACTCTTAACACACGCGACAAGCAGACAAGTGGACAAGTGGCCGGATAAGGGAGGAGGACTATTCCAGTCGAAAAGGCCATAGCATCACAGACACAGAGCTAGAAGGGACCTTAGAGAACATGTAGGGCAAGCCCTCATTTTACAGAGAGGGAAACTGAGGCCCAGAGTGAGGACTTCTGAATGACGTCCTTCCCGGCACCCCCAGATGCTCATGCCTGCCCTCCCCAACTACCTTGCATATACCCACTTTGTCTAAATTTCTATTTATTCATATTTATCACACACACGTGCACAGTTCTTGTCTCTTTCATTAGAATACTTGCTCCTTTCTCCATATTTGACTCCCCTAGGCCTGACACAGAGGGAGTGCTGAATCCCTGCTTGCCGACTGAGTGCCCAAGGTCATCCAGGTAGCCAACAGCACTGTCAGGATTTGAATCCAGGCCTTATGATTCCAAAGCCTTGCTCTTGCCACAGCCCCACAGTTAAAGTGATTTCATCAGAGAAGTCCAGAATAAGGAAGGAAAATAAACCCCCTCTTTCTCCATGGAAAATGCTGGGGGAATGTTCACGCCACAAGGGATCCAAATCTCAGACATGCAGAAGCTTACATGCCCAAGCTCGGGCTCACTGCAGAGGGACCACGGTGGGTATGATGGAGAATGGGAGCTGAGAGACGGCCCATGGGGAGGAGCCACAGAGTCCCCGGATGGACTTCCTGGTCACTCCAGCACTGACAAATAGGGACCCAAGGGCCCCGAGGGTGAGCAGATGCCTCCCCAGGGTGGAGGCCTCTTTGTGCTCCTGATGGGCTAGATCTATGCTGCATGCACATGGGGCCAAGGAGGAGGAGACAGACTGACAGGGCAGGGAGGAAGAAAGAGGGAGAAAGAGAGAGAGAGGGAGGGAGGGAGGGAGACAGAGGAAGAGAGTGAGGGGGAGAGGGAGGCAGAGAGGAAGGGGAGAGAAGAAGAGAGGAAGAGAGAAAGAAAGAGGAGAGGAGAGAGAGAGGGAGACAGAAGAAGAAAGGGGGAAGGGAGGCAGACAGGAAGGGGAGAGAGAGGAAGAGAGGAAGAGAGGAGAGGAAGACAGGAGAGGAGAGGAGAAAGAGAGAGAGGGAAGAGAGGGAGAGGGAGGCAGACAGGAATGGGAGAGAGAGGAGAGAGAGGAAGAGAGGAAAGAGAGGAGAGACAGAGACAGAGACACAGAGACAGAGACAGAGAGAGAAAGAGAAATAGGCTCCAGCAGACAAGGCAGAGAGGTGGAGAGAGACAAACTCACAGAAGATTGAGAGACTAGCAGGCAGAGAGGAGGAGATGGGGAAAGAGAGAGACAGAGATAGAGACATTGTCAGGGAGGAGAGAGACAGACAGAGGGGAGAAATAGAAGGGGGGAAGTAGAGACAGAGGGAGTCACACAAAAGTCAGCAGACTCGGGACACAAACACACACACACAGTCAGGGAGAGGCAGAGAGACAGGAGACAGAGAGAAAGAGGCAGACAAAGGACAAAACCAGAGAGACCGCATCCTGAACTTTTTTCTGCAAGGAGACACGGTGGCCAACAAGCTGGTCTAAAGAGGAATTTTGAAGCAAAGTTGATTTGGAACCAGAGGGGACTCTGTTTAACTTCAAGGCCAGATAAGAGACAGACAGGCAGGGAACATGCGGCCCGGGTGTGTATATGAATAGGATCCAACTGTCCCTTCAGTTAGGGTAACTCAGCCCCGGAAGCTGTGGAGAGAGCTCTTCTCTCCCCCACCTCAAACTCCTCCACTCCAGCAAGTGATGGCCCAGCCAATTCCCCAGTCTCCCTGGCACTCGCGGTCTCGGGCCTGACTTGGTCAGCAGTCATCCTGCCTGGGCAACTGAGCTTTTCTCTCTCTGCTCGGCTCTGGGCAGACGCTGCAGATCGGGTTACCAGGGCCCTGAGGTCCTAGGCGACTGAGGTGCCAGGAAGAAGCCAGGACACCATGGAGCTTCCTATAGCCTTCCTCTGGAGGATTTAGTGGGAAGGAAGCAGAGAGCTCATTTAATGTCACTCCCTCGTTTTAAGCAGAGGAAAAGAGATGGATTTACCCAAGATCCCAGGGGTAAAGGGTGGCTCACCTAGGGTTAGAACTCGGGTCCTCCACTTCTAAATCTCTATGTTCCTTCCACAACAGCACCTGGGTGCACGGCCCAAGAATTAGTGGCCAACAAACATGCTCCGATACAACCTGGGTCTGCACGTACCCTCCTCTAACAGTGACACTGGCTTCTGAACTCCATTTCCCCTTTCTGGGCATTTTCCCTGGCTGTTCCCATTGCCCGGAATGCCCCCCCTCCTTAACTTTGTCTTCTGGTTGCCATCAAGTTCCAGTTTAATCCCACAGTCCATTAGAAGCCTGTCCCAATCTCCCATGATGTCAGTGCCTCCCCTCTGTTAATTACCTCCAGTTTCTCCTGTCTCTATCTTGTTTGAACACAACTGTCTACATGCTGTCTCCCCCATTAGAATGTAAGGGTAGGGACTGACTTTTGTCTTTCTTTGTATCCCAACATTTGGCACAGTGCCTGACACATAGTAGGTGCTTAATAAATACTTGTTGGCATGTGTCCGCAAACAATGAACATGCCACATACCTCTCTCCATGGGTCCTCTAAATTCCTCTAAAAGATTACGCACCCAGAACAGTGAGGAAAACCAGACGGGAAACCAAAGGAAATGAAAACGTTTAGCCTTCAAGGGAGGGAAGACATGATATAGAGGTGGCTTGGAGTCAAGGAGATCTGGCTTTGAATCCTGCCTCAGACATTTTCTAACTAGTGTCAACCTGGGCAGGTTAAGCTCTGTCTCCTTCAGTCTCCCCAAATATAAAATGGGGATAATGGGAGAGGAAGAGAAGGAGAGAGGGAGAGAAGGAAAGAGGGAGGGAAAGAGGGAGGCAAAGGAAGGGAAGGAGAGAGGAAAGGAAGGAAAGAGGGAGGGGGAGGAGGGGGAAAAGGAAGGAGGGAGAGAGAAGAAGAAAGGGAGAAAATGAAGGAGAGAGAGAGAGAGAGAAAGAGTAAGGGAGAGGGGAAGGGAGGGAGAGATACAGAGACAGAGAGAGACTGTACTGGCCAGGAAGCAGAGACAATCTCCATAGCTTGACTGCTACCCACAGCCCTGCATGGCTTCCACCCACTGCAGAGGCTGAGTCACCCTGGCTTTGCGGCTGATATCCCTTAGCAGATGACAGTGCTCATCAATATCGGCCTCATGGCCCAGCCCTGAAACACCCAAACCGGCCTAGCCAGCAGAAGGTATTGCATCCCAGAGAACAACCGTCCGTCAGGCCAATGCTAACATCCTGATGCAGAGGGGGAGTGGATGGGGAAGGAGGCCCAGCCTCCTTCAGCATTGCAGACTGCCCCTGGGGCCTTGGAACCTACTCCAATGGATCCCAACAGAGTCCACATGAAGACTAAAACAGGCCCCCAGGGAGCTGGAAGGGATAAGCAGTCAGATGCAGCTACCCTGTTGTTCTCACCCAAAATGCTAATTCAGGTCATCCCTGTTTCAAGAAACAGAGGCACCCCAGCCCAAGTGCTCACAGCACTGGCCTAAATCACAGAATCCATGGAACCCCAGCTTTAGATGGGGGAGACCAGCCAGCCCAGCCCGCTCATTTTAGGGACGAGATGAAGTGGTGGGCCCAACTCACAGAGAAAGCAAGTATCAGGATTTGAACTCAGATCCCAGAAGCCTCCAAGTCTAACCCTCTTCCCGCTGGATCCCCCTGCAAGAGGTTCAGGATGAACAGAGAAAGGATAAATGGACCTCAGTGAAACTTAGGGATAAACAGCCCTCAAAATATTTAGGACCCCAGAATGGGATTTGACTATTCCCAGAAAATGGCAACCCAATAAGAATAATAAGATAGATAGATAGCTGTATCCTTATTGGATATAAATTAACTGGGTGTTGCAGAGGAAGTTCAAGCTCAACACTACTGAAATAGGGCTCACGATCTTTCCTCCCAAACCCAAGCCACTTTCTAGGGAACTAGGTGGTGCAGTGGAGAGAGTGCTGGGCCTGGAATCAGGAAGATCTGAGTTCAAATCTGGCTAGCTGTGTGACCCTGGGCAAGTCATTTCACCCTGTTTGCCTCAGTTTCCTCATCTGTAAAATGAGCTGGAGAAGGAAATGTCAAACCACTCCGGTGTCTCTGCAAAGAAAACCCCAAACAGGGACTCAACTGAAATGATTGAACAACCACACAAAGGTACTATAGAAATGCTTATTCCCATCTCTTCTTAAATTCTCTATTAATGTGCAGGGCATGTTACACACTCCAATACATCATCCACATAGTTGCCAATGTGACACTCCCAGAGTGTGTCATTCCCTGCTCTATAAACTCCATGGCTCCCTATTACCTCTATGATCGAGATCAATCTCCCCATTTGACATTTAATGTTCTTCATAACCTTCCCCACCTTCCTTTCCAGTCTCATTAAGCATTTTTGGCCCTATGGTTCTGCCCAACAGGGTTTTTTGCTGTTCCCCTCACAGCACCCTCCATCTTCCATCTTACTTTCTTTGAACATCCCTAGTTTCCATCTAAGCTCACTTCTTCCATGAGGCCTTTCCAGATTTCCTGGCTATTACATCCTCCCTTGCTTGTGTGTATATGTGTGTGAATGTGTTCCAGAATGGACTGTTTCATTATTTGTATCTTCATCCCTGTGCCTAGCACTAAATAGTCATTTAATAAATGCTTGCTAATTGACCGATATTGTGCTTTAAAGATTTTAAATCGCTTTCCATACATCTATCTCCTTTGAGGTTCACAATAGTTCTGGAGGTAGGCATTACAGTTAGTATTGTCCCCATTCTACAGAGGAGGAAACAGGTTGAGAAAGGTTAGGTCACTTGTCTGTAGTTACCAGCAACTTTTAAGTGTCAGAACTGAGATTTGAGCCCAGGTCTTCCCATCATCTCCCAAGTCTAGAGCTCTTTTTATTCCCCTCTACTCCTCCCCCCGCCCACTACTCTCACTGACCTCTTTTGGTTGTTTCTAAACTCTCTTCTTTCAAGACCAAACTCCTTGACTGTGAAATCTACACCTGCTCCCTTCCCTTCCCAGCCAGCCACACTTTTCTTAGCCCCATGCAATCTGGTCTTGGCCCTCACCACTCTGCTGAAATTGTCTTCTCATTAACCTGGCTGCTAAGATCCTCCATACACTATCCTCTCCTTCCATCCAACCTCTGTCCCTTTTCTCAGTTACCTAAACTCTCCTTCCTCAGCTTCCCTGACAATAACTTTTTTCTGGATTCTGGCTCACTTCTAGAACTGTTCCTTCTCTGTTGTCTTTGTGGCTTCTCACTGTTGGGGGACGGGGCAGAGGAAAGGGGGAACTCCTCAGACCTTCCTCTTGGGTCCTTTCCCTTTCCCCATTCTCCTGTCCTCTAAGATCTCATCCATGGCTTTACCAATTGGCTCCATGATTCTCAGAGAATACTAGAATGAAGAGTCCATTAGACGTGGGCTTAATCCCCGCAGACACTCAGTGTGTCTCTGGGGAAATCACTTGATTTCTGTTTCCCTCAGTTTCCTTAGCTGCAAAATGGGGATAATCACAAAACCCACTTCTTGGGGCTTGTTGGGAGGATGCTAATATCTGGGGTTTCTTTTGTATGATCAGACATATTAGTTACAAGGCAGGCAATGTGGTCTGAGCTAAGTGTCAGAAACACTATTTTGGCAGTTTTGCTGGGGGATGGATTGCAGAAAGGGAGAGACTGGAAGCTGAGACTCCACCCGGGAGACCACTGCAGCCATTCAGGTAAGTGCTGATTAGCGATGCTCCTTTTCCTAGTAAGCCTACTGGAGATGGGGATCAGAATCCCAGGAAAGATGCGTATGGGCAGGGACAGTCCTACATCAAAGCCTTCCGGAGTCAGTCATTAAGTCCTCACCCAAGTTATCAATTAAACCCAAAGCCAAGCCTTCCAGAACAAAGACCCAGAGCTGCCCGAAGCTTACTCCCAACACAGAAGGAAGGAGCCTGGGATGATACTGGCTAAAAATGGAGACAGAAAGAGGTTAAGTGACTTATGCAGGGTCACATAGCTAGTAAGTGTCTGGGGCTGGATTTGAACTCAGGCCTTCCTGATTCTAGAGCCAGCAATATATTCCATCTACCATCTAGCTGCTTAACAATAAAAATTTCAACCTCAGGGTTGAATAGTTAAAAATTCTTGGGGCAGCTAAGTGGCGCAGTGGATAGAGCACCAGCACTGGATTCAGGAGTACCTGAGTTCAATCCGGCCTCAGACACTTAGCACTAGCTGTGTGACCCTGGGCAAGTCACTTAACCCCAAATGCCTCACATATACACACACACACACACACACACACACACACACACACACACACACACACCCCAATTAAAAAAAAAAGCAACTAAGTGGTGAAATAGATAGCATTCTGGGCCTGGAGTCTGGAAGACCTGAGTTCAAATCCAGCCCCAGGTATTTAATAGCTATGTGACCCTGGGCAAGTGACTCAACCACTCTCTGCCTCAGTTTCCTCATCTGTAAAATATCAATAACAGTCACCTACTTTGCAGGGTTTGTGGTAAGGATCAAATGAGATGATATTTGTAAAACATTGTATAAACCCATAAACACCAGTTAGTGTTATTATCTTTTACTGGGGTTCAGGGGAAAAAGCAAGGATAAGTCAGAAGTTAAGGACCCAGACTCAAATTCTAGCTCTGACACTTTTTACCCATGATACCTCGGGAAGTCCCCTCTGTACCTCAGTTTTCTCATCTGATAGTGTCTAAGATCTCCCCCAGCTTTAAATGATTCTACGATGTTATGATCTCCCTGGGCCTTAGTTCCCTTGTCCATAAAATAAAGGTGTTAAGACTATTTGGTCTCACAAGTCCCTTGGAGGTTCTGATCTAAGATCCCAAGACCCTCTGGACCTCCACTTCCTGCTCTGTGAAACAAGGGAGTTCAACTAGGTGACCTAAAAGTCCTTTCCAGCTCAATTCTATGACTTCATAATTAAAAATGTTAATTAAATGAATGAAATTTAGGATACTTCCAACTAGAGAAGGTCTGGGTCAATCAGGGAACCCGGAGGGCCAACTTTCTACCCTCCTGACTTACACTCACCTTCTGCAAGACTCGTGATTCCCAGAAGATGGAAGCAGAGTCCAGGCAGGCTGGCCCATCAGGCTGAGAGTCGTCCGTCTCTCCTAAGAACGCCAAGCAAGGTTGAGCTCCTCTGTCATAGCCAGCCTCTTCTCTCTGGTGCCCGCTAGAGTTGGCCCATTCTCATCTCTCCTCTCCAACTGGAAGACAGCCTCTTTTCCTTTGCCAGGGGCTGGAAGGCAATGTTCTCTCTGGAGACCTAACAGGGAAAATGAATGGTTAAAAACCCAGAAGATGGACAGGGAGGAGGAGAAAAGAGGGGGAGAAGGCCCTTGTGGTGGAAAAGGGGAGAAGACAACAAAGAATCAGGGCACCCCATAATTTTGGAGAAATTATATGTCAACTTTAATATCTGGGAACTCAGAGAGTCAGAGGATTTCCTTGGCTTGGGCCCCAGACCCTTTTGTCTGGCGTCTCTTATCCCCAACTCCCTACAGTGAGGCAGAGAAATGGGATAAGAAGGGCCCGATGCCATGGCTGCCTATAATCCTCTTTCTGAGACTTGAATTTGATGCAGAGTGAAATAAACAGAACCCCCAAGGACAACAGGCATGAAGTCTCCGACAAGGAAAATGAAAAGATAGGGGAAAGAAAGTTAACTCAGAGTAACTGAAGACCCAATGATGGTCCCAGAGAATAGATCTGGGAACGGGTTCCCTTCCTCTTGGCAGAGACATGGTGGGGGGCAGGACAACTACTGAGGCAGAATGTGGAATGTCCTGATGCTGTCACCTTATCAGGTGTTTAGGCTTAATGGTTTCCTTTTGTTACAACGACAGGTCCAATTTCCCCTTATTTCCAGATGTGACCATGACCAGTGCTTAGTGCACATAGGAGGCCCCTTATCAAATACTTACTCCCTTCCCTGATTCTAAAAGCTAAACTACTATGGGAATCCAGATTCCAACCTTTTCTATTCTTTGAGGCCTTTTTTAGCACTTTTATTTATTTTGATAATAAACATTTTTATTTAAAGTTTTGAGTTCCAAATTGTATCCCTCCCTCCCCAAGGCAGCAAGCAATCAGACATAGGTTATATGTGTGCAGTCACGTAAACCATTACCATATTAGTCATTTTGTATAAGAAAACAAGACTAAAAGGGGAAAAAAAGAAAGTGAAAAATAGCACAACTCAGTCTGTGTTCCATCAATATCAGTTCTTTCTTTGGAGGTGGAGAGTATGCTTCATCATTAGTCCTTTGGGATTGTCTTGGATCATTGTATCGTTGAGACTGGTTAAGTCATTCACCGTTCTTCACCGAACAATATTGCTGTCACTGTGCACAATGTTCTCTTGGTTCTGCTCACTTCATTATACATCAGTTCATATAAGTTTAGCAGGCTTTTAACTAAGATTTCTTTAAGCCTGGGGGTGTTTCTCCAGATACCTTCCTCTCCTCATCCTTAAGCATCCTTGATCCCGTTGAATGTAAACCCCTTCAGCACTGGAGCTGTTTTTCCTTTTGCCTCTCCAGCTCCAGTATGATGCCCAATACACACAGTAAGAGCTTAATAAACACTTATGAGGTTTGATGGAATTGAAATCACAATAAGCATAGGATGCAAGGTTATAAAGTGCTCATTTAAGCCTCAGACAATCCTGGGAGGTAGGTGTCTTTATCCACATTTCCCAGATGAGGAAATTGAGGCTCAAAGAGGTTAATTCAATTTAACAATCATTAAGCACCTACTATGTGCTTAATGTGCTACTATCATGCTAAGGACTGGGGATACAAAAAGAGGCAAAAGATAATCCCTGCCCTAAAGGACCTTAAACTCCAATGGAGAAGACAATGGACAAAGAAATATATACAAAGCAAGCTCAAGGATAAAAGGGAGAGAATTAACCCAGGGAAGGCAATGGAATTAAGAAGGGTTAAGTAACTTGCCCAGGAATCAAACTGTTGGGTCAGAGACAGGATTCAATATTTTTATTGTTTGTCCTTTGTGTTTTTGTTTGTTTTGTTTTGGTAAGGCAATTGGGGTTAAGTGACTTGCCTAGGGTCACACAGCTAGTAAGTGTTAAGTGTCTGAGGCTGGATTTGAACTCAGTTCCTCCTGACTCCAGGACCAGTGCTCTATCCACTGCATCACCTAGCTGCCCCTGTCCTTTGTTTTTGAAGAGGACCATGACATCGGGAGGCGATGTCATGACTTGCACTGAACTGGATTGTGAGGGAGGGCTGTGTAAAGTCACCAGCCTCACTCTTTCCTCTACAGCCATCTGGGTCCAGTGGCAAGATATACATGGGGATGACTGGAGATGGCCCCTGATGTTTAAAGCAATTGGTGGAAGTGATTTGCCCAGGGTCACACAGCTAGCAAGTGTCTGAGGTGAGATTTGAACTCGGGGCCTCCCAACTTCAGGGCTATCCACTGAGCCACCTAGCTGCCTGATCTTGGCAGACTTGAAATCCTGGACTTTGTTCACTGCTTAGGCCATCTTTTGTCTCCATTCTTACTTAACCCTTGGTCACTGAATGGACACAGATGGAGTGAGACCTAGGAAAGGCCAAGGTGATCCACTTCATCCTGGGCCATCCCCCATCATCTTGACCTTTGTCCTGCCACTGGACTTTGATGACTGGAGGAGAGATTGAGGCTGATGATTTTGAGCAGTTCTGCCTCACTTAAAGTCGTCAAAGCCAAAGTTCATCCTCACATTAATCCGATTCAATTCACACACAAGTCAAGATACTACCTGTGATTTCATTGGTCCTCTTTAAGAATGAAGAAAGGTGGGGGGCAGCTAGGTGGCGCAGTGGATAGAGCACCAGCTCTGAATTTAGGAGGACCTGAGTTCAAATCCGGCCACAGACACTTGATACTTACTAGCTGTGTGACCCTAGGCAAGTCACTTAACCCCAATTGCCTCACCAAAAAAAAATAAGAATGAAGAAGGGGGGCAGCTAGGAGGTACAGTAAATAAAGCACTGGCCCTGGATTCAGAAGGACCTGAGTTCAAATCTGACCTCAGACACATGACACTTACTAGCTGTGTGACCCTGGGCAAGTCACTTAACCCTCATTGCCCTGCCAAAAAAAAAGAATGAAGAATGGACAAACAACAGAAAGACCTGAGTTTAAATTTAGCCTCAGACACTTACTAGCTGTGTGACCTTCAGCAAGTCACTTAACCCTGTTTTGCCCCAGTTGCCTCATCTGTAAAACAAACCAGAGAAGGAAATGGCAAACCACTCTCAGATATTGGCAACCCGGGACAAAGTCCCTATGGCCCGCTCTCGTTATGGCTCATCTATCCTAATACAAAGCATAACAGATTACACCTATCATTGAAGCAAACTACAACCAAAAGATGATCAGCTGGACCAAGTTGTGACCCAGGGTTAAGAAGACAGAAAGCCTATTCTTGGCATTGCCCAAATATCATCTTCTAAAAGGAGATGTCACATTCCCAGTCTGGAGCCTCACTTTCCCCAACTGAAAAAATGGAGAAAAGAACTCCCTGCCTTTTTCTCTTACTTCATAGGAATGCTATGAGACTAAATCAGGCCTTCTGTCTGCAGTGTTTGAAATTCCAGGCATCCTTATTATTATTCTCTTGGCCTGGGGCCTGTATGCCTCAAATTTGGGGTGAAGTCATCTGCTAAAAGCCTGACAGGGAAACTGTCAAGATGACCCAGTCCATCCTGGGATATCTCCCTTATCTACCCTCCTCCCTACCTCAAAATAGTCTCTCCAGCCTTGCATCCTTCCCTCTTGTCTAAGAGTAAGATAAATCTCTTTTCTCTTCCAAGGGCTCTATCTGGCCCTTGAAATTCGGGTATCATGTTCCCAAGGCTTTGGTCCCTGCTCTCTGTCGTTCTCAGAAGGTAGCGGCTAGACGGCTAGACCTGGAGCCACAGGATAATAGATTCTTGAAGGCCAAACCAGTCCTAACACCATTTTTGCAGATCAGGAAACTGAGGAACAGGGAGGTGAATCCAAGGTCACCTAAGAAATAAGTGATAAGCCTAAATTTGAGCCTAAGGCCACTACTGCCAAATCCAACACACTTTCCCAGACCTTTCTCTTTTGGCAGAGGAGGGAACTGAGGACTGGAGAGGTTTTTTTGTTTGTTTGTTTGTTTTTGGTGAGGCAATTGGGGTTAAGTGACTTGCCCAGGGTCACACAGCTAGTAAGTGTCAAGTGTCTGAGGTCAGATTTGAACTCAGGTAGTCCTGAATCCAGGGCCGGTGCTTTATCCACTGCGCCATCTAGCTGCTCCAGGCCTGGAGAGTTTACAGTGATTAATAAGTGGCAGAGATTTAATCTGAAATCCCAGGTCTATGATGCTAAATTATTGTTTGCATATCTAGTTCCCCACTATTACCACTACTTCCTCAGGGAGCAGCTAAAAGAGATTTAAAAAAACAAATAAACACATCCAATAGTAAAAAACAAAAGATATGCAAAAAATGTATCTTAAGACAACATATAATGACAGACAACTGGACTGGAAGATGATAAAGATCCAGCAAAGAAATGAGATTGGCCATTAAAAATGAGTTAGGCTGGGGCAGCTAGATGGTGCAGTAGATAGAGCACTGGCCCAGGAGTCAGGAGTACCTGAGTTCAAATCTGGCCTCAGACACTTAACACTTACTGGCTGTGTGACCCTAGGCAAGTCACTTAAC
Organism: Dromiciops gliroides; assembly: GCF_019393635.1. NCBI lineage: Eukaryota > Metazoa > Chordata > Mammalia > Microbiotheria > Microbiotheriidae > Dromiciops > Dromiciops gliroides. The sequence continues at coordinate 626,226,638 of NC_057863.1, read as the reverse complement.
CCCAATTGCCTCAGAAAATGAAAAATAAATAAATAATCTTTTAAAAATGAGTTAGGCTGTGGTCCTATAATAATGTCTTAGGGGGCAAGAGCCTTGTTTTATTGTCTTTGAGCCCAGGAATCAATCAGTTAACAAGCTTTGATTAAGCACCTACTGGATGCCAAACTGGGAGGAGTCTGTCAGTGTAGATAGAGATTCAGCTCTGGCACCCAGAAAGACCCCAGTTCAAGGGCTGGTTCTGATGCACTGTGTGACTCAAGCCAAGTCATAAATGACTCACAGGGAAAAGGACTTGAGGTCCCGGTCCAAATACTTTTTCTGTGCCTGTGCACCAGTGTGACCTCTGGGTCTTCTCTAGCAGCTTATTAACTTGACCTTTTATCGGCCCAGGCATATGTGGAAGTCTCTAAGTGTAAGAACTGATAATGATCTGCATTGGGGTTTCCCTATAAGAATGAAATCACAGGCTACCTTCCCACCCAACTGTGCCAAGGATTGTACTAGGCTTTGAGGTTTCAGAGACAAAAAAAGAAAACTTCTGCCTTCCCTGTAATAGCCCACACTCTATCCAGAAAGCAGCATGCATTTGTATAAGTTCAAATACAATAATAATCGCTCATATTTATATAGTACATCAACATTTGCAAAATCCTATACATGTCACCTCATTTGAAATTACAAAGATTTCAGGGGGTACTGATACTTGGGGAAAACTGGGAGGGCCTCATGGAGGAAGTGGTGTTTGAGCTATATTTTGAAGGAAGAGACAGAGATGAGGAGAGAGGGCACTCCAGGCAGGCAAGACAGCCTGTGCAAAGGCAAGGAGGTGGGAGATGGATTGAGGACCAGAAAGAAAGCCAGTTTGGCTAGAACATAGTATGGCACCTGAGCATGGCTTTGCATAGTATCCTGTACAGAAGAAGAGATCAAGAAAGCTTGCCTCTGTATGGAGGAGGGGGACCCCTTTGCATTTGCAAAATGCAGCCTAGTTCATAGGGACCATAGATGTGGAGCTGAAAGGGTCCTTGAGGTCACTGAGTCCTACCATTTTACAGATAAAATGATTTGTCCAGGATCTTGCAGTTTATAAGTATCTGAGGCAGAATTTGAATGCAGATGTTCCTGACTACAAGTCTGTCTATCATACATTGCGCCACCTAGCTGTAACTCAGTGTCACACATCCTGGTGCAGTGAATTGAGCACCAGGCCTTGGAATTAGAAATTCAATCAAATTCAACAAGCATTTCTTAAAGGCCTACTATATGCCAGACACTGTGCTAAGAGTCAGTTTAAGATCTGAGTTCAAATTCTGCCTTAGAAACTTACTAGCTGCATGATCCTGGGCAAATCACTTAACCTCTGTCAGCCTATTTCCTCATCTATAAAAATGAATAATAATAGTCCCTACCTCCCAGGGTTGACTCAAGGATAAAATGTATAAGGGACTTGGCAAACCTTAAAGTACTATACCTCAGTAGAGGATACTATATACATACACACAATAGTATATGGTACTCTGTGTGTGTGTGTGTGTGTGTGTGTATAAATGTGTGTGTGTGTGTTATGTGATACTACATACATACTATGCTATAGATAAAATACTACATAGACTACATATAGCATAGAGTAACTAAGAGAAGATGTTATAGATTTTTCATTGGTAGAGAGAATTCCCCTAGGAACTGTGTCAGACATTGTGCTAAGTCCCCAGGGCTACAAAGAAAGGTGAACTGCACAGTCCCTGCCATCAGAGAGCTCATAGTCCAGTGGGGGAGATGACATGCAAACAAAAAGGCACAAACCAGATACACAAATACACAGTTGTTTGTTCAGTTGTTTTAGTCATGTCTGACTCTCCGTGACCCCATTTGGGGTTTTCTTGGCAGAGATACTGGTGTGGTTTGCCATGACTGTCTCCAGCTCATTTTATAGATAAGGAAACTGAGGCAAGCAGGGTAAAGTGACTTGCCCTAGGTCACACAGCTAGTAAGTGCCTGAACTCAAGATGAATCTTCCTGACTTGGGGGCCAGTATTCTATCCGCTGTACCACCTAGCTGTCTTACATGGAAGGTTTCACAAATCACAAATCCTGGCCATGCACAAGGCACACAGTGCCTACTCTCAAGCAGCTTACATGTTAATGTAAGCAAATATTTCTGAGCTGTACAAAGACAACAAATATGCAGAGTACTTATTTGTTAGGAAATATGGAAAGACCTATATAAAGAAATGTCATGTGACATTGCTCAGTACATGTAGACCAAACTGTATACTCAGCAGAAAAATCACTGTAAGACACAGAGCTCAGGACCTGGAGCCAGGAAGACCTAAGTTCAAATCCAACCTCAGTGGTTTTCCAGATGTTTGACCCTAGGCGAATTGCTTAGCCAGTACCTGCCTCAGTCGTTGTGAGGCTTAAAAAATGTTTTGCAGGGGCAGCTAGATGGTGCAGTGGATAGAGCACTGGCCTTGGAGACAGGAGTACCTGAGTTCAAATCCAGCCTCAGACACTTAACACGTACTAGCTGTGTGACCCTGGGCAAGTCACTTAACCCCAATTGCCTCACTTTAAAAAAAAATAGTTTTGCAAACTTAAAGCACTATAAAAATGCTAGCTATCATGATCATTCTTCTAGATTTAAGAGCTAGATGGGACCTTGGGGCCACCCAGATGCTCAGAGGCCACTCATTTTACTGGAAATGTACCCTGAGGAGAAGAGACTTGCCCATTGATCACAAAGCTTATAAATGGTAGAGCTGGAATGAGAATAGTCACTCCTGCCTCAACTCACCTTTACCTGTCTCCACAGTGCTTAGGGACTAGCCTCTTTCCTGATCCCTCTGAATTCTAGAACCTACTTTCTATTGATTGTCACCACTTTATCACATCTATAGCTCGTTTATACGTAGCTGTTTGCATGTTGCCTCCTCCATCAGACTAGGAGCTCTCTGAGGGCAGGAACTGTCTTTGACCTTTCTCTGTATCCCCAGCGCTTATCCCAGGCCTTGCAACACTGCAGGTGCTTAAATAAACGTTTATCGACTTTTTTGACAGAGCTCAGTGCCTGGCACATAGTTGGTGCTTAATAAATGCTTACTAACTTTTGGACTGAGCTCAGTGGCTGATACCTAATAGGTGCTTAATAAATGTTTATTGACTTTTTTGACAGAGCCTGACACATAGCAGGTGCTTAATAAATATATATTGACTTTTTTTTTTGACTGAGCTCAGTGCCTGGTACCCTAGAGGTGCTTAATAAATGCTTTATTGATTGAATAAGAAATCAATCACTTTTTAAACTGTACCATATTATGTATCTGCTTTTGTTTTAATGGTTCGGTTCATAACTTTAAAAAAAACATTTTAAGGGAGATAATTGGGCTATATTTGATGCTGACTAATGTGTTAGTGTCACTCTTGAAAATACAATTAAAGATGAGCTCTCCCTATCTTGTCCAGGCTATTCACAGGCCTGATCCCACTTTGACTAGGAAATATGAGAGCTTTCTTTTCTTGAGTTTCTGACCAGGACCAGTTTGCCCCATCTCAGACAACCTAATGGTCCCCTGCTTAAAAAAACCAAAACCAAAACATTTAAAAAATCAATTCTATTTGACAAAAGCAGATTTCCCTTCTCCAGTCCCCCCCGCCTTTGGCAGGCTCAAGGTCACTTCTTAGAGCAGCAGCACAGAGGGTCACTGATCACAGCTCTCAGCCTAATCTAGGAGAGAGATCAGACAGGGCACAATTCTCCCATCGACTGCCTCCTGACTTCCCAGCAAGGGTCCAGAGTGCCCTCTACCAGGGCACCCACGGCCAGCCCAACTCTACTCCTTCAGATCCTTCTGCCAAGGAGTGGACAAAACTGGCAGGGCCTCCACACTTCCCCATCCCCTATTCATCCCCATGGCAGGCAGGACATTACTCAGCTACCCACTCTTCCCTTACGTTCCCCTCCTCCTAGTACTCGCCACAAAATAACAGATGGACAGAAAATTGTGCTCCAGGATGAAATATATAGAGGGCACTGGGGATGAGAAAAAGACACAAACTGGGCAAAATTAAAAACAAAACCCAGGAATCCCATCTCCTGAGAGACTGAGAGAACATCGGGGCTGGGAATTCTTCATATAGCTCTGAGTCTATACTATCTTCGTCATGGTATTTAGGGTACAGCCAAGGGATTACATTGGTGCGTGAAACTCCCTCCACTCAAGATCATAGACTTAGAGGGAGAAGGGACCTCTGGGATCTAGACCATCCTCTCATTTTACAAATGGGGAAACTGAGGCCCAGAGACAGGAAAGGACCTTGTTTCCAAGGTCATGCAGGCGGAACCACTAAGTCCAACTCTTTGTCTACTATCTCATGGTCTAAGACAGGGCTTCTTAAATTTTCTCCGCTCTCGACTCCTTTTCACCTGAGAAAATTTTACATGACCCCGAGTATATACGTATATAAAATAGCTATAAATATATGTATATAAACTAAGCTATAAATATAAAATACATAACCTTTTACTGTTGCCAAATTTTTTGCAACCCCCACATTCATTTATGAGACCCCCATATGGAGTCGAGACTCACACTTTATTTGTTTTTTTGTTTTTGTTTTTTTTAGTAAGGCAATTGGGGTTAAGTGACTTGCCTAGGGCCACACAGCTAGTAAGTGTTAAGTGTCTGAGGCCGGATTTGAACTCAAGTACTCCTGACTCCAGGGCCAGTACTCTATCTACTACGCCACCTAGCTGCCCCGAGACTCACACTTTAAGAAGCGAGGGTCTAAGAAAGTTAGTTGCCAGTAGAAATGGAAGGTCAAGTGACTTACCTGGGATCACAAAGCCGCCTCTGTCTGCCTCAGGTTCCTCATTTGTAAAATGGGGACAAAAATAGCACCTATGTCCCAGGGTTGTTGTGAAGATTGACTCAGTTAACATATATAAAGTGCTTTGCAAACCTGAAAGTGCTACATGAAAATCTAGTTATTATTCAGTATTACAAAGAGGCTAAATCATTTACCCATGGTGAGAGAACTACGAACTCAGAAGCAGAATTTAAACCCAGGATTCATAGACTTAGAGCCAAAAGGGAAATCAGAGCTCCCTTCTCATCCAACCCCTTCATTTTACAGATGAGGAAAGTAAGGCCCAGAGAGTCAAGATACTTGCCCAAGGTTACAGAGGTAGAAAGGAATAGAGTCTGAAGGGGGGGGGCAATTGGGGTTAAATGACTTACCCAGGGTCACACAGCTAGTAAATGTCTGAGGCCAAGTTTGCATTTAGGTCCTCCTGTCTCCAGGACTGCTGCTCCATCCACTGCACCACTGAGCTGTCCCTTAAAATCTGAATTTGAACCCAGGTTCAAACTGGCACCAAGTTCAGCACTTTTCCTACTGTACCATTCCTTCTGCCTCAAAACTAGATTTCAAGACTGGCACCCACTTCCCTTCTCTCAAAATAGCCTAAGGTTTGCCTCATTCCCACAGAGACCCCACTCCTGGTAATTGCTAACGGTCATTCCCATTTTACAGACGAAAGTTAAGTGACTCACCCAGGGTGACAGAGACAGCACTCGTCTGATGCAGGATTCTGCATTCAAGTTTCCCAGATTCTGAGTCCCCTAAACCATGGGGATTCAGTTAAATTTTGTAAACGGCTTTCTTCCTTGTCCGGATTAAACCAAGGTGGCTTACACAAAGGTAGACCAGCATATACAAAGTTTCTAATAGCAGAAATACTTTCCTGCAGTTTCTTTGCCTTGGGTACTTTGTAAAGTGATCGGTAGCCTGTCTGGCTCTGGCTCTGTCTCTCTGTCTCTGTGGGTGTGTGTCTCTCTCCTTCAGTCTCCCTCTGCCTCTATTGTGTGTATGTTTCCCTCTCTCTGTCTCCTCTCTGTTTCTGTATCTTTGTCTCTGTCTGTCTATGTGTGTCTCTCTGTCTGTGTCTATGTCTCTCTCTGTCTCTGGTTGTCTCTGCGTCTCAGTCTCTCTATTTGTCTCCCTCCCACCCCGTCCCCCCCAGACACCCCAAGCCTCAGGGCCCAGGCAGCAAAGCCATTGGGTTCCCTCCTCTGAAGATCCACCCTGATCTGCCCAGTCCCTGGGAGAGGCCTCGACAAGCCCAGGCAAGCCCAGGCACAGCCTCTGAAATCAGATTTCCTTTCCCACTTCCCAGGCCCCGATGCTGAGGCGGGTAGGGGAGACCTTTTGCCTGTTGTCTGGAGGCCAAGGAAATTCAGGCTGTTGTTTGCCCCGGTCCCAGATGGAAGGAGTGGCGGCTGGCTGCAGCCTCCTTGGACACGCTAAGGGAAGAAGCAGCAGGGACGGGGTAGAGAGGAATTGGGGGGGGGGGCTGGGGCTGGGGCCGGTGGTGAAAGTGGAAGGAGGCAGGGATTCCTCAAGCCTGGGTCACTGGCGCAGGCAGGGAACCCGCAACTCGTTAGTGATTGGAAAAAGCAAAACTGGCGACGGAGAGGAATACTGCACCAATTACATCACGAAACCACCGGCCCCGAGAACTGGAGGTTAAGACACAAGCCATTGATCTGGCCGGTTCCCGCTGAGCCCACTCATGGCTCCTGGCCCGATCCCAGCCTCTCCAACCTCTTCATCTTCCTTCCCTGGGTCCCAGCGGTTTGGCAGCTCGCAGAAGGCAAGCTGGAGGCAGGCGATGCACACCCAAGTCTTCCGTCTGCCCGGTGCCCTGGTCCCCTCCCAGCACCTGGACTTCTGGGCCATCCCGGGCGCTCCAAGTACCTACCTCCTTGTCCTTTCCCAAGTGAGGCTGCGAGCTTCCGCAGCTCCCCAGCCCAGACCCAATGCGGCCCATCCCTTGGCCCGGGGCCCCAGACACAAGGGCTGAAGCATAAGACATGGCCAGCCTTCCCTGATCTCCCATCACGCCGGGAGCTCGGCGCAGCGACGGCCGCAAGAGGAGAAGCCAGATTCTCGAGTAGAAAAAAACCAAACAAACCTGAAGTTTTCCGAAAGTGCTCTACCGCCTTCCTTTTCTCACTAGGGAAAGGGGGAGGGAAGAGAAACCTCAAGTTTTCTCTCTTTTTAAAAATTGCTCTTTCACAATGTATTTCCTCAGTAGTCTAGAGGGAAATTTCTCAAGAATTACTTTACATAAAAAGCTCTGGAAACCTAAATGTGCCATACGGATCGCATCTCTCAGTAGTAATAGTAATAGTAATAGTAATAGTGATAGTAGTAGTCATTGGAGTAATATGCCCAGATCACTGTGCACACGTTTAATGGACGCACTCGGCGGCTGGCTTTGGAATCCCGGCACGCAGTGGGTGCTTAATAAATGCTTATTTCCTTCCCCGACCACCTTGAGTCAAAGAAAAGAAAAAGTAGGAACCTAAAGAAGGCACTGAAAAGGAAGGGACCTCAAAGGTTAAGCCACCAGTCCCGTGGTTTTACCGACGAGGGGGGGAAAAGGGGGGGAAAGGGGGAGCCGAGAGGTTAATGAGTAGCCCAAGGTCACCCGGCTGGGATTCGAACCCGCCGTCCCGGAGAGTTCTCCAACTGTGGGCAGCCCTCCACCGGCTTCACTCCCCCGGGTTCCGAAGCCTAGCCCACACGCCCACGAGGCTCTCCCAAGTTCGGAGGCAGGGGAGGAGGATGGGGGTTCGGGGAGAGGCCGGGGGGGGCCCCGGCTGCGGCAGGCTGCCTGACTCCCCCCTCCTCCTCCAGTCGAAGGCTCCCGAGGGAGCCGGGGCTTGGGCGAGCCGATGCCCACCCGACCGCGGCTGAGGACACTGGGGCTTACCGGCCCGGGGCGCGCGGGTCTCCGGGGCGCAGGGCTTCCTTGGGGGGCTGGGGGCGCCCCGCGGAGAGGCCAGCCGAGGCGAGCCGAGCCGGGGAGGGAGGCGGCCGGAAGGCAGAGGGGGCGCACGGGCCGCGGAGGCTTCGGCAAAGTTGAGCAGCTGGTGCAGTGGCCGCCGCCGCTGCCGCCGCCGGCCGCCTCCCGCACACACACAATGACATTGTTGGGAAGCTCTGACTGCACGAACTGCACAGCTCAGCAGAGTTCCCCAGTGCCGCAGCCCAGTCTGCAGGAGCTCCGCATCTTAGCATGTGCTGGGACTTTTAAAGGGGAATGCAACCTCTGGGGGTGGGGGAAGGGGAGGACGGAGACGGCGAGCTGGCGAGCCAGGGAAGGGGTGGGGGTGGGGAGGGACAGTGGGAGATGGGGGAGGAGGAGGGGGAGCCGCCGACCAAACCGTATTAGCGAATCTCAAGGGCATCAAGGTGAGGGACCATGCTCCCTCCCAACCGGCTGCGGTGGCAAGGATCTGGGTTCGAATTTGACTCCACTGCTTACCGCCTGTGTGACCTTGGGGAGTGGCTCAACCTCTCTGGGCCTCTCTTCGCTCATCTGAAAAACGGGGGAGCACAGAGAGGGGAGATTGTAGGGCTAACGTCCGAGGTCCCTTCTGGCTCTTAATGGTCCAAACACCTCCCCCTTTCTCCAGTGCACAGAGAGGAGCTGAGTAGAGTAACTGGGGGTGGGAGGCCCCGGGGGATATTCAACTATTACGTTCCAGAAACGTTAAATGTGAGCTAAGCCCCGTGCCCAGGGCTGGGAGAGAGAGAGAAAGCCCAGGTCTCCTGCCTTCAGGGCACTGACAGTCTAGTAGGGGGACACAAACACAGATTCTCCTCCCAACTGCTGGGGGAATCGCCTCTGAGTTTTTATTTATTTATTTTGCAAGCCCCTAGAGAAGAGGAACTACATCCCCAGTGCCTGGTACACAGCAGGTGCTCAATGTTGATTAGTAGGTTGAATAATATGTAATATGGTCTGCAGGCCACCAGCATCAGGGGAAGTCAAGAGGGCTTGGTTCCTAATTTCTAACTGTGGTGACTTTGGCCAAATGACTTCACTTCTCTGGGCCTGAGTTTCCTTCTTTATAAAAATGAGGGGGGTCCAACTCAATGTTCCCTAAGACCCCTAAAGTTCCAGACCCTACAATTCTACGATGAGGCCCCAGTCCTGAAAGCCTCATGTTGGGAAAATCAGACCAAGCTCTGAACATCCTTAAACGATGTGACCCTGGTCAAGTCATGTCCCTGGCGTATATGAAAGAGGGTTATTAATACTTACGTTAGGGGCAGCTAGGTGGCACAGTGGATAAAGCACTGGCCCTGGATTCAGGAGTACCTGAGTTCAAATCCGGCCTCAGACACTTACTAGCTGTGTGACCCTGGGCAAGTCACTTAACCCTCATTGCCCTGTCCCCCCCCCCAAAAAAAAGTTAAGAAGAATAATTGAATTCAGAGTATCTGCTATGGCCAAACCCCTATGGAAGGAACTGGGAATACAAACAGAAAAGTTCCTGCCCTCAGCCAACTTAAATTCTACTGAGGGAGGATCCAATATGTACTAAAAAAAAAAAGAAATGCAAAGTATGTACAAAGAAATACGGTCAAAATAGCATGATGTTTAAGGCAATTAGGGTTAAGTGACTCGCCCAGGGCCACATAGCTAAGTGTTTGAGGCAGGATTTGAACTCAGGCCCTCTTGTTGTGTTTTTTTTTTTTTAGTGAGGCAATTGGGGTTAAGTGACTTGCTGAGTGTCACACAGCTAGTAAGTGTTAAGTGTCTGAGGCCGGATTTTGAACTCAGGTCCTCCTGACTCCAGGGCCGGTGCTCTATCCACTGTGCCACCTAGCTGCCCCCTTTTTTTGTTTGTTTGTTTGTTTGGTTTTGGTGAGGCAATTGGGCCTCATCCTGATGCCAATGCTTCCCTCCCTCCCCCTCCCCAATGCTTGGCCTTTATTTTGCATTCACTTATGTGTGAATGTGTTGTCTCAGTCAACAGAATGTAAGCTCACTGAAGTCAGGTACTGTTTCATTTTTGCCTATGTAACCCCAGAGTCAGGGGTGTGCTGGTAAATATTTAACAACCTGTGTTAAGGGCTAAAATTCTAGCTAGTCTGTCTAAAATATCTAATGAGTGGTCGCCAATAAATTATAAGCTTTAGCAAGAGTTAGACTTTTAAGCATTTATTAAGGAGAATGAGAATTTAGTAAAGAGAAAAGAAAAGGCCTACATTCATCTATCTATTAAAGGGAGAGCGCATTTCTAGCTCCCCTCTCCACCAGAGTCCAAAGGAAAGAGAGCCAGACAGAGCGCCAGTCTCTTCCTTCTTCCTCCCACTACCCAACATCACTTCCTGATGCCAAAGAAAAGACTCCTGGTCTTGCCCTCAAAGACCTTCACTTCATGGGTGGAACTCTTCTACAGTAAGTCTCCAGCAGGTGGCGTCATTCCAATCGTTACACCTGCTAGTTTAATCTGCATTACATTTTCTTCATCAATTCCTTGGGGCAACTAGGTGGATAAAGCTCAGGCCTGGAGTCAAGACTCTGCCTAAGGTCAATTCTGACCTCAGATACTTACTAGCTAGGTGATCCTGGGCAAGTCACTTCACCCTGCCTCAGTTTCCTCAACTGTAAAAAGAACTAAAGAAGGAAATGGCAAATCACTCCAGTGTCTTTGCCAGGAAAAGTCCAAATGGGGTCACAAAGAGTGTGCAGGAATAAATAACAACCACCATCACTTTCTTAAATCAAGATAATGCACAAAGAAATAAAACAAGCCCTGCCTTTGTGGCCTTTGCTGATCTCCAAGGTGTACAGGCTCAGAATAAAAATTTAACAATCTGCTCACTTTAAGCTGACCCTAGCGCATCTCTGCAACCTAGAAAGGTACCTGGCACATGACAAGTATTTAAGAAATGTTTCTTGGTGGAATAAGCAAACAAAACCAGAAAAAGAGGAGAATTAAATTCAGCTTTATTTCATTTTGAAATATCTAAGTGTGGGGGCAGCTAGGTGGCGCAGTGGTTAAAGCACCGGCCCTGGATTCAGGAGGACCTGAGTTCAAATCCGGCCTCAGACACTTGACACTTACTAGCTGTGTGACCCTGGGCAAGTCACTTAACCCCAATTGCCTCACTAAAAAAAAAAAAAAGAAAAGAAAGAAATATCTAAGTGTGGTCTTGAGTATATGTCCCTGAGCCTAAATGTGGTCAGGCTGGATGGGTATACTCATAGGACAGAAATAAGAGGACACCCCCCCCACCAGAGTTAGCTGATAGGGAAGGAGAGATAGCCCTCCCCTCATTTAACCAGTGTGTAGCCCTCAGGTACCCCATCTTACATGTGAGCCCCCACAACTAGATTCAAGGTCCTCTGTAGGTACGCCTCCACTAAAAACAATAGCTCATGAGCCCCCACCACCATGGGTTTTACTTTTTCTTTACTCAGCCAGAGAATACAATTCATCCAAAGGAAAGGCATTTAATGAAATAACATAGTTAAGATTGTCAATAGGATATTTCTTCCACCCACATAAACCTCCAGCAAACGAGTCATTGACCATCTTGGTTTGGAAGTAAGAGCTGGGGGAGGGGGGAAGCTTCAGAGATCATATGGCCTAATCTCTCATTGTTTATACATACATACACACATATATGTATATATAAAACACAAATATAGATGAGGTATATATATTATATATACATATGTACACACACATATAATGGTAAAACACTTAGCATAGTACCTGACATATAATAAGTGCTATATAAATGGCATAATATAGAGATAATAGCTATTATAAAACAACAAACCCTAAGGCCCAGAGAGGTCAAATAACTTGCCTACAGAGAAAAAGAAGCAGCATCAGGAGGAAGAGGTGGAGTCTGAATGTGAATCCTGGTCTAAAGCCAAGTCCTTCCCTCTTTCCCCTCTGGCGCCCTACCTCTCTGCAATACCCATCACCTGACCTGGACTCCCTAAGAGAAACAACTGAATGGGCACCCAACATGGAAGTCAAAAATGTACTTCCTGCCTGGAAGAAGAGGCCCTGCTCACATGCCCCTCTTCCTTTGTCACGGAGGCCTGTAATAAACCTCTCCCTCTTCCTCCTTCTCTTCCTCCTCTGCCTCTTCTTCCTTCTTCTCTTCCTCCTCTGCCTCTTTCACTTCTTCCTCATTCTCCTCCTCTTCCTTCTCTTCCTCCTTCTCCTCCTCCTCTTTCTCCTCCACTTCTTCTTCCTCCTCCTCTTTCTCCTCCTCCTTTTCCTTCTCTTCCTCCTCTGCCTCTTCTACTTCTTCCTCTTCCTTCTCTTCCTCTTTCTCTTCCACTTCTTCATATTCCTCTTCCTCCTCTTTTTCCTCCCCCTCCTCCTGATCCAGTTTTGCCTCTTCTTCTTCATCCAGTTCCTCTTTTCCTCCCTCCTTTCCCCTCTGTCCTTCACTAAACTCTTTATTTTTCGCTTCTTCCTGTACTTCCTCTTTCCTTCCTCTTCCTCCTCTTCTCCATACTCCTCTTCTTCCCCATTCCTTTCTTCTTTCTTTACATCTTCCTCACTCTTTTCATCCCAAATGTCTTTTTTCTCCAAGCATCTCTTTAAAACAAACATCGTTTCACCAAACACTAACCCTATCTCCTTCCCCTCAGACTGTGAGGAAAAAGGAAAGAAAAGAAAACAACGCAAGCTGCACATATGGGTACAGAAGATCGTGGAAGCTTTGGTTATTGGCTTAGTCCCTTGGCAGTGTTAAATAGAGGACCAGCCCTCAGGAGACCTACCTACTTAGGATGCCACTACAGCCCCCGTTCCATAGAAAACCAGAAAAAGGAATAGATTTGAAAGGAAACAGGCAAGATAATAGGAGAAAGGAGGGTGGGGGAAGAGTAGGGCAAGGAGACTATCTGAAGGAAGACATTATCCAATCCAACCTCAAAAACTAAGAAAGCCCCTTTGCCAGCCTCAGGGGACAATGGAGTAGGTGACCAACCTCCTCATTTTACAGGAGGCTGGGGGATGGGAATGAGAGACTGTGCAAAGAGCGATAGAAGTTGTCAGGAGACCTGGGTTTAAGCTTTGGCTCCCAGCACCAAGAGTCAGAAGAACTGAATTCAAAACCTGCCCCTTCAGCTTCCTACTTTAATGGCCTTGGAAAAGTCATTTGGCTTCTCTTGGTCTCATTCTCCTTCTCTGTATAAGGGCATATAATAATAATAGCTAGCATCTTAATAGCATTTTAAGGTTTACAAAGTGCTTTGCAAATATTATTTCAATGGATCCTTACAGCAACCCTGGGATCCTGAGAGAAGTCAAATGATTTGTCCTGAGTCATCCAGCTTGTAAGTGACTAAGGCAGAATTCAAACTTGGGTCTTCCTAACTCTGAGTCTACCCACTGTGCCACCTAGATATTTAATGATGATGACGGTAATGTTCAACCACCCCACTTGCCTCTCAACATCCCCAATCATTTTGCAGCAATCTGGAGGTAGACAGGGCAGGTATGATCATCCCTACATGACAAATGAAGAAACTGAGTCACAGAGGGCTGACATGGCTTGTCCAAAGTTACCACAGTTACAGGATGAGGACCCTTGCCTCCTGACTCCTACAAAATGTTTTCAGAAAGATCATTGGGTCAAAGATTTAGAGCCGAAAGGCATCTCAGAGGCCATAGCTCCACTCCCTCACTTCACAGATGAGAAAACTTGAGAATACGTGCGGACATACAGGTAGTAAGTGGAAGAATCAGGATTTGAACCCAAATCCTTTGAATTGAAACCAAGGGTTCTTTCCATTGTATCCCATTTAGTCAAATTCTCACATATTACAAATAAGATGTAGAGAGAAGTGACTTGTTTGAGATTATACAGCTGGTAAACAGCAGATCTGGGATTCAAACTCAGAGCCTATGGACTCCTAACTCAGGCCTTTGGCCACTACCCCATGCTGCCTTTCATTAGAAAGGCTGACCTATTTATCCCCTGCTATCATTTCACATTGTTTGTTCTTCGTGCCATTTTTAGTCATGCCTGACTCTTCGTGACCCCATTTGGAGTTTTCTTAGCAACTATACTGGAGGGGTTTACCATTTCCTTCTGCAGCTCATTTACAGATGAGGAAACTGAGGCAAACAGGGTTAAGTGACTTGCCCAGAGTCACTCAGCTAGTAAGTGTCTGAGATTGGATTTGAACTTAGGTCTTCCTGACTTCAGGCTCTATCCACTGTGCCACCCAGCTTCCAGTCCCCGCTCCTAACAAGCTCATATTCCAACATGTAAATAATTATGTGCATACAAAATATATAGTAAGCACGTAATAAATGCTCATTGATTGACATGAGACAACATGATGATAGCAGGTGCCTTGTGATCCTCAGAAGAAAAACAAATTAAGAAGCCAGTCAAGACAGGACATCTTTGGGCACCTGTAGAGAAGTCAAGGCCATTCTTGGCTCTTCTCCCCCTCTGTCTCCCCCAGATGGGGTTGGTTCCTGTACTTGCATGGCAGGTTTCCTTTTGAATGCCCCCAACACCTGGCTGGGGTTAACATTTGACTCATCACAGTGCTGGGGAATTATGGAACTATGAGAACTCTATTAACAGCTGTCCAATTTTCACCAATTTCTTATCAAGAGAGGACCATGCCTTGTTATTTTTAAAAAATATATTTTTTTATTGATGCCTTCTGGCTTTAAACAGCAGGCGCTTCTGGGAACCACTTCCTCTCACCCCCTTTGATGCCCCCCTTTATCAAATAAACACAATTAAGCACAAACACCTGATCTAGGAATAGATCTGCAGGTGGGTATGCTGCTCTGCCCTAGTAAACACCTCAGCTTTTCTGCCATGAGGAAAGAGTTACTTAATTTTCTGCTCTCACCAATCATCCTTTGCTCCTGGTTACTCAGGGGTCATCTGCCTGTAAGGGGTCATTTCCTTTCTATTTTGGTACTCATCATGAACACAATTCCCTCACTTCTGCTTATTTCCTTCTGTGTCAGTCCGCACAAATCTTCCCATCTTCTTCCAAATTCCTCCTCCTGGTCATTTTTTCACTGAAGAACGAATCTTCTGTGACCTCCATATACCGGGAGTTTGTTCAGTCATTTCTCAATTGAGAGGCACCCACATCATTTCCTAGTCTTTGTGCCCAGAGAGAGGGCTGCTGGGATTATTTGGCTATCCAATTTATTCTTTGAACTTTCTGGATTATCGAATGCCTACTGTGTGCCAGGAACTGGTGATATAATGAGAAAAATAAACTGTTCTTTTCTCCTCAAGGAGCATCCAGTCTAGGGGCCTTGGAGGGGGGGAAAGGGGGACATCCAAGGTGACTCTGAAAAAACGGTTCCCTTTTAAAGCTCAGTCATGCATTTTAAATGAGGTCTGTGTGAAATGTGCGCAGTTTCTCAACTCCTCCCTTCTCCCCCTTCTCCCCCTTCTCCCCCTTCTCCCCCTTCTCTCCCTTCTTCCCCTTCCCCTTAAAAGTTTTTGTGGTGAGTCATCTAGTATGAAACCACACGAGGACACCTTCCCTTTGTTTTTGGACATCTGGGCCCCACCTCAGGTTTTTCTTCTGTAAAATTAATTCAATAATTTTGAAGGTCCCTCCCAGTTCTGGCATTCCCTACTCTAAGGGCCCTCCCAGCTCTGACATTCTGTGTTCTAAGGGCCCTCCCAGCTCTGACATCCTGTGTTCTCAGTGCCCTCCCAGCTCTGACATTCCCTGTTCTAAGGCCCTCCCAGCTCTGACATCCTGTGTTCGTTAGGAAGAAGCATATCCATCCCAAGTCTTTTTTTTTTTTTAACATACAGCAATGATTCGGCCACCATTCATTAAAGTGTTATTACCAGAGAAAGCGTAAAATAGTGGAATGAGCCAATGCTTGGTGTCATCAAATGCTTTCTCTACTTATCTGTTTTGTGACCCTGGGCAAGTCACCTGCCTCTTCTTTCCTCTGTGGAAAGAGGTGTGTGCATCATTAGATGATCTCCCAGGTCTTTTCTATCACTAAATCATCTCTGTACCCAGGAGGCTAAGCAGCCTCCAGGTACCAGCCTTTCCTAAGCTCTAGGGAGAGAAAAGATGAAAAGCAACCGAGCCTAGAGCCATGGAGAAAGAAAGAATGTTGGATTTGGAGAAAGAGACCAAAGCTCAGCTCTGTCACTTACTACCTGAAGCTCAGCTAAGTCCTGTGACTTGCGTCATCTGTCCAATGACCAGGCTGGGCTTTGGGATCCCTTTTATCTTGATATCTATGATCCGAGGAGCCCTAACCTTGAGGTGGGGAGAAAAGATAAGCCAGGAACACAGAGCATTATGGGAGCCAGGAGAGAGAGAGAGAGAGAGAGAGAGAGAGAGAGAGAGAGAGAGAGAGAGAGAGAGAGAGAGAGAGAGAGAGAGAAGAGGGGAGGGGAGGAGAGGAGAGGGGAGGAGAGGAGAGGAGAGGAGAGGAGAGGAGAGGAGAGGAGAGGAGAGGAGAGGAGAGGAGAGGAGAGGAGAGGAGAGGAAGAGAGGGGAGGGAGGGAGGAGAGGAGAGGAGAGGAGAGGAAGAGAGGGAGGGAGGGGGAGAGAGAGAGAATCAAAGCCAGAGGAAGGGGAATCTCTGTCTCAAGCTCAGCTCTGCCCCTTCCTCACTGCAGGCATCACCTCGGCCAAAGCATTTAACTGCCATGGTCCCATTTCCACACCTGTAAAACGGGGGAATTGAATTAGGTGGCCCCTGAGGTCTCTCCCAGTTCTAAAGCTACAAACCTATGATGCTTTTATTTCTCTAGACTCAGTTTCCTCATCAGAAAAAATGCAGAGATGAGAGATGATGACCACCAAAGTCCTTTGGAACTGTAGTACCTGGCACATGGACAATCTTTTAATCATTTTAAAAGGATTTTTAAAAAATTATTTCAAAATGTTGGGGTATGGGATTATTATTTTTTTAATAGCTGTTGTTTTTATATTTTTTTATTTCCAAATATATCCCTCCTCCCTTCCCTACCCAGAGAACCATCCCCTATAACAGAGAAAAAGAGAGGAAAAAAGAAATTCAAGTTGTGTAATTATAAGGGCTTGTGCCCCCAAGAAGAGAAGAGAAAATGTGCCTCTTGGCACAGGTGGTGAAGTGGATAAAGCACCAGCCCTGGATTCAGGAGGACCTGAGTTCAAACCTGGCCTCAGACACTTGACGCTTACTAGCTGTGTGACCCTGGGCAATTCACTCAACCCTCATTGCCCTGCAAAAAAAGAAAAAGAAAAAAAAGAAAATGTGCCTCTCTTCCTTCTTGGCAGAGGTAGGGGCCTCTTGATGTGGAGCATTGCATACATGATCAGATTTGGTTAATTTTTTGGGGGGGGCTTTGTCCTCTGTCTCTCTTATTCTTTGTTATCTAATCAACCAAATGAGCTAATATTTGGAATGAGTTTAGCACAGGGCCTGGCACATAGTAGGTGCTATTGAAATGCTTATTCCATTTCCTTCCTTCTTCTAAGGAACAACTCTCCAGATACGTGAATGGGAAGGAAAAATTCAAAAATGAAGGTGATGGGGCAGCTAGGTGGTGCAGTGGATAGAGCACTGGCCCTGGATTCAGGAGGACCTGAGTTCAAATCCAGTCTCAGACACTTGACACTAGCTGTGTGACCCTGGGCAAGTCATTTAACTCCAATGGCCTCACCCAAAAAATAAATAAACAAATAAACAAGAAAACAAACAAACAAATAAATAAATAAATGAAGGTGATATAAGAACCAAAGAAATAACTAAAAATTTAAAAAACAAAACCACTGTGCTTGCTACATTAAACCAAATCAAATTGAGCTCTGTGATAAAAGACCCAAATGGGATAAGGACAAAGGAGAAAATCTGAGCAAGGTGAGATCACTGTTTATCAGAAAACCCCGGGTCTCTCTTTACAAACTCCAATTTACACTGTTTGGGGTATGGGAGGTATGAGATTAGTTTGCAGGAGGCTGCATCGGGATCAGGCTTTTCACCATTCAGGCTTCTTCCCTGCAGGGAGAGCTGGCTCAGAGCCACCAAAGAGACAGCCCTCCCTGGGGAGCCTGGCCCTGGGCCAAGGAGGAGGCCCTCGATGCCCCCTCTGAGGCTCTCTAGACAAGAATGTCGGAAAACGCCACCTCTGGGAACACGGGGCCCCAGGTGGAGGCCTACAGGAAAAAGGCAAGCTTTCGGAGCTCATTTTAGAGCTGGAAGAGATTTTGTTGTTATTCAGGTGTGTGTGACTCTTTTTGACCCCATTTGGGGTAGAGAGGCTGTAGAAGTTTGCCATTTCCTTCCCCAGCCCAATTTACAGATGAGGAAACTGAGGCAAGCAAGGTCAAGTCACACACCTAGTCCGTATCTGAGGCTGCATTTGAACTCAGGTCTTCCTGACTCCAGACCTGGCACTTTGGCCACTGTACCACCGGACTGCCTGAAAGAGATTTTAGTGGTCATCTAGTTCAGGGCTTTTCAAACTTTTTCCTTTCTCGACCCCTTTTTTGTTGGAGTAGTTTTTACACAACCCCAGGTATTTAGGTATATATAACCTTTTACTGTTGCCAAATTTTTTGTGACACCCAGATTCAGTTACACACTCCCATATGGGGTCAAGACCCACAGTTTACGAAGCTTTGATTGAGTCCAACTGCCTCTGTCTAGATCTACAGAGGAGGGTTTGGGGAGCCTTCGGAGGCCTCAGCCAAGGTGGTAGAGGGAATGATTAGTAGAAATGGGATTTGAACTCACACTCCAGACCTAAGATTCTTTTCCTGGTCTTCCTCAGCCTCTTCCATTTCTGTTCAATTCAACCAACATCTAATTAAGCACTTACTGACGGAAGCAACAGAAAATATCAATAAAAATTCTTTCTAAAAATTAAGCATTGGGGTAGCTAGATGGCGCAGTAGATAGAGCACCGGCCCTGGAGTCAGGAGTACCTGAGTTCAAATCCGGCCTCAGACACTTAACACTTACTAGCTGTGTGACCCTGGGCAAGTCACTTAACCCTCATTTCCCTGCCCCCACCAAAAAAACTTTTAAAATTAAAAAAACAAACAAACAAGCCCTTGTCCTCAAGGAGGCTGCATTCTAATAGGGAATGAATGAATGAATGAATGAATGAATGAATGAATGAATGATACCAGCTAGTATTCATATAGGGTTTTAAGGTCTGCAGAGTGCTTTATATCTGTTTCACTCATTTGATCCTCACGACAACCCTGGGAGATAGGAACTGTTGTTATCCCATTTTACAGATGAGGAAACAGACACAGACAGTGGTTAAATTGACTTGCCCAGGCTCACACAGCTGTCTGAAGCTGGATTTGAACTCAGGTCTTATTGGCAAAGTGGATAGAGCCCAGGCCCAGAGTCAGGAAGACTCCTCTCCTGAGTTTAAATCCAACAGTCACTTCAAATCTGGGCCAGTCACTTGATCCTGTTTGCCTCAGTTTCCTCATCTGTCAAATGAGCTGGAGAAAGAAAGTGGCAAACTATTCCCGTATCTCTGCCAAGAAAACCTCAAATGGGGTCACAAAGGGTCTGAAACAACTGATGGACAGACAACAACTTCCCGATTCCAGGCCAGCACCCCATGTGCTTAAATAACATACTAAAACTGCACTAAGAATTTGGGGACAGCCTATACATAAAATGGATACAAAGATAGATGTAGGGTGAAATTTTTTTTAAGGGAGAAGAGATATCGGCTAAGGAGATCAAGAAAGGCATGGGCATATTGAGTATAACTGAGATATCGTCCTGTGCGTTTCTAGTCATTCTTGCGCTATGTTTCAAAGAGTCAGACCTAACTGAACAACAAACAAGATAGAGATGGGAAAGAAGGAGATGGGGCATGCGGTGCCCAGCGCTATAACTAAGGCAGGATCAAGGGACCTTTTGCCAAAATTCAGAGGGTTCAGAAGGGAGCTCCGTTTCTTCAGCGCCAGAAACAACAGAACTTGGCACCTCATTAGCAAGAAGCATTAGTTGACGTCAGAAAGAACCAGGTGATGATTTCTTCCACACAGCAACCTGAAGGCAGGTGAGCTTTCCCTAGCCTGTCCTGACCCCTGTTCCTTACCCTCCCTCCCGGTTGTAGCCTCTCCAAGAGCAGGCAAGGGTCTCTCTTGTACCTTCTCAATAAACTGAGGGCATGTATGTCATGTAGGGCCACTAGGTGGCGTCATAGTGCATACAGTGCTTCACCTGGAGTCATGAAGACTAAAATTCCTGAGTTCAAATTTGACCTTGGACACTTACTAGCAGTGTAACCCTGGGCAAGTCATTTAACCCCTATTGCCTACAAAAAACAAAAACAAAAACAAATCCTGGGTTCAAATGCGACTTTGGCACTTCCTAGTTATGTGACCCTGTTTGCCTCAGTTTCCTCATCTGTAAAATGAACTAGAAAAGGAAATGGCAAAGCACCCCAGTATTTTTGCCAAGAAAATGGGGTCATGAAGAGTTGGACGTGACTGAATAACAACAAATATATTTCATGCTGCTTGTGCCCCTTGTCCCAGGGGTAAAAATTTCTAGTGCCAGCCCTGGGAACACACAGTAACTCATTTTGGCTGAAACAAAGAGTGCCTAATGGAGAATGATGTGAAACGAAGCTAGAAAGGGAGGTGGGAGGGTCTTAAATGTCCTTATATGTATTTTATTCCACAAGCTACTCACTCTTGATTCTTTGACAAACATTTCTGAAGTGCTCACTGCAGACAGAGCTAAGCACAGAGGAAGCTACATCTAGAGGGGGCTTATAGGATCGGGGAAGCCACTGAAGGTTTTTGAGAAGGAGAGGGAGGGACATGGTTGGGCCCATGCCTTAGGAAAATATGCTAGAGGATTCTCCTCCTTTTGGTGGCTAAATGATCACGAGGAGGAGTTGGTGCCTCCATTTCCTTCTCACTCTCTTCTTCTTTTTCTTCCTTTCTTCTTTTCTTTTTCTCTTTCCCTTCCTTCCTTCCTTTCTTCCTTTCTTTCTTTCTTTCTTTCTTTCTTTCTTTCTTTCTTTCTTTCTTTCTTTCTTTCTTTCTTTCTTTCTTTCTTTCTTTCTTTCTTTCTTTCTTTCCTTCCTTCCTTCCTTCCTTCCTTCCTTCCTTCCTTCCTTCCTTCCTTCCTTTCTTTCTTTCTTTCTATCTTTCTTTCTTTCCTTTCTTTCTTTCAAATGAGGGTTAAATGCCCAGGGTCACACAGCTAGTAAGTGTCTAGTGTCTGAGGCCAGCTTTGAACTCAGGTCCTCCTGAATCCAGGGCTGGTGCTTTATTCACTGTGCCACCTAGCTGCCCCAAACCCAGTTCTTCTTAATGCTAAGTCCAGTGCCACAGGACACCACACTACCTCTCATTAGAAGAGATTTCTCTTTTAACAGAATAACAAGGGCCAACTCAGACTAGGAGAGTGACTATTTAAAAAGAAAAAAGAGAAGAAAAGACCTCACATAAAGCTACTGAGGGAGGCGCACACTTCAACAACTAATCCACTCTAATTAAAATGTGGAGAGGGTTTTTTATTAGCAAGCCGCCACCTTTTCAAGTGTGATGTATCACGGCGCATCTTTGATAGGCCAAATCCTAGAAAGAGGCTCTGAAACTGTCACCTGTTGGATACCTGGGGACATGAAAGGAAGTGTGGCGCAATGGGAAGGACTCTGGGTTTGGCCTCAGTGACTCTGGGCTTGAATTCCTGCCCTGACACCAGCTGTGTGACCCGGACCGAGGTCTTTTGACCCATTTGAGCCTCAGTTTTCTCATCTGTAAAACAAGAAGAGGCACATTGGCACTACCTATCTCAAAGGATGCTGGACAAGTCAAGTGCTTTGTAAACCTACCCAACATACTACTGGAATGTGAATTGTTTTGACTGCTGGCCAGCCACAGCTTTCTGATTACTTAAAGGGCTCTTAACATACCCAGAGCAGTGTGAAGGGGTAGGTAGGGAGGAGGTAGCCAAGGATTGTCCAGTTGGAGAATGTCTAAAGGAGTCCATTCAAGAGGGTCAAGCCAAAGTGGTCAACAAGCATTTATTATGCACCTACTATGTGCCAGGCATTATGCTAAGTGATGGAAATATAGAGAAAGGCAAATTAAACAACAACAACCAAAAATAAACCTAACCTCTATTCTTGAGTAACTCACGTTCTAATGGGGGAAACAAGAAAATAAGCATTTATTAAGCACCTACTATGTGCCAAGAACTGCGTGTTAAGTGCTGGGGAGTAGGAAGAAAGGCAAAAAACAGTTTCTGTCCTTTGAAGAGCTTCCAGTCTCATTGAGGAGATACTTGTACATACAAGATATATTCAGGGTAAAATGGAGGTGCTCTCAGAGGATGGTGAAGGGATGTCCCACGAGGATCAATGAAATACTGTGCTGTCAGTCCTGTGGGTGAGGGCTCAGACTTGGCTTTGTTGGCCCTAGAGCAGAGCTTCCTAACCTGGGGCCAGGGCTTTGATATTTTTTTGGGGGGGGTAATGAGGGTTAAGTGACTTGCCCAGGGTCACACAGCTAGTAAGTGTCAAGTGTCTGAGGCCAGATTTGAATTCAGGTCCTCCTGAATCAAGGTCTGGTGCTTCATCCACTGCACCACCTGGCTGCCCCCAAGTCAGGACCTTGATTTTTAAAAACTATTTTGATAACTGTCTTTCATTATAACTGGCTTCCTTTGTATTTTATTTTATACATTTAAAAACATTTGGCCAGGGGCAGCTAGGTGGTGCAGTGGATAAAGTGCTGGCCCTGGATTCAGGAGTACCTGAGTTCAAATCTGACCTCAGACCCTTGACACTTACTAGCTGTGTGACCCTGGGCAAGTCACTTAAACCCCATTGCCCCGAAAAAAAACCCCAAAAAACAAACAAAAAAAACCCCATTTGGCCAGAGTGATGGCCAAAGAAGGCTTAGAACCCCCACCCTAGGAAACAGCATTAGGAAAAAATAGGGGCAAGTGTGAAAAGAAAGGAAAATCTTCCTAATGATAACAGCCCCCCCAAAGTGCATGGGGCTGCCTCAGAAGGGAGACTAGTGGCCTTAGAAATCAAATCAAGTCAACAAGACTTGCTTGCTTACATTCAAATAGGGGGAAACACTACATAAAAGGAAGCTGGAAATGGGAGGGGGCTAGGGGGCACCAGCAGGAGGACATTGGAGACACAGGGCATTGCCAAGAAAGTCCAGGAGGAGAGTGAGGAGTGCAGCCCGGAGAGAAGTCCAGTATAGACCAGGAGCTTGGTGGAGTCTTAGGACCTAGGTTCAAATCCCAGCTATGCTAATATCTGTGGGACTTTGGGCAAATCATTTAATCTCTTTAGACCTTAGATTTCTCATCTTTTTTAAAAAGTATTTTATTATTTTCCAGTTACATGTAAGGATAGTTTTCAACATTTGTTTTCATAGGATTTTTAGTTCCAAACTTTTCTCCCGTCCTCCTTTCCCTCCCTCTGCCCCAAGAAAGACAGAAAGCAATCTGATATAGTTTATATATATATATATATGTGTGTGTGTGTGTGTGTGTGTGTGTATGTATGAATATATATATATATATATATATATATATATATTAGATTCCTCATCTTAAAAGTGAAGGGGGAGTGGCTAGTTGGCACAGTGGATAGATCACCAGTCCTGGATTCAGGAGGATCTGAGTTCAAATCTGGACTTAGACACTTGACACTTATTAGCTGTGTAACCCTGGGCAAGTCACTTAACCCCTCATTGCCTTGCAAAAAATAAATAGATAGATAGATAGATAGATAAATGAGTGAATGAATAGATGGATGGATGGATAGATGGATGGATGGATGGATGGATGGATGGATGGATGGATGGATGGATGGATGGGTGGATGGATGGATGGATGGCAAAGGGGAAAGAGCTGCAAAATTAGCCAGTTATGGTGCAGCTCGTGACACTTGCTCATGACGTGATCCCAGGGAGGTTCCTTTCCCTTTGAGCCTCAGTTGTCCCATCTGTACAATGGGTTTAAGAAGGCTCTCACCGGGGGCAGTTAAGTGGTGCAATGGATAAAGTACCGGCCCTGGATTCAGGAGGACTTGGGTTCAAATCCAGCCTCAAACACTTGACACTTACCAGCTGTGTGACCCTGGGCAAGTCACTCAACCCTCATTGCCCCACACAAAAAAAAAAAAGAATAACTCCTCCCATCCAAGCTCAGATGAGATAATCCATGTATGGTACTTTACAAACCCTAAAGTAGCTATTATTATGATTAAATTATTGTTGTTATTGAATGCTGGCTACTATTATTATTCAAACAGCTGGGAGGTAGGTGCTATAATTATATCCATTTTACAGATGAGGAAATTGAGGTTTGGAGAGTCTCAGTGACTTGCCCCGGATCACATAGCTGGCAAATCTCTGGGGACGCGATTCAAACCCCAGACACTTAGTAATTCCATGACTAGGGACATACCCTTTCACTGCTCTATTTCCGTTTTCTTCTCTGAAAAAAAGAAGGGGTTTGGCTAGACGGTCTTGGAGGTCCCTGGCAGCTCTAAGTCTGCAAGTCAATGCTCTTGCGTGTCCAGCTCTCTGTCTGCTACACCACCCTGTCTCTTCTCCTCAAATGGGGCTCTACACCTAGGCTGATGTTGCAATGACCGTACATGATAATAGACAACCTTTATGTGCCAGGTACTGTGTGCTAAGCGCTTTACAATTGTTATCTCATTTGATCCTTACCAAGGCCCTGCATTTCCCACTTCACAGATGAGGAAACCAGGCAAACAGAGGTTAAGTGACTTGTTCAGGGTCACAGAGCTAAGTATCCAAGGTCAGATTTGAACTCAGGTCTTCCTCCCTCCAGACCCAGGAGCTCTATCCACTGTGCTATCTAGCTGTGTGCTTTGCACAAAAATAATATCAACCAATCAATACCACTTACTATGTACTAGGCATCAAGCTAAGCACTAGGGATACAAAGAAAGGCAAAAGACAGCCCCTGCCCTCAAAGAACTTACAGTCTAATGGGGAAACAAGATACAAATAAATGAGAAAGACATAGTGCAATGGAAGGCAATCGGGAAAGAGAAGGGTCACACACATCTCCATACACCCCCACATCCTAGCCTCCAATAGGAGAAAAAGAGAGGAAGGTCCAGCTTAATGAGGATATGAATGTACCGTGGGGTCTGCAAGCCATATTTGACCATCATTCAGAGAGAAGGTCCTCTAAGCACTCGTGGAAATGGTTGTGCTCCTGAATAATGACAGTAATTCACTCCTGTTCACCAAGGGGTAATTAGAGCTGATTAATATGCAAATGCTCATCTTCTAGGGTATTTAGATTGGGCCTCAAGGACTTCCTCATTAGGAAATGGGACACAAGTTGCTTGGCCAGATCCTCAGAGAAGGGGGGCTGAGGATGGTGGGGGTCCCCACACAGGCTAAGACCTGGTGGTCTCTGTTTTCTTCTAATGGGGAAGCAGCAGCCAGGAGGGAAGCTCAGATCAGGCAGGGGGAACCAGCAAAGCAATCAAAATTACCCCTGACAAAGGACCTTGGTTCCCAACTCTAGGAGACTATTTCTCTTCATTTACTATTAGGGATGAGTAATAGGCAGCATGGTGTAATGGCTAGTGAGCCACCCAGGACTCAAAAAAGAACTGGGTTCCTGTCTCACTTGATACCCACTACCTGTGTGACCCTGGACAAGTCACTTAAACCTCTCAGTTCTTTCAGACAACTCAGTTGTGGAGTCAATGTTGATATATGTTAGTAGAGAGACTTTCCTCACTAGGAGTTCCCTAGATGAGGAATATACATTTATTAAGCACCTACTATGTGTCAGCTGCTGTTATTTGCAAATATTATCTCATTTGATCCTTGCAACAATCCTTGGAAGGTAGATACTATTATTAATCATTCCTATTTTACAGGTGAGGAAACTGAGGCAAACAGAGGTTAAGGAACTTGTTCAAAGTCACACAGCTAATGTCTAAGGCTAGATTTGAACTCAGATCTCCCTGATTCTGGGGCAGAATAGATGGCTCAGTGAATAGAGAACTGGGCCCAAAGTTAGGAAGACATGAGTTCAAATCTAGACTCCAACACTCACTAGCTGTGTGACCCCAGGTAAGTCATTTAACCTCTATTTGCCTTAATCCACTGGAGAAGGAAATGGCAAACCACTACAGTTATCCTTGATGAGAAAACCCCATGGATAGTGTGTTGTTGGTCCATGAGGTCATGAAGAGTCAGACATGACTGAATGACTAAACAACAATAAATTCCTGATGCCAAGGTTCTAGCTACCATACCACCTAGCTGCCTAGTGGAATCATAGGTCTAGTCCCCTAAAAATACCTTAGAAATACAGCCTAGGGCAGCTAGCTGGCACAGTGGATAGAGCAGTGGTCCTGGAGTCAGGAGGACCTGAGTTCAAATCCAACCTCAGACACGTAACACTTACTAGCTGTGTGACCCTAGGCAAGTCCCTTGACCCTGTTTGCCTCAGTTTCTTTATCCATAAAATGGGCTAGAGAAAGAAAACCACTCCAGTATCTTTGCCAAGAAAACCTCAAATGAGGACAAGGAGAGTGGGACACAATAAACAGAAGTAAAGTAGACAGATCGATGCTACTCATCAATTTTCATTCCCTCTCCATGAGAGATCATTTCCTAGATTATAGAGTACTGGACCTGGAGACAAGAAGGTCTGAGTTTGAATCTAGGATCTGATGCTTACCAACTATATGACCCCAGGTAAGCTGTTTGCCCCCTGATTCTCCATTTTCTCATCTGTATGCACAGTCTACTGGGTTATACATTCCCTACTTGCACTGAGAGGTTGGGTTCCCAGGCAGTGGTTCTCTGAAATCCCTCTGGGGCTCTAAGTAGGAGGATCTTTGCAGTAACACGACAATTGGCCTGCTTCCTCTCCCCGATTTCCAGCTGAGATCAATTAATCAGTCAGACAATTTGCTTTTAGAAATGGCTCATGGGCAGCTAGGTGGCACAGTGGATAAAGCACTGGCCCTGGATTCAGGACTACCTGAGTTCAAATCTAGCCTCAGACACATGACACTTACTAGCTGTGTGACCTTGGGCAAGTCACTTGACCCTCATTGCCTCGACAAAAAAAAAAAAAAAAAAATGAGTCCATAGAAATGGCTCGCATTTAGCAAGGTGAGAGTTGGTCCAAAACCCCCTCCCCAAGTCTGGGACACTCTCCCACCAGGACATAGAGAGCCCAAGGCAAAGGGGCCTCAAGATCCAGGTGCCCATGTGCAAAGAGGTCACTCACAGCTAGGCTGCTGGAAGTCCTTTCCCCTCCTCTGGGAGATGCTCACCAAAGTTTCCCTTCAGGCACCTGGTGCTTTTCTGCCGGTTTCTTTGTAGAGGCTTGAATCTGCTTGCCTCGACTTGCCCAGTCTGTCCGTGGACCCCAGCACAAACGTTGCTGTCAGATGTGCCAGGACTGCAGCTGTGATGCCAATGGGGAGCTGAGAGGTCCAACCCCACCACCCCTTTTGAGGCCTGTGGGGTCTTTCTCTGGTGGTGACGGGGATGGGAAGCCCAGGCCAAAGCCAAGGCGCTCTCTTCCCCCACTCTCCATCCCCAAAGCACTCTTTCTATCTCCAGGCTTGCCACTCAATCAGGTCTCTGAGTCCAGCTAGCTCCCATGCCCTTGGACCAAATCCCTTGTCCAGTCTGTCCAGATTTTTCATAGCACCTCAGGAGGGGGCTAGGCCTCGTTCACACCTAGTAAACATTCCAGAGGTGTTCTCACTTGCTAAATGGATGAGGGCAGGCTCTTATCATTTACTTTAGGTGAGGTGGGGTGATTAAATTTATTTACTCAATCAACCCTCCCACCTTTATCTGTAAAAGTGGCATAACATGCCTGAAGTAGCTACCTCATAGACTGTCTGAGACTCTGGGGAGACCATGGATGTCAAGTGCTTTGTAAACCAAAAGTGCTATGTAAATGTCAGCTCTGATTATTTAGAAGAGAAAATGTAAAGCCAGGAGGAATCTTAGAATTCATCTACTCTTTATTTCAGGGATGGGAAGACTAATATTCGTAGATTTGCCCAACCTCATGCAGTTCAGGAGGACCAGAGACAGGATTCAAATCCAGGTTCTCTGACTAGAAACTCCATGAACACCTTTGACATTCTCCCAACACCTAGCACCATATTTTGTTTATAGTAGGAGCTTAATAAATGGTCATTAAAAGAAGTCCCCCATCTGTAAAATGAAGAGGCTGGGCTAGGTGAACAGCAAGACCTCTCTAGCTCTGGATCTGGGAGATTTTCCCATGATGCAACACAACTCTTACCCTCCAGCATCAACTTCTTATCTGCTAAGCCCGCCCTAGTGAAAAGAGCATTGGATCTTGATAGTTTAGAGTTCAGGCTCTGACACTAGCTGGTAGACCAGGGATGGTGTGCCCCTTCGTTTGCTGAGCCTCCATTTTTTATCTAAAAAATGGGGATAAGAATATTTGCCCTACCTACCCATAAGGGTTAAGAAAGATGCTTTGTAAGTTGGACAGGGCTACATAAATGTGAGTTACTCAGAAAGAATGATGTATTTGGTGTCGGTGTATCTGGGTTCAAATCCTGGGATGGTCATTTACTACCTGTGAGCAAGTTCTGTGGGTCACAAGTCATAGTTGCCTCTTCAGTAAAACGAGTCACCTCTCTTAGACTTCAGGTTATAAACCACATTAGGAAAGGGAGTTTTCACTTCAAGCAATCATACAGAATTGGAAGAAACCTCAGGGACTAGAGGGTTGGAGCCATGCCCACACCAAGAATCACCTCTACAACACCCCCAAAAAGCAGTTATCCAGCTACACATGCTTGAAGTGCTCCAATGAGGGGGGAACTACCACCTCCTAAGCCGAAATTGGCTTTCTTTGTAACTTTGCTCCTGGCTCTGGGGCCAACCAAGAAGAAGAATGAAGTGTCAGGGGACACTCTATTTTCTCCAGGATAAACGGATCTAGTTCCTTTAACCAATTCCCTCAGCTGGGTACCTTGGGAAGAACATTAGCTTTGGAGGTAGAGACCCTCCAAGCATCCCACCTACGTGACCTAGCTTGACTTTAGTTTCCTCATTTGTAAAATGGAAGGGCTGGAGACATAGGATGTGAAGTATATAGAGAGCCAGGCTGAGCAAGTCACTTAACCCCTCAATTCCCAAGGCAACTCTCTTAAATGATATGTTACAGAGAAGATGCCCATCCTCGCTGAAAATTCCCTACCCAGCACTTCCTACACCAATAGTATCTATAGGACTGGTCTAAATTAAAATGAAAGGATGAAAAAGGATGGCTTGTGGAGTCCTTTCAAGCTCCAGGTCATATGGAGAAAGATTTGGAGTCAACAAGGACCTGAAAAGTCATCAAGTCTAACCCTCCCATTTTACATATAAGAAAACTGAGGTCCAGAGAGAGGAGTTGAGTCACTTGCCCAAAGTCACATGGATGGTAACTATCTAAGGCAGGTGGTTAACCCAGGACTTCCTCACTCCATGTCCAGGGCTCTGTTATATGACACTGCCACACCGGTTCCAACCCACCAACCTTTTCCTCCCTACAAACCACTATGTCATTATCAGTTATCACCATCATCTTAAACGACTGTGAAAAGCACAGGATATGTTTCTTCTCAGCCTGGGAAGATTTTTCTTTACAAAGCATGAAAGTAAGACATGGGGAGACAGCCCAATAGATGGTTTGGACCCTGGCTTCCCAGGAGAATCCTAAGCTATTGTCAGGAAAAGCAAATGACTATAATTTGTCCTCTCAGGATCCCAGAGGACAGAACAAAGCTGAAAGCTCCTTTTTACATAGGTCTTTCCGGGGACAAGTGCTGTGTTGCCTGCATCTATTCTGCATCCTGGGGAGACCTCTGCTGGATGAAGTCTGCACTGCACCCATGGCTGACCTTCCTGCCTGGGGTTTTGCTCAATAGGAGCCTTTGGTCCCCACAGCAGGCGAATCTGATATCCCACATTGAAGGTTTGTCCCCTATTGCAGCTCTTTGTCTGTTGATGACTGGGTCAGTCAGGGTGTGGAACAGGACCAGGCTGTAGCCCAGAGGCATTGCGGCTCACTGCTGTAAGAGTGCAACCTTTGGAGTCATGGAGTGAGCGAGTGTGTGTGTGAGTGTGTGTGTGTGTGTTTGTGTGTGTGTATGAGTGTGTGTGTGTGTGTGTGAGAGAGAGAGAGAGAGAGAGAGAGAAAGAGAGAGAGAGAAAGAGAGAGAGAGAGAGAGAGAGAGAGAGAGAGAGAGAGAGAGAGAGAGAGAGAGAGAGAGAGAGAATCTTGACAGTGAAACAAGACTCTGGGATCTGAGGACCCGGATTCCAGCCTTAGATGCTTACTGACTGTGTGACCTTGGGAAACTCCCTGGGCCTCAGTTTCCTTAGCTGCAAAACAGGGATAGCATCTACCTTCCAAGCTTGTTTGTAAGGACCAACTGAGACAATCTATGTCAAGTACTTTGCAAACCTTAGCCAGGCACTAGCTGCTTCTACTACCACTCCGAGGGGTCTCAGTTTCCTCACTGGTAAAATGAGGCCATTATACCTGATGACTTCTGAGGCCCCTTCCAGCTCTAAAATCAGTCTATCCTTTGTAAGGCACCTCAGAGACCCTCCACTCTCATATATCTATTGCAGCTTAGGGTCTGTAGTGGATTTCTGGGAGCAAGGAGGTATTAAGTGACTTGCCCAGGGTCACACAGCTAGTGTCAAGTGTCTGAGGCCAGATTTGAACTCAGGTCCTGAACCCAGGGCTGGTGCTTTATCCACTGTGCCACCTAGCTGCCCAGTATCAATCAATTAGTTAGCCAATTAATTAACCAATGAATTGAGCCACAGTTTGGAGCAGTGGAAAGAGTGTCAGTCCTGGAGTCAGATCGCCTGGGGTTGAATTCTACCTTGTGTGTCCCTGAGCAAGTCAGAGGATCTCAGACTGAGCTGGAGCTCAGCCTGCTTGTTAGCCTCTCGGGGCCTTGTTTCCTGATCTGTAAAAAGAGGAGCTTACACTAGATGATCCTGAAGCTCATTTCCAGCTTTCTCTCTCCCAGCAGTCTGCAGATTGGGACCCTCATGGACACTGGAGCTGAGTCCTTGGGGTGGAGGTTCTGAGTCTTGCTGCCTGATCCTAGAACTGGAATTGATCGTCTGATCAATGGAGGATATATCAGGCACCTCCGGTGTGCCAGGTTGAGGAACCAGAAAAGCTCGGTTTAAATCTCAGTTCTGTCACGAGTGTGACCTTGGGCAAGTCTCTGAGCCTCAGTTTCCTTAGTCATAAGATGAGGCTGTGCTAGCCGGCCTCTGAAGCGCCTTCCAGATTCTCTCAGTTTCCTCATCTGTCAAATGAGGGGGCTGAGCTCCGTGACCTCTGACGTCTACATCTCTGATCTCTGCTCCCACGCATCCTGAGATCTGAACGGGAATGCTCCCGACTGATGTCTTTTCCTCTTTAACTGTCCTTGCACACACTCATCTTCCTGAAATTCGTCCCCTTGGGAAGGCCCATGATTCATTGGCCCTTCACCGCCTTGCGGGGGAGCCTCTGCCATGGGCAGGAGGAGGGAGGGAGGCCTTTGGTGGGCCGGTTCTTCCTCAGGCCCCAGGAGCATTCTCGGCTAGCCCAGTAGGACTCCCGGAGAGCCTCGTTTCTAAGTCTTCCCCTCTCCCCTCAGCCCTAACTCCCCCTAGAAGCCGCAGTCTGGGAAGGTGTGGGCTGGGCCCTTCCCTGGAGGGCAGACAGGCAGGCTCTCGGCAGTCCTGGCTCAGAAGGAGCCCTTTCTGCTGCCTGCCTGCCTGAGGCAGCCACAGTCCTGAGCACTTCACAGAGGCTGATGACATCAGAGAGGAGCAGAGACTGCAGACTCTATTTCCCCCTGGCAACCCTTCCTCCTCCCCCTTCCCCTCCTCCTTCCCTGTTCTCTCCCCCCCCCCCATTCCCTCCCCCTTCCCCCAGCGCAATGCAGGACTCCAAGGGCAGGCTCCAAGGTGGAGAACACTCAGCTAAAAGGCAGGAGGAGGGGAGCTAAGGCAGAGGACAGGGGCGGAGGCTGCCCGGCCTCAGAACCACTGAAGCCCGTGTGCCAGGGCACAGATGGACATTAGTCTCTAGTGCCCAGAACGCAGTGTGACATCATTGTCCCATCTTTCTGGGAGGCAGACCTTTTGCCAAGAAGGCCCATGGGGATGGGTCCATCCTACTGGCCAAAAGTCCCTACAAGGAGAACTATCCACCACACCCCCACCTTGCTAGGGTCCCCTTCTGCCTTCTTCCCCAAGCTCTGTAACCTCTAATCTCCATCCCAGCAAGGGGCACACTGCTGGGTCATTCCCCTGCCCCATGCTGACTCAGCACCTCCTCTGGGCTCCTCATTTCCCCTCTGTAGGGGGAGCAACTCAGCAGTCCCCCCTTCTCTTGCCCATGAGCCCCTTCCTGCCCTTGACTTCAGAACCACCTCTTTGGATGACCCCAGATAATGAGTGTAGACACCTCAAGTATGCTGTCTCATCTACGTGCCCCCCAAAGGGCTTCTTCCTGGCTGGCCCAGAGATAACCCCTGACCTCCCGACAGATCTGCAACTGAGAAAATAGACTTGCATTCTCAACTGCCTTCACTCTGGTCAGTGGGAGATACCCAGGGACTGCAGCACTGGCTGATCTCAAAGCTCACTGGAAACACTAACTCTTCCAGCTTTATCTGGTTGAGGCTCACTTTAGTCTTTTAGGAGAGCTGCCCCGAGAGAACCAAATGTAAAGCAGAGTGGCTTCTGAAGAGGGAGGTACCCCAAGAGATGGGATTGTAGTGAGGCAGATGGAGAACCGGATTTCGAGGCCAGAGAATCTGGCTTGTTCCTATTTACTACCCAGTGTGACCTTGAGCAAGTCATTTGAAGGGTGTCAGAGCTTCAGTTTCCTCCTCCACAAAATGAGGGGTGCACAGGATCATAGAGTCAGAGCCAGAAGGGTCTTCAGAAACCATCCAGAATAATCACTCCCTTTCTCATTTCAGAAGGGGAAACTGAGTCCCAGAGAGGGTAAGTTACAACCCCAAGGTCACATAGCTAGGAAATAGCAGAGCTTCTGCATGAACCTGAGTTCTGCTGGACCCCACAGCACGGGTCTAGAGCATCTTCTAGCTTTAAGTGCATGAGCCTATGAAATATTGACGAAGATGATGGTGAGTGGGGAGCCACATCCAAGGTCGCATGTGGTGACAAGGGTCTGGGACAGAATTTCCTGTCTCGCCACTCTCCCCACCACCAAGCCCTGCTGCCTCTTATCCCTAGTTCACCACCAGAATGTCCTGGGCTGGCAAGGGAAGAAACAGAGAAACAAAAAAGCCCAAGTCAACTCTGCACCAATCCAGGACAGTTCGCCTCCTCCTTCAGCAGTGGCTGCAGGAAGCCCCCGGGGATGCAACCAATGGGACTAGAGCAGCAGCTGGCAGCAGAAACGCCAAGGGGAGCACTGGTGCAGGGCCTCTGCATTACCAGCCTACTGCTGCAGTCCAGAGGCTGGCAGCGCCCACTGCTGAGCCAGCCAGAGATGGCAGAGTGAGGGGTGGGTTCCCCTGCAAAGCTGAGCCCAGAGAGCCCAATGCAGGGGAAGGAACCTGAGTCACCCTGGGGTGGGGGAGGGGAGGTGGGGAGAAGGGCGGAAGAAATGGATTAGGTGATCTCCATTAGCAGCAGTGCAGTGAGGGGCAAGCAAGATCCCCAAAGTCCAACACGGAGACCCCTCTCCTCCATTCCCATTCCGGAGCCCTGCACAGCTTCCTGTCCTGACACAGAAGCCAAAATATTTCCTGCACACACCAATTGTGTGCTGGACACTGTGGGAGGGACCCCAGGGGAGACGAAGACATTAATTAGGAGGGGCTCAAATTCTTTAACCAAAAATCATAATTGCTTTAAAATTTGCAAAACAGTTGAATAAAAGATGATCTTTGCATAGTGACTTGAGGACTGCAAAATGCTTTCCAGACATTATTTCCTTTAACCCCCCCTAAGCCTGGCTCTGTGAAATCGTTTCATAATCTCCATTTTTCCAAGAAGGAAGCTGGAATTTGGGGCCACGGTCACACGGCTGGTAGAGTCGAGGCCATTACCACCAATGTGTCCACTGTCACGCTGTCAGCTTATAAAGTAATTTCTTCACAGTAACCCACTCAGGTGAGGAGGGCAAATATTAGAGTAATCATAATTTTAATTAAATATTTTAAATGAACTTTATTTAATTTTTAAATCAAATATTTAATTAATAATTTTCTTAAAATGCCCATTTGGTCATAACACGATCCATTTATTAGCAATAATTTTATTAATAATATTTTGTCAACACATTAATTTTAACATTAGAGAAATATTACTTTAATGTTAGAACATTAATTTGGTATTGAAAAAATTTTAAATGGAGATGAAAATTCTCTATTTTAAAGCTGAGGAAACTGAGTCAGGCAGAGATGAAGTGACCTCTTTACTGCACCACACTGCTTCTCACAAATGGAGAATTCTGTTCTAAGCCCAGCTCACCCAATGGTATCTAGATAATAGGGACTACATTCGCAGCGCATTTGCTCTTGTTTTATCCTCACCACTATCTTTACTTCCATTTTAGAGATGCTGAAACTGAAACTAATTAGTGTTGGAATTTGAACTCAGGTCTTCCTGACTCCAAGGTCCAATGGTCTCACCATTGAGCCACCTAGCTGGCTTGGATTGTGTCTTCACATCAAAATCACTAGGTGGTATTGTGGAGGAAGGAAGGTCTGAGGGTATAGGGACAGCAGTAGAGGAGAGCACTGGATATTAACCTACAGTGTTCTCCCTACTCTGGAAAGTATCTTAGAGATCCCCTGGTGGACCACCCTCAATTGACAGAGAAGGACCAGAAAGATGAAGTGATTTGCACAAGGTCACACAGCCAGTAAATGTCAGAGGCAGAATCTGGCTCCTTAGAAAACCAAGTAACAGGAATCTTTACACCTCAACCTCTTTCCTATGGTGTGAAATTCTTGAAATTTTGTACTCAAGGGGGGAAAAACCCGCTTTCACAATTTCCAGGCCAGTTCTAATGGCAATTGGTTTCTCAGCTCATCTTTGTGATGTGGAGAGACCAAGCCTCCTATGCTGGAAGGGTAGCCCCCCTGCTTAATTCTGCAGTGGCTGGCACTTCTCCCTACAGAACCACTTTGTCTTCAGGAATGCAGTTACTTGAGTTCCCTGGCAGGTGGGATAGAGCCCCTTCTAAATTATGGAGGAACAGAGCAAAGGGAGCCCAGAGAGAAGCCCACTGTTTCATACTGGGCACAGCCAGGTGTAATCATTCATTTGACCAGTTTACAGTCTTTCTAAGTGCTGGACCATGAGCTCAGGAATCACACACACACAAGCACAGGCTCTGTATCCCCTGCAGAAGGAAGAGTGGGCGCAGGGCCAACGGGAGCCCTCTCTAGGGGCACTCCTGGACCATTTGCTCTGGGCTCTTTTCTCTAGAGAACACTCCTTGCTGATAGCAGAAATGAGGAATAATAAACTCCCACACTGACCAGGTAGATACTAGACATCCTTTGCTCCTGACAGGACAGCAGTAGCTAGTTGGGTGTGAGGACCCCAGCCAGGTTGCTTCAGTTCCTGACAAGAGCCTGGGCACATCTGCTGGGAGAAGCCTAGCTCTATTTCTCAGCTCAGATTTTTCTCTCCCTCCCAGGAATAGAGTGGCTACAGATTGCTCCATCCACCCCAGTGGTAAACTACCATTAGGGATTCCCAGGTAGAAAGGGGCCTGGGGGGTGGGGCAGCATGGGACATCTAGGTGTCTAGGTGGCAAAGTGGATAGAGCAACAGCCCTGGAGTCAGGAGGACCTAAGTTCAAATCCGGCCTCAGACACTTGATACTTACTAGCTGTGTGACCCTGGGCAAGCCACTTAACCCCAATTGCCTCACCAAAAAAGAAAAGTATTTTTGTGGGGACGTTCTCCATGTCTACTCATGTATAACTTATATTGAATTGTTTGAGTTCTTGGGGGTGGGAAGGGAGGGAGGAAGAGAAGTTGAAACACAAAGTTTTAAAAAAGTGATGTCAAAATTTGTTTTTTTACACGTAATTTAGAAAATAAAATTCTAAACAGAGAAAGGGGCCTGGGGAAGCACACTCTGGGAGGCACAGGAAGAGAAGCAACACCTTTCACAACTCAATTTTGTCCTCAAAGGGCACTTGGTGCTTAGACCCTCAAATAGCATGCCTGTGAGCACTGGACTTTTTAAAACTGGGCAGATCCAGAAAAAGTCTGGAAAAATGAAAGGCAGGCACATGTTATTCATGTATAGATTTATGAGTATGGCTCAGTATAATTGCCATTGGGAATCGAGGTAGAATTTTAGTCTCAGCCATTCTGTGACCTGGAGCAAGTTATCTTTATTCTCTGGGCCTCTTTCCTCTTCTTTAAAAAATGGGGCAAGGGCTTAGTCTCCAAGGTCCTTCTTGGCTCTAGATTGATAATCTTACAGTTTAGAAATATGCTAGGGTTTTCAAGATATCATTAAAAGTGAGAATAGGCAAAGGAGAGGCAGAGAGAATGCCTGACTGCAAACCTGGGGTATGACCTACACCGGGTCATTCTCTTGTTCTGTGTTTTTATTCAGAAAGATGGGCAAAAAAAAGTTCTCCTTTTACTTCCTTCGGTGCCCAAAAAATAAGGACTCTCACTTCTCAGGAACCCCCAGGGTTAGACAGACCCATTGCTGGGGTGAATAGCTATTCCCCCAAGGGTAAGTCTCCAAGATCTGCTCTTATTCACAAGACCAGAGCATAATATAAGAAGCTAGAGAAGGCAATCAGACCATCAGCCCTCAGAGATTTGGGCATTTTACTATCCAGTTGCTGATTCAGTTGATTTGTAACCTTGAGGTCCATTACTTGTCTTTTTTCTTTCTTTTTACTGAGCATAGTATTCTGATTTATGGAGACCCCCTGAAGATCTTCCTGAAAAATAAAATTCTCTGAGAAGACTGAGAATTCCAATTGGCCTTAGCACCCCATGACATCACTCAGACCCAAATCTGGGCATTCTGTTTCTAGAACTACCGTTTCTCCAGCAATCCCAGACCTGAAGCACCCCAGCCAGATGTGGCAAGACAAGACAATTCCTGGCTCAGGGGCAACCCTTTGCCCTGCTAGGAATGGGGTCTGGAGACTGTGAAAATGTGGACCCAGGGAGGCCAAGCAGCTGACTTTTAGTGTTACTGCCTGGCTCCCAGCCAACTCCCCCCTGCCCTGACTCCTTTTCTTCTGAAGGTCCCATAGAGACAAGTCCCTCCCACATCGAGCTCTCAGAACTCAAGATGGGCACACCATGGGCCACTGGTCAGGGGTATTGCTGCAGCAACACAAGCTAATGGTAGAAATAGTTTCCCTGAGTTCAAACTGTTCTCATTCCTTCAGTCGCTGCAGGCTACAAATCATTCCACCAAGATGTTCCCTTCCCAAGCCCACGTCTGTAGGATCCCGTCTTAATACACCCTCGGACCAACATTTTTGTGAAGTGAAGGACCCTGAGGACATTCCAGGAGTCCACTTAATGGTAGGCTTTAAAAAAATCCCATTTAAAATCAACCTTTCTCTGATTCCTTATTTCATTTCTCTTTGTATCTTCAGTGTCTGGCACATAGTAGGCATTAATAAATGCTCGTGGAATGATCGATTAGAGGTACGTGTCCATCTTTAAACCAGGTTCACAATCCCAGGTTCAAAGAGTTGGTATGATACTGTCTATGCTCGAACCCAAGACAAGGAGTTAGTGACTTTAGAACCTAAGCCAGCCATTTGGTGAAACTGACAAAGACATTCAGGGCTGAGCTGATGAAACTGACCCTGGAATTCAAGCCAAAAGCCCACCCCAGATGCGAGCGGGCCTTCAAACTTTTCCATCTCCCAAAGGAGTACCCAGCTCCCAGTGAGTCTGGGAAAGGGGGGGAGGCCAAGGGATGAGATTCCCAAGTCCTAAGGGTGGCTTAGATCTGCCCATCCTGCAGAGATCTCTCCCTGCTCCGTCGTCCTGGAAAGAGCCAGAGAAAAGTGGGGATTCCCCTAGTCTCATTAGCTCTCCGGGGTTACTGTTTCTGTTGCTGCAGCCTCGGTTGCTGCGGCCCGCTGCTGCTGCTATTGCTGCGGCTCTGCAGATCTCTTGAAGGAGAAAGATTTCGCAGTACGGCACTCTTAAAGCTGCAGTATCCAATTTCTCCTTCAGACCCCTAGCCTTTCCTGCCAAGGAGCCCACCTGCTCGGTCAAGATTCTTTGGGTGGGTGGGTGGGTGAGAAGACCGAAGGGAAGAGGGGCGAGGGGGAGAGGGGGAGATAGAGAAGGAAGAGAATGTAGAGGTGGGGGCAGAATCTAGGCTCACTGGCAAAGGGAGAGAGAAGCTTCACTACACCACGGCCGCCTCTGCAGTTATAAAGCAAGGAAGCGAGGACAACTGCAGAGCTGCCATTAGCTGCATTTTCCCAACAAGCCCCCGTCCCCCTCCCCAGACTCCCCAGCAAAGTTACTGTTTCTCTGGGATCTTCATGAAAGGCCAAGGCACAAACAGGAGGCCCAGGGAGCAATCAGATTATTTTTTTTAAAAGGTAATAGAATGCAGTTCAGTACATAAATATAATATACACAATACATAAATGTGTGCAAATATACACATATGAGAGAGAGAGAGAGAGAGAGAGAGAGAGAGAGAGAGAGAGAGAGAGAGAGAGAGAGAGAGAGAGAGAGAGAGAGAGAGAAAAACTCCTGGTAGAAACTGACTCAGATTTCCAGGTAGAGAACACAGCAGACAGAAATGTAGAAACGGAGCCGGGACTGAGTTCATTACAAGATTGAATGTGGAGTTTAAATGACAAACTACAAAATAGATTAGTTTTATAAAACACAGGAGAAGCTTTGGGTCTTTGGCAGACTTTGTTTTGAGAGAGAGAGAGAGAGAGAGAGAGAGAGAGAGAGAGAGAGAGAGAGAGAGAGAGAGAGAAATCTCTCTGAATTATTTCCCAGAAAAGTGTCAGAAAAAGAAATCTCCCTGAATTATTTCTCAGAAAAGTATCCATCCATTCAGCTTTCCTGGTAATAAGCAGTTCATTTATTCACCACCATCCCAACCTTCCCCTTCCCCGGAGAAAGTTACCTCCGTCCTTGGGCTCTGCAAAGCTGCTCAGTCGGCTGGTGGGTCCCAAGCTCCTCTCTGGAGCTGGCCAACTTGCAGACTGCTGGCTGCTGAGGAGGCAGGCGCTGAAATGAGAAATGTCAGCTGGGTCCCTGCACTGAGATGATGCCGGGGGAGTCCAGAGCCGCAGGCAGCCAGAACTGTCTGCCTTTTTTTTTTTCTTTTAATTGAAAGCCCTGACATTGCAAGATTACTCCTCCTATAGAAATGCACCTTAACAGCAGCAATTCTGCCTCCCCCCACCTTCCTTCTCACCCCAGCAACTGAGAGCCTAAAGTGCTTAGCCCTGCTCCCCTGAAGGTGCTCCACTGGAGGTGGGGGGTAGCAGGGGGTGGGTGGGGGGAACAAATGGGGCTCCTGCAGAGTTCTGGAGAGATTTTTGTTTCCTCTTTCTTGGGGCCACTTTTTGGGGGCAAGTTGGAACTTGTTCTGGGATTTAGAATTGCAGAGCATAGGCCAGGATGGGGGGTGGGGGGCAGTGTTAATGCAAGAAGAATTTGCTTTGTTTTAAAGACATGAAAACAATAATAACAATAATTTTGTAAAGAGAGAGAGAGGTAGACAGAGGATATGAAGTATAGGAAAATGCTCTTCAGTTTTTTTGGCAAATTGTCAGCAACCCTATGAATCATGATTTTTTTTGTCCCCTCTGAGAAAATTACACGGGGTGGGGGGAGATGGGGAGGAGGGAACCCACACAAATGATTTCAAAGGATGCCTGCGAAGTGTAACTGTGACATGCCTTCCTTCGATGCTGCAAGTTTTGGGTCCCACTGCAAAGTAATGTGATGCAAAACCGAGGCAGAAATTCAACTGGGTAGAATTGGGGGCGGAGGGGCCGGGGAAAGGACTGAATTGAAGGTCTTGAAAGTGCCTTGTAACATTCATTCTAACTATAAGGATCCCCTTGGGCCATGGAGGAGGATGAGGAAGGAAGGACATCTGTGTTCCCTCCTTTGGCAGAACCAGGAATAGGACAAGGTCAAGGGGCAAGGGAAGGGGGGAGGGGAAAGCTGACCATGTTTCCCTCTATAAATAAATCTTGTGGGGAGGTCCCCTTGAATGGATTCCATTTATATGTCATAACTGAAGTGGGATTTGATATATCTGCCTTGCTGTTAAACAGGTTAGAAGAGAAGGCTCCATCTGTAATGTGAGCTGGATATGCCCCTAGGATGTTGGTACCCTGAGGAAAAGTTCTTAGGGCCCTTGCCTAGTGATGGTTCTGCCTTATTGGACTGTGGTGGAAAAAGTCATATAAAGAAATGGTGGCAGTGTGTTATCCTATAAAAACAGAGGGGTTTGAAGTTATGGGAAAGCTAGATGGTGCAGTGGACAGAACATCAGGCCTAGAGCCTGAGTTCGAATCCAACCCTGGATGAGTTGCCTAGCTTCTTTTTGCCCTAGTGTCCTCATCTGTAAAACAGGGATAATAACAGTACCTTTAAGAAGCAGCTGGGTGGCTCAGTAGATAGAACCCTGGGCCTGGAGTCAGGAAAACCCGAGTTCAAATCTGACTTCAGACCCTTACTAGCTGTGTGACCCTGAGCAAGTCACTTAACTTCTGTTTCCCTTAATGCACTGGAGAAGAAAACCACAAACCACTCCGGTCTCCTTGCAGAGAAAACCCCATGGACACTATGGTCTATGACATCAGGGAAGAGCGAGACATAAACAACAGCACCTTCCTCCCAGGGTTGTTGTGAGGATCAAATGAGTTCATGATCATAGAGCACTTAGCACATAGCAAATATCATAGACACGTTAGTTATTATACTGAGAGCTGGGTTTGAATGAAGCTTCTGCTTCTAACTACTGGTGTAACCTTGGCCAAGTCACTTCCCTTCTTCTTCTGTAAAATGAGAGGGTTGGATTAAAGAGCCTCTGAAGTCCCTTCCAGCTCTGGATCCCTTCTAAATGGCACCAGCCTGATGACAAGTTACTATGAACCCCTAGGAGCCACCAAAGCGGGAGAGCGGGGCTCTGATCCCGATGCTCATTCAATGTGACCTTGAGCAAAATCGCTTTCTCTGCTCCACCCCAGAGTTTCCTCTTCTATAAAGTTGATTTAAAAACATGCCTGATCTCTGCAGAGGTGGGGACGATGGATGTGGAAGACCGTCTATATTGTCAGACAGAGTTCTGCTGAACTGCTTTTCCTTTTTTCTTGTTCCTGTAAAATCTTATTTACAAGGGATGGCTCTCTGACTACAGGAGGGAAAGAAATAGATTGGAAATGAAGGTGATGCACAAACAAAAGATAGCAACACAATTTTTCTAGACCACTTTCCCAAGGAGCTCTCATATTTGCCAAGGACGAAGAACAAATGTTTTTCTTAGGATTTAAGGAAGACCTTATCCAAGTCCCAGAGAGGATCAGTAGTAACATCATCACTGGCTCTGGGCTCAAAGGATCTGGATTCGAATCCAGAACCAGTCATTACCCCCTGTGGAGATCTAAGCAAATTGTTTACATTTCTCTGCCCCTTGGTTTCCTCATCTGTAAAATGTTGTGTTTGGAGGGGGCAGGAAGCTGGCGGTTAGAGGTCATTTCTAAGGTTCCTCCCAGGTCTAAATCCAATGGTTGTGAAACCTTTTCAATGCCCCCATTTGCATTTTTTTTTTTTTTTTGGTGAGGCAATGAGGGTTAAGTGACTTGCCCAGGGTCACACACAGCTAGTAAGCAGCAAGTTTCTGAGGCCGGATTTGAACTCAGGTCCTCCTGAATCCAGGGCTGGTGCTTTATCCACTGCGCCACCTAGCTGCCCCCTTCCCCCTCCCCTCCCCCTTTAAGAAAAATTAGCATCAGAATCACAGATTTAGAATTGGAAGGGATATCAGAGCCCATTTTACCAGTGAAAAAACTGAGGCAGATTTCTAACTCCATCCATCCCAGCTCTGTCTCTGTAGGGTTACCATGATGTGGATTTCTCAAGTTGCAGGGACTGCCCTGCTTAGCTGTAAGACCTGAGTTCAAATACCCACCTCAGACACTTATTAGCTGTGTCTTTTGGAGTGATCGTGTTGTGAGTTCGGGAGCTCACTACCTTTCCTCCGCCATCTTGGCTCCGCCCTTAATCTCCCTCAGTGCAGTTTCCTTAGCTGTGTCTTTGCTTTAAGGACCTGCTGGGCTCTGGTCAGTGTGGTTTCCTGGCCTTGCTTCCTGGTACAAACCAGAAGCTCAAGTAAGTGACAGCTGGAGCCGATGGATATCATTCACTGGGACCTTCCTGAGGGTGCTGGAGAACCCCGCCTTGGACAAAGCAAGGGGTCTCCGTGTCCCACATTCTACTCACAGAGCCAGTTTGGCTGAACACCCATCACTGGAAGCGAGCGCACTGCAGATTCCAATTGTACAAGCTTTGTGCGTGTAATTTCATTTGATCCTCATAACTACGCCTACGGGGCGGGTGATGTTGTCCCCATTTACAGATGAGCAAACTGGGGCGCAGTGAGATTGAAGTGGCTCAGGGGCCCATCGCTAGTAGCTGGCTTCGACTGGATTCGCACCTGATCTCCGCTGAACCACACGTGGGTGTGATGGGCAGAGAGATTGACTCGGAGTCTGGCAGCCGAGATATGAATCCTCCCTGTGATGGTGGCTTCATCTGTAAAATGGGTAGAATCATACCTCTCATCTCTACTGTCATCCGTTGTCCTAATGCTCAAATAAGTTAACTGACATAAGAATAGGGATGGAACCTGTGATTTTTGGCTCCTGAGAAACTGCCAGATAAGGAAATTCTCTCTGCCTGGCAAATGGGCACGTCCTCTTCTATTTATGGTCTTAGATGATTCCCTGGGGCTCAGAGAAGTTACTTGGTTTGCCCTGAATCACACATCTAGTAGGAGGCCAAGTCAGGGCTTGAACTCAGGTCTTCTTGACTCCGAGGCTAGCCCTCTATGGACCTGACTCTGAGGTTAGCTTTCCACGGATCACAGGACAATTCCTCTCAGTGAATACACATGGCTTTGCCAATCTGAAAGTTTAGACAAGTGTCAGCTACTCCGACCACTATGGTCATTAAGAAGCATCCATTCACCCACCAGAAGTCACTGAACAGGGAGGAAGCTGAGGATAAAGACAGCTCATGTTTATAAGATACTAGAACGGGAAGCTGGGTGGGGCTGGTCCACCAGCTTTGGGGTGGGTGGGGGAAGTCCGCACGACATACTTTTAAGTTTAATTGGTGGCGTTATAAACCTTTTCTCCATCACTTCCTTAAGTCTAAATGACCAACAGAACAGTAAATCAAGTTATTTGTAGCACTTGTGTTTTCTGAAGCATAAAGGCTTATGCTGAAATTTTAATGAGGGAGGCAGGCTCCCTCACCCGCCTGCCTGATAGGGACTCTAACAGGCACCAGGGCGGTGCAGTGGGCCAGCACCGGACCTGCGGGCCAGAAAACCTCAGTTCAAATCTGACCTCAGACCCTTGTTAGCAGTGTAATGTACCCACCATTTAACCTCTGTCTGCCTCATCTTCCTCAACTGCAAAACGGGGAAAATAATAGCACCTCCCTCCCAGGGTTGTTGTGAGGCTCAATGGAGATCACATTGAAGTGCTTAGCCCAGTGCATGGAACATAGTAGGTGCTTAATAATTGCTTATTTCCCATCTTCCTTAAAAGCCATACAGTACACAGTAGTATCCAAACTTTAAGACTTTGGACCTCTGGGGGAAGAAACTCTGAGAAATTGTTGCAAAGGGCCCATGAATCCAGAAGTAAATCCATCAATGAGCAAGTATATTTATAATTTGATAATAATTCTAATAAATAATTATATATATTTATAAAATAATTTCTAGTTTGATACATTATTCACACACTCCTAGTGTCCTTTCCTTTCAGACGGTCTCCTAGTCACACCACATCTATCTTATATCTACAGAGTTGTTTGTGTGTCTCCATCATTATCATTCAAGTTCCTTGAGGACAGGCACTCAGGTTTTTCGGTTTGTTTGGTTTTTGTTTTTTGGTTTTTGGTTTTTTTGCCTTTCTTTGTATTCCCGGTACTTAGCCTCACACATAGTAAGTGCTTAATAAATGTTTGTTGACTGACACATAATAAGTGCTTAATAAATATTTGGTGACTGACACATAGTAAGTGCCTAATAAATGCTTGGTGACTAAAATACATCTTCTGAAGACTGATTTGCAGGCTACTTTGTACTTCGAGGTTCATCTCTAAGACTCTTCAAATGAATATGGCAGTGGGAAGGCTACTATGCTTGTGCTAGCTTAAAGATATCCTGTTAGATCAGATCAGTCTGTGATCTCACTAGTGGAAAGCTCATGAGCCAGCAGTGTAAGAGGTGATCCATCTATGCCCTTACTCTTCTACCCTCATCTGTGTCCCCCTCCCATGAGCTGGTCACACAGGCAAGCAGCCCAATTC
Organism: Dromiciops gliroides; assembly: GCF_019393635.1. Lineage (NCBI taxonomy): Eukaryota > Metazoa > Chordata > Mammalia > Microbiotheria > Microbiotheriidae > Dromiciops > Dromiciops gliroides. The sequence goes on along the minus strand of NC_057863.1, from coordinate 626,182,183 downwards.
ACTGAGGGCCCTCCTCTCCAAACAAGCCTTTCCTTGGCTGCCATCTTGATATTCCCAAAGCACAGGTCTGAACTCATCACTTCTGTGCTCAAGAAGTTTCAACGACTCCCTATTGCCTCTAGGATAAAAGATGTATTCCTCTAGTCAGCATTGCAAGTTTTCACAATCTGGCTCCAGTCCCCCAATCTCTCTGCTCCAGCCAAACTGACTTATTTGTTCTTCCCCAGACATAACATTCCATCTCCTCTCTCTGGGTCTTTACATATGTTGTTGACCATTCACCACTTCCTCTGTGCTCCCTTTACCTACCCCCTCCCCCATGCACCACCATGGCTTTTTCCTCTTGCAACCTTTGGCTCTCCTGAAAATTCTGCTCAAGGGTAATCTCCTTCCAGAGGCCTTTTCTGAGCTCCTCAGGTATTAGTGTCCCACCTCCTTCCAAATCACTTTGTATTATTCATATATATATATATATATATATACACACACACACACACACACACACATAATTATTTATATACATTTATATATTCATTAAATATTGTTCAGTCATGTCCTACTCTGTGACCCCATTTGGGGTTTTTTGTTTTTTAGGTTTTATATTACTTTATTGAATTCTTTTTTGGGGGCAATGAGGGTTAAGTGACTTGCCCAGGGCCACACAGCTAGTAAGTGTCAAGTGTCTTAGGTCGGATTTGAACTCAGGACCTTCTGAATCCAGGGCCAGTGCTTTATCCACTGCGTCACCTAGCTGCCCCCCATTTGAGGTTTTCTTAGCAAAGATACTGGAGTGGTTTGTTATTTCCTTCTCCAGCTCATTTTACAGATGAGAAAACTGAAGCAAACAGGGTTAAATGATTTGCCCAAGGTCACATAGCTAAGTGTCTGAGGCCAGATTCAAACTCATGAACATGATTCCTGATTCCAAATCCAGGGCTCTATTTATTTCATCTAGCTGGGCCCATTCATTAGATAGATAGATAGATGATGGATGAAGGGTAGAGATAGACAGACATATATACACTATATATACACACACATATATACATACATATATACTATATACACACACATGCATATATATGCATATATCTACATATATAACTGTATGTGTATATATATATAATCTGTATGTGTATATATCTTTATCTCTGGCCTTATTATATATACTAGAAAAATGAATGTTCCAGAGGGCAGGGACGACTTCACTTTTATATGAGTGACTGGCACATAGTAGGCATCATCAATAAACAGACACATTAATAAATGTTGGTGGGCGGGTTGGGTTCCTCCAGTCCAGAGTTCTTGACCGTCCCCCAATGGCAGTCTGAGAAGGCCTATGGACCTTTTCTTAGACGCATGTTTTTAAATGCATAAAATAAAATGCATAGAAGTACAAAGGAAGCGAATGATATTGAAATAAAGATGTAGCATTTCCCCACCCCCTCCAAATTGATAGATCTCTTAAACTTTATTTACAGACCTAATTGGCAGTACTTGAACCCCAGGTTAAGAACTACTGCCTGGTTGCCCACTGAGCCAACAGGGCCTATATTGGCTATCCCTTGTTCTCACTCCTGACTGGAGAAAGGGATCTAATCCGGGAAATGGCCCCAGAAGAAGAGATGTCCAGTCCCGTAGCAAGAGTGAGGAAGTCAGATGGACAGTCCCCAAGTGCTGTGAAGACCTCTGGGAATGTAAAAAGACCCAGATTTGGGGGGGGGCAGGAGGAGGAGCAGCTGAGGCATTCTAGTGTGGGGAGTTATGTAGATGTTGAACAGATGAATACAATACAGATTCATATAAAAGTGCAACGGAATCCATTCTTAGGTTTTATTGTCACCAATCCATGGATACTAAGAATACTGTCATAGAACAGTCTATGAGTTAATTTCTTGGTCATTTCAAAAAGATTCCTCATCCTCAAAGAACTTGGGAGTCCTTGATCTAGAGGCATCATGGAATGGTAGAAAACATACCAGCTAGACCTGGGTTCTAACAGTCTCTTTGCTGCTTGTTTCCTGTCATCTGGAGCAAATCATTTGATCCCTCAAGTTTCCTCCTCTGTAAAATGAGGGAGTTAGACTAGGTCACCTTTCGAACTCAAAGCCCACATTCCTCTTCTGCTTTTGAGGATGAATATTAGTTTTGAAACCAAGAAGACCATTCATGATAAGGTCTCAGATTTGACCTTTAACCCCCTCAGCACCTTTGTGGAATTCTTTGTTTTTTCACACATAAGAAGATATCACAAGCCCCTGAATGCTGTGTAAGTGCTTTTAGAATTTTAGTTATTTTTATACCCAACTTTAAAAACACCAACTGAATTTGGTCCGGCATTTCTACGTACCTGGAAAAACAAGAAAAGAGAATTCTACATAGAATTGAAGATCTCTGTTGTGTATAGTATCTATGTCATAATGACCCATCTCAGCCCATGAGAAGAAAGGAAGAATTCTACCTTCTTTGAAGAGGTGGGGGACTATGGGTGCAGAATAGTACATATACTATCAGACTCAACATCAGTTGGTTTTGCTTAATTTTTTTTTTCTTTGTTCGGTTGACAAACTTTTATTAAACACCCATTCTACTATTGACTAGTCACAGGAAATACAATGGCAAAAGTGAAGACGGGGTGGTGTTTAATCCAAAAATGATATAAAAACAAAAGACTACAATAAAACTATTTTAAAAGAAAAATCATAAGTGATTTTTTTAAAGAAAAAGAAATCATAAATGGGCTTTTTTTTCAGCTTCCAAATTCACCCTGTTTCTGATATGCCCTGCACAACTCTGATAAGTCTTACCCAGACACATGTGGGAGGTCTGACTCCTAAGTCTCCATCCCACAGCTGGCCTATAAGCATGAGGAGACAAAACAGACATGCATGGGGCATTTTCCTCTGTTAGCTTTTGATGGTCAGTCAGTCACTAAACATTTTTTAAGCACCTACTATGTGCCAAGCACTGTGCTAAGCACTGAGAATACCAAGAAAGACAAAAAAGATAGTCTCTGCCCTTAAGGAGTTCACAATTTAATGGGGTGAAAATAACACACAAAAAGAAACTGAAAAGGGGGTGGGTGCTGGATGGATTGCAAACCACACGTCCTTCCGTTTATACCCTTCTCTTCCCATACCTTCCTCCTTCATCCAAAATTATTTCTCAGTCAATTCCAAAAGAAAGTGTTCTAACCTGAGGTTTATTAAATATTACAGCAGACTCCCTCCATTGGCTCCAGACTCTTATTGCCATTTAAAAGCAGGGCAGACACCTCTTGGATGACAAGACCCAGAGACCTGCCTAGAGCCAGAGGGATGGCCTAAATAATTTCTAGTAAACCCTCCTAGTTATAGAATTCCATGTCTCTTAAATCACACACATACATAAGTGTGTCTGTTTGAAAATCTCCTTTAAAAAGCAAAACATCTGGATTATCAACCCCCTCTCCCTCTGCCTCCCGACCTCCCCCATTCACAAAGGACTACAGAAAGTTGCAGACATCATGGGTGGCTTTTCTCTCAAGATGAGTAAAGCAGTCTGTGATGACCAAACCCCTTTCTCCACCCACAGAAAACCACAGACACCCAGGAGAGGGGCAGAGGCCCGCTGGCTCCAGTCTTGAATAAATCTCAACCACAAACCGCCCCCACCCCAAGTCTTGAAGCTCATCCCCAGATTAGACCCCGAGCCCCCTGGGCTATTCTGCTCTGCTAATTAGGGATTTAGGGATCCTGGTACCCGTGACTTCACAGCTGGTTCATCAGATACCAATGGAAGACAGGGGCACTAAATGGCTAGACCTCACTCGTATAATTGAAAAACACTCTGCCATCTGCAGCATTTCAAATGCTTCTCCTGCATAGCCTGAGACCTTCCGATATTGCCTTCCACTCTCCAAAGCGGGCCTTTTACATTTGGAAAATAGTTTATCTGCCACGAGATCTGCCAGCTACCAATTTATGTGGCTTCTCCATCCGTTTATTTATTCACTGAATAAATTTACTTCTGTACGGTAACACATTGGAGTTATCTTGCCTCTATCCCTCTCCCTCACTTCTTGAGTTTGATCAATTACCAGATCTTGTCGATTTCATTTCTTGAATTTAAAATCGGGCCCTTCTCTAATTCCATTGTTACTACCTCATTAATAAACTGGAACTGCCACCCATCTGAGCCAGACTGGGACAGTGGGAAGAACGCTGACTCTGACTGCAGAAGCTCTGGGCTCAATCCCATCTCTGCATGACATTGGACAAGTCATTTCATCTGCAGAGGCCTCAGTTTACTCATCTGTAGAATGGGAGTTGGACATGATGCCCTCTGAGGTCCCTTTGAGCCCTAGCTCTATGAATCTCCTAATAGGTCTTCTTGTGTCCTTTGTCTTCCTGAGATAATATTCATAAAGGGCTTAGCAGACATTGTTGTTCAGTTGTTTCAATCATGTCTGTCTCTTTGTGATGCCATTTGGGGTTTGCTTAGCAAAGATACCAGAGTGATTTGCTATTTCCTTCTCCAGCTCATTTTACAGATGGGGAAACTGAGACAGAGTTAAGTGACTTACCCAGGGTCACCCAGCTAGTAAGTGTGAACTCAGGAAGATGAGTCTTCCCACTCCAGGCTCAGCACTCTTATCTAGCGCTAGCTGGATGGCACATAGTAGACACTTAATAAATGCTTGCTCTCTGATTCCCTGCCCCCTTCTAAATCCATCCGTTTAGGCTGCCAGACTTTTCATAAATTTAGAGCTGGAGATTTAGACTTAGACGCCATCAAGTCCACTCCCCTCACTTTAGGGGTGAGGCCTGCCCAGGATTACATAGTTAGTGAGGGTCTGAGGTACAATTTGAATCCAGTTCTTTCTTACTCTAAACCCAGCATGTATTTAATCACCAGGTGGAGCTGTTGGTTGACACTCTTTGGGGTCAAGGGTCAAAGAATGGCAGAATTTATCATAATAGATTTCACCCAAAGCCAGAGGGTCCTCAGGGAAAGATTCAAGGAAGGACTCCCAATCTCCCCATGGCTCTCAGAGAGCTGGCTACCTCTACCTGACCCTCTTGTGCCCCTGAAGCCTCTCCCTCTGATTGGCTGGTTTCTCTCAGAACTTCCGTTTTCAAGCAGACTCCCAGGCCAGCTATGTCTTCATTTCTCTCCAATCTACACTCCTAACTCTTTTCCTGGACTTTCTCTATTATGTCCTCACCTTCATTTCTCTGCTCCCACCATGCCCCTCCCTTTTCAGTTTTCTTTTACATATTCTCTTTCCCCATTAAGGGATAATATTTCCAAGTGAGAAGTAAGTTGAGTTTAAGTGATTTGTCCATTGTCACATAATAATTAAAGGTGTTGGGATTCTGTCTTGGCTCTTTCTGAGTCCAAGTCTGATAGTCCATTCCATATACTTACTAGAGTAGGTTCTCAAACTTTTTGGTCTCAAGATTCATTTACACTTGGGGCAGCTAGGTGGCACAGTGGATAAAGAACTGGCCCTGGATTCAGGAGGACCTCAGACACTTGACACTAACTGTGTGAACCTGGGCAAGTCACTTAACCCTCATTGCCCCGCCAAAAAAAAAAAAAAAAAAAAGGAAAAAGAAGATTCATTTACACTCTCAAAATTTATTGAGGATTCCCTCCCCAAAGAGCTTTTGTTTTTATGGAATAAGTGGCATTTACCAAATTAGAAATCAAAACACATTAGTATTATTATGAAAATATTTTAACCTCCTGGATCCCCTCAAAGGGTTTTGGGACTCTAGAAGTCCCCAGGATCCTTTTGAGAACCTTATACTACTCTACCTCCTCTAAATCAAAATAATAACTAAACTTTTTTCTTTGTATTTGAAAAAATATTCAACAGAACAACTATGTTTATAGACTTGGAAAAAAATGTGAGAAGTCAATTTGATCCAACCCCCTCACTTTACAGATAAGAAAATTGAGACTCAGAAGGGTGAAGGCACTTTGTCCAAAATCACAGGTATAAGTGGCATGAACAGGATTTGAACTCAGAGCCTAAGAGGCCAAATCCAACTTGCACTGCAGTTCTCTTTTCTCAGTCTTTTAGGTAAAAAGGAGTTGAATCCTTAGCACTGAGCATAAGGGAGGAAAGATTCAATGTGTACGTTTGTGGGGGAATGTAATAAAGAAAAGAGTAAGACTCTGTTTCCTCTTTCAATGTTTTATTTTAGGTCCTCTACCTCTTTAAAAAAAAAAAGCATAATGTCACTTTTCAATGATTCTGTCACTCCTACCATAAAATACTCCCTTGTAGCAATAAATAATGTCTTAAAAATAAACAAACAAACAAATAATGTCTTGCCAGGCAGATTGGCACAGTAGCCACGTCTGAAAATGTATGCCTCATTCTGACCTGATAGTCAAGGGTGCGATGGTAAGTATTTAACAATCGCCTCTCAGGGAAAAATGTAGGCAGGCTACACTTTTAAGTTCAATCTGTGTCATCAACATTTTTTCTGTCACTTTCTTAAGTTTAGACAATCAACAAAAGAAATCAGTCAAACCCTGGTCTGCGGATTTCTGGGCTGTGACTGAAGATTTAATACTCGGCTTCCTCCACCCCCAACCTCTCTGCTGAAAAGTAGGGGGCGCATTTCTAAAGTCACAAAGTGAACACTGAATTGATAAGAGATCTGAGGTGCTTCAGTGTTGAACTTTTTGCTTTCCCAAACAGAGGCACTCATGCAATGGCCAATGGCTAGGCTTCTAATCTGACCTCCATGTCTCTCTGCAGTTCTCTGGGTTCTGTGTCTTTGCCCCCCAGGACTCATCCATTTCATTTCTCACTGGGCTTCCTTCCTCTGGACTTAGCCTTTGAGGTCCAGGAACCTTGTCATTCTGCAAGATCACATCAGCCCTGCAACTCATCTCCTCAGTCACCTCTGCCCCGGGGCACCTTCTAATGGGTCAGCTATCTCCTCTGGACTTCTCTCTCATGATCCTCTTTTCCTACGTTGTCTTCCCCCATTTATATTGTAAGCTTCCGGAGGGCAGGAACTGTCTTTTGCCTTGCTTTGTATCTTAATGCTTAACACAGTGCCTGGCACTTAGTAGACTCTTTTTTTTTCTTTTCTTTTCTTTTTTTTAGTGAGGCAGTTGGGGTTAAGTGACTTGCCCAGGGTCACACAGCTAGTAAGTGTCAAGTGTCTGAGGCCGGCTTTGAACTCAAGTCCTCCTGAATCCAGGGCCGGTGCTTTATCCACTGCGCCACCTAGCTGCCCCAATAAACATTTATTAAGAGTCTACTATGGGGGCAGCTAGGTGGCGCAGTGGATAAAGCACCCGCCCTGGATTCAGGAGGACTTGAGTTCAAAGCCGGCCTCAGACACTTGACACTTACTAGCTGTGTGACCCTGGGCAAGTCACTTAACCCCAATTGCCCTGCAAAAACCCCCCAAAATAACAAAACCAAAAATAGCAACAACAAAAAACCCCCACGAAAACCCAAACAAATAAATAAATAAATGTTTATTGACTGATTAACCTGGGCCCCTTGTATTCTGCCTGATAACTTCAGCTATTCCAGGAGCTCATGTGATATAAAATCAAGGAATACCAGTCCCTGCTTCCCTATCCCTTCCCTCCTTCCCCCTTTCCCCCCCAGACTTTGAATCACTTTTGACTATTAACAGAGAGAAGAAACCTTTTAAAATGTCTGGATGTAGGAAGAACAATTAGCACATTCTTCAATTAGGACTTTGTTTACACTTTCTTGTCACCTCTAATTGTGTGTTTATTTGAATCTAGCTCTAAGCTTTTAGCAATCATTAGGGCCGGTTTGGAAAGGAAAGAATCTGAATTTCCAAAATGGTATTCTAAAGAAAAGACTAGATTTGGGGTTTGGGAACCTAAGTTCTAATTCTCACTTCCTGTCTATGTATGTAACCTTAGACAAGTTACTTCTCTTTGGGAGGGTCTCTACAAAATAAGAGGGGTTAGGTTGATGATTTATAGGGTCATCTCCAATTCCAAACCTATGATCCTTTGATAAGTGTCAGGGGGAGGATTTGAACCCATTTTTCCTTGGGTCCCAAGGCTAGAGCTTGAACTGGATGATCACCATGGGATATGCTGGATACAGCTGGAAGGGGAGCCGATTGTTAAATTGCACTTTGGAAATCAGCAATCTTACGAATCAGACCTTGACTTATTGTTTGGTTGATTGATTTAAGAAGGTGATGGAGAAAATGTAAACAATGCAAATTAAAAGTTCCTCTGGGGGCAGCTAAGTGGCTCAGTGGATAAAGCACCAGCCCTGGATTCAGGAGGACCTGAGTTCAAATCCGACCTCTGACACTTGACACTTACTAGCTGTGTGACGCTGGGCAAGTCACTTAACCCTCATTGCCCCGCAAAAACCCCCCAAAACAAAAAAACAAAAACAAAAAACCAGTTCCTCTGCTTGCAGGGCATTTTTTGTTTGTTCATTTGGGGAGAGTCTATTGTTAGATCAATTGTCTCTTAGGGATCTATAACCCTTTAAGATCCTACATGCTGACCATTGCATAAGCACGCTGAAGACCCTATAATATTAGCACACTGGGACATCCATTGCCCAGCCCAGTGAAATAGAATATTTATACAAGTCCACGTTGGATGACATCCAACTGGGAAATTAAGGCTGAAGGGGGAAAGATCACTAATGACTAAGGGAATCAGAAAAGGTTTTTTGTGGTATACGACGCATAGCTGAGTCTTAAAGGAAGCTAGGGCTTCCAAGAGGCAGAGATGAAGGGGAAGTGTATTCTAGGTATCTGCAAAGGCATGGAGATGAGACTGGAAAGGGGAAGTGATCTATCCAAGGCGACACAAGCAGAACCAACACTGACTCCAAACCCAGGGAAAGCATGTTGGAGGTGACTGCAGGAAAACCGGAGTTCAATGTCCACTTCTGACACTGACCAGCTGAAGCGGAAGGTTCTCTGAACCTCGGGTGACTGACTGTCTGGACAATTTACCGTCTGCCCATGGTCTCTGAAAAGGTTGGGAAACAATCTTGAAATACGATTTGTAACTTCTCCCTGTCCTCCTTCCCGACATAAGCAAAGCTGGCATTTGGTTTCTGAAAGTTTAAATTAAATAAAGATTTTGTTCCTTTTAAGGGAATTCAACCTGCACATTTCTTACACTTCTGAGGCATTAAAGCAGGACCATGTGCCTCAGGAGGATGCAAGAGAGGAGTGATAGGAACCCAGGTGGGGTATCATAGAGTTGGCAATCCGTGGGGAGGTAGTCACTACGGGGATAGTGGTTGCCCTGGGGGAGGGTTCCTTGGGGGAGGGGACGACAAATCCCAGGAAACATTCCTTTCCATGGCAGAGCCCTGGGACAAAGTCCTTCCTGACTTGTCCTAGTTATAGCTCCTAACCCTAGTGTCATCCATTCAATTATGGGACAGCTTTAACAAGAAGTTTCCTTCGATCAAGCCTTCATTTCTTTCTATAACTTCTACCCATTGCTCTGCTGGGATGCCATCTTGTTACTCAGTACTCTGAGTGTGGGTGCAATTTCTGTGTTAGCACAAAGAGAGTGGATACAAGAGCCGAGGGACAGGAGAGAAGACCAGGGAGAGTGAGTGGTAGGGTGAGCGTCCCAGCAGGCCACGACATCTACACTGGGGGGGTGCCATCATCAACAGTGAGTGTATGCAGTAAATGTCTCATGAAATCTCAGTGAGGACTGGAGCACCTTGACCATAGGGGTTACTGCCTGGGATACAAAGTCATTTCACTATTACAAGCCTCAGTTTCCTCATCTGTAAAATGGAGATCCTCGTGTTTTCATAAGCATGTCCAGAGGAGGCTATGGGGACTGATTGGAAGAACTGGAGAAGAACTGGAGAAGAGATGACTTGGGAGTGGGGGTGGGGGACAACATGGTCACAATCTTCAAATATTTCAAGGGCTGTGATATGAAGGAGGGATTAGCCTTGTTCTGCCTGACCCTAGGAGACAGAACCAAGAGACATGGATGGAAGTTAAAAAAAATTGTATGGGGGGCAGCTAGGTGGCGCAGTGGATAAAGCACCGGCCCTGGATTCGGGAGTACCTGAGTTCAAATCCAACCTCAGACACTTAACACTTACTAGCTGTGTGACCCTGGGCAAGTCACTTAACCCCAATTGTCCTGCCCCCCCCCCAAAATTGTATGGAATGAAATAAGCATTTATTAAGTACCAAGCTCTTTATTTATATTTGATCCTCACAACAACTCTAAAGGAGGTACTACTATTATCTCTATTTCTTTACACCTGGGGAAACTAAGACTGAGAGAAGTTAAGTCACTTACTCACCCAGGGTCACACAGCTAGTGTTTGAGGCAGGATTTGAACCCAGATCTTCTTGACTCCACTATGTCACTTAGCTGCCTCAGGTATTTCAGCTTGATGTCTAGAAAAACCTCCTAACAATTAGAGGCACCCCAACGTGTAATGGGGTGCTTTCTGAGGCAGCAGGACTGGAATTATCCATTTTTGTACCTTGGACAAGTGGCAAGTAACATACAGTGTCGGGGCCGGGGTGTGGGGGGGTGGTGAGAATTGAGTTCAAATGCAGAAGAAGGGGCTCACTTTAGGCATGGCCTGTCCTATAGCTTCCTGGTTTTTTGTTTGTTTGTTTGTTTTTTTGTTTTGCAGGGCAGTGAGGGTTAAGTGACTTGCCCAGGGTCACACAACTATTAAGTGTCAAGTGTCTGAGGTTGGATTTGAACTCATGTCCTCCTGAATCCAAGGCCTGTGTTCTATCCACTGTGCCACCCAGCTGCCCAAGCTTCCTGTTTTAATGAATATTCCTGCCAATTACAGACTAAACTCAATTGTTTCAACACTACTGAAGTCCTGAAAGTTCTAACAACTCCCTCTAGATTTCAGTGCCCTGGAAAAAGCTCTGTTTGCCTTACCCCAGGTGTAACTCTGAGAGGCAGAAGGCTCCCCATCATTGGAGCTCTTTAAGCAGAGACCTTTATGTTATTCACAAGAAGAAGATTGTAAAGTTTCCTTTGAGGCTCTAAATCGATTCCTCTGACCCAAAAAGGGTCAAGATGGGCTTGGGGACACCAGAGTACAGTGAAAGAAAGGAGGGATCCGGGTGGCTGATAGGGCACCCCTGTCTAGTCTTGAGGTTGGAGGGTGGTCAGAGATCAGACCATATGGCCCCTGAGGCCCCTTCACCTTGGAGACTTTGCTTCTGTTACATCATTGTAGCTTTTCAGAGAGGACAAGTCTTTCCTCCCTCTGGGCCACACAGTCAAGACAGAACAGAACCAAATTAAATATAAAAATCTACCGGATGCCAACTGTATGGGAGTTTTCAGCCTACCTTGTGACACCACTTTCTTAACTCTGACAGCTGAAGAGCTGGAGGTCCCCTCATCTAACTTTCTCATTTTACAGATGAGAAAAACTGAGGCCCAGAAAGGTAAAAGGATATTCAGGTCCCCTGGCTCTAGATTACAGTGTTGGGAAAAGACCTTGGAACTTGGAGGGCAGTATTTGATATCCTAGGACTCGAATTTGAATTCTGACTTTGCCACTTACTACCTGGGTCATCTTGGGCAGTTAACCCCTCCTGGGGTCTCAGTTTCCTCATCTGTAAAATGAAGGGGATTGGACTAGATGACCTCAGAGGCCTCTTCCAGCTCTAGATGTAGGATCATATATAACTAATACGTTAAGAGATCATTTTATTTATTTTTTCAGTGAGGCAATTGGGGTTAAGTGACTTGCCCAGGGTCACACAGCTAGTAAGTGTTAAGTGTCTGAGGCCGCATTTGAACTCAGGTTCTCCTGACTCCAGGGCAGGTCTCTATCCCCTGCGCCACCTAGCTACCCCAGAGATCATTTTAATTACAAATGAATTCATCATTTCCTTTTTTTGTTTTGTTTTTATTTAGAATTTTTATTTTCCCACATTACAAAATTCATCATTTTATAAAAAGAATTACTATTGAATTGTTTCCCTCTCCACTCTATCCTTTGGTCAGCTGCCTGAACATTTTTCCTAGTGTATGGGTTTGGGTGCATCCTTCTCCAGCTCAAAAACCTTCAATTGTTCCCTATTACTTATATGATCAAATACAATCTCCTTTTCCTAATATTTAATAACCTCCACTGGCTGACTTTAACCTACCTTTATAGCCTTTCCATCACGGAGTATAGTGTTTTAAAAAAACTAATTAGTTAATGATAATGAGCACCAGGAAATTCGCTTTTCAGTAGCCCTTCTCAGGAACACATCTAGTTTGTAAAGCAAGGTGCAACAATAATCTCCCTGCCTTGCATTTGTAGTACCCCTTTGTGACCACTCCCCCAGCCAGGCACTTATAAGCATAAGTTTGTATTCCTGAGAATGGACTGGCTACTACTCTCAGGGAGATTCTAGGAGTAACCTTGAGGGACTGTGGTTTTTGTACTGCTACTAACAAACCCCTACTAGTGTGCTCTCTTTTGTTTTTTTTGTTTTTTTTAGTGAGGCAATTGGGGTTAAGTGACTTGCCCAGGGTCACACAGCTAGTAAGTGTTAAGTGTCTGAGGCTGGATTTGAACTCAGGTACTCCTGACTCCAGGGCCGGTGCTCTATCCACTGCGCCACCTAGCTGCCCCCTCAGTAGCTTTTAAAAAAGGGATTTACTGGCTAATATGGAAACGTTTTGCATGACTGCACATGCATAATCTATACTTCCAGATGAGTTACATAATATTTAGAGAAGTACCGTATCCTAATTTTTGATCGTCCATATGGGCTTTGATCGTCCGTTGATTCTTGTCTAGACTATTGCAACAGCCTCCCAACTGGTCTCCCTGTCTTGGGTCTTCCCAATCCATCCTCCACAATGCTTCCAAGGTGATTTTCCTAAAATGCAGGCTTGACCATGTGATCCCCTTATGCTAAAAAAACAAAAACAAACACACACACACACACAAAACCACAAAAAAAAAAAACCTCCAGAGGCTTTCTATTTCCTCTAGGATCTGATATGATTGTCTCTGTTGAACATTTAAAACACTTCACAACCAGGTCCCTTCCTCCCTCTTTAGCTTTCTTCTACATGTCCTTCAAATTGCTTGCCTTCTCAAGGAGGGGAGAGGGGAGGCAGGGAGAGGATATGAAACTCAATAAAAAAAACCAATATCAAAAAGTTTTGTTTACATGTAATTGAGAAAAAGTGATTAAATGTAAAAAAAAATAGTTATTGTAACATAAAAAAAGGATTTACTGAGAATCTATAGCAATAATAGTTGTTACAAAACATTGCCCCAGACCTGGTGTGCAGTCACCCCTTACACACACACACACACACATACACACACACACACACAGAGTTCCTGGGAAGAGTGGACTCAAGCTTAAAGTACAAATGTAGTGAGCTACACAGGGTAGACAACATGTGGGACAGAGGTTACCTTACAACTCCTGGTACTGGAGATTCTATTCTTTTGTGGCATCCTTACCAAGTTCCCCTTAGCTGTAGGCCCCCACTGGGTGACTAGCCCTAGAGGGCTCTGGAAATTATTGCCTGTGTTGAGTCCATAGTCAGTATTTCTCACAGGGTCACAAGATGTCCCTAAAGCTGCCCCTGTCCTCCATGTCTTTCTTTTTCTTTTTTTTTTTTTTGGGGGGGGGGTGTTAAGTGACTTGCCCAGGGTCACACAGCTAGTAAGTGTTAAGTGTCTGAGGCTGGATTTGAACTCAGGTACTCCTGACTCCAGGGCCAGTGCTCTATCCACTGCGCCACCTAGCTGCCCCCCTCCATATCTTTCTACAACTGTCTGCAGACATTTCCATTTCTGTAGTTTACTGCTGTTCAGATGGTTATTGCTACTGTCACCATTTAGCTCTGCTTGTCTGTGGGACCTCAGGGAGTTCTAAGACCATTGGGTCATTCGACTCAACAAGGTCAACTGGATACTCTCATGTTCTAATACCCATCTTCCTAATATTAGGGGAAAATGTAAACCCAGGGGAGCTCAAGCAGCCCTGTGCTCACAGCCACCATATCCAGGTAGGAGAAAGGCAGGTGCCCTTCCCCCTGTCCTGATCTCAGGGGGCAGCTTAAAGTCATCCTACCTCCTGGAAACTGCAAAGGAAAAAGACAAAAGACGAAGGACAGGTCTTCCTTTTCGCATGCCTACTCAGCAACCTCTGAGTCATCATTTTTCTGGCTCGGAGGCCAATTAGAAGATATTTCTTTATGCTATAGTACCAAGCCCTGAGTCATCCATTTGTTTGTTTGGATTGAAACCAGGAAGGGAATATTTGTGCAAGGACTGGCCTTCAGAAGCCCCAGCACCCAAGGTACATCTCCCTAATGAGCTTCTGACATATGCATGCTGCTTCTGATCTCTCCGGGACAACTTCCTTAGGGGTAGAGATTGTATCTCATTGACATACCTTGAATGGTGGAGACAGATAATGTTCCTAAAATCATAGATTAAGAGCCAGTACACCAGGTCTTTAGGTCTAGCTCCCTCCTTCTCAAATATGGCAATGGTTCTCTCTTCACTCTTACTGTGCAAGGAAGGCTGCATCTCCCCCTTAAGGATCTAGGGCTACCCCTGGGGGCTTAAGGCACCCCTTGTGTAATGCTTTTGACTAGAGCTCCCATTCTGGTGTGTTCCTAACCACCACGACCACTGGTAGATGCCAGTGATGGATGCTTCAATTCAGTTTAACCAATAAACATCAATTAGCTTTCCTAAGGAGATATTCACTTCCAATATACAGCAAGCACAAAGTACACCTGAATGGGTGGGTGGGGCACATTCTCCCCCAGGCCACCTCAGTCACTGGAAAAAAAATGGGCTCCAGTTTAATGCAGTTTCTACATAGCAAACTGAGGCTGAGAGGGGTGGGTCAGGTGGGAATTCTTTGGTTTTTCCTTTTTTTTTCTTCTTTTTTCTTTTTCTTTCTTTTTTTTTGGAGAAGCAATTGGGGGTTAAGTGACTTGCCCAGGGTCACACAGCTAGTAAGCATCAAGTGTCTGAGGCTGGATTTGAACTCAGGTCCTCCTGAATCCAGGGCCAGTGCTTTATCCACTGAGCCACCTAGCTGCCCCTCTTTGGCTTTTCCACCAGTAAACTCACCACTGGGAGCCAACCAGTCTTGGTACTCATACCTTATCAGTACCATCTGCCCCTCTGATGGGTGGAGGAGGTGGTGAGGGGTGGGGTGGGCCGTGAAGGCCTCCACCTCCACTTAAGGAGGGGAAACAGGAAAGACATCTTCTCATTTCCCACCCAGAGGTTTTGGATTTCTTTGGGGCAGTGAGGTGACGCAGTGGATAGAGCACTGGCCCTGGAGTCAGGAGTACCTGAGTTCAAATCCAGCCTCAGACACTTGACACTTACTAGCTGTGTGACCCTGGGCAAGTCACTTAACCCCAATTGCCTCACTGGGGGAAAAAAAAAAGGATTTCTTTGACTTCTCTGCCATTTGTACTTCCCCCCTTTCCCTCCCCCATCCTGGTCCTTTTCAGCTTTTTTTTTCCTGTGTGTCTTCTTCCCATTAGATTAGCAGCTCCCTGAGGGATTGTCTCTTTTTCACATTTGTATCCCTAGTGCTTAGCGAAGTGCATGACACATAGCAGGTGCTTAATAGATGTTTACTGACTATTGAATTGACTTACTCAAGGTCGAATGGGGCAACTAGGTGGTGCAGTGGAGTCAGGAAGACCCGAGTTCAAATCAGGCCTCAGACAGTTCCTAGCTGTGTGACCCTGGGCGACTCACTTCACCCTGTTTGCCTCAGTTTCCTCATCTGTCAAGTGGGTTGGAGAAGGAAATGGCTAAACTACTCTGGTATCTCTGCCAAGAAAGCTCCAAATGGGGTCATGATGAATCAGATATGACTGAAATGACTAACAACAACAAAAGGTCATACAGGTAAGATGCAAACATGCTCCCCCACCCTAAATTCTGAGATCATTCTACTGCTTTGATACTGCGGGAATGAGAGGGCTCCCCTGGATTTCCAACCCTGGAAGCCCAGGGAGGAAAGATGGGAGAAGGTAAAGCAGGTGGTGCATTCCACCTGAGCTTGCTCTTCCTGGCCTGGGGGGTGATGCCAGGCTGAGAGAGGCCCCTTGCACAATGGTCTTGGCTCCCAACCAGGCTACTGCAGTTCTGCTGCTCCCAATAGTTTGATGGCATTTGGGGGTGGCAATGGAGGGAGGGATGGAGACTGTCCCCTGTCTGGGGACATGTCCTCAGCGGAGAGCAGAGGGGTGCCAAGGCTAAGCGGGTGGCATGCTGATACTCACACGGGCTATGGCAGGGCCCCCTCCCCAAATGCCCTGTCCTTGCTGCAGACTCCACATCATCTGCCCTGGGTTCTGTGAGGCCAGTTCTCTCCCTCACCCGGGCTGCTTGTGTCTCCTCCATTTGGCCTGAAGGAGGGAATGCGGCTTTTTCTTTTGCCAGCGCAGGGATTTCTGGGGTGACTGCCAATACTTTTATCTGCTTGTTTCATCTGCAAGCCAAGAGATTTTGCTAGCTCCTTCATCTTGAAGCTTAAAGGCAAGAGATATAGGGTACAGGGGCATCTGTTTGGGTCAGGTGGTGGTCTCTTCCCCAGGATCAGCTCATGGGTCAATTGGTGATCATCTTCCCTCTCCTTCCCCCCCCCCCATTTCCCAAGCACATTCCTTGTGATGCATCCTGAGTAATACTTCCTCTATTAACAATGGGACCTTTGCCCCTTTTGTCTGAGGGTGGCAAAGCACCCCCACCTGCACCCCCTCCAAAACCAGGGAGATGCTATCTATGCCTGCTCTACTTGACATAGGAGATGCATGGACCCATCTGCTCCAAGCCTCCGGAGAGGGAGTAGAATGGCCCTGGTCTGACCGGGTCAGTGTTTTTCTCGAGTGACTCTTCAGGGGTCCCTTATTTATCACCGTTAGTATAAAACACAAACTCCTTAGCTTAGCATTTAAAGCTCTTCCCAGCCTGGTGTCAGCCTACCTCTGCAGATTTCTTTCACATTCCTTCCTTTCCTGTACTCTATATTCTGATCAAAGTGGCCCATTTGCTGACCCTCAAACTCACCCTTCCATTTCCCTAAGGCTTAAGATGATGATGTTTGGAAGGAAGGACGCTAGCATCCGGGAGTTCAGGGAAGACTTGATCAGAAAATGGTGCCTAAGCTTCATCTTATGGAAAGAAAAGGAATCCATGCAATAAGGTAAGAAGAGAGGGCATCCCAGGCATGGGGTATAGCCAGTGCAAAGGAATGGAGATGGGAATTGTAATGATATGAGTTCTCCTAGATCAGAAAGTTTGTCCAGTGAGTCTGAGGAGAGAGGGTGGGGCCAGGTCTGTAAGGGCCTTAAAAGTTAAAAGGGGGGGACAGCTAGGTGGCTCAGTGGAAAAAGCACCAGCCTTGGATTCAGGAGCACCTGAGTTCAAATCCAGCCTCAGACACTTGACACTAGCTGTGTGACCTTGGGCAAGTCACTTAACCCTCATTGCCCTACAAAATATTTTTTAAAAACTATTAAAAGTTAAAAAGGGGGACTGGAAAATAATAAAATAATTTTATGGAAAAAAAAGTTTAAAAGGGGGGGCAGCTAGGTGGCACAGTAGATAAAGCACCGGCCCTGGATTCAAGAGGACCTGAGTTCAAATCCGGCCTCAGACACTTGACACTTACTAGCTGTGTGACCCTGGGAAAGTCACTTAA
Organism: Dromiciops gliroides; assembly: GCF_019393635.1. Taxonomy (NCBI): domain Eukaryota; kingdom Metazoa; phylum Chordata; class Mammalia; order Microbiotheria; family Microbiotheriidae; genus Dromiciops; species Dromiciops gliroides. The sequence goes on along the minus strand of NC_057863.1, from coordinate 626,164,484 downwards.
CCCTCATCGCCCTGTCAAAAAAAAAAAAAAGAAAGAAAGAAGAGAAAAGAAAAGGACTTGCGTGAGCCAAGGGAATGGAGGGAGGAGGTAGGATGAGAGAAATGAGGTAGAAATGGCGGGATCTGGAAACTGATTAGATATAGGGGATGAGGGAGAAGAATGAGTCCGAGATACAGGAACCTGGTGGTGCTTCTGACAGAAATGGGAAAGTGTGGAAGAGAGGAAGGTTTAGGGGAAAGATAGTGATGTCAACTTTAGATATATTGAATTAAACTATTTCTGGGACGTTCAAGTTTGAAATGTCCAATAGACAACTATCAGACAGGATCCAGGATTGAAGCTTGGGGAAGAGGATGAGGGTGTGTGTGTGTGTGTGTGTGTGTGTGTGTGTGTGTGTGTGAGAGAGAGAGAGAGAGAGAGAGAGAGAGAGAGAGATCTGCATAGAGATGATAGTTTAATTCATGGGAACTGATGAAATTACAGAGAGATAGAGAGAGTGAGTGAGAGAGAGAAGGGGGGATAGAGGGAGAGAGAGAAGTGAGAAAGAAGTGAGAAAAGAGAGAGGAGAGAGAGAGAGAGAGAGAGAGAGAGAGAGAGAGAGAGAGAGAGAGAGAGAGAGAAGGGAAAAGAGATGGCCTGCACCAGCACTTTGGGGAACACCCCATAGTTAGGGAGCATAATATTGGTTAAAGTGATTTACCCAAGGTCATAGAGGTAGAAAGTGGCAGATTGGGGATTTGAACTGAGATCCTAAGACTCAATGCTGCATCTCATGCCACCTGACCTTGGCTGGTACCATCTGACCTTGGCTCCAGTGTGTCTCTGCCATTGTTGATACACACGGGAATTAAAGACCAGGGAGGTGTTTTCTCCAGCTCCTCATATGGGCTGATCTCAGGGCAGTTTGAGCCCTGCGGTCTCATCAGTGGGAGTGTCCTCACACCTGGGCTATATTTCACACATTTAAATTTCTTGCCGGAGGAGGAAAGGAAACCCGAGCTGGTTCAGAATTCAGATGGGAGCCTGAGATGAGCAGAGAGATAAGAAGGAAGTGCTTGTTGAGCAGGAGGAAAAAAAGCAATGAAGAGATGAAAACAAAGCTACTAGTCCAGCTACCATGTTTGGGGAGTAGGGATGGAGGCTTCCATTGGAACCTTGGAAATCACATCTTTGGAAGCCTCCTAGCCTAATCCCACCCCCATGCCCCAAGGGCACACAAATAATATCAAAGGTAGGACTTGAACTCAGGTCCTCTGACTCCATAAACACTGCCTCTGAACTATTTTAAGTGCTGTGTGTTGTATTTTAGAAGAAGACCTGGTTTCACTTTGTCATGGGAGGATTATGGGCCCCGGTCACCCCAACAATTCTCTGGGGGGTTCAAGGAACCTTTTCCTTGAAACCTCAGGGGTTTTCCCTTGAAATCAAGTAGGCCTCTCCTTGAACACAATCAAGGACACACACACCCACCTAACGGAGATAAGCGGCACAGATTGAACTGAGCATGCTCCAGGACCATCACCCCACATTCCAGTCCTCCTAAGCATCTGGATGAGGTAATACAGGAGAAGACCACCTGGAACCGCCCATCAGCAGACTGCTTAGACCCATCAGGACAAAGTTGACACCCACCACCAGATCTCTCACAAGGGATTCTTCCTACCACAGCGCAACGCGGGAAGACCACCAGCCCCTCACCCAATAAGAGACTCTTACCCACCCCCCATCGAAACCCTATAAAATGGCACCCCACAAGTCAGTTGGGGGGAAGCGTTTTGTTCTGGCAAAACCTTCCTCCCGGCCGGTTTCTCTTGTACCCCAATAAACCTGTTCTCTTATTCCTGATTAGGTCTTGTGCGAGAGTGTAATTCTTTACAGAGGAATCCTAAGGACCCACGTGCTTTCTCCTATCGGCTTTCCCCATATCAACTTCATAGGACTTCCTTAGTCTTGAAAAAAATGTTGAAGCATGAATTCCTTTTATTTATCATCCAATGATGAGTAATTTCATCATTGTGGGTATTTCCTGAATTAATGCAAATGATGACACCTTCTGTGACTCAGCAGAGGGTCCTCATGAATTACCACAGATGAAAATTTCACTGCCTTGTGACCAACTTGATAATGTGCCTTTTCAGACTAGAACTAGGGTAGGGTGACTGAGGCTCTGTCTCAGGCTTCCCTAAGAGATCTCCAGCTTGCCCCCTCCCACATCCCTACCTGAGCCAATGCCCACCCCTCCCCCTACCCAGTAGACCAGCTACATCATCCCCTCTTTACAGAATCTCAGAATGTCCAGTTATAAGGGACCTCAGCAGCTAAATCATCTGACCTGTTCTGGGAAAAGGAATCACCGTGATGACATACTTTACAAACGGTCACCTGGGTTTTGTTTGAAGACCTCCTATCAGGGGGAACCCATCCATCACCTCCTGGACCAGCCCATTCTGGTCAGGGATAGTTGTCTTTTGGAAGTTTTTCCTGACTTGAAATCTAGATTTCCCTCTTTGGAGCATCCTCTATCATTCCTACTTCTGTCCCCTGGGACCAAATAAAACAACTTCTCATTCTTCTTCATGACATACTTGAAGGCACCTCTTATGTCCCCTGAGTCTTCTGTTGTCCAGACAAAACCTTTCCAGTTCCTTTAACTGATTCTCATGCCTGTAGAGATCCAATCTGCAAACCTATGAGTATTGATTTAGAGAAATAGTCCCTGGAGTGGGCCATGGTACAGAGGGGTCGGATTGTGAAGGAATTAGAAAAGGCAAAGAAGAAATAAAACTATCACTTTGGGGGTGGGGCGGGCAATGAGGGTTAAGTGACTTGCTCAGGGTCACACAGCTAGTGTCAAGTGTCTGAGGTCAGATATGAACTCAGGTCCTCCTGAATCCAGGGCCAATGCTTTATCCACTTCGACACTTAGCTGCCCCCAAACTATCACTCTTTGCAGATAATATGATAGTATACTTAGAGAATCAACTAAAAAACTAGTTGAAATAATGAGCAACTTTAGCAAAGTCACAGGATAAAAAAATAAACCCACAGAAATCATTAGCATTTCTATATATTACCAACAAAATCCAGCAGCAAGAGATAGAGAAATTCCATTTAAAATAACTGGAAGGGGCAGCTAGATGGCACAGTGGATAAAGCACTGGCCTTGGATTCAGGAGGACCTGAGTTCAAATCCAGCTTCAGACACTTGACACTTAACTAGCTGTGTGACCCTGGGCAAGTCGCTTAACCCTCATTGCCCTGCAAAAACAAAACAATAAAATAACTGGAGATAGGGGCAGCTAGGTGACATAGTGGATAAAGCGCTGGCCGTGGATTCAGGAGGACCTGAGTTCAAATCTGGCCTCAGACACCTGACACTTGCTGTGTGACCCTGGGCAAGTCACTTAGTCCTCATTGCCCTGCAAAAAAATTAAAAATTTAAAAATAAATAAAAATAAAATAACTGGAGACAATATAAAATACTTGAATGTCTATCTGCTAAGACAAACCCAGGAAACATATGAACACGATTACAAAACACTTTTCACACACACAAAAAATCAGATCTAAACAATTGGGAAAATATCAATTGCTCATGGGTAGGTTGATCCAACATAATAAAAATGACAACTCTCCCTAGATTAATCTACTTATCCAGTGCTATACCAATCAAACTACTGAAAATGTATTTTATAGAGCTAAAAAAAAAAAGAATAACAAAATTCATCTGAAAGAACAAAAGCACCGGCCCTGGAGTCAGGAGGACCTGAGTTCAAATCTGACCTCAGGAAATTAATGGGGGGGGGAATGTTAATGTGCCAGATCTCAAACTGTATTATAAAGCAGTAATCATGAAAACAATCTGGTATTGGATGAGAAATAGAGTGGTGAATCAGTGGAATAGATTAGGTGCACAATATACTCTAGTAAATAACCATAGCGATTTAGTGTTTGATAAATCCAAAGATCCAAGTTTGGGGGGGCACCTGCTTTGGTAGAACCGATTAGAGCTAAGCATCCTCTGGCAGAATCCTTAGGACCTTCGGGGTCATCATCATTCTTCATTGCAGACCGTCTTTTGTCTGGGAGAATTTCCTCTATTTATTTTTAACCATAGCCGATTAAGGCTCTCATTAAGTCTGCCCTCAATTCTGGTGAGCCCTGCAGAGAGAGGGAGGGAAAGGAGAGGTATTCCGATCTCTGCCAGCTAGGCCTGACGTTCAGGATGGCATCCAGGAACACGCAGGCTGGCCTGCCACATCCACCTGACCCCGGCTACGGGCCCTCCCTTGGCTGGGGCTCCAGTGTCTGTGTGTGGACAGAATGGCCCCTGGAGTGTGTGGGGGATGGGGTTAAGAAATCTGAGCAGGCTCCCGGGGTCAGGAGTCCTTGGCTGGCCAGAGTCTGATTCCCTGATCCCCGCCCCCTCCCCTTTTCATTCTTCTAAGGGCCGCCCTGCTCCAGTCTGGGGACATGGATGGGAAATAAGCCACCAGGTTGGGATTCCTCTGGTCCCATGACATATTTGTCCAGCTCCGGGGCACCTGCTCAACATGGTCCTGAGTTATTTCTCAGAAGGGAACATGCCAGGCTGGGGGCCTCCGAGATGGCCCCGTTGCCTTGAGAACTCTGTGGGTGTGTATGGTGGGGGGAGCCTCAGCTTGGCACCAGCGGCCCCAGAGATCACAGCCTTCCTGGAAACCCCTTGCTTAATCCTCTCTGAGGTAACAACCCTTGGTCAGAGAAGCAGGCAGGAGGGTAGGCACTGGGAGGGGAGCAGGGGTGGGGAGCTGACTTCACCCAACCCCTCTTGGCTCACACCAATTATTTCTCTTGGCTGATTCCTTATCCCCACCCTCTCTTCCCGCCCCTTTTGCCTCCACCCCCTTCTCTCCTCCGACAAGTGGAGAGTGCATCAAAAGCTAGTCCCATCCCTAGCCTACCCTCATTAGGAGCACTGAGGTGATATAACTTAGGACAAATGGGAAGGTGATGGAAGTGGGGAATAGTTTTTAAAACAAAGGTAGAGGGGCAGCTAGGTGGCGCAGTGGATAGAGCACCAGCCCTGGAGTCAGGAGGACCTGAGTTCAAATCTGACCTCAGACACTTAACACTTACTAGCTGTGTGACCCTGGGCAAGTCACTTAACCCCAATTGCTTCACCAAAAAAAACTCCCAAAAAACAAAAAAAAACAAAGGTAGAGGGGGCAGCTAGGTGGTGCAGTGGATAAAGCACCGGCCCTGGATTCAGGAGGACCTGAGTTCAAATCCAGCCTCAGACACTTGACACTTACTAGCTGTGTGACCTTGGGCAAGTCACTTAACCCTCATTGCCCCACAAAAAAACCCCACAAAACAACAACAACAACAAAACCAAAGGTGGAGCCTTTTCCTCAAGATGGCGCCGAAGGTGAAGAAGGAAGCGGTTGTTCCCCCCAAGACAGAAGCCAAAGCCAAGGACTTGGAGGCCAAGAAGGCAGTATTGAAGGGTGTGCACAGCCACAAAAAGAAGATCCGAACATCCCCCACCTTCCGGCAACCCAAGACTCTAAGACTTCGAAGGCAGCCCAAATACCCTCGGAAAAGTGCCCTGAGGAGAAACAAGCTTGACCACTGTGCCATCATTAAGTTTCCCTTGACCACTGAGTCTGCTATGAAGAAGATCGAGGACAACAACACCCTTGTCTTCATTGTGTATGTCAAGGCCAACAAGCATCAGATGAAGCAAGCTGTAAAGAAGCTTTATGACATCGATGTGGCCAAGGTCAACACTGATCAGGCTGGATGGAGAGAAGAAGGCCTATGTCCGACTGGCTCCAGACTATGGTGCTTTGGATGTTGCCAATAAAATCGGAATCAAATCATGTAACCTCCCTAGGCCTCTGTTTCCTTGGAAGTTAGTCTCAATGACCTCTAAGGGTTTTTTCCCCTGCTCTTAAGTACCAAAAAGGCTGGCCCTGGCACTGTAGGGTGATGCCCACAGATGACCCTCATTAACCCAGAGGTTCAGAACAGACTTTGTTTTTGAGGCAAAGGGGTTAAGTGACTTGACCAGGGTCACATACCTAATAAATGTCTGAGGCTGGATTTGAACTCAGATTCTCCCCACTCCAGGCCCCATTGCTTTACCCACTGTGTCACTTAGCTGCCCCTGACTTTATTTATTTATTAAATAAAATTTTATTTTTTCCAGAATGACTTCATTTTTTAGGAGAAAAAATGGGCTTAGAGGAGACAAGTGACTTGTCCAAAGTCACACATCGAGTTAGTAGCAGAAGCAGGGATTACTGTGTTCTTTCCCATATATCGCATCTGACTCCCTTTTGCCAACTTTGGGGTCACCAAGTCCAAGCAAAGAAAAGTATGGGTGCTTGGCATCTCTGGAAAGTGGCCCCTTCTCTCTACTCTATTTCAGATCCTTGTCTTTCGCTGGAATCATTACAAGTCTGCTAATTAGTCCCTCTCAAGTTTCTACCTTCTCCAGTCCATCCCCCCAACAACATCACCCTCTCCTGGTACAGCTGATAAAATAATCTTCAAAGATAGTTTTGATCCCTTCCACCTGCCCTTCTCAAAAGCCTTCAGTGGCTCCCTGTTGCCTCTAGAAATGAGACATAAATTCCTTAGTCTGACACTGAGAACTCTTCACAGGTTGCTTCCAACCTGCTTTCTCATTATTATTTTTTTTTAAGGCAATTGGGTTTAAGCTAGTAAGTGACTGAGACCAGATTTGAACTCAGGTCTTCCTAATTCCAGGGCTGGTGTTCTATCCATTGCACCATCTATATGCCCCTTTTTTCATATTTAAAAAAATATATTTTTATTCCCCCCCCCCACCAAGTTGCATGTAAAAACTATTTTAACAGGTTTTTTTTTTAAGTTTTGAGTTTCAAATTCTATCCTTCCCTTCTTCCCCTCCCCACTCCCTGAGATGGTAAGCAATCTGATATGGGTTATACATGTTCAATCATGTAAAACATATTTACATATTAGTCATTTCGAAGATGAAAACTCAAACCAAAAAAAAAAAAAAAAGAAGGAAGGAAAGTGAAAATAGTATGCTTCAATCTGTATTTAGATTCCATCAGTTCTTTCTCTGGAGGTGGATAACACTTTTCATCGTGAGTCCTTGAATCATGAATTGCTTAGAATAGCTAAGTCATTCACAGTTGTTCATCATACAATATTGCTATTACTGTGTGCAGTGTTCTCCTGGTTCTGTTCACTTCACTCTGTGTAAGTTCATGCAAGTCTTTCCAGGGTTTTCTGAAGTCCACCTGCTCTTCGTTTCCTATATCACAGTAGTATTCCATTACATTCATATACCTCAACTTGTTTAGCCATTTCCCAATTGATGAGCAGCCCCTCAATTTCTAATCCGTAGTGGCCACAAAAAGAGGTGTTCTTAATAATCTTGTACATGAAGGTCATTTTCCCTTTTTTGGTGATTTATTGGGGATACAGACCTAGTAGTGGTCTTGCTGGATCTAAGGATATGCAGTTTTTTAAGCCCTTTGGACATAGTTCCAAAGTGCTCTCCAGAATGGTTGGATGAGTTCACAACTCTATTTGTGCATTAGTGTCTCCGTTTTCCCATATCCTCTCTAACATTTATCATTTCCTTTTCTGTCATATTAGCCAAACTGATAGGTGTGAGGTAACACCTCAGAGTTTTTAAAATTTGTATTTCTCTAATCAGTAGTGATTTAGAGCATTTTTTCATATGACTAGAGATAGCTTTGCTGTTTTTCTGTAAACTGCCTGTTCATATCCTTTGAGCATTTATCAATTGGGGAATGACTTGTGTTCTTATAATTTTGACTCTGTTCTCTATATATTTGAGAAATGAGGGTTTTATCAGAGATGCTTGCAGTAAATTTCTCCCTTTCTGCTTTTCTTCTAATTTTGGTTGCATTGCTTTTGTTTGTGCAAAAAACTTTTAAACTTCATATAATCAAAATTATCCATTTTATATTTCATAATGCTCTCTATTTCTTGTTTGGCCTTAAATTCTTCCCTTTTCCATAGATCCAACAGGTAAATTATTCCATGCTCCCCTAATTTGCTATCATATCACCCTTTATATCTAAATCATGTACCTATTTTAACATCATCTAGGTATATTTTGTGAGATGTTGGTCTATACCTAGTTTCTGCTATACTGTTTTCATTTTCCCAGTAGTTTTTGTCAAATAGTGAGGTTTTCCCGCCAAAAGCTTGGATCTTTGGGTTTATTAAACACCAAATTACTATCGTTATTTACTATAATGTATTGTGTATCTAATCTATTCCACTGATTAACCATTTTATTTATCATCCAAAACCAGATTGTTTTCATGATTTTTTAATATTTTTATTAAATATTTTTTATTTAAATATTTTTATAACATCGTTTGAGATCTGGCACAGCTAGGACATCTTCCTTCATATTCCCCTCCCCCCCAATAATTTCCTTGACCTTTTTTTTGTTCAGATGAATTTTGTTATTACTTTTTTTTGTTTTGTTTTTAACGGGGCAATGGGGTTAAGTGACTTGCCCAGGGTCACACAGCTAGTGTCAAGTGTCTGAGGCCGGATTTGAACTCAGGAACTCCTGAATCCAGGGTCAGTGCTTTATCCACTTCGCCACCTAGCCACCCCTTGTTATTACTCTTTAGCTCTATACAATATGTTTTCAGCAGTTTGATTGGCATGGCACCGAATAAGTAGATTGATCTAGGGAGAGTTGTCATTGTTATTATGTTGGATCAGCCTACCCATGAGCAATCGATCTTTTCCCAATTGTTTAGATCTGATTTTATTTGTGTGAAAAGTGTTTTGTAATTGTAGTCACATGGTTCCTGGGTTCGTCTTGGCAGATAGACATCTAAGTATTTATATTGTCTCCAGTTATTTTAAATGAAATTTCTCTCTCTTGCTGCTGGATTTTGTTGGCAATATATAGAAATGCTGATGATTTCTGTGGGTTTATTTTCTATCCTGTTGCTAAAGTTGTTAATTAATTCAACTATTTTTTTTAGTTGATTCTCTAAGTATACCATCATATTATCTGCAAAAGTGATAGTTTTGTTTCCTCATTGCCTTTTCTAATTCCACCTGGCCTCAGTGTATGATCCTGGTGATTTATTGCTGTAATCTCCTTGCTAGTATTTTTAAATATTTAAAGTATTTAAATATTTAAGTATTTAAATACTATAATAAATATTTAAGTATTTAAAATATTTGCATCAATATTCATTAGGAAATTGGTCTATAGTTTTCTTTCTCTGTTTTTGCTCTTCCTGGTTTAGGTAACAGCACCATATTTGCATCATAAAAGGAATTTCACAGGACTCCTTGTTTGCCTATCTTTCCAAATAGTTTATATAATATCGGAATTAATTGTTCTTTAAATGTTTAGTAGATTCTTATTTCACATTATTCCCAGTTAGAAATGCTCTGTTCCAGCCAGATCAGATTCTTTCCCAAGTTATGGGCATTTTTCATGCCTGAAATGCCTTTCCTTTTCAACTCTGCTCAGTTCAGATATAATCTCTTGGATGAAACCTTTCCAGAATACTATCTCCTCCTCCTGTTCCCCCACCTCACCCCTTTTGTGGTCTTTCCTTGCTCAAATGGTCTTGGATCTGTTTATTTGTGAACACCCAGCACAGTGTCTGACAAATAATTGGGACTTGAAATGCTTGTTTAGAAACTGAGGCTTAAAAAATTATAATGCACAAGCTTGGCCTAGGAGAAGTTAAAAGAACCCAGGTACGGGGTGGTTCATGTTCATAATCCCTGCTCCTGGGCTGAGGCTCAGGCTGGTGGGTCCCAAGTGTGTGGGAGCGCTGAGCTGCAGCCCGGCTAAAGCTCATCTAACATCTACACTAAGTTTAACACCCGTATGGGGAGCTGGTGGTGGGGCTGCCTAAGGAGGGAGTGAACCAGTGCTTGTCAGAAACAGAGAAGGTCAAAAATTCTGTGCAGGTCAGCAGCTGGGGTGACAGGGAGACCCAATCTCAAGAAAATAAAAAGTAAAGACTGCACCTTCCTCTCTTTGTGGAAATAGGGGACTATAGGTATGGAATACTGCATAAACTGTTTGACAGGTTGGCTCTGCTCAGCTGCTTTCCATATATAAACACATGTATAATACATGCATATATTCCCATATATGTACATATGTATATGTACATATATAAACACATGCGTGTTGTCCAGTCATTTCAGTCACATCCAACTCTCTGTGACCCCATTTGGGGTTTTCTTGGCAAAGATACAGAGTGGTTTTGCATTTCCTTCTCCAGCTCATTTGACAGAGGAAACTGAGGCAGACAGGATGAAATGACTTGCCCAGGGTCACACAGCTAGTCAGTGTCTGAGGTCAGATTTGAACTCAGGTCTTCCTGACTCCAGGCCTGGTGCTCTCCCCACTGCATCACCTAGCATCTCTCTCTCTCTCTCTCTCTCTCTCTCTCTCTCTCTCTCTCTCTCTCTCACCCCCCTCTTTCTTTCTCTCCCCCATACACACACACACATATACATACACACGTAAATTATATATACATGTAAATATAGTTATAAGGGATGGATTGCTGGATAGGAGAGTGGAAGGAATCTATTTGGAAATTACTTAGAGCATTTTTTCATATATGTAACTGATTTCTTCATCCCCAAACATCCTGTTCATATCCTTTGACCGTTTATTAATTGGGAAATGACTCCTATTGGTAGAAATTTGACAAAGTTCTCTGTATATGAGATGTGAGACCCAAATCAATAACCCACCCCCCAAAAGATGGGAGTGGGTGCAAAGACGGGCGTGAGCCTAGAAGAGGACCCTCTCCCAAAGCAGGGAAAGACGCCACTCAGAGAGCAATAAAACTTGTCCAGGCTCATACAGCTCATCAGTCACTCGGAAATGATTAGACGCCAGTTTGGGTCAGAGGTAGGACTCGAACCCTTGTCACTCTCTGGCTTGGAGGCCTCTCATTTTAGCACTCCCCGGTGGGCTCTTGAAGGACGGGGGGCGGGAGGTGGGGGAATGCTCAGCCTTTCCCGGCTCTTTCCCACCCGCCCGCGCGGACCAAGCGGGAGTAAGGGAGCCCCAAACCAAAGAGCTTACCCGCAGGGCCCGCCCTCTTCTCCAGGGCCACCCGCGAATGGGCGGGGACAGCCCTCCCGGCCGCTGCCGATGCCTCCAGCCCGGGCCCCCAGTGCGCGCCTTGGCCCGGGTTTCCTAGCGCTTCCGCACCCCGAGGGTGAGTACGGCCTCGGGCTGAGCGCACGCACCCTCCCGCTGCTGCGGAGCCCGGAAGATGCGCGCATCCTTAGCGGGGGGAGATGGCCGAGGAGCGGCCTGGGGAGGAAGGCAGGAAGGGGTGCGGGGAGCCCTGCGGTTCATGCTGGCCCTCTCGATTGGCCCACACCCCGACGCGTTTGCAAAGCGAAATTGTGCAGGGAGACCTTTGCACCTGTTGGTGCCCGGGAGACCTGGTGCGCCGCACCATAGGCTCGCCGGGCATTCGTGAACTACCCTCGCCCGGGGATGGATCACAGCTGGACTAGTTAAGGGGGGTAGGCAGGGGCCCCCAGCAGGCGGGCCAGGATGGAGGGTGCGCCCCGGGCCCAGTCTCAGCCCCCGGAAAGTGCCCGTTATCCTTGAAATTGAGTGCCCGCCGGCCTCCTCTGTGATGGAGAACCCTGGTCTCAGGGCACGTTCTAGAATTTCTTCCGGGAAATTCCCAGGCTGAACATCCCTGCGCCCGTGTGTGTGTGTGTGTGTGTGGGGGGGGGGGGAGATTGGAGACCCTTTGCTAGAGGCTTTCAGCTCTAGAGCCGAGCCGGGACTGTGTGTGGGGACAAGGGGAGGAGGGGACGGTCACGTGGAGAGGGATGGCCACTGGTGACCGCGCTCACCATTCGTCCACTCGCCCCTTTCCCCCAGGGCCCCGGACTGGAAAAGCCTCCCTGACCGACCCCCCTCCACCTGCACTGAATCAGCAGAATATTTGCATGAAACCATTTGCTATTTCCCGAAATCCGCTGGGCCTGGCACTGGCCGGGCGCTGACCGTCTTAGACGCAGTAGGCTGCAGTCCACCCCGTGCCCCTGCTGTCCCTTCGTCGGCCTCCTCCCGCCAAAGGTTTTATTTATAAACTGACCGCATGGGCGTGCTGGACTGGATGCATCGTCCCCCAATGATACATGAGCCTAGGCGCTCCTGGGGATTAAACGATCCCTTGGCAGGGTGGAGGAGAGCCTTCCTGTCACATTCCCAGGCCCATGAGCCAATTCTGCAGACTCGAATAAACTGCAGCCCACTTCCCTTCCTCCCGGCCACCTTCCTGCAGAATCAGACCTGGCTTCCTGTGGCCAAACGTTGGTTCCCCCCCCCCCCCCCCAGCAGGGGCATTTTTGTAGCAAGTGAAACCGGGCCTCTATATCTCCGGGACTGAGGATTTGCTTTGGAGAATCCAATTCAACAGGCATTTATTGAACGCCTACTGTATGCTTGGGCCCTGGGGATACCCACACACAAAAAGGCAAAACTGCCCTGAGCCTAGAGGAATTTACACTCTGTCTCCGGAAAGAGACAAATTCTAATCCTTGCCAAAACATTTACCACCCTTGTGACCTTGGGAGCCACTCAGGTCACCGCTAAGCAGCTCAGTTTCCTCACCGGGAAAATGAAAGAGCTGGAGGAGATGCCCTTCAGAGTCCCTTAGTGCTAGAGATCTGTGATGGGGGGGGGGGTTTGCAGAAATTGACTGCCTCCCCCAAGGTAATCCAGCTCCTCTCCCTCCGGAGAGTAGAAAGGGCACCGACTGTTAGATGTAGAGCTCAAGGGAATCAGAAGTCATGAAGTCCGTTTTCTTAATTTATATAGACTAGGAAAGAGGCTCAGAGGTCAAGTGGCTGGATCAGGGTCACTGGCAGGATTTGAACCCAGATAATGATTCTGTTTTATATGTGTATGTACATTTGTGTGTGTATGTGTGTGTGTATTTTGGTCCCAACCTGGAATTTTCTTTGGTCTAGGACACTCCCCACCAAAGCAGATCATTGGATCGGAGATATCAGGGACCTCAGAGGTTATCTAATTCAGCCCTTTCCTTTTACAGATGGGGAAACTGAGGTCCAGGAAGTGGCTTTCCCAAGGGGGAGTTTTGGGTGGGGGGGCGGGGCAATGAGGGTTAAGTGACTTGCCCAGAGTCACACAGCTAGTAAGTGTCAAGTGTCTGAGGTTGGATTTGAACTCAGGTTCTCCTGAATCCAGGACTGGTGCTTTATCCACTGGGCCACCTAGCAGCCCCCAGAGACAGACTTTGAACCTGTCTTCTGACTCCATAGCCCTTTCCTTTTCCCATGTACCCAGCTGCCTCTGTTAGCAACTGCTATTTTTTTAAAATTCTAATTAATTATTTATTTTATAGTATTAATTTTTTAAAATTTTGAGTTCCAAATTCTCATCCCCGGAGAAGGCAAACAATATGATATCCATTACACAGGTATTAGCGACTGTTCTGCAATTTATTTTGTGCTAGCTGCCTGTGCTCCTGAGGTGTCACAGGGCCATCATGTGTGGACTTGAACCCAGTTCTTCCTGATTCTGAGGAAACTGTCTATCCACTATGACAGATTGCTTCTCGTTTTTTACACGGTTGGAGTTTAATATCCATTGGCTTAATTGGATTGAATGCCTGGCAGGGCTCATATGATTTTCTGGTTCACCATTGGCAGCAGATGCTCAATTTTCCACCATTTTAAGTGCCCCCTTGGCAGCCAGCCGGTGGTGAAGTGTCCTCTCCAAGGGTGAAGGCTGGTGCGGCTTCAGGAACCCCATCAGTCACTGCATGGGAGCCCAGACGCCTCTGGGGAAGTGGGGACAGCTGCAGTGTTAGCCCATGGAATCATGCCACCTTGTGGCCTGTGTCCTACTCAGGCCCTAGAACAAGGCAGGGTTTTTAGGTTGTGGAGGAAGGTGGCAGATCTGGTGCACTCCCAGTATGGAGATTCCCTTCATCCCAGAGCATCACCAGTAATAGCTGCTGTTCAACTTGGATCAGATATTTTATTCCAGCCGTATTTTCTCATCAGAAGCTTTGCTGCTGGGACTGCTTCTTTTAATTTCCAGTGCCTAGAATGTGCTTGTTGAATTGGATTCAGAGTCTTAAGGTATAGCCAAGACACTGAGAGGTTAAGGGATTCATCTGTGGTCACACATTTTAATGTGTATGTCCAGGCTGGGGCAGGATTTGAACCTAGGTCTTCCTGAATCCAAAGTCAACATTCTATTCATTACACCAGTAGGTACCAACTTTATTTATTGGCTCCATAAACCCTTTCCAATAACAACAACAAAAATGTATTGTGAACCCCAGTATATTCAGTCATTTCAGTCGAATCCAACTCTTTGTGACCCTATTTGGGGTTTTCATTTCCTTATCCAGCTCATTTTACATATGGGGAAACGGAGGCACACAAAGTTAAGTGACTTGTCCAAGGTCACACAGCTAGGAGGTGTCTAAGGCCAGATTTGAACTCAGGAAGATGGCACTTTATGCACTCCAGTGCCCCCTAGCTTTCACACTACTCATAATATTCTGTAATTATTTACTGCTGTTAAGGTTCCATTGAAGATTTTTTAGCAGGAGTTTGGGACCCACCAAATGGGACTCTCTTGGTGGACTGAAATGTGAAGGGGCGGTTTAAACTCATCCAGTTGCACCCTCAACTGTCTAGATGAATAAATGGAGCTGAAGGAAGGGACTTGCCCCCAGGGTCACATCAGTAGTAAGAAGCAGGGGCAGGATTTGAACCCAGACCTTCCAACTCCAAATTCAGAACTCGCTCCACGGGTCCAGGTTGTCTGTTATATTCATAACTGAGCAAACATTTCTTAGTTCGGCACCTGTTCTATCTATGTTGAGAGACACACATCCTGTGACATAGAAGGAGGACTTAAGTCCTGATGCCTATTGGCTATAAGACCCCAGGACAGCTGGCTAACTTGTCTCTGCCCAGGTCCACTCCCTAGGCCTTTGAACCTAGAAGACAAGCTTCTCTGCTTTGGGGGAGGGAGCTACTTATACAGTTCCCCACCCCCCAATGTCCAAAGCACTGTTAGACAAAGGAAATTATCTTTGTCCCCCGTCTACTGGGAGCACTCAACATGTGCACAGATACAAAGTGTTTTCAGGTGAGGGGGGAGAAAAAGAGAGAGGGCCAATCGTTTGTCCTTGGGTGATGTCATGACTTGCAGTGAATTGGATTGAAGTGAGGAAGGGCAGTGCAAAGTCACCAGCCTCACTCCTCCAGAGCCATCTGGGTCCAGTGGCAAGATATACATCAGGACCACTGGAGATGGCCCCAGATGTTTGAGGCAATTGGGGTTAAGTGACTTCCCCGGGGTCACACAGGTAGAGGTGAGATTTGAACTCAGGTCCTTGGAACTCCAGGGCCAGTGCTCTATCCATTGCACCACCTAGCTGAGGGAAAGAGAGAGAGCTGATGACCATGGTGTGGGCTTGAACGTGGGGGTGGGTTGCTGTGTATGCAGAACAAACAGGCTAGTTTATGGCTTGTTTGTTTTTTTTTATATTCAGTCTGTTATATCTTTATAGTGTTTGCTGTTTTAAAGGTTTATTGATGTTCTTTTTTTTACATCAGAATCACTTCCCAAAGTTCTCCATTCCTTGCCAGCCCCACCAGTAGAGCCTTTCTTTCTAACAAGCAAGTACAGTTAAGCAAAGTGAGCCAGAGCACTGACCACAGTGTATGTGCCTTTCTGTACCCGTAGTCCCCCCCCCCCCCCCCCCGGCCCCCATCAGTTGGAGGCAGGCCAGTTGGAATGGACCAGTGAGCATGTGAAGGGGGAGGACTAAGAAATAAGACAGGAAAGACAGGTGGGAGCCAGGTGACAGAGGGCTTTAAATGCCAGCCTGGGGACTTTACGTGTCATTCCCAACGCAATAGGGAGCTGCTGATGATACATGAGCAGGGGGAGGGTGGGGGCATGGTCAGAGAGGTATGTTTTAGGAAGATCACGTTGGCAGCTGTGTGGAGGATGGACTGAGAGGGGAGAAGCTGGAAATTATGATGGTCCAGGCAAGGGGTAACAAGGGCCTGAACCAGGGTGTGTGGGGTGGGGTAGGGGGGGAGAGAGAAAAAAAGGAGAGAAAGGGGAGGGGGAGAGAGAGAAGAGGGAGAGAGAGAGTGGGGAGGGGGAGAGAAGGAGAGGGGGAGAGAGAGAAAGGGAGGGGAGAGGAGAAGGAAAGAGAGGAGGGGGAGAGAGAGAAAGAGGGAGAGGGGGAGGGAAGGAGGGAGGGGGGAGAGAGAGAGGGAGAGAGACAGAGGGAAGAAGAGAGGGAGGGAGAGAGAGAGGGAGGGAGGGGGGAGAGAGAGGGAGAGGGGAGGAAAGGAGGGAGGGGGGAGAGAGAGGGAGGGGAGAGAGGAAGGAGAGAAAGAGAGGAGGGGGAGAGAGAAGAGGGAGAGAGAGAGAAGGAGAGGGGTTGAATGCAAGAGTTTGTGGTGGTACATTTGACAAAGTCAATCAGAAACAGTTATTAAGCACCTACTATGTGCAGGAACTATGCTCAGCACTGGGGATATAAAAAAGAGGCAAGAGACAGCCCCTGCCCGCAAGGAGCTTACAGTCTAACAGGGGAGACAATATACAAACATATCTGCAAGGCAAGCTCTAGTCAGGACAAATAGAGAATGATGAACGGAGGGAAGGCACTGGAATTAAGAGGTGTGGGGGGAGGCTTCCTGTAGAAGGTGGGATTTTAGTTGGGACTTTAAAGAAGCCAGAGAGGTCAGTAGGTAGGGACGGGGGGGGGGGGGTGTTGCAAGCATGGGGGACAGGAAGAGAAAATGAGCAAATGTTTGGATATGGGAGATGAGAGAAAGGAAAGAGGCAAAGATGACCCTAAGGTGGTGAACCTGGGTAGGGGGGGATACCCTCCACAGAACTAGGGGAGTAGGAGGGAAGGGATGGCTTTTATACTCCGTTTGCAGATGACTGCACATGTATAACCTGTATCCAATTGCTCCCCTCCCTCTCAAGTCGAGGAGAGAGGAGGGATCAAGAGAGAGAATGTGGAACTCAAAATTTAAAATAAATGAATGTTTTCACTGTCTCTGGTGAGAGATGTTTTCCTTGTAGTAAAGAAGCATGACCTTTTAGGTCATGAGAATAAAGATAAAGAATTTAAAAACCGGGGGGGAAAAGAATGTTAAAATGTTTTTGTTTACATGGAATGGAGAAAAACAAAACACTAAATATAAAAATACAAAACGTATACTCTGTATGCAGAAGATGCGTAGAATATACCCTTTGAGTACGGGCAGAGAGGGTGAGATGGTGATGCCTGTAGGCCCACGGTGCCTTTACTGCTATATCCCAGGGTCCAACTCCCCAAGGCCGGGTTCCAGGTCTGGCCTGAGTAGTGAGGACCAGTTTGGGAGGAGGATGAGCCAGGGGCCAGGTATCCAGGTCGGCTGTTTTGAGGACATGATGTACCAGGGTGGGGGTGATGACAAAGAATGAGGCCTTATGCTATGACTTTTTAATAGATGGGTTACGTTTAACATCAGAAGATTCCCTTCTTGGTGGTAGAGGGGTGTTTGTTTGGGGGTAAGCTGAGTCCTGTGTCTTTTCGGGAGGATTCAGAGCCTCTCTCTGCTCACACATTTTTTTTTTTTTTTTTTTGTGGGGCAATGAGGGTTAAGTGACTTGCCCAGGATCACACAGCTAGTGTCAAGTGTCTGCGGCTGGATTTGAACTCAGGCCCTCCTGAATCCAAGGCTCGTGCTTTATCCACTGAGCCACCTTGCTGCCCGCTCCTCACACATTTTTCAATGGAAAGGAGCTAGCCCTGATTTCAGATGTGGCCCAGTACCTCTGGGTAAATGACCCTTCGGACAAAGAATCTCACTTGGACAGGCGGGTCCAAGGCCATTTGGCCAAGGGCTGCAGTCATCACTACCTAAATAGAAGCATTTGGCAATTCTCCTCCCCCACTGCCCCCTTCCCTCCCTCCTCCCACAAATACCCCTGTTTGTAGGTCACCATGAGAGGAAAGCTGAACCCTGCCTGTCACTCTTGGGGCCTAATCCTCTCCAGCTTCCTTGGGGCCTGCCCTGGGGACCCGCTGGTATCATCTTGCTGGCAGCCCTCACCCTGAGTCTGGGGACCCTGGCCTCCCTTGGCCATGGATCCCTGGTCTCCATTCCTTGCTGCCTGGCCCACGAGATAGCTTGTCATCAATTGAGAGCTAGAAGGAATCTTGGGCAATAAATAACCAAACCAAATCCCTTATTTTGTAAGCAAAGAAACTCCAAACCAGGCTCAGCCATTTACCAGACACGGATGCTTGGCCCATCAATTGATGAGCATTTGTTAAGTGCCTACTGACACATGGCAGAGGTTAAGTGATTTTCCCAGGGTCACAAGAGGTTGTAACCATCAGAATCAGGATTTTAATCCAGAACCTCCAATTCTAAATCTATTTGACTGACTGCCTCTTGTGATGTGGGTGTATTGGAGAAAAAAGCACTGGGCCTGGAATCAGCTGAGGTGTGGTTTTGAATTCTGCCTCTGATCCTTATTTGACAGATGGGGAAATTGAGGCTTAGAGGCACAATTACTTGGCCAAGGACATACAGTTAGTAAGGGGCCTGGAGTGGCTTGCAAACAGGTATATGTTGTTGTTCAGTCATTCTGGGACCCTCATTTGGAGTTTTTTGGGCAGAGATACTGGAGTGGTTTGCCATCTCCTCCCCTTCAGCTCGTTTTACACATGAGGAAACTGAAGCAAATAGGGTGAAGTGCCTTGCCCAGGGTCACACAGCTAGGAAGTGTCCGAGGCCAGATTTGAATTCAGGAAGATGAATCTTCTTGCCCTAGCCCCTGAGCTCTACCCATTGTGCCACCTAGCTGCCCAGGGATCACAGTTATGTGCTGTACTATCAAAGACTAGAAGAGTAGGCGCGAGCCATATTGGGAAGGACTTTAAGTGGTGGGCAGAGAGAGGGCAGCTAGGTGGCACAGGGGATAGAGTACCGGCCCTGGAGTCAGGAGTACCTGAGTTCAAATCCGGCCTGTGTGACGCTGGGCAAGTCACTTAACCCCAGTTGCCCTACCCAAAACCAAAACCAAACAAAAAAATAAATGGCGGGCAGAAGATTTTTAGACTTGATCTTTGAGGCAACAAGGAACCAGTGATCATTTTCAAGTAGGGGACTGACACCGATCAATTTGGCAGCTGAGTGGAGGATGGATGATAGAGGTGAAAGGCTAATTCCAGTGTAGACCCTTAGGAGCTGTATGACCTTGGGCAAATCTCTTCCCTTCTGAGAGCCTCAGTTTCCCTATCTTTAGAATGAGGACAAGAATGCTTGTACTCACTCCCTGGCAGAGCAAGTGTGAGGAAAGCAAATCAATGAACCATTAAGCACTTATTAAGCACTTCGCCTGTGACAAGCAAAGCTGAAAGAATAAAGCCAACCCACTTGAAAATGCCGAAGAAATCAGAATCGCCCCCATTTTCAGCCTGTGAAACTGTGTATCCGAGGGAGCGATCCCCCTCTGTCCAATTTGTCCTTAGGTGTCTTAATGAGCCACGGTTTGGCTTTCTCCCCTGGTGCAGATTGGAACTTTCAGATGCTTTAGCAGAGTTTTTGAAGCCAAAAACTCCATCACACCACATCCAGTCTCCTGGTGGCAATGTCTCCAGACAGCTCCGCTGCCCCTTGCCAGGCCTGTGTCCAAAGCCTTCCTGGCCCTCCAGGGGACTTGGCTAGGGCTTGGGCTCAGTCGGCAGCTTTGGAGAGCCCAGGGTCACCTCTACTGCTGGGAGGAGGGGGGGAATCTGGCAGGAAGACCCTCTGAAGAAAGGAGTATGGGGCAAGATCTGTGTTCTAATCTAGGCTCAGCCATTTACCAGACAGGGGACCTTGGCCAGTCAATCCATGAACATTTATTAAGCACTTACATTTATTAAGCACCTACTGATACAGTAAGTGCTTAATAAATGTTGGTTGATTTGTGGATGGCTAAGTGCTGTTATCACTGGTGCTCAGTTTCTTCATCTGTAAAATGAGGGTGTTGGATTAAATGGCTATTGCTAGGGGAAGCTAGGGGGCGCCATAGTGCACAAAGAGCCAGGCCTGCAGTCAGGAAGACTCATTTCCTGAGTTCAAAACCAGGCTCAGATACTAGTGACCCTGGGCAAGTCACTTAACCCTGTTTACCTTGGTTTCCTCATCTGTAAAAAGAGCTGGAGAAGGAAATGGCAAACCACCCCAGTATCTTTGCCAAGAAAGCCCAAAATGGGGTCACAAAGACTTGGACTTGACTGAAACAACTCAACAACAAAAGAGATCCCCTTCATGATCAAAAATCTATGACTCTGATAATCCAAGTGAAGTAATGAACTGGAAAACACCCTTAAAACCAGGCAGATTGTAGATTTGTTTGCTTTTTTCTCCTATTAGATTAGATTAGATTTTCATCCCATTAGATGTTACTTGAGGGCAGGGGCTATCTTTTGCCCTTTTTTTGCATCCCTCACACTTAGCATAGAACCCTACACACTGTAGGCACTTGATGAATATCACAGCTCTTCCATTTAAGGAGTGGGGATTGGACAGACATTTCTTCATTTCCCTGGGGGCTGTACTTTGATTGCCCTCTCAGGCCCCACCCCCAATCAGGTAACACTTTTTGGCTTAGTATATTGGTTTCCACGATTTGATTGGGAGCTCCCTGAGGACAAGAATTGCTCTTTTAAAAAAACAAAAACAAACTTGTATTTTTATCTCTTCCCCAGGCTACCCCCTCTTAGCACAGGGCCCAGAATTTAAGAGACTCTTTTTTTTTTTTTGGTGAGGCAATTGGGGTTAAGTGACTTGCCCAGGGTCACACAGTTAGTAAGTGTTAAGTGTCTGAGGCTGGATTTGAACTTAGGTCCTCCTGAATCCAGGGCCAGTGCTTTATTCATTTCGCCACCTAGCTGCCACCATTAAGGTGTCCATTAAGTCCATTAAGGACTCTTTTTTTGTGTGTGTGTGTGTGTGGGGGGAGGCAATGAGGGTTAAGTGACTTGCCCAGGGTCACACAGCTAGTAAGTGTCAAGTGTCTGAGGTCACATTTGAATTCAGGTCCTCCTGAATCCAGGGCCGGTTCTTTATCTACTGTGCCACCTAGCTGCCCCCTTAATGGACTCTTTTTTTTTTTTTTTTTTTTTTTAGTGAGGCAATTGGGGTTAAGTGACTTGCCCAGGGTCACACAGCTAGTAAGTGTTAAGTGTCTGAGGTCGAACTCAGGTCCTCCTGAATCCAGGGCCGGTGCTCTATCCACCTTAATGGACTCTTAATAAATGTTTGTTGACTGTTGACTATCCTTGGGCCAACTGGCATTTTCAGAGGGAGCATCTTAGACCAGAGAAACTAGACAGCAGGAGAAGTCCCTGTCTCCTATTTTTGTAGATAAGGGAAACTGAGGCTCCCACCACTATTGTCAGAGGCGGGCTTTTCTAAATCTGGCCCTAACTCTCATAGTCACCAAGCCCACGCTGCTGTCTCTCAAAATTTATCCTCTTTTTTCCTCCCAAAAGAAAGAAAATGTTTGGTATTTCACTCCTCTGCATACTTTTAGTCACTCCAGGGCCAAAAGAGGGATTTAACAAAAAACACTGCCCGCCTGCCCTTCCTCCTCCTCCAGTCACCCTCCCAGTTTAGGCAAAGGGAAGGGGCAGCGAGGGGGGGAGGGTTGGGAGCTGGAGGCGGGTTCAGGCCGGCCCCTGCTCTCCCAACCCCTCCCTTGCTGGGAATGGATCGTGAGATCCATTTCCTCATCCAGTTTACCAGAAAGCCCTTGGCTTCTGTTTGGTCTGTAACCAGTTGATCAGAGAAAGTTTCTGTTCCGGTGACCTGTTGCCCTCTGCCTCTCTCACCAGGCAGGAGAAGGAGAGTGGAGCCCATCGGGAGCCTCTGGTGGGGTCCATACCCCTACTGACCTCCTGGGAGCAGCCTGGCAGATCCCCTGTCCTTGCAAAGGTGAGTGGGTTCCTGAAACCAGGAATGGGGTTTCTCAAGTCCAAGGTCTCTACTCTGTCCCTCTGGACAGAGAAAACTTCCCCAGGATCCTCTGGGGAAGCAGGAACAATAGTGGTCATTGTATTTGAGAGATAAGGACACTGGCTCTGGAGGCAGGACCTGGGTTCAAATTCCACCTGTATAAACTTGGGCAGAGCACTTAACCTCTATGGGCTTCAGTGTTCTTACCTCTAAAGTGAAGGGGTTGGACTAGGTGGCCCCTGGGGGTCATTCCAGCACTAGGCCAAGGATTTTGTGATTTAGAGTTGAAAAGGACCTTAGAGAGTCTCTTGTACAATTGACTTATATTGACTTGTCCAAGGTCTCAGAGTCCTCACCTAGGCCAACCTCCTCATATATTACTTTGTGTGTGACTTTGGGCAAATCACTTAATAATAATATCAGCTAACCTTTATATTTTTGTTGTTGAGTTGTTTCAGGTTTCTGGGGATATATGTTGTTGTTCAGTTATGTCCGGTTCTTCATGACCCCATTTGGGCAAAGATACCAGGACAGTTTTGGCATTTCCTTCTCTAGCTCATTTGACATATGAGGTAACTGAGGCAAACAGGGGTTAAGTGACTTGCCCAAGATCACACAGCTAGTAAGTGTCTGAGATCAAATTCAAACTCAGGTCTTCCTGACTCCAGGCTCGATGCTCTATCCACCCTGGCACCATCTAGATGCCCCTATTTGGGCCTCAGTTTCTTCATCTGTAAAATGAGAAGTAATAGCTGTTTTCTGTGCCTGGAGTGAACTCCCTCTTCACCTTAACTTCTAGTATTCCTAGTTTCATTCAAAACTAAGCTTAATTTTGTGGGGGCCAAATTTAATGTATGGAGAGTTAATTGGGTGACTCACTGAAATATTGGGGGGTCCCAGAAATAATGAGGGACCTCTAGGTTCAAAGCTCCCTCCCCTCCGAACTGCCTTTTTAGATATTTCTCCCAGGCCAATAAGAAAGGAGCCTTACAGCTTCTTTTCCACAAAAGGATCAGATTTTATTACTTGGGAATTAATTAAACAACAAAGGTGAAATTAATTAAAATCAAAGATAAGGAAATAGGGGAAAAGAAAAACAGATAAATTTTCCTAGCTCTAACCTAAGTCTATACTATCCCCAGCTGGTTTCTGCTTAAGCTAATTCAAAGAATGCAGGGCTTTTGTGTTCACTCACCACACCTGGGATGTGTGCCACCAGAAAGGCCAAGGAGGGAGAGAGGAGAGAGAATTCAGGAAGTGACTCTGCCTCCCCTCAACAAGCGTTTAATCTTCCTCCCCCAAAAGGGGAGGTCCTTCAAAAACTGCCCATGGAGAGGTTTCTCCTTCTGACCTCTGTAGCAACTTCAGGGTGGGCCAGGTGTGGCCACTCCCAAATGAGTGGTTAAACTCCAATAATTTTTACCACAATTTCCATCCCCTTCCAAAGGCCTTTCTTGATTCCTTCCCTCCCACCCCAAGCTGTTAGTGCCTCTCCCCCCAAAATTGTTTTTATCTTTTATTCATATTATATGTACTTATCTGTGTCTGTGTTATTTCCCCCTATGGAATATAAG
Organism: Dromiciops gliroides; assembly: GCF_019393635.1. Lineage (NCBI taxonomy): Eukaryota > Metazoa > Chordata > Mammalia > Microbiotheria > Microbiotheriidae > Dromiciops > Dromiciops gliroides. Next base: position 626,140,842 of record NC_057863.1, on the reverse strand, counting down.
CTCTCTGAGGTCAGGAATCATTTTATTTATATTTTTGTGTCCTGATAGCAGGGCTTCCTTAATTCTTTTTGTGCCCTGGGTTCCCAGTGGACCCCTTCTCAGAATCAGGTTTTCTTTCTTTTTTTTTTAAATAAAAGTATTTTATTATTTCTAGTTACATGTAAGGATAGTTTTCAACATTTGTTTTCATAGGATTGTTTTGTTTTGTTTTATTTTGTTTTTTGTGGGGGAATGGGGGTTAAGTGACTTGCCCAGGGTCACACAGCTAGTAAGTGTCAAATGTCTGAGGCTGGATTTGAACTCAGGTATTCCTGAATCCAAGGCCAGTGCTCTATCCACTGTGCCACCTAGCTGCCCCCAGGATTTTGAGTTCCAAAATTTCCTCCCACCCTCCCTCCTCCTCAAGGCAATCAGGTTTTTAAGTGCATGAAGTAAAATATAGGGCGCATGAAATAGAGGGCAGCTAGGTGGCACCATAGTGCACAGAGCTATAGTTAGGAAGATAGCTTTCTGAGTTGGAATCCAGCTTCAGGCACTAGCTGTGTGACCCTGGACAAGTCACTTTACTCTGTTTGCCTCAGTTTCCTCACTTGTAAAATGAGCTGGAAAAGGAAACGGCAAACTATGCTAGCATCTCTGCCAAGAGAACCCCAAATGGGGTCAGGAAGAGTCAGACATGACTGAAATGACTCAATAACAACACCAAAATATACAGTTAACAAATGAAACCAATTATATAGAAATAATGATATAACCTTTTCCCCATCCAAGTCCTTAGACCCCCTGAACTCTCCTTTAGATTGTGAGCTCCCTGAGAGCAGGCCATCTTTTGCCTTTTTTGGCCTCTTCAGCATGGAGCATCTTGTGGTAGAAAGTGATTAACAGACTTTGGTGATTGATTGATTGATTGACTGATTGATGATACCCTGTAAAGTCCCTTCCAGCTTTAAATCTATGGTTTTCTGATGCTCTTTGAAAGTGACATTCAGAAATGTGAAGCGCCTGGTCCCAGGGTCATTGTTCACCCGAGTGCGAGTGTGTTGTCTCCACTGACCAGCTTTGGCCTCGCAGTAAATTGAGCCACTACTATATTATGATTTCAGATTTGCTGCATCATCCCTTTGGAATGGTCATTTGTCTTGGCCTCATTTCCCAGTCTTTTATTTAAATTTTTTTGCTCCATTGGGTAGGTAATGAGTGAGATAAAACACTCACTTCACTGAGGGGATTTTTGGAAAGGGAAAAACCCTTCTGTGATATGAATAGTCAAGCCTTTTCGTAGAAATCATGGGACCTCAGAACAGAAAAAGCTTTTGAAAAAAAAAGCTCAGAAAAGCCTTTGGAACATAGACGGTCAGAGCCGGGAGGACCCTTAGAACACAGGATGTCAGAGCCGGGAGGACCCTTAGAACACAGGCTGTCAGAGCTGGGAGGGCCCTTAGAACACAGGATGTCAGAGCTGGGAGGGCCCTTAGAACACAGACTGTCAGAGCTGGGAGGGCCCTTGGAATACAGGCTGTCAGAGCTGGGAGGATCCTTGGAACACAGGATGTCAGAGCTGGGAGGGCCCTTAGAACATAGGCTGTCAGAGCTGGGAGGGCCCTTAGAACACAGGCTGTCAGAGTTGGGAGGGCCCTTAGAACACAGGCTGTCAGAGCTGGGAGGGCCCTTAGAACACAGGCTGTCAGAGCTGGGAGGGCCCTTGGAATACAGGCTGTCAGAGCTGGGAGGGCCCTTGGAATACAGGCTGTCAGAGCTGGGAGGATCCTTGGAACACAGGATGTCAGAGAACACAGGCTGTCAGAGCTGGGAGGGCCCTTAGAACACAGGATGTCAGAGCTGGGAGGGCCCTTAGAACACAGACTGTCAGAGCTGGGAGGGCCCTTGGAATACAGGCTGTCAGAGCTGGGAGGATCCTTGGAACACAGGATGTCAGAGAACACAGGATGTCAGAGCTGGGAGGGCCCTTAGAACACAGACTGTCAGAGCTGGGAGGGCCCTTGGAATACAGGCTGTCAGAGCTGGGAGGATCCTTGGAACACAGGATGTCAGAGAACACAGGATGTCAGAGCTGGGAGGGCCCTTAGAACACAGGATGTCAGAGCTGGGAGGGCCCTTAGAACACAGACTGTCAGAGCTGGGAGGGCCCTTGGAATACAGGCTGTCAGAGCTGGGAGGATCCTTGGAACACAGGATGTCAGAGAACACAGGATGTCAGAGCTGGGAGGGCCCTTAGAACACAGGCTGTCAGAGCTGGGAGGGCCCTTAGAACACAGGCTGTCAGAGTTGGGAGGGCCCTTAGAACACAGGCTGTCAGAGCTGGGAGGGCCCTTAGAACACAGGCTGTCAGAGCTGGGAGGGCCCTTGGAATACAGGCTGTCAGAGCTGGGAGGGCCCTTGGAATACAGGCTGTCAGAGCTGGGAGGATCCTTCGAACACAGGATGTCAGAGAACACAGGCTGTCAGAGCTGGGAGGGCCCTTAGAACACAGGATGTCAGAGCCGGGAGGGCCCTTGGAATACAGGCTGTCAGAGCCGGGAGGGCCCTTAGAACACAGGCTGTCAGAGCCAGGAGGGCCCTTAGAACACAGGCTGTCAGAGCCGGGAGGGCCCTTAGAACACAGGCTGTCAGAGCCGGGAGGGCCCTTAGAACATAGGCTGTCAGAGCCGGGAGGGCCCTTAGAACACAGGCTGTCATAGCTGGGAGGGCCCTTAGAACACAGGCTGTCAGAGCTGGGAGGGCCCTTAGAACACAGGCTGTCAGAGCTGGGAGGGCCCTTGGAATACAGGCTGTCAGAGCTGGGAGGATCCTTGGAACACAGGATGTCAGAGAACACAGGCTGTCAGAGCTGGGAGGGCCCTTAGAACACAGGCTGTCAGAGCTGGGAGGGCCCTTAGAACATAGGCTGTCAGAGCTGGGAGGGCCTTGCCAAAGAGATCATCACCATGACTGTCCCCTTCACTTTGGATAGGAGATCACCAGAACCCAAAGCAGACAGCGATTTTGCTCATGGTTCCTTGCCCTGGTCACTGGTTAGGGCCCTGCAGGCCTAGAGCCCAGGTCCCCTGATTTTCAGGCCTGGCCCGTTCCATTTCCCTTGCTCCTTGGCAGAATTTGAACTGGTTTTTTTTTGTATATAGGTTCTGTGGTTATTACCCAGTACCCAGAGGGATGGTTTCCTTTTTGGGGTGAAGAGCAGGACCTGGAAGTTCAAAGATAGAGCTGTAGTCAGCAGTTCCTCCCGCCTCCTCAGCCCCCCTGGTAGTTGGCCAGGGTGGGGCCAGGAAGATGGGAGAAAGGAAGGGAACCGGTGAGCTCAGTCTTACTACATGACCTTGGGCAAGTCTTTTTTCCTCCATGCCTCAGTTTACTTCCCCTATACAAATAGATGCAAGGTAATTTGGTGGGGAGGGGGGGAAGGCACTGGCAGCCAAGGGCATCAGGAAAGACTATATAGAAGGCAGCACTTAAGTCGGACTCTGAAAGAAGCTAAGGATTTTAAGAGGTGGAAAGGGGGAACATTCCAACCTTGGGGGACGATTGGTTCACAGAGATGGAAGGTTCGAGTCCTAGATGAGGCCAGTGTGGTTAGACTGTAGAGTAATCATCTCTGTGGTTTTGTTAAGGGCTAAAATTCTAGCTAAACTGTCTAAAATATCTAATGAGTGGTCGCCAATAAATTATAAGCTTTAGCAAGAGTTAGACTTTTAAGCATTTATTAAGGAGAATAAGAATTTGGTAAAGAGAGAGAAAAAGGCCTAGATTTCTATCTATTAAAGGGAGAGCACATTTCTAGCTCCCTTCTCCACCAGAGTCCAGAGGAAAAGCGAGAGAGACTGAGCGCCAGTCTCTTCCTTCCTCCTCCCACTAGCCCGCATCACTTCCTGACTCCTGGTCTTGCCCTCAAAGACCTTCCCTTCATGGGCAGAACTCCTCTACAGTAAGTATCCAGCAGGTGGCGTTATTCCAATCGTTACAGTTTTTACTTTCTTTATGTCTCCCGCAATTAGCATAGCACCAGGTATACAGTAAGAGTTTAATAAATGCTTGTTAGTTGATCAGTTTGTTATAGATGGAGATCTTCATGAAAAAGCATTTGCTTGGTTTTGCCCTTTTCTTTTAAAAATAAATACTTACGGGGAGTTAGGTGGTGCAGTGGATGGAGTCAGAAGGACCTGAGTTCAAATCTGGCCTCAGACACTTACTAGCTGTGTGACCCTGGGAAAGTCACTTAACCCAGATGGCCTCCCCCCCAAATACTTATTGCTATGTTTTGTTTTTATATCATCGACATTTTCCAATATGTCTCCCCCAACCTCTCCACCTCCTCTGTATCTCAGAGAGCCATCTCTTATAACAAAATAAAAAAAGATGAGGGGGGAAAAACAGTTCAGCAAAATGAGCCTTCATTTGAAAAAGTCTAAAAGCATATGATTCCATATCCATAGTCTCCCCACTTCTGCAGAGCACCGTGGGGTGGTCAAGGAAGGGAGGTGCCTGGCTTTGTCTATGCCACCTTCTGGGTCTGGGAAATATTCTGTTCAGAGATCATTATATAAGAACCTATTGATCTAAGAAGAAGAAGAAGATTTGGACTTGAAAGGCCTGGATAGATTTTAGGGGTTCTCTAAACTTGGGTGGGGGAAAAAATCAGTTTTCACTAATATCTGACAGTATTTCTTTATTTGGGGAAGGGTAGTATTTCTTTAAAAAAGATTTTTTAAATAGAATTTTTTTTTTTGCAATTACATGTAAAGATAGTTTTCAACATTCATTTTTTATAAGAGTTTGAATCCAAAATTTTCTCCTTCCCCCACCCCCGGCAAGCAATCTGGTTCTGCAGGTGCAGTTGTGACATTTAGTATTTCCTTCAGTTATTTATAAACATTATTCTGAGAGGGCCACACGCACCCCATTAACCAGATTCCATGACACAAAGCGGGTTATGAATTCCTGCTTTAGAGGTTGCTAAATTAATTTAATTCAATCCAACTTGCATTTATTAAGCACCTACTGTGGGCTAGGCACTATTTGTTAAGTACTGACTAAGGCTCTGGTTGAGCTGCTCTCCCTATTTCAGAAGGCTTAATCCCTCTCATTGTTTTTGTTCTTGGTCAGTGCTTAAGAGGGACAGGGGAAAGGGGAGTGGGGGCAGGGTAGAAAGGGACAGCGAGGCAATGCCCTCCAACCTCCTCATCCTTACCCATCTCTTTCCCCCACCTCACTAAATGAGTGGGGTCACCACATCTGCCTGCCCCCCATCCCTTGGTTATCTGCAGGTTTCCCCTCTAGAGATCTTTCTGCCTTAGAGGGAAGGAAAATCTGCAAGGTCAGTGAGGAGAGAAGCAGAAAAAGCCACCACTCCCAGAATAACCAGGAGAAACAACAGCAGCTGCTGCCAGATGGCAGACAGACGCAGGCTATGGCCTCAGTGCACATTCCCCGGGCTGCCCGGTGCCAGGGGGCTGCAGAGGCCTGGTTCCCGGCCAGGGCTCCAGCACCTTGGAGAGAGGAAGTTGGGTGAGCTGTGTACAGCTGCAGGGTCCCCAGAGGCTCATCCAGAATGAGCTGGGCAGCCCTAGCTGCCACTCCTTGGCTATTCCTTGTATTATATCTTTTTTTTTTTTTTTCTGAGGCAATTGGGGTTAAGTGACTTGCCCAGGGTCACACAGCTAGTAAGTATTAAGTGTCTGAGGCCAGATTTGAACTCAGGTCCTCCTGAATCCAGGGTCAGTGCTCTATCTACTGCACCACCTAGCTGCCCCATTGCTATATCTTTTGTTTTAGCAATCACCTGCACTTTCTTTCTTTTCTTTTTTTTTTTTTTAATTTTTTTAGTGAGGCAATTGGGCTTAAGTGACTTGCCCAGGGTCACACAGCTAGTAAGTGTTAAGTGTCTGAGGCCGGATTTGAACTCAGGTCCTCCTGAATCCAGGGCCGGTGCTCTATCCACTGCGCCATCTAGCTGCCCCCACCTGCACTTTCTAAGCTAGATCTCTGCCTTCCCCACCCATTCCTTGTGGGCTAGGGACTGGATCTATGATTTCCTTAATAGAGAAGGCTCCTGAAGGAGGAAAATCCCTCTACCAATGAAGGTTGGCAGCTTCTAGGGTAATTTATAATCTTTGAGAGTTGCCCAAGAGGATTGAGAAGTTAAGTATCTTTCTCAGGATTATTTAAGTGGCAGAATTAGAACTCAGGTCTTCTTGGCTTCAAGGCCATATCACATTCCTTGCATTCAAGAATAGGGGGGGGGGCAGCTAGGCAGCACAGTGGATAAAGAACCAGCCCTGGATTCAGGAGGACCTGAGTTCAAATCCGACCTCAGGCACTTGACAGTTACTAGCTGTGTGACCCTGGGCAAGCCACTTAACCCTCATTGCCCTGCAAAAAAAAAAGAATAACTGGGGGTGGGGTGCAGCAAGGTGGCAGGGTGGATAGAGCATGGGCCCTGAAGTCAGGAGGACCTCAGTTCAAATGCTGCCTTTTACACTTAATAGCTGTGTGACCTTGAGCAAGTCACTTCACCCCCATTGCTTCCAAAAAAAAAAAAGAATAACTTAGCTGAATTAACACTCCCCCACGTACACTTCAATACAGTGCCACTGGCCTCCTTGGTGTTCCTGGAACAAGACACCCCATTTCCCCCCTGGACATTCTCCCTGGCTGCCCCACCTCCACCTACTACCTCTGGGTCTTTGCTCCTTTGGTTCTCCATGCCTGGAACGCTCTCCCTCCTCATCTCCATCTCCAGCTTTCCCTGACTTCCTTCAAGTCCCACCTTCTATGGGAAGCCCAGCCCCTCTGAATGTCCATGTCTCCCCTCCGCCGAATATCTCCAGTTAATTTTGTATATATTTGTTTGTACATAGTTGTTTCCATTAGACAGTGATCCCCAAGAGGGCAGGGACTGTCTCTTGCCTTTCTTTTATTCCCAGCTCAGTCCTGTACCTGGTACATAGCAGGTGCTTGGTACTTAAATAAATGTTTATTGACCGTCACCAACCTGAGTTAGACATTAAATGAAGTATTCCACACCCATAGTCACCCACCTCTGCAAAGAAAGGAATGAGGTTCTTGCTGGTGTTTCTAGGCCCCCCTTTCTTTAGTTTATCTCCAGTGACTTCTCAAGGGTAATGCAGGGGGAATCCTTGTTTGGGAGAGAGAGGGGTACAGTAGAGAGTGGGAGGAATTTGGGGTCTGAATCCCAGCTCTGCTGTTTATTACCTGTGTGATCCTGGGCTTTGGAATCAGGGTTTGGGTGAATTCTGTCTCTGCTCTTAACTTCCTGTAAACCCTTGAACCCCTGGGCCTCAGTTTCCTCCTGTGTGCCCTGAGGGGTTTGGGCCCAGGGACCTTGTGGTTCCTCGAGCCCTGCCCCTGCTGCTGCTTGTCTGCCTCTCTCTCACTGGCACAGTCTCTGCCAGGGGCAGTGCCCAGCGTCTTCTCTGCCTTCTGCAAACATGAACTTTGCCCCGGGGCGAGCCAGAGCTAGGCTTGCTGATGAAGGCAGCCCTCGGCAGCACCCTGGAAGGCCGAGTCCAGAAGGATTTCCAGGTAATAAAAGCAGTTGTAAAAGACACGTAGAAGTTTCTCACCAGGCAGGGAATGCGTGGTCTGCCTTCGTGTCAGAAGCCCTCGAGCCAGTGCCTGATCTTTTCTTGTTTTCTGCCTCCCCGTGTCCCCTCACTCCCTAGGACTCTGTCTGGGTCTCAAGATGCTGAGGATTGTTCTCTGCGCCGCCGCTATCCTGGGGTGCATCTCGGCGCAGGAACCCCAAGGCCACGTGTCCGTCATCCTCCTGGGAGCCACGGGGGACCTGGCCAAAAAGTACCTTTGGCAGGGGCTGTTCCAGCTGTACTTGGACGAGGCGGGCAATGGTCACAGCTTCAGTTTCCACGGGGCGGCCCTGACTGCGCCGGAGCAGGCGCAGCAGCTCATAGCCCATGCGCTAGAGAAGCTCTCCTGCCCCTCGGATGTGCCCCCCGAGCGCTGCGCCCAGCTCAAGGGGCAGTTTCTGCGGCTGAACCAGTACCGGCAGCTGCAGACGGCAGAGGACTACGCGACCCTGAACAAGGACATTGAGGCCCGGCTCCAGCAGGAGGGCCGCCCAGAGTCCGGCAGGATCTTCTACTTTTCTGTGCCTGCCTTCGCCTACGCAAGCATCGCCCAGCACATCAACAGCAGCTGCCGGCCGGGCCCCGGGGCCTGGCTGCGTGTGGTCCTGGAGAAGCCCTTCGGCCATGACCGCCGATCGGCCCAGGAGCTCTCCAAGGAGCTCGGGACCTTCTTCCGAGAGGAGGAGATGTATCGAGTGGACCACTACCTTGGCAAACAGGTAAGAAACAGAGGGGACCTGCAGGGGGCCGAGCTTTCCTGACTGGGCTGCTTGGCCTCTGTCCCTGTGTCCAGTCAGATCCTGTGATGGTGAGAGCGACTTTGAAGAAATAGCTCTTCATCCTTCCCTCCTCCCACCTTAAAACCTTATGCTAGGGGCAGCTAGGTGACGCAGTGGATAAAGCACCGGGCCTGGATTCTGGAGGGCTTGGTTCAAATCCAGCCTCAGACACTTGACACTTAATAGCTGTGTGACCCTGGCAAGTCACTTAACCCTCATTGCCCCAAAAAAACCCCAAAACCAAAAAAAACCCCTTATGCTACATATTATTTGCCTTCTCATGGTGTGAAGGGAGGACCGGCTGGCAGGGAGAGAGAATTTGGCACTGAATAAAAAATGTTAAAATACAAAGTGCAGATATTTGTACATATATAATATATATATTACACATAACGTATATATTATGTGAGACATATGGTATATATAGTATAATGATATATGTATCCCATATGTATTATATGACTTGCAGGTATTGTATATGTGATACGCATTATCTATTATATATGTATTACATGCATTATACCTTATGCAGTATATATGTAATATAAGAACAGGGACTTTTTTCCCTATGCATGCTCAGGATCAAGCACAGTGTCTGGTAGAAAGGATCCTAGACCTAGGGAGAGTAGGGACATTTATCTTCCTCATTTTACAGATGAAGCAACTGAGGCATGAGAGGCTGCCTAGTGTTCCTCACTACAATGGAGATAGGGAACTGGCCTTGGAGCTTAGGAAGACCTCTGCCTCTGACTCATACTGGCTTTATGATTCTGTTTTGTTTTGTTGTTTTGTTGTTGTTGTTGTTTTTGTTTTTGTGTAGCAATGAGGGTTAAGTGACTTGCCCAGGGTCACACAGCTAGCAAGTGTCAAGTGTCTGAGTCCAGATTTGAACTCAGGTCCTCCTGAATCCAGGACCGGTGCTTTATCCACTTCATCACCTAGCTGCCCCATATGATTCTGACCAATTAAGGTGGCAGGGCTTGGAGTTAGGAAGACCTGAGGTTCGAATCCAGCCTCAGATACTTACTAGCTGTGTGACTCTGGGACAAGTCACTTCATCTCTCCCTGCCTCAGTTTCTCCAGGTGTAAAATGGGGGTGATAATAATAGACCCTACCTCCTACGGTTGTTGTGAAGATCAAATGAGTTAATAACTGTAGGTTGCTTAGCACATAGTAGAGTCTGAGGCCTTGGGGTCGGACTCTCTGTGTGGCTGGGGACAAGTCCCTTCTCCTCTCTGGGTCCATCTGTCATCTGTAAAACAAAGGCATCGGCCAAATGGTTTCTGAGTGCTGAATTGGGGATCCCATGTTCCTAAGAGGCAGGACGGCCTGGGATGAAGTCCTTCCTTTTAATCTGACGCTGGCTCTGTGAGCCCTTAGTTTCTTAGCACCCCCAAGCATCTATAAATAACAAATGACTAGTCCGATTCAGCGTAGGGAGTTTCTACACTAGAGGTTCCCTCCACTGACAGCATCATGAGACTAGACCAAAAGAACAAGGCAGCATGATTAGTAAGGGATTAGTCCTGTCCTTCTGCCCATCTCTTATCCAATCCCACTGGCCAGTGACCTTCCCCAGATGGGAAATCGGGAGGTATTTGGGGGCTTCCCCTGGCTTCATCCTGATGGGAATGGCAAGCTCAGCCCCTCTTCTCTCCTGACAGGCAGTGGCTCAGATCCTGCCCTTCCGGGACCAGAACCAGAATGCCCTGGACCGACTCTGGAGCCGGCACCACGTGGACAGGGTGGAGATTGTGATGAAGGAGACAGTGGATGCTGACGGTGAGTGAGTGATGGATGGAGAGAGGGAGGGAGGGAGGGAGTGGGAAGAGTGGCGTTCATTGGCTCTTCCCCTCCTTTGGCCCTCCCACTCCCTTAACCCACGCCTCTCCCTGTGGTGTGTGGGGGCCAGGAGCCTGGGTGGGTCACTTTGCTCAGAACACCACAGTTCCGACAAGCTCCTTCAGGCCTTCCCTTGGTTAGTTTCTTGTCATTTCAATCTGTCGGCAATCAGAAGCTGGCATCCAGAAGTACCACGGCATCCATGGATGCCCAGAAACCTAGAAGGAGGAGAACTGGGAGGAAAGTAGTCATCTCTTGATGTTCCATGGGGACACATGAAGTATAGGGGAAGAGACAGCTGCATTTGGAGTCAGATGGGTCGAACTGGGCTGAATCCCAGCTTTTCCTCTTACTAATTTGAACCAAAGAATCATTGAATTTTGTGTTTCGGGGGGCTCATCGGCCTGCCAGTAATTTACTGTAATCCTCTGTAACATGCTTGGCTCTGGCAAGGCAGGAGCCCTCCTCTCCCCTGGCAGACCTCTCTACTTTGGGACAGCTGCGACGGTTAGGAAGTCTGTCCTGACGCCAAGCCTAAATTTGCATCTTTGCCACCGTCCCCCATCATGCCTGGTTCTATTCTCCTGGGCTAAGTAGAAAAACAAGGCTGATCCCTCTTCCACAGACCAGCCTTCCAATTCAGTTCAATTAACACTCATTTATCGACATTTGCTATGTGCCAGGAACTGTGCTAAGTGCTGGGGATACAAATAATTCAATTCAATCAACATTTATTAATGTCTACTATGTTCCAGGTAGTGTGCTAAGAGCTGGAGATACAAATAAGAAAAAAGATATAGTTCCTGCCCTCAAGAAACTTACAATCTAATGGGGAAAAAACAGCACCCAAAAGGAAGCGGAAAAGGGTACCTGGGCTCCGGGGCTAGTGGGAAATGAAGCTACTAGGAAGGCTGAGACCCTCTATAAAGGAAGGCTTTGGGAGAATGTTCCTTCCTCCAGCCCACCAGTCAGAGGGGAGAGGCATTCTTTTTTTTTTTTTTTTTTAGTGAGGCAATTGGGATTAAGTGACTTGCCTAGGGTCACACAGCTAGTAAGTGTTAAGTGTTTGAGGCAGGATTTGAACTCAGGTACTCCTGACTTCAGGGCCAGTGCTCTATCCACTGTGCCACCTAGCTGCCCCCGGGGAGAGGCATTCTTGAGAATGTGCTGAGTATCCCAAACATTAGTCAATTTGGGTGGTGATGAGATTTCAGGTAACCAGCTGGAAGTGGGGGCAGGGCACAGAGAGAGGTAGGGGCAAGAAATGGTGTTCTTGTAGTCTAAGCCAAGCTAAATACTACTTCTATTTTTCTTCATTCTTTTGATTTTGTTTGACTGATTCCTGATATGTCATAGAGTCATTAGATTCCACTTGCCCAATTCTAATTTTTAAGGAATGATTTTCTTCAGTCAGATTTTGTGCTTTCTTTTCTAAGTTGTTGCCTCTTTTTTCATAATTCTCTTGCATAAATCTCATTTCTTTTCTCATCTTTTCTTTTCCCTCTCTTATCGATTTTTTATTTTATTTTTTTTTGGGGGGGGGCAATGGTGGTTAAGTGACTTGCCCAGGGTCACACAGCTAGTAAGTGTCAAGTGTCTGATGCCGGATTTGAACTCAGGTACTCCTGAATCCAGGGCCAGTGCTTTATCCCCTGTGCCACCTAGCTGCCCCTCTTATTGATTTTTAAAATCCCTTTTGAGCTCTTTCAGGAAGTCTTTTTGGTCTTGAGACCAATTCATCTTCCCCTTTGAGTCTTCACATGTAATTCTGACAGTGTTGTCCTCTTCTAAATTTTTTTTTTTTTTGGTTTTACCTGTCATCCTAGTAGCTTTCCATGGTGAGGGTTCTTTTCTGTTTCTTACTCATATTTTAGCCTATTTAATGACTTTTAAAAGTTGAGCTCTGCTCCTGGGGCACAGGGACACTGTCCCAAGCTTTTTTTGCTGGGCCTGATCACCGGCTTTCTGCTCTGAGGCCCAGGGGCTCGAGGCTTCCTCACCACTCTGGGTTTGCTCTCAGTGCTGTGGTGGCCCTGATTAGTCGCGCCTGTCTTGTGGATGGTTCTCCGCCTGGCTGTCTACCTTCTGCATAGGGTCTGGGGACAGGGCTTCTGCTGCTGATCTGTGCCATAACCAAGAGCCTCCCGCTGGCTTGCCCAGACACTGTCTGTCCTGTGTTGTGCTTGCCTTTTATCCAGGTGAGACAGAACTTTCCTGAAATCCTTCTACATGTTCTTAAGCCGGAAGATTGTTTCTCTGTCTTTTTGTAGGTTCTGTAGCTCCAGAATCTGTTTAGAGGCTTGATTTAATGTTGTTTTGAGGGAAACTCTGGTACTTAATATGTGTCCAGGAGGCAGAGCAGTTAGTGCCTGGAGTCAGGAAGACTTGAGTACAAATTTGGTCCCAGACTCTTTTTTTTTTTTTTTAAACAGGGCAATGAGGGTTAAGTGACTTGCCCAAGGTCGAACAGCCAGTAAGTGTCAAGTGTCTGAGGCCAGATTTGTACTCAGGTCCTCCTGAATCCAGGGCTGGTGCTTTATCCACTGTGCCACCTAGCTGCCCCTGGTCCCAGATTCTTACTAGCTCTGTGACCCTGAGCATTCTCTCTCTCCTTTAATGCAGTACAAGATTGAGTTCTCTTTTTTGGCTGTTCCTTCAGACTTCAAGCCCATACAGAGTTTGCAGGCCACTGGGACCCTTGGATCTTTTTCAGGCTCTGTCCTTGGCCCTTTTTTCTTCTCCTTCTATACCATTTCACTTGGTAATTTCATCAACTCTCATGGATACAGTTATCATCTCTGTGCCCAAGAGAGGCCCAGGTTTAGAGACTGGGGATTGCCGTTCCCTTCCTTCCACTAAAAGAAGGGACAGGGTGAACCAGTGCCAGGCACGTGGGTGCTGCTGCTGCTGCTGCTGTTGCTGCTGTTGCTGCTGTGGCAGTGACTGCTTCTGCGGAAGGACAGGCATGGCTGACTCCTCTCCCTGCAGTGATGCTGCAGAGTTAGTCTGCAGTGCTCAGCAGAGAGTGGGGCGTGCCTGGCCCGGCGGCGGCTGCTACTGCCCTGCTGAGGAAGCCCTGCTGGCTCAGCCTCTCACATTGGGTCTGTGGCAGAGGGGAGGAGCAGGGGTCCTGGACACAGCCCTCTGTGCCATTCTCCGGCTCTGCCTGGGTTCCATCCTTCTTTCTCCTTTCTCTCCTCTTACCCTGCTTTCCTCCCTCCCTCACTTTGGTAATCTTTCATTTAAGGGTCTCTCTGCAGGATCCCCTGGAGCCCGTGTCTGCAGAGACTGTTTGTAAATGTGCTTTGGGATCCTGGAGGAAGGGAAAGAGAGAGCTGGGCACACCCAGTTTGGGGACCCTGGCTTCGGACTAACAATGTGCCTCTTATAGTAGAACTTGACAGTTTTATAGTGATATTTTATAACTATGACAATTTTTTAGTGTTTTCAGGCTTACAAATAGTGCTTTTTATCCTCCTAATAATCTCTGGAAGGTAGACAGACACTGAAAGGTGGGCCATGTGGCAGAGTGGAGTTTGGGATTTAAAGTCAGAGGACAGGGGGCACAGTGGATAAAGTACCAGCCCTGGATTCAGGAGGACCTGAGTTCAAATCTGACTTCAGACACTGGACACTTACTAGCTGTGTGACCCTTGGCAAGTCACTTAACCCTCATTGCCCCCCCCCCCAATAGTCAGAAGACCTGGGTGTGTATCTCTGTGTGTGTGTATAAATGAATGTTTACTCATTCATTCATTTATACATTCATTCCATCCGTAATTATTTAATTACTTGTTTGTTCATCTGTCCACCCACCCACCCTGATCCATCTATCCATCTATATATCTGTCTATCCATCCATCCATCTGCCCATTTATCATCCATCTATCTATCTATCTATCTATCTATCTATCTATCTATCTATCTATCTATCTATCTATCCATCTGCTCATCTCTCTGTCCATCCATCCGCTCATCTATCTTTCTGTCTATCCATCCATCCATCCATCCATCCATCCATCCAGCCAGCCAGCCAGCCAGCCAGCCAGCCAGCCAGCCAGCCAGCCAGCCATCTATCCGCCCATCTATCCATCTGCTCATCTATCTTTCTATCTATCTATCTATCTGTCTGTCTGTCTGTCTGTCTGTCTGTCTGTCTGTCTGTCTGTCTGTCTCTCCACCCATCTGTCCATCTGTTAGCTAAGCCTGTGTTTCTGTCAGTGTGGGGCCCCCTCAGTGAGGGAAGCCGATCGATACTTTCTCTGTAACTGAGAGAAATGCCTGGGGCCTGAGACATGAGATAACTAGTGCAAGGTCACATAGCCAGGATGTGTTGGACGTTGGACATGGACTTGAAGCCGGTTCTTATGGCCTCGAGGCCAGTCCCACGCTTCCTGTCATGTCACATGGCATATGATGATCCAATGAGAGAAGGTGTCATCTGTCATGGAGAGGCCTTTAGAGTGGGAAGGGTGTCCGTCTGTCCGTCTGTCCGTCCGTCCGTCCGTCCGTCAGTCAGCAGTCCTTTATTAAGCACCTTCTCTGTACCAGGTGCTGTGCTCAAAGAAAGGCAAAGATACCAAAAGGGTAGCGCACAATTTAGTGGTGGGGAGTAGGGGGGAGATAACATGTAAAAAGAATTGTGGGGGGCAGCTAGATGGCGCAGTGGTAAAGCACCAACCCTGGATTCAGGAGTACCGGAGTTCAAATCCAGCCTCAGACACTTGACACTTACTAGCTGTGTGACCCTGGGCAAGTCACTTAACCCTCATTGCCCTGCAAAAAAAAAAAAAAAAAAAAAGAATTGTGCACACCATTGACATGTACAGTATAAATGACAGGTACTCTCAGGGGTCGCTACTGGCAGTGGCGGAGGGCCTGGGAAAGGCCTCCTTCAGAAGGGATGAAGGAAGCCAGGGGATCGAAGAGAGCAGATAGGGTGAGAGAAGGATCGAGGAGGTCAGCATCATGGGAGGGGGAGAAAAGGAGAGCGGAGAGTGAGGAGGGGGCCACGTGGTGAAGGGCTTTCAATATCCTCATGGACACTTGATCCTGGAGGCAATAGGGAGCCACAGATGTTGATTGTGTAGGGGGTGGCACAGTTGAAAGATGTACTGGATGTCATTTTTTTCTTTTTTCTTTTCTTTTCTTTCTTTTTTTTTGTGAAGCAATTGGGGGGTAGGTGACTTGCCCAGGGTCACTCAGCTAGTACGTGTCAAGTGTCTGAGGCTGGATTTGAACTCAGGTCCTCCTGACTCCAAGGCCAGTGCTCTGTCCACTGTGCCACCTACCTGCCCCCTGGATGTCATTTCTTCTTTTTTTTTTTTTTTTTTTGGCAGGGCAATGAGGGTTAAGTGACTTGCCCAAGGTCACACAGCTAGTAAGTGTTAAGTGTCTGAGGTTGGATTTGAACTCAGGTCCTCCTGAATCCAAGGCTGGTGCTCTATCCACTGTGCCACCTAGCTGCCCCCTGGATGACATTTCTAAGGCCAGGCCCTTCATTTGAAAAGATGACCAGACTGAGACCCAGGGAAGGGAAGTGATTTGGCCAAAGTCTTGGCTACTTCAGAAGGGGCTGCGAGGGGCTGCCTGTGCACAGTCTTTCTTCAGGCCCAGCAGACAGCTATGAGCCCGGAGGAGAGCGAGGCAAACGGCAGGAAAAACACCAGAGTGTGGCGATTGTATACAGTAGGCGGTTAAGGGTTGCATTGAGCTCAGAGCCAGTAAAGACTAGAAATCAGACGCTGCCTCTGACATTGGCTAGTTGTGTGACCCTGGGCAAGGGCACTTAGTTTCTAGGCCTCAGTTTCCTCATCTGTAACACGAGTTGGACTTTTTTGTTGTTCAGTCATTTTCAGTCCTGTCTGACTCTCTGTGACCCCATTGGGGGTTTTCTTGGCAGAGACATTGGAGCATTTTGCCATTTCCTTCTCCAGCTCATTTTACAGATGAGGAAACTGAGGCAAACAGGGTGAAGTGACTTGTCCAGGGTCACCCAGCCAGGACACGTCTAAGGCTGGACTAGATGATCTCTAAGAGTTCTTTCTCACTCTCTCCTGTGGACCCTGGAAGTGCTCAGCAAGTGAGTCATCGTGGTTGTGATCCCTTAGGCTAATTATGTTTCTTGGCTGTTCTGTGTCCCGAGGGCTGGGGAGAGGAGCTGGGCTTACCCTGACACCTGGTGTCTCCCTTGGACACAGCGGGCTCTCTCAGGCTTGCTCGGAGAGTGGGGGGAGGTGATGGGAAATTAAGGCTCTACTATGCAGGTGCTCCTGCAGGGAATCCTTGGGGGAGGGAAATTCTCCAAGATGAGATTCACTAAAGGGCCGACCTTCTGGCCGCCCCTGGAAGCAGGCTTCCTTCCCCCGCCCCCTCCCCGCCCAATGCCATCCTTCTGCTGAGGCCTCCTGTGGCAAACTGCAGTGTTGGACTGGAAGCACAGACCAACAGAGGAAGAATTGTGGCCTAGGGGAAAGAACAAGGAGTCTCAAGGCTAGCACCTGTGTTCTAATCCTGGTTCTGCCACTTAGAACCCTGTGACCTTGGGCAAGTCACTGACCTCAACCTGACATCTGTAGAAAGATGGGGTTGGACCAGAAGGTCTCTCAGGTCCAGAAAGTGACTTGCCCAGGGTCACATAGCTAGAAAATGCAGGGTTTGAACCCAGGCCTTCAGATTCCCAAATCCATCATTCCATCTACCATATCACTCAAATTTATTCTAGTCCAATGTGATGTGAATGACCTCCACTTTGAAATTCTGTAAGCTCATAGGATCAGAAATTTAGAGCCAGAAAGTCAGTGGAAACAGTTTCTTATTTGGACACAAAAGATTTGGGTTCAAGTTGAAGCTCCGCTGCTTGTCATCATGTGACATTGGGCCATAGTCACTTCTTTCTATCCTCTAGTTTCCTCACCTGTAGATTGAAGGTTTATATTAGATCAAAGCTTCTTAAATTGTGGGTCACGACCCCATAGAGGGTCATGTAACTGAATGTGGGGGTCGTCAAAAATTTGGCAACGGTAATCCCTTTTTTATATACCCACATACCTGGGGGTCACATAAAAATTTCTCAGGCGAAAAAAGGTCCCGAGTGGAAAAAGTTTAAGAAACCCCGTACTAAAGGACATCTGAGGGATCCCTTTCAGTTCTCTGTGATTCATAATTCCTAATTGCATGATCTAATCCAGTGCTTTCATTTCACAGATAGGATAAGACCCAGAGAGGTTAAGCGATTTACTTAGAGTCATACTCTAGTTAAGTGGCAGAGCTGGGATTTGAACCCAGGTCATCCTTTGACTCTAAATCCAGGAAGATATAAGTTATGGTATATTATCAGATGTTTACATAGCACTTTCAAGTTGACAGAGGTTTTCCCACATATTATATCATTTGAGCCTCATGGTAGCCATGTTGGATAAGTACTTTAGGTATTGTTGATTTTTAGGGATAAGAACTAGACTCATGGTTTCATTCATAGAAAGAACTCCCAGATTAGAAAACTCCCTCAGGGGCAGCTAGGTGGCGCAGTGGATAAAGCACTAGCCCTGGATTCAGGAGGACCTGAGTTCAAGTCTGACCTCAGACACTTGACACTTCCTAGCTGTGTGACCCTGGGCAAGTCACTTAACCGTCATTACCCCACAACAAAAAAAAAAAGAAAGAAAACTCCCTCTACCAATTCAGGCTGGCATTTTTCTGTAATTTATAGCATTAGCCAGAGTATAGTATTCAGTAGGTAGTATATCATATACACACATGTATGTATGTGTGAGAAAGTAAGATAGAGTGTTAGATTCAGAGTTAGGAAGACCTGAGTTTGAATCCTGCCTTGGATACTTACTAGTTATGTGACACTGAGTAAGTCACTTCACCTTGTTTGCCTCAGTTTCCTCATCTGTAAAATGGGGATAATAATAGTACCCACCTCCCAGGGTTATGGTGAGGATCAAATGAAATAAAGAATGTTAAGTACTTTGTAAACTTTAAAATGCTAGATATTAATATTATCATAGATCCAGATCTAGAAGGGACCCTAAGGGTCATTTAGTTGAACTCCCTAGTCTCTTTCTTGAGCCCTGGTACCATGTCACCTCTACCAATGCAGGTTGGCACCTTCTCTGAAATTCTAGTCTTGGTATCGTATATGAGCACAATGAGGGGATGATATGACTTGCCCAGGGTCACATAGCCAGTGTCAGAGGTGGGATTTGAACTCGTGACTTTCTGACTTTGAGTTTGGCTTTCTCTCTACTATACTCCATTTTATGATTATTTTTATTTTTCATTAAGAGATTAAGCTTCTGGAGGCCCCATCCAGGTCAGCACGTTTGTTGATGACCTCAGTGTCGACAGCTGTGTGGAAAAAGCCCCTGGATCACATATCCCTAGCAAACGCTCCCTTCTGGAGTCCATCCTTGTGCCTCATGCTGTGCCTCTGGGGCAAAGCCATCTTAATGACTAAAATAGTGGCCTAGAAGTCAGGAGACCCAAGTCCTTTTTTATTAAAAGGTTTTATTGATGACTTTTGTTTTTATAGCAGAGTAATCTCTGGATATACATGGCCAAGTGCTGCCCTGACCAAGTTAACCCTCCCTTGTAACAAAGAGAGGCAAGCAAAACTAACAGAGGAATCTTCCAGCACTCCTCACCTAGTTTCCCACTTCCCTACGGAAAGGAGGGAGATGTTTTCTTTTTTTCTTTCTTTCTTTCTTTTTTTTTTTTTTGGTTTTGTGGGGCAATGAGGGTTAAGTGACTTGCCTAGGGTCACACAGCTAGTAAGTATCAAGTGGCTGAGGCCAGATTTGAACTCAGGTCCTTCTGAATTCAGGGCCAGTGCTTTATCCACTGCGCTACCTAGCTGCCCTGAGATGTTTTCTCAGGGACCAAGACATGTCCACAATTAACTCTGCATTTGGCTTCACCTTTGAGTTTTCATTGTTTACATCATTGTAGTCATTGCCTATAAGTAAATGTTTACCAGGTTCTATGCATTTCTTTCCGCATCAGTTCATACAGGTCTTCGCGTGCTTTTCTGAATTCCTCATATTTGTTATTTCTTGGGATCATACATCCCATTCAGCTTCCATGTTTTATGAATGGAAGGATAGAAGGGAGGAAAAGAGAAAGAAGGAAAGAAAGAAGGAAGGATTGAAGATGGAAGGAAGGAAAACAGGGAAAGGAGGAAGGAAGAAATGATTGAAGGAAGAAGGAAGGAAAAGAGAGAGGAAGAAAAAAAGGAAGTGAGGTAGAGAAAGGAGAAAGAAGAAAAAAAGGAAAAAGAAAGAGGAAAGAAAGAGGGAAGGAAAGATTAAGCATCTACTATGTTCTAGGCACTGTGTTAAGTACTTTACAAACATTCTCTTAATTGATCATCACAATCCTGGGAGGAAGATGCTATTATTATACCCATTTTGTATTTGAGAAAACGGAGACAGCCAGAGGTGAAGTGACTTGCCCAGGGTCACACAACTATTAAGTATCTGAGCCTGGATGTGAATATAAGAGGAGGAAAATGAGGCCCACAAAGGTGAAGTGATTTGTCCACGCTCCCGTGGTGACTTGAACTCAGGTCATTTTCTCTTTCCACTGCTTCATCTTTCTGATGGGACAATAATATTCTATTCCATTTACATATCACTGTTTGTTCAGCTGTTGTTTAATCAATAGATTCCCAGTTTGTTTCCAGAGCTTAGTTAGCACAAAAAGTTCTGCTGTGAATATTTGGACAAATATGAGGCCTGTCTTGGATCTCTTTGGGCATGTGCCCAGTAGTGGAATTTCTCGGTAACAAACTTCTTTTTTGTTTTCCCTGCTGCTCTCTGAACTCTGGTGCCCCATTTTCCACATTTGAAAAGTGGAAATGGCAACAATTGCTCTCTGCCTTTCTGAGCCAAGATGGCGGAACACTTCCAATACTTCAGTGGAGGCATGTTCTTATCCACATGAGATTCCTTCCAATGGTATGGATTGAAAGCCAGTCTTGCCTTCTCAGACTGGCTGAGTCTCATCTGTCTCTTCCCCTAAATCCTTCCCAGCAGTTCCTTGCAATGTGCTCACAGCCTTCTAGTTCTCTTGTCCTTAGGTGCGTGCATGCTTATTGACCCATCACTTACCCCTCATTCTTTTTGTTTGCTTGTTTCGTGGGGCAATTAGGGTTAAGTGACTTGCCCAGGGTCACACAGCTAGTAAGTGTCAAGTGTCTGAGGCAGTATTTGAACTCAGGTCCTCCTGAATCCAGAGCCGGTGCTTTATCCACTGTGCCACCTAGCTGCCCCCTCAATGTTCTTTCTACTTCCTGGCCATTACCAAACCATGTTGCTGTGTATGTACCTCCCTACCCTGCTTTTCTAATATTTCCTTTGTATGTTGTCTTTCCCCATTAGAGTGAGATCTCTTTGAGGGCAGGGGCCATCTTGCTTGATTGTTTTTGTAGCCCTAGTTGTTTTCAGTCTTGTCTAACTCTCTGTGACCCCATTTGGAGTTTTCTTGGCAAAGATACTGGAGTGGTTTTCCATTTCTTCTCCAGCTCATTTTATAGGAGAAGAAACTGAGGCAAATGGGTTAAGTGACTTGCCCAGGGTCACACAGCTAGGAAGTGTCTGAGGCTAGATTTGAACTCAGTGGACTCAGCGCTCTATCCAGAGTGCTACCTAGGTGCCTTTAGCCAATTACCTGCCATATCTTATTCTCTTGACGCCATCCCCTTTTCACCCAGCCACCATCTTGCTTCAGGCCCTCAGGACCCTCACCTGAACTATAGCAATATGTTGATGCCTCTCTGCAATTGACTTTTCTACCTTTTCTTCCCTTTGTAGTCTATCCTCCACAAAGCTCTCTAAAGGATTTTCTTTTATTTTAAAAAAATAGTGGGTTTTTTCAATCACATGAAAAGACATTTTTAACATTCATTTTAAAAAAAATTTGAGTTCCTAATTTTTTCCCTCTCTCCCTTCCTCCCCTCCCTCCTCCCTAAGATGGAAAGCAATTTGATATGGGCTATATATGTGCAACAATGTAAAACATTTCCATATTAGTCATGTTGTAAAAGAAGATACGGATTAAAAAAAACACACATAAAAAAAGAAAGTGAAAATAGTATGCTTCAATCTGCATTCAGACTCCATCAGTTCTTTCTCTGGAGGTGGATAGCATTTTCCCTCAAGTGTCCTTTGGAATTGTCTTAGATTGCTTTATCACTAAGAAGAACTAAGTCATTCATAGTTGATCATCAAACAATGTTACTGTTACTCTGTACAAGCTCTCCTGGTTCTGCTCGCTTCACTATGCATCAGTTCATGTAAATCTTTCCAGGTTTTTCTGAAATCTGCTTACTTCTTGTTTCTTATAGCAAAATAGTATTCTATTTATATACCACAACTTGTTTAGCCATTCCCCAATTGATGGGCATCAAAGGAATTTTTTTTTTTTTTGGCCAAGTGACTTGCGCAGGGTCACACAGCCAGTAAGTGTTACGTGTCTGAGGCCGGATCTGAACTCAGGTACTCCTGACTCCAGGGCCAGTGCTCCATCCACTGCGCCACCTGCCCCCAAAGGGATTTTCTTAAAGCACAGGTCTGACTATATCCCCTCACACTGTCCACAAACTCCAGTGGCTTCCTTTTCAACCTAGCATCCATTATAAACTCTTGTATTTGGCATTTAAAACTCTTCCATGTTGGGGCAGCTAATTGGTGCACTGGCCCTGGTTTCAGGAGGACCTGAGTTCAAATCTGGCCTCAGACATTTGACACTTACTAGCTGTGTGACCCTGGGCAAGTCACTTTAACCCCAACTGCCTCACCAAAAAACAAACAAAAAAAACCTTCCATGTCTTCCTTTAAATTCCAACCAAAATCCCACCTTCTACAGGAAGTCTTCCCCAATTCCAGTGCCTTCCCTCTATTCATTATCTCCTATTTATCCCCTATCTATCTTGTTTGTACATATCTGACTGATTGTTATCTCCTCCATTAGATTGTGAACTTCTGTGGGCAGTTCCTGTCTTTTGCTTCTTTCTATATCCCCAGAGCCCAGCACGGTGGCACATAGTAGGTGCTTAATAAATATGTATGACTGACTGACTTCACCATCTCCCCCATCCTACCTTTCTTTTTTTTATTTTTATTTTTATTTTTTAGTGAGGCAATGGGGGTTAAGTGACTTGCCCAGGGTCACACAGCTAATAAGTGTTAAGTGTCTGAGGCCGGATTTAAACTCAGGTACTCCTGACTCCAGGGCCGGTGCTCTATCCACTGCGCCATCTAGCTGCCCCTCATCCTACCTTTCTAGCCTTATCACACTTTATTACTTTCCATATTCTTTATGTTCCAGCCCAATCCTTCATCTCCCACCTCCTTACATTTGCACTGGCTATCCCCGATGCCTGCAATGCTTTCTCTCATCACCACTACCTCTTAGAATCATTGGTTTCCTTTGAATCCCAGCTCAAGCACACAACCTTCTGCATGAAGTTGTTCCTGGTTCCCTGAGCATCTTGAACCTTCTTCTCCCCCTCTCCTACCCCCTCTCCTTTTCTACTTTGTATATGTTTTTTTTGTTTTTTGGGGTTTTTTGGGTGAGGCAATTGGGGTTAAGTGACTTGCCCAGGGTTACACAGCTAGTAAGTGTCAAGTATCTGAGGCCAGATTTGAACTCAGGTCCTCCTGAATCCAGGGTTGGTGCTCTATCCACTGCGCCACCTAGCTGCCCCTTTGTATATGTTTTAAATACTTACTTAGGTATATGGGGCAGCTAGTTGGCGCCATAGTGCAGCATGCTGGGCCTGGAGTCAGGAAGACTCTTCTTCCTGAGTTCAAATTCAGCCTCAGACACTTCCTAGCTGTGTGACCCTGGGCAAGTCACTTCACCCTGTTTGCCTCAGTTTCCTCATCTGTAGAATGAACTAGAGAAAGAAATGGCAAACCACCCCAGTCTCTCTGCCAAGAAAACCCCAAAATAGTGTCACGAAGAGTCAGACAGGACTAAAATGACTGAACAATTGAGGTGTAAGTTGTTTTCCTTATTAGAATGTAACCTTGGGCAGCTGGGTGACACAGTGGATAAAGCACCAGTCCTGGATTCAGGAGGACTTGAGTTCAAATCAGGTCTCAGAAATTTGATACTTACTAGCTGTGTGACCCTGGGCAAGTCACTTAACCCTCCTTGCCCTGCAAAAATAAATAAAATTTTTTAAAAAAGAATGTAACCTTCTTGGGGTAGCTAGGTGGCACAGTGGATAAAGCACCATCCCTGGATTCAGGAGGACCTGAGTTCATATCTGGCTTCAGACACAGGGACTGTTTTGCTTTTGTCTCTGTATCTCCAGGGCCTAGCACCTAGTAAGTGAATACTTAATGGTTGTTGACTGATTGAGCAATGGATTGGTGACCACTAGAAACCCCTCTACAATATACCCAGCAAATGGCCATCCAGTCTTTGGTTTAAGCGCTCTGGTGATGGGGAGCTCACTACCTCTCCAGGTAGCTCCTTCCATTTTAGGGCAGTTCATGTTAGAACATTTCCCCTTACATTATACCTAAATTTGTCTTTTTGCAACTTCTCTTCCCATTGCTTTGAGAGCTCTGTCTTCTGGGGCCAAACAGAATAAGCCGCATCCCTCTTCCGAGTGACAAAATTCCAGATACGTGATGACAGTGGGTAGATCCTGGGCTCAGTCTTTTCCCCTCTAGGTGGAATCTCTCCGTGCCACCCTCATGTGGCACGGCTTTGACGCCCTTCCACATTCTGATTACACCCCTTCCCAAGCTTATCACTGTCTCTCCCAAAATGTCATGGCCATACCTGACCAAAATACTCCAGCTGTCATCTGACCAGGGTAGATGACAAAGGCCCTGTCACTTCCTTATTCCTGGAAATGCTGCCTCTCTGTCTAAATCCCGACTCTGGCACTTATATGATCATGAATAAGTCGGTTAACCTCATCCAGCTTCTGTTTCTTCATCCCTAAAAGGGAAATAACAAAGTCACGTGGGGATAACGCATACTTCACAGGGTCACTGAGCTCGGATGAGGTAACTGACGTGCAGCCTTTTGCAGAGCATGGTACAGTGAATAGCATCCCAGACTGGGCGTCTGAGGACCTGGGTTTGCCACTCATGAGCCTTGTGATACCTCCTTCATAGGGTCATTTTGAGTTTTAGCCCACTGTAGTCCTTCAGGCATTCTAGAAATGTGAGTTCCTATTATTATCATCAGGGCCTCTAAGTAGCTGGCATCTCATGTCAGGGAATGTATATCTGGAGACTAACGTCACCTTCACCCTTGTCTCCCCTTTAGAGGGCTTTGTTTAGTGGGGCAGGGGAGGGAGGGAGAATTTCCCAGGATGGTCACTGTTCAGAGGGCCAGCTGTGGAGCAGCTGGGCCGTATGCTCCCAGCATGGGTTTGTGGGCATGGTCGGTACCAGGGTGTGAGGGGTCAGGGGACTTGGCTCCCCCATCTGCCATCCCTCCTGCAAGGGAGGCAGCGTCAGTCAGCCGAGACCAGCTGCCAGAGAACCCAGCCCCTCCCTGGGGGAGGGACCATCTCCTTGGCTCTCTGCTTTTTCTATTTTTAAAGATCCCAGCAGGTGATTGCAGGGAGAGCAGATGGGACTTGTTTGGAAACCTCTTCTTGATGCAAGACCAGACGCTGCCGAGGCAGAAATGGAGGGAAAGTGGCAGAATTATCCATCCAGCCCTGAAAGGGATTAGGAAACTATCAAGGCCAGGGCCCTTTCGGACGTTTGAGGAAACTGAGGCCCAGAGACTAAGCAACTTGCCCAAGGTAACAATGACAGTAAATTATAGAGACAGGATTTGAACATGCATCCCCTGGCTACAAAACAGGTAGTTTCCTGCCATATGGCCCCAGGTTGTACTGATGGATAATCAATCATCCAATCAACAAACATTTATTAAGCACCTATTATACACACCCAGAGCAACTAGCTGGCACAGTGGATAGAGTGCTGGGCCTGGAGTCAGGAAGACTCAATTTCCTGGATTCAAATCCGGCCTCAGACACTGACTTAGCTGTGTGACCCTGGGTAAGTCACTTCACCCTGTTTGCCTCAGTTCCTCATCTGTAAAGTGAGCTGGAGAAGGAAATTGAAAAATCACTTCATTTTCTTTGCCAAGAAAACTCCAAATGGGGTCATGAAGGGTCGGACACGACTGAAAAACAACAGCAAAAATGCGTACCCCATCTCTTAGCTCTGCCAGCCCCTTAGCACAGTGCCTGGTATATAGTAGGCACTTAATAAATGTTTATTGATTGATTTTCTCTCGTACCTGGAATGCACTTCCTCCTCATTTCTGACTACTGACCTCCTCCTTTATGCCCCAACTAAAATCTCACCTTCTACGGGAAGCCTTCCTCATCCCCTCTTTTTTTTTTTTTTTTTTTTTTTGGGTGAGGCAATTGGGGTTAAGTGACTTACCCAGGGTCACACAGCCAGTAAGTGTCAAGTGTCTGAGGCCGGATTTGAACTCAGGAACTCCTGAATCCAGGGCCGGTGCTTTATCCACTGCGCCACCTAGCCGCCCCCCCTATCCCCACAGTCCCTTCCCTTGTTCATTATTTCCTATTTATCCTGTATATAGATTGCTTTGCATGTTGTTTCCCTCATTAGATTGTAAGTTCCCCGAGGGCAAGGACTATCTTTTGCCTCTTTTTGTATCCCCAGCACTTAGCACAGTGCCTGGTGCAAAGCAAGGACTAAATAAGTTTTTACTGACTAATTGACTGACCTTAGGCTTAGTTTTCTTACTGGCAAAATGAGTATAATAACCTCCATAGCACATACCTAACAGGGTTGGGGTGAGGAGCCATTGAGCATAATGGGATCATAGATTTAGAAGGAGCTGGAAAGGGCTCTAGAGACCACCGAAACCCAACCCCTTATTTTACAGGTGACAGAGAGAGGTTAATTGGCTTCTCTTACATGTAGCTGGTAAGTGTCTGAGGTAGGATTTGAACCCAGGTATTCCTGACACCAAGTCTGGTGCCCTAGTAGAAAGTGTGCAAATGTTTTGAAAACCTTAAAACATTCAATAAAATGTCAGCAATTGTTGTTATTTATGCTTCCTTCCCTTTTCTTCTTTCCATCCTTCCTCCCACTCTCTCCCTGTTTCCCTTCATGTTCTTTCTCCCTAATCCTCCTCCCCTTCTTATTTGCCCTTCTCTTCCCTTTTATACTTGATGCCTACTGTATACAAATTACTCTGCTGGGACTAATGGGAATAAAGAATTGTCAAAACAGCTTTTGGGAGAGGAGCGGAATATGTGCAAGATACAATTTTAAGTTTAATTTTCTCTACTAACATTTTCTCCATCACTTTTCTCAAGCCTAAATAATCAACAGAAGAATACATCAAGCCCTGATTTATAATAGAGGTTGCCAATTTCAGAGGTGTAAATGCTCACAGTGATTTTTTTTTTGTTTGCGGGGCAAATGAGGGTTAAGTGACTTGCCCAGGGTCACACAGCTAGTGTCAAGCGTCTGAGGCTGGATTTGAACTTGGGTCTTTCTGAATCCAGGGCTGGTGCTTTATCCACTGCGCCACCTAGCTGCCCCCACAATGAAAATTTAATAATAGGCCAGAGCCCATTGGAGCTGGCTCCGGCACACCCCTGTGTATAAGGCACATGCCAACCCTCAGGGAGTTTACAGTCTGGAGGAGAGGTAAGATCACTATGTTACAAAGCAGAATGTGATCAGTGCCCTTTGAGAGATGTAGAGGAAGTGCTGTAGGGACTGTAGGAGTTGGAGGCAAGGGGTACCCTTCACAAGAGTCTGGGGGGGTCAGGAAAGCTTCCTGGAGATTTTTAGTTGAATTGAGCTTCGAAGGATGAGTAGGGTGTCTAGGATTTCCACAGTGGGAGGCAATTTATGGACTGGCTTAGCCCTAGGGGTGACATAGGCTGAAGCTATAATCATGTTCCAGGGGCGTAGATAAGCTCTTGGATGGTAGACATGGAAGGCACCTTAGTGAGGACTCTGACATTTCCCATGGTGACCTCATTCCCTCTCCTAGCTTCATAGCAGATGACCCCCCAAGCTGTAATGAGGTGATGGGGAGGTTGGCCGTGGAGTCAGGGGAGACTTGGGTTCAGCTTTTGACTCTGATTAATTATGAAGTTGGTAACCGTAGGCCCCACCTCAGTTTCCTCATCTGTGATATGGTATGTTCAGTTGTTTCAGTCACGTCTGACTCTTTACTGACCCCATTTGGGGTTTTCTTGGCAGAGATACTGGAGTGGTTTTCCATTTTCTTCTCCAGCTCATTTGACAGATGAAGAAACCGAGGCAGACAGGGTGAAGTGACTTGCCCAGGGTCATACAGCTAGGAAATATCTAAGAGTGGATTTGAACCCAGGTCTTCCTGACTCCAGGCCCAGAACTCTATCTACTTTGCCATCTAGCTGCCCTGCTTAGCATATAGTAAGCACTATATAAATGTTGGCTACTGGGGCAGCTAGGTGGTGCAGTAGATAGAGCACCGGGCCCTGGAGTCAGGAGTACCTGAGTTCAAATCTGGCCTCAGACACTTAACACTTACTAGCTGTGTGACCCTGGGCAAGTCACTTAACCTCAATTGCCTCACTAAAAAAATAAAATAAATTTTAAAAAATGTTAGCTACTATCAATTATTATTAGTAGTAGTTGTAGCATTACTTTATACAGTGCACTGTACTAGGGGCTAGAGAAGATACAAAGTTTAGATAAGACAGAGGCCTGTCCTCTAGGGTGTTTACCACCTAGTAGGGGATAAACCATAGACACAAGTAGCTATAACATGGATCAGGGAGGTTCAAAATAATGTAAGGTTCAAGGGGAAGGTCGTCATCCTGGGGGGAACGGTGGCTTCCTGGAGGGGCTGGCTTTTGAGGGGCAAAAGGAAGAACTCAGGCCCATCCAAGAGGGACCAGTTGAAGCTCAGAGACCCAAGTGAGGTGGGAAAGAAAGCATGCATTTAAGGTTTCGATTTGAGAATCTCAGAAGGGGAGTCTCGCAGGGGGTGCAGCAGTGGTTAGGGGGATGGGGTAAACGCCCCCCCAGAATAACTAGGCATTGTATTGGGGAGAGCCTTATATACCCAGTTCAGTTGTTTGAACTCAGCAGGCGGCCAAGAGCCGCTGAGGGCCTTGACCGGGTCCCTTCCTGCCCTTATCCAGCCCCACTGATTCTGTCTCTATCCCTTTTCCTTCCCCCAGGCCGCACCAGCTTTTATGAAGAGTACGGCGTCATCCGGGACGTCATCCAGAACCACCTGACTGAGATCCTGACCTACGTGGCCATGGAGCTGCCCCGGAACCTCAGCGACCCTGAGGAGCTGCTTCGGTGCAAGCTGCAGACCTTCCGGGCCCTGCGGAGCCCGGGGAAAGGGAGCGCCGTCCTGGGCCAGTACCAGGCATACAGCGGACAGGTCCAGAAGGAGCTGCAGAAGCCCGCCGGCTTCATGAGCCTGACGCCCACCTTTGCAGGTAGGTGTCCTGGCTGGGGTCGGGAGGTACTTACCTGGAAGGCGGGGGTGCCTTGGACCTGGAGCCAACAGACCTGGGTTCAAATGCTGCCTCTGATACTAACTCTCCATGAGTCATTGGACAAGCGTCCTTGATGTTAAGCTGCAAGGGACCTTAGAGGCCCTCTCATTTTACAGATAGGGAAACTGAGGCCCAGAGAAGTTAAGTGATTTTCTCAAGGCCATTTATGTAGGAGTGATGAGGCTTTGAACCCAGGTGGCACAGTGCATAAGGTGCCCAGCCTAGAATTAGAAAGACTCATTCAAATCCACAGTTACTATCTGTGGGACCCTGGGCAAGTCACTTCACCCTGTTTGCCTCAGTTTCTTCATCTGTAAAAAAAATAAAACAGGGGCAGCTAAGTGGTACAGTGGATAAAGCACCAGCCCTGGATTCAGGAGGACCTGAGTTCAGGTCTGTCATCAGACACTTGACACTTACTAGCTGTGTGACCCTGGGCAAGTCACTTAACCCTCGTTGCCCCCGCAAAACAAACAACTGAGCTGCAGAGGGAAATGGCAAACCACTCCAGTGTCTCTGTCAAGAAAACCCCAAAAGGGGTCACAAGGAGTCAGACACAACTGAAACAGCTTTTTTCATTGTACCCTCCTGCCTCACTTGATACCTTTGGATCCCATCTGAAAAATACAGGGATGATCCTGGAGATATTTTCTATTTCTTCCCTTTTTTCTTTAAAGCACAGCTATTTCTTTAACCTTTTTCTTTCAGTTAACAAGCATTCATTTTCCTTTCCCTCCTCCCTTCCCCCTTCCCAGTTGTTAAAAAAAAGAAAACCTGGGGTAACTAGGTGGCACCGTGGATTAAAGCTGGCCCTGGATTCAGGAGGACCTGAGTTCAAATCCAGCCTCAGACACTTGAAACTTACTAGCTGTGTGACCCTGGGCAAGTCATTTAACCCCCATTGCCCCACCAAAAAAAAAAATTTAAAAAAGAAAACCAAACTCTTGTAAGAAATATACATAATCGAGCAAAACAAATTTCTGCACCAGCCATGTCAAAAACCATGTCTCATTTTGTGTCTTGAGGGCTCTCTGTCAAAAGGTGGGTAGCAGGCTTCCTACTTGGTACTCTGGAATTGTAGTTAATTATTATATTGATCAGTTTTTTCAGGTGTTAAATGGGAGAATAGCACCTCACTCACAGGGTCGTTGTGAAGGCCAAATGTGAACATAAGTGAAGCTCTTCTTAGGCCTCGAATTCTCTGATAATGCCAGCCATGATTGTTGGCATTGTTATCACTGGTCTTTCAAAGCTGTTTGTCTCCTCAGTGCTGTGGTATGGTCTAAATTGTCCTCCTGGTTTTGCTCCCTTCACTCTGCATCAGTTCATGTAATTCTTCCCACGCTTCTCCGAATCTGTCTCTTTCATCCTGAAGCTATTTCCTGGCTCGGAGGGGCTGGTTTCTCAGTCCAGAGGCTATTCCCAAAGGGCCGTGTGAAATTCCTCTGGGAGCCAGGTTACTAGTTGGCTTTTTTCTGGGCAGAGAACACCCTTGGTGGCAATCTTCCCACATTGAGGATAGACTGAAACCAGCAGCATGTCCCTCTGGGTCCCAGACCCGGTGGCCAGGCACCTTCTCACTGCCCGGGGGTCAGCGGGTGACATGGCCTGCATCCCTTTGGTTGGATGACTGAAGGTGGTGGAAACTTCTCCACCCTGACTGGTCAGTTAGTGGGGGAAGAGCTACTGAGGCAGGCCTGGCTGCCCTCCTGATGACCAGTGACTGGTGCCTTGGATGAGGGCTGCCTTTATAGTCTAGAATGCCAGCATCTGCCTATCAGTGTGCAGGCCACCATCCTCCCCCATCCCATAACCCTCCTTGTCTACCTCAGCCATCATGGTGCAGTGGGAAAAATCCATGTTCTCCCACTGAATGACCCTCAGCTAGTCATTTCTCAGCACCAGACGACAACCCCTTTTAGCTCTGATCTATGATTTTGTGACCCAGGATGGGGCTCTGTACTTCATTTCAAGAGAGAACTGGGGGGCAGCTAGGTGGCGCAGTAGATAAAACACTGGCCTTGGATTCAGGAGGACCTGAGTTCAAATCCAGTCTCAGACACTTGACACTTAACTAGCTGTGTGACCCTGGGCAAGTCACTTAACCCTCATTGCCCTACAAAAACAAAAACAAACAAACAAAAACAAAAAAAAACAAACAAAAAAAAAGAGAGAGAGAACTGGGTTCAGATCTCACCTCTGACACTAACTCTGTGTTGTTATTCAGTTGTTCATCTGTTTCAGTCGTGTCTGACTCTTCATGATCCCATTTGGGGGTTTCTTGACAGAGATGCTGTAATAGTTTGCTATTTCCTTCTCAAGCTCATTTTACAGATGAGGAAACTGAGGCAAACAGGGTGAAGTGACTTGCCCAGGGTCACACAGCTAGTAAGTGTCTGAAGTTGGATTTAAACTCAGAAAGATGGGTCTTCCTGACCCCAGGCCCAGCATACTATCCACAGTGCCATCTAGCTGCCCCTCCTTAGTACTGTGCCTTCCTGGCAATTAGTAAGTACTTGATAAATAATTTCTGATTAATTGATATAAATAGGAAGGAATGGTGTGAACCTCCCTCCCTTCCCTGCAGAGGTGGGGGACTATGTGTGTGGAATGTTGCATATATTGTCAGAATCAGTAGATGCGTTGGTTAGTTTTGTTGAACTGTTCCCCTCTCCTTCCACCACTTAACCCTTTATTTTCTTTCACAAAGGGCAGGAGGGAGGGATACAGGTGGAAATGACAATGGTATAAATAACATTAAAATTGTTTCCATCGGGGCAGCTAGGTGGCACAGTGGATAAAGCCTGGGCCCTGGATTCAGGAGGACCTGAGTTCAAATCCAGTCTCAGACACTTGACACTTACTAGCTGTGTGACCCTGGGCAAGTCACTTAACCCTCATTGCCCCACCCCCAAAAATTGTTTCCATAGGAAGTGCTGAGAGGGGCGAGGGGCTGACTTGCAGGAAGGTGGGGAATGGGAATGTTAGGCAGGACAGAAAAGCCAACCCCTAAAATGAGCCTTGTGTTTTCTGCCTGGCCCTCCTGGAGGGCAGAATTAGGGGTAATGGGTGAAAGTTAGGGTTTAGGACCAACATAGGTTTGATGACAAAAAGAACTTCCCAACTATTCATTCTCCTAAAGGGAAGTGAGCTTCCTTGGGAGGTCAGTCCACCAGCATTTTATTAAGTGCCTACTGTGTGCTAGGCACTGGGCTAAGAGAGGCAAAGACAAAGAGAGGCATAGACATTCCCTGCCCTTAATGAGCTTACAGTCTACTAGGGGGAGATAGCTCTGACCAACTGTACAGATAGGCTTATATATAGCATGAGTCGGAGGTACCCAGCAGAGCGGGGCAATAGAATTAAGGGGGAATTGGAAGAGGTTTCTTGCAGAAGGTGAGATTTTAGCTGGGACTTGAAGTTAGTCAGAGGGGCAAGAGGTGGGGAGGGAGACTTTTCCAGTCACTGGAGGCTTTAAACAGTCCCGCTGACTGACCGCTGGTTGGGCGTGTGGTCGGGGGCGTGGTCAGGGGCGTGCCTCCCTGTGCACACGTGGGTTGGATGGGTTGGCCGCTGAGATTCCCTCCCTGGGTGTGGGGTCCTCTCTCAGTCCCCTCTCCTCCCCCTTGTCGTTTCAGGCGTCCTCCTTCAGCTCGACAGCCTGCGCTGGGAGGGCGTCCCCTTCATCCTGATGTCCGGTAAGGCCCTGGATGAGAGGGTGGGCTACGTCCGGATCGTGTTTAAAAACCGGGCGTACTGCACCCAGAGCGAGAGCAGCCGGGACCCTGGGAAGAGCCGGTGCCAGCCCAGACAGATCATCTTCTATATCGGGCACGGGGCGCTGGGCAGCCCCGCAGTGCTGGTCAGCAGGAATCTGTTTAAGCCCTCGCTGCCCGCCGGGAGCTGGCGGGAGCTGGAGGAAATGCCCGGGCTCCACCTCTTCGGCCAGCAGCTGGCCGATTTTCATGCCTACCGCCCCTGGCAGGAGAGGGACGCCTACTCGGTTCTGATCTCCCACATCTTCCACCGGCGGAAGGATTCTTTCATCACGACGGAGAACCTGCTGGCCTCCTGGGACGTGTGGACCCCGCTGCTGGACAGCATCGCCCAGGAGGTGCCCCGGCTGTACCCCGGGGGGGCCGCCAACGAGCACCTGCTGGATTTCGAGCAGGAGGGCAGCCAGGTGGTCTTCGTGCAGCGCGAGGCAGAGCAGCTGGTGTCCGGCCCCGGCTCCGGCCCGATGCCGAGAGACTTCAGCATCCTCAGGGCCAAGTTCCGAGAGAGCCCTCTGGTCTCGGCGTGGCCCGAGGAGCTGATCGCCCGGCTGGGGTCCGACATCGAGGCGGTGGCCGAGCGGGCCGTGAGACGCTCCGGGGAGTTCCACCTGGCCCTTTCGGGGGGTGCCAGCCCCGTGGCCCTCTTCCAGAGGCTGGCCACGAGGCACTACAGCTTCCCATGGGGCCACACCCACCTGTGGTTGGTGGATGAGCGCTGTGTCCCACTGACCGACCCCGAATCCAACTTCCAGGGCCTGCACATCCACCTGCTGCAGCACATCCGCGTGCCTTACTGCAACATCCACCCCATGCCCGTCCACTTGCACCAGAGGCTGTGCGTGGAGGAGGACCAGGGTGCGGAGCTCTACGCTAAGGACATAGCGGCCCTGGTCACCAACAGCAGCTTTGACCTGGTGCTCCTGGGCATGGGGACCGACGGACACACCGCCTCGCTCTTCCCTCACTCACCCAGCGGCCTGGAAGGGGACAAGCTGGTGGTGCTCACTGAGAGCCCCGCCAAGCCGCACCAGCGCATGAGCCTCAGCCTCCCCCTCATCAACCGCGCCAAGAAGGTGGCCGTCCTGGTGATGGGCAAAAGGAAGAAGGACATCGCCCTCCTGGTGAGCCGCGTGGGCCGAGAGCCCAAGAAGTGGCCCATCTCTGGAGTCCTCCCTACTTCTGGCCAGCTCGTCTGGTACATGGACTATGATGCCTTTCTGGGCTGATGGTGCTCTGTCCTGTCCTCCCTGCTCACCAAAGAACTCGGTGACCAAGGGCTATACATTCCAACAGCCCCCAGTAGAGTGGGGAGAGGAGCGGGTGATAGCTATGAATTGGACAAGATGAGGAGCTGTCCAAAAGACGGCTGGATTTGAAATCAGAAGAACCGAGTTCAAATCCTGCCACTGATATGCTGCATGGCCTTGGGCAAGTCACTAGATTTCTCTGGGCCTGCGTTCCCTCATCTGTGAAATGAGAGTTGGGGTTGGAGTGAATGATCTCTCAGGTCCCCACAGCTCTAAATCTATGGTGTGTAACTACTGTGGTCCCTTCCAACTCTGAGATTCTGTCATACTTCTGTGATTCAAAGGGTTAATTCAATGACTGAGATGAACAGGAGACCACCCAGAACTTCTAGGGCCCAGAGATGGAAGAAATAGTCCATTTCCTTTATCTGCCTTTTCTCCTGTTTGGAGAGAGAAGATGCCTTCTGTGAAACTGCCACATCTAGAAGTGCCACGATAATGTGCCAGCTGAGCCAGCAGGACGCCCAGGATGCTGGTGACTAGAGCGGGGTGGGGCTAATCTGGGAGGGCTTCCTGGAGGAGGTGAGCTATTGACACTGGCCCTGGGAAAACTGACTGGTCGAGGGGAGGATGCTGGGACCGAGAAATGGTGTGGATCAGAGTTTCATCTGGAATCCAGAAACGAGCTCTTTGTTGGGTGGGAACGGGGCAGTTGAGCCAGTCACCCTTGGCTAGAATAGAATCTTGCGGTGAAATACTGAAACAGCTATGGAGAAAGCTGGGGGTGGGGGGTGGGCCCGGTGGTTAGCCTGACAATGATACCTCATGTTTCCACAGACCTTTCAGGTCTCCAAGGTACTTTTCAGGCGTGTAAAGCCTCTGATTCTTACAGAAACCCTGTGAAGGAAGTGCTGTTGTGATTATCCCCATCTTATACACAAGGAAACTGAGGCCCCAGGCAGGCCAAGGTACTCTCTCAGAGTCGCTCCTCTGGTGAGTGTCTCAAGCCGCTTTTGAGCCCAAGCCATCCTAGCTCCAAGTCCAGGTAGATCAGCCTTCACGCCATGGCCAGGAGGACGGAACGCCAGGTCCAGAAAATGGAAACTGATGCCCCAGCCCCACCTCCCCAGCAGCTCCGCTCTGCCAGCCAGGGGCTCTTGGCCTGGGAGGTCTCTCTTGTCCGGAAGGAGCAGCCACATCCCTGCCCTTCCTGGATCACCTGGACCAGGGCAAGGCCGTGGGACCAGCAGCCGGGCACCTTCCTTCATCAGCCCTGCGGGATCACCTTCGGACGTGCGTCCTCCTGGGCAGTATTTCACTTGCGGGGGGGAAGAAAGGTCCAGGATACTTAGAACAACAGACCAGGGATTCTGGGCCATGGCTTCATGAAATCTCAGGGTCGTCTCTGGTCATCTCCGAGGGAGTCTAAAACAAAATCATTTTTTAATTCTCTTTCCTTCACATGGTATCTATCGAATGTCAGTCAGCAAGGATAGACATATATGTATGTATATGTGTGTGTGTGTGTGTGTGGAGAGAGAGAGAGAGAGAGGAAAAACAATATATTATATGGACACATACACAAAATGAATTGTAGTGAAAAAGTGGTATGGTTTTGTTAGCCATTTCATCTGAATGTGTTATACACATGTGTACACATGCACAGTCTATGCGCATACACATAAACATACATACACATACACGTGTATAGACAGTTATACACAGATTTATCTGTGTGTATATATATATACACCTGTGCATATAGAGATGCGTGTATCTCAATCTAGAGGTACATCTATGTATCTATATCTTTATAGATACGTATATGCATATTGAGAGATAGATGTATCTATGCATATATATGTATATACAAATGTACATATATAGGTGGGTAGAGATACACACATGTATCTCAGTAAACATCCATTTAGAATTTCCTTCTGAGCATTGCAACACCAAAGAATCTTTGGAATAAATACCTTGGGGAGAGAATCCAGGTGTTTGTATGCGCACACACACGTGTGTGTGTATATATATATATATATATGCATATATGTATATGTGTGTGTGTGTATCCCTTTCTGAGAGGGGCAAGGGAGCCCTGGGAATGATGTCACAGTCAAATTCAGGAGCTAATACTGTTTACACATAGACCTTGATAAGGGCATCAAGAGTTGGCTGAGCTGGGTACCCTGGTGCAATAGATAGGTTCCCCTTTTTGGAAATTCCCATCCACCCTTCCCCAGTGGCAGTGGACCCAAGGAGGGCAGACTTGTAATAGGACCTCAGTTTCCAAGTTTGCTCCTTCTTCCCATTCCCCACTATGCTTTCCAGTTTCCGCTGTGATGCAGAGGACCCGATAATCTCAAAGCTTCTTTCCAATCCTGATGTTGTAGGATGCAGACACACACCCTCACACCTAGAAGTCCGTCTGCTCCAGCCCCATGCCTGAACAGAAAGATCCTCTGTAGCGCCCCTAACCAGTGGGGTGGCCCATCCTTGGTTTGACCCCCTTCTCTCCATTCATTCCACTTTGAGACAGACCTAAATAGGAATTTTTTTTCTAATGTCAAGTCCTTTAAGTGGCCACTTGGTGGCACTGGTGCACCATAACTTATTTCCAGATTTCCTAGCAGGAATCAAATTTCAGTGAGTGTGGTTCACATGCTCCCAAGCAGCACAGGTGGTCGCATTTCCAGAGACCACCCATTTGGGGTCGGAAGGGACCTCAGAGGTCGTTGGGTCCAATCCCCTCATTTTTCAGATCAGGAAACTGAGGTCAAGAAGGTGATGCCACTCGCCCAAGTTCACCCATGCAGTAAATGGTCCAGATGGGATCTGAACCCAGGTCCCCCAGCCCCAAATCCACAGTTCTTTCCTCCAGTGCCGATTTTTCTTTCTCCGCCCATTGAAGCCGGGTCACTCAGCTCCCTTGGCTTGGAGCAGGTTCCTTTCTGAGCATTGCAACACCAGAGAAGCTTTGAAATGCCTGGGAGAGAGAGCCCTGGCTCAGGGGGAGCTCCCTGTGGATGTCAGCTTGTCAAAGGGCTTGTGAGTTACTGTGAAT
Source organism: Dromiciops gliroides (assembly GCF_019393635.1). Classification (NCBI taxonomy): domain Eukaryota; kingdom Metazoa; phylum Chordata; class Mammalia; order Microbiotheria; family Microbiotheriidae; genus Dromiciops; species Dromiciops gliroides. The sequence continues at coordinate 626,103,964 of NC_057863.1, read as the reverse complement.
GGAGCCTGGCCTTACACTGCCCCGGTCTCATTCAGCCAATAGAATTTCTTGTCACAAGACACCAGCTCATTGTCCTACTTGTCAGAGGTTATCTATGTTTGTGGGGGGAGGAGGGAATGAAAAAAACAAAACAAAATAAAACCAAAAAACCTCTACGTGCCTCTTTGCTGGAGCTGAGCAGCTTTAGAAATCCAAGCAGGAACCTCTTTGGAGGAAGCTGTTTTCCCTGTGCCTCAGTTTTCTCATCTGTAAAAATGAGGGAGCTGGATTTGGAATGGGAACAACTGCCTTTCCTTTTTATTAATCGCATCTCCAGTGCTTAGCGTAGTGCTTGGCACACAGTAGGTGCTTAATAAATGTTTATTGGGTTGGATTCAAATTGTACACATTTCCTTAAGCAGTAAGGTCAAGAGGCCTGGGGTTCAGATTAAGCTTGTGTGACCTTGAGTAAGTCAGCCCAATCTCTCTCTGGGACCCAGTGAAATGAGGGAGAGTTTTATAGATGATTGGATAGTGGGTAGAACCCCCTCATTTTACAGATGAAACTGAATCCCAGAGAGAGGTTGGGTGACTTGCTCAAGGTCGCACGGGTAGATTCGAACCCAGGGCCTCCAACTCCAAATGCTTTTTCCACTGTATATAACACTGTTTCTTCTGGCCTCTCTTGGTAGAGGGAGTTTCTTCACTAAGACCCCTATTCCCTTTAATGAAATCACAGATCTAGAGCCAAAAAAAAGACAAGTGAAAGAGAAGGGACTGGATTAGATTGTCTTTGAGGTCCCTTTCTGCCTGAAATCCTACGTTTTATTAGGGTTTTTTGTTTTGTTTTGTTTTTAATTAGTTTTCACATAGACCCATCTCTCCCCTTTTCCTTTCTTACTCCTGAATTATGCAATCCAAACCTTCCAGCCCTGTACCAGAACCATGACTAGGGATTCTTGTGACTGCGGCAGGTCTAGCTGAGGAGTGCAGGAGTGTCATTTAATAGTGACAGGACCCTCAGCCCAGTGGCCTGGGGACATTTGTGTGGCCTACCCCTGTAGGCTCTGCAGGCCTAGGGATGGATGACAGTCACTTGAAGAGGGCGAGACAGTGGGAAAAGCCAACCAAAGCTTATTCCGTACTGACAGGGCACCTGGACCATCATGATGCAAGGCACTTTAGTGTTTGATGCCCTTCCCTCTCCCATGAAGCACTGGAGGTTTTCACCAGACAAGACCTGAGTTCAGATCTCTAATTCTGCCTCTGATACTTAATAGCAGTGTCTGTGAGGGCGACCAAATTACTTCTCTGGGCCTTGCTTTTAAATAATTGTTTTAATTTTTAAAATATTTAATATTTTAAAAATTTATATTTTAAATCTATTAAATTTAGGGATCTGGCTTGGTGATCTTCAAGGCCTCTTCCAGTTTTTTGTTTGTTTGTTTGTTTGTTTTTTGGCGGGGCAATGGGGGTTAAGTGACTTGCCTGGGGTCACACAGCTAGTAAGTGTCAAGTGTCTGAGGCCGGATTTGAACTCAGGTACTCCTGAATCCAGGGCCGGTGCTTTATCCACTGTGCCACCTAGCCGCCCCCTTCTTCCAGTTTTAAATCTGTAATGAGGAGCTTCTACCTGGCTCAGTCCTTGCCAGGGAAACCTGAGATCTCAGCAGATTTACTCTCTCCTAACCTGGTTTCTTGACCTCAGCAAATTGCTTCCACCCACCCATCCACCCACCCTACCCCTGTGAAGGAGAGAAGGGAGGCATCCTGGGGCCAGTGGAGAGAGAAGTCAGACAGCCCACGTGTGTGACTTTGGGAAAGTCACTTAAAGTCTCTTGACTCAGTTTCCTTCTCTGTTAAAAGAAAAATGGGGGGGTGGGGGTGGACTAGATGACCTCTAAGGTCCCTGCTAGTTCTAAATGTCAATCTTTCCAGTAGAGTGTAATCTCCTTGAGGGCAAGGCTTGTATCTTTCTGGTCTTTGTCCCTGCCCCACCCTCCCCCAACCTGGGGTTGGACTCTGCCCAAATCTATGTTCTATCAGAAAACTAAGGGAGAATTGTTTCCACCTCCCAAGCTGGGTGAAGTGATGAGCATTTCTAAGACTGTTGGGATGGAGGGCAGAGCCAGATTGCTGTTTACTGCTATGTGGCAAGAACCAGAGGGACTTTCCGGGCTGGTGCAAGCCTAATTCTGATTTGGGGTTTGGAGCCAGATGGAGGTAGATGTGGTAAGACTCTTCAGAACTCAGCCTTTAGGGGGGTGGGGGGGGTTCTTTTTGGTCTTTGAGTCCCCTGTGCTCGGTATTTAATAAATGCTTGTTGATTGACTGATTGATGGACTCCTAGTGTCTGGGGAAGCAGTCAGTTAACTACCATTTATCAAGAACCTACTGTATGTCAAGCATTGTGCTAAGTGATGGATTTCTTTATTCTTTTTGTGTGTGTGTGTGAGGCAGTTGGGGTTAAGTGACTTGCCCAGAGTCACACAGCTAGTAGGTGTTAAGTGTCTGAGGCTGGATTTGAACTCAGGTACTCCTGACTCCAGGGCCGGTGCTCTGTCCACTGCACCACCTAGCTGCCCCTAAGTGATGGATTTCTAAAGAAAGGGACAACCATTCCCTGCCCTTAAGGAGGAGCCCTTGAATGGTCCAATGGGGGAGACAACTAGCAAACAGGATCAATGGGAAATAATCAGAGGGGAGGCACTAGAATTAAGGAGGGTTGGGGAAGGCTTCTTGTAGAAGGTGGGGTTTGGGCTGTAGATGACCTTTCGCTTAGCTTTCTGCTCTAAATCTGTGACCCTACGTGAGCTGAAACCAAGCCAGTGGACAAATATAAAAAATGGAACATGATTGCATTATGGTACCACTCCCTTAAGGTGGGTAACCCATTGGAATGGGGTCAGCCAGGTACATGATGGAAGTTTTGCCTCTGTGATTTTCCCCGCACAGTGTCTAGCACATGGTTAACTCCTTAATAAATGCTTGATGCCTGACTGGAAGTTTCCAGCATCTTTTCATAGGGTCCCTGGTTTAGAATTAGGAGGGCATAGCCATTCTATTAAAAAAAAATTGAGCCAAGAGATAGCTTTGAGGATAGATATATCCAACCCAGACAAACCCTTGGGTTGGCCCAAACAGGTGCTCGACCTTTTTTGAATAAACACACAGTAGCCCTTCCATCCTTAAGGACAGTCCCAAGGAGCCAACAGTACTCCAGGATGCTCCAGAAATACATGATCATGCTTTGCATGGAATCTTCAGTAGTCACACAGTTGCCCCTGTAATATTCAAGAGCCAACCCTCTCTTGCCTATTTGACAAGGTCCGGTGAGTCTCCCTCTGGACCCTGGCCCTTGTGGAAGTGAAAGGGCTTGTTGGATTTTGTCCCCTTGGGCATTTTGGTCTCTTCTCCATGTTAAGCCTGGCCTTTTTTTTTTTTTTTTTTGATGAGGCAGTTGGGGTTAAGTGACCTGCCCAGGGTCACACAGCTAGTAAGTGTCAAGTGCTGGATTTGAACTCAGGTCCTCCTGAATCCAAGGCTGGTGCTTTATCCACTGAGCCACCTAGCTTCCCCAAGCCTGGCCTTTAATGGATGCAGATAGCCACACAGTGGCAGAGACTATGCTGTATTCTTCTCTTAGGACATGCAGGAGTTCTTTATAAATGACTAATTCTTCATCTAGGTGACGTCTCTGTGGCCCCTCAGGTAATTTCCTCCTGCCTTTTCAGGACTTGGCAAAGACTTGTGGGGGCTTCCCAGATCCTGATCAAGCCTGTTGCCTGAACTGGTAATCTAATGAAACATCTCAGGAGAGGCAGGTGGGCCTGTGGAGGACCTGAAAATATTAACTGGAAGAGATGTCTCGAAAAACCCACACTTGTTCCTGTAAACATGAACTATTTCCTTTGTCTCTGTTATTCAGACCCCCTTCCCCCAAATGACCAGTCGCTGAATCTCATACTCCATCTGCCAACCAAGACACTAAAAGAATGTTTATTGTTTTTTGGTTTTGTTTTTTTGTTTTTACAGGAAACTGAGGATCTCTGTCCCATACAGCCTACTTTAAAAAAAAGTATATAATAAATCCAACATGCTCCTTCAAGGCTGTCCTGCCAAGCAGGACAAATTTAATCCCTCTGCTGCGTGTCTCAGTAGATGTGTAATTTTACAGTTCCCTCCACTGAGGCAGATTAAAACACATCCATGATTTGCCATTCTGCCCTCTTCCCATGAGCACCTCAGTACAGGGGTAGGGGGTGGCCACCCAAAGAGCTAGCAGCCTTCCTCACTTGCTCTGGATATGTATATGTGTGTGTGTGTGTATATATATATATATATATATATGTATATATATATATATATATATTTTGCTCTTGATATTTTGTTTTGTTTTTTGGTGAGGTGATTGGGGTTAAGTGACTTGCTCAGTGTCACACAGCTAGTAAGTATCAAGTGTCTTGAGGCCAAATTTGAACTCAGGTACTCCTTAATCCAGGGCCGGTGCTTTATCCACCGAGCCACTTAGCTGCCCCATGCTCTGGATATTTTGATGGAGGAGGGAATGAGAACACTCATCCTGCCCTCCCATCATCCCTCACCCTCGCCATTTGACCAACCAATCTTTTTGTAACCTGCTTTTCCCTGATGGCATCCTTCCCCCAGTTCTTTGAATTTCCTCATTGGTTCTGTATTGTTGCCTGCTTATGGACCCCTGCAGGGGTAGCATGCATTGAGTTTCTTTTTTTTTTTTGGGCAGGGCAATGGGGGTTAAGTGACTTGCCCAGGGTCACACAGCTGGTAAGTGTCAAGTATCTGAGGTCAGATTTGAACTCAGGTCCTCCTGAATCCAGGGCCAGTGCTTTATCCACTGTGCCACCTAGCCACCCCCCATTCAGTTTCTTTTTAAGCAAGTAGGTAAGTGGGTGAGGCTGGATTTGAACTCAGGTCTTCCTGACTAGGGCTGGTGCACTATCTGCTGTGACATCCTAACTGCCCTGTGTATTTAGTTTCAAAGCTTTGAACCCTGGAGTTCCCTTTACCAGTGTGTATGTCTGTGTGTGTGTGTGGGGGGGGGCTTTGTGTGTAGGTGGGTGGATTGGTGTGGATGTGGCTGCTGGTGGTCATCCAAAATGGGAAAATTCAGGAACTGTGAGTTCGAGCACTCTAACACTAATTCTCTCTGTGATTTCTGACAATCCATCTGATCTCTCACTGGCCTTCTTGGGCACCTGACCTTCCCCATATAAGATTTATTTTTTTTTTTAGTGAGGCAATTGGGGTTAAGTGACTTGCCCAGGGTCACACAGCTAGTAAGTGTTAAGTGTCTGAGGCCGGATTTGAACTCAGGTATCCTGAATCCAGGGCTGGTGCTTTATCCACTGCGCCACCTAGCTGCCCCCAAGATTCTTTTTTAAATTATTTTTTTTATTCTTTGCAGGGCAATGAGGGTTAAGTGACTTGCCCAGGGTTACACAGCTAGTAAGTGTCAAGTGTCTGAGGCCGGATTTGGACTCAGGTCCTCCTGAATCCAGGGCCGTGCTTTATCCACTGTGCCACCTAGCTGCACCCCCCATATAAGATTCTTAAGATCCCTAACAGTCTTTTAACCCTCTTCATCCTTTTGCTACCTCCCTGCAACCCCACCTATGTATATGGGTGTCCCTCATTTTATAGCAACCCACCCTATGAAAATGGGTCATGATGGAATTAGAAACACGGGGACAGAGTTATTGTAGATTCTTGAAAAAACTAGCTTTACTCTTATATTCACACACACAATATATTACACTTATTACACCCATACATACACATATATGGCTGTATGTGGACACACAAATTTCATTCTGCGATGACATCTCCTTGCTGTGGGACTGGGGTTAATGACCAGTAAGAAGCACATAGCTAGCTCTGTCAGCAAGGGGAAACACATCTCTTATGATAATTGTAACAAATTATCACTAAGTCCTATGGGAAAATAGTCATTCCACTGAAATTTTCAGCCTCACATCTGTTTTGTAAAGTGAGGTTCATCTGTGTGTATAAGTACATATGTGGGTGTGAGCCCCTAACCAGAAGCAGAAAAGGGTAATTAATTAATTTTCTATTTATGCTCCTTTTTACACTTGTATTTCCAAGGATAACTATTTAATTAAGGCCTTCTGCTTGGACCACAACTTTGGCACATGAAAGCACATGTATTTCCTCATTCTGACTCCTGGCTGGAAAATATAGGAACTTACTGAAGTGTATTCCTACATTCATGAACTACTGGCTGTATAAGCTTTGTAAATTATCCATTAGCTATGAGAACAGAAGTGTAAACAGAGATTCATTTATGAATCTACATTTCTTTGGTCTTTAACCATCCCCACGTGGATCTATAAGACTGTCAGCGTGTAACCTTATAAGCAACAGTTTTCTCATGTATAAATTCTCCAAACTGTCTGGTTCTGTAACCAAGGAACCAGTTAAAAATAACATCTCCATTGTGGGAGAGCCAACGGAGTTCATCCTCTTTAAGTCTTCACAAGATTTAAAAACAGAAGGATGCTAGAATAGTCATGAGGGGCTTCTCATACTGGTGTGAAGTTAACTTACCTCTTAAGTTGATGTGGAAGAAACCACGTTTGTAGTCCAAGAAGAGTCAACTGTGGGAAAGAGAGAAACCTTTCTTGGGTGTCAATCTGGCTATTGCTGAGTACTAAGATTTGAAAAAGGAAAAACACCAGGAAGCCAACATTTGCTGCCATGTAGCTCTTAGTATGTATTATGCTAACAACACTCTGCCTACCAGGTGCCAAATTGCTCAAGACATAGGGTTTGAGAGAAGGTAGAAGGCAGGAGCTAAGCCAATGCCTTCCCAAGTCTGAAGTAGGACTAGCGGGCATACTTTGTCCAATGGGTCATGCTATCTAAGGAGTCCCAAAAAGTTCCCTAGTACTTTTTTGGGGGGGGCGGGGCAATGAGGGTTAAGTGACTTGCCCAGGGTCATACAGCTAGTAAGTGTCAAGTGTCTGAGGCTGGATTTGAACTCAGGTCCTCCTGAATCCAGGGCCTGTGCTTTATCCACTGAGTCACCTAGCTCCCCCCCCCCCCGCCCAGTACTTTTCAATTAAGTTTTAAGAGCTTAAATCTCCACACAGACTTTGGGGACACCCTGTATTAGCACTCTCTGTGCCAGCATATGACCTGCCTGTTTCAGGCTGGCCTCATGCAATCTGTTCACAGTCAAGGCAACCTGAGTTAGTTTTGTTTTCTTATTTAGAAAGAGGTACCACAGGTCCTACCATTGGTGTTTGTTAGGTGTGGGGAAATACTGGAAATTCTAAGATCTTCTATGTGGTAAGATACATTTCTAGACAAAAAAATTTTTTTTAATGAATTTAATATGTTCAGTGTGAAACTCTCTATTTTTTTAAGTAATAAAGATGTTTTGACAAGAAGTTTTGTGTTTCTATAGAAAGGGTTTGGTAACAATAGCATAAACTTCTAATTTCTGGTGTGGCTATTCTGGGAGGAGGGAAGGGCAGGACAGAGTATCATCTCAGTTTTCCACCTATGGCTGAAAGAGATTTAGACTTGCATATCTTATTGCTTGCCTTATTAATGGGTAGAGGAGGGAGAAAATATGGAGCAGGGGCAGGAAGACCTTCCCACATGGATTTTCAAAGCCTGATGCCATTGAGAGTGGCATATCACACAAAGGGGAAAAATAGCCAAAGAGAAGACTAGTAATTCAAAGGAAATCATATCCCAGAAGACTAGCAACTAAACACCATGGTCTCTGAAGCCTTGACAGAAGCATACAAAGTATGAGCAATCTAATGGGCTATACAAGTTCTAGCTCCCAACACAATGAGGCAAACTTGAATTTATGGGCAGCCCTGAAATTTGGTATATGGTATGATATGACATGACATGACATGACATGATGAATGGAATTATAATGATGGAAACATTCTGTATTCAAAATAAACAATAGCTCCAAAGGATGGTAGAATAGCACTCGATATTGAGAAGAACCTGAGCAGGGATTGGAGCATGGAGAAGACCATTTGAATAATGATCCACAGAGGGAGGAAGAGAAGTGATATGGTCATCATGGTATACTACAGACCACCTAGTCAGAAGAGGGAATGAGATGAGTTTAGGAAACATCACAAACTTGGCACGAAGCCATGGTGTTGTAGTTTGGGAGACTTCAAGCCCAGTAGATATCTATTGGTTCATGTGTAAAATGGGGAGGGGTGGAGCAGATGGCTTCTGTTTCCTCCTAACTCTGGATCTGTGATGGTATGGTTCTACAATTCTTTGATAAGCTAGAATGTGTCCAGAAGAAGGTGTCTGGGGGATGGGGTAAGAAATCTGTCAATGTGACCATGTGTAAGCATTTGAAGGATGTGAAGATAGCGAGCCCAGAGAAGAGAAGAAAGGGGGTGGGTGCACATGTAGTAGCTATGACAAAATATGGAGGGACTTGACAGAGAAGAGGGACTGGCCTTGTTTCTCTTGGCCCCAGAGGGCAGAACTAGTAGCAGGGATCAGACATCGCAGAAAGCCAGCTGTGGTGTGCTGGGGCCATCTCATACTGGCTGGTGAGAGCCAACTGTTAAATTTTCAGCATGAGCATTTACACCTTGGAAATTAGCAAATGCAACAAATCAGGGCTTGATTTATTGTTTTGTTGATTGTCTAGACTTAAGAAAGGATTGGAGAAAGATGTTAATAATTCAGATTAAGCTTAAAAGCATGTGTACGTCCCCCACTCCTGTACTGGAGAGCTGGTTGTTAAACATTTACCAACACACCCCCGAATTTAGATGTGATGTAAAGAAAACCTTCCTAGAAAAAACGAGAGTTATCCAAAAGCAGAATGAGCTATTGGGAAAGTGGAGAAGGGTGAGGGGTTCACATCTCATTGGAGATATGTAAAGCAAACTTGAAACTTGTCAAGAGTGATGGAGAAGGTATTCTCATAGACCTAAGGAGATAAGGAGAAGTTCATGGAACTTTTTAGAGTTGGTAGGAACCTCTGCAGTAATATAGTTCAATCCACACCTAAAAAGAAGCCCTTGAGAAAAAAGAATAGAATAGGGTGGCCTTTAGGGCAGTTAGGTGGCACAGTGAACAGAGCAGTGGAGGAGGAGGAGAAGGAGAGGAAGAAGAAGAAGAGGGAGGAGGAGTAGATGAGAATGAGACAGAGAAGAAGAAGGAGGAGGAGGAGGAGAAGAAGAATGAAAAGGAGGAGAAGGAGGAGGAAAAGAGAAGGAGAAGGGAGGAGGAGGAGGAGGAGAAGAAGAAGAAGAAGAAAGAGAAGAAGAGGAAGAAGAAGAAGAAGAAAGAGAAGGAGAAGGGAGGAGGAGGAGGAGGCGGAGAAGAAGAAGAAGAAGAAGAAGAAGAAGAAAGAGGAGGAGGAGAAGAAGAATGAAAAGGAGGAGAAAGAGGAGGAAAGGAGAAGGGAGGAGGAGGAGGAGGAGGAGGAGAAGAAGAAGAAGAAGAAGAAGAAGAAGAAAGAGAAGGAGAAGAAGAAGAGGGAGGAGTAGATGAGAATGAGACAGAGAAGAAGAAGGAGGAGGAGAAGAAGAATGAAAAGGAGGAGAAGGAGGAGGAAAGCAGAAGGGAGGAGGAGGAGGAGGAGGAGAAGAAGGAGAAGAAGAAGGAAAGAAGAAGAAGAAGAAGAAGGAGAAGAGGAAGATGATATTGATGATGACGACGACGATGATGTTGTCATCCTTCAAGTGGGCATCCAGCATTTGCTTGAAGACCTCAAAAGCTGAGGGACCTGCCATCTCCCGAGGGACTTCCTTCCACTGTGGGACAGCTCTGATTATTACAAAGTTTTACTGATATTGAGCCTCAACTGGCTTCTTTGCACCTTCTATCCATGGCTCCTGGCTCTACTCTCTGGGGCCAAGCAGATCAAGGCTAATGAATCCCTCCTCTTCATGAAAGCCCTTTAAAGACTTAAACACAGCTGGCATGAGCTCCCCAAATCTTCTCTTCCCCAAACCAACCAACCCAATTTCTTCCAACCGAGCATCTTATGCTGTGGACTGAAGGCCCTAGATCAAATCTTCTGAACACTCTTCAGCTTATCAAAGTCCTTCCCAAAATTGTTCCCAGAACTGACCATGGTAGGGTAGAGAGGGACATCCTTTTTTTTATGGGGCAATGGGGTTAAGTGACTTGCCCAGGGTCACACAGCTAGTAAGTGTCAAGTGTCTGAGGCCAGATTTGAACTCAGGAACTCCTGAATCCAGGGCCGGTGCTTTATCCACTGCGCCACCTAGCCACCCCTGAGAGGGACATCCTTATTTCTGAAATTTCTTAATTCATTCACATTAACTTTCTTTGTTGCCACTTCACACTGCTGATGCCTGTTGGGCTTGTGGCATACTAAAACCCCCAGATCTTTTTCAGAAAAGCTATTGTCTAACCCAGGGCTTCTTAAAGTTTTTCCACTTGTGACCCCTTTTCACTTGAGAAATTTTTACTCAACCATGGGTATAGGGGCATATAAAATAAATATACTTAACTTTTTACTATTGCCAAGTTTTTCATACCTCCCACATTCATTTATTCGACCCCATATGGGTTCTCAACCCACAGTTTAAGAAGCTTTGGTCATGACTTGCCTCCCTCTCCATGAACATTCGATTAGTTTATTAACTCATCTAATACGGGGAGAAACCACAAACATGGGTGAGGTGGATAGAGTGCTTATCATAGAATCTTGTCGACTGTCATCCACTGATGGAGCCAAAGTGAAATCCTTAAGCTACCAGTTTAAACAGGTGAGCTTGTCTGGCTATAGGACTGGGTGGAGAAGGTGATTGTGTTTTGAGAAGCCCCACCCCCTCCTCAAACACTCTTCATTGTCTTGGATCTAGCGACTGTCTATAGTGAGTGAACAAGACACTTCATCTCTAGACATTTTCTCTATCTGTCTCCCATGCCTGGAATGTTCTCCCTTCTTCACTCCAACTACTGACCTCCCTGGCTTCCTTTAAGTCCCAACTAAAATTCCACTTTCCATAGGAAGCCTCGACCCCCTTTGAATTCCTTCTGTTAATTATCTCCTATTTATCCTGTATATGGCTTTTTGGTATATATTTGTTTGCATGTTGTCTCCCCCATTAGATTGTAAGCTCCTTGAGGGCAAGGATTCTTTTTTTGTATCCCCAGTGCTTAGCACAATGCCTGGCTCATAGTAGGGGCTTTATAAATGTCTATTGATCAATTGATTGAGAGTGAATCTAAGAATGGTGGATCAGTGGAAAAGAATAGGTACAAATTACACTATAGTAAATGACTATAGTAATCGAGTGTATGATAAACCAAAAGATCCAAGCTTTTGGAACAGAAACTCAGTATTTGATAAAAGGTCCTGGGAAAACTGGAAAACATAATGGCACAAGCTAGGTATAAACCAACATCTCACTTTGTATACTAAAATAAGGTCAAAATGGGTACATGATTTACACATAAAGGATGATACCATAAGCAAATTAAGAGAGCTTGGAATAGTTTATCTGTAAGATTTATGGACAGGGGAAGAACTTAGGATCAAAGAAGATATAAAAATATTGTGAAATGTAAAATAGATAATTTTGATTATCTGAAATTTAAAAGCTTTTGCACAAACAAAACCAATGTAACCAAAATTATAAGGAAAGCAGAAAACTGGGAAAGAATTTTTGCAATAAGTATCTCTGATAAAGGCCTCATTTCTCAGATATATAGAGAACTGAGTCAAACTTATAAAAATACAAGTCAATGATGCAGAGTGAAGTGAGCAGAACCAGGAGAACATTATACACAATAACAGCAACATTGTGTGATGATCAGCGGTGATAAACTTAGCTCTTCTCAGCAATACAATGATCCAAGAAAGGATTCATGATGGAAAATGCTCTCCACATCCAGAAAAAAAGAACTGTGGAATCTTAATGCAGATTGAAGCATACTGTTTCTACTTTTTTGTTTTTTTGTTTTTATTTTTTGAGGTTTCCCCCTTTTTTCTGATTCTTCTTTCATAACATGACTAAGGCAGCACTATATTTAATATGATTGTACATATACAACCTATATCAGATTGATTTCTATCTTGGAGAGGGGAAGGAAGGGAAGGAGGAAGAAAAATTTGGAACTCAAAATCTTATAAAAACAAATTTTGAAAGCTATCTTTTTTTTATGTATAAGGTATTTTATTTTTTCTGTTACATGTAAAGATAGTTCTCAACTTTTGTTTATACAGGCTTTACAATTTCAGATTTTTCTCCCTCCCTCCCCTCCCTCCCCCCTCCCCTAGACAGCAGGTAATCTGATATAGGTTATATCTATATATCTCTATACATATACATATAGATATAGATATACACACACACATATATATACACATAATAACATTAATCCTATTTCTGCATTAATCCTGTTACAAGAGAAAAAATCAGAGCAGTGATGCAAAACCTCAAAATAGAAAAAAAAAAACAACAGCACCCAAAACAAAAGAAATAATATGGTTCAATCAGCATCTATACTCCACAGTTCTTTCTTTCTTTTTTTTCTTGGATTTGGAGATCCTCTTCTATCATGAGTTCCCTGGAACTCTTCTGTACCATTGCATTGGTGAGAAGAATATAGTCCATCACAGTAGGTCAACACTCAATGTTGATGATACTGTGTACAATGTTCTTCTGGTTCTGCTCATCTCACTCATCATCAGCTCACGTAAGACCCTCCAGGTTTCTCTGAACTCTTCCTGCTCATCATTTCTTTTTTTTTTTTTTTTTTTGAGATATTTTATTTTTTCCGTTACATGTAAAGATAGTTCTCAACTTTTGTTTATACATGCTTTACAATTTCAGATTTTTCTCCCTCCCTCCCTCCCCTCCCTCCCCCCTCCCCTAGACAGCAGGTAATCTGATATAGGTTATATCTATATATATCTATACATATACATATAGATATATATATACACACACATATATATACACATAATAACATTAATCCTATTTCTGCATTAATCCTGTTACAAGAGAAAGAATCAGAGCAGTGATGCAAAACCTCAAAATAGAAAAAAAAAACAACAGCACCCAAAACAAAAGAAATAATATGGTTCAATCAGCATCTATACTCCACAGTTCTTTCTTTCTTTTTTTTTCTTGGATTTGGAGATCCTCTTCTATCATGAGTTCCCTGGAACTCTTCTGTACCATTGCATTGGTGAGAAGAATATAGTCCATCACAGTAGGTCAACACTCAATGTTGATGATACTGTGTACAATGTTCTTCTGGTTCTGCTCATCTCACTCATCATCAGCTCACGTAAGACCCTCCAGGTTTCTCTGAACTCTTCCTGCTCATCATTTCTTACAGCACAATAGTATTCCATTGTATTCATATACCACAACTTGTCCAGCCATTCCCCAATTGATGGGCACCCTCTCAACTTCCAATTCCTTGCTACCACGTAAAGAGCAGCTATAAATATTTTTGTACACGTGGGTCCCTTTCCCCTTCCATGATTTCTTTGGGCAAAAGACCTAAAAGTGGAATTGCTGGGTCAAAGGGTATGCACAGCTTTATAGCCCTATGGGCATAATTCCAAATTGCTCTCCAGAATGGTTGGATCAGCTCACAGCTCCACCAACAATGCATTAGTGTTCCAATTTTCCCACAGCCTCTCCAACATTTATTATCTTCCTTTTTTGTCATTTTAGCCAAGCTGATAGGTGTCAGGTGGTACCTCAGAGTTGTTTTAATTTGCATCTCTCTAATCATTAGAGATTTAGAGCATTTTTTCATATGGAAATAGATAGCTTTGGTTTCTTCATCAGAAAACTGCCTGTTCATATCCTTTGACCATTTCTCAATTGGGGAATGACTTGGATTCTTATAAATTTGATTTAATTCCCTATATATTTTAGAGATGAGGCCTTTATCAGAAGCACTGGCCTCAAAAATTGTTTCCCAGCTTTCTGCCTCCCTTCCAATTTTGGGTGCATTACTTCTGTTTGTACAAACATTTTTTAATTTGATATAATCAAAATCATCCATTTTGCATTTTATAATATACTCTATCTCTTGTTTGGTCAAAAACTGTTTTCCTTTCCAAAGATCTGATAGGTACACTATTCCTTTCTCTCCTAATTTACCTATGGTATCACCTCTTATGTCTAAATCATGTATCTATTTTGACCTTATTTTAGTATAAGGTGTAAGATGTTGGTCTATGCCTAATTTCTGCCATACTATCTTCCAGTTTTCCCAGCAGTTTTTGTCAAATACTGAGTTCCTATCCCAGAAGCTGGAGTCTTTGGGTTTATCAAACACTACATTACTAGTGTCATTTACTACTGCATTTCCTGAGCCTGGCCTATTCCATTGATCTACCACTCTATTTTTTAGCCAGTACCAGATAGTTTTGATGACTGCCGCTTTATAGTAAAGCTCCAGGTTTGGTACTGCTAACCCACCTTCCTGTGAATTTTTTTTCATTATTTCCCTGGATATTCTTGATTTTTTGTTTTTCCAGATGAATTTTGTTATTATTTTTTCTAGCTGTATAAAATAATTTTTAGGTAGTCTGATTGGTATGGCACTGAATAAGTAAATTAATTTAGGCAGTATTATCATTTTTACTATATTAGCTCTGCCTATCCATGAGCAATTGATATCTTTCCAATTATTTAGATCTGATTTGATTTGTGTGAAGAGTGTTTGGTAGTTGTGTTCATAGAGTTCCTGGGTTTGTCTTGGAAAGTAGACTCCCAGGTATTTTATATTATCTACCGTTACTTTAAATGGAATTTCTCTTTCTATCTCTTGCTGCTGGACTTTGTTGGTCATGTATAGAAATGCTGATGATTTATGTGGATTTATTTTATATCCTGCTACTTTGCTAAAGTTGTTAATTGTTTCAAGTAATTTTTGACTTGATTCTCGAGGATTCCTTAAGTATACCATCATATCATCTGCAAAGAGTGATAGTTTTGTTTCCTCCTTGCCTATTCTAATTCCTTTAATTCCTTTCTCTTCTCTGATTGCTAAAGCTAACATTTCTAGGACAATATTAAATAATAGGGGTGATAATGGACATCCCTGTTTCACCCCTGATCTTACTGGGAAGGCCTCTAATTTATCTCCATTGCATATAATACTTGCTGATGGCTTTAGGTAGATACTGTTTATTATTCTAAGGAAAGCTCCCCCTATTCCTAAACTCTCTAGTGTTTTTATTAGGAATGGGTGCTGTACTTTGTCAAAAGCTTTCTCTGCATCTATTGAGATAATCATATGATTTTGGTTGGTTTTCTTATTGATGTGGTTGATTATGTTAATAGTTTTCCTAATGTTGAACCAGCCCTGCATTCCTGGTATAAATCCCACCTGGTCATAGTGTATTATACTGGTGATCACTTGCTGTAATCGCCTTGCTAATATCTTATTTAAGATTTTAACATCAATATTCATTAGGGAAATTGGTCTATAATTTTCTTTCTCTGTTTTTGCTTTGCCTGGTTTTGGTATCACCACCATATTTGTGTCATAAAACGAATTTGGTAGAACTCCTTCTTCACCTATTTTTCCAAATAATTTGTATAATATTGGAATTAATTGTTCTTTAAATGTTTGGTAAAATTCACCCGTAAACCCATCTGGCCCTGGGGATTTTTTCTTAGGGAGTTCATTAATAGCTTGTTCAATTTCTTTTTCTAATATGGGTTTATTTAAGGATTTTATTTCCTCTTCAGTTAACCTGGGCAGTTTGTATTTTTGTAAATATTCATCCATTTCATTTAGATTGTCAAATTTATTGGCATACAGTTGGGCAAAATATTTCCTAATTATTGCTTTAATTTCCACTTCATTGGTGGTAACATCACCCTTTTCATTTTTGATACTGGTAATTTGGTTTTCTTCTTTCTTTTTTTTAAATCAAATTAACCAATATTTTATCTATTTTATTGTTTTTTTCATAAAACCAGCTCTTAGTTTTATTGATTAATTCTATAGTTTTTTTGCTTTCAATCTTATTAATTTCTCCTTTAATTTTCAGGATCTCTAATTTAGTGTCTAATTGGGGATTTCTAATTTGTTCTTTTTCTAGCTTTTTAAGTTGCATGCCCAATTCATTAATCTCCTCTTTCTCTTTCTTATTCATGTAAGCATTTAGAGCTATAAATTTTCCCCTAAGCACTGCTTTGGCTGCATCCCATAGATTTTGGTATGTTGTCTCATTATTGTCATTCTCTTGGATAAAGTTATTGATTGTTTCTATGATTTCTTGTTTGGCCCATTCATTCTTTAGAATGAAATTATTTAGTTTCCAATTGATTTTCATTCTACTTTTCCCTGGCTCTTTCTTACATGTAATTTTTATTGCATCATGATCTGAGAAGGATGCATTTACTATTTCTGCCTTTCTACATTTGACTATGATGTTTTTGTGCCCTAATACATGGTCAATTTTTGAAAATGTGCCATGTACTGCTGAGAAAAAGGTATATTCCTTTCTATCCCCATTCAATTTTCTCCAGACATCTATCATGTCTAACTTTTCTAGTAATCTATTCACCTCTTTCACTTCTTTCTTATTTATTTTTTGGCTAGATTTATCTAATTCTGAGAGGGGGAGATTCAGATCCCCCACTAGTATAGTATTACTGTCTAATTCCTCTTGTAACTCATTTAACTTCTCCTCTAAGAACTTGGATGCTATACCACTTGGCGCATACATATTTATAATATTGATATTACTTCATTATCTATAGTACCTTTAAGTAAGATGTAATTTCCTTCCTTATCTCTTTTAATGAGATCTATTTTTGCCTGCACTTTGTCTGAGATAAGGATTGCTACCCCTGCCTTTTTTACTTTAGCTGAGGCATAATATATTCTGCTCCAGCCTTTTACCTTTACTCTGTGTGTATCTCTCTGCTTCAAATGTGTTTCTTGTAAACAGCATATTGTAGGGTTCTGGTTTTTAATCCCCTCTGCAATTCGCTTCCGTTTTATAGCAGAGTTCATCCCATTCACATTCACAGTTATTATTACTGACTGTCTATTCCCCTCCATTCTATTTACCCCCTTTGTACTTTTCCCCCCTTCTTTCACCCTATTCCTCCTCACCGACGTTTTACTTCTTACCCCTGCCTCCCCCGATCTGCCCTCCCTTTTTATCACCCCCCTCTCTTTTCTTTACCCTTTTCTCCCTTGCTTTTGTCCTCCCTTCTATCAGTCTCCCCCTTTCCCTTCCCCTTTTGTTTCCCTAAAGAATGAGTTAAGTTTCTTTATCCCAATGAACGTATATGTTATTCCCTCTTTGAGTCAAATCTAATGAGAATAGGGTTGAAACCATGTTCCCCCCTCCTTTCTTTCCCTCTATTGTAATAGGTTTTTTTCCACCTCTTCATATGATATAATTCATCCCATTCCACCTCCCCTTTCCTCTCCTCCCCATAGACTCCCTTTTCAACCCCTTAATTCTTTTGTATCATCACATCAAAGACAGTTTATATTTATACCCTCTATATAAAGTCCTTCTCTCTGCCCAAATACATTTACAGTTCTTAAGAGTTATGAGTATTTTCTTCCTGTGTAGGGATATAAACAGTTTAACCTAATAGGGTAACTTTTTTTTCCCCTCTGTTTACCTTTTTAAACTTCTCTTGAGTCTTGTATGTTGAGATCAAATTTTCTATTCAGTTCTGGTCTTTTCACCAGGAAAGATTGAAAGTCCCCAATGTCATTAAATGTCCATCTTTTCCCCTGAAAGAAAATGCACATTTTTGCTGGGTAATAGATTCTCAGCTGCAATCCAAGCTCCTTTGCCTTCCGGAATATCATATTCCAAGCCTTGCGGTCCTTTAATGTTGAAGCTGCCAGGTCCTGAGCAATCCTGACTGTGGCTCCATGATATTTAAATTGCTTCTTTCTGGCTGCTTGGAGTATTTTCTCCTTCACCTGATAATTCTGGAATTTGGCTACAATATTCCTTGGAGTTTTCCTTTTGGGGTCTCTTTCAGGAGGTGATCAGTGGATTCTTTCAATGATGATTTTATCCTCTGATTCTATGATATCAGGGCAGTTCTCCTTAATAATTTCCTGGAATATGGTGTCTAGATTCTTTTTCTGGTCATGGTTTTCAGGCAGTCCAATGATTCTCAAATTGTCTCTCCTCGATCTGTTTTCCAGATCAGTTGTCTTTCCAATGAGGTATTTCACATTTTCTTCTATTTTTTCATTTTTTTTATTCTGCTTGACTGATTCCTGGTGTCTCATGGATTCCTTATCTTCCAACTGTCCCACTTTAATTTTTAAGGCATTGTTTTCTTCAGTGAGATTATGCACCTTTTTTTCCATTTGGCTAAGTGAATTTTTTAAGGTATTGTTTTCTTCAGTGAGATTATGCAGCTTTTTTTCCATTTGGCCAAATGAATTTTTTAAAGCTTTGTTTTCTTCAGTTTCCTTTTCCAAGCTACTGATTCTTTTTTCATAGTTTTCTTGTTTTGCTTTCATTTCTCTCCCCATTTTTTCTTCTACCTCTTGCAATTGATTTTTTTTTTTTTTAGTGAGGCAATTGGGGTTAAGTGACTTGCCCAGGGTCACACAGCTAGTAATCTTAAGTGTCTGAGGCCGGATTTGAACTCAGGTACTCCTGACTCCAGGGCCGGTGCTCTATCCACTGCACCACCTAGCTGCCCTGCAATTGATTTTTAAAATCCTTTTTGAGCTCTTCCAGGAAGGCTTTTTGTTCTTGCGACCAATTCACCTTCCCTTGTGAGGCTTCAGATGTAGACAATTTGAGGCTATTGTCCTCATCTGAGTTTGTGTTGGCTTCTTCCCTATTGATACAGAAGCTCTCAATGGAGAGGGCTCTTTTTTGCTTCTTACTCATTATTGCAGCTTATTTATTTATTCTTTAAGTTGAGGTCTGCTCTGGAGGCACCAGGGTCCCTGTTTTGGGCTTCTTGTGCAGGGGTATAGGTGCTGTGTGACCGGGCTTTTACTCTGAGGCCTTTAGGGTGTGTGGAGATCCCTCGCCCTGCACTTCCTGTCTGATTGTGCTCGGCCAGCCAGGCGCCAGACCCCGGCGTCTGATCCCGCCGTTCGTGGCCCTCTCGGCCGGTGCAGGTAGGTTTTTCCACTGTCCTTCTTGGCCACCAGATTTTTGAACCAGGTTCCGGGAGCCTCAGTTGTTTGGCTGTGGCCCGCAGCTCCTGCTGACTTGCCCCGACCCCCTCGGCGCTGGGTTGCTGCCCTGCGCTGGGCCTCCCTTTTGCCCGAGTCAGACCGACCTTTTCCTGAAGTCTTCTAAATTATCTCTGGTTGGAGGACTGTGTCTCTCTGTCTCTTTGCAGGTCCTGTAGTTTCAGAATCCGTCCAGAGGCTTGATTTAATGTTCGTTTTGAGGGAACAGAAGGAGAGCTCAGGCAGCTTGCTGCTTCCTCTCCGCCATCTTGGCTCCGCCGAAAGCTATCTTTACATGTAACTGGAAAAAATACTTTTAAGATTGAAAAAAAATTTTTAAATAATAAATAAGTGAATTGGAAAATACACTGCAATACAAGTCATTCTCCAATTGATAAATGGTCAAGGGATATGAACAGGCAGTTTTCAGACAAAGAAATCAAAGCAATCTATAGTCATATGAAAAAATGCTCTAAATCACTACTGATCAGAGAAATGCGAAGTAAAACTCTGAGGTACCACTTCTCACCTATCAGAGTGGCAAATATAACAAAAAAGGAAAGTGTTGGATATTGGAGGGAATGTGAGAAAACTGAGACATTAATCAACTGTTGGTGGAGTTGTGAATGGATTATTCAGCCATTCTGGAGAGCAATTTGGAACTGTGCCCAAAGGGCCATAGAACTGTGCATACCCTTTGATCCAGCAATATCACTGTTAGGTTCATATCCCAAAGACATCCCCCCAAAGAGAAAAAGACCTATTTGTACAAAATATATTTATAGCATCTCTTTTTGTTGTGGCTAAGAATTGAAAATCAAAGGGACGCCCATCAATTGGGGAATGGATAAACAAGCTGTGGTATATGATGGTAATGGAATATTATTGTGCTATAAGAAGTGACAAGGGGCAGCTAGGTGGCGCAGTGGATAGAGCACTGGCCCTGGATTCAGGAGTACCTGAGTTAAAATCCAGCCTCAGACACTTACTAGCTGTGTGACCCTGGGCAAGTCACTTAACCCCAGGGAACCACCAAAAAAAAAAAAGTGACAAGCAGGATGATTTCAGAAAGGCCTGGAAAAACTTGTATGAACTGATGTATAATGAAGTAAGCAGAATCAGGAGAAGGTTGTGCACAGTGACAGGAATATTGTTCAATGAAGAACTGTGAATGACTTAACTATTCTCAACAACACAATGATCCAAGATGATCCCAAAGGACTAATGATGAAACATACTATCCATCTCCAGAGAAAGAACTGATATTGATGGAACACAGACTGAAGCAGGCTACTTTTCACTTTCTTTCATTTTTTTCCTTTTATTCAAGTTTTCTTATACAAAATAACTAATACGGCAATGCTTTACATAATTGCACATGTTTAACCTATATCTAATTGTTTCCCTTATCAGGGAGAGGGAAGGGGAAGGAGGGAAGGAGGGAGAAAATTTGGAACTCAAAACTTTAAATTAAAATGTTTATTTTGAAAAAGGAGTGAATTTAGGTTGGTGAATTAAAATGAAAGGATGTGATTCAAATCAGGTAAACCCATCCTTAGCAACTGGAGGAGCATCCCACCCCCACCCCTATGCTGCCAGGTAGGAAGCAGTTACCAGACTTGTGACTAACCTATCATCCCATATTTGAACTGAATTCAAATGAAGGTCTTGTTAGGAACTGGGTTAGGAAGGCAAAAATGAAGCAATCTCTGCCCTCAAAGAGCTTACACTCTCCTGGGGGGGGGGGGGAACACAATATGTACACAGAGAAGTAAACACATGACATACACAGTAATCAATCCATAGACATTAATTAAGCACCTACTATATGTTAGGCTAGATGGTGGGGATAGAAAGCTAAAAATGAAATTGATCTTGCCCTCCAGGAATTTATATTCAATATGGAATTTAAAGTTAGGAAGACCTGAGTTCACATACTGCTTCAGACACTAGCATGTGATCCTAAGCAAGTTGAAAATCACTTAATCTGTTTTGGTCTCACTTTTTCATATGGGAAATTGGCATAATGATAGCACCTACCTCTCTGGGTTTGTTTTTTTTTTTGAGGATCAAGAGATTTTTATATAGATATAGCATTTTTCAATCTCTAAAGCATCACATAAATGCTAGCACTTATTATTATATGGGAAATAATTCTATTCATATAATCAGAGGTATGCTAACAAAAATTTAATAACCAGCTCTCTGAAAACCATGACACATTTTAAGGTTAATCTGCATTATTTCCTTTATGGCTTTCTTAAGTCTAGACTATTGACACTATGCTAAATCAAGCTGTGATGTGTAATGCTGATTTCTGAGCCAGAAATGCTTACAGTGAAGATTTAACAGTCCTGCCCAACAGGTAGAAGCATGTTCCAGGTCTCCCCCATACCCCTGTGCCTGTAACAATTCATAACCACAAGAGGAAAGAGCTGTGGTAACCCGAGGTTAAATGGGAAATCATCTCCTGAGCACATGAGCAGTCCTTTGAATGAAACTAGAGAGTCTGTGTATTCCAAACATGATGAACCACTAACGCATGCTGAGGGGGAGATGCAATGTCCCAGACGTAAGAAATAGAATGCCCTGTACAAGTCACAGCTACCTGACCAATCCAAATGAAATGCAGAGTAAGTGAAGGAAGTCATGTTAAGTAAGACTGGAGAGGTATGCAGGTGGGAGCCAGATTGTGGAGGGCACTTTATCCTTGAAGCAACTCAGCTGTTTATTCATTTTTCACTGACTCTTCATGACCCCATTTGGGGTTTTCTTGTCAAAGATACTGGAGCGGTTGGTTTGTCATTTCCTTCTCCAGCTCATTTTACAGATGGGGAAACTAAGGCAAATAGGCTTAAGTGACTTGTCCAGAGTCACACAGCTAAGTAAGTGTCTGAAGCTGGATTTAAACTCAGGTCTTCCTAACTCCTCGCTTGGCACTCTATGCACTATGGCGCTGACTACCTGCCTCCAGAAGCAATAGGGAACCATTGAAGGTTTTTGAGCAGGGATGTCTTGGACCTCCCAGCCAAGAGTTTGAATAGACATACTTATCTCAGAATAAAAAAAATTAGCATTTCCCCAAGGAGGAACTGATACAGAAGGGTGGTTCCCTGGGTGAATGAGTGATGTCTGTTGAAACCCTGAGAACCTGCCTCGCTGATATATCCAATGTTGTAATGAGTCAAAAAGGGAGACTGGAAAGCAAGAGGAGTAGAAAGAGAGGCCACCCCCATGGGGCCTGAAGCAAAAATGCCTGTGGGAGGGAGGAATAGAAAGGGAGCAGTTTCTCGTAAGGGCTTCCTCAGCCCTGGGGAGGGGAAGGGGGGGGTGACTTGGGAGGGATGCCTATGGCATCATCTGATCTAAGGGGAGAGAGTCTGCTCCAGAACAGAGCCCGCTCCAAGGCTCCCCTATTGAAGGTGTTCTAACAGCAGCACCATCCTAGTCACTGGAGGTAGAGTGGGAGAGGAGGAATGGAGGTATAGAAAAAGTAAACCAAGCTCTAGAAGTGATTGCTTCCTCATTGGATCTTGTAGAAGCATCCGTATTCACTACCCCCTCCCCACTTGCACTGTCTTCCCCAGGGAGCAATTAGCCAAGGTTCAAGGTACTCTGTGGGGCTTCACTTCTAGAACTATGGTTCATGAGCCCCCACTGGTGCATTGGTCTCAAATGGTCAGCCAGAAGACACAATTAGCACAGAGCAAAGTAATTTACTGAAATGATATAATATGAGCAACAATAACAAAACATTTCCTCCCCTCCACAAGCCCATGGCATACTTTCCCCCACACAAACACAGTGCTAATGGGAACAGTGGGCACGCATATAGTATACAGTAGCAGGAAAGTACACATAAAGGAAATACATGTGGCCAAGGCACCTCACTCCCCAGGCACTGCAGATTCTTGGCATGTTTCCATTTCTCAGTGTCCTCAACTTTCTGCCCCTGTATCTGTTGAATATGTCATTCTGTTATACTCCCTCTCATCTAAATTTGACTGAAACTGGACTTTCTTCTGGATTTCCAGAGCACCTTTTTTGACTGACTTCAAAGAGAGCCTCTTGCTTTTGAAAAGGCTGAACTTTCGACCAGCCAGTGACCAGCTGCCTTTAATTCCTTCAAGTCTAATGAAGAATCTCTTCTCACTTCTTAAAAGGGTAACAGAAGCTTATATTCATTTACACTTCATTTGAAATATTTTTGGGGGGCAGTGCAATGAGGGTTAAGTGACTTGCCCAGAGTCACATAGCTAGTAAGTGTCAAGTGTCTGAGGTCAGATTTGAACTCAGGTTCTCCTTAATCCAAGGCCAGTGCTTTATCCACTGTGCCACCTAGCCGCCCCACTTCATTTGAAATCTTAAGACCTCATTGTCTCTGTTACTTGTTTTTTATATTCCATAGTTTCTTCAGTTGGGCTGGGGGAAAATCAGTTGATCAGGGATATTCTGATCAACTCCTCCCTTTAATATGTATTATATAACACACACACACACATATATAATATACATTACATCTATTGTATTATGTTGTGTTAAACTCTACTATATCACATTTCTCTCTCTCTCTCTCTCTCTCTCTCTCTCTCTCACACACACACACACACACACACACGTACTTTTCTTATCTTTGGCCCAGGGAATAGATTGATAGACTCAGAGTTGAGAGACCTGGGTTTGAATTCTATCTCTGAGGTTTCCTAATTTACATGACCTTAGGAAAGTCATTGAACTTCTCTGTGCCTCAGTTTCCTCACTTGTAAAATGGGGATAATAAGGTCTATAGCACATGTCTTGCCAGGTTCATTTGAGGACAATTGACATAAAGCTCTTTACAAATTTTAAAGTGATATAAATGTCAGTTATTAGTATCTCATTCTCAAATTTTTGATGGAGTTCAGGTAGAAATGGTCCTGGGACAAGTTGATATGTTCTTTTATATTTAATGTTCTGTAGACTATTAAAATACCTGTTTTCATAGTTAAATAAAATATACTTGGGGCAGCTAGGTGGTGCATTGGATAGAGCACTGGCCCTGGATTCAGGAGGACCTGAGTTCAAATCTGACCTCAGACACTTAACAATCACTAGCTGTGTGACCCTAGGTAAGTGACAACCCCAATTGCCTCACCAAAAATAAAATAAAATATACTTGGTCTTATTGTTGTAATTATTATTTTATACATTAGATTATAAGTTCTATGAGGGCAAGGTCTTATTCATTTTTAGCTCTCAGCAACTAGCATGGTGCATTGTTTAGAACAGAAATAGAAAGAAGGAAGGTAGGAAAGAAGGAAGAAAGGAAGGAAAGAGAAGAAGGAAAGAGAGGGAGGAAGGGACAAAGGAAGGACAAAAGGAAGGAGGGAAGAGAGAAGGGAAAAGTGGGGAAGGAAAGGGAAAAAATGTATGGTAAAAGCTGCCATACCTGATTGTTTCTCTGAGCCCTGGCCTGCTCACAATAATAATAACACATTCAGATGGTGCTTTAATATTTTCAAAAGGCCATTTTTCTCACCCCAGCCCTGAGATTTCAGTAGGGCAAGTGTTTTTAGCCACATTTTTACAGATGAGGGAATTGAGGTTCAATGGAGGGGAAGGAACTTGCCTGAGATGACTTAGCTGGTAATTGGCAGAGCTAGGACTTGACTACAAGGCTCTGTGACCTCAAACTGAAATTTGTGAATGTTGCCTCCCATGGTTCACTGAGGCAGGTTGGATTAGATAACCGGGGTGGTCCCAACTCTAAACTTTTACAATTCTCAAAATCTCCTTTGGCTTTGATGAACATTATCCATCAAAGGGTAGATAATGATTCCCCTTAGGGATGATTCCACCCCATTCAGATAAAACTAGGAATACAGGCTCTAGAAATGGAATGGCTATTGATGAAGTAAGTTAGGCATGCCAGGGTGGTGTAGCTATTTCCTAGGCTTATAGTTTTTTTTAGTATTCTTTTTTTTTAACTTCATAGTATTTTATTTTTTCTAATTACATGTAAAGATAGTTTTCAACCTTCATTTTTATAAGATTTTGAGGCCCGGTTCCAATTTTTTCTCCTTCCCTAAGACGGCAGGCAATCTGATATAGGTTATACATGTATAATCATGTTAAATAAATTTCCACATTAGTCATGTTGTAAAAGAAACAGAACAAAAGGGAAAAACCATGAGACAAAAAACCAAAAAAGTGAAAATAGTCCGCTTCAATCCGCATTCAGACTCCATAGTTCTTTTTCTGGATGTGGAGAGCATTTTCCATCATGAATCGTTTGGCATTGTCCTGGACCATTGTACTGCTGAGAAGAGCCAAGTCTACCTCAGCTGATCATCCCACAATGTTGCTGTTACTGTGTACAGTGTTCCCTTGGTTCTGCTCACTTCACTTAGCATCTGTTCAAGTAAGTTATTCTAGGTTTTTCTGAACTCTGCCTGCTTATCATTTCTTTCTTTCTTTCTTTCTTTTTTTGTAAGGCAATCGGGGTTAAGTGACTTGCCAGGGTCACACAGCTATTAAGTGTCAAGTGTCTGAGGCTGGATTTGAACTCAGGTCCTCCAGAATTCAGGGCCAGTGCTCTATCCACTGCACCACCTAGCTGCCCCCGCTTATCATTTCTTACAGCACAATAGTATTCCATTACATTAGTATACCACAGCTTGTTTAGCCATTCTCCAATGGATGGACATTCCCTCAATTTCCAATTCTTTGTCACCACAAAAAGAGCAGCTGTAAATATTTTTGTACATGTGGGTCCTTTCCCCTTTTTTATGATCTCTCTGAGATACAGAACTAGTAGTGGTATTGCTGGGTCAAAAGGTATGCACAGTTTTATAGCCCTTTGGGCATAGTTCCAAACTGCTCTACAGAATGGTTGGATCAGTTCACAAGTCCATCAACAATGCATTAGTGTTCCGATTTTCTCACATCTTCTCCAACATTTATCATTTCCTTTTCTGTCATATGAGCCAATCTGATAGATGTGAGGTGGTTCCTCAGAGTTGTTTTGATTTGCATTTCTCTGATCAATAGTTATTTAGAGCATTTTTTTTTTTTGCAGGGCAATGGGGGTTAAGTGACTTGCCCAGGGTCACACAGCTAGTAAGTGTCAAGTGTCTGAGGCCGGATTGGAACTCCGGTACTCCTGAATCCAGGGCCGGTGCTTTATCCACTGCGCCACCTAACCACCCCTAGAGCATTTTTAATATGACTATAGATAGCTTTAATTTCTTCATCTGAAAATTGCCTGTTCATATCCTTCGACCATTTATCAATTGGGGAATGACTGGTATTCTTATAAATTTGATCCAGTTCTCTATTTATTTGAGAAATGAGACATTTATCAGAAACACTGACTGCAAAAATTGTTTCCCAGCTTTCTGCTTTCCTTCTCATCTTGGTTGTACTGGTTTTGTTTGTGCAAAAACTTTTAATTTATTGTAATCAAAATGATCCATTTTACATTTCATAATGTTCTCCATCTCATGTTTGGTCATAAATTGTTCCCTTCTCCATAGAGCTGACAGTTATACCATTTCTTGCTCTATTAACTTGCTTATAGTATTACCCTTTATGTCTAAATCATGTACCCATTTTGACCTTATCTTGGTATATAGTGTGAGATTTTGGTCTATGCCTATTTTCTGCCATACTATACAGTTTTCCCAGTAGTTTTTGTCAAATAGTGAGTTCTTAACCCAGAAGCTGGAGTCTTTGGGTTTATCAAACAGTAGATTACTATAGTAATTTACTACTCTGTCTTGTGTACCTAACCTATTCTACTGATCCACCACTCTATTTCTTTCTTTCTTTTTTTTTTAGGTTATATCTATATATCTCTATACATATAGATATAGATATAGATATACACACACACATATATATACACATAATAACATTAATCCTATTTCTGCATTAATCCTGTTACAAGAGAAAAAATCAGAGCAGTGATGCAAAACCTCAAAATAGAAAAAAAAAACCAACAGCACCCAAAACAAAAGAAATAATATGGTTCAATCAGCATCTATACTCCACAGTTCTTTCTTTCTTTTTTTTTCTTGGATTTGGAGATCCTCTTCTATCATGAGTTCCCTGGAACTCTTCTGTACCATTGCATTGGTGAGAAGAATATAGTCCATCACAGTAGGTCAACACTCAATGTTGATGATACTGTGTACAATGTTCTTCTGGTTCTGCTCATCTCACTCATCATCAGCTCACGTAAGACCCTCCAGGTTTCTCTGAACTCTTCCTGCTCATCATTTCTTACAGCACAATAGTATTCCATTGTATTCATATACCACAACTTGTCCAGCCATTCCCCAATTGATGGGCACCCCCTCAACTTCCAATTCCTTGCTACCACGTAAAGAGCAGCTATACATATTTTTGTACATGTGGGTCCCTTTCCCCTTCCATGATTTCTTTGGGCAAAAGACCTAAAAGTCACCACTCTTTTTCTTAGCCAATATCAAATAACTTTTTGTTGTTGTTGTTTTTGCTTTTTGGCGGGGCAGTGAGGGTTAAGTGACTTGCCTAGGGTCACAAAACCAGTAAGTGTCAAGTGTCTGAGGTCGGATTTGAACCCAGGCCTCCTGAATCCAAGGCTGGTGCTTTATCCACTGTGCCACCTAGCTGTCCCCAATACCAAATAGTTTTGATGCTGCTTTATAATATAATTTTAGATCTGGTGTAGCTAGGTTTCCTCCCTTTGCGTTTTTTCATTAATTCTCTTAATATTCTTGATCCTTTAGTCTTCCAGATAAATTTCATTATTATTTTTTCTAGCTCTATAACATAATTTTTGGTAGTTTGATTACTATGGTACTGATTAAGTAAATTAATTCAGGTAGAATTGTTACTTTTATTATATTAGCTCTCCTAGGCCTATAGATTTAACAATGGTTCCCTAACCCCTGACTCTTGGTCTGGGGCTCACCCCCAGGCCTTCCTCTTCACTCTCATCTACTCCACAGACATTGAGCTCCCTGAAATTGTTTATAAGCTTGTTCCTACTGAGTGACTGGGACAGCTAGGTGGCTCAGTGGATAGAGCCCTGAGCCTAGGGTCAGGAAGATTTATCTTCCTGAATTCAAATCCTGCCTTATACATTTACTAGCTGTGTGACCCTGGGCAAGTCATTTAACTCTTTTTGCCTCAGTTTCCTCATCTGTCAAATGAGCTAGAGAAGGAAATGGCAAATAACTCCATTTTCTTTGCCAAAAAAACCCCAAATGGGGTCACAAAGAGCCGGGCCGGGCACGATTGAAATGACTGAACAACAACTGAGTGACTAGGCAGTAAAATGTCATGAAAGAATGCAATCCAAAGGAGGAAAAATCTCCCTCACGGCTGCGTGAGCCAGAGAGCAGCCGTCTTGTCCCTGGGGAACTTCTGTGCTAGGGCAGAAAGGACACAAACACACAGAGGGAGCATTCTTTTTTAAAAAAAAAAAATAGTTGAGCTGGCTTAGTTCCTCCTTGTTTATTCTCAGAGGGGAACTGGGTAATGAGGGTTCGTGCATTGAGGTTCAACTCTCTTATGGAGGTAACGTGATGCAGTGGAAAGAACATTGGGTTTGAGGTCACGGACCTGGGTTTGAATTTATTTGTGGATGTGTGATCTTGGGCCTTGGGAATAGAAGGATGGTTGGACTCAGTGTCAAGAGACTTGGGTTTGGGGGGCAACTAGGTGGTGCAGTGGATAAAGCACCGGCCCTGGGTTCAGGAGGACCTGAGTTCAAATCCAGCCTCAGACACTTGACACTTACTAGCTGTGTGACCCTGGGTAAGTCACTTAATCCTCATTGTCCTGCAAACTCCCCCCCCAATAAACAAATAATAAATAAGTAAGAGAGAGAGAGAGAGAGAGAGAGTTGGGTTTGAAGTCTGCCTCTGAGGCCTCCTAGGGGTGTGTGGTATGACCTTGGGAAAGTCATTGAACCTCCCTGAACCTCAATTTCCTCATTTGCAAAATGGGGATAATACAGTCTGTAGCACCTGCCTCACCAGGATGAGTTGAGGCTCAGTTACCTGCCACCTGTGTGACCTTGGATAAGTGTTCTTAACTTCCCTCAGGCCTCAGTTTCCCCTTCTATAAAATCAAGGGGTTGGACTGGATGACCTTTTAAAGTCTCTTCCGTCTCCAAATCCATGCTCTTATTGTGCCTCGCTTCCAAATGGCATTTATGGTCTTGGAGAGAAAGAAGGAAAGAAATATTCTCAATGTTCAGTTGGAAGGAAAGAATTGAGAGATGGAAATAGGCTCAGAGGAAGAGAGGACAAGACGAACCTTCCAAAGATCCGTTTGTTGTTGTGTGGGGAGCGTGCTTTTGGTGGTGTGGGTCTGCAAGGACTCTGCTTGCTGCCTGGGGCATTGATGTTGGGCTATCTCACCAAGTGACCTGGAACCCAGGCTTTAGAATACTGGGATCCCTGGATTCCGGTGGCTTTCCCTCTCTTCCTATGACTCTATTCCCTTTTCCTTCCAACCCCATAGTTAGCCAACTGGAGCCAGTAGTAGAAGGTCCACATCAGCTCTGCCATCCCAAGCCAGTTCCCCTCTATGTCATCATGATGTCCCCAGAAGCCTCCTCTCCAGTGCTTTCCCGGCTTCCATGTGGAGACATGACATCAGCCTAGTAAGCTGATGGGGTCTACGCATGCTCCCGATCCCCATTACACATTGATACACATG
Organism: Dromiciops gliroides; assembly: GCF_019393635.1. Lineage (NCBI taxonomy): Eukaryota > Metazoa > Chordata > Mammalia > Microbiotheria > Microbiotheriidae > Dromiciops > Dromiciops gliroides. The sequence goes on along the minus strand of NC_057863.1, from coordinate 626,074,093 downwards.
GTTGACCTATAGAATGGAATCTTCCTGAGGGCAGGGGCTGGTTCACTTCTGCCTTTTTATCTTTATCACAAGGCCTGGCACAGGGTAGGTGCTTAACAAATGTTTGTAGTTGATTGCTTAAGGACCTGCCACATGCCAAGCGCCGTGTTAGGGGCTAGACTCACAATGGGCCAGTTTTCCAGGGAAAATTCAAATATCTGGGTCCCTGAATTCCTGGTCAATCTCAGGCTAATTAAGTTGGGTCCATTTCTGTAGCACTTTGAGGTTTACAAAGCACTTTCTTCCCAACAATCCTGTGAGATACATAAGACCAGTGTTAGTGACCCCATTTTTCAGATGGGGAGACTGAGTCTCAGAGAAGTGAAATGACTTGCTCATGGGTAGTGAGTAAGAGGAATGATGCAGATCAAGCTCTTTAGATCCCCAAGTCCACACCCACACAGGCGGGTGGGTCCCTTCACTTCCCTTCACCTGTCTGAACAGACCGGCAGAGCTCCCACTTTGGAAACCCCCTGAACTTTCAGACTCCAGAAACTTGTTCAGTGACCTCAGATTAGCCTAGTGACTCAACGTCCTCCCTTCCTACTTCAAAGGGTGGGAGCTATTTTATTGTGGTCTTTATATCCCAGTAGGTAGCATAGTACCTTATCTTTAGGTTCCTTATGTGTAGTGGTGGTGGTGGAGGAAAAGGAATAGGAGAGGGCGGCTAGGTGGCGCAGTGGATAGAGCACCGGCCCTGGAGTCAGGAGGACCTGAGTTCAAATTTGGCCTCAGACGCTTAACACTTACTAGCTGTGTGACTCCAATTGCCTCACTAAAAAAAAAAAAAAAGGAATAGGAGGAGGAAGAAGAAGAAGAAGAAGTAGCAGCAGTACTACTAGTAGTAGTAGTCATAGTCATAGTAGTAGTCATGGTAGTGGCAGTAGCTGTAGTAGCAGTACTAGTAGCAGCAGCAGCAGCAGCAGCAACAAGCATAAATGCTTATTGAATTGGACTGAACTGAATTGAATTGAATTGAATTGAATTGAATTGAATTGCCTCTGCAAAGGGCAAAGCTATAATTAGCAAAGTGGATGTCAAGGGCAAGCAGCACAGAATGAGCCTAGAACTCAGATTCAGAATGAGATATAGGGTATTCCAAAAGTCTTAATGAGGCTTTTAAACTTTCATAGCCACACTAAGACTTTTGGGTTTTTTTGTTTTTGTTTTTTGCGGGGCAATGGGGGTTAAGTGACTTGCCCAGGGTCACACAGCTAGTAAGTGTTAAGTGTCTGAGGCCGGATTTGAACTCAGGTCCTCCTGACTCCAGGGCTGGTGCTCTATCCACTGTAGCGCCACCTAGCTGCCCCACACTGAGATTTTTGGAACACTCGGTAAATATTTTTGGACAAGGCCAATGTGGGAATATCCTTTGCTTGACTATGCATATTTATTTTGTTTTGTTTTGTTTTTTTGGTGAGGCAATGAGGGTTAAGTGACTTGCCCAGGATCACACAGCTAGTAAGTGTCAAGTATCTGAATCTGGATTTGAATTCAGGTCCTCCTGAATCCAAGGCCAGTGCTTTATCCACTGTGCCACCTAGCTTCCCCCAACTTTGCATATTTATAACAAGGGTTTTGTTCCCCCACCCCCATCCCGCATTGAGGTATAGAGGTGGGAGGGAGAGAAAATTAATGCTTGTTAGTTGAAAAAAATTAAAATCGTCCCTGGGGCAAATGGTATGAAACTCTGAATACCCTCTAGTCAACTTTTTTTTAAAATTTCTGCATTAGTCATATTGTGAAAGAAAAATCAGAACAAAAGGGAAAAACCTCAAAAAAGAAAAAAAAAACCCCAAAGTAGAAACAGTATGGTTCAATTTGCATCCAGATTCCACAGTTCTTTTTTCTGGATGTGGAGAGTATTTTCCATCATGAGTTCTTTGGAATTGTCTTGTATCCTTGCACTGATGAGAAGAGCTAAGTCTATAACAGTTGATCATTACACAATGTTGCTTTTACTGTGTACTAATGTTCTGCTGGTTCTGCTCATCTCACTCAGCATCAGTCCATGTAAGTGTCTCCAGGTTTTTCTGAAATCTGCCTGTTCATCATTTCTTTTTTTTTTTTCTCTTGAATTTTTTTTAATGTTCAACATATAAGTCTAAGATGAGTCTAGGACTTTAAAAACAATTATAATAACAATAATGAAATAAAGTTGAGATTTTAAAGCAAGATTTCAAAATACCTTGTCATGTGAAATTTAATAATCTAGATGCAAATGAGATGGTCGGTGGATATTTAAAACACCTGGATTTGATGGAGCTGCCTTATTATCCAAAAGAATCATCATTTCTTACAACACAAGAGTATTCCATTACATTCATATACCACAGCTTCTTCAGCCATTCCCCAATTGATGGGCATTCCTTCAATTTCCAATTCTTTGCCACCACAAAGAGAACTGCTGTAAATATTTTTGTACATGCAGGTCTTCCCCCCTTTTTTATGATCTCTTTGGGATACAGACCTAAGTAGTGGTATTACTGGGTCAAAGGGTATGCACAGTCCCATACCCCTTTTGGCATAGTTCCAAATTGTTCTCCAGAATGATTGGATCAGTTCACAACTCCACCAACAATGCATTAGTATTCCAATTTTTCCACAGCTTCTCCAACATTTATTATTTTCCTTTTTTGCCATATTAGCCAATTTGATAGGTGTGAGGTGATACCTCAGAGTTGTTTTAATTTTCATTTCTCTAATCAATAGTGATTTAGAGCATTTTTTCATATGGCAATAGATAGCTTTGATTTCTTCATCTGAAAACTGCCTGTTTATATCCTTTGACCATTTCTCAACTGGAGAATTGGGGAACTTTAAAAAAATATTTAAATAATTTTATTATTTTGTTTGTTTGTTTTTGTGGGGCAATGAGGGTTAAGTGACTTGTCCAGGATCACACAGCTAGTAAGTGTCAAGTGTTTGAGGCCAGATTTGAACTCAGGTCTTCCTGAATCCAGGGCCGATGCTTTATCCATTATACCACCTAGCTGCCCCAAATTGGGGAACTTTTAAAGAAAAATTCAGTTCAGCAGGAACTGAGGATGGGAGAGATACTTCTGAACACTGGATTGTCACTAATGAAGAAGCCATAGTTGTATGATTGGGTAAGGAGAAATACTGGACTGGGGAGCTGTAGCTGGATTTGTGGTCGGGAGAGGGAGAAGAAGCTTCCCATTTTAACTAGTCTTACTAATAGTAAGATGCTAAGCTCTGTTATTTCTATCCTGCCTAAGGGCTGAACATATAATCAATGCCCTCTAAGTTTCAGGGCCCTAGGCCAAAGCTTGAGTAACTCTACCCTAGTTACTCCACCCTAGTTATAGCTTCAATGGAGGCTTTTTAGCAGGGGGTGAATTAGAAGCCCATGGATTGGTCAAATCATGACACAGATGTTCTGTCTCCCCTAATTAGAGCGTAAGCTCCTTGAGAAAAGGAAGTATCTCTCTTTTTCTATTTGTATCTCCAGCCTTTGGGACAATATTTGGCACAAAGTAAGCACTCAATTAATTTTTTTCCTTCCTCCATCCCTTTCTTCTTCCCTCTCTTCCTCTATTTCTTCCTCCCTCCCTCCCTTCTTTCCTTCCTTTCTCCCTCCGTCACTCCTTCCTTCCTTCCTTCCATCTTCCCTCCCTCCCTTCCTCCCTCTATTTCTTCCTTCCTCCTCCCTCCCTCCCTTCTTCCCTCCCTCCCTCCCTCTATTTCTTCCTCCCTCCCTTCTTTCCTTCCTTTCTCCCTCCCTCGCTCCTTCCTTCCTTCCTTCCTTCCTTCCATCTTCCCTCCCTCCCTCTCTTCATCCCTCTATTTCTTCCTTCCTCCTCCCTCCCTTCTTCCCTCCATTTCTTCCTCCTTCCCTTCTTTCCTTCCTTTCTTCCTCCCTCCCTCCTTTCTTCCCTCCTTCCTTCTTTCCCTCCTTCTGAGCCTACGAGTCATTGGTCATGTTCCTGAGAGTATGGCTTCAATCCAAACATGACTTTGAGTAATAAAGCTATTTAAAAAGCAGCTCATGGGGAATATTTATAAAACCAAGTCATGCCAGAGCCCTGCCCTCCACCCCACCCCCATCCCGCGTGTGCTAAAGCCGAACGCCTGAGAACTATCTTCGTTGTCTCCAAAATAAGCAGCTCGTCCAATGGCTGGGGTGTCTGGCCTCCCGCTGTAAAGGGCTCAGTCCTCGGAGCAGCCTGAAGATTCCAGGGCATCACAGTCACAGCCTCTCCATTCTTAGCTATGGTTTGAGGCCATGCAAATATTTTGACTGTGTGTGTGTGTGTGTGTGTGTGTGTGTGTGTGTGTGTGTGTGTGTGACTAAAATCCACAAAGTGCAGGCCAGCAGGAAGCTGGTCCCTGTGCCCCATGGGGCAGATGGCTGAGGACCCGTACTGCCTGGGGATGGCACGGGCATCCAAAGTCCCATGCACGTGTGCCCAGCCCCTACATCTTCCCAGAAGGCTACTGTGGACTGAGCTTGGCCCTGGAGAGGGGGTACAGTGTAAAGTATGGGGGAGGAGGTCGGGATACCACCATTCCAAACACAGTCTGGCCCCAGGCTGGTGTCTCCCGTGCTCTCTTCTATTCTGGGTGCCCTGTGGAAAGACATGCCAGCCCTCTCCTGGTGGATGACTCCTACACAAAGGGCTTTCTTGGAAGAAATGCCCCCAGTGACTCTGGCACTAGACAGGGCCTTAGTTTTTCCTTAAAAGGGGGCCTGTTCCTTTTCTCTTCTCCCTTTCCTCACTCCCACGTCCCCCTCAAACCCAAATCCTTTTCCATAAGCCCTACCCAGCTAACACACTTCTAACAGGTGAAATGCAGCCGGCGGGTAGGTCACTGGCCTTCCCCAGTCCAAACCTCCCCTGTGTATTTATTTACTCAGGGTGGCTCCCGGGACATGCTGTGCCCGAAGCCTGGCAGGACAGAGGTTTGCCCCCTTTCTTCCTCCCTTCCAGTGTGGGACGCTATGTTCTTCATTTCCCAATGCCCAAGGTCTGTAGACTAGACCTCAGTGTGGTGTAGGGGGCTAGACAGTCTGGTACCACACTGGGTACTCAACTGTGGGACAGATGGGCCAGGATCTCTTTTAGAAGGAGAGTGAGGAAAGGGATGGGAAGGCACACAGGCAGGTGGGTCCCTTCACTTCCCTTCACCTATCTGAACATACAGGAAGAGCTCCCACTTTGGAAACCCCTTGAACCCCCAGACTCCAGAAACTTGCTCAGTGACTTCAGATTAGTCTAGTGACTCAATGCCCTCCCAGTCCAGTTTGACATGATCTGTCCTTAGCAGGCCCTCCCCTGCTTAATGCCAGTGCAGGAAGGGTCTACTGGAAGGGGGGGGTCAGCACTGTTGGAGGGTGGAACTGGTGTGGTGATGGCCCCAAATAAGGAGCAGGCTCCTGATCCCAGGAGGGGACTTTACAATGGGAGTCCTGCTTTCTTTTGAGTCAGTTGGTCTACTGGAGAAAAAGTGTTCAAATGACTCCTATGATGAAGAGGGAGGATGCAAAGTCACAGAATTAGATCATCATAGAATGTCAGAGCTGGGAGAACCTTTAGAACATAGGACGTCAGAGCTGGGAGGGCCCTTAGAACACAGAATGTCAGAGCTGGTAGGACCCTTAAAATACACTATCAGAGCTAAGAGGGCCTCATAACACAGACTGTCCTGGGCTTGAGAACCTCAGTTTGGGAGACAGAGAACCAGGTAGTGAAGAGTGTCCTCAGAAATAAAGCCGAGCAGTCTCACAGGCAAGCCGAGGAGGGAGCTGGTCAGGCAGGTTTGCTTCCTAAAGAAGCTAGTAAGCCCGAGGCTTGAGGGAGGGAGAGGGAGGGAGTGTCTCCCATCTCTCCTCTATCAAGCCGCACAAGATGCTTCTGTGTTTAATTCCTTGACATCAGTATTTTGACAGGCCCCTCAAGCTTTCTGAGAAACACCCCACCCACACACAAGCTGTTTCTGACTTCACAAGGGTCTGTTCCAAGGACTTGTTTCGCTTCAGGAAAAGACCCTAGCAGAATGCACAGGGAGAATCGGGTTTTTGCCAGACACAACTACTTTTCTCTTCTCCTTCGAGCACAGAAGTAGCAGCCCTCCCTTTTCAGACTATAGAGAGGCCTCCTGATCACTCCATCCGGCCACAAGCCCATTTTACAGATGAGGATCGAGGCCCAGACATCCCCATCAGAAAGTCACCAGCAGAGCCCTGCCTGCTCCTTGGAGTTCTCTGTGCCCCGGCTTGGCATTCTGCTAGGATGGTCAAAAGCAGTATTCTGCAGCAATGAATACAGAGGTGAGAACTCTGTTATGTGAATGACCAGAGGGTGAGGCCCTTCCCTTTATGGTCTCTGCCACAGCGGGGCCAAGCTTGAAATCTGTGTCCACTGATACACCTTTTTTTAAAAATAAAAAGCAGCATGGTATGGCCTATCGACAAAGAACACTTGACTTGGGATCAAGAGAGTCCTGGGTTCTAATCTTGCTTTATGCTTCATAGCTGCGTGACTCCAACTGTGTGAACGGCTACTCAAGAGCGAGAAAAGAAAATTCGTGATGCAAAAGTCCTTCCGTTGTCATATGGTTTAACATCATAAACCAATATAGTTGTATTAATGGAAATAAAGATGATGCATACTATCAGCTTTGCTACTGCACCCTGAGAACCACTTGGTCTTCCTATCTAACTTGTAGCTGAAACTTCCTCCATCACGTGTCTCTTCTTATTAGAATGGGAACTCCTTGAGAGCAGGGACTGTTTTGCTTTTCTATTTGTATCTTCAGCAATTAGCACAGTGCTCAGTTTAGTAAATGTTTTTTCATTCATTTATTCATTCAATTGGGACATCACCTCCACTCCCTCCCCACCAGAAAATTGGACTCTGCCTCTAGAACCTCCCTGGTCTGTGATAGGTCAGTTTTGACTTCATCTTGTTCAGTTCCAAGCTTACCCAGCATTCCTAGGACAACTCTAGCTGTATCCCAACCTTTTCCCCACACCTTAGGTATCATATTTCCCCGTTAGATTGTAATCCCCTTGAGGACAGACCATCCAGCATACCTTTATTTATATCCACAGCCCTTAGCATAATGCCTGTCATGTAGTAAGTACTTAATGGTCATGTCAATACAACAAATATTTATTAGTTGTTACTATGTATCAGACAGACATTGTGCTAAGAACTTAATAATAAATGTTCTATCTATCCATCTCTATCTATCTATCTATCTATCTACCTCTACCTATCTATTTAATTTTTTTTTTGGTGTGGGCAATGAGGGTTAAGTGACTTGCCCAGGGTCACACAGCTAGTAAGTGTCAAGTATCTGAGGCCGGATTTGAACTCAGGTCCTCCTGAATCCAGGGCCAGTTCTTTAATCCACTGAGCCACCTAGCTGCCCCTACTTATCTATTTATCATCTATTACCTGCCTATTGAGCTCTATCTATAATCCATTATCAATCTCGATCACTATCTATGTGTTTATCTGTCTATATATCCTATCTATATCCTTACATCCATCTACCTCTATTCGTCTCTCTATCCACCATTCACCTACCTATCAATCTCTAACTACCCATAATCTATTATTCATCTATCTAGCCATCATAATCATCTATCATCTATCTATCCATCTATAATCATATGATGGAATGTAACACACTGATGGTAAATTATTTAACTTGAAAAGGCTACAAGCCAAGACTAAGGTGAAGGGAGAGTTGGTGCATGATTTTTTGTTTGCAGATGTAGGGGCCAAATTTAACATGGGGAGAGTTAATTGGGTGGCTTGCTGTAATATTGGAGTTCACAAAACAATGAGGGACCTCTAGGTCCAAAGTTTCCTCCCCTCCAAACTGCCTTTTTTAGTTATTTCTCCCAGGCCCATAAGAAAGGAGATTAACAGACTCTTTTCCACAAACAAATCAGGTTTTATTAATGGAAATAAAATACACAGCAAAAGTGAAATTAATTAAGCCAATGACAAGGAAATACGGAAAAAGGAAAATGGATAAGCTCCCTTGCTCTAGCAAAGGCTAATACAATCCCCAAACTTGCTTCCAGTTCAGTTAATTCAAAGAGCCAGACTTGTTTTTATTAACGCACCACCTAGGGATCCGTAGTTTCAATAGGAAACAGCTGTGCAGCCTCTCAGGCAGACTCCCAGAAGCTCCCTTCAGTGAGTGTTTCCTTTTCTACTTTTACTCTCCCTCCCCCAAAAGGAAGGTCCTTCAAGCCGGATGTGGAGAGTGGTTCCCCCTGCTGACATCAGCAGCATACGTCACTCAGGGCAGACCAGGTGTGGCCCATATCCAATCATGCCTGGCTGGTTTCCCAAACAGTACTAGATCCATTCAGGTGGGACCTCTGGGTGTCTGCCAAATTCCATGATTTTAATCACACAGATTGTGCACTCAATGTAGCTTCTGAGGCTGAGATGCAGCAAAGTAAAAATCGATTCTCTGCCACTTCTGCTGATTTTGGCCTAATAATGAACACCAAAAAGACAAAGGTTCTCCAACAGCCAGCACCATACCACCCATATGTGGAATCATCAGTTATAGCAAATTGAGAGATTTTGAATGCTGTAGACAAGGTCACTTATCTTGGAAGTATACTTTCCAGGGATGTATACATAGATGGTGAGGCTGACACATACATTGCCAGAGCTAGCTCAGTGTTTGGGAGGCTCTGAAGTAGAGTATGGGAAAGAAGAAGTATTAAATTACCTAACAAACTGAAAGTCTACAGAGCCATTGTGTTGACCTCATTGTTGTTGTATGCCTGTGAAACCTGGACAGTCTACCAGCACCCTGCCAGGAAACTGAATTGCTTCCATTTGAATTGTCTTAGGAAGATTCTGAAGATTACCTGGCAGCATAAGATACCAGACATTGAGGTCCTTTCTTGAGCTGAACTGCCAAGTATTTTATTGAGTGCTAGATGAGGGGCAGCTAGGTGGCACAGTGGATAGAGCAGCAGCCCTGGAGTCAGGAGTACCTGAGTTCAAATCCGGCCTCAGACACTTAACACTTACTAGCTGTGTGACCCTGGGCAAGTCACTTAACCCCAATTGCCTCACTTAAGAAAAACCAAAACCAAACAAACAAACAAGAGTGCTAGATGAGGATTTAATGACCTGGATTTGAATCTTGATTCTGCCCTCCTTACATCTCTTAGTGGTCTTAGACCTGGGTTTGGCTTCTCCCCCTTACGTCTCTTGTTGATCTCAGACAAGCTGCTGCAGAATTTTCCTGGGTCTCTTCTTTATCTGTAAAGGGAAGGGGTTGGACTGGATGTTCCCAAAGGTCCCTTCCAGGATGCTCATAATCAACTGGCTGCATTCTTCTGGGGGCTGGCCAAGGTTCTGAAGCTGCCTTCTCTTTCCCTCCTACCTTCCTCTACCCTATATATGCCAGATAGAATCCTTCTTCACAGTCCTAAGGGACCTTAGTATAAAACAGGGAAGCGTTGACTTCAGGCAGCTGGGGGAAGGATGGTTCCTAGAGGCGGCTTTCGGAGCAGCCTTATTTAGCTCACTACTTTGGCAACCCTCGGATGCCTCGCTGGCTGGGTGGTCCGATGGTTAGAACAAAGGACGTGAGGCCAGCAGCAGCTGACCTTTAAATTGCCACTGATTCTCTGAATGACTCTCAGGAAGATGTTCCTGATGCTCTGGGCAACTCCGCTGCTCATAAAAACAGAACCCTTACTTAAAGCCAGATGTTGGTATCTGTCAAACACTGAGCCTAGGGAGATGAGAAGTCCCTCTTTGTCTCCCCTCATCCCCCATCCTCCTCATACAAATGGGGACAGATCTGACTTAGCGGACCAAGGCCACGGAAGCTAAAAGTTTGTTCACATGTGAACCCACCAAAAAAATGAATTTTGTGAACCAGGGTCATAGATCAAGAGCTGGAAGAGGCCTCAGAGGTCATCTCGTCCAACTCCTTCATTTTACAGGTGAGGAAACTGAGGCCAGCAAGTTATAATTACTTACCCAAGGTCACACAGTCAGAAGCAGGGGGAAGGGAATCTGCATTTAGGTATTATCTACTATGTGCCAGGCATGGTGCTAAATGCTTTTACAGATATTATCTTGCTTGATCTCCACAAAAAACCCTGTGAGGTAAATGCTGTTTTTATCCTAATTTTATAGTTGAGGAAACTGAGGCAAACAGAGATGAAGGGACTTGCCTAGGGTTACATAGTTAGCAAAGCTAGATTGGAACAAGGATTCCTGTATTCCAAAGTCACTCTTATCTTTCCACTGAAAGATTACCTTATGTTTCACTTCTAGCCTCAGTTTCTTTATCTGCAAAATGGGGATAATAGCACCCCCCTCACAAAGTTGTTGTGAATCATCGATGTTAAGTGCTTTTTAAGCCTTAAAGCTTTTATATCAACATGAGTTATTTTTAATTATTTGTGACGTGTGAAAGGTAATATGGAGGGGGCAGGGGGGAGAAGAGCATTTCAGGAGCCGTTCCCTAGAGGATACTAGCTTCCCAGTAGGAGCAGGCAGCTCCCCTCCCAATGGAAAGTCCATTGCTGCTACTCTCAAGGGGTCCCTGCCCTTGACTAAGCAGCAGACCCCCAAAGAAGGATGACCTGGGTAAATGACTAACTTCCAGACCCTGGGCAGCCTCGACATTTCAAAAACACCATTAAATCCTTACCAATGGGATTTCTTTATATCAGAGTTACTCAAGGAATTTTTTTGTTTGTTTGTTTTTGCGGGGCAGTGGGGGTTAAGTGACTTGCCCAGGGTCACACAGCTAGTAAGTGTCAAGTGTCTGAGGCCGGATTTGAACTCAGGTACTCCTGAATCCAGGGCTGGTGCTTTATCCACTGCGCCACCTAGCCGCCCCCCTGCGCCACCTGGCCGCCCCCAGGAATTTTTGATACATTAAAAAACATCCTCAGGGCAGCTAGGTGGTACAGTGGATAGAGCACCGGCCCTGGATTCAGGAGGACCTGAGTTCAAATCCGACCTCAGACACTTGACACTAAGCTGGGCAAGTCACTTAACCCCAATTGCCTCACCCCCCCCCCAAAAAAAAATCCTGGAGGGTGAGGGAGTCACGATTACCTGAGACCCCTCCCCCTACCACCGTTGGAAGGCCAGGCTGAAATAGGGGCGTGTTGAAAATCTCTCTCAGAATCATCCACTTTAACCCAGCTTCCTTTACTGAGTTTTAAGATTGCTTTGCTCTAGGCTCCTGGGAGAGAGAACATTTCCCCATAAAACAGTCAGCCAGGAGAGAGAATAAGGGCAGCAGCCTGGGGAATAATAGTTACGATGATGATAACCGACTCTTATGCAGTACTTTCAAGTTTGCAAAGTGTTCTAGAAGTCACAGAGTCATGGACTCTTAGGGCAGGAGGGACTTGAGAGATCATTCTATTTTGTAAGGAGGCTACTGAAGCTCAGGGGTGGAAAGTGCTTTGCCAGTCATGGTGCTAGATGCTGGGGAAAGAGGAAGGAAGGAAGGAAGGAAGGAAGGAAGGAAGGAAGGAAGGAAGGAAGGAAGGAAGGAAGGAAGGAAGGAAGGAAGGAAGGAAGGAAGGGAGAGAAAAGAAGAAAAAAGTGAAAGAAAGCAAGAGACAAAGAAAGAAGAAAAGGAAAAGAAGGAAGAAAAAGCAAGAAAGAAAAAAGAGAAAGGAAGAGATAAAGTAAATAAGGAAGAAGGAAAGAACAAGAAAGGAAGGAGGAGAAAGAAAGAAAAAAGAAGGAAGGATAGATAGGAGGGAAGGAAGGAAGGGCAGAAGGGAGGAAAGAAAGAAGGAAGAGAACAGTCCCTGCCACCAGGGAGCTTCCATTTTACTAGGGGAAACACCATGTAAACAGAAAATTAATTACAAAATGTATACAAGGTGGTTTCTAGGGTACTGAGATCTGATGTGAAGGATGGTTTGTTAATAATAAAATGGGTTGCAGATGACAACCCCCCATCCCCATTAACATTCCACTGACTTGGGGCAGCTAGGTGGCAAAGTGGATAAAGCACCGGTCCTGGATTCAGGAGGACCCGAGTTCAAATCTGGCCTCAGACACTTGACACTAGCTGTGTGACCCTGGGCAAGTCACTTAACCCCAATTGCCTCACCCAAACCCCCCCCCCAAATTCCACTGACTTAAGACCCAGGAGGTCCTGTGGCTAGACTCCTCACTGGCCTCTAACCAGTGCCTTGCACTAAAGTGCAGGCTGCATAAATGAACAATAATGTCCACTCAGGGGCCACCTCCCATTCAAAGCTTTCCTTCATCCTTCCCAGGGAAAAGGCAATCACTCCCCCTTCAAGTTACCTTGAGTCCATGTACAATTCTTCCAGTGTAATCCAAGCTTTTTGAGGGTAGGGCTTACTCTGCTTTTGCCTTTATTTCTCTAGTACCTAGAATAATAATACAGAAGTGCTGGCCCCAGAATTAGAAATACATGAGTTCAGGGGCAGCTAGGTGGCACAGTGGATAGAGCACCGGCCCTGGAATCAGGAGTACCTGAGTTCAAATCTGCTTCAGACACTTGACACTTACTAGCTGTGTGACCTTGGGCAAGTCACTTGGCCCCAATTGCCTCACTAAAAACAAAACAAAACAAAACAAAAGAAATACATGAGTTCAAATCCAACACCAGATATTTCCTAGATGTATGATCCTGAGCAAGTCACTTCACTACTGGTTTCCTTATCTGTAAAATGGGGATAATAATACCACCTACCTCCCAGGGTTATTGTAAAGCATTTTGCAAACCTTAAAGTTATTAATTAAAAAAAAATTTTGTGTGTGGGGCAATGGGGATTAAGCATGGTCACACAGCTAGTAAGTGTCAAGTGTCTGAGGCCGAATTTTAACTCAGGTCCTCCTGAATCCAAGGCCGGTGCTTTATCCACTGTGCCACCTAGCTGCCCCCCTGCTAACTGTTATTATTAATGGTGTCTGGCTCATAGTAGTTACATAAATTCTATTGAATTGGTGAAGGGCAGCTAGGTGATAACAGTAGATAGAGCACTGGGCTCAGAATCAGGAAGACCCAGCCTCAGACACTTACTACCTGTTCGACTCTGGGTAAGTCACCATTTGCCTCAGTTTCCTCATCTGTAAAATGAGCTGGAGAAGGAAATGGCAAACTACTGCAGTTATCTTTACCAAGAAAAGCCCAAAATGGGGTCACAAAGAATGGGGCAGTAACTCAACAAAAACAAGAACAACAAAACTGAATTGGTGAATTGAATGAAAATTAAATAAAGAAGGAACTGAGTTTGACTAAATGACCTCAGGAGAGACAGATGGATATCAACAGTTTAGAAGTATCCTTGGAAAATAAATAGAATCGATGTGAATGCTGAGTGTAGAAAATGCTTTGTGCTTCGTGATTTGATAGCAGCACCTGTGGTGGTGGTGGTGGTGATGATTCCAAAATCATATAGCATCTTACATTTACAAAAACATCGTAGAACTTAGCATCTCACAAAAGGAAGACAGGGATGGGGATAGAATTTTTTGGGTGTGGTGTCTTCCTAAATGCCTGTTGAAGGCTTTTAGACATGAGTGACCTAGGAAAGACGTCCCATTGCTCAAGGCCTGGGAGTTTAAACTTTCACTTCTTATGCTATAAAAAGGCTGATTTGAAAATGTCCTGGGTGAAAGTGGAGTATGACCCATCCAGTTCCTTTCTTCATTCAGGAAGTTTGACTCTCTCTGAGCTGCTATTCTCTGAAAGTGATTATTAGGGACCTGGGAAAACCCCAATTTCCTGCCAGGAAGGAGGGAAGAGAAAGACATCGTTGCTGTAGAGATAAGAATGCCCTGTTCTGTTCTGTCTTGTTTGGTTATCATGGTGGATTGCAGTCAGTTCCTGTTGGTCAACAGTTCCCAGCCTATGTTGCATTTTTGTTTTGTTTTTTGTTTGGTTTGGTTTTTTTTTTTTAATTTTGTGGGGCAATGGGGGTTAAGTGACTTGCCCAAGGTCACACAGCTAGTAAGTGTCAAGTGTCTGATGCCGGATTTGAACTCAGGTACTCCTGAATCCAGGGCCAGTGCTTTATCCACTGCGCCATCCAGCTGCCCCCTATGTTGCATTTTCTTTTTTTTAAAAAATGAGTTTTAGTTATAGCTTTTATTTCTTTTTCTTTTTTGTGGGCAATGGGGGTTAAGTGACTTGCCCAGGGTCACACAGCTAGTAAGTGTCAAGTGTCTGAGGCTGGATTTGAACTCAGGTACTCCTGAATCCAGGGCTGGTGCTTTATCCACTGCACCACCTAGCTGCCCCCTATGTTGCATTTTCAACAGGGCAAATAGAATCCTGGGAAAGAATATATAAGCAACAAAGACAGAGAGAACATAAATCCAGTTCTAGGTTCCTTGTCTAATCTTTGTACCCTTGGCTCAATTGTGGCCGAGATTTTCCAAGGTAGGTGATGACCATAATTTGATGATTAAGTAGTAACTTTTGGAGGTACTGGGAAGAGTACAGAGCATTGTGTTACAGTGGAAGGAATTCTGACTTTGGAGTCAAAAGACCTGGATTCAAATTCTGGCTCTGTCACAAGCTACCTTTGTGACATTGGGTCTCAGTTTCATCATCTCTAAAATGGGGAGGTTGGGTTCAATGGCCTCCAGGGTCTGTTCTAGCTCTACACTTAAGATCCTGCAATTTGCACTCAGAAGAGCTGTATCCGAGTCCTGGGTCTACCACCTGGAACTCTGAGCAAGTCACAAAACCACTTGGTACCTCAGTTTTCCTCACCTATAAAATGTGCATAATATTCATACTCTTCAACATCACAGTATTTCTATGGGAAATGTTCAGTAAACTTTTTTTTTTCAGGGCAATGAGGGTTAAGTGACTTGCCCAGGATCACACAGCTAGGAAATGTCAAGTGTTTGAGGCCAGATTTGAACTCGGGCCCTCCTGAATTCAGGGCTGGTGCTTTATCCACTGCAACACCTAGCTGCCCCCTAGTAAACTTTTTAAAATGTCACTATGAGCTACCGAGCTCTGTGACCTTGAACAAATCACTTCTCCTCTTCCCCAGGTAAGTTTCCTTACCTGGAAAATGGGAAGAATAATACTTGAAAAGACTTGGTTCAAGTGAGATAATGTTTATAAAATGCTTCAGGGACCTTAGAAGTATTAAATCAGTGTCATCTCTCATGACACATTCAGGTTAATCAGACACATACTTTCCTTCCAATAACAATGTCAGGTAGGTCTTTGCAACTATTTTTATCTCCATTTTCTGGATAAGGAAATGGAGGCTCAGAGAAGGGAGTGACAACTCAGGATCTTAAACAAGTAAATATCAGAGCTGGGATTCAAACCCACATCTTCCAAGCAGATATAGCACACTTTCCACTTTGCCACAATGTGCTCTGGGAAGCCAGGTCTCCGGACTCCCAGTCTAGGACCAACTGTGCCACCTGCCTTCCGAATAAACAGGCAATGAGGCTTCCCTTTGTAGGAGTGACAGGGGAAAAGAAATCTCTGAGGAAGCTCAGCAGCTCTCCAGTCCAACACCCCTCATTCTACAATTGAGGAAAATGGAGGACCAGAGACAGGGTTTGATTTGTACAAGGTCACACAGTTAATAATGGGGCAGAACAAAAGTTTCATTTCCAAGGACCTAGGTAACTTCCAAGTGAGATGCTGCATTACCTTTGGTCTGCCTCATGCTTCTATTTGGTTGAGATGATGATAATGAGAAATGGAAAATGTTTTCATGGATGAAGTCAGTTTCTTCTGAAACCCAGCTCTTTTGCCATCATTGGGCAGAGAAGGAGATCTCTTCCTCCCAGAGTTCCTTGTTTTCCTGACTATTCTGACCATGACCCCTCCAGGGAGGAGGAGGTGATATCTGGATGCTTTCTGTCACTGTGTAATACTGAGGGATGAGGGCTCTCAGCTGTATGGATAATAATAATGAGAACTAGCCTTTATTTAGTGTTTACTATATGCTAAGCACTTGACAAATATTATCTGTTAGTCCTCACAACAATCCTAAAAGGTAGGTGCTATTATTATCTCCACTTTATAGATGAAGAAACTGAGGCAGGCAGAGATCAAGTGACTTGCTCATGGTCATACAGCTGGTAAGTTATCTGAGGTCAGATTTGAACTTGGGTCTTCTTACCTCAAGGCCTTGGGGCTTTAGCTGATGGGTTTTAACAAATAAAACTCAGACTCTTACTTCCTCCTTCTGCACTTTGCAAAGAGGTTCCTCCTTCTAGTAGGGGTAGAGCAAAAGATGGCAGTAAAACTACATTTGTTCCTGGTGATCCTTCTTTTTTTTTCCACTTGTCCACTTTCCATTTCTCTTTCAGAGAAGAGTCCATCAATACCACTTCCCAGCACAGGAAGATTCTCTTAGAGTAGTAAATAGTGCCCAAGTCACTAATATGTTCTCTGTGGTCAGGGCTATAACTAGGGCAGGGTGCTTGGGACTTTCTCCAATTTCACTGAAATTTAGAGGAATACAAAATCTTGCTGCTTCCTTTGGCTTCACTTTCCTCATTTATGAAGCGAGGGAATGGGACTAGGGGACCCCTAAGGTCTCTCCAAACCCTAAATTTATGATACTTGATAATAAGTACTTACAGTCCTCAGTAGGAAGAAACAACTCTGCTTAGCACCTAGTTAGTAAAAATAATTGGTTCAAATTGGAAGCTACCAGATGCTTCCTCCCCACTGTGACCTGTACCCTAGGTAAGCTGTTCTTTCCCAGAAGAGTCCCTCTTTCCCCAGTTACATTCATAGATTCATACACTTAGAACTGGAAGGGACCTTTGAAGAAATGGAGTTAAGCCCCTTCACTTTACAGATGGAGAAACTGAGGCACAGAGATTTAATAAAAATGGAAATGCTTATGATGACACAGTTATTAGGTATCTGTGATGAGATATGAACTCACATCTTTCTGATACCAAGTTTAGCGATCAGTAGTAGCTTCAGCTACTAGTTATGGCTCTGTCTTGGGGTTATGAAGCTCTGAGAATCATCCAATAGCATCATCCCAGAATCAGGAAGAAATCATCTAATTTAAACCAGCTAAGAATCTTCCCTGAACATTCCCAATAAATGACCATTCACTTGAAGCCCTCTAGTGAGGGAGAACCTACTACCTCCCAAGGCATCCTATTCCATTTTGGAAGAAGTCTGTTAGGAAGCTTAATCAAAATCCAGTCTAAACTTGCTCTTTTGCAACATCTACCAACGACTCTTCATTATGTCCTGTGAAGTGGGGCACAGCGAGTAATTCCTTTCCCCCCTTGAAAGCACTTTAAATACTTGAAGACAGATGTCAGCTTTCCCTTATGCCATCTTTCATTTGGCAGAATGTAAGCTTTTTGAGGGCAGGGAACCTTTTTGTTTTGTTTTGTTTTGTTTTGTCTGTGTGATTTGTATAACGTAGGTGCTCAATGAATACTTCAAGTTGAATCAAATTGAGGCTACACATTCTCAGTTCAATTCAACTGATGCTCATGAGACATGATCTCACAGCTCTCGAAGATGACCCTGTCAGAAGGACCTCGGATTTGTGATGTGTGTGCTTTCTGGACATGGTGCTGAACTGGTGTTAATCTATTTGTGAATATAAATTCACAATTTATATCTGTAAGACTATAAGATGGACTTAGAGGGTATTGGTGTTGGTGTTGTTTGTCCTTCGTTCCTAAAGAGGACCACGACATTCAGAGGGGATGCCATGACTTTGCAATGAATTGGATTTAAGTGAGGGAAGGCTGTGCAAGGTCACAGCCTCACTCTTTCCTCCAGGGCCATCTAGGTCCAGTGGCAAGATATACATAAGGATTACTGGAGATAACCCCGAATGTTTAAGGCAATCAGGATTAAGTGACTTGCTCAGGGTCACACAGTTAGTAAGTGTCTGAGATGAGATTTGAACTCAGGTCTTTCTGACTCCAGGGCTAGTGCTCTATCCACTGTGCCACACAGCTGCCCCAGAGGGTACAGTCTGTGGCAAAAGAAGAGATCAATTCCCTTAGAGAGCTGAATACATGACTTTGAACTCATCAGTGTGGGTTTCTAATGAATTGAGGCAACCTCAGGCTCAATTCAGTTCAACAAACGTCTATTAAACAACCTGCTATCCATCAGGCACTGAACTAGTCCCTGGGTATACAAAGATAAAATTAGAAGAGTCCCTGTCCTTGAGGATGTTACCTTGCTGGTATGTGGGCATGGAACTATCTTGTAGAGAGAAGTGTCTGGATGGTGTCCTTTGTGCTCAAGGAGGAACAAAGTGTCATTGCTAGAAGAGATCATGGAAAAGGGAAAAGGACCCACAGCTACAAAAATATATATAGCTGCTCTTTTTGTAGTAGCAAAGAACTGAACATTGAGGGAATGCCCATCAGTTGGGGAATGGCTGAACAAATCGTGGTATACTAATGTAATGGAATACTACTGTGCTGTAAGAAATGGTGAATAGGAGGATTTCAGAAAAACCTGGAAAGACTTATATGAACTGATGCTGAGTGAAGTGAGCAGAACCAAGAGAACATTGTACACAGTATCAACAACATTTTGTGATGATCAACTGTAATGGACTTGGCTCTTGTCAGTGATGCAATGATCCAAGACAATGCCAAAAGACTTATGGTGGAAAATGCTCTTCACAATCAGAAAAAGACTATGGAGTCTGAATGCAGACCACAGCACACTACTTTAACTTTTGTTGTTGCTTTTTTGTTATTGTTCTTTTTTTTCTTGTGTTTTTTTTCCTTTTGTTCTGAGTAATGTGGAAATATGTTTAACATGACTGTAATGTATAACCTATATCAAATTGCTTGCTGGCTTGAGGAGGGGGAGGGAAGGGAGGGTGGGGGAAAATTTGGAACTCAAAAAGTATCTTTACATGTAATTAAGAAAAATTTATATGTATATGTATATATATATATATATTTTAAAATATCATTGCTAGGTTGGGGTCAAGTGTGTCCAAATTTGGGTGATCAGACCGATAGGAGCTTGGCAGGCTTTGGCACAGGTTGGGCACAAATAGTCCACATGGCTATTTGGAGTGGAGATGGCTCTAAATTTGTGCACCTTATGTTTCTTTTGAGCTGCTGCAATTCTGCTTCACTCATGAAGCACAGTACCTTCTTTGATGGGGGCACACCACGCTGGGCAGTCCTGTGTCAGTGTCTCCTATGTCTCACAATTGATTCCAAAGTTCTTCAGAGAGCCCTTGAGTGTCCTTGTATTGCTTTTTCTCACCACCATGTGAGTGCTTGCCCTGTGTGAGTTCTCCATAAAATAGTCTTTCTGGGAAATGTACATTGACATCGGGGCAGCGAGGTGGCACAGTGGATAAAACACTGGCTCTAGAGTCAGGAGGACCTGAGTTAAAATCTTACCTCAGACACATACTAGCTGTGTGACCCTGGGCAAGTCACTTAACCCCAATGACTTCAGACATCCAGGGCTATCATCCAGTCATCTACAATCCAGTCATGTATATCTTGCCATGGGACCCAGATGGCTCTGGAGGAGAAAGTGAGGTTGGTGATTTTGCATAGCCTTCCCTCACTTAAATCCAATTCACTGCAAGGCATGACATCACCCAGATGTCATAGTGCTCTTTGAGAAGGAAGGACAAACAACAACATTTGACATTCAAACAACATGCCCGGCCCATCAGAGTTGTACTCTGTGAAGTAGAATAAATTTATTTATTTATTTTTGGTGAGGCAATTGGGGTTAAGTGACTTGCCCAGGGTCACACAGCTAGCAAGTGTCAAGTGTCTGAGGCCGGATTTGAACTCAGGTACTCCTGATTCCAGGGCCGGTGCTCTATCCACTGCAGTGCCACCTAGCTGCCCCTGAAGTAGAGTTTAAATGCTTGGCAGTTCAGCTCAAGAAAGGACCTCAATGTCTGGTACCTTATCCTGCCAAGTGATCTTCAGAATCTTTATAAGACAATTCAAATGGAAGTGATTCAGTTTCCTGGCATGGTGCCGGTAGAGTGTCCAGGTTTCACAGGAATACAATAGGGAGGTCAGCACAATGGCTCTGAAGACCTTCAGATGAACAGGCAGGCTAAGAGGGGGGGCAGCTGGGTGGCACAGTGGATAAAGCACTGGCCCTGGATTCAGGAGGGCCTGAGTTCAAATATGCCTCAGAAACTTGACACTTACTAGCTGTGTGACCCTGGGCAAGTCACTTAACCCCCACTGCCCCTGCAAAATAAAACAAACAAACAAACAAACAAACACATAAATAAATAAGTAAATAAATAAATAAAATAAAATTTCTCCATTTGCTATAACTGATGGTTCCACATACGGATGGTGTGGTGCTGGCTGTTGGAGAACCTCTGTCTTCTTAGTGTTAATTATTAAACCAAAATTAGCACAAGCTATAGAGAATCAATCCATACTTTGATGCATCTCAGCATCAGAAGGTGCATTGAGTGCACTGTCATCTGTGAACAAAAAGTCACTCACCAACTCTCCTACTTTAGTCTTGACTTGTAGCCTTTTCAAGTTAAAAAATTTACCGTCAGTGTGGTAGCTAACCTTTTGCCATTTTCATTCTTGTTGAAGGTGTCGAACAACATTGCTGAAAACATCATGCTAAAAAAACATGGGAGCAAGCACACAGCCCTACTTCATTCCATTGGTGACTGGGAAAGCATGAGAGCATTGTCCATTATCTAGAACCTAAGCAAGCATGCCATTGTGAAATTGATGTACAATACTGATGAACTTCTCTGGGCGACTAAATTTTGCCAAGATTTTCCACAAGCTCTCATGATAATATCAAAGGCCTTGGTCAGATTGATGAACATTGTGTATAGACCTGCTCCTGATATTTCTCCAGGATATAGCAGTGGGATTTGGCAGTCCTCTGGATATCTGAACAGCCTTTTTTACAGACCACACTCCTCACTTCCTGATGTGAGGAAGGGGCTAGAAAAGGGGCCTTTAAAATTATCTACTTCACCCAACCTTGGCCTGCTTTCCATGGCAGGTGGAGATCCCACCCTACAGTCAAATCATAAGGAAATGGAAATGGAAATTGGTGCATGGAATGTGCTTGTGCATATGGACAAGAAATCCCATAGACCTGAAAGATGAACAACTCTAATGGCAAGATAACCCAGGGGCAGCTAGGCGGCGCAGTGGATAGAGCATTGGCCCTGGAGTCAGGAGGATCTGAGTTCAAATCCAGGTTCAGACACTTGACACTTACTAGCTGTGTGACCCTGGGCAAGTCACTTAACCCAAATTGCCCCCCACACACACACACAAGATAACCCAGCAGGTATTGCATTGAAATACCAGCCCTGAGTGACAAGGTTGGCCAATAAAGGCCGGCTTACTGAAGTGGGAGCTGAATCCACATTTTTCTGCAGTGTTGGGGAATGCCTAGAAGCTAGCATAGGTTTCAAAATCAAAACTAACCTAGTCAACAAGCTTGTAAGCCTCTCAAGAGGAGTGAATGATGAGCTTGACGCAATTGCGTTTGCAAGAAAGCACTGCACCACCACCATCAGTGCCTATGCTCCCACCATGATGAACCTTAATAAAGTTGAAGAAAAATTTTACAAGGACCTGGACACGCTCATCATCAAAGTGCTAAAAGAAGAGAAGCTTGTAACTCCAGGTGACTTTAATGCCAGAGTAAATCAACCTGTGCTAGAGCCTTCTGAGCCCCTACTTGTCTGATCAGCCACAGGCGGACACGCTGGACCTTGACCCCAACATAGTGATTTCATTTTGGTCACCAAGGACAACAACCATTTACAATGTCTAATAGAGATGGTCTCCACTATCACCTCTGGTCAGTAGGTGGCACTGTCTTATGCTTGATGTACCTCAGTCTGGAAAATTATTTAATTCTGTGGTTCTAGGTTCAGTAAAATGAGTTACTGTCCTGATTGTTCCATTCTGAATGACCAATACTTTAAAAAACAAATTATAATATTTATACATCACTTTATGGTTTATGAAGTACTTTAAACAGTAAGATATTCTATCAGGACCATAGGCTTATAGATGAAGAGCTAGGAATATTTTGTTGTTGTTCAGTTGTTTTCACTCTTCATGACCCCATTTTTTTGGGGGGCGGTTCTTGGCAAAGATATTGGAGTGGCTTGTTATTTCCTTCTATAGCTCATTTTACAGATGAAGAAACTAAGGCAAACAAGATCAAGTGACTTGTCCAGGGTCACACAGTTATTCTTGTTCAGTCCTTTCAGTAGTGTCCAACTCTTTGTGACCCCATTTGAGGTCTTCTTGGCCTAGATGTTGAAGCGGTTTGCCATGTCCTTCTCCTGCTCACTTTATAGATGAGGAAACAGGCAAACAAGACTAGGGGGCTTGCCCAAGGGCACACAGACAGTAAATGGGAACACTAGAGGATGCCTAGTTCAAGTGATTTTTAGATGAGGAAATTGAGGGAAGGGGAGATTAAATAACTTGTCTAAGGTCCTCCAAGTAGAAAGAGTCAGCCTTGAACTGAGGACTTTCTGGGCACAGCAGAGTGATACAGAAGAAAGAGCCCCAATTCTGGAATCAGAGGATCTGCCCTCTGAGGCTTACTTCCTGGAGAGTCCCTTAATCGCCCCTTGCCTCGGTTTCCCTACCTGTGAAATAATGGAGTCAGACTCCATGGCCCTTGAGGACCCTTTCAGGTCTGGATATAGAGGGATTCTGTGACCGAGCCTGGCTCTGTCTCCTTGACATCAGACTGCCTCTCCCCTTGTTCATGGTGGATGCCAAATAAATGCTTTGGATGAAGTCAGCCCACCCTAGTGAGAAAGTGTTGATGCAACAAAGCTGGAAGGAGCATGGCCTGCAAACCTTGAAAGCCCAGCCCAGTTGCCCAGATCTCCAGTATCAGGAAGAACACTGGTGTCCTGCATTTACAGGGGACCTTAAAGTGTTCGAGGTACTTTCACATTCATTCTCTCATTTCATCCTGAACAAGAATCCCGTGGAGGAGGTTGGACAGGTATTATTAGTCACATTTTATAGATAAGGAAAATGGCACAAGGAGGCTTGCCAAAGGCATATCCCAACATGAGTTAATTTAGCAGGTTCATTGCCTTAGGAGGCCCAGGCACTGGGGACTCAGTCTGCAAAGGGCACAGGTGGATCTAAGAACCCTTGGTGATGAGTTCTGACGGGCCATGACTCATGGAATGCAAAACTCAAAGAGACCTTAGAGATTATCTCATCCAAACCCCCTCTTCATTTTAAAGATAAAGAAACTGATGTCCAAAGAGCTCATAGGGTCATAGATATAAAACAAGAAGGCACTTTAGAGGTTTTCTTATCCAGGGGTTCTTAACCTGTGTCCTAGTACTCTCAAGGGATCTGGGAATAGATTTCAGAAGGTCTTTGAATCTGGTTGGGGAAAAATTACATCTTTATTTTTACCATCTCCCAACTGAAACTTAGTATTCCTTTTAATTATTGTAATAAAATAATGGGATTTAGCAGATACTCAAAGACCCACCTGGAGATTAATCTAAACTGATTGTATCAAGTGAGAGTGATTGACTGCTTCAAAGTTAACTAGATTGTAATCACACCTGGCTAGCCCTTAAGAAGGTATTGTTCTCAGAAGCTAGACTTTGAACTTAACTTGAGAACACCTTCAAGTTCAGTGAACCAATGGATTTGGAGGACACCAACCAATCAGCTTGAAGCAGTGTGTAAGGACCGCCTCTGTTCCAGACCTATAAAAAGCTTCCACAATCAGTTTGCTAGTGAGTTCATGGTTGAAGCAGGCTGATGACGGAAGACTTGAGAAGGAACCAGACAAGGCTGGAACTCTAGACTAGGTAGGCTTTCTTTTTCTTAACTTTCTGAACTCCATGTGGATAGCTATATGCTTTTAATAAATGTTTAATGCCCAAAGACTGGTACTGAAGCTTTTTAATTTAAGGCAATCACACAATTTAGATTTTAAACATCACAGTTTTGGTGACCATGAAGGGATCTTAAGGACCCTCACACCCTCCCTAGTTTGGCCACAAGCCAGCTAATTTGGTGGACTTACCAAATTACTTCCCCCCCCCCTCCACTGACTTTCCCTCATTTGCCTAATCTCCCTTAAAGCCTTTAAGCCTCTAAAAGCCTTGCTTTAAAGAGAAAAACCAGTCCATTTTAAAGGGCAACATGTTTGAATATTTTTTCTTTCTCATGCTTTTCCTCATTGGACTATTTTGGGACTACTTAATGTCCAAATTCTATCAGATGCTCCCCCGGCAGGAAGCTATAGAACATTCTCAAAAAGGAGCACCAATTCAAGTTAGAAAATATAGCCCCTTTAAACCAAGTGACTTGAGCACATGGAAAACAATCTTCCCTAGTTTTGAGAAACATCCAAACATTGTAATTTCACAGTTAAGGACTATATTTAATACATATCAACCCACTTGGGCTGATGTTACTTGCCTTATGGAAACTTTACTATCCCCAACTGAGATTACAGTTATTATTTCAGCAGGAAATGCCTTGTTGCGAAGGGTCAGGCCATTATGGCATGGCCTCTAAAGGATCCAGAGTGGGATTATAATAACGACAGACAATTCCAAGAATTAAAAGACAGGCAATTCCAAGAATTAAAAGACGCTAGGGAAACACTTCTGAAGGGAATGGAATCTTGCTCTAGAAAACCCAAAAACTGGCTGAAATTTATAAGCATACTTCAGGAGGCTAAGGAAAGACCAAGCAGATTTTATGATAGGCTTTGTGAGGCTGCCAGGCAATATACCAGAGTGGATCCAATAGATTTAAGGGATTCCTATGTTGTTCTCAACACATTTATTTATAATTCACTGCCAGAAATATGCAATTTTTTTCTGACGCAATGCCCAGACTGGAGGAACCTCACAGCTGATAGGATTAAGGACCTTGCGAATTATGCCTTTGACTCATGTGAGGAAAGTCCAGATCGCCCTAAACAGAGCATTCTGGCGCCGGCAATTCCTAGTCAGCCATCTGAACACTGGAACAAGGGCACTAAGGTGTGTTGTTACTGTGACAAGGAGGGACATACATTGAAGGAATATAGGACTTTGAGAAGAAATTTTAATTACAAGCGAAATCAAAATAGAAATAGATCTTTTCAGAGGAATACAGAGGGAAAGTATCAGAATAACTGTAGACCCTATCAGAGGAATACAGAAAGACAGTACCAGAATCATGGTAACCATAGCAACTGTTAAATAGCAAAGAGAGCCCAGGGGCAACAGACGGTTTCCATTTGATAATTCAGAGAATTGGGGAACCAGTTAAAACAATGTGGCATACTCCAAATTCTGACTGCTTAAATATTTTAACCTTAACAAGCTTTTCCTTCTGCAGGTAAACCGATTTTTTGTTTGTTTGTTTGTTTTCTGAACCATGAGTTTAATGAGTCTGTTTATGGTATTATGTTTAAAAAAAAAAGAGGTTATTGAAACCTATTGCTTGATTTATCAATGGACATATTGAATATTGAGTCTTATTTCTTTTTGATGAATTGATTATCACTTTAAGTATCTATTACTGTTATACTAAATAGAGAATTCATGTATGAGATAATATGTTTACTTGCTCCAAGAAGATTATGTAATAATGTCTAATATAATCAGCTATTTACATTCATTTATCATTTATGTATCATTATACTCTGGGTATGGTTTGGAATTATTGTATATATCACTAGTATATCCTCAGTTATGCAGCATAGCATGCATTTTTACCATCATACTGTCTTTGGTGAAATTAATATGAGATTTATGAATTATGGAAGCTTATCATTTCAGAGACTAACTGCTCTTACAGTGAGCTTGATGCAGGCCCTGGAGAGAACATATGTACAACAGAAGGAGAGACGGGTACAAGTAAGTCCATAGTCTGCTTATGATGGCAACTATGTAGGCTACAATTGCTGGGTATAGTCCAGTTCCTTCCTCTCTCCTGCCTAAAATAACCTAGTTTAACTTAACTTGTTTTCTTTTTCTTTCACTCA
The DNA here is from genome assembly GCF_019393635.1 of Dromiciops gliroides. Classification (NCBI taxonomy): domain Eukaryota; kingdom Metazoa; phylum Chordata; class Mammalia; order Microbiotheria; family Microbiotheriidae; genus Dromiciops; species Dromiciops gliroides. The sequence continues at coordinate 626,048,062 of NC_057863.1, read as the reverse complement.
GTCTGATGGCATGGTCAGAATCCATCCACCTTTGGCCTGGCACAATCACTGGCTGTCTTAAAACCATTAGATGTGGTATGATAACCTTTCCATAACATTTTCAGGTATCATGAACACGTTACTAAATTTGGCTTTGATCCAGACACATGGTGGTAAGAAGTGTTATAGATTGCATAACTACCTCAACCCTCTATTATATAAAGGAGGGAATGTAATGGAATGTATTAAATTTGATCATTGACAATGCTATGTTAAGTTTTAGTAAAAAATCCAGCAACTCAAACAGTTAAAGAAGAGAATCCAGCTTTCCAGTCCAGAGTCCAGAGCCCAGTTTTCCAGATCAGAATCCAGCTTCCTCCTGAGAAGACAAGAGAACTGAGAAAAGACTTCCAAAGACTTAATTATTTTTTTTTTACTGGTTCATCAAGGAACACCTGTTCCTAGAAGAAACAAAGGGGGGGAATGTGATAAAATAATGGGATTTAGCAGATACTCAAAGATCCACCTGGAGATTAATCTAAACTGATTGTATCAAGTGAGAGTGATTGACTGCTGATTAGTCTACTTCAAAGTTAACTAGATTGTAATCACACCTGGCTAGCCCTTAAGAAGGTATTGTTCTCAGGTATTGAACTTAACTTGAGAACACCTTCAAGTTCAGTGAACCAATGGATTTGGAGGACACCAACCAATCAGCTTGAAGCAGTGTGTAAGGACCGCCTCTGTTCCAGACCTATAAAAAGCTTCCACAATCAGTTTGCTAGTGAGTTCATAGTTGAAGCAGGCTGATGACGGAGGACTTGAGGAGGAACCAGACAAGGCTGGAACTCTAGACTAGGTAGGCTTTCTTTTTCTTAACTTTCTGAACTCCATGTGGATAGCTGTATGCTTTTAATAAATGTTTAATGCCCAAAGACTGGTACTGAAGATTTTTAATTTAAGGCAATCACACAATTTAGATCTTAAACATCACATTATGATTTTAAAATGTAATTAAGTTTTATTATTTTCAATGATCTAGAATTCATTCTTTTCTCTCTCCTACTTCTCACCACCTACCAGAAATAGGTGGGTAAAAAAGACAGACAGGGGCAGCTAGATGGCAGAGTGGATAAAACACTGGCTCTGGATTCAGGAAGACCTGAGTTCAAATGCAGCCTCAGACACTTGACACTTGCTAGCTGTGTGACCCTGGGAAAGTCATTTAACCCTCATTGCCCCACAAAAAACCAAACAAACAAGACACAAAAATATAAATAAAGAAAAAAAAGACAGAAAGAAAGAAGGAGGGAGGGAAGGAAGGAAGGTAGGAAGGAAAAGCTCTGGTGCCAAAGGACCTTCCTCTCCAAAGACGACAGGGTCACAGATCCTCTGTAGTGCTAAGAAAGAAGGAAGGAAAGGAGGGAGGGAAGGAGAGAAAAAAGGAAGAAAGAAAGAAATACAGAATTCCTGTATAACATAAACACATTCATGCAAAACCTTCCCACCTCTATTCAATCCCAAAATGCATTCTGCCCATCTGTCCATCAACTCTGTGTATGAAGGGTAGGGTTGGGTGGCGAAGAGTTCTTTTCTATCTGTCCTCTGGAATAAAGTTGATGAGAGTTCTTAAGTCTTTAAGAATTATTCATTTTTGATCCAAAACAATTTCTTTTTTTTTTTTTTTTAGTGAGGCAATTTGGGTTAAGTGACTTGCCCAGGGTCACACAGCTAGTAAGTGTTAAGTGTCTGAGGCCAGATTTGAACTCAGGTACTCCTGACTCCAGGGCCGGTGCTCTATCCACTGCGCCACCTAGCTGCCCCCAATTTCTTTTTTTTAATTATAAAAGTATTTTATTATTTTCCAGTTACAGGTAGAGATAGTTTTCAACATTTGTTTTTATAAGATTCCTAGATCCAAATTTTTCTCCCTCCCTCTCCTCCCTCTCGCCCTCCCCAAGACAGCAAGTAATCTTATATAGGTTATATATGTACAATAACTAAACATATTTCTTCATTAGTCATGTTATAAGAGAAGAATCAGAGCAAAAAGGAAACCCCTCCCAAAAGAAAAACAACAGCACCAAAACCAAAAGAAATATTATGGTTTAATCTGTATCCATATTCCATAGTTCTTTTTTTTTTTTCCTAGATTTGGAGAGCCTTTTTCATCATGAGTCCTTTGGAACTATCTTGTACTGTTGTATTGCTGAGAAGAATCAAGTCTATCACAGTTGATCAACACATAATGTTGATGATACTGTATACAATGTTCTCCTGGTTCTGCTCATCTCACTCATCATCAGTTCATGCAAGTCCTTCCAGGTTTTTCTGAACTCCTCTTGCTCATCGTTTCTTACAGAACAATAGAATTCCATTACAATCATTTACCACAACTTTTTCAGCCATTCCTGAATTGATGAGCAGTCCCTCAATTTCCAATTCCTTGCCTGAAAATCATGATCAGAAAAAGAGTCTAGACACCATATTCCAGGAAATTATCAAGGAGAACTGCCCTGATATTATAGAATCAGAGGATAAAATCATAATTGAAAGAATCCACAGATCACCTCCTAAAAGAGACCCCAAAAGGAAAATTCCAAGGAATATTGTAGTCAAATTCCAGAATTATCAGGTAAAAGAGAAAATACTCCAAGTAGCCAGAAAGAAGGAATTTAAATATCATGGAGCCTCAGTCAGGATTGCTCAGGACCTGGCAGCTTCAACATTAAAGGATTGCAAGGCTTGGAATATGATACTCCAGAAGGCAAAGGAGCTTGGATTGCAGCCAAGAATCTACTATCCAGAAATACTGAACATTCTCTTTCAGGAGAAAAGATGGACATCCAATGAAATTTGGGGGATTTTCAAGGTTTCCTGTTGAAAAGACCAGAAGTGAATAGAAAATTCGATCTTAACATACAAAACTCAAGAGAAGTTTAAAAAGGTAAGTAGGTTGTGAGAGAAAACAGTCAAAAAAACCCCAAAACTTCAGAGTGAGGAATTGTCAAAGAGGAAAAAAATTTTTAAAAAAATGTTTCCATCTGTTTTCAGATACTATCAGTTCTTTTTCTGTAGATGGGTTGCCATTTTCTTAAGTCCTTCAGGGTTATATTGGATCATTGCCTTGCTGAAAATAACCACATGCTTCCCAGAAGATCATCTTAGACTATTGCTGTTATTTTGTATACTATTTTCCATGACTATGCATGTACAACTTATTTTGAAATGCTTGAGTTCTAGTGGGTGGAGGGTGGGAATGGAGGAGGAAGAAAAGTTGGAACACAAAGTTTTAAAAATTGATGTTAAAATTTGTTTTTACATGTATTTTGGAAAATAAAATTCTATTCAATACAAACAAAACAAAACAAAGGTAAATGGGGGGGGGGAAGAGTTACTCAATAAGGTTAAACTGTTTACATCCCTACACGGGAAAATAATACTTATAACTCTTGATATATGTATTTGGGCAGACAGAAGGATTATACACAGAGGGTATAAATATAAATTGTCTTTGGTGTGATGATATAAAGAAAATTAAGGGGTTAAAAAGGGAGTTTATAGGGAGAAGAGGAAATGGAGTGAATTACCTCACATGAAGAGGTGTAAAAAACCCTATAGAGGGAAATAAGGGAGGGGTGAACATGGTTTCAACCTTACTCTCACTAGTTTTGATTCAAAGGGAATAACATATATGTTCATTTGGATAAAGAAACTTGGGATATTCTTTAGGGAAGTTAAAGGGCAAGGAGAAAAAGGGGGGAAAGGGACTGATAGGAGGGAGGGCAGAAGCAAGGGAGAAAAGGGTAAAGAAAAGGGAGGGCAGATTGGGGGAGGCAGGGGTAAGAAGTGTGGTAAAATAATGGAATTTGGTAGATGTCCAGGGGTCCAACTTGACTGACTTAGTAGTGTTTGAATTGGGTGTGAATGCGAAATACCCACTTAAGGTGATTAGATCTTGAACCATACCTGGCCCACCCTGTCAGACCTTAGTCTAAATTTAGCCAACCCTGAGAAGGAGTGTCCTCAGAGGCTGTGGACTGCATCATCAACAGAGAACCAGTCTCAGCTACAACTACTTGAAGGACCTCCCCTTTTGGGGAGGGAGAAAAGGTAGAAAAGAGGACCCCGGGGCGGCTAGGTGGTGCAGTGGATAGAGAACCGGCCCTGGAGTCAGGAGTACCTGAGTTCAAATCTGGCCTCAGACACTTAACACTTACTAGCTGTGTGACCCTGGGCAAGTCACTCAACCCCAATTGCCTCATTTAAAAAAAAAAAAAAAAGAAAAGAGGACCCCAACAGGAAGTAATACATACTCATGCACTTTCTTTTCCTCTGGCTTTGGAGCTGACTAGAGACAGGCTGCTGACTCCTATAGAAACTACGGACCCCTGGTGGTGAGTTAAATCCAGCCCTTTGAATTAGCTAAGCTGGAAGCGAGATTGGGGATTGTATAGGTTTTTGTTAGAGCCAGGGAGGTTATCCATTTTCCTCTTTCTTTGTTCTCTTGTCCTTGACTTTATTAATATCACCTTTGCCATGTATTTTATTCCCATTAATAAAATCTGATTCATTTGTAGAAAAGAGGCTGTTAAGCTCCTTTCTCATTGGCCTGGGAGAAATATCTAAAAAGGCAGTTTGAAGGGGAGGAAATTTTGGACCTAGAGGTCCCTCATTATTTTCTGAACCCCAATATTATGGCGAGCCACCCAATTAACTCTCCACATATGAAATCTGGCCCCTACAGAAGCAGAACAATGGTGAGGAGGAATAGAGGTGAAAAAGGAGGGAAATACAAAGGGGGTAAGTAGAATGGAAGGGAATAGACAGTGATAATAACTGTGAATGTGAATGGGATGAACTCTGTTTACAAGAAACACATTTGAAGCAGAGAGACACACACAGTAAAGGTAAAAGGTTGAAGCAGAATATATTATGCTTCAGGGGCAGCTAGGTGGTGCAGTGGATAAAGCACCAGCCCTGGATTCAGGAGTACCTGAGTTCAAATCCAGCCTCAGACACTTGACATTTACTTGCTGTGTGACCCTGGGCAAGTCACTTAACCCCCATAGCCCTGCAAAAATAAATAAATAAATAAATAATATATATATTATGCTTCAGCTAAAGTAAAAAAAGCAGGGGTAGCAATCCTTATCTCAGACAAAGCAAAGGCAAAAATAGATCTAATTAAAAGAGATAAGGAAGGAAATTACATCTTGCTAAAAGGTATTATAGATAATGAAGTAATATCAATACTAAACATCTATGTGCCAAGTGGTATAGCATCCAGATTCTTAGAGGAGAAGTTAAATGAGTTACAAGAGGAAATAGACAGCAAAACTATACTAGTGGGAGATCTGAATCTTCCCCTCTCAGAATTAGATAAATCTAGCCAAAAAATAAATAAGAAAGAAGTTAAAGAGGTGAATAGAATGTTAGAAAAGTTAAGACATGATAGATGTCTGGAGAAAATTGAATGGGGATAGAAAGGAATATACCTTTTTCTCAGCAGTACATGGCACATATTCAAAAATTGACCATGTATTAGGGCACAAAAACCTCGTAGTCAAATGTAGAAAGGCAGAAATAGTAAATGCATCCTCAGATCATGATGCAATAAAATTTACGTGTAATAAAGAGCCATGGAAAGGTAGACTGAATATTAATTGGAAACTAAAATTTCATTCTAAAGAATGAGTGGGTCAAACAACAAATCATAGAAACAATCAATAACTTCATCCAAGAGAATGACAATAATGAGACAACATACCAAAATCTATGGGATGCAGCCAAAGCAGTGATTAGGGGAAATTTTATATCTCTAACTACTTACATCAATAAAAAAGAGAAAGAGGAGATCCATGAATTGGGCATGCAATTTAAAAAGCTAGAAAAAGAACAAATTAAAAATCCCCAATTAAATACTAAATTAGAAATCCTGAAAATTAAAGGAGAAATTAATAAAATTGAAAGCAAGAAAACTATAGAATTAATCAATAAAACTAAGAGCTGGTTTTATGAAAAAACAAATAAAATAATCTATTGGTTAATTTGATTTTAAAAAAGAGAAAACCAAATTACCAGTATCAAAAATGAAAGGGGTGATTTTACCACCAATGAAGTGGAAATTAAAGCAATAATTAGGAACTATTTTGCCCAACTGTATGCCAATAAATTTGACAATCTAAATGAAATGGATAAATATTCACAAAAATACAAACTGCCCAGGTTAACTGAAGAGGAAATAAAAACCTTAAATAAGGTCAACAAGCCATTAATGAACTCCCTAAGAAAAAATCTCCAGGATCAGATAGGTTTGCAAATGAATTCTACCAAACATTTAAAGAACAATTAATTCCAATATTATACAAATTATTTGGAAAAATAGGTGAAGAAGAAGTTCTACCAAATTCCTTTTATAACACAAATATGGTGTTGATACCAAAACCAGGCAGAGCAAAAACAGAGAAAGAAAATTATAGACCAATTTCCTTAATGAATATTGATCCAAGACAATTTCAAAGAACACATGATGAAAAATGTTCTCCACATCCAGAAAAAATAACTGTGGATTCTCAATGCAGATTGAACCATACTGTTTCTACTCTTTGGTTGTTTTTTGTGTGTGTGTCTTTTTTGAAGTTTTTCTCTTGTATTCTGATTCTTCCTTCACAATATGACTAAAGCAGAAATATGTTTAATGCGATTGTACAGATAAAACCTATATCAGATTGCTTTCTGTCTTGGGGAGGGGGGAGGGAAGTGAGGTAGAAAAATTTGGAACTAAAAATTTTATGAAAACAAATGTTGAAAACTATCTTTACATGTAACTGGAAAATAATAAAATACTTTTATGACAAAAAAAAGAATTATTCATTTTTTTTAACTAGCTGTGTGACTCTTGACAAGTCACTTAACCCAATTGCCTTGCAAAAGAAGAACTGTTCATTTTTAGAATGTTCTTAGTATAGGGGCTACTAGGTAGAACAGTGGATAAAGCACCGGCCTTGGATTCTGGAGGACCTGAGTTCGAATCCGGATTAAGACACTTTACACTTACTAGCTGTGTGATCTTGGGCAAGTCACTTAACCCTCATTGCCCTAACCCCCCCCAAAAAAACCCCAGTAAATCTAGAATGTTCTTAGTATAAAAATTGTTCTGGCTCTGCTTGCTTCACTCAGCATCAGTTCATACAAGTCTTCCTGGATTTTTCTGAAACTACTTTTTCATTATTTCTTATGGAAGAAATGTATCCCATTACAATGATATACCATAATTTGTTCAGCCCTTCTTTAATTGATGGGGACCACCTTAGCTTCTAGCTTTTGGCCACCACAAAAAGAACTGCTATAGGTATTTTTGTAGCAATGGGACCTTTTCCTCTTTCTTTGATCTCTTTGGGGTATATAGGCCTGGCAGTCGTATAACTGGGTCAAAGTTCACACATTGTTTAGTAAATTTTTGCATGTAATTCCAATTTGCTTTCCAGAATGATTGGCCCCATTCATAGCTCCACCAGAAAAGCATCAATTATGATTTAAACAAATATTAGTTTGAGAAAGGGGTCCATGGGCTTCACCAGATTGCCAGAGGGGTCCATGTAACCAAAGAGGTTAAAGATCCTTGATCTAGTATGTCCTCTAGTTTTACAGAGGGGAGGAAAGGAGGCTCAGAGAGGGGAAGGTATTTGCCCAAGGGTCAGTTAGATAAGGAGACCTACTTATCAGATGGCAAATAAGAGATACCCAGATGAAGCTGACCTCGATTTAAACTGGAGATCTACTAAGGAGACAATTTCTAAGCTGTCAGTCTAGTCCTTTGGGGATAATATTGTTAAAGTATCTCCATTCCTTGTGGCTTCTCCACCCTCCTGCACCTTCCCCCTCTCTTTGCTAGCACTCCTCCCTTTCTGTGTGTCCATCCCTCCCACTATCCATCCTATATTCCCCTTCCCACCACATCTCATTGCCTTCCCACAGGACTTTTTTCAAAGGGATCTTAGTCCACCCTCTAGGTGGAAGGACCCACAATCAGGACCCCTTGGTGGTAACACTTAGCTTAGCTTGACAGGAAAAAAAATACCACCTGCTAATTTTTCTGAGGCTTAGAGACAAATTAACATCAGGGTGAAGGTCAGGGATATTTGAGTCATAAGTCAAAAGAACTTTCCAATCACTTGGAAAATTCAATGGCCAGTCTTCACAATCAATGGGTTTTATATTACCTAGGGGAAAGTACCCAGTCGGATCTGCAGCCAGCCTAGGGTGATGGGGACTTCACCATAGGCTGCTGATGCCCTGTTGGGAACATGCTTGGGACTTGCTTTTTTTGTGTGAGGCAACTGGGGTTAAGTGACTTGCCCAGGGCCACATAGGTAGTAAGTGCCAAGGGTCTGAGGCCAGATTTGAACTCAGGTCCTCCTGAATCCAGGGCAGGTGCTCTATCCACTGCGCCACCTAGCTGCCTCAGGGACTTTCTTTTGCATCTTTGTGTGATCATGCCCACACCACCCCCAATAGGGTGATGTCACTATGGCTCCCCAGTCTCAGAGGATCTTTCTCTCCAAAGACCCCAGGGGAACAGGCCTCCTTTCCCAGAATTACTCCTTGTCCCTGTGATGAAACTGTCTTCTGAAATGCCACCCCTTCCACGGCCACCTCCCCACTGCTCCTGCACTCAAAAACTCCTAGTTACAGCTCTGAACTTGCTGCAATTGTGATGGTGGGAACCATAGCTTTATGGCTGAAAAGGATTTTTGAGGTCAAATAAACTAGAGCCTACTATGTGCCAGGCACTTTGCCAAGTGTTAGATATGCAAAGAAATGCAAATTTTGGTCCCTGTCCTCAAGGAGCTCACATTCTAATACAAACAACTAAATACAAACAAGACTTATACAGGATAAATTGGTGAGAAAGCAGCAGAAGCATTAAGGGGGATAAGGGACAGACTTCTTGTAAATGATAGGTCTCTAGGACCTGAATGAAGTCAGGGAAACCAAAGGGCAGAGAGGAGGAAGGAGAGAATTGCAGCCCTGGAATGTCGCAGCTGTTGAAGAGGTCACTGGACCAAAGGGCACATGGGGCAGGGGTGTGTGGGGAGTGTGGTGTAAGAAGATTGTAAAGGTAGAAAAGGGCCAACTATGAAATGCTTTAAAAGCCAAATGGAGGAATATTTGATTCTGAAAGTCATAGGGAATCACTGGAGTTGAATGGAGGGGATGACAGGGAGAAGGTTGATGTGGTTAGATTTGTACTTTCCCAAGATCACGTTGATAGCTGAAAATGGACTGCATTGGGGAGAGCCTTGAGGCAAGGTTGGAAGGGCAAAGTCTGTTGCCAAAGTCCAGGAATGAAGTCATATGTACTTATCCCAGAGTGGAGGCAATGTAGAACGAAAGGGACACATGCAAGAGTTATTACGAAAGTAAAATCGACAGGATTTGGCAACAGATTGGATTTAGGTGAGGAGTTGAGGATGATGCCCTAGGTTGCAAGTCTAGGTGATTGGGAGGTGCTTTGAGAGGTCGTTGAGTCTAACACCCTCACTTTATAGATGAGGAAAATGAGGCCCCCACAGGGTTGAATGACTTGTCAAAGGTCCCCTAGGAAGTGACAGAGGCAGGTTTTGAACCCAGGACCCCCCTACTCCAAATCCCATGAGCTTTCCAGTGGACTGGACTGTCTCTGGGAAGACAAATCATTTCTATCCATCATTTTAAGGAATATGTGTGTAGACCAAGTAGTGGAGAAGGCTGGGCAGAGCTGGGTGATGAAATGCGTCTCAGACATTGCCAAAGAGCAGGAAACCACTCCTTACAGAGAGAAGAGGCTGCCGGTAGACAGAGACTCCATGTTCGTTTTTTGACTCAGTCTTCAAATTCCAGGAGGGTGTTTATCAGGTGATGTCATAATAGTACACACTTACTCTGTCTGTCTCTGTGTTGCTCTCTCGATCTCTCCCCCCACCCCCCCCCTTTTTTTTTTTTTTTAACAAACAATAGTATCATTGTTGATAGGAGGGACACAGTCATTCTCCATATAGCCTTTACTACACATTTCTCAATACTGAGGAAGCCAGCCCATTCCTGGATGGGAAATTTTCAGGTAGATAGCTAACCATTCAGTAGGGTGGGTAGAGGGGAGGAAGGAAAGAAAAAGCAAAAAATTAAACATCCATCTCAAGGTAATCAATTCTGGAAATCTAGGCATAGGATACTAGTCTGGAGGGTGGGGGGTGATGCTTTTTCCTAGGAGTGGGGTAAGTTTGTATCCCCTCAATGAGCTGCTATATTATTTGCCTTGTGACTTGGAGAAAGTTGCTCGACTCCACTAGCCCTCAGTTTTCTTCTCTGTAAAATGATGGGGTTGGTCTATTTTTACCCAATTGGATCATGAGCTGGGATTTCAAAGACATGTGCCCTTTAGGAGAAGCAGAGAGAGAAATGGGCTCCCTGGAGAGATTGGGTGCCGTGTTCAACTCCCGTGTCAGACACTGACTGGCTGGGTGAGTCTGGGAAAGTTACTTATCCTCTCTCCCCCTCAGTTTCCTAATATGTAAAATGGGTGTTGGTGGGGGGGTTGGACTTGATCCCTCTAAGGTTCTTTCTAGCTCTATGATGCTAGGATACTACTTACAAACTCCAGAGAGAGAGAGAGAGAGAGAGAGAGAGAGAGAGAGAGAGAGAGAGAGAGAGAGAGAGAGAGATCCTTCAGAACAGATTTGGCCAGCTTCTCCTCTGGAAGGGGGAGCCCTAATCTCCTGGGGGCTCAAACTTGGTGTCTAAAGGTAAAACCCAATGGAGCTAGGCTTGTAATAGTCAATACCATCTTGGCTCCAGATAGCAGAATTGCCAAAACTTGGCACAGACAGACCCATTAGTGTCAATGGACTTGGGAGTATAGTTTTAAATCCTGGTACTCAACGTACAAGGACCAGGACAGACACGGAGGGCTGGGAGTTGGGCTAGCCTCTGTGACTTCCAGGAAAGACCATAGACAAGAGGAATGTATTTAAAGTGGTTTGCTTTCTGACTTTACCTAACACTACCTCCCCTGCAACATCCCCACCCCCTGCAAAGCTAAGAACAGCTTTAAATTGAGGGCAGATTGTGAAGTGGGTAGTGATTGAAGGTAAACAGAGCTTGGGTATTTAAAAACCCAACCACCCAGTTGCTGATGATGGGGGTGAAGGAGTCTGGGGCTGGGGTTTGGCATTCCTAGACAATGAGAACCACAGGCTGAAACCCTGGTGAGCATCAGGAGTGTTGACTCAGCTCCTGCCCTGCAGAGGTAGGTACATCGAGTCTCTCTCCTCTGCCCTCTCCCATCACACGATATAATAACCCTTCGAGGAAAGTGCTACAATTGTCCTTCTTCCCACTTAACAGATGGGGAAACTGAGGCCAAGTGATTCTGCGAAAAGGATCACAGAGTAAGGAAGGAGCTTCACCGGCTTTACAATCTGCCCCTTCCAACCATTTCAGTCTTCTTACACCATACTCCCCATGCACCCCTTCCCCATGCACCTTTTGGGCCAGTTACCTCTGCTTCCTCCCTGTTCTTCCATCTCCCACTTCAGGGCATCTTCACCAGCTGTGACATTCTAGGGTTGCAATTCTGTCCTTCTTCATCTCTGCCCTCTGGCTTCCCTGCTTTCTTCAGGTCCTAGAGAAAATCCAGCCATCTAGAAGGACGTCTTTCCCTATTCCCCTTAATAGTAGTGCTTTCCCTCTGAGGATATTCCCAATGTAGGAGAAAATGCAAAGTCCTTTTTGGATTGAAAGGCCTTTATATTGTGGCTCCAACTTATATCATGATAGACTTATTAGGCATGTGCACGATGTCCCAGCAATGTTGTGACATTGCTTTTCCCACCTCTGGGTCTTAGCACAGTCTGTCTCCATCATCCCTCCTTACCTGTACCTCTCAAGAAACTCTGGCTGTCTTCAAAGCTCAGATCAAGGGTCAAGGTTCCTACAAGGGCTCATTTCTGATTTCCCCTCTCCCACACCACTTGTTAGGGCTTCCTACTCAGGAGCGCTAGAGTTGGCTCGTCCCAGCCAGTAAATGTTCACTGTGAGCATTTATACCCTGGAAATGAGCAAACCCTTTAAGTAAGAACAGGGTTTATCGGTTTGTTGTCTAGACAAAAGAAAAGAACACTAGGTGGCGCCATAGTGCATAGAGTGCTGGGCCTGGACTCAGGCTGACTCATCTTCATGAGTTCAAATTCTACCTCAGACACTTCCTAGCTGTGTGACCCTGGGCAAGTCACTTCATCTGTATGCCTCAGTTTCCTCATCTGTAAAAAAGGAGTAGGAATTGTACCTATTCATAGGGTTGTTGTTAATACCAGATGAGATAATATATGCAGAGGGCTTCCCAAATCTTGTTGTTGTTGAGTCCTGCTCCACTCTTTGTGAACCCCTATAGGGTTTTCTTGGCAAAGAAACTGGAGTACTTTGCCATTTCCTACTCTGCTGGATTGAGGCAAACAGAGGTTAAGTGACTTTCCCAGGGTCACATAGTGAGTGAGTGTCTGAGGCTGGATTTGAACTCAGATCTTCCTGATTCCAGGCCCAGTGCTCCATCCATCAAGTCACCCAGATGCCTCCTCCCACACCTCAAAGGCTACCAGAATGACAGCCTTTACCATCAATAATGATAATCACAAAAGATCCTCAAGCTTTTTAGGGGGAGGGGGCAGGCAAAATGGAAGCCAAGGTGGGCTGTGTTGTTGAGCCCTTTGCAATTCTTGGCTGCTCTTCTATATTTTAAATATTGAGAAGATGCAGCTAGTGTTCTGCCAGGTGTCACAGGGGAGGTAGGTGAGGGAAGGACCCCTTGGAAGAAAGAGAGCTCTGCATTGGGGTTGGAAGGAGCCTTCTGTGCTTGTCATTCTGATAAGGCTGGTCAGGCCCAAACAGGGAAGTGACCTGCCACAGATAATGACAGAGCTGATTTGAACTTTGGTCTCCAGTTTCTGGATCAGAGCTCTCCCTCCAAAGAATCTTTCTTGCACAACTACCCTCCTGTCCTGGGAGAGACCCTTCCCTAGGGACAAATGCTAATGTCTACACATTTTGGGTCGATAAGAAAGTCTGAGAAATTTTCCAGATGACAGGAAGTCTCTGGTTTTGTTGCCAACTCTTTCAAACTAGAAAATTAGCAGCTTGAGAGACGCAAGAGACTTTAGAAATTAGCTAGTCCTTTTACAAATGAGGAAAACTGGAACCTAATGAGTTGCTCAAGGTCATACAGCTAGAAAGTAGCATAGGCAGAGTTTAACCCCATGTCTTCTCTGTCGAAACCAGTTCTTTCCACCCTGGGGATGTCTTGTCCTTCCAACCGCAGAACACTTAAAACCTTTGATTCCCGATAGGGATGCCTGATTCCAGTGTCTTTTGGGTACAGAACACTCCTCCTTGTAAGAAAAAGCACTAATCAAAAACCAAACTAAAACATAAACAAAACCCCGCCCCCATGGGCCCCTGAAAATGTGGGCCCCATTCTTCTGCACCTCAGTCCTTGCCTTCTTTCAGGGTTTCCACACTAGAGAGAAGGCACTAGAATTAAGGGGGCTTGGGAATAGCTTCCCGGAAGAAGGTGAGATTTGAAGGCAGGCTTAATAAATGTTTAGTTTAAAGGGTAGCTAGGTGGCACAGTGAATAAAGCACTGGCCCTGGATTCAGGAGGACCTGAGTTCAAATCCGACCTCAGACACGACACTAGTTGTGTGACCCTGGGCAAATCACTTAACCCTCATTGACCTGTAAAAAAAAAAAGTTTAATATGAAATGTTAGAGCTATAATGGACTTCCGTGGGGTTTGTGGTGTGTCGAAGCACTGGATGATCTGGAGACTCTGGTTTTGATTTCAGGTTTGCAAACATGTCACTTGGGTGACCCTAAGCAAGCGCCTCCCTCTCTTGGGACCGTTTCGCCCCCTGGAAAATGAGAAGGTTGGTCAGGTTGACCTCCAAAAAGTCCCTTCCGGTTCTAAAGCCCATTTACACAAGAGGAAACTGAGTCCTTTGCTCAAAGTCCCAACTCTTGCCTCAGCCAAGAACTTCACATTTAAATTTTTTTTTAAAAAATCACACGTGCTGATTCCCCTCACTTTGGGCAGAAGGGGATATTGCTCCATCCTCCACCTTCCCTCTGAGCCCCGCAATCGCCCAGGGCGGAGAAAGAAAATAATGCATTTATTTGGAAAGCCAGCAGCCCCCGGGTTCTCCCAGGAGGAAAAGAGAACCCGAGAAGGCCACACTTCTGCCGGCCTTCGCTGTGACCCGGAGCTGGGCGGCCCCTTCCCCACTCTCATAGTCGAGCCACTGCCGGGGCTGCTGCTGCTGCTGCAACAGCTGAAGTCAAGGCTGTTGCTGCTCTTGTAGCTGCTGCGGCTGCAGCCGCCGCCGCTGCCCTTGCTGCCGCCACGGGGGCGGGGACGCAAACGGGAGGAAGGGGCGGGGGGAGCCGCGGGGGGCGGTGCCCGGCCCCAGCTGAGCGCTCTCGGGCACGTGACCGCGCCGGGGCTCGGCTCTCGGCTGCTCTCGCGCCCCCTCGGAGGAGCCCCGGGGAGCGTCTCGCGCCCCCAGCCCCAGCCGCAGCTCCAGCCTCAGCCCCCGCCCGGGCCCGGCAGCAGCGGCAGCAGCAGCAGGAGCAGCAGCAGGAGCAGCCCCGGCGGCAGCAGCGGCGGCAGCAGCGTCTCGCGCCCTTCCGCCCGGCGCGCGCTCCGGGGCGCCCCGGGGAGAGTCCGCCCGCGCGGGGAGCTGCGTGCCCTCGGAGGAGACCGCACCTCGGTGGCAGTTACAAAAACACATTTGCATACAAGTATTTCTTGCGCCTCGGCGGGCGGGCACGCACGCACACGCACGGCGCCCGCGGGCTCTGGCCGGACAGACGGACGCGGGGAGCAGGATTCCTGCGGGACTCTGCCCCTCTCCGTGCAGCTCGAGTTGCGCCCCCGCTTCATGCCCAGGGGCCCCCCGGCGGGACGAGGAGCCGCGGGCGGCCGCCGGCACGGCCGGCACGCACTGCTGCCGCCCCGGGAGCCTGAGCGCGGGGGCGGCCGCCGGTTGGCTGTGCGGAGCCCCGGAGCGGTAGGTGGGCCGGGGGCTGGGGGGGGGGGGCTGCGGGCACCGCGGGAGGGGGTTCGGGCGAGAGCAGCGGCGGTGACGGCGGCGGCACCACCGGGCTCCGGCGCCTCCCCGCGCAGCCCGCGGTCTCCGCCTGGTGGCTGCCGCCGCCGCGGCGACCCCGACCGCCGGGGGGGGGGGTCTGCGCTGGGGGTGCAGGCGGGGGGCGCCCCACCCGGGGCCCCGCATCTCCAGACCTCGGGAGCCGGGGGTGGGAGGGCGGCAGCGCGCGGGAGGGGGTGTCTGCGCGCTGGCCACCCACCCCTCCGAAATTCCTGAAAGCCCCCGGGACCTGCTCCCCAACTCGGGCAGCGCCTTCTCGCTCCCTCCCTGCCCCGGCCCGTCCTCCTCTGCCTCACTTCATTCTCTCTCTCCCTCTTTACCCTCCTTCCCTTCTCTTCCTCTGCTCGTTTCTCCTTTTTTTTGCTCCCTTTCTCTCTCTTCCTTTCTTCCCCTCTTCCTTCTGAGGGAGACGGAGGTGATGTCTTCTCCCTCTTCTCTTTCTGTCTTCTGTCCTTCCTTCCTTCCTCTTGGCTGTACCTCTTTAAGGGAGAGGGGTGGGGAGCGATGTGCTCTCTCTCCTTCTGCTTCTCTCCATTCTCTTTTCCTCCTTTCACTCTTCCTCCTGACCAGACTTTGAGAGGGAGAAGGGTAGGGAGGTGATCTCTCCCTCTCCCCCCCCCGTCTCTTTCTCCCCCCCCACCTCTCCTTCCCTCCCTCCTTTTCCCTTCTTTCCCTTGTCCTTTTGGTTGTACCTCCGGAGGGACGGGTGGGGAGGTGATGTGTTCAGGGTAGCTGAGATCTCTAAGTACCTTGCCTCCTCCCCTGCCCCAGTAGAAACTTTGGGGGTTCGGCTGTCACCTCCGAAAAACTTTCTCTAGGAATACTTAGTTTTGCTTCCCCCCCTCCCGGCCTCGGCCAGTGCCCAATCCTGCAGCCCGGGACTAGCCCGGGGTCTGGTCTCTGCTGGGGGGGGGCGGGGGGAGTGGAGGCTGGATCCTTCTCCTCTATGTTGGGGGCAAAGCTGGGCCACCCTCCCCCTCCAGCTGTCCGTTCGACCCCTTTCCTGTTCAGCTCAGCCTTGGGGAACCCAGGCTTCCTGAATGAGTCGGTGGGAGTTGGGGGAAAAGAGGGACGAGGTGCCCCCCCCTTTCTGTAAAAAGTATCCATTGATTGAAAACAACAACCACCTGCAACAATACTGCTTCTTTGGAGGGGCTCCGCAGGCCCTGGGCACGTTTGGGACAGGAGAGAGTGACAGAATGCCAGGGA
Organism: Dromiciops gliroides; assembly: GCF_019393635.1. NCBI lineage: Eukaryota > Metazoa > Chordata > Mammalia > Microbiotheria > Microbiotheriidae > Dromiciops > Dromiciops gliroides. Next base: position 626,031,674 of record NC_057863.1, on the reverse strand, counting down.
GGGGGGGGGAGGCGCTGCAGCAGGGCAAGCTTAGGTAGGGCCGAGCTGGTCTGTAGGAGAGCTTGCTTGGCCTGAGCACTGGAGAATTCAGATTTTCCTCCAGCTCACTAAGGAAGTGAAGTGTGTGTATGTGTTGCAGCCCGTAGTAACAACTGCTTGGGAGACACCCTATGCTGCCAGTTACAGAAAGCTGCTGGAGTCTTGGCGGCTCTCGCCTCTCCAGCTCCAGCTGAGGGAGGACCATCCAGAAGTCACCAAGCTGCAGGGAGGCAGAGATGCTCTGGCTTTGCACAAGGAAGGAGCCACAGAGGCCTCTATTCTCTCTCACCCCGCTCCCCCGTCGTCCCCCTCCTTTCCCTCCTTCCCTCCCCCTCCCCATCCTTCCTCCCTTCCCTCCCTCTCCCTCCTCCCCATCTCCTTCCCTCCCCCCTCTTCCCTCCCCCCTCCCTCCCTCCCCCCTCCCCCTCTCCCCCCTCCCCCTCCCCCTCCCCCCTCCCCCCTCCCCCTCTTCCCTCCCCCCTCCCCCTCTTCCCTCCCCCCTCCCCCCTCCCCCTCTTCCCTCCCTCTCCCTCCCCCTCTCTCCCTCCCTCCCCCTGTCCTTTTCCCCTCCCCGTTCCCTCCCCTCCTTCCTCCTCTTCCCCTGTTCTCTTCCTATTCCTCCTCCCATGGCCTCCCTTTCCTTTTCTCTCTTTTCTCTGCCTCTCTCTCTTCTCTTCTCTTCTCTTCTCTTCTCTTCTCTTCTCTTCTCTTCTCTTCTCTTCTCTTCTCTTCTCTTCTCTTCTCTTCTCTTCTCTTCTCTTCTCTCTCCCCCTCTCTCTCTCCCTCCCTCCTTCTCTCTCTCTCTCTCTCTCTCTCTCTCTCTCTCTCTCTCTCTCTCTCTCTCTCTCTCCCTCCCTCTCTCCCCCTCTCCCCCTCTCTCCCTCTCCCTCTCTCTCCAAATTAAATATATAGTTTTCAGTTGAGTTGGCATTTGCTGCTTCCTGAGTGAGTAATTTTAATTAAACCCTCCAGCGTCAGTGACTGGTCATGAGTTGAGTTTTAACAGGTGTTCATTGTAAAAGCACCATCCTTCTGGATGACTAAAGTTTGATGGTCAGGGGGAAAAAGATTTAATTTTAACATTAAAAAGTAGGAGGAGGAGGAGAGTCTGAAGGGAGAGAAGGATGGAGAGGTGGCCAGGGGGTCAGTCAGTAATCAGACATTTATTTAAGTGCCTGATGCATCCCAGATACTGTCCTAATTACTGAGAGCACAGAGACAGAGCAGTCTCTTCCTTGAGGAGTTGGCTGTTTTATTGCCTGTGTTCAGAGAAGTAAATAGGGGGGGAAAACCACCTCTATATATGCATACAGTCCATTCCACTTGTGTGAGTGTTCCCCCCCCCAAACTTTGGAAGAAGTTTACCTAGGTAGTATTGAATTTACAATTTTGACTTCTGGGATGGTCATTGTGTTACCTTGGGCAAGTCACTTAAGCACCCTCATATATAAAATGAGTGGGTTGGACGCTGACCCTAAGGTCCATGCCAGCTCTAAATCTAACATCCCATGATCTAGGCTGATTCACAGGTGCCTAGATTTGGGCTGGTAGGGGACCTCTAAGGCCACAGGAACCCAGGATTTTAGATCCAGAATTGACCAGGATCTCAGAGGTCACCTGATATGACCTCCTTATTTTACACAGAAGAACAGTGAGGTCCAGGGAGTGTCGGACCAAGGTCACATAAGTAGCCAATCAGCAGACCTGGGGATTGGAACCCAAGTCCAAAAACTCCTTCCACAGCACCACATCCCCACCCTTGCCATGTGGGGCCGACTCCCCCACCCTTGCTATGTATAGTATAGAAGCTTCAGAACTCAGTCCTAAATATATTCAAATATCCCTGTTGCTTTGATCCAGTGCCTGGCACGTAAAGGCTTAATAAATACGCTTATTGATTTACTTTTGCTTCTTATGACCACAGACAGGGTGGTGGCTTCCTTTCCCGGGGCTAGGGTGGGGCAGAGTCCCCTCCTTCCCCCATTTATGACCCATCACTCAGTCAGCCCATGATGCCAGGCGAAAGCAACCCTGGAAGGGGAGAGACTCGATTTTGCCCTCCCAGTAAGCTGTGTGACCTTGTCCAAGTTATCTCCCTGTCTGGGCCATCTCATTCTCCCCATTTCCAAAGCAGAGTGTTGGGATGGATGATTTCTAAGGCCCCTCCCAGCTTCCCTAGTCCTTCTGTGAGCCCTACCTTGGGTAATGTTTGTCCTCTCCAAGTCGGGTGCCTCAAAGCCATCAGCTCTTAGTTGGCATGGGATTGGCTCTCAGAAGGGGGTGGGAGGCTGTCATTCAGCAGATGAGCTCGCTGAGTACAGATGTTTAATTTCTCCCATTGAACCATTGGGGGCATTCCGGCTCACTTCAAAACTCCCCAGATAACCAAGACCGGCCCACAAGAAGAGATCCTCCCTTGTTTCAGTCTGAAGTGTCTGCGAGCTGCTGGGCTCAGAGACTCAGAAAGTGAGTGACATCCATTGCCCGGGCCCGTCTATGAAAACTTCACTTCCTCCCGTGTTCACAAGTTCAGGGTCAGGGGAATTTCTCCTTAGGTTCTCAATGAGAAATGTTACAGGGTGGCTCCTTTAAAAAGGGGGGTGATGGTGGTGGGAAGGGCTGGGGAGGGAGAGGAAAGAAACTTTTTCTGTGAATTGGAACAATTACGACTTGTGGCTTTGAGCTTGGAAGGGACAAAAACTGGTGTACTGCCCAAGTGTTCCCTCCTGAAAGATTGTATCTGTGTAGATGGACTTTTTCCTAAGTCCAATTGCATTTTAAATGTGCTAGGAAATCTTGTTTAAAAAGAGGTGTTTTGTAAAGTGAACGACACTTTTCTCAGAGTGAATGATACTTTTCTTGCTCTCCTCCAACAAATGAACACAGTCTTGAGCTGTGGAAGAATTCTGGGTGGATTGTTTCTTCGATTTGAAGGTTTCCATCACCAAAGCAGCTGGTGTGATGAGCCTGAGATTTGAATAACCCAGATTCATTGAAATAGAATTCATTCCTGGATGTTCATGTACTAGATCTGTGACATTCCAGAATTTATCTAGCACCCCCTAACCGACGTGCCACTGAGTATCTCCATCTCACCTCTGTTAGCTCTGTTTCTCTAACATAGTTTTGGGAAGTGAGAGGGAAGTAGAATGAGAGAAGTTTTATTGGACATGGCATTTTATACCTTTTGTTGTTATTGTTATTATTCAGTCCTGTCTGACTCTTCATGGCCTCATTTGGGGTTTTCTCGGCAAAGACACTGGAGTGGTTTGCCATTTCTTTTTTTCCAACTCATTTTACAGATGAGGAAACTGAGGCAAACACAGTTAAGTGACTTGCCCAAGATCACACAGCCAGTGTCTAAAGCCAGATATTAACTCAGATCTTCCCGACTCCAGGCCTGGCACTTCATCCACTGGGCTGTCTAGCTGCCTTCACCACCTAGAACCTCCTTTTACTCTTCTGTAAAGTTGGGGGGTGTAATATCTTTGGTGTGAGTGAGTCTACTGTATGCAAAGTATGGATTTTCTCTTTTTTATACTTGACATTAAAGGATCATAGTGTGTGGTGTTTTGGTCTGTTATCTCACTGACAGCTCTGTAATGTAGATGCCCTGATATCCTCTTTTACAGATGAAAAAACTCCAAACTCAGAGACTGAGGATCTATCTTAAGAATCTGGGTGGTACAGTGGAAAGAACTGTGGGTTTGAGAGACTTGGGTTTGAACCTCAACTCTGAAATTTACAAACTTCCTAATTATGAATGAGTCACTTAACGGTCCTAGAATTTAATTTTCTTCATTAGCCCAAAGCAGAGACTACTTTTCAGAATCAAAGACAGAGGAGATGGCTTGATATAGTCAAAAGAGCACAGCCACTGGAGCTGAGTTCAGATCCTAATCTTGCCTTTTAGTGTGAGCTTGGGTGAATCACCTCACCTTCCTGGGCCTCAGTTTTCTCCTTGTCTATGAAAGGAAGAGATTGGATTAGATGACCTCTGAGGTCTCTTCCAACTCTAATCTTTGAGAGTGTCATTAAATAATAGCTGAAAAGGGCTGTAGAAATGTCTGACAGTCTTATTGGTGCCGGAAGGAGAATATCATTCCAGCTCCTAGTTGGAGTGCCTTCCTTCCTCATGTCTGCCCCTCCTTACTTCAAGTCTAAGCTAAAATTCCACCTTCTACAGGAAGCCTTTTTTTGGGGTGGGGGGTTAGGCAGTTGGGGTTAAGTGACTTGCCCAGGGTCACACAGCTAGTAAGTGTCAAGTGTCTGAGGCCAGATTTGAACTCAGGTCCTCCTGACTCCAAACCTGTGCTTTATCCACTGTGCCATCTGCCCCAACAGGAAGCCTTTCTTGAGTCCCCTTAACCCTAGTGCCTTCCCTCCCTTGATTATCCTCAATCTGCTCTGTATATCTCTTGTTTGTATATGGCCCTTTGCAAGTTGTTTCCCCTCATTAGATTCTGAGCTTCTCGAGGGCAAGGTCTGTCTTTTGCCTTTCTTTATATTTCCCATTCAGGACAGCTAGGTGACGCCATAGTGCACAGAGCACTGGTCCTAGAGTCAGGAAGTCTCATTTTTCATGAGTTCAAATCTGGCCTTAGACTCTTTCCAGCCGTGTGACCCTGGGCAAGTCACTTAACCCTGTTTGCCTCGGTTTCCTCTTCTGCAAAATGAACTGGAGGAAGGAAATGGGAAACTACCCAAACCCCAAATAGGGGCAACTAGGTGGCCCAGTGGATAAAGCACCAGCCCTGGATTCAGGAGGACCTGAGTTCAAATCTGGCCTCAGACACTTGACACTTACTAGCTGTGTGACCCTGGGCAAGTTACTTAACCCTCATTGCCCTGCAAAAACAAAAGCAAAACAACAAACTATAAAATCTTGGGGCAGCTAGGTGGCGCAGTGGATAGAGCATTGGCCCTGGATTCAGGAGGACCTGAGTTCAAATCTGGCCTCAGATACTTGACACTTACTAGCTGTGTGACCCTGGGCAAGTCACTTAACCCCAATTGCCTCACCAAAAGAAAACCCCAAACACTTAGCACAGTACTTGCTTACTAGCTTTGGGTGTCAGAGAAACATGGAAACTGTGGTTTTTGTTTTGTTTTGTTTTTTTAAACCCAAAACACTGGATTGGGTGAAAAGAAGAAAGATCCCTTTGCATGTGCCTGTGTAAAGCTGTACTAGACTGGATTTGGGGATGGAAGGAAACATCTGTGAGATCATCAGTGTGCAAGAAGGGACATGTCTACAAAGGCAGAAAAAGGGTTTGGGGAATTCACTTCAACAAGTGCATTCCCTGCTTGTTGGCACACAGCCTACTCTGTGCTGATAATTATAGATATCAAAGACAGTATATGAAATAGCCCCTGCCCTCCGGGAGCCTATGATTTATGCTCAGATAAATAGACACAGACTTGACACAGATATGCTGCAGGAAGGGGTCATTCCGTCACAAGGGTCCAGTTGCATAAATCCTTGCTGGTGCCTTGAGATGCCTCCTTGAGGAAGCTAGGGAGCCTGTAAGGTGGTAGGGAGGAGGCAGTCTGTATGTTCTGGATACCACGGCCCCTCTGGGAAAAGGCATGTTGGTGGGAGATGAAATGTGTTCAGGGCACAGCCAATAGGCCAATTCTCAAAGTTTAGTGTGGTTCTGTTTAATCGGACAGACCTGTGGCTGGTAAACCAGAGACCAGGCTTCTCACCTTGATCTGCTCCTGTTGAATTTGAGAAGAGGGAAATGGGGTCTCTTGTCTTAAGTTTCTACATTCATCCTGAAAATTCATTGTGTTTATGTAAAGGAACTTTAAATGGGAGAGAGCATTGATTACCATCGGGATGAGGGTGTTAGAAGTGGCATCTGGATGTAGGTGAAGAGAGAGGGGACAGTGCAGACTGGGTACCTGCCCCCTTTGCAAAGGTACGACGGTGTGATATAGTAGAACCAGCACTGCCCTGCTGTGTTCTGTACATTTTTATTTCACTAATGCCTTTTTTTCCTTTTCTTTTGGCACTGATGTCCTCCCTATAACAGAAGTATGGTAAAGCAGGGGCAGCTGGGTGGCACAGTGGATAAAGCACTGGCCTTGGATTCAGGAGGACCTGAGTTCAAATACGGCCTCAGACACTTGACACTTACTAGCTGTGTGACCCTGGGCAAGTCACTTCACCCTCATTGCCCTGCCCAAACAAACAAACAAAACAAAAGAAGTATGGTAAAGCAAAGTAAACCTACAGATTGGTCATGTTCCAAGATGTGTATGTCTCATTCTGCACCCTGGTCCATCACCTCTGGAGCATCCCAAGTGCCCTCCAAGGGGGTCTTATTGGTTGTGACAGACTGTGAAATGTTTCTTGGAATGAAGTGAGAGTTATAATATCCCTTATCGAAGTGCATCTTAGCCACCCAGGTGTACTGTTCTTCCCATTATATAATGCTGTTGAATTGTTGACACCTCTTAAACCTCTCCCTGTTCCCCCCAAAGCTATTCAAGTCCTCCACTAAAGTTCTACATCAGGGATTCTAAGCATGGGGTTCTATAAACTTGTGTGTATATGCATTTATAATATACATTTATTTTGTTTAATAAATAAATTTATATAGAAAATTATATTGTGTGCATATACATAATTTACATACATATATAATATATAGCATGTTATATAGAATTATAACATATTATTATAATTTGTAATACATAATATAGATAACAGAATCACACACAAAATGAAATACATGATTTCGGGGGGACAGTTGGGGTTAAGTGACTTGCTAGGATCACACAGCTAGTAACAGTGTGAGGCTGCATTTGAACTCAGGTCCTCCTGATTCCAGGGCCAGTGCCCTATTCACTGTGCCACCTAGCTGCCCCAATACATAGAAAATACAAAGGAAACCAATTATATTAAAAGATAACCAATTGTATCAATAATTGGGAACTGTATTTTGCTATCATGCATTTCATTTTATGCATGATCCTGAGAAGGGGTCCATGTCCCACGGATCATAGCCCTGGGTCCTTGAAAGCTGTGCTCCCAACGAATCAGCCCATCCCCAAACCAGGGCTGTGCTAACTTGGGGCTAGAGATTCAAGTACTAGGAATGAAATGTAAGCCCTGATGATGTGGGGGAGGAAAATGATAGCTATAGCTAACATTTATGTAGTGCTGTAATGATGGTGATGATAGCTGGCATCTACACATTGCTTTAAGGTTCGCACGACAGTGCCTCAACAAGACACTACTTATTGTTTTGGGGCTGGGAGGTTGGAAAGGAAGGAAGGGAACAAACATTTATTTAGCACCTACTACGTGCCTGGCATTGTGTGACGCTTTACAATGATCTCATTTGATCCTCACACTGACCCTGAGAGCTGCCTACTATTATTATCCCCGTTTTACAGATGAAGGAACTGAGGCAAAGAGTTGTTAAGGAACTTGCCCAGGGCTGCACAGCTAGTTTACCTAAAACTTATGTAGAATATCTGATAATTCATTTAAGTTACAGACTACTTATTTAGTACGGGGAATGCCAGTGCCTTCAATTTGGTTTGACTTCAATTTTTTCTTTTAAAAAGAGCTGTAATGATGACAGCAATAGGAATCCCTTTTATCTATAGAGTCAGCCTATGATGCTGACTAGCTGTATGACCCTGGGCAAGTCACTTCACCCTGTTTGCCTCAGTTTCCTCATCTGTAAAATGAGATCTCTGCCAAGGAAAACCCCAAATGGGGTCACAACATGTAGTACGTGACTTAAAAACAACTAAACAATATTTTAACTCGTTCCCGAGTTTTTCCAACAGACTGGAATCAAGTGATTCCAAAGCCTTTTTGTTATTCTCCCTGTTTTATAGATCAGGAAATTGAGGCAACTTATTGTCCAGAGTCACAACAGCTGATGTGTATCAGGGACATGATTGGATCCCAAGATATTCTGGACTCTGAGTTCCCTGTCTTTGAATTAGATGCTCCTGGCCTGACCCTTTGTTTCTCAAAGGGCAGAAAAGGGAGAGGTTGGAATAGAAGAATCCCTTTTTGGTTCCTGTTGATGAGCTTGTCCTTACAAAAGGATAAGCCAAACCTTTGAAGGTTCTGAAGTAAGCAGTCGTGATGAGGCTCAGAGCCCCTCTGGGGCCTTGTCTTCTCATTGATTGGAATGACCACAGAGCTTGGGCGGGGTGAGAGAGGAGCCCCTTAGTGTCTGGGCTTCTGCCCTTAATCCAGCCCCATTGTTGGTGTCCCTTTCCCCTCTTACACCCCTCCCTCCCCCTGGAAGAGAAGCAAGACACCCAGGAATGACTCAATTGGACAAGCATTTAATAGATACCTACTATATGCACAGCCCTATGCGGGCACAACCCTTTATCTGCAGCTGCTCCCACTCTAGTTCAAAGCTTATCTCCAGCCTGGATTATTGCAATAGCTGCCCGTGGGTCTCCCTGCCTCTAGTCTCTCCCCACTCCCATCCATCCTCTACTCTGAGCTGCAAATCAATCTGACCATGTTACCCCTCCCTCCAACAAAACTCCCTGTCACCTCCCACATCAAATATAAAAAAATCCATTTGAAGTTCAAAGCCTTCCTACCCTTCCACCCTCCTCCTTTTCTAATCTTCTGTTTTTATTTTAAAGTAAATTTTATTTGGTGTTGGGCTTTCTAGACAAGTAGTTCTCTGTCCCCAGGGGCCCCTTGACCCTGAGAGAGGCACTAGAAAGCATCCCAGCTGTTTATTACCTATGTAATCTCAGGCAAATCAGCTAAACCTCTGGCCCTAGATGCTTCAGCAATATTGTAAGGAGGACACAGCAAAGAAAGACTTCTTAGAAGAGGGTGTATTAAAGTAAGTAAATAAAACAGTCAGTTTTCCTAGTGACTTAAACAACAACAGTGACTTTAAAAAATTGCTATTGCATTCTCCTTCTTCAAATGACCTTTTATCATACTTCTCTATGTATGGCCTGGGTAGAAGGTAAATTTCTCGAGGATGGGACTGTTTGCTTCTTTGTTGTCTTTAGTTGCATACAGTAGCTGCTTAATAAATGTTTGAATTGAATCAGTCTCTCTTTAATATGCAGGAGATTTTGGAGGGAAAGAAAGCCACAAAATCTGAGACTATACAGCACAGACCCTCTCTCTGGAGTCAGTAAGGGTTAAATGATTTGGTCACACAACTAGCAGGTATCTGAAGTTGGATTTGAACTCAGGTCCTCCTGACCGCAGGCCCCAAACTCTACTGCTTCACACCCTCAGCTGTTCCATCCCATGTTTCTCAATCATTGAATGTTTATTTTGTACCTTGAGGACAGGGACTGAGGCTTGTCTTTGTATTCCCAGCCCAGTGCCTGGCACCTAATAGGCCTGCTCAGTAAATGCTTGTTGACCCACTGGATGGTAAATTCTGCACAGATTTCTTAGCAGCATAAAGCTTAAACAGAGCATATCACTGTCTGAATGTGTTAAGTGGATCAGTCATTCAATGAATAGTTCTAATCCTAGTTAAGAGGTTCAGAGCTAGAAGGGACCCTCAGAGGCTATCTGAATCCAACCCTCTCATTTTACAGATGAGAAAACTGAGGCACAGAGAGATGAACCAATATATCCAAAGTTTTATGGGTGATATGTGACTGGGCCGGGATTTGAACCCAGGCCTCTGGCTGCAAATCTAGCATTCTTTCCTGTTTCCAGCTGCTTCACTTTCTCCTTTTAGTTTTTATTTATAGCCACAAGGTCCAGGGTTGCTTTGAGGGGTAGTGGTGTGCCCTGCCCTCCCATATAAAGAGAAGGAGCCACTCACCAGGACGGGCCTAGGTTTATCCTGGGGAATGCTGCCTTCTCTAAGTAACTGACAGAGAAGGGGAAGTGCTTCCCCCTTGAGCCAGTGTTGGCAGGTGCCGGGGAGTCTGGCGCATGCCGGGCTTTGGAGGAACAGCTCATTCATCTGTGCACACAAGAGGTCTCCAAGACTGGCTTTGAGGCATCGGCTGGAATCAGAGAGGGTCACACCTGGAAGACCACCACCCTGGGGAGGAGGCCCAGGACCCAGGGCTTTTCTAACTCTGCCTACAACTGGACAGCTCCTTGAGATAGAAAGGGAAGAGTTCTGGGTTCAGGGATGGCAGCTCTGAGGATCTAGGCTCCACGTTCCATTTGAAGGCAGAGATACTGACTCTGCCCCCTTCTTACCACCTCTGTGACCTTGGGCACTTTTACCTGTCTGGCCAAGCTGGGGGTCCTCATCTGGAAACGAGGGAGGGGCTGGAGCAGCAGTGGCACAGAGTGATCTCTGTGGAGCTCAGAATGAATTTATCCTCTGTCGTCTTGTTTTTCTGTTTATTGTGAAATGCTTTCTGATTATATTTTAATCTGGTTCAGACTGTACTGGGGAATGTTGTGAGCTCTGGGTTGATGATTAGCATCTTAGGGCAAGTAAGTTAACTTCTATCTGCCTCAGTTTCGTCAACAATATTATTATTATGGCAATATTATTATTATAGCACCTACCTTTCAGAGTCATGAAGATGAGATATTTGTAAAGGGCTTAGCACAGTGCCTAGCAAAGAACAGGTGCCTAATAAATGGGAATTTCCTCCTTCCCTCCCTCCCCCCTCCCTTCCTTCCTTTCTTCCTTCCTTCTTTCCTTCTCACCTTCGCTCCTTCTCTCCCTCCTTCCCTTTCCTCCCTTCCTTCCTCTTCTTCTCCTTCTCCCTCCCTCCCTTCCTTTTCCCCTTCCCTCTCACTTCCTCCCTTTTCCTTCCTTCTTCCTTCCTCCCTCCTTCCTCCCTCCTTCCTTCCTCCTTCCTTCCTTCCTTCCTTCCTTCCTTCCTTCCTTCCTTCCTTCCTTCCTTCCTTCCTTCCTTCCTTCCTTCCTTCCTTCCTTCCTTCCTTCCTTCCTTCCTTTCTTTCTTCCTTCCTTCCTTCCTTCCTCCCTCCCTCCCTCCCCTCCCTTCCTTCCTCTCCCTCCCTCCCTTCCTTTTTTCCCTTCCCTCTCACTTCCTCCCTCTTTCCTTTCTTCCTTACTTCTTCCTTCCTCTTCCTCTCTCCCTCCTCCCTTCTCAAAATCTCTGATTCTATGATCTGCTGCTGATTCCGTCTGTATTTAGGTGAATCTCTTCATTACAGGATTGGAGTTTTGCTTGTTTGGAGCTGGAAAAAGCCTGTTAGAGACCCCTTGGTCCTCCCTCATTTAAAGTTTAAAGACAGGAAGCCCCCCTCCCGGGAGGCTGTGACATCATAATTATAGTAATAATAACACCAGACATATCCTGACCCTCCAGGTTTGTGAAATGCCCAGTCTGGCAGGGCCCACGCAGCAGCACTTTGGGGGCCAAGCTTTCTGGGTCAAAGGGAGATTCACCCAGGCTGCAAAATGGGATATTTCCAGGTACTTTTGAACCTTCAGAAGAGATTTTTTTTTAAACACTCTTTTAATTAGGCAGGCTCATTACTCATTGGAGAGGCAGCCCTTGGATAACATTGCCGGGGTGGGGCTGCGTCCCCCAGGCCCCTTAGCTCTCCACGTTGCTGGAGATGTCCGTTTTTATGGATGAAAGGCTTCTTTACCGTCCATCACAGTGAAATCACAGGTTGTAGCCTTTCCTTCCCCTCTCCCCAAATATTTTAAACCTATAAGGCTCCTGTCTGTCTCCTCCAGTGCTTGGTTTGTTCAAGGAGGTGTGTGGGATGACAGGAAATTCAGATCCGGCCCTGGTTGCTTTTCATAGAGGTGACTGAGAAAAAGGGTCTTGCGTAGTTTCTCTGGAGTGAATTCTCCCTGGGGAAGGGAAAACCACTGGATGCTTAGAATTCTTCCATCTCACCAGCCTTTCTGACTGTGGCCTTGATGAAGGGGAAGGAAGGATCTGTCTGTCTGCTCCCTTCTGGTTGTAGACCTGTGTACAGAAGTCTCATGACTTATGGATGGATGGGTGTGTGGATGGGTAGATGGATTTGTGGGTGGGTAGGTAGAGGTGGGAGGATGGAGGCCGGGGCAGGTTTCCTGGGTAGGCTGCCTGTGATAAAGAGCCTGAGTACCTTTTTTCCCCCAGAGTACCTTTGTAAGTCTCCCTGGAATCAGACACTGAATTGAACTGGGGGGAGATTACAGGATGTCCTGTGTTGCATGCTTATTCGTTGGGCCCCATCCATGATGCCCCTTCTAAGCCAGGGGTTTGGAGAGATAGGATAGGGTTTCTTGAAGGTTACCTTTGAAAGCCTCTGGTGATAATTACTTATTCATTATTGGCTGCTGTTAACCTTATCTGGGGTCAGCAGCTGGACGGCTGGGTAGATAAGGGTCTTCCCTTTTAATGGACACTGGTCGCCTCCCTGCCCTCTGTCTTAAGTCTTTCTCTTGGCTCATTCTCTCTAGCTATCAATAATTTGTCTTGCAGGTGGCTAAACCAGGCACCAGCTCAATATGACCCTTATAGATGGTGAACTCTCTCTTCCCTGAGGTCTGCCTTTTCCATCCTTCTGTTAAGTTTCCCATGAATAGAGTCACAAGGGACACTTAACCCTTTATTTCCCTCCTGGCTACTTCCTAGCTTCATGAATGAATGGATAAATGAATGAACGAACTTACAAAGAGTCTTGGCTCAGTCTCATAATAACTGGTATTCAGGTAGGATGTTAGATTGCACAAAGTGTTTTTTGGTACCCTTATCGCCTTTGAAACCTGAAGACGCCTTGTGAGGCATCATCCCATTTTGCAGAGTTAGGAAACTGAGGATCTCCTAAGCAAGGTACATTAGGGGTCATCTAATGCATAGACATTAAGTGACTTCACAAGTCACAAGCAGCAGAAACTCCAGAGATGACTTTTGTTGCTGGGGAGGAAGCTCATGACTTGGTTATCCAGACAGAACTAACACACAGTGAGCAATGAGAAAACAGGTGTATTAATTAAATGTAAATAGAGGTTGTGTATATAATAGAATATTAATTAAAAATAATGTACATTACATAGAGAATACACTATCAATTAAGATATTTCAGAGAAGGGAGAAATTCCAGTGGGGGTGGGGGTATAAAAGAGGCAGCATTTGGTAGAGAAGAGAGGAGGGACCTTTAAGATGAGCTGTTTTGGCGTATGGAGCCCTTCCTGACCTGACCCCTTCTACCTTTCCAGTCCTCTTGTATTTTACTACTTCTCCCCTCACCTATCATGTACCATGTGATCAAGACCCTCTTTGCTGTTCGTACCTCAAGACTCTCCTAATGACCTTTTCTCTGGCTGCCCCCCCATGCCTGGGATGCCCTCCCTCCTCATTTCTACATAGTAGGCGATTCATAAAAGCTTGTTGTCATGGAGATAGAAATGATGTGGGTGAGACACGGAGACTTTCTTCATTGGAGCTGAAGATTTGTAGGGTCAGAGATCTAGTTCTGGAAGGGATCTTGACCACCCAGTCCAACATCCTCATTTTCTTTTAACAGATGAGGGAACTGACCCCTAGATGAGGGAACTGATACCTAGATGAATAGAAATGACTTGCCCAAGGTGATTCAGCTAGTAAGTGGCAGAGCTGAGATTTGAACTCTGGCCAAGTGACTGGCTCTCAGAGCCCTGTCTAGTTAGTTAGTGCACCACATTCCCTTCTCATTTTTTCTGCTTTTATGTAGGCCTTCCATTTCTTTCTGTTCATGCAGCATTGAGACCCTGCTACACTGGGCCTCTGGCTGGACTTGGGAGTCTTGGGGTTGTGCTTCTTTCGAGCCCCTTTATGAAGGATTGAATTCTCTGCCTGCTGGGTCATTAAACATAGCCCCCACCCCACCTTGATTGGATGGGGCCAGCACAGACACAATTAGGAGGACAGCGGTAGCCCCTCACCCATTGAGGCCTGGGGACCGGGCTGCCCTGTGATGACCCACTCTCCTCCCCCACCGGCCCCTCCTCTCCCGATTTCTTAAGGCCTTTAACTGATAGGCCCAGAAAAGGGGAAGTGGTCTTTGTCTGCCCTGGTGCGTTGGGACAATAGCTCCCTGCTAACGTTCCATCAATGGTGGGATTTAATTGCCTTGACCAGAGCGGAGGGACAAGAGCCCCATTAGTTCTGCCATCTGCCCTTGAATGCTTGGTGCCTGGCATTCCGGGAGCAGGACTCAACCTGACATGCCTGTGAGGGGGAGAGAGGGAGGAGGAGAGGATTGGGGGGGGGGAGGATAGAGGAGAGGAGGAGGATAGAGGAAGGAGGATGGAGGACGGGCCAGCCAGAGCTGCCTGGGGCATGCAAAGTGGTGCTTTCTTTTTCTTTTCTTCTTTTTTTTTAGTGAGGCAATTGGGGTTAAGTGACTTGCCCAGGGTCACACAGCTAGTAAGTGTTAAGTGTCTGAGGCTGGATTTGAACTCAGGTCCTCCTGACTGCAGGGCCGGTGCTCTATCCACTGCACCACCTAGCTGCCCCTAGAGTGGTGCTTTCTACTGAGTGAGGCTGGTCCTCGGCAGCCATAGGTGTAGCATTTTAGATCTGGAAGAAACTTCAGAAGACATTTAGTCCAACCCTGTCATTTGCCACAGGAGATTTTAGTGACTTTCCCTAAAGGGAGATTTGAGCCCAAGACTTCTGGCTCCCAATCCAGTGGGCTTTCTGCTACCCTAGACTCACCTTCACTGACCACTTTAGGTGGAAGTGCAAGTGGATAGAGAGCACCAGGCCTAGCTAGAGTCAGGAAGACCCGAGTTCAAAGGAGACACTGAGTAGCTGTGTGACCCTGGGTGAGTCATGAAACCTCTTATCTGCCTCAGTTTCCCCATTTGTAAGATGGGGATCACAATAGCATACTCCCTCCCTGGGTTGTTGTGAGAGAGTATCAAATGAAATATTTTTAAAGTGCTTATCACACAGTGCCTGGCACATAGTAGGTGCTATATAAATGCTAGCTATTATTATTAGTCATAGACCTTTCATGCAGGGGATGCCCAGGAAGACTGGGCATAGAGGTAGCATTTTGCAGTCAAAAGAGGCCTGACCCTTGGCATGAGGAAGAACTGGATCCTTGTGCAGACTCTGCCTGTCCCTTATTGTCCCTGAGTGACTGGAAAAGTCACGGCACTGTTCTGAGTCGGGATCGCCCAATTTGGGTAGGGGCGATGGTCCTTGTTGTCTGCTTCCCAAGACCGTGGGATGAAAAGTACCGTATAAGTGTTGTTGTTATTCCTCCTTAGGATCTGGCCTGACCTGTGATTTTTTTTTAATTATTGGGGAACTCCCTCGAATGGAAAGTCCCTCCAGAGATAATGATCCTTCCACAACTTTGCCATGGCAGAGCTTTGAAAGGTGCAAACTACTTTTGACTAACACGAGTATTGTTAACCCTGGGCCAGAGCGTTCTGTTTGGGCCTCTTGAGTTAAAAAACAAAACAAAACATGGTAGCTAAACTCAGAGAAACAGAGAGAGCAAGCCACCTTCTCCATTCCTTAGTGACCACCTACAAGACACATTATATCCCCATTCTTCAGATGAGGTGGGAGATTTTAAGTGACTTTCCCAGGTTAATGTATATCATCATCAGCAGGATTTGAACTCAGGTCTTCTGGCATGATTCCTCATATTTCCTGAAAAAAATGGTTGGGATGGCCCAAGTGGGTGGTTTCTATCCTTTTCAGCAAGAAAACAAATCCTGATCTTACTCCCCCAATTTGTATGCATTTTCTTATTTATAAGTTCCATCCATGTACAAACTGTGTCAGCAGTTATACATGTTATAAAACTTACATAAAAAATAGACATTTAAAAAGGACGAGAGGAAGATAATATTGCATTTGGTCCTGGAGGCAGTGGATTGTGGAGGGAAGGTCTGAGGGCCCCACTTCAAGGAGATTGAATATAGGATGGGTCAGATGGGGACAGATCTGTTCTGAGATCGAGAGAGAATTGTGGCCGTGTGGGTTGGGGAGGCGGGGATGGATGAAGAGATACAGACATAGAAATGGTGAAATTTGGGGTGAGGGAGAGAAGGGTTGGGGATGACTCAGAGGTTTCCAATTGGGATGACCGGAATGAACAGACAGTGATGGGGAAGTTTGGAAGAGGGATGGTTAGAGAGGTAGGGGGAAGGAAGGCAATGAGATGGACAAGGAAGAGGCCGGACATCTATGCCTGTACATTTGGGGATAACCCTTTCTGTCCCACCCAGAACAAAAAGGGTTTGAGTTGTGTGTGGAATTTTCCCAAGGTCACTTATCTCTTTGGGTGTCCCAGATAAATGGTTAGGTTGTGATTGTCCTGAGAGGTCCAGCTAAGCTCATAGTAAGGGTAGTAATATAGAGGGATAAAAACACTTCCTCGCTGTATGACCCTGGGCAAGTCACTTCACCTTGTTTGCCTCCGTTTCTTCATCTGTCAGATGAGCTGGAGAAAGCAATAGCAAACCAGTCCAATATCTCTGCCAGGAAAACCCCAAATGGGGTCAGGAAGAGTCAGACATGATTGAAACGACTGAACAACAAGAGGAATAAAGGACAAGTGTGTTTGTGTTGGAGACAAGCCCAAAGATTGGCTCTGGTGGGGAGGTTGGGATGTGACCTGTCCTCCCACCCTCTGACTGGTTGATCAGTTCCTTCAGAGACCAGGGGTCAGCTTTGGCGGACTGGTGTGGAAGGCCTGGCCTGGGGAACCTCAATGGGGTTTCTTGCTGTCGATGCTAATAACCTGACTCTCCCAGGAGGAGAGAAGGGCTGCCTGTTCTATGCATTATGACGAGGTCCCCTCTGGGGCTCACTGGCTCGGAGCATCAGTGCAGTCTTCTTCCCCGCTGGGAAGCAGAGATGAGGAGATCTGCTCAGCTCCCCTTGGTTTGGTGGGAAATTGCTTATTTTTAGCCAAGTCCTCTACTGCCTCTTGCTAAACTCAGTCACAGTCCAGGAGGCAAAGAATGTGGTGGGTGGTGGCTTGTATGTGTGTGCGCTTTGTTTAAAAAAAAGTGGTCATTTTAGTTTCACACAGTTCTTCAGAAACCTTGATGTATTTCTGAGAAGGAATGAGCTGGCAGATGGATAAAGTAAATCAGGACTCCAGGGGCCTGACCATTAACCCATCTGGAGATATTGGGGCTTGGAGGCATTCCTCCAGGGCTTTGTGGGAGGGACTTGATGGGGAGGGCTTGTGTCCCTAGGCCCCTCCTCCTCTCATCTGGCTTCTTTTCCAATTTTATTCCTCCTTGAGCCATCCATCCCCTATAACAAAGAATAAATAAAAGGGGGAGCATTAACTGACATAGTGACCCAGTGTGGCAGCGTGTGGGATGCTCATCACAAGCCATCCACCTCTGCAAAGAAGAGGAGGAAGGTGTGCTCCCACCTCTCCTGGGACCATACTCAGTTATTAAAATTATACAAAGTTCAGTTTTGCCTTTAAAAAAATCATATGTGTATGTATACATGTATGAACAGATAGGTGTATGTATAACACACATCTACAACAATGACTGTAACTGTCAATGGAACTGAACACTGTGCCTATTGTCCCTAAAGCTTTTTTTTTTTTTTTTTTTGGTGAGGCAATTGGGGTTAAGTGACTTGCCCCTGGGTCACACAGCTAGAGTTAAGTGTCTGAAGCTGGATTTGAACTCAGGTCCTCCTGACTCCAGGGCCGGTGCTCTATCCACTGTGCCATCTGGCTGCCCCTGTCCCTAAAGCTTTAATGCCCTAAAACTTCACCAAGCCTTTTGGGACACTATGTGGTCATTGGTGTGTAGATTTCCTGGTTCTTCATACTTCACTTTGCATCTGTCTGTGAGGCTGTGTGTTTCTGAGAGCTCTTCAAGGGGATTTTCAGCATACATTGATGGAACACCTACTAGGAGCTAGGTCCACTAAAATCGTTTAAAAAAAATGAAAGTGTGCCTGTTCTCCAGAAAGAACAATGCTTCTTGCAATAGACAAATTTAAGCAATGTTGTTTTTTGGAAATCTGAGTGAGCGGTGGAAACTGCAGTGTGAGAATAACACCAGCGATTCCAAAAAGTTTCTTCCTTTTTTTTTTTTTTAAAGGGATTAAAGTTGTTCTCTTTTTTCTCTGCTACCATAAATAATTCTAAGAAGGTACATTAAATTAATGTCTTGTGAAACACAGGCAGGAAGTTAACTTGTATCGTGTGCCAGGCAGTGTGCTAAGGACTGGAGGTGCAAAGAATGGCAAAAGGCAGTCCATGGCCTGGAGAAGGCTCCAGGCTAATTTGAGTCAGGAGATGTGTGTGTGTGTGTGTGTGTGTGAGAGAGAGAGAGAGAGAGAGAGAGAGACCGACCAGTGGTGAGTAGGTCAGCGCTTTGGAAGGGCCCGATGACCAATGAACAGCTTTTCCAAATGACATAAAATCCCTATAGAAAGACTGTCACTGTTTCTGTATTTATGCCTCATTTAGGTCAGGACCTTGCAAAATAATAATAATAATAATATCTCATAAATCTAGTGAGTTGATTAGGTAAGAGGAGGACAAATGTACCCAGTTGGATGAGTCTGGTGACCTTTGGTCAGAGTGTCCTGGGGCATCCCCACAGGCTTTGGGCAATTTAGATGTCTCCTTGCTTTCTGCCCAGGGAAGGGGGGAGTTGATACCAGCATCCGGTGGGAAAGATGGATTTTTTTTTCTCCCTGGTACTAAGTCATGCTAGAAAATTCACAAGCCAGATAAAATAACTGTGATTATAAATAATTTTTCCCTGAAAAGTCACTGGTTTCCTCTCATTAAGCTGGTGACTAATCCTTTGCATCCAATGGCCTTTGTGTGATGTCTCATGGAATTATAACTTTAAAAAATCTTGGTGTTAACTCATTCTTGTCATTTCTAGCCTTCCCTCCCTCCCCTTTTTCTTTTTAAAAGGCAGAGGATGATAGTGGCTCCCCCACATATTTGGGGTGGTGAAATGAGGGATGTTTTTGAATTGTGTGGAAATTTCCTTGGGATCATAGATTTAGAGCCGGCAAGTCAGTCAGTAAACATGTAATTAAGCACTTACTATGTGCCAGGTTCTCTGCTAAGGATACAAAAAGGAAAAAGAAAGGCAGGACCTTGGTGGCTGGCTAGTCTGACCCTCCTCTTTACAGATGAGGAAAGTGAGTCTTGAGACTTTGCCCAGGATTATGCCAGGTATTAATTAGGTGGCAGAGTTAGGATTCGAACACAGATCCTGTCTTCAAATGTAGTGCTTGTCCCCCTGTTCTGCATTACCTTCTCTTTTATTTCATCATGCATGGTGGTGGGAAGAGGGTAGGTAATCTTGGAGATTACTCCCGGTTTACTCTGCTTATATCTTTCTTGCACCTAGCAGTTTCCACGTTAAATTGTAACATCCGTGAGGGCAGGAACTATTTTGGACTTTCTTTGTCTTCCCAGTACTTAGCACACAGTAGGTGCCCCAGACAAAGGTATTATTGTGTGACGATATTTATTTAAAAGCTTCAGCACAGACTGAATTAGTGCATCTGGGATAAGGAAGGACTCCATCAGCTGGGAGAAGAGGAGGAGGATTGGGGACCACTTAAGAATGCTAGGAGATCCACTTGACATTTCTCATCCTGTCTGCTCCATGTTGTGGGGGAGCTGCCCAGGGACTGTTCTCGTCCCTCTCAAAACAGTTCAAGGGCCTGGAGGAGCCTTGGAGGGGCCCTTCCTCCCCTCCTCCCACCCCCACCCCCTCGGCCCAGTGTGTGCCTGGAATTCCCCTCTTAAGCAGGGCTGGGGCCTGTTGTGGCTGCCTGGGCACAGGCTCCCTGCTTTCTCAGTGTCCAGAGGGAAAAATATCCCAGCTATGTTGCCGTCCTCAGCTCCTCTCCAAAGGGAAGGGGGGGTGGGGGGGTACACGAGGACAGAGGAGGTTAGAGAACTTCCCCTTCCTATGATGATCACTTTCTGTCTCGGAAATCAGAAATCTTTAAAGTGAAAATGAAACCTGCCGTGGGTGTCTCTTGGGGGAAGACAGACCAGGTACAGAAAAGATTTTGGAGGGGGGGGCGGTATTTTTTAAAATGTGCTGTTTTCTTTGCTTGAGTCCCCCCCTTAATCTTCTAAAATAAGTCTCCTGTGATGAACAGCACAGAGATCTGGGCATTTAGACTAGTGGTAGGAGATGGAAAGGACCTCAGAGGTGTCCTTTTTTTGGCCAGTCCCCCCCCCATTTTACAGAGGAGGGGTGCTGAGGCTCACGGATGGGGAGGGGCTTCTTATTTTATAGAGGAAGGCAGGTTGACTTGCAGAGGGAGAGACTTCCCATCCAGCCCTGACCTCTCACAGAAGGGAAACTGAGGCCTGCAAAGACGGGGAGACTCATTATACAGAAGAGGAGAAACAAGTCTACAGAGGGGAGAGACTTCTCACTGATTTCCACCCTCCCCCCAGTTTACAGAGAGGGGAAAAGAAGCAGAAAAAAGGTGAAAACCAAGCTAGTCCCTACTCTTTTATAAAAAAGGAAACTGAAGCCTAAAGAGGGAAAGACTTTTCACTTACCCCTCCCCATTTTGTAGAGGAGGGGAAGGAGGGGGAGACTTCTCACTAAAACAACTCCTCTTTTCAGAGTAAGGTAAACTAAGGCTATATAGAAGGGGAGACTTCTCACTGAACCCCCTTTATAGAAGAAGGGTAACTAGCCATCAAGGGAGAGACCTATCTGCCAGTCCCCCTGCTTTTCTAGAAGGAGGGGAAACTGAGGCTCACAGAGGGGTGGGAGGGTAGCTTGCCTAAGGTTACAGAAATAGGAAATAACAGCAGGGACGCTAATCCCTGGTCCTTTCCCCCTCTCAGTCCCGTGCTCCATCCATGTCTGTGCTGACTCATCCTCTGAGAACTGATGCATTTTTAGTCAGCTTCCTCTACCGCAGCCCCTGTGTCTCTCTCCACATACATAACTCCCCTTCCCCCCAATGATAATAATTCTGTGTGACTTTTCATTCTCTGGGCCAGGATTTGTCCCTTGTCATTGGCGGGACCTAGATGCCGTGCAGCTTAGGCTGCTTGGCCAGTGGCCTTGCTGAGTCATTGGTGAGAGGGATGGATAGCAGAGGATGAGTCAGCAGGGGAAGAGAGAAGAGGAGGCAGAGGAGCTGCCCCCGGGGCCCGCCATGTCCTTATAGAGGAAGGACGGACCCTCAGCTGTTGTTCAGTCGTGACCAAGTATTCACGACCCCATTTGGGATAAAATTGTAGTTGAATAATAATAAATAATAGCTAGGATTTATGTGCTGCATTAAGGTCTACTAAGCGATTTACAAATACTACTTCAGGGGGCAGCTAGGTGGCACAGTGGAGAGAGTGTAGGCCCTGGAGTCAGGAGTACCTGAGTTCAAATCCAGCCTCAGACACTTTAACACTTACTAGCTGTGTGACCCTGGGCAAGTCACTTAACCCCAATTGCCTCACTAAAAAAACAACCCCAACCCAAATACTACTTCATTTGATCCTTACAATAACCTGGGAGGTGGGTGCTGTTAATCATCCCCATTTTAGGGGGTACTGTGGAGAGAGCATGGGCTCTGGAGTCAGGAAGACCTGAGTTCAAATCCAGCCTTAGACAGTTACTAGTTGTGTGACCCTGGCCAAGTCACTTAACCTTGATTACGGGGGTGAGGGGGGAATCATCCCCATTTTATACGTGAACAAACTGAGACTTGAGGGGGTTAAGTGACTTGCCCAGGGTCACATAGCTAGTAATTAGTTTAAGCAGGACCAAATCCTCAGTACAGTTCCAGTAACAGACATAGCAGCAGGAATGCCATGTACTTCCTCCTGTTGCTGATGCTCTCTGCTCGCTCTCTATTTTGAATGCTCATGGGTTCCAGGTACCTTGGAAATGATGAGCCTTCAGGTTGGTGACATCCTCATTGTTAACTTTTTATTAGTTGGTGTGACATCTGAGCTGGTCGATGGCACTGGGGGCCAGGCACGTGAGGCCGTTGCCCTCCCAGGGCCTTTTGACTCCGTTCTGGGATCTTCATAAAGAATCAGGACCCTCTGCTCCCCTGTCTACAACATAATGTTAATGGCGCTAGTGGAATGCCTATTGAGAGTAGGGTTTGTCTCATTCTTTGGATCATATGTCAGTGCCTAGCACATAGTAGGTGCTTTGCAGGGGGGTGGTGCAATGAGGGTTAAGTGACTTACCCAGGGTCACACGGCTAGTAAGTGTCAAGTATCTGAGGCTGGATTTGAACTCAGGTCCTCCTGCATCCAGGGCCTGTGCTTTATCCACTATGCCACCTAGCTGCCTCCCCCCCCAGATGCTTTTAGTAAATGTTCGTTGATTGGTTTTGCTATTGATTGAAGGTTTACAGGATGTCTCTCCTCCACTACACACACACACACACACACACACACACACAGTGTGCCCTTGCTCAGGCAGCCCCCTCCTCAGCTGTTTCCTACGTGAGGTCTTTTCTGACTTCCCTCCCTGAGTCGATAACACCCCCCCATTCAAAATGATTATTAATAATTAAATACAGGGCAGCTAGGTGGCGCAGTGGATAGAGCACTGGCCCTGGATTCAGGAGTACCTGAGTTCAAATCCAGCCTCAGACACAACACTTACTAGCTGTGTGACCCTGGGCAAGTCACTTAACCCCAATTGCCTCACTAAAATAAATAAATAAATAAATAAATAATTAAATACAGCATGTAGGTGATTTGTATATGAAAATGCAGTCTTTTAGAAAGTTGGCTGTGGCTTACTGGTCAGTGAGCTGTTGTAAAACCATGAATTACGGAGAGGGGACCAACTTGCATTGACAGAGAGAGTTTCTTGTCCTGACTGCCAGGTCCAGCGCCATCCCTAATGTAATAAGAGCTGTTGTGTTTCTGCACAGAGCTCAGGGGCCTTTGTCTCCCAACAGCCCCTGCCCCGCACACTGGGTAGCCAGGCCGGTGGCCGGTGAGCTCAGATGGCCAGACGGTGCTCCTTGGAGACTGGGCGTCAGTTGGCTCTTCCTTTCACTTGGCCATGGGTGGGATCAGGGGCTCCTGCCAGGTGCCTCCTGGCACCTCTGGGGGCTCTTTGGACTTAGGGTGAAGGTAACTGTGTGGATGGCACTGGTCAGGCCTGTCTGAGGGCAGGGATTGTCTTTTGCCTTTCTTTGTATCCTAAATGCTTAGCTCAGTGCCTGGCACATAGTAGGTGCTAAATAAGTGCTTATTGATTGACTGCCAGTGGGACCAGAGGGTCTCCAAAGGACAAGCTCCCCCACCTCTGGTTTCAAGGTGAGGTGGGAGAGAACCAAACTGAGGAGGCCTGCCCTCCCCTCCCCACCCCCCCAGTGACCTCATCAGTGGCAGGGCTGGTAAGGAAAGCAGGTATCCTGACCCTCCCAGGGCATTTGCTCCCTTTGGCTGGTGGTTCAGTGCTCAGAAATCGAACCTAGACCACCCCCTGGCCCTGGGTGATGACTGCCGTGGGACCGCTCTGTTCTTTCTCTCAGCTCTACCAGGGAGTTGAAAGCAGGGACCTTAACTGACCTCAGAGGCCTCTGGGTTCTTGTCCAAACAGCTCCTCATCCCAGCTGGCCTTGCCTGCAGCCCCGGGGATTCATCAGGTGCTGAATTTCAGGCCAGAGCAAAGCCACTTAGAAGCTCCAACTTTTCCCTTGGTTTTCCTTAAGTCTCTTAAAAACCACCGAGCCAGATACTGTTCCCCTTGCCTCCTGGGGCCTGTGGCTTGTGGTATATTGGCACCTTTTTTCCCCCTGAAGAATTAAGGAGGAACATGTAGTGCAGCAAGAGCTCTGCCCTTCCCTAGCCACGTGACTCTAGATAAACCACTTTAACCTCTCCGTGGTCCCTATTCCGTAGCGTTGTTGAGGGGAGACATTTTGGTAGGACCGCAGATATAGAGTGGGAAGGCTGGATAATGTTAGTGGTTATCTAAGCCATCCCCCCCCATTTTACAAATGAGGAAACTGAGGCTCAGGAGCTTAAGAGGCTTGCCCAGGGTCATAACTGTCTCCGTCAGGATTTGAACCTGACTCCCAAGCCCAGCGCTATCCATTTAATCATGCTGCCTTAAAAAACAAACAAACAAAAAATCATGCTGCCTTTCATCATTCTTATATTTCACTTCACACACATTAAGCTCCCGAACCACAAACCAACCCCAAATCCAAGCATCCCCTACTTTCAAAGAGCTTACATTTGAAGGAAGAGAGGAGACATGGCCTGTACCCAGATCAAGTGAATATAAAATTATTTCAAGAGAAGGGAGCTTAACTCCTGGGAAGGCTCAGGAAGGCCCTTGCTTAAGAGGAAGCCCCTGAGCTGTGTCCTGAGAGCCAGGGAGGGAGAACTTTGAAGATAAGGGCGCGAGGCCCAGGAGGGAGAGATCATGAAAAGTGTGTGCGTGATGTATGTTATCACGCGCTGTTACTGATGTTTAGTTAGGGTTTATTCTTCCTGGTTAGATTCCCGAGTGCCCATGGGAGAGAATCCCAGCAGTCCTCAACCAGGACTGATGAGAAATGGAATCATTTTGATCGGGGTTGTTGGGGGGGGGGGGATCATCTTTTTTTGGTAAGTTTCTGGGAATCACCTAAGGTTACTGGAACAGCAGCACATCCCCGGCCCGGAGCCATCGTGCAGGGGGATTTATCACTGACCATTCACACGGCATGACAGGAAACCAGGCCGGGCAGACAGTGACCACATGCTCTGCTAATGAGATCGGGTGTTCCATGACCGGCCCAGGTGTCTGGCAGGGGTCACAGCGGGCTCACTTCCCTCCTTCTCGGCAGGTCAGCGGAAATGCGGGGCTCGTTCTGGGAAGCTCACCTTCCCAGGGTGATGGCACTTCCTTGCAGAGTCCCCAGCATGACATGGGATGAGTGGGCCATTGAGTTATCCTTCCCCTCCTCTGCTGGTTTATGGTCCAGGCTTAAAACGGGAAAGGGGAGCCTAGGGGTAGGGAAAAGGTCAGGTTAATGGACTGGGAGGATCTGGGTCAGAAACTGGACTTGCCAACATAGCTTTCAGTAAGCCCGGCTCCGAGTTCTAGGGGAATCCCTTTGGGGACCTTGGCTTCCCCAGTCTGTAAACTGAGAGGAGTCGGGTTTGACTCTCTAAAGTCTCGCCCACTCTGAGTCCTATGATCCCATTTGGGTGTTTGAGATCCCCTGTGGGGAGAAAGGGGCAGGGCTTCTTCATGCCTCTCTCTGTCTAGCTCTAATTCTGAATTAGCAAAAGACCCTTTTCTCCCCCAGAGTGCTTGATTAGTAGATTTTCCCCATCTTGTTTATTTTCTAGAGTGCCCCAGATTCTGCCCAAGTAGCCCCTTGGGTGTACAAGGAGTCAATCGGTGTTTCCTTCTTGGTGCCAGGGATCTAATGGGGGGGGGCTAATCAAGACATGGCTCTCCCCAGGCCCCAGAAAAAATTCCCTTGGGGAGCTTTACCCTTCCCCATCACATAGAGAGTTTTATTTCTTCCTCCCACTGTCTTTTTCTTGCTCTTCCACTTTCCCCTTTTAACTCCACACTCCCATTTCCCTTTACTTTGCCCTTGCTCTGGCCATACCTGAAATACCCTCCCTCCATACCTCAGGCTCATAGAATCCCTCTCCATGGCCACCATCTTTTGTGTGAAGGTGTCCCCTCCCCACCAACTGCTATTGGGAGGCGCTTAATAAATGTTGACTTGAGTAGTGTCCTCCCTCTCAGACTTCCATGTACCTGTCTGCTTTGTATTTATTCACTCTGTACCATGTTGAGTCAAATCAACATCAATCATTTTATTAACCACCTGCTGTGTGTTGGGTGCTGAAGGTAAATACTGGGGATACCTAGAAAGAAAAAATAAGGCAGCCCCTGCCCTCAAGGACCCTACAGTCCAATGGGAGAGGCACCATGCAAGCTGTTATGTACAGACCACACACACATGTACACATGTACCCACACACATTTAAAAATATTTATTATGTGTTATATTTTTGTTATTTTTTAGATTTTATATCTTTTGTATATGTATTATATGTGTATGTATCAGCACCTATACTACTATAGAAGTATACCATATATTACTGTATATAACATATATGTACTTTATATGTGCAAATTCCTATTTATATGCACACACGGATGTAGGTAGGTAGATACATAGATAGATAGAGAGAGAGAGATAAAGACAGACAGAGAGAAAATTGGGGATAATTTGTTTTGTTTTTTTGTTTTTTGCGGGGCAATGGGGGTTAAGTGACTTGCCCAGGGTCACACAGCTAGTAAGTGTCAAGTGTCTGAGGCTAGATTTGAACTCAGGTACTCCTGAATCCAGGGCCGGTGCTCTATCCACTGCGCCACCTAGCTGCCCCGAAAATTGGGGATAATTTCAGAGGGAAAGCACTAAGACCAAAAAAGACTTAGAAAGGTCTCTTGCAGAAGGTGAGATTTGAGTCTTGAAGGGAGGCAGAGAGGAGGAGGAGGAGGAAGATTCCAGGCCTGAGAGACAGCCAGTGGAAATGACCAGAGTGGGGAGATGAACTGTCTTGTGAAACAGCAAGAGGAGGCCAGTATTGGGGGATTGGGGAGTGTGGGGAAGGGGCCAGGTTGTATAAAGACTGTATAAAAGCCAGACAGTGGCTTTTCTATTGGATCCCGGTGGTCATAAGGAGCCACTGGGGCTGATTGACATGGGTGGACCTGTGGTGGCTGCCTGAAGGGTGGGCCAGAGCGGGGAGGAGAGCAGAGGTGGGCAAAGCCACCAGCAGTCATTACAGTGATTCAGACAAGAGGTGGTGAGGACCTGCCTCGGAGCACTAGCAGTGTTAGAGGAGAGAAGGGGGCTGTAGGAGAGAGGTCCAAAAGGCTGTCAGTGGGCCTGGGCAGCAGATTGGGCATAGGGGGAGTGGTGAGAGAGGGAGGAGGCACGGGTGGTGAACCTGGGAGGAAGGCAGTGGCCTTGGCCAGAATAAGGAGGTTTAAAAAGGGGAGGGGATAGGGCAGCCAGGTGGTGCAGTGGATAAAGCACCAGCCCTGGATTCAGGAGGACCTGAGTTCAAATCTGCCCTCAGACACTTGACACTTACTAGCTGACACTAGGTGACCCTGGGCAAGTCACTTAATCCTCATTGCCCCGCAAAAAAGAAAAGGGGGGGGGGTAAAGATAACAAGTTCAGCTCTGGACACGTCGGATTTAAGGTGTCTTCAGGACATCTGGTTTGAGATGTCCAGTGGGCAGTTGGAGATGGGAGATGAGGTCAGGAGAGGGAGGTCAGGGCTGGATCACCGTCAGCATAGTGATGAACATTTATCATCTCTCTCCAGTTGGAATCCAAGTGCCGTGCAATTAGAATGGGGCCATCCTCTGTACTTGTAGTCACACTGCATGGTGCATAGTAGGTCCTTCATCAATCCTTGTCAGTTGATTGCCCTGCAGAGCCCTCCTTCAGATACAGCCGCAGATCTGGCCTCCAGCCTCTCTGAGCCAGTTTGGGGTAGGGGTGGATAAGAAAGCCACAGTCCCCTACCTTAAGGAAAATACCCAAGCCCCATTCAGAATAAAGGAGTAAAGGATTACAGATGCTTAGTAAATGTTTATCAACACAGAGCCGGACAGAACCATCAGGATCACCTAGTCTAAAACCCCTTAATAGATGAGGAGCCGGGTGCAGAGTGGGAAGCTGATTGGCCCGTATTCACCCCAATAAGCAGTCCCAGAGCTGGAATTCAAGCTCAGCAAAGTCGGGTCTTCAAACTCCAAATTCATAGCTCTTTCCACCACACTTTTGCTAGATCCGGGTGAAGGAGGGACTCCCAGGAGCTGGGTGAATCCTGGCTCTTGTAATTCTTCCTCCGTTACTTGTGATCTTGTATACGGGTCTAGGCAACTTCTCCTTTGTGTTGCATCATTTCATAGAAAGTCACTTCCTCAGTTCCTTCCTTCCTCCAGACTTTGATGGACTTGGACCCAGTGATTCAGTTCAACACACACTTAGGAAGCTCCTCTCCTGGGTGCCCCCAGAGAGAAAAACAAAACGGTCCCTGCCCTCAAGGAGTTTACAGTCTATTGGGGCGGGTACAGCAACATGCAAATAGTCATGATGTGAAGTGATTTCAAGGTGAGGTGACCTCAAGACTAACCAAGGGCCTGGGAAAAAGACAGAAAAGGTGTTGGGGATGGAGCCAGGAGCCGAGGGTTTGAATCTTGCCTGTTACTGTCCTGTGCCTAAGGGAAAAGTCGTTGTTCAGTCGTTTTGGTTTTTTTTTTTTTTTTTTACTCTTCTTGACCCCATTTGGGGTTTTCTTGGCAAAGATACTGGAGTATCATTTTACAGATGAGGAAACCGAGACAAAGGGGGTGCAGTGACTTGCCCAGGGTCACACAGCTAGTTAAGGCAAGATTTGAACTCAGGAAAATGAATCTTCCTGCCTCCAGGTTTGGTGCTCCATCCACTGCGCCACCTGGCCACCCCTTGGCAGAGATCTGGGTTCAAATTCTTCCTCTGGTACTTAATATGTATGTGGTCCTGAGCAAGTAAGTGATGTGTTTGAGCCTCAGTTTCCTTATCTGTAAAATGAAGGAGCTGGACTAGGTGTGACCCCATAGGGCCCTTCCAGTTTTCAAGATTTATGGTCACATGAACTCTGACAGAATGTAAGCTTCCTGAGGACAGGCTGTTTAATTTCTGTCTATCCCTCCAGCCCTGAATGCAGTGCCTAATGTTCAGTGAGCTCTCAAAAGCTGCTTGGTGATTGGGCAGGATCTGGAAAGCCCTTTTTCCAGTTCTGATTCCTACAGGCTGAATATATGAGGAAGTCTGAGGGCAAAGCCTGCTTGTGAAAGCTTGTCTGCTTGAAGACCAACCCCCAGCTTAATGCATACTTGCTCCCCTGGCTTGTAGACCCTGGGAGCTGCAGAGACTTGAGGGACAGGGAAGGGGGAGGGAGACCTTGGAGATCTGAGGCTCTGCAGGGGTAGCTGGACTCCACTTGGTTTTTATGGGATTCTCTTAGTTCTAAACGTAGTGGCTGCTGCCTTTTGTCAGGGAGGAAGTGTCCGGGGACTGTCTGGGGTGGGGCGGGGAGGGATGTCTGGGAGACTGGGCCTTTCCCGCCTACCCTCCGGTGCTGTCCTTTCAGATGTCTAGCTCTGGGGTCAGACGCTCTGAACAATTGCCTTTGTGAGGGTGCTCTGGGATAGGGAGTTGGTGCTGGGGTCGGGGGCATGGATGGAGCAAGCAAATGGCCATCACCCTCTCCCCCCTTCCCATTCCCCCTTCCTCTCTCTGTCTGTCTCTCCCTTTTGCCATCTCTCTGTCTCTCTCTTTCTTTTCCCTTCCTCCCACTCTTTCCCTTCCCCTCTCTCTTTTCTCCCTACCTCTCTCCCCTTCTTCCCATCTTCCTCCTCTTCCTCCCTCTTCTCTCGTCCCATCCCTCCCTTCTCTCTTTCTTCCCTTCTCCCTCTCTTCCTCCTCCTCACCACCCCCAAAAAACCCCAACCTATTCTGGGCTGATTGGTTAGTCTTGCCTCACACAGCTGTCCCTCTTTGTCTTCGGTGGGAAAGCTGATTTCCTCCTCAGAGTAAAAGGAGGAATTGGCACCCTTCCCTCCCACCTTGTTTTGGGCTGGGATTCCAAATGGTTTTTTGTTTCTGGACAAATGGCTAGGCCCTGATGCTTGTAGGTGAGCCGGAGCCTTCTGCAGACTAACCCGGGGCCAGAAAAAGACAGAGAGGGTGCTGGGCCTGGAGCCCCGGGGTCTGAATCTCACCACTGCCACCTTCCTGGTCTGTGTAAGCTTGGCTTCTTTCTCTGTAAAATACATGGGTTGGGCGAGGTGGCTTCTGGGTTCCTTACAGCTCAGGGACCTCTAAGACTTCTTGCAGCTCCGAGCCAATGATTGAGGTGCTTTCTGGGATCTCTTCTCATCCAGGGCTCCAGTGACCAGGAGAAGCCAAATGTTGTGCCTTAGTCCTGGGCTTCCCAGAATCTTCAAGCTGTTTATACTAGTGGCTGATGTTCTCCTGCCTCACCTCCATCCACTTCCTTCTGGTTTCAGCTACAGTCTCACCTGCTGCAAGAAGCCTTTCTCCTCCTTCCTGTGTTTTCTCTTCCCTGTATCTTGAATGTACTCAGTTCTTGTCTCCCTTATCAGAAGGGAAGCTTCTTAGAGCAGCGACTGCTTCTGCCTGTCTTTTCTTTTTGCCTTTCCCACATACCACAGCGCCTGGAGTATAGGAAGAGCGTCATCCACATGTGCTTGTTGACCACTGGCCGCATTTAGAGCAAAGTGGCATCTTTCTGGTCCCACTCACCTCCCTTAGCATGCTTGTCCCTTCTCTTGGAGCAAAAGCACGGGGCTCCCCCTCTAGTCGGAGGGGTTTGCTGGTGATTGGCCTGTCCTGACAGTTTTCTGCCCTAGTTCTGGGATGGCAGGACCTCACAGGCCATTACTTCATCCTACCACACCCCCAGCAGGTGCTCATTCATTCATTGAAAGGAAGCCCTCTCGGTGCCTGAACCAGCCACCCCACTTTGGGAGAGCTCTCGTCGTCGGGCCTTGCCCTTTCCCCTCTCCTGTCCTCATGCATTATGCTGAAATCCACCCTGAGCTGCTCCTACTTCTGCCCACAGGGGCCAAGGAGAACATGCCTAATTCATATCACCTCCCCCATCCCCCCCACTTCAAGGGACCGCTCCAACCCTTAGGCTGAGAGCATGATCTAGGGCACCAAGACTTGTATCTAACCCAAAGTGACACAGAATTTATGCTAAAGGTGAGTCTTGGGGGCAGCTAGGTGGCACAGTAGATAAAGCACCAGCCCTGAATTTAGGAGGAACTGAGTTCGAATCCGGCCTCAGACACTTGACACTTAACTAGCTGTGTGACCCTGGGCAAGTCACTTAATCCTCTTGCCCAACCAAAAAAAAAGTAAGACTTGAACACAGGTCTTCTTGACCCCAAGACCAGCCCTCTATCCACTCCTCCATGCTGCCTCTCTTGGGTAGTGGAGAAGCTTGATTTGTTTCAAAATCGCACTCAGTCTTATACCTTGTTATCTATCCATTACACCCCAGCCTCCATTTGATGCTCTGAGAGCATGGGGAAGAGCAGGGAACACGCATTTATTAAGTGCCTGCTGTGTGCCAGGTGTCGTGCTATCCTTATATGTGTTCGTGTTGTCTACCTCAATAGAGTTTAAGCTCTTTGAGGGTAGGGCCATTGCATTTCTCTCTTGGCATCCCCAGCACCTGACATACTGCCAGACACATTGTGTGCTGGTTTTCCTTAGATCTGGTGAGATCATTCATTCATTCAGCAAGCATTGTACCTCAAAGTACATTGAATGCCCAGTTGATAAGTGCAGCGGGGTAGAAAATACCCCAGCACTGATCCCCATTAGCAAGTTCCCCAGTTCTTTTGCCAACCTGATGTTAGAGGACTCTCTCATCTGTCTCCAGGAGCACATTGGCGGGGCTTTTCCTGTTTTAAATTACCTTGGTGGGTGGGCTTAGGGCCCTTCCTCGTCGGGGACTTCTTATTTATATCACTGGTGTTTCTGAGGTCACAACCTCAAAATGTTTAGCTTTACTGAGATTGAAGGCCCCTTTTTTCCAAATTAAAATGTTGGCATAATTGCGGGTGTGCCTCCAATTTTAATTTGGGTCTGTGGAAAACCAAGAGAAATCTTGCAGCCAAAGCAACATTAGATGGATGATTTTTGCTCTCTGGTGCTCTCCCCTCCTCTTTTTAGAGGATCCCCCCTCCCGTTTGTTAAGACAACAACAATAACATCAGCACGCGCTTAAGTTTTACAGATGATTTGCAAATATCTCATTTAATTCTTACACCAGCCCTACTGTTGTTATCCCATTTTATCTTGTTGACAAAACTGAGACTGAGAGGCTGACTTGGCCAGTCGTCTAGCTAGTTAGTGTCCGAGGCAGGATTTTCACCCGGGTCTTCCTGACTCCCATGCCACCTGCTGCTTTCTGCCTTCCTCCCCACTTCAGATTCTTTTATTTTCTTTTTTCTTTTTTTTTTTTTTTGGTGAGGCAGTTGGGGTTAAGTGACTTGCCCAGGGTCACACAGCTAGTAAGTGTTAAGTGTCTGAGGCTGGATTTGAACTCAGGTACTCCTGACTCCAGGACCGGTGCTTTATCCACTGAGCCACCTAGCCGCCCCGATTCTTTTATTTTCAATCCCTTGTGTTGCAATAGAAAGGAAATTTAGTCAATATTTCTTTCCTTTTTCTTTTTTTTTCTTTTTCTTTTTTTTTTTTTTGGTGGGGCAATGAGAGTTAAGTGACTTGCCCAGGGTCACACAGCTAGTAAGTGTCAAGTGTCTGAGGCCGGATTTGGACTCAGGTCCTCCTGACTTCAGGCTGTACCACCCAGCTGCCCCCAGAAGGGACATTTAGAGCCAGAGGACTCTTGAGTTAGAATCTGGACTCTGCTATTTAATATCACTTTCACTTAATCTCCCTGAGCCTCAGTTTCCTTCTTCTATAAAATGACCCCTCAGCCTCCTTCCAGCTCCAAATGTGAACATATAAAATTACTTAAAGTCATTTAACCTCTGTGCTTCTCAGTTTCCATCTACAGAATAAGATGAGGGCAAGGGGCAGGGTCAGGACCCGATGTTCTCTAAGTTCTGGCTTCTAGATTTAGAGCCCCAATGGACCTTAGAAGTCACTTAGTCCAGCCTCATCCCATTACAGATGTTACAGAAACTGAGACCCAGAGAGAGGGAAGGGGACTCGCCCAGCCCAGGGTCATATACCTACTAAGCGAAATTTGAACTCGGTTCTTCTGACTTCAGATTCAGCTCTCCAGTGTATGCTCCCTCTTCAGAAACCCAGAGGGGAACTGTGTCTGGAATGCAGACCAAGAAAAGCAGCCACCTAATTACAGCTACCAGAATATACCCACCTTTCCCCCTCCCCCACTCCCCTCCAACAAAAAAGAAAGCAAACCCAAAAAAGACCGTCCCCCTCATGGTATTTTAGTCTGCAGAGGCGTTCTAGATGGTAAGTACCTGAATTCTTCAAGTTTTTGTTGGCTTGCTTTTGGACTGTCACATCCCTTGTTCTATTATTGGTGTATGTGTGTGTGTGTGTGTGTGTGTGTGTGTGTGTGTGTGTGTGTGTTTGGGGGGGAGCAGGAAGCTTCAGCCTTGAAAACCCAAAAAGGGGGTGCTGAGGGGAATTCAGACTCCTCGAGAAGGCACAGGACCTACAGGCTCTGAGCACATGCTGCTACTGATCATTGTTAGAGACGGGAGAAACTGATGGGAGCCACCTGCTTTGAGATGGTAGGCTGCCCCTGTGCCTGTCCCCCAGCTGTTTTCTTCTTTAGTCCTGCTCCCTTTAGCTCCAGCTGTTGGATGCTAGGGGCACTGAAGTGTAGCGACTGTGCAGTGTGACCAAGGTCAAGGGACTTTGGATTGATAGCAGGGAATTGAAACATGGTAGAGCAAGCAATGAGAGTCTTAACAGAGGTGGCTTGGGGTAGAGGAAAGAACACTGGCTTTGGTCTCCGCAGGACCTGGGTCGAATCCCGTCTTTGAAGCTTAGTTAGGTGGTCTTGGACCAGTCACTTGTTAGTTTGCCTCGTCTGTAGGTTGGGGGAAACAGTACCTATTTAATATTCATTTTATGCAGTGTTCCACACCCATGGCGACCCCCTCCCCAATCTCTGCAAAGTGGAGAGAAGTACCTTCTCATATTTCTTCTTTGGGTCTGAGCTTCAGCCATGATTGCGTATAACTTTCCATTGCTGGGGGTGGGGGGGGGGTGGGGGGTGAGTTTTACATTGTATATGTAGCTTTCCTTCACTTTGTATCAGTTCACATTTAGTCTTCTCATACTTCTCTGTATTCCTCACAGTCATCTCTTATTGCTTAGTAATATTCCAGTTGCCTGGGTGAGCCACAACCTGTTAAGCCATTCATCTAAGCTACTTTGTTTCCCATTGATTGCTACTATTAAGTGTTGCTAGAGCCAGTTTAACTTTCCCACCTTCAATCATTGGTGTGACTTTATTAGTCTCCTCCTTTTCACTTTCCAGCTGTCAGTGGCCCACATTCAAGGCTATGAGCATGAGAAGCACGATGCATCCAAGTTTGTGGAGTGACTGGTGTCCTATACTAGGTGCTTCAGCGGGCTTGTTGATCCTATGTCTTAAAGTGCTCCCTGGGCATTCATGGCATACTTTTGTTGTTTACCTTTAAAATTCAAGTTTTATGTTGCATTTAGGCCCCCAAAGCATAGTGCACGACCTTTGGGCTCTAAGCCCAAGTGTGCAAAGTCAGTGACATGGCTTTGTGAGAAAATAAAGGTGTGAGATAAACTTTGTGCCGAAAGGGATGTCTGCAGTCACTGTCGGCCACAAGCTTGGTGTTAACAAATCGATAATTCATTATATCTGTAAAAAGGAGAAAAGTATTTATAGTCCTATAGATTTCATGTTATGGAAAGGGAATGTTGTCTGAAATTAGTGGGGGGTGGGATTGAGATATTAGCACAAAAGGTCACAGAATTCTAGGGCATTACTTGTGAGGAAAATGTTTTGCATGTTGCCCATTTTATTTTGCGTACTGCATTTTATGGGTTATTTCATGGTTACTGTGTAGGAAAAGCACATATTATCAGAATTATTCATGTATTGTGATGAAGACTTGTTACGCAGAAAAGTGTATTTTCAGCAATCTCTAGTGAAGGGGTATAGTCTTTGGTGGTTGCTGGAGCCTAACCCTCCCCCTATTTCCCACCAGTTCAATAAAGCAACATTCACATCTTTGACATTTGTGCTGTTTTCTAGGAATGTTACCCCCATGAAAGTTGAGGGTTGCCTGTATTTGGTGTATATGGCGTCTTTAAAGAAAACATTGACTTTCTGGGGTAGGTGCCAAGCAGTGGTATCTTGGCACTGACAGGTAGAGGGATTTTCCTTCATGGGTGATCTGAATGCTGATGAAATCATGGGGAAAGGAAGGAAGGAAGGAAGGAAGGAAGGAAGGAAGGAAGGAAGGAAGGAAGGACGGAAGGAAGGAAGGAGAGAAAGGAAAGGGAGGAAAAAAGAAAGAAAGGACAGAATGGTAAAGGAAGGAAGGAAAGGATGGGAGAGGAAGGAAGGAAGACAGGGTCACACTGATAGAAGTAGAAGGGAACTCAAAGGTGCGTTAGTCCGACTGCCTCCTTCTAACAGAGAAGGAGATGGAGGCACAGAGGAGCTAACACAGTCAGTATTAAGAGGTTTTGAACCTGTCAGACTTCACATACAGTTTTGGTTTTTTTTTGTTTGTTTGTTTTTTAGT
The DNA here is from genome assembly GCF_019393635.1 of Dromiciops gliroides. NCBI lineage: Eukaryota > Metazoa > Chordata > Mammalia > Microbiotheria > Microbiotheriidae > Dromiciops > Dromiciops gliroides. Next base: position 625,996,409 of record NC_057863.1, on the reverse strand, counting down.
GAGGCAATTGGGGTTAAGTGACTTGCCCAGGGTCACACAGCTAGTAAGTGTTATGTGTCTGAGTCCGGATTTGAACTCAGGTCCTCCTGACTCCAGGGCCAGTGCTCTATCCACTGCACCACCTAGCTGCCCCTGCACATACAGTTTTGTTCCCTTGATGCCCCATTTCTCCTTAAGCTGAACTATTGGGGTAGAAGGAAACTCATCCAGCCCCAGTGAGGCTGAGAGAAGGGTTTATACCTCCCTATCTTGTTAGGGATGACTTCCCCAGATGCAGAATGCACCTCAGCAACCTCTTCCTCCTCTGGGGAGGGCACCCACGGGGGCGCTCCAGGAGAGCAGATGCTCGCTTGGCCAGAACTGCATTTCTCAGAAGGTTGCTGACTCATCCTCTGTGCTACCCACCTCTCTCAACAGCCCCCCTTCCCCCTCCTTCCCTGGGTTGTCAAGACCCAGCAAAGAGGAAGCCTGTGGCCCTGGCTTGTCTGACTGCCAGAGCATTTGACCTCTTTCCTCTGACCTGTCCTGTGGTCAGACTGGTTCCTCCCTTGTCTTCCTCCTCTCTCTGTTTCTGTCTTTGTCTCTGTCTCTCTCTGTCTCTGTCTCTGTCTCTCTGTCTCTGTCTCTTGCTAACTTTAGGTGACTGAGCAGAACTCCCCCGAATCCCTGGGCTCTCCCAGCCAAGCAGGGAAGTGAGTGTTGGCTCTGGCTGCCCCTCCCTTCCTCCCCCCCAGCACAGGCTGTCATTACCACCTGCCCAGACTATTACAGGAGCTTCCTAAGAGCCCAGCCTTCGTCTGCTTCTAGCAGTGATGACGGTGGCCAGCATTTATATTGTACTTTCTAGATTTCCTCTCATGTGATCCTTGCAACCCCTGGGAAGCGGCCGTTATTACGATCCCTATTTTACAGATGAGGAAACTGAGGCACTGAGCTATTAAGTGACTCGCTTGGGGTTACACACAGCTAGCGTCTGAGGCAAGATTCAAACCCAGACCTTCCTGACCCTAATTCCACCTCACTCGTGATGATAACAATGTTCCAGGCACCCTGCTAAGAAAGGCAAAAGTCAGCCCCCCCCCCCCCAGAGCTTCCAGTCCAAGAGAGGCCAACTTCGGTTCAATGTGAAGGGAAACTTTGTCCAGTCCAGGGCCCAGCTAGGAAGAGCAGCCGCCCCAGAAAAGTAGCATTCTGCTTTTGTTTCCCTAAATGATAAGAGGGTGAGCCTTTGGAATAGAAAAGAGAACACGGCCCTTGGGCTCATTCTCTTTGGGCAGATTGGGCTCTATGGATGGAGAGAGGGAGGGAGGGGAGGGATGAGCGGTATTTCCCATGGCGCAGCAGTGCCACATGCTTGGGTGGCCCTTGCTCCTCGGCTTTGGGAAAAGCTGGCCCTGATGATCTGGTTCCTTGGGCCCACCCTGAATAACAGCAGCCCCGTCCTCTTCCACTCCAGAAGGAGGCTGTCGCCATCCCCATCGTCGCCTTCCCGCTCTCTGGGCCTTGTGGCTTCAGGGGAGGAAGGGTAAAGCTCCAGGTGGCTCAGATAAGAGTTGGGGGAGCTTGGGAGACCCCCCCTCTGTTGTATGGGAAAGAGACACCTTCTCTTTTTGGAGGGGGTGACAGTGGAGTGTTCTTCTTAACATCCTGTGTTGTGATGGTGACTTTTCCTCTGTGTAGACAGGACCAGAGGTCAGGAGCCAGAAAGGGCCTCACAGGTCCTTTAGTCAGGCCCCTCTCATATTTTACATTTAAGGAAACTGAAAGTGTGGCACAAGATTCTGAAGTTAGGTCACACAATGTGTCACAAGTTGGATTTGAACCCAGGCTTCCATGAGGCCAGTATTCTAACCATTTGGCTCCCCTGTCCCTGTCTCTACTGCTCTCCTTCCCTCTCTCTTTCTCTCAGGCAGCGTTGAGCCCAGATGGGGAGGAGAGGTGGCTGATGACAGAGGGAGGTGGACATCATAACCCTTCTGGTCACCGTTCAGAAATCCATGTTGAGGTTGGGGGGGATGGAGTTCTGATTAGATAGTCTCTGGATCATCCAGATGACAGGAAGGTGTCCTGGGGTGGGGGTGAAGGGGTAGGAAAGTAGAATTGAATGTGCACGGTGAGGGGGTCTGTGTTCAGATGGAGTGGGTGCAATATCATCTTTGCTTTCCTAGAAGGAAAATTGTTGAAAGGTAGAGATTTTCTGGAGTGATGTCGAAATAATTTCCTAACTGAGTTCCCCCACCTACCCAGTCACTGTCCCCATAGATTCTCTCCTTTTCCCTCCCTCCTTGGCTGCAACCTTAGACTTGAGCATGGAGGGGTTTTCCTTCATTTAAAAGTTTAGTCTGGTTTGGTTGAATCTGAAAACCTATTGGCACCCAATCAAAACACAAAAATCCCCATTGATGTATAATTGTGTCCAATGGATCAGAAGCAGTTAGGCTTCTTTCTTGGGGTGGAGGGTGTGGGGAAAGGGTTCTTGTCTTTTCCCACACTTGATGGGATGGGGTTTGGGGCAAGACAGGTTGCTTCCACCACCTCTCTGAGAAGCAGAGTCAGAAATAGACCAAGACTTAATTCAATTCAACATTGACCTAGGGCCTGTGATATTCTGGGCACTATGTTCTGTGCTGGGGATATAGAGCTCCAAATTAAACAGGCCCTGACCTCTAAGCTTATATTCTATGACAGTAGCAGTGGCGGAATGTAATATATGGCAGATAAGTAAATATGAGCTTCTATACGGTGTATGTTCAGGAGGAGGGAAGAGCATTAACGATTGGGAGTGGTGTGGGAGGGGGCGGGGATCAGGAAGGTCAAACAGAACTGGATTGGGCTTTGAAAGTATTTCAGAATATTAGAAGAGGTGGAACTGAGAAGGAAAGTGTTCTGCATATGGACTTCAAAGGTTGAGTTGTATCCTAGCCTTTGACTAGGTCTCAAGGACCCTCTTGGCAAAGATAGAAAATGGGCTTGTGTAGAGAGCAGCAAGGGAATAGGGAGTCTCATACCTCCTCCTCCTCCTCCTCCTCTTCCTCTTCCTCTTCTTCGTTGTCTTCTTCATCTTCGTCTTTGTTGTCGTCTTCTTTTTTTGGGGTGGGGCAATAAGGGTTAAGTGACTTGCCCAGGGTCACACAATTAGTAAGTGTCACGTGTTGGCGGCCAGATTTGAACTCAGGTCCTCCTGAATCCAGGACTGGTACTTTATCTACTGTGCCACCTAGCTGCCCCATCCCTCTTCTTAAAAGGGCCCACATTGTACAGTAAGAAGTTAATCTCAAACTAGAAGAGACTTAAGGGGCCGTCTTGTTTTGTTTGTTTTTGGGGGGGGACAATGAGGGTTAAGTGACTTGCCCAGGGTCACACAGCTAGTAAGTGTCAAGTGTCTGAGGCCAGATTTGAACTCAGGTCCTCCTGAATCCAGGGCTGGTGCTTTATCCGCTGGGCCACCTAGCTGCCCTCAGGGGCCATCTTGTACAATTCTCTCTTTTTATAGATGAGAAGAGAGGACCAAGTTGGGGAACTAACTTGCCCGAAGATTTGAGCCAGTGTTCTTTCTAAGAGAAGCATGAAAAGATTTGCATAAATTGATGCAGAGCAAAAAAGTAGAACCAAGTGAATACTCATCTAACAGCTCTGCCAGTGCTGATGAAAAGATCATTTTAAAAAATGGAACTTGGAGAAACTGGAAAAAATCAATGAGGGCCCCAGAGACCAGATAATGAAACCTGCTTCCTCTGTCCTCATTCATAGCAGAGAGGTGGGAGCCTACTGGGAAAGAATAGCGTGTCTATTGTCCTTGTATTGGAACCTTTTTGCTTGATTATTTTTCTCTGGCACAAGGGGAGAGTTCACTTTTGGGTGTGAAACGATTATGATATAAAGACAAAAGGCATCCATTAATTTTTTTTTTTTTTTTGGTGAGGCAATTGTGGTTAAGTGACTTGCCCGGGGTCACACAGCTAGTAAGTGTTAAGTGGATGAAGTCAGATTTGAACCCAGGTCCTCCTGACTCCAGGACCGGTGCTCTATCCACTGTGCCATCTAGCTACCCCTCCATTAAATTTTGAAAGGACCTACACACAGTCTATATGCTGCTCAGGAGGAGGAGTTTTAGCAGGGAATGATGGATTGGCCCTGATAATAGCTATACTCTGACTAGCAGTAATCTATATTTGCAAGACAGGCAGCTAGGGATAGACTGACAGGCCTGGAGTCAGGAAGATCTGAGTGCAAATCCAGCCTCTGACACTAGGTGTATGATCCTGGACATGTCACTTCACCTTTGTTTGCCTTAGTTTCCCTATCTGTAAAATGAGCTAGAGAAAGAAATGACCAACCACTCTAGCATCTTTGCCAGGAAAGCCCCAAATGGGATCACTAAGAGTTGGACATGACTGAAAAATGACTTAACATAAGGATTTGCAAGACAACTGTCAGGAATTAGCGGCACAGCCCCCCCCCCCCAAATGGCATAGAACAAACCTGGATGACCCATAGAAGGGTCTGGCCGGTTTTCCTAGTATGCAGATGAACAGAGTTAACCACAAGCTTCCAAGTCTAGCAGTAGTGAACATCTGGATTTCCTCTGATTTCCCTCCCCTATGTTTTTTTAGCATCAAAAGGGATGCTCTTAAATGAGCAACCCCTTCCCACTTCACTCTGTAAAGCACTTGACCTAGGTTCAAGGCCTCCTTTGCCAACTAAGTAGCCATTTGACCCTGGACAGGCTCTTTCTCTTCCCTTGGCTTCTTTGGGGCTTAAATTCCAGGCCTTCATGGCTCTAACACCCCCTGCCTTGAAACAAACCCTCCTTGATAATGAAGAAAGTTGAGCCAAAAACCGTACAACTGTGGCCCCTGTCTGACAGTGTATAGAACCTTCTGCCCCCAGATTCTTCCACTGGCCCCTCTAAGGAAAAGAGGTGTCATTTCTTTATTTTTCTAAGGAAGGGGTTGAAGTGTAGCATTTCCAAGGGGCTTTCCTGCTCTGACACTCGGTGGTTCTTTGATTAGTTCCAAACTTAGAGATGTGGCTTGGTAGATTTCCTGGCCGTCGGTGGCTGAACTGTTAGATAAAAATCATCTAGCTGAGAAGTGGCTCAGTGCTGTGGAAAGAGCGTCAGTCTTGGATTTACTCGAGCAATTTTATGTGTTTACTTTGTGGCAAGCACTGGGGATGCAAAGACACCTCTCCCCTCCCGCCCAAAGAAACTCCCCACCCCAAGTGCTGCCCTCAAGGAGTTTGCATCCTGTTGAGTCTGAGTGGAAGCTCTCTTCTGTTGATGTGGTCTTGGACAGGTAGCCTCTTTCTGGGTGTTCCTGACCCCCTCTTCAATGAAAGAGCAGAACCAGATGACCTCTGAAGGTCCTTCTAGTGCTAACGCCTTCTGGATTTGGTAGCAAACCCAAGAGGCAATGGGACCTTCTTGTCTTCTACAAGGCTCACCTCACACCTTTCCTTGGTACTAAAATAACAATGTGAGGAACCTAGGGTTTTAACTGACTTCTTCATAATGATGGATGATGCTGTGCCACCCCCTACACCTCCCTTGGTGATGACTTGGAATTGGGTGACTTCAGCCATGATCACCTCGCCCCCACCCCCGCCCCCAAACAGAAAATTGATGGAATTTTTCTTGGATGGAGTAGCTGGAGCGAGGGACAATAAATGATGTTGGATGTGGTGAACATGCTTCTCCTTGGAGTCTCATCTCTTTGTGTCTAAGAATTATTATTCTTAGACACATGATGGAGTGAGTGGTTAAGAGAGGCCTGGACTTGGGGTGGGAACACACTAGGAGAGAGAGAAAAGACATTTTTGATCATCAAAACAATTCAATTAAAAAAATTTAAGTGTTAATTTGGGGCAGAGGACTGTGGCCAAAGGGAAAGAGGAGGGAGTTGGGACCTGGCCTGTGATTTCATCATTACAGAGAACTTACTGCCAGTGAGGAAATTCCCTCCACCAATGCCCACCAGCATCTGTTTTGCATCGTAGCCTTAGAGAGTTTTTGAGGGCCACCGAGAGAGGGTGACTCACTCAGGATGTGTCAGAAGCATGAACTGTGTCAGAATTGTGAACTGATATTTGTAAGTTGATCTAAAGCTTGTAAGAGGGGGCTTAAGAGATCTTCTCATTCGAGCCTCCCAACCACAATGTGAGGTGAAGACTTCTAAAGCTGCCATTTTACAGGTTCTCAGAGGGACTGCAATAACTTCATGTCATAAAGGGATTTTCAAACCTGTGTCTTTCTGACTTATTATGGTACAGTGGGAGTACTAGCTCTGAAATCAGAGTTCAGATTCTGAGTTACTCACTCCCTACGTGACCTTGGGCAAGTCAGTTAAACTCTCTGGACCTCAGTTTTCTCATCTGTAAAATGAAGGCAGTTGGACCAGATGACTTTTAAGATCCCTTCTGCCTCTAGATGTATGATCATATAAGGTCCTAATCTGCCTCTCTGACTTTAGAGTTAGCATTATTATTTGTTGTTGTAATTGTACTGTCTCTCATGCTTGCTTCCCCCTAGTTGTCTTTCTTCCCTCATTAATTATTTGTGTGTGTGTGTGTGTGTGTGTGTGTACACACTTTCACACACTTAGTAAAACAATTAATGCCCTTTGTGTGCCTGGCACTTGGCTCTGCCCTAGTGATAGGAGCTGATCTTCTATTGGGGGAAACAACTTGTACACCTGTAGAAATATGCAAAACACATCATCGTGATCATGGCTAACATTTACATAGTGGCTTTAAGGTTTGCAAAGCACCTTGGAGGGCTTCTCTCCTTTGACCACCTGGGAGGTAGGTAGGCACCATTGTGCCATGTCCATTTTACAGATAGGGAAGCTCAGGGAGAGAGGTTAAGGGGCTTGTTTTGGATCATTAGTGTCTGAAGCAAGATGGAAGCTCACTCCAGGTCTAGAGATCCATCAGCTGTCTGTTTATAGGGATCTTCTGGCTCCTGTCTGAAAACCAGAGCTTAGTAACTGCCACATCCTTTTGGTGCTTTGCCCTAGCTGCAAGACCTGTGATTGCTTGGGACCCCCAGGGAGGAATTTCCTTTATTTGCCTCCAGTTGGTACCTTTTCTGCAATGAAGGGTCTCCAAATGGTGCCCAAGGTGATAAAAAGTTAAGTGACTCGCCTAGGGTCATACGTGATGTGCATCACAGGCAAGATTTGAATGCAGGCCTTCCTGACTCCGAGGCCAGCTCTCTTTTCGTTATTCCATGTTGTGCCCCCCTCTATCAAGTTATCTCACTTATGTTTTCTATGAGAGGCATTAGCTGCTGAGTGGAGGGGACACTTGAGTCTAGCACTGCAAGAGAATGTGAGAGGCAGAGGTAGAGAAGGAGTGCATTCCAGACATGGGAAACAGGCCTGTGCAAAGGCCAGGAGATGGGAGATGAGATACCTTGACATAACATCTGCACTATGCTTAGCAGACATTAAAGAACTATATCAATTTTGCTTCTCATCCTCTTTCCCCCTTCCTCCTCTCTAACTCCTCCCCCTCCCCACCTCCCCTACTTCTCCCTCCCCCTCCTTTCCCTCCCCCTACCCCCATTAATAAATACCAGTAGGACCTTAATAAAATGCTCCTTAGATTGGATTATTAAGTAGTAATTTAAATTATCTTTTCACTTTTCTAATCCCACTCCCCTTTCTCACTGCCTTTCTCTACTGTGTGCATTAATTAGAAAAAAAATCCAGTGTGGCATCAAGTGTGTCCCCTCCCTTTCTTGGAAAGGGCCAGCTAGCTGCTCAGTTCCCCTGCAGGCCACTGAATGCCCACCAGATTTGGTGGGAGCCTCGGTGTGACGGGCTTAAAAAGGTGTTTCACTGGGGCCCGTGGGTGTTTCTAGAGCCTCTCCCCCTTTCATTTCTCACAGGGCTTCTAAAGTTGTAAGAAATGCAACTGTGCAGTGTCAATAGAAATCCATTAGCCGGCCATTTATAGGCATCTCCTAGTTCCTGTCCGGAAACCAGTGGTTGGAGACTGTCATATCCCTAACCCTCCCTTTTTGCTCCCAGTTAGTCTGTCTGTGATGAGTCAGCAGTAAAGACTCACCTTGGTCTTCTCGACCCCAACTTGAGGGATTCAAATACAAAGCCAGAAGGGTCCTTGCACTCTTGGGGGAGGGGAAAGGGAGGGAATAAGCATAAGCATTTATTAAACTCCTACTATATGCCAGATACTGTGCTATGGGCTTTTTGCAAATATTATGTCATTTGATCCTTACAGCAATCCTGGGAGGTGGGTGCCATTATTATCCCCATTTTACGGATGAAGAAACTGAGGCAAGCCATTTTTTTCAGAGGCTGAATTTGAACTCAGGTCTCCCTAACTCCAGGCCCAGTGCTCTTTCTAATGGGGCAACGTAATTGTCCCTCTTTGCTCAGTACCTGTTTGTGTTCCCTCAGGTTTCCCTAATTTCTTCATATTCTTTATTTCAGAAGACTCAATAATCACATTCCACTGTGTCCCAGGGTTGTTGAGGATTAAATGAGATATTAAGAAAGCACTTTGCAAGTCTTTATAAAGTGTTAATAAATGATAGCTGCATAATCAACTATTATTATTATTTTACCACAGTATATTTAGTCATCCCTTAGTTAGGGGACCCCCACTTTATTTCCACTTCTTAGAGTTTTTTGTTTTGTTTTATTGTTTATTTGGTTGCTTGTTTTTGTTACCAGAAAAGGTGGTGTTCTTCCGCATGAGTTTGATGGGAACTTGCCATCTCTGCCTCTATTGGGATAAGTGCCTGGTGGTGGGATTGTGGGTCAAAGGGGACGGTTTATCTGCCTTTCTCCTGCGATGACAAATTTGTCAGTTCCTTTGGACACTGTCTTGATTCGAGGTGGACTCTGGGTCACTTATTGGTTATATGGAAAATGGGTGGAAGGGTGCGGTTATGAAAGGTAACCCTTATATAAGGGTTGTTTATGCTGGTTAATTTCTTTCCTTCCCCTCTGTAACAAGGATTCATCTTCCTCCTGCAGAGCAAGATGGTGGTAACAGGCTCATTGTGTGCCTTGTTCTTATAGGCTGTTAATAAATAGGTGTGTTACAATGGAAAGAGCAAAGGGTTTGGAGTCCAGGGACCTGGGTTCAAATATTGGCTCTGATACTTGCAAACCTTTGTGATCACGGAAAAGTCCCTTGCTTTCTGGGGCTTCCTGTCTGACTATAAAAGGATGAGGTCAGATACAATAGGGGCAGCTAAGTGGCAAAGTAGATAGCGTGCTGGGCCTAGAGTCAGGAAGATCTGAGTTCAAAAATGGCCTCAGACACTTATTAGCTCTGTGACCTCGAGCAAGTCTCTTCCGTTCTGATCTTCAGTTTCCCCATTGGCAAAATAATTACTAATATCACAGGATTACGATTAAGCATAAATGCCATAATTTAGGTAGAATTTGGCTCCAGGCATTTTCTCTGGCTGTCCCCCATAATACCTTCCCCCGCCCCCATGCCTGGAATGCTCTGCTTCATCTGACTGCTGGTTTCCCTTCCTTTTTTTTTTTAATTGTTCAGTCATGTCTCTTCGTGACCCTATTTGGGGTTTGCCATTTCTTTCTCCAATTCATTTTACAGATGAGGAAACTGAGGCAGACAGGGTGAAGTGACTTGCCCAGGGTCACACAGTAAGTGTCTGAGGCTGGCTTTGAACTCAGATCGAATCTTCCTGCCTCAAGGCCCGGGCTCTATCCACTGCACCAACTAGCTGTCCCAGCTGCCTTCTTTAAGTCCCAACTAAAATCGCATCTTTTCCAGGTAGCCTTCCCCAACCCCTCTTAGTTCTAGTGCTTTCCCTCCATTAATGATTTCCTCTTTCTCCTATATAAGGCTTGCTTTGTTTGAATATTGTCTCTCTCATTAGATTGTAACTTCCTTGAGGGTTGGGGCTGCCTTTTGGTTTTTTCCCCCTTGGTATCCTTGTCCCTTAAAACACATAGTAGGTTTATTGGCTGACTAAAGCACTACATAAATGCCTTGCAGGTGGAGGCCCGTGGGTATTAAATGTCACATACAGGTTGAGATGCTGTTGATACAGTAGATGTGTTAGTTTTGCTGATCTGCTTTTTTCCTTCTCATGTTCAGTCTTTATTATAGGGGATGATGTTTGGGAAATAGTGATATGTTGTGATTTGTAATCACAAGAGTGATTCTGTATAGTGATTAAAAACAAAAGTGATCCACAACAATAAGATAGAAAAGAGTAAATATTTAATGGTGGGGTATGGGGCCAGGAATGAGGGTCTTAGCTTGGCTTTGTTCTAAGTTCTCCCCTCTGGGGCCTCTTGCACCCCAGGACCTCCTAGTCCCAATAGCCCAAGGGGTAGTAGCTCAGCCTGCTGACAGTAACACGGGAGACGTGGGGTGCCATCTGTCTGTCTCCCCAGGCCTAGGGACAGATGTTGCGCCTCCATATCGGTGGTGATAGAACCAAGGGGCCCCTCAGGACTTCGTGCTCCACGACTGAGGGTTTTTCCTTTATCACTCTTTCCCAGGGCCCCCAAGCATCACACGTTTTCCTTGCCCATCCAACCACCAGCTCCCCTCCCTTCTCTCCTACCAAGCTGCCACTGTTTTTATTTGTTTAAAAAAAAGACCACCCTAGCACACAGCCTTCTGGGGACCTCTCTGCCAGGGAAGACCCTTATTTTCGGAAGATGCTTTTAGGATTGGGGAGGTGAGCCAGTTTGTAGGAAGATGGGAAGGAGCGAGTTTCTTTTTTTTTTTTTTGGTGGTTTTTTTTTGGTGAGTCAATTGGAGTTAAGTGACTTGCCCAGGGTCATACAGCTAGTAAGTGTTAAGTGTCTGAGGCCGGATTTGAACTCAGGTCCTCCTGAATCCAGGGCTGGTGCTCTATCCACTGCACCACCTAGCTGCCCCTAAGACCTTTATTTTCAAGAGGGGAGAGGGAGGGAGAGGCTGCTCCCTTTGCCTCGTCTGTTAGAAATGTTGTCTTCTGCTGTCTGAGTCTTAATTCCACTCCCGTTTGGTAGACCAGAGCATCTTGTCCCTCTCGGGCCTGCGTTTCCTTGGCAGGGAGGGAGTGGGCTCTCAGGCCTGGCGGGGGCTCTTTGGGGACTATGACTCATGCCTCAGAGATCAGAAGGACACTTTCTAGGAGTCCAGGCTTCTGTGCCTGCTCCCCCAGGTGCCTGTGAGGGGCATAGGGGCTCCCCCTGAGGCAGCCATCTGGAGCACCCTGCCTGGGAAGGAGGTAATTGTTCATCTGTTTCTCTCTGGGTAGGAGGGGGTGGAGTGTTGCTCCCTCTCTCTGTCTTTCATCCACTTGGGGCTTGTTGAGGTAGAGATGGGGGGAGGGTTAGGAAACAAGGGGGTAACTTGAGACACACGTTTCTGCGGATGGCCAATTTGTGTGAAGTGAAATGGACAACTCAAGGTAAGAGGAAATGAGGTGGGCGGCTCCGGCCCTACTCGAGGAGGGCTGGAGAGACAAATGAAGGAATGAATGACTAGTCATGGTGTAACCCGGGAGAGGCGGCAAGTACCTTCCTGTAGAATAGAAGCACAGCTAGACCTCACTGACCCTTTTCATTCTCGGGAGACACATTTCCCCTTCACCCTTTTTCTAAAACTTATTTTGGAGGGAGGCAGGGAGAGAGGGGAGCCGCCAATTGTCAACTCAGAAGTCAAAGGGGAAGGAGAGCATTCTTGTTGGTGGTGTCTGCCTCTCCCCACCTTGGTCTGCGCATTTAAGTGAAGCCTGATACCTCAAGGGGGCGGGCTGTGGGGCCCAGGGGGCCTGGGTGGAATAGTGATCTGCTCCCAGGTGACACCCCAACTCGGCACAGGAGACCCTGCTTGGGCATCCTTCTGTAGCGCAGGAGTTGGTAAGCCCAAGAGATGAGCATGCAGCATGTTACCTGGTTGGATGTAGAGGGGAATGGATCGCTCCATTGATGTCTAGACTTTGCAAGGGAAGGGGAGAACAATGAGAGAACTGATTAATATAGTTTAGAGAATTAATCCTTTACATTGTGGGTGCTGGCGGGGGGGGGGGGGGGGGGAGGGGGGCGGAGAGAGAAGAGGCTGTATTTGGCTTTCTCTGGATCCTTAGCCCAGTGTTTGGTATACAGTAGGTGCTTAATAAATGCATATTGCCTGCTTGACTAACAGAGTACTGTTCTCCAGCTTCTTCTTTCTTTTTTAAATTTTTTTTTCCCTTTCCTCCTTGGCATGGAGTCGTCCTGTAGTTTATAGGACTTGGCAACAGAAAGGGAGAAAGGGACTGGGCTCTGGGTTCTCTCCAGTGGCACCCAGCCAGGCCAGCCATCCCAAAATGTTTCATAACAGGAGTGTGTTAATGACTTTCCTTATGCTAATTTGTCCTGGGGTGAGCTTCTATGAACCCTTTCACCAAGATGAGCTGGGGAGGCTGCAGAAGTCGGGGGTGGGGCTCCTTGACCCGCGCAGGTGTCCGGCAGACCCAGATTCCACCTGGAAAAGACCCCTTCTTTCAGGAACCGAAAAGGGTTGCGATCTGGGCTGGGCCAGAAAGAAAGTCTCCATGGCGTGCCACCCACGGGCGTCCCTTCCTGTCAGGGAAGGAGCATTCCTACTTAGTTATTGATTCAGTGGCTAGCAAACTTTATTAGAATGTCAATACTCCAGTGTCTGTTTGCTCTGGCTTCTTTTGGGGATTCAGAGTCGGGCCTCTCTGAGTCCTCTTTTAATGGGGGTGGAGTGTGGTTCTCCAAATACTGGGGGAGGAGTGGGACAGCAATAGTGGGGGGGGGGGGGCGGGATGGGGAGGATGGGATTGGCAGAACCAGGCTGGGCGGGGGCTCCAGGACGACATCGGTTCTGCGATCTCGACGCTGTCATAAGGCTTGATTTTTTAGGGGGAAAAAAAAAAAGAAAATTACCTTGTAATTGTTACCAGCAGCTAAGAGATGGCTGGGCTCAGGATTGAGGCGCGTGCGTGTGTGTGTGTGTGTGTGTGTGTGTGTGTGTGTGTGTGTTGTTTGTTTTTCTTTCTGTGGTAACTAAGGCCCCTTTCGCCTTGGTGACTGCAGGGTGCTTCAGGCAGAGGCCAGGGCTGATCCAAGGACAGCCCAGGCCCTTTCTGGGAACTAGCCGTGTCCAGTTCCCTTCCTGAGGAATTGGATTTCCTTGGGAAAGCCCTTTTTCTTCCAGACCCTGTTCCCCTAACCTTGCAAACTTGTCATCTTTTTTTTCCTTTTAAATTAAAAAAAAATGAGGCCCAAAGAGGTGATCAGTAAATCAACATTTATTAAGCTCCCACTGTGTGCCAGGGACTGGCTAAGCACCTACTGTGTGCCCAGGGACTGGCTAAGCTTGTTCCAAGCCACACAGTCAAGATTTGCACCCAAGTCCTCTGACTCCAATTGAAGCACCACCTCTGCTGTGCCGCATTCATTCTTCCCGGGGATTTGCTTGTGAGATTAGCACTGCCTCAGAGTTCATCTAGAAAACCCTCCCCCCCCCCCACACACACACCCATTTTACAGATGACAAAATTGAGTCACAGAAAGAGGAGGAGACTTATCCGAAGAAGGTGAGCATGAACATACTTCAGAGGATCTGTGATCTCTTTGAGGAGGGTGTTCACTGCGGTGTCCTGCAGACCCTCCCAGCATCACAGAATTGGAAGTGCCTTAGTTGAAGAATTTTGTTCTCCAGGGCAAGTTTAAAGCTGAGGGCGGGGTGGGGGAGGGGTGGTGAAAAGGAGCCGGCAGGATGGAAGAGAGGAGGTTATGATGAAGAGAAACACAGATTCGAGGTGGAACTTTGTAGCTAGGGAATGGGGACTCGTTGAAGGTTCTTGAGCAGGAGAGTGACGGGTCAAAAAATAGTACTGAAGAAAGATGCCAGGGGATGGTGGATGGGTGGATGGGTGGATGAGTGGGTGGGTGGGTGGAGTGATGGTGTAGTAGATAAGACTGCTGGATCTGGAGTCAGAAAGTTGTTGTTCAGTTTTTTTTCAGTCGTGTCTGACTCTTTGTGACCCCATTTGGGGTTTTCTTGGCAGAGAGACTGGAGTGGGTTTCTCTTTCCTTCTCCAGCTCATTTTACACATGAGGAAACTGAGGCAAACAGGGTGAAGTGACTTGCCAAGGGTCGAGGAAAGAGGTCAGGAAATGGGGTCAGAGGCCCTAGATTCAAATCCTCATCCACCTCTGTAGTCCTCTGTGGACTTTGAACAAGTGATTTCTCCAGGCCTGTTTCCTCATCTGTAAAAGGAAGTATTTGAACTAAGTATTGGTCCCTTCTGACTCTCTATGATCCTGTCACTTAACTTCTTGGGAACCTAAGCTTCAAATCTGATGCTGCATTTCACTACTTAGGAATAATTATTTATTATTAATTATCATCTGCTCTCTCCTGATAGAAAAAACTTTCTTCCAAAGGATCCCTTATCATCATCATGATTAAAGAGTTGAGGTGATATTTGTAAAACACAGTTTGACACATAGTGGGTGCTTAATAAATGCTTTTTTCCTCCCTTCCTTCTTCCCTCTGCCCCTCCCTCCTTTCCTCCCTCCCCTCCCTCCTTTCCTCCCTCCCCTCCCTCCTCCGTTTCCCTCTTTCCCCTCCCTCCATCCCCACTCCTCGAAGGCTGGGTTGGGTTGGCTGGGGATGGAGAGGCGGGAAGGCCTGGCCTGTGAAATGCACACATCTTTCTCATAGGCGCCTGCCCGCCCTCCACAGCTGCTGCTCCCATTAAAATCCAGTGATTCATTGTTAGTGCACTGCCTTTGGAGGGGAAAGGGTTTGTGCTCCTCCAGACCTCGTCCCCACAGCTTGTTTTGTTGGCAGATCCCGCCGCCTCCTCTGCAGAAAAGTCACTTCTGATATGGGAACGGAAACCTGGGGCAGCTTCAGAAATAGGCGGCATCCTCAGGGACTGGAGGACGGAGCGGGGCCAAGGGGCGAGCGCGGGACCCCCTTGTTCATGTGGCTCCGGGGGCCCCAGAGATGAGATCCCCCCCTGGTGCTGCTAGGAGATCCAGCTTGCAGCTGGGCTGGACCCTTGTTGTCCAGGAGCGGTCTGGGACCCGGGGCCAGGGAGCAGGCCGGGCCTGTCAGGGAGCGGGCCGGGGAATTAAATGGCCTGTTTTTGACTGCAAAGGTAAACATTTTGCTGTTTTTAATTTTATGGAAAGTTAAACTTGTGGAGGAAATACCTTTCTAAAAGTGGCCTGTGATGTCACAGGCCGGCTATGTGGAGGCGTGTGCTGGATGGATAGAGATCGCTAAGCCTGATTTGTATGCATGACCGGCATGACCCAGCCTGGCCCAGGAATTGGGTGCCCGGTACAAAGGTGCCAACCTCAGGGCAAGCCCCTCGGCTTACCTGGGCTTCTGTTTCTGGACGCTCCCCATGCCCCCTCCCATCTTGTAGTGGAAAGTCTCTTTGTTTTCCTCCCTCTTTCTTTCTTTCATTCCCCAACCTGGGCCTGGCCCAGTGGAGCCTGATTCCTCTTTGGACATACCTTGGGCTCTCTTCTGACTTGAAGATTCTAAGAAGTTCATTCCTTGGGATGTATCTCCACATGCTGGACCCTGGCCGGGGTGACCTTTGTGATGGAGTACACACTGGCTCTGGGCCTCTCATGCTCACCAGCTGTGTTGGACCTCAGTTTCCTTATCTGATGACCTTGAAGGCCCTTTCCAGCCCCAAATCTATAGTCCTAAGTCACTTCACTGCCTTGGGCCTCAGTTTCCCCACCTAAAAAATGGGAGGGGATTTGACAACCTCTGAGGTCCCTCAGAACTCTAGCTCTGACCCCATGACTTTGTGACAGTGTACCCAGCACATGCCCCCTCCTCTCCCATCTCTGAAGCCCGAGCTGACCTGTGGGCCTCACACAACCAGCTGAGTGCCGAGATGATTATCCCAGATATAGTAGTCCCTTCTCGCAGGGTCCCTGAAGGAGTCAGCAGAAGTGGGGGCTGAGTGTCGTAAAGGGCTAAGGGAGGTCCATCCTCACCACTGAATCTGACAAGCTTCTCCATGCCCAGTGCTGCGCTAGGGACCCAGAGGCAAAACCAGACTGGCCCAGCCGCCCAGGGGCTTCCACTGGTGGTGGCAGCGGCAGGCGGGAGTCTCCCGTTTTCCCCAACACCTGGGATTTTCCAGTGCTCGAGTCTCTTGGCGTCCAGTACTTCCATTGGCTGGCTTCTTCCTCCAAAGTTCTGCCCATCCTCTGCCACTCACGTCCATATCTCCCCTTAGGGGTCATCACCCCAATAAGGCTTCTAGCCGGAAGGTGATAGAATACCTCCCACTTTGAGGGTTGTAGAGTGACTTTTCATACCCATATATCTCACAAGCTACACAGTAGCCCTGGAAGGGGAGGCATCATGCTCATTGGACAGATGAGGAGACTGAGGCAAACCAGTTTAAGTGACTTGCCCAGGGTCATACAGCTGGTAAGTGTCTGAGGCCAGATTTGAACCCAGAAAGATGAGGCTTCCTGACTCCAAGCCCAGCACTCTATTCACTGTACCACCCAGCTGTCTCTTACCTATGATAATTCTTGCCTATTTATATATGTATTTCTACTCATGTGTATTTACCCTGTTTGTAAATATTTATTTGTTGGTTGTCTCTCTCAAGTAAGCTCCTTGAGAGTAGGGGCTGTCTGTTGTCTTATTTCCCAGTGCTTATCCCTCTCACTTGGCACAGTGGTACATAGTAGGTGTTTAATATGTGCTTATTGATTGTTTCTAAAGGCATAAAATGGAATATGTCCAATGATATCAAAATTCAGTTATTAGAATGTTTTTGTTGTTGTTGTTGTTGCAGAATGTTTTTTAAGAAAAAAGACAAACCTCACTTCCCGCTCTGCTCCTTCCCAACTTGACAGTTGCTTTAGAAAACTGAAATGTTCTGGCCCCATGCCACACAATGGCAGGATTGAGATTTAACCCAGCATCTTCTGTCCCCAGATCCCGCCCAAGCCCAGCGCCGCCAGAGATCCCTAAATTGGAGGGCAGCTCGTTCTAAAAAATGGTTTTGTTTTAAATTGCTTTTCCAGGGGGAAGCGGGAGACCCGGAACACCGCTGGCTGGGGGAGGCTGAAGGCATTCTCGTTTCTGCGGCCCACCCTGCTGGCGTGCTAATCTCCTCCTGTGGCTGGGAAGGAGAGATCCCAGCAGGTGACGGCTGTGGAATCATGAATGGCTCTTTTGTGCGTGCCTTTGTGTCCCCACAGGCCGGGCACTGTCAGCACCTTGCTCTGCCCGGCACGGTCGAATGGCGATTGTCCCAATTGTGAGGACTTCCCAGGGAAGGGGCGGGGGGGACTAATGTGTGTTTCCAGAGAAGTTGGAAGGAGTTGTCTGGGTCCGTGAGGTGAGGGGAGGTGACTTGTTCAGGGTCACACAGCTAGTAAATGCCAGCAGCCAGATTGTGGCCATGTTGTGCCTTTCCTAGCAAACCGACGGTCATTTTCATCAAATTGTGTGTGAACCTGGGGTATAGTGGAGGTCTCATTCTGTTCACCTCTGTTTGAATGGCCGTGAGTCATGGGATCATAGACCTTGAGACAAAGAGGACCGGTCCCTCGTTTTACAAAAGAGGAAACTGAGGCCTAGGGATGTCGAGTGACTTGCCGAAGGTAGGCAGGATTGGAACCCCTGGTCTCTGACTCCCCAAGCCAGTGCTCTCTGTAGCGGGATGGATGTATTGAGGCAAGAAGTCGGAGTGCTTACATCGGGCTCTATCCTCCCCAGTTCCCTCCGGCCAGGAGAACCCTGCCACTTGGAATTGCTCTGGAATGTTGATTTAGAATTTTTTTTGTGGAGCGCTGGAGAATTGAGAAAGGGTGTATGTCTCCGCCGATCCCGTCTCCGTTCCACAAGGGGGGCATTCATGCGGTCATGAAGGGTCCATTGTCCCACCAGCCCCTGCCATCTCCCCAATCTCTGGTCCCTGCCATTGGGCCTTCGGCTTCCTTCCTCCCCCGGCCCCTGGTGAGGGCATGGCCGGAGCGGTACCTCAGAGAAATCAAAGGGGTCATTGAGCAGCAGGCACACAGGTATTCAGGAAGCGACCCTCCCCTCTGTACCACAGCTCTGGACCCTTCTCTTTCCCTTTGCTCATGACGGCCGGCTCTAGAACAGATGAACTGGGCTCTAGAAGGCTCTTAGGCAAGCACGTGGGAATGCCACTGACCGAGTACCTGTGGCATAACCCAGACTTCAAGGACGAGGGTGAGGCCCTCCGGCTGCCTGCCCGCCCTCCCTCGTCCATCCCTCTGCCTGCCCCCAGGATCTGGTCTCTGGGACGCCCGACATGTGACACCCCCCCACAGCCAGCACCATGGCCTCTGAGTATTCTGGGAGAGCATGGGCTCCCCTTGTCCTCCGCTCTCCAACTTGCAAGGGTTGCCCTGAGATTGGAGAGTTCTCCTGAAGTCCTTGGACTATATGAAGGGTCCTTCCTTCGTGTGCATTCTGCCCAGGCTCTCCACCTGCTGCACCCAAGAGAGAGGTGTGGGGAGGGCCCTTCACTTCCAAAGTCCCTCTAAATCCAGGTGTAAATGCTGCCTATTTGTCCTGATGGGCATCTTTTTGTGCCCAAGCTTAGGTAAGGGTGCTTGGAAATCAGAGGGCCTGGGTTCTAATCCCAACTCAGATACCTCACTAACTGGCCAATTGTGGCCAAAGCTCTTAATGCCTCTTAGCCTCAGTTTTCCCACCCATAAACGGGGAATACTCTCACCTACCTCCCAAGGTTGTCGTGATCTGATCTGATAAATGGATAGAACACTGGAGAGATCGAGAGAGAACCAGACCCCCATTTATGCTTAAAGATCCTTAAGCCACCTCTTCCCCAACCTTCACAGGTTTAGAACTCTCAGGCCCTGTAGAGGGCATGTGATGCGACAGATGAAGAAACTGAGGCATATTGGGCTTGTTAGGCCCTAGGAAGGGTCCAAGGCTGGATTTGAACTCAGGTCGTCTTGACTCCAGGCCCAGCTCTCTCTAATCAATGGACCATCTAGCTAACAAAGTAGTTTGGGGGGAGCATCAACCACCAGCAGTGGTAGCAGTTGAGGAGAGAAGAATAAGGCAAGGCAAGGCCTCTTCTAAGAGTTGGCACCTGAACATGAGCCTTGAGGCTAGCAGAGGGGAGAGGAGGAGGAATAGCCAGCATACTCAGACCAGTCTTGGAGACATATTCCTATGGGACCCAAGAAATAGAGTCCTACTTCTTTATCCATTTAAGTACTGTGGTGGCAAAGGTTAGAGCCCTTACCTCTCTTTATGAGTGTGCTAGTTTTTTTAGCGTGCCAAGCCTAGAGTTAGGAAGACTCTTCTTTTAGAGTTCAAATCCAGCTGTAGACACTTACTAGCTGTGTGACCCTAGACAAGTCACTTCACCCTATTTGCCTCATTTTCCTCATCTGTCAAGTGAGCTGTAGAAGGAAATGGCAAACCACTCCAGTATCTCTGCCAGGAAAACAAATGAACAAGTTTTGGATTGGGAAGGATCTTGACCTTGGAAATCACGGGGTTCAGCCTCCTTCCCTGACAGCTAATGAATCCTGCTCTCTAGCTTATCGGGAATGACCTGCCCAAGGTTACACAGTCCTTAGACCACAGAACCCAGACCCGCCAACCCCAGACACAGAGAATGCACTTTCTCACTGCACCATCAATATCCATTTAAATCCCCATGATTCAATAAAAGGATTTCGTTACCTCCTGTCTGGCCAGGAGCGGTTTTTTTTTCTTCTTAAAGAGGCCTGCTTTTCGGCTGGTCCCCTTCTGATGGCCGCTGCTGATGGGCTGTGGATACACATGCCCACCCACACTTGCATCCTCAAGTTCACTTGTCCTCTGCTTTTCGGTCCAAGGGACAGCACCCTCGCATGTGAGTCTGCCCTTTATGGAGGCGACTTGTCAGTTAGCAAACCCTTCTCTGGAAAGCCAAGTACTTAAGGAACTGGGGGTGGGGGATGAAGTCCAATAGAGGTCTGGGCTCAGTGGCGCTTGTGGGGACAGATGTGAGTCACCAGCACTTTAGCCTTGGGGCACTTCCAGGTAACATGACCAGAGATGAAGTGGGAAGTAGAAATAAGGAAGGTTTTGATGGGTCACAAGACCAAGATTACATAGCCAGGGAGGGCCAAGCCAGCGCTTATCCATCAACGGATCCATGAGCATTCAGTTATCAATCAATTAATTAGCTAACTAATTAATCAAGGACCAACTATGCTCTAGGCCCTGGGAATGCAAGTACAAAGAATGACACCATCTCTGCCTTCCTCCCGGTTGTTGCATTTGAATGGGGTGGGGGTGGGAGGGAGAGACAGCAGGTATATCAAAAATACATCCAGGGGCAGCTAGGTGGCGCAGTGGATAGAGCACCGGCCCTGGAGTCAGGAGTACCTGAGTTCAAATCCAGCCTCAGACACTTAACACTTACTAGCTGTGTGACCCTGGGCAAGTCACTTAACCCCAATTGCCTCACTAAAAAAAAAAAAATTAAAAAAAACAAAACACATCCAGCACAAATTTAAAGTGAATAGATCCAGACCAAGTCATTAAATACACGGTGGTTTGGGGGGCACCAGTAGGTGGAGGGAAGGGAAAGGGAACGGCAATCACCAAAGGCAGAAGATGATGACTGAGATGCATGTTAAGGGTAGAGAAGGCAAAGAGGAACTGCAGTCCAGACCTGTGCAAAGGTGCAGAGGTGAAAGATGAAGGTCGTGCTTGTATGAGAAAAGGCCAGTTTTGTTGGATTGCAAGGTTTGTGGGGAGAAGGAATGATGTCCCTTGAGGATGGAAAGATCCCCAAGCCAGGTTGTGAAGGGCTTTCAAGGCTAAACAGAGAAGTTTGTTTACATCGATTGAGTAGGGGAGCAAGATGGTCAGAGCTGCACTTAAGAAAACTAGCTTTGGTGTCATTGGGTAGAAAGGATTAGAGTGGGGACAGGCTTGAGACAGGGAGACCAGTTAGGAAGCTTTTACAAGAATTGACCTTAAACCCAGATCTTAGACATCAGGTTGTCTTTCCTATTTAATGAAACTCCTTTATTTTAATTGTTTTTTAGGCAGAGCTAAGTGACTTGCCCAGGGTCACACAGTAAGTGTCTGAGGCTGGATTTGAACTCAGGTCCTCCTGACTCCAGGGCAGGTGCTCTATCCACTACACCACCTAGCTGTGGTAGGTTAAGGGTAGTCACCTCTATATTTAAAAGCCAGAAGCACTTGTTGCTCAAGCAGTTGGAGTCATCGGGAGCTTTCCCCAGGCAAAGGATAGCCAACCTTTTTGCTCTGAGACTTAGGGGGAGGAAGAGGCAGGAGCACTATGCCAGGGGAAGAATCCTGGGAGCACCTTTTAGTTCTGTGAACACTCAGCCTAAAAGTTAGGGTTCATGGATGGGGTCCTAGATTGAGAGCTGGAAAGGACCCTTAAGGATCACACAGTCCAAAGCCTTCATTTTCCTAAGAAGGAAGTTGAGACCCAGAGAAGTGACCTGCCCAAGGTTACACAGTTTAAATAGTCCAACTCTCTCATCTTAACCAAAGGAAGACTGATAAGAAGAAGTTAAGTGACTTCGTAGAAGGGACTGGTGGGGTCCTCTGGTCCAAAGCTTTCATGTTATGAATAAGGAAAACTGAGAGACATAAACTAGAAATTATTTGCTCACAGCCGCACATAGGGTCAGAGGGAGAACCAGGATTTGAACTCTGTACTTTTGCCATGGTCTTCTGAAGTGGAATCCCTTAGTGGCATTCAGTGGCCGACCAGTGTATTTTGGCTCATTCGTGAAGTTGTCAAGTTAACATTTGGGGAACCTTTGAGTTCGGCAGCATCAGCTGCTGCCTGGCGCACTGGAGATGCTTAATAAATGTTTATTGACTGACTGTGTATGTGTGTGTGTCCAGCTTCTAAGAACTGGGCTTTCTCGAGGAGAGGAACATCTGGCAGCAGAGACAAAACAATGTCCCTATGACCTTGACAATTGGTACAGCCAGTAACTTTTATTTTTTCACTTTTAATTTTTCGTATCTAAATGAATGCAGGTCTGATTTCCCAGAGGACAGCGGCTTTAACTGATCGTGTGGTTTTCTGAGGGCTGTTGATGAGTCATTTGGGGCCTTCTGGAGGTGGAAGGCAGCTGTGTTTGTGCCCTTTAAGGTCAAAGGGGACGGCTTAGGAACCGTGGGTGCTTTGACTACCCCTGCCAAACGGGACTAATGTTCTGAACTCAGTGAGGAATCAAACCGAACTTCCCAAGGGTCAGAGCAGAAGGATTGTTCTGTTGAGTTCCAGGCAGAAAGCATTTCCAAGGACCTCACCTTGCTAAATGTAAAGAGCTTCATTAAGTGACTAAGACCTGAGAAGGCATCTTCATCTCTCCTTGGCATTTTTCATTTCAGCATCCGTGTGTCTTCACATACCCCTGCTCTTAAGGAGCTTCTTTTGTACCTATATGCCATAGAAAGTCGCCTACCTTGGGGTGATAAGCAGTGGCTTTTTGCAAAACACGGCCCACGAATGGAAGTCTTAGATTTGGTTCAGTCAGCAAGTGTTTTTGAAGCTCTACTAGGCACTAGGACCACAGAGACAGAAAACAAAACTGGCTCTGTAGGCATGGCACTTAATAATAACTTGGCTTTCTCTAGCACGTTAAGGTTGGCAAAGCGCTTTATGTCTATTATCTCATTTGATCCAACAACCCTGGGAGGTAAGTGCTAATATTCAGAGGTAAAGTGACTTGCCCAGGGTCACACAGCTAATAATTGTCAGAGCCTGGATTTGAACTCATGTCTTTCTGACTCCAAACTCAGGGTTCTAGCTTCTGGGATTCTAAGAGGCAAAGATGGGATGGGAAGAAGAACATGGTGGTAATAGAGGAGAGACAGCTATACATGCAGAGGTACAGAAGGAAGAGAGGAGGTTAAGAGAGAGAGAGGGAGGGAGCACATTTATTTACTATGTGCCAGTCACTGTCCTCCATGTTAGAGAGTCACAAACAAGCCTTCAAGAAGCTTACATTCTAATGGGGAATACTGCATGTGATTGTGTGCACTGTTAATGAAAAACCTTGTAGTTATCTAGGATCTAGGAGGTGTTGGTTTTGTTTTCCTAATTGGGTGATGTATGTAAAGGGGGTAGGGGTGCGGTTGTCACTGTGCTGCCAGTGCTTAGCCATTTCCTGATCAGAAGTATTCCAGCCTCAGAGCCAATCCCCCCCCCCCCATACTTGCCACCTGTGGACACTGGAACAAGTTACCTCTCAGCCTCAGTTTCTTCATTTGTAAAATGGAGATAATAATAACATCTACTTCCCAGGATGGTAGTAAGGATGAAATGAAATAATATTTGTAAAGCACTTGGTGGTGGTGGTTTAAAGACTAGCTTTTATTTATTTGTTTGTTTATTTATTTGTTTGTTTATTATTATTACTCTGGGCCTTAATTTCCTCCTTTGTAAGAAAAGGTTCAACTAAAGGACTTCTAAGATCCCTCTAAGTTCTCAAATCCTGTCATTCTTCTTGGCTGGGGTCCATGAACTTATTTTTAAAAAGAATTTTGGTAATTATTTCCACTTTTGATTTCCTTTGTAATCTGACACATTTTACTTTATGCATTTAAAAATCATGATTCTGACTAGGGTCTGGACTGTCAGAGGGGTCCAGAACACAACAAAGGTTAAGAAGCCTCTCCCCGCTCTGGAAACTTGTGTTTGCCTTCATATCCTCCCATAACCTCCAACCTCCGATAACACTCTGGTTCCCTGAGAGCAAGCAGAGTCTAACCAGCTCCCAGCCTCCCTCTCCCTATCTAGGGAAGGGGAGAGCTGCAGTAACCAGAGAAAGTTACCAGCCAAGTTGGGGTGATGGAGGAGGGAGGAGCCCTGAAAGTGAAGGAGGGGCTGAGGTGGAAGGATGTCATTTGATCTTCAGGTGAAAGGAGGTTTTATAAATAGGTCACCTTGTTCTGCATCTTGAATTTTATCCTTTCCCAGCCTTTGTGGGGCAGACAATAGCCTGACTGTTCTAGGGTCTTTGCAGGTCACTGGCAGGGGAGCTGGCTTGCAGGGCTAAATGGTCCCCTGCCTCCGAGCACCCCTGCGTGTGGGCACCACCCCTTGGGAGCACCTCCTTCCCTCCCCTCCCCCCACTTGGGAACCTGGCAAGCTGCCTGCCTGTTTTTAATTATTCCAACCCAAGGTTTGTGGGTTTGGGGCTTTGTTTTGTTTTGTGCACTCCAGAAATAGAGGTCTAGGAAGGTCACAGTCCTACACAGTGAAATGAGTGCTGCCTTTCATGTCAGAAAGACCTGGATTCAAATGTTACTTTCAGGCGCTCACTAGCTGGGTGTAACCCTGGGCAAATCAGGTCATCTCTGAACCTCATTTCTCTGAAACCAGAGGGTTGGACTCAAAAGCCCCTGGTAGCTTTAAATCTGTGATTCTATAAGTCCCCTAACTTCACTGGGACTCAGTTTCCTCCTCTGTAAAATGAGTCTTGGATGAGGTGGGCCTCTGGCTCAGTCTGTCTTCCTAGCAAAGATGCATGGGATCAGCATTAAGTAGGGGATGGGTAATGAGGAGTGTGGCAGAATAGACACAGGACTGGTCATAGAAGTCCAGAAGATGCAGGCCCTGATCCTGACACACAGTACACTTCCAGGCTGGGTGAGTCCTTTCACCTTACTATGAGCCACAGTCAGCTCCCCAGGACTTAGCAGCTACATTAGAGGTGATTGCTGGGGATTCCCTATGCCAATAAGGTGACAGGTGATTATAGTCAGGTTAAAGATCAAAGCTTAGGATAAAGCACCGGCCCTGGAGTCAGGAGTACCTGAGTTCAAATCTGGCCTCAGACACTTAACACTTATTAGCTGTGTGACCCTGGGCAAGTCACTTAACTCCAATTGCCTCATTTAAAAAAATGTAATTGGGAAATTCTTAACAAAATAAAAAATAAAAATTTTTTTAAAAGATCAAAGATTAAATGCCCTCGTTCCCACCATGTGTCTCTAGTCATTGACTAGATCTTAGTGATTCTGCCTCCAAAGCAGATCTCTCCTCTGTGCCCTTCTCTGGCTCACATAGCCACTCCTTGGTTCATACCTTCATTGCCTCTGCCAGGCTATTGCAGCGGCCTCGTCTGGTCTCTCTGCCTCAAGCTTGTCTCTCCTCCCTCCATTCTCTCCACTCAGATGCCAGAGGGATCACAGGCCACTCCCCTACTCAGTCATTTCCAGTGGTTTCCTCTCAGTGACAAGGATGACCTTTGAAAGCCCTTCACAACCTGGACCCCTCCTGCCTTTTCAGTCCCTTGTGCACTGCCTCCCTTCCCTTCCTTCTCTCAGGCCTAGCCAGACCAGCTGGCTTGCTCATTCTCACACATCAACCCTCCATGTGCCATCTCTACACCTTTGCACCAGCCATTCCCCCATGCTGGAAAGGTACTCCCTTCTCACCTTGCTTTGTATGGGCACCATTAATAACAACAGTAGCCAACATTTATGTAGTACTTATTGTATGTCAGGCACTAGGCTCCATTGACAGTAATATAATATAATATAAAGTAGTTAATATTTACATGGCATTTACGTGATGAGCAGGACTGATGGCCGGCTATGGGAATGGATGGCTATATTGAGTCAGGGGAAGTTGTACTAGATCTCTGAGGTCCCTTCTAGTTCTCAAAAACAACTTATTTCATTTGACCTTGATCCCCAACACCATTGCTATAGGCAAGGGCTATGGACATCATCTCCATTTTACAGAAGAAATTGAGGCCGAGAAGGGTGAGCACAATTTGCCCAGGGTCACACAGCCTGTCAGTGCCTGAGGTAGAATTAGAACCCAGGTCTTCCTGATTCCCCAGTTTGAGAACTTCTTCTGAAAGACAAGCTTGGGGTTTCAGGGACAGGGTTTCTATCTGGTACCCTACCTGTGGTTTTTGTAAATTGTGCTTCAAGGTGTTTAAAATGAATGCATCCTCTCCTACCTACGCCCATGTCCCATCAAGCCAGGCCTCATACTTGGCTTTTTCTTTATTCCCTCAGGGTTGTCTTCATCTTGGTCAAAGCCAGCGACTGAGAGGACTGGTGCCCCATCCTGGAACAGCCTGGACTGGTGCTGGACAGGTAGACCACTAGCCTTTCATTTATATTTCTGTGTGTGGAACTCTGAGATGTGACATGGTTCTGGCCAGGGCCCCGTCATTATTGGGCAAATGAAAAATGTTGATTGGAAATTTTAGAATGGAAAATTGTTTAAGAAAAAAAAAATAAGAAAAGCAGTTCAACTCTTGAATCATCCTTGCAGATTGTGGTGTCTGTCATGAGAATCCACATGGCACAGTTGAAGCAATAATACTTGGTGTGGTAGACAGGATGGGCCTAGGTTCAAATCCTGCCTTCGGAAAATGACTAGCTGTGTGTGTGACTCTGAGCAAGTCACTTAACTTCCCTTCACATCAGTGGGCTTGTCTGCAGAGTGGGGTTGATAGCAATGCCATACTTCCTTGGTTCAGTCAGTTATTAATCATCTATTAAGCACCTATTGTGTGCCAGGCACTACGTTAAGACAAAAGACAGTGTCCCATTCAAGGAGAAGTGAGGATCAAGTGAGATGATATTCGTGAAAGTATTTGGCATAAAGCAGGTGCTACATAAATACTTATTCCCACCACCCAGTCCAGCTGTATACAGGGGAGGAATGGGGGGGAAGTAGTAAGTGATGCCGAAGAGGAGAGGAAATAATCCTGCCTAACTGTAGCTCCCTTTAAGGCCGGGCTCACCTGGTACCTTCCTCCCCACTTCCCCCTCTCTCCCCATCCCTTCTCCCTTCTAATTAAACAGGCCTAGCATCAAGTTGGATTTTCATAGGATCATATGTTTATAGCTAGAACGAGACCTTAGAGGTCCTGCCTCCCCTCACTTGATGAGAAAGGAAGCTGAGGCCCGTGACTTGCCCAAAGTCAACCAGGTAGTTAAGTGGGTGGGGTCCTAGGGCTCTCAGCTCGCTCCTTTCTGCTGGCTTCTTCCTTCCCCCAGCTCCAGCCCCCAAAGGTCACAAGCTGGGTTCGTTTCAGGCACATAGGAAACATTTACAGGGCATGGCCCCAGCTCCATGTTGGGGGTACAAAGACCCCCAAAGGGAGCCTCCATTGTTAAGTTTTAGTGGGAAGCTTATAGCCCCAAAACTTGCCCTGGCATTTAGTGGCACCCTATGTCAAGCATTTGGGTTTTGCAACACTGGCTAGATGGGGTGAGGGGCTTGGGGTGGGGTGGGAGCAGCCAGGTTCACTAACACAACAGTGGCCCCAATGTCCCCTCTTTTCTTTCTGAGATGCCTGAGAACAAGAAACAAGAGAGATGTTGTCCCTTTGGGGGACGGGGAGGAGTTCCCGGGCAGATGCCCAAAGGCTGGCTACTCCAATCCCCTTGTTTTCAGATGAGGAGAGGTCAAGTCACTTGCCTAGCTAGGGTCATTTGGCTAATAAGTAGCAGAGATCAGTCCTCAACAAGCATTTTTTTCAGCACTGTGCTAACCACTGGACTTACCAAAGAAAGCAAAGGAAGCTGGGATTTGAACCTAGGCCTTGCTGGTTCCAAGTCTTAAACCCGATGTGTTCTATCCTATGGCCCCTCCTTTGCAGGGGGTGCCTCCAGAGGCTGTGTCCACACTTTGTCATTTGTTTTCCAGCCTAGGAGGTCTGCAGGGGAGTCCCGGGACTGCTCCTGGGTTGGCCACTAAGGATGGAGCCAGCAAGGCAGACCTGTACTGCCAAGGTCAAGCCCACTTGGGTGGATGTTTGATTCTCCCCTCCCTCAAGGGCCCCGTGGGGACAGGGAACTGAGGAGAGCCAGTGCTCTGAGCTCCCAGATTTCTCCTCTGTGTGCTCCTGTGTGGCAGTTTGGCCAGTCCTGCCCTTCTGACCTCCCACAGGCACACTGTGTCCCAGCCAGGGGGTTAGAGATTGCTTTTCAAGGTGGACTGTCTGTGAGGCTGATACAGGGGAAACGCTCTTTGGCCTCAGAGCAGAAGCCAAATTACTCTCCCCTCCCCCACTCTACATTTGCCTCTTGAGCAGGAAGGAGCCTCAGAGAGAAGCCTAGGCCCCTCGTTTTACAGATGGGTAAACTGAGGCCCACAGAAACGAAGCCCCGTGTCCAAAGGCATACAAGTAATAGCTTCTTTCTTGGGACGTCTTATCCAAGAAAACTGAGGCCCCCCCTAGGGGCAGCGACCTATAGGCTTATGGGATGATAGACCTAGAACTGGAGGAGACCTCAGAAGGCCATGTAATACAATTTACAGAAGCCCAGGGAGATGACTTGCCCAAAGAGTCAGAGCTGTGATTAAGACTCCAGTTGTACCCCAGTGTACCGAGAAACTGCCATTTTCCTGTGTCTTGTTGAGCAAACCAAGGAGATTCAGTTTGATTTAACAAGCATTTATTGAGTGATATCTAGGTCCCTGACATGGTGCTGGGTTCAAGGAATATAGAAGGGGGTGGGGGGATAAAGAAAAGAGCCCTTTCTTTCTTTTCTTTTAGTGAGGCAATTGGGGTTGAGTGACTTGCCCAGGGTCACACAGCTAGTAAGTATTAAGTGTCTGAGGCCAGATTTGAACTCAGGTACTCCTGACTCCAGGGCCGGTGCTCTATCCACTGCGCCACCTAGCCGCCCCCAAGAGCCCTTACTTTCATGAAGCTCACCTTCTCCCTGGTGGGGATAGGGGTGGGGATGTGACATTAGGAAGGAGAGGAGGCTAACCACTGAGGGAGGGGGGAGTTGGTACAGGTCTTGCCTGGAAGGTGGCACCTGACCCAGGCTTTGAAGGGAACCAAGATCTCCGCATGGGGGGGGGGGGGAGGGGGGGGACCCGTCTCTGAGACACCAGAGGCCTTCCTAACCCGGGCCTGCCTATTGTTATTTTCAACCAGGCCTGTGATTTCATTGGATTCAGGGAGAGTGAGAAACTCCCTTGGTCCAGCTCTCCCCCACTTAAGAGCTTAAATTCTTAAACTTGAAATTCTTGAGGACCCTCCCCCAAAGAGTCTTTGTTTATTTGGGTCCTACCTATCACTATTTACCATGTTAGAAGTGAAAAACTTAGCATTATTATAAAAATAGCTTTGAGCTCATGGGCACCCCAGGGGTGCCTGGACTGCACTCTGAGATCCACAGTCTTCCAAGAGTCAGCAGGGACACTGCACAGTGCCCGGCAGGAGCAACTGCTTGATAAATGTTGATCGATTGATTGATTGAGAGATTGTGTCTTGCTCAAGGAGCCAGGGTAGAACTCAGACCCAGGGCTTCTTGGAGGCCAGCTCTCTCTCCAGTTTGCCTCAATGCTTGTCCCCAGCTCTGATCTTGGGCTCAGTGTGCTCCCCCCCCCCCCGCCTCTGGGAGCATCCCTGGCTGCATCTTTGACTTTTTTTCTCTTTCTGTCTCTGGAGCCTTCCACATAATAGCATAAATGTTTGTTGATGAATTGACCCAGGGGATTAGAATAACTCACTGTGCATGGGTAGTCCTGGAGGAGGACAAGAGATGGCTCAGATATCCAGCTCATTCAGCTGTTCTTGGGGCTTCCAACCTTCCAACTCATCAGTCCCCATATTCTTCCCCTTCTCCTCCTGAGTTTGGAGGGACTTCATTGACCACCAGGACCAAGCAATATCTGAAGAAGCCCATTTACAACATGCCTAACAAAGGAGGACTCCATACAGTGCATAAGTGTCTGAGGCAAGATTCAAACTCATGTCCAAGTTCAGAGTTGTATAAACTGAGGCCCCCAGCTGCTGGTAGCATCCAAACAAGGTCAATCCCTCTGCTGCAGTAGATGCCTGGCAGACTAGCAGTCAGTTCTCTTGTTCCCCCAAGTCCTGTCTTCTCTAACTAAGCATCCCAGCTCCTTCAACCAGCCCTCTTAAAGGGTGAACCTGAGGCTCTTCAAAGCTAAACTGGTGATAGAGCCAAGTTTGATTGTGTTCTGCCTCTTCTGCTGACCTTCTTTTGAAGGTGTTGACAAGAAGTAATGGTGCCTGAGGACCTGGCACATAGTAGGCATTCTATAAATACTAGCTATTATTATTACTGTGATTTTTTCTGACTCTGAGAGACAGCCTACCTTAGTGTTTAGAGCACTGGAGTTTGAGTCAGGAAGATTGAGTAGGACTCCTGTCTCAGACACTGTGTGACCTCAGGCAAATCGCTTAACTGCTTTTTGCCTCAGTTTCCTGAATTGTAAAACAGGTTTAAATAGCATTATCAACTTCCCAGGTTTGTTGTATTGTTCAAATGAGATAATATGTGCAAAGCACTTAGCATGGGGCCTGACGTACTAGGTGTTGAATAAATGCTGATTTCCTTCCTTTCTATCGGATTCTGGGGCAGTCCCTTAACTTCTGGGTCACTTAAGCTCAATTATCTGTAAAATGGAATTATACTCTCTCATGGGCTTGTGAGGCTCAAATATGACATGCAGATGTCTTTGCTTATTTCTCTTTGTAAATACATCACCTGGGGGCAGCTAGGTGGCGCAATGGATAAAACACTGACCCTAGATTCAGGAGGACGAGTTCAAATATGACCTCAGACACTTGACACTTACTAGCTATGTGACCCTGGGCAAGTCACTTAACCCTCATTGCCCCGAGGGAGAAAAGAAAAGAAGTACAGTGAACACATCACCTTCCCTACTGTGATATAAGCTTTCTGAGAGCAGGAACCAGGACTCATTCATCCGTTTTCCTTCCCTTAGACAGACAGAATAGACATTCCAGCATTCAGAACGACCTCCAGGAGCTCAGTCAGTCCCTTGGCCAGAATGACGGACACCTGCTGTTTCCGTGTACAAAGAGCCATGACTGGAACTTGGGGAGGGGGTGGACGGTGGGGCGTATATTTGACTCCAGCCCCTGACCCAGCAGTTGTGTTCCAAGACTTGACTGTGTCTTGCTAACAGGTGTGACGCGAGCTTTGGTTTCTAAAAGCAGCAGATGGGATGTTTAACTCTCCCCACCTCCTCATCTGTTTTTCTTTCCATCCTTTAGGTTATCCTGAATGGTACACAAGTCGACCGGGTCTCCTAGCAACCTTTTTTAGGAATCTTGCTGCTGTTTGATTGGAAAACAGGACCAAAGGCCTGCAATTGATGCCTTTGCCTTGGGAGGACGTAGGAAGGTGAAGCCAGACGCTAGCATGGGTCAGAAGGTCACTGGGGGAATAAAGACTGTGGACATGCGAGACCCCACGTACCGGCCCCTGAAGCAAGAGCTCCAGGGCCTGGATTACTGTAAGCCCACCCGGCTGGACTTGCTGCTGGACATGCCCCCTGTATCCTACGACGTCCAGCTGCTCCACTCTTGGAACAACAATGACCGTTCACTCAATGTGTTTGTGAAGGAGGACGACAAACTGATCTTTCACCGGCATCCGGTGGCCCAGAGCACAGACGCCATCAGGGGGAAAGTGGGGTACACACGCGGGCTGCACGTGTGGCAGATCACATGGGCCATGCGCCAGCGCGGCACACATGCAGTTGTGGGGGTGGCCACGGCGGACGCCCCCTTGCACTCTGTGGGCTACACAACCCTGGTGGGTAACAACCACGAGTCCTGGGGTTGGGACCTGGGGCGCAACAGACTCTACCATGATGGCAAGAACCAGCCCAGTAAGACATACCCCGCCTTCCTAGAGCCAGACGAGACTTTCATTGTGCCGGATTCTTTCCTGGTGGCCCTCGACATGGACGATGGCACGCTGAGCTTCATCGTCGACGGGCAGTACATGGGCGTGGCCTTTCGGGGACTCAAGGGCAAAAAACTGTACCCAGTAGTAAGTGCTGTCTGGGGCCACTGTGAAATTCGAATGCGTTACTTGAATGGACTTGATCGTAAGTATTGACTGGGCTCTCAGAGACCCTATGCCCTCTTTCTGCTTGTGGGGGAAGGCTCTTCTCCTTGGGAGGGTCTAATCCATAGCTCCCAGAAGCTGGTGCCCAAAATCCCAGCATAAAACAATTCCATATCCCACCACTGACTGCTCCCTTGTGCAACCAGGGGGCAGGTCATTTCATGGGGCCTCTCCAAAATGAGGCAGCTGGACTGCATGACTTCTGAAGTCTCTTTGGGCTCCAGATCTCACTTTATAATCAGTCACTTGTAAATTGAGGGGATTGGACCAAGTGGCTTCTGACATCCCTTTTGGCCAATGAGATTTACAAGCCTATGTCAAGAGAGCCCAGATAGTAATGAGTGTGTAAGAAGGGAGGAAGTAACTCTTCACATGTTTTCCTTGAAACTAGAAACTGGAGCCCCCTGCACTACTTTGCAGTGCGGCATAGTAGACAGAGAGCTGAATCAGATTCCTGCTAGCTGTGTGACCCTGAGGAAGTCACTTGACTGCTGTGCCTCACTTTCCTCATCTTTAAAATGATGGCATTGCACTAGATGACTTTTAAGAATCCTTCCAGTCTTAAATCTGTGATTAGATAGTTCCTCTGGAATCCCTCTTCTCCCTAGAGTTCTAGGAATTCTAGAATGAAATGACAGGTATTAGAAACATGAGCGAGAGAAAAAACAAAATTATCCCTATCTGCAGATGGAGGCGGTGGTTTAACTTAAAGAGCTCCAGAGAATTGGCAGAGAAACTAGTTAAGACCATTTTTAACTTCAGCAAAAGAATCAGGATACAAAAGGAATGTACAAAATCATCAGCATTTCTCTCTACTTGCTAACAAAAAGACAAGGAAACCAAGAAATTCCATGAGGAATAATTGCAAAATGCACAAAGTATCTGGGACTCACCCTACCAAGGCACAAGTGGGATTTATTGAAACGTCACTACAAAACACCCTTTACCAAAATAAAGCGGGGGAGCAATAGTGGGTTAGAGGGCCAGTCTGGGAAACAAGACAATCTGGGTTCAAGTCATTTTATGAACCTGGGCAAATGACTGAACTTCTCAGTGCCTCAGGCAACTCTTAAGTGTCTACTATGTGCCAGGCACTGTAAGTTGCAGAATAGGGGGTGCTATAGCTGGTAGTCATCTGCACTGGGAGTGCCCGGTATAAAAAAAGGTCCAGTTCAGAAAGAAAAGCAAGATAGGAAGATTTGAATAATTGGAGAGACCATGTCATTGTTCGTGGTTGGGCAGAGCCAATATACTATTTTCAGCCCATCATTCAACTTTTTTCTTGCATTTTAGTAGCCCTGTACCGTCAGAAGGTATGGTTGCATCTGTGTTTCAGCTGATCACCAACTCCCGATTGATGTCATTTTTATGGTGTATCTTCCTTAAAGTTCCTTCTTAATTCATAATTTGTGTGGTTATCACTAAGGGGCAGACAAATCAGTCATCTGGGTGGAGGCAGCTGAGGGGCCTTCTACTCTGGTTGACTTGCTAAGTGTCTGTCATCGGTATTTGATAGAGAAATATGTGAAAGAGACTGAACATGTTGGAAATTGACCATGGGATGTTCCATGGTCTAAGACAAATCTCTAGGGAAAGATGCGCTATTGGTATGTGTGTGAAGGTCTGTCTGTCACATGAGAGGGACTAGGTTAGTTTTCTGATTCCCCTCATTGAAAAGTGCTTTGCCATTCTGAAGGTTTGTAAATGTCAAAGGGTCTTTCTGAGACGAACCAACACCCCCTCCCATCAGTAGCACTTCTAAAGGCCCTGGAGGTGTGATCTCATTAGTACATGCATGAAAGTAGTCATTTTTTTCTCTGCTGCATCCTATAGAGATGCCTGGTCCGCTCAGAGGTCAAGTAACTCCCAGGAGTCATGAAGCCACTAATGTGCCCCAGGTGGGATGGGACCCGCATGCCCCTGGCTTCAGGGCCAGCTCCAGGCTTGCTGCCGCCCTCACATCGATGTCATATTCACAGAGAACTTGGTGTACATTTGTAGGCACGTTAAGGTAATCTTGGCAGCCATGCATTTCTTAGCTGTTAGGTGACAGTCTAAACTGCCACCTGGCTTCCCAAGAACAGAGACCTGGGCTGGATGGATTGCTGAGCATCTTGGGTGCCTCCCTCCTGGCCACACGATGCTGAGCAAGAGCTCTTTTGATCCCTCCCTCTCCCAGGGCCCCATGCTCATCCCACCCCAGGCTGGGGGATGGCCGGCAGCTCAGACCTTGGTGGGCTGGGAGCAGGTCTGGGCTGGCGCCTCTGCCATGTAACCTCGCTTTTCAGGCCAAACACAGCGGTGCATGCAGTCTCCCCACCCATGCCTTCCCATCCCCCACCCCATCAGAGTTTTGGAAGCTGAATCTAAATATTTGCCCTTGTCTTGGGTGTCTTTGCTCTCTTATCATCCGGCTCCACTCTTCCCCTCCCATCTCCCCCCCTCCCCAAACTACAGCCTTCCAGGGGGGAGAACAGCAGATGATTGGATGTAGTTGTTGTTCCTCCTCTGCCACCCCCACCCTCTCCCCAAACCCCTCCCCCACACCCCGCCTTAGCTTTGGCTGGGATAATGAAAACAAGTCCCATTGCCATGTCTGCAGCTTCCAGAGCAATTCGGGCTTGACCTGAAACAGCCCCAATACCCCAGTGTCATGAGACTCTCCTCTGGGCAGAGAGACGGCCAGCTGCACATTCAGCAACCACTCACCAGGGAGCCTGGGACAGTGTCTCCAGATCTCACACCCCAGGCCCTGCTGGCATGGGCAGGGAGGGAGACAGGTTCGAATCTCAGCATCCTGCCCTGTAAGATGGAGAATGGAGTAGGTGACCTCAGAGGGCCCTTCCAACTCTGAATCTCTGCTACCCTACGAAGGAGGGAGCACGGGGTGCTGGATTTGAATTTCAGCTCTGGCACCTAACTCCCTGTGTGGCTTTAGGCAAGTCACTCTACTAAGCCTTGATGAATCCGAGTCAATCTCGAAAAGCCTCCTGTAAAATGCAGGCATTGAAGGAGATGGTCTCCGAGGTCCCCAGCCACCCCAAATCTGTGCCTCCCCTCCAGCCGTGTGTTCTTGGGATTGGAGAAAGTAAAAAAACAAAACAAAACAAAAACACAGTGAGGTCCTATAGATGTCACAAGCCCTTGAGCCCTGAATGTCTCCCGCCCCATTTCCTGGGTGATTTCAGGCAAATCACACCCTCTGTAAGACAACAAATAGGGCTGGACTAAATAGTCCCTTCCCATGCCAAACCTACTAGCTTACAGGCAGGTTAGCGCTAGGGCAGAAGAGCCCCACAGGAAGCTGGAGTTTTGGGATTTGAAGACCATGGTCCGCTGGCAAGGCTCGGTTGCCTTTGGGCAGGCCCTCGGATCAGCTTCAGAGACAAGAAATGGCTACTTGGCGGGCGGTGTGTTAACATAGCATCCAGCGCCGGTGTGTGGCTTCGTCCTGTTTCGTTCTTTATGGCCCCGCTGGGTAGGACGTGCACATTCTCCTATGCAGGGAGAGGAGTGGGCCCCAGCTGAGTTACAACAATCATCAGTGTCAGATTCCTCCTGGAGAGAAGCATCTCCTGGGGCTGCCAATGACACCCCGCGTTTCCACTGCTGCGCGTCTGCCCAGTGGAGTCATCCCCCAGCTTGGGCCCCGGTCAGCCAGGCAAGGTCTGATGCAGATTTCAGTTTCCTTAGTCTGGTGACACCTCCCAGAAAGTGGCTGGAATGTCTCTTGGGTGTGGGTTTGGTGGCCTTCCATCTGACTGGATCAGTGGAGTGCAGAGGGAAAAGAATTGGAGTTAGAGACCTGGGCTCTGCTTGTGTTCTGGATGTGACTTTGGTCCACTCTCTTCTCTGGACTTGTTTCCTCAACTACAAAATAAGGGCTGGACTAGATGACTTCTAAGGCACTTTCCAGCTTTAAATCTTAGTCAAGTCAATAAAAAGCATTTATTAAGCACCTATTGTGTGCCAGGCACTGTGCTAAATCTTAGTGACCTGGGCCCTGATGCTAATATTCCTAGTCTTGAGCCTAAATTACGGGTACAGATCCTACCTCAGACACTTGCTAGTTGGGCAAGTCATTTTTACATTTCTCAGCCTCAGTTTCCTCATCTCTAAAATAGGGGTGCTAGCAATGATCAACATCATTATCATTATTCTATCTTGTCTTTGACACTCTCCAGCTGGGTGACCCTAGACTAGTCATTTCCCTCAGTTTGCTTATTCATAAAATGTGAATAATTCTTG
Source organism: Dromiciops gliroides (assembly GCF_019393635.1). NCBI lineage: Eukaryota > Metazoa > Chordata > Mammalia > Microbiotheria > Microbiotheriidae > Dromiciops > Dromiciops gliroides. The sequence continues at coordinate 625,960,247 of NC_057863.1, read as the reverse complement.
TGAGAATGGCAAACTTGAAAGCACTGTCGAGATAGCAATCTTGTCATCTGACCCTGCTTTCAAGGAGCTTGGCACCTGGAAGGGGGGAAGAAACATCAGGCATCTGTGGTCTGGGGTCAGAGGATCTGAGTTTGAATCTTGACACTGCTGGTTTTTACTCCCTAGGCCTCGGTTTTGCCATCTGTAAACTGAGAGGATTGAACTAGAGGGCTTGAGGTCCGTGTCCCTCTGGGCCCACATGGATGGTTTGTGACCCTCATCAAATAGCTAGGGGGCACTGCAGTGGATAGAGCAATGGGCAGGAAGATCTGGGATCAAATCTAGCCTCAGAGAACCTTCTAGCTGGGTGACTGGGCAAATCCCTTCTGTAAAATGGATAGGATTAAGAAAAGCACCTAATTTGGGGGCAGCTAGGTCATGCAATAGATAAAGCACTGGCCTTGGATTCAGGAGGACCTGGGTTCAAATCCAGCCTCAGACACTAGATACTTACTAGCTGTGTGACCTTGAGCAAGTCACTTAACTCATTGCCCTGCAAAACTCCCGCCAAAAACCAACCAAACAACAAAAAAGAAGAGCGCCTAATCTCCAGGGTTGCTGTGAGGGTCGAGTGTGGGATGAGCCAGATTTGAATAGCACAGAATCTTAAGAAAAAACAGGCATGTTTTCATTATCCCTCTGGAAGATGAGGGGGTTGGAACAGATGCCCTCCAAGGGCCTTTGGCTCCTTGGGTGGTACAGCCTGTGATGGCACTCTGGACTGGGGGTGGGGAAGACCTGAGTCCATAGCCTGTCTCAGATATTTATCACATGGGGAGAATCCAGTGATCAAATAGGATTTTTGTAAAGTGCTTTGCAAACCTTAAAGTGTGACATCAGTGCTGGCTATTGTTTGTGTTTATTCCGGTTCTAAATCTCGGGTCTTCAGGATTCCCCATGATCATGGCACATCACAGAAATGTCAAACTGGAAGGAATCTCTCAGGCCTCTAGTTCAGAATCCCTTCTTTAATAGCCCCCACAAATCTTCACTGGAAGACTTCCTTTGATGGTACTCACTACCTTCCATTACAGCCCATTTCACTTGAGGGCAGTTCACATTCTTATAAAGGTTGTCCTTTTTTTAACAATATTTTTCCCTGATTTCATGTAAAAACAATGTTAACATTCTTTTTTTTTTTTTAATTTGAGTTCTGGATTTTTTTCCTTCCTTCCTGCCTCTTCCCCCTCCCTGAGATGGCAAGCATTTTGATATTGCATGTGCAGTCATGTAAAACATTTCCATATTGGTCATGTTGTGAAAGAAAACAGACCAGAAAAAAAATAAAGTGAAAAATAATATAGTTCAATCTGCATTCAGACTCGATCAGTTTTCTCTCTGGAGGTGGGATAGCATTTTTCATCATGGGTCCTTTGGAATCGTTTTATAATGTTGTGTCACTGAGAATAGCTATGTCATTCACAGTTAATCATTGTAATATATTGCTATGACTGTGTACAGTGTTCTTCTGGTTCTGCTCATTTCACTTTGCATCAGTTTGTGTGGGTCTTCCCAGGTTTTTCCCAAAACCTCCTGCTCATCATTTCTTTTTTTTTTTTTTTTTTTTTGGTGAGGCAATTGGGGTTAAGTGACTTGTCCAGGGTCACACAGCTAGTAAGTGTTAAGTGTCTGAGGCTGGATTTGAACTCAGGTACTCCTGACTCCAGGGCCAGTGCTCTATCCACTGCGCCACCTAGCTGCCCCGTCATCATTTCTTACAGCACAATAGTATCCCATCACAATCATACCTCATCTTGTTCAGCCATTCCCCAATTGGACATCTCCTCAATTTTCAGTTCTTTACCACCACAAAAAGAGCAGCTGCAAATATTTTTGTACATGTAGGTCCTTTTCCCTTTTACCTCTTTGGGATACAGACCTAGCAGTGGTCTTGCTGGATCAAAGTGTATGTACAATGGGCAGCTAGGTAGTGCAGTGGATAAAGCACCAGCCCTGGATTCAGGAGTACCTGAGTTCAAATCTGGCCTCAGACACTTGACACTAGTTGTGTGACCCTGGGCAAATCACTCGACCCTCATTGCCCCACAAAGAAAAAAAAAAGGGTAAGTACAGGTGAAGGTTTTCTTTTCATCAAGCCTCATTCTGCCTCTCTGTGACCTTAGAATTAGGGTTAAGGTTCTGGGCCAAGCAGAATAAGTCTATTCCTTATTCTTCCCCAGGATAGGCTTCAGACACTTCCTGGTAACTGTCACGTTCCCTTCCCTGCATTTAACAGCCAGGGAAACCGAGCTTCCATAGTTCAGTGACTGCACCAAGGCCATGCAGCAGTGTAGGGGTTAGATCCAGTACTTGAAACCCTGCTTCTTAGTGCCATGCTCCCTCCACTCAGAGGAGCCAGATTGCCAACAGACCCCCTCCCTCCCCCTCAAGGCCATGCTGGTTGACACGACTTCACCTGGAACTGTCCTCCTGCTGCAGCATCTCTCCCTGCTCCTAGCTGTGCCAGGACCACCCCATCTCTGGGGTTCAAGGCGAGCCTACTCGGGAAGCCGGGACAAGAAGCGGTCTTCCTTCCAGGCCGGCACCAGAAAGGACTGCCAATTTTTTAAGTGTCAGCCTGATCCTTGTCCCCAGGGTTGAGGGAGGACTTGGATGGCCATCCCATGCAGGATTCACCTGCTGTTCTGGGAAGCTGATGAGAGGAGGAGCCAGCTCTGGACAGGAGGAGAGGTTCTTCTGACTAATTGGAGATTGTCCTTGCGCCTTGGCCCCAGGCATGTGGGGGGGGGGCACAGTTTGGAGGAGAGGTCTGTCCCTGCGCTCCTCCTGCCTCGGAATCTCTGTTGGCTTTGGACTCTCTGGCCACATGAGCCGGAGATCCTGGGGGGACTGAACCACGGACTGTGTGTTTCCCAAATGAGGAGGTCGAACCTGGTTTTGGCAGTTCCTGGGACGGCCCCATGCCCTTCCTAGAAATGTAGAAAGAAAAAAATGGATGTGTAAACCCAGGTGGTGCTGCCAAAGCCCTGGGGGGGACGGAGATCCCCAGTATTTGGGAAGTTTTCTCTCTCACACACACACACACACACGTCTCCCTCTAAGGAGCCTTGTATGTATTCTGAGGGTTTTTTCCCCCCTGCCTTCTCAGGAAAACATTTGAAAATAATCATGAACTTTAAGGTTAGTGAAGTATTTTTTGGTTTGCTGTCTCATTTGATCCTTTCAGTGAACCCTGTGAGGAGTTCTGTGTTCTGTGCTGGGGGGGGGGGGTATTGTCTCCATTTTACAGATCTGTCAGTCATTTGTCAAAATGGAAGAGAGAAAAGCACCTGTCTCACAGGGTTGTTGGAAGAATGAAATTAAATAATACATGTAAAGCATTTTGCAGACTTTCAGATGATATGTGTGTGTTTATATTGTGTATTATGTATATGATATACCCACAGACACATATAGTAGCTATTTGTAGGGGCACTGATATTAGTAATAATTACATATAATAAGAAAAATAGGTTGGAGCCAGTTTCTTAAAGGCTTTAAATGCTAAACAGGAGTATATATTTTATTCTGGAGGCAACATGGAATTACTGAACCTCAGAGAAGCCAAAGGATGAGCCCAGGGTCACACAGCAGTATCAGAAGTGGTATTTGAACCCAGGGCTTCCTATTCCTTAAATCCAAAACTCTTTCTCCTACTTCATTATACTTTCCCACAAATTCCTTCCCCACTATTTTCCCCTGCCATCTCCCACCTCCCAGCCTTTGTCTAGGCTTTGCCCTATGCCTGGAATACATTCACTCCTCATCTCCTTCCTCTTATAAAATACATTGTTTCCTTCTAAATTCAGGTTCCATCTCCTACATGACGCCTCTATTGAACCTCTGGTCTCTCAAAAACCAAGCCTTTAACTTTTGTCTTCCTATTGGTGTGTAGATTTTATTCCCTGGGTGAGTGTAAGCACCTTGAGGACAGGGACTGTTTGATTTTTGTCTTTGTATCTCTAGGGCCTGGCACAGAGTATAAGTGTTTAATAAATGCTTCCTGACTATGTGGCGCACAATTAGTGCCTAATAATTCCATGCCTTTTTCCTTGATTGTTAGTGGCTGGAGCAGAAATAATCTCTCAGTCCAGTGATCTTACTGCTACGCCATGTACGCTTATGTTTCATTTCTCTCGTGTTTCCAGTTGGTCAGAAAGGAAGTGAAGACAGAGACAGAGAGAGAGAGTGCGCGCTCTTATAAGACCATTTGGGGGATTTTTAAAAATAGGTCACCAGGTAACTTTCTTACTGAAATGAGGAAGTCTCTATTCATACTCTCTTCCTGTTCCCTAAATAAATAGCGGCTCACTGGTTCATTTCCTAGTTTCTTGGTATCCTCTTCTAGTGTGTTTCCTAACCACTCTTCCCCCCACCCACCCAACCCCAGCCCTCTCCTGCCATTCATGTAAATCACTGCACCAGGAACATAGTAGGGGGAAATAAATGCGTATGTGGGTGGATCCTGTTAAATGGATCATGGGAACCTTGAAGTCCCCCAGCCAGTGCTTGAAGGCCTCCCCTGAAGGGGCGCCCACCACCACCTGAGCCAGCCCACCCCACTTGAGGCAAATCTAAGTGTTAGGAAGCCTGAATTTACCTCTTGTAACTTCACCCTGCCTTGGGAGGGGATGGGCATTTATATAGTGCCTACTGTGTGCTGAGTGCTTTATAAATACTTCCTCATTTGAGCTAATGTGGCTCCTTGTTTTGCTGTCTGAGGCCAAGCAGAGCCAACTTGATCCTTCTTTCCCATAACGGCCTTTCAGATCTCTGAACAGAACTGTCATGTCCCCCCTGAGCCTTCTGTTTTCTAGGGTAAACAAGCCCAGTTTCCTTAAGTAATCTTCATGGACTCAATTCAGCTCATCCCTCGAGTGCTCAGAGATCTTTCTGGGTCCTGACTCTGCCATCCCTTCCCAGATTTGTATCCTTTGGAATTTGATAAACTTGTCATCTGTACAGGCCTTTATTATTATTTTTTTAAGCACAGAGCCAGGTGCACATCCTTGGGATGCTTACTAAACTTCAGGTCATGGTGACATCAAGCCATTGATGACTACTCTGGGTTTGCCCATTTAAACCAGTTCTGAATTCACCCAAGCGTGCGGTCAGAATGTAGACACCATTCTTCGCTCTGGGGCAGCAGGACAGATTTGGCCTGTGGGCTGTAGTTTGCCAACCCCTGGTTATTCCATCTCGCCCACGAGGACTGCACAAGAGATTGTACCAAATGCCTTTATTGACGGCAGGATAGCCTATCAATATCTTTGCTGTGTCAACATACTAGTTAAAAATCATGTCGGACAAGGAGCTGAGATTAGTCTGGCAAGACCTGTCTGTGGATCTTTGATGGCTCTTAGCAATCATCTCTTTTTCTAGCTGTTCCCTACCTATGTCTAATATGTTATCATTTTTTTTTTTACAAAATCTTTATCACAGGGGCAGCTAGGTGGCACAGTGGATAGAGCACCAGCCCTGGATTCGGGAGGACCTGAGTTCAAATCCAACCTTAGACACTTGACACTTACTAGCTGTGTGACCCTGGGCAAGTCACTTAACCCCAATTGCCTCACCAAAAAAAATAATCTTTATCACAGGGAGAACATGCCCATATTTTTTTAAAGATTGATATGAAAGCAAAAATATTGATAAAACTGCTATACTATTAAAGTAACAATATGCATGATAGAATTTTGTCAGGAATCAGTGCTAAGGTTGGTGACCTATACATCTCTTTTAAAAAAGGGATGTACTGTATAGTGAGCCTTCTCTTGGCTCATTTTAAATAGCCTGTCCTCAAAACACACAGGGAACCAATGGTGACAGGCCTTGAATTTGCTTTCTATAAAAATCAGTGGAAGAAACTGGGGGTGTTTGCTTTAGTCTAGAGAAGATACAGGGAGGAGGTTGGCGATGACAGCTGCCATTCTGTAGAAGAGATAGATATTGGGCCTGATTTCTTGGGCCCCAGCAAGTTGTAAAGAGGCGGATTTCAGCTTGATGTCCCCTGCAATTTCCTCAGAATTCAAGTGGTCCCCAAGTGGAATAGCCTGTGTTAGGAGACAGTACTTTGGGGAGAGTCACTGGACGAAGCTTCCTTTTGGTCTTGAAGTCTCTCTTGGTTAGAATGGTTTGGGGTTGACTTGCTCTGAGCATCTCCCATCAGCCCCTGAGACAGGGGGATAAACACAGGGAACATGTGAGTTGGAAACTGACAAGACAGCCACAACAAGCATTTATTAAGCACCTGCTGTATGCTGATACAAAGAAAAGCAGAAACAGCTCTTAAGGAGTTTCCAATCTAGGGGAGACAGTATGTAGACAAACATACAAACAAGACAAAGGGACTCTCTTAGCAGATTCTAAGGAAAATCTCAGTGTGGGGCAAAATAATTGTCTCTGGATCTGAAAGGCATGTGGAAGAGGGATTGGACTTGTATCCTTCCTTACTATTTGATTTACTATCCAACGAGAGATTTGTAAATCTCTTAGCACGGTGCCTGGCACATAGTAGGCACTTAATGAATACTTTTCCCCACCCCCAAGTTAGGAGGAGTGGGTGAAAGTCACAAAGAGGCAAACTAAAGTTGGATCTAAGGAAAAACTTCCTTCCCATGGAAGTTGTCCACAGGCAGAGTGGGCAGCCACAAGAAGTGGTGAGTGCCCTGTCACTGGAGGTCTCTAAGCCTGGACAGGCACTTGTTGGCTATGTCACAGAGCAGATCCTTGTGCACCTAACTTTCCCATGTCCCTTCCCACCCTTGAGATTCAGCAAGATGGCCCTAGGGAAAAGCAAAGAGTGTTTAGCCTCCTCCGCTTCTAGGCCCTGCTCCTGCTCCTGCTCCTGCTCCTTTGGGTGGTGAAGTCCAAGAGAGCCTTACCTTAGCCTCACCTGGCTTTGTTAAGCCTCAGGGCGTTGGAAGAGGTCATAGATACCTGGCCACCCCATGACCCCAAGGCCCAGGGGACCCTCCCACCAATGTGGAATCATTCTGGAATCTTGTTCAGACTCCTTAACAGATGAACCCTTGACAAGGGCTTACATCTCTGTGGTGGTGTTCGCCCTTACTTGAATGGTCCAGGACAAACATCGCCCAGCCTCTCTAGAGCACTCTCCATCCTCTCCTCAGGGCTGCAGGGAGCCTTGAAGGGCTGGTCCAAACCCATTGTTGTACAGATAAGGAGACCGGGACCCAGTAGATGGGCTACAGTCACATGGTCCAGACCAACAAGCATCTCATAAATATGAAAGGCATTGAGGATATGGAACAGGCCTCACCTACTCTCTCCCTGTATAACTTTGGCACTTAATAAATCCTTGCTGACTCTATTGTATTTTATCCTTCCAGAAGGCAAGGCCTGTCTTTTGCCTTCTTGATATCCCTAGTACCTGGCACACAGTAGGCGTTTAATAAATGCTTGTTGACTGACCAAAGACTGTCTATCAGATTTGTTGTACGGGGAATTATTTCTTGTTCAGTTATAGATTGGATGAGGTTGCCCTCAAGGCCCTTACAACTGAAATTCTTCTGTTGCCTCATCTCTTTTAGTCCCCAAGCCTCTGGGGGTAAAGTGAGTGCTTCCTATCCATGCTGAAGTCAAGACATCCCCCCTCATGGCGTCCTTGGTGCTCTTTGAGAACGAGGGACCGCAAGATTTAGGGCTGGAAGAAAACTTAGAACAACTGACATAATATTAGCTAACATTCCTAGAGTGGCTACAATGTGCCAGGCACTGTGCGAAGCTCTTTACAATTAATACCTTGGGGGCAGCTAGGTGGCGCAGTGGATAGAGCACCGGCCATGGACTCAGGAGTACCTGAGTTCAAATCTGACCTCAGACACTTAACACTTACTGGCTGTGTGACCCTGGGCAAGTCACTTAACCCCAATTGCCTCACTAAAAAAAAAAACAACAACAAAAAAACAATTAATACCTTGTTTCATCCTCAATTTAGATAAAGAAACTGAGGCAGACAGCCAGTTAAATCTCATGCATTCTTTCCACTGAACGTATTTCCTTTAAGATCACACAGGTGGTAAGTGATGAGGGGGGAGTGGGGGGGGGGTAGGATTTGAACCCAGGTCCTCTGATCCCTGCCCCAGTCAGGTGACTCCCACAGCACCTCTCTGGAGTTCATTTCCGTCCTTAATGCAGACAGCTGTGGAATCAGTCAGTCAGCCTTCCTCTGTTCTTCCCCAAAATGCTCTCCCTCCTGCCCCTGGCTACCTCACTGATTGGAAAGGAAACAGCTGTGGATTCAGCTACTGGGAGGATTCAGGACAGGGTGTTCCTTGATGGGAGAAGCAGCCCACCCCATGTTAGTGAGAGCTAGCCTCAGGAACATCAGCTGGGTGTCCCCACCCTGCCCCCCCCCAACCCCCAGCAAAACACACACACACACACACACACACACACACACAATGTCTCCTTTGGGGAGACATTGTTCCCACACGTCTGTGTCCCCACGTCAGTGACCCAGAACAGGCTGACCCAAGGGCACTAGGACCTGAGCCAGGCCCTGCCGGGTGGGAAGGCTGCTGCTAGAACAGGTTGTGTGCAGTCCTTGGGGCTTCTGTGCTGGCCTGGAGCCTCCTGCTCTGGGTGGACTCCTGGTGATCTTCCATGACACTCGTGGGAAAGGAGAGGGAGCCATAAGAGACTGTAAGCTCTTTGAGAACAGGAAATGTTTCATTTCTCTTCTTGTATCTTAATAGCCCCTGACACCCAGTGGGCGTTCAATAAATGCTCGGCATACTGTTGGTGTTTAATAAATGCTTACTGATTGAGATGCCCTGAAAGGGATGGTCAAATCCGGAGTGGAGATTTCTTCTAGTCTGGCCAGCCAGAAGTAGAGTCCCAGATCCTAAGAAGGGGAGAAGTCAGTTGGTATCTGTATCCACCCGCCCCCCCCCCCAAAAAAAACTTTCTACAACGTCCCCAAGAAAGGGACGGTGCTTAACACAATGCTAGGCATAGCACAGACCCTTAAAAATGTTGATTGGTTGATTGAAGGGGTCCTCCAGCCTTGGGGGACCCACTTCTTCCCCACATAGCCCCTTCTATTCTTAGGAAGTGTTTCTAAGTGTTACCATCGGGCTTCAGTTGGTCTCTGAGGCTTCCCCCACATCGTTCCTTTTTCTGCCTTCTGTGGCCAAGCAGACTAATGGAGCTGTCTCCAGGGCGTACCCTGTTTGTGTGTCACAGTAGCCCTTGGGAAGAGGACTCAGAAAACATCTGTGGGTGTGCCCAGAGGGAAGGATGAGGTGACTAATTAATTGTCCGATTACATTTGAAACCTGTCAAAGGGACGTTCCCATCTGCCTTGTACCTCCTCCAGTGCCTGTGATAAGACTATAAGTGCTTTAAAGTGGCAAAGTGCATCCCTGTTTTATGGGTGAGGTGACTCGCCCAGGGTCACACAGCTGTTAAGTGTCAGAGGTGGGATTTGAACTCAGGTTCTTCCTGATTCCAAGTCTGATGCTCTGTGAGCAGCTAGGTAGCTCAGTGGATAGAGTCAGGAAGACCTGAGTTCAAATCCAGCTTCAGACACTTAACTAGCTCTGAGGCCCTGGGCAAGTCACTTAACCTTTATCTGACTCAGTTTCCTCACCTGTAAAATGGAGATAATTACAGCACCTATCCCTTAAAGGAGTTTTGAGGATCAAATGAGATAATATTGTAAAGTGCTTAGCATAATGCCTGGCACACAGTTGGCACTTAATAAATGTTTATTTCCTCTCACCACTATGCCGCCTAGGTGTACCTCCTTTTTATTGAGGGTAGTTGGGTTACAAGATAGGAAAGGAACCTCAGGCTTCATCCTAACCTAAGCTGGTTACCTCCTCATCTTATTCAAGACAGTTGCATTATGAGATAGACTTAAGGTTAACAGGGACCTCAGAGTTTATTGGGCCCAGGAGTTCATAACCTGAGGTCCACAGACAGGGGTATACACACACACACACACACACACACACACACACGTTCTGTGAATACACTTCAGGAGAGCTTCTGAATTTGAGTAGGAAAGGAGGACACCTTTATTTCAACATAACTGGTCTCTTTGATAATTGTATGCTTTTTTATTTATTTATTCATTCATTCATTCATTTATTTTGCGGGGCAATGGGAGTTAAGTGACTTGCCCAAGGTCACACAGCTAGTGTCAAGTTTCTGAGGTTGGATTTGAACTCAGGTCCTCCTGAATCCAGGACTGGTGCTTTATCTACTGCGCCACCTAGCTGCCCTGATAATTGTATGTTTTTTAATTTATGCATTTAAAAACCTGAATCTGAGATGGGGGTGCATAGACCTCAGCAGACCGTCCACAGCTCAGCCTCCTTAAGATGTCACCTCTTAGAGTTGGAGGGCCGGTCAGGAATTACCACGCAGTAACCAGGTGTATTCTCTCTCTCTCTCTCTCTGTCCAGCTGAACCACTGCCTCTGATGGACCTCTGCCGACGGTCTGTCCGCCTCGCCCTAGGGAAGGAGCGCCTGAGTGAGATCCACACCCTGCCCCTGCCAGCATCCCTTAAGGGCTACCTTCTCTACCAGTGATGCATCAGCTCAAAGCCTGCCGCCCTCTGGGAGTGGGAATCAGGAAGTCCAACTGTGCAAACCCACCGAGCCGCCACTGGGGTCCATAGCGCCCCCTCGACCCCGCCCCTGCCCTACACGACCCCGCCCCTTTGTCCATCTGGCTGTTCGACCTCAGGAGCCAAGATTTCCTCGTCCTTCCTCGCACCCCGGCCTTCCACCAGATACAGACCCCAGAAGCAGGCTCATCTATTCTTCCTCCCTTGGAAGTGGTCTCTCAGAGTGTGGGTAGACAAGTGTTCTTTGTGGATTTGGATTTGATTTTCCCTTAAAAAGAGATTGTTTCTACAGAAGTAATAAGGTGTGTCCTGGCCAGCTCCAGGGGTGGGTGTACAGAGCCCACGGTTTCTGTCCAAACAGGACAAGATGAGGTCTCCAAAGGATTCCAGGGCTCTGTAGCAGCCAGGTGGGGGAAGGCGGATACTGGGCATGAGAGGAGGCCTGGAGGCATTAAGGGTGCTTGGAAATTGACCGAAGACTTCCATTGTGTGGCAAGCGTGGGACCTTGTGGCTTACTCCTGCACAGTAAATGTCACCATGAACAAAGCTGACAATGCCAAAAACTGATCTTGGACACTTAAACAATAAGAAAATGGGACCCTGGAAAATGGCCGGAAAGCAACTAGTGTCATTCCCTAAGATGTCTCACCCTCTACTCTGTATTTATTCTTTCACCAACAAAAACCAATTTATTTATTCCACATAGAAAGAAAACATGTCCCTTTCTCTCCAATGTGTGTGTCTTGTTGTTCTCTTATCCTTCCCACCCCACCCCACCCTCCACGTGCCATATCACCTGCCCTTGGCCGAGTGGTGTGGGTATAGGGATGGGGGCTTTTTTGGTGGGTGGTTTTTGTTATCTCGGCCTGTAGCTCCAAGGGGAGGTTCGGGCCGGGCCAGAAGCTTGCCAGGACAGATCCTTCCTCAGGCTACAGGTTTCATGTGCAATAGCAATGCCTTCAGTGGTCCTCTGAAGCAGTTCTAACAGCCTGCCGCCCCCTTCTTCATTGCCTCTTGCCTCTTGGCTGGACATCCTTGCCCAAGATAGTTAGACCGGCTGTCCTGATAGGTTTTCTGTCCTCAAGTTGTTAAGTGTCTTAGCTAAGCTGCCATCATCATCTTCCCCTGCTGTGGTAATCTGGGGGGAAAAAAAGTACATTTTCAGTTCTTTGCCCATTGAGTAAATGTGGGGGGAGGGGGAGGAAGAGGAGAGAGAGAGCTTGATTGATTGATTGATTGATTCTTTGTGATCATCTCCCAGACCAGAATTGAGTCTCTGGAATATTCCAACATCTAGGCAGATCTCCAATTCAAACCCATCTCCCCTGGTTGCTTCTTTCTGGGCTGAGGAAAAATGTGTCAAGAGCCACCCTTTCCTGGCAATTCCTCCAAGGTGCAGCCAAGATGCTGGGGGGCCCCCAACCCCACCCCTTTATTTTGCACATTTTGTTAACTTTAAAATCAGTTTTGGAATCCAACTTTTGGTTCGGTTCTGTACAGGTACAATAGATGACTTTATTTGTTTAAAATGTTTAATATATATATATATTTGTCTATGTAAGAGATGTTTTGAACAGCTGCTGTTGGATACCTTTTTTTAAAAAAATCTACTTGGAGAGTATATTTTTAAAAGCATAGAACTGGTGTCAAGCCCACATGGGGAGTTGAAGTTGCTTCCCCCCACCCCCAACCGTTAACTGTTGCTGTTATTTTTTTTAAGGAAGAAAAAGAAACACACACACACATACCACACACATCCCTCTTATCAGGTGATAGATGTTTTCCTCATTTCTGTCACAGGGTGGGACACGCACTCTTGCTGTTGCACAAGAGGATTTACTTTGGAGAGTCCCCCATTCGACTGCCTTGGCCCCAGCCGTCTTCCACCTATGCTGGAAATGTTGCAGTGTCACTGTCCCTCCCGGCCCCACCACCTCTCCTCTCCTCTCCGTTCAACCCTAGCCCTCTCCCTCTGTATTGCCATCCCTGTACGTAATTGCTTTGTTTGGTTTTAAAAACTCCTTTCTATTTTATGGCTGTAGAGAATACTCAGTAACCTAATAAAAAAAAACAACTTTATTAAATTTGAATTCACTCGGCTAAGTTTATCTTGGGGGGGAGGGGAGCATATCCTGTGACCTGACCCTTGACCCTGCCTGAATTATCCTTTGACCTTTGGGAGACTGGAGAGGGGAGCCTCTGAGGGCATGAAGCAGGTAAAGGGAGGAGGTCCTAATTTCTAGCCATTCAGTACCCCTCCGCCAAAGTGATTTTCCTCCATCATCTGACCACATCATTCCCTTAATTAAAAAAAAATCCCCTTTAGGGGCTTCTGTATAGTTCTACCTTGAGAGCCTCCCACAGTAGGGCCCCCAGCCACGCACCCACCCAGGGTCCACCTCAGACTCTTGGCAAACTACAGACAGTCCACCTGAATGAACTGGTGCTTCTCATCTCTGGTCTCACCTGTCAGTCTGCCTTCTCTTTCCCATCAGACAGACTCAGTCCAGCTGGGCTGCTTGTACTTGCTAGGATATAAAATTCCCCTCCCCTCCCTCTCTTCTGCTCCCCCCCCTCCCAAAGCACGGCTCATGGCTTTCATCTCATACAGGCCTTTTCCTATATCCCCAGTTGCTTTGCCTCGAGTCAGAAAGACCCAGGTTCGAATCCAGCCACCAACACTGATGAGCTGTGTGACCATGAGCAAGTTGCTTAACTTTTCTCTCTGCCTTGTTTTCTTCAACTGTAAAGTTTGCTTAATAACAGCACCTACTTCACAGGGTTCTGAGAATCAAATAAGGCTGTTGTAACATGCTTAGCACAGTCCCTGGCACATAGTAGGCCCTTCATATTTCCTTCCTTCCCTCCCATGGAATTATTTAGCATCACATGTGTGTCTCCCTGGGGACATGTTGGGTCCCCTCCACAGGCTGTTAAGTCCTCCAGAGCAGGACTGTTGTTTTTCATGTTTGCACCCGGGGCCCAGGACAGTGGCAGGCGCATCACAGGAGCTTAAATCGTGTGGTGAATTGATGGTCTCCATCCCCCGACAAAGAGGTTAATCTTCAGTGAGTTAGAGATGGGGGGGAGGCGAGGCTGGGAACTCAAATATTGCCTGTTCAGACGGTTCAGGGGAGGGAGGGGGAAAGGGTGGGCTCAAATTATTTTTAGGTTGGAGTTCATGTCTGGGTTGTCGTAGAACAGGAGCTCGTTTTAGAGGAGGAGGAAAGGGATGGGGTGGGGCGGGGGAGAGCAGGCGCTTGTGGGGGGTGCGGGCATACAAGAAAAGAAGGGGTTTTGTTCAGCTGGGAGGCTTCTCGCAGAGCAGGTCCCTGGCTGAAAGGGGCTGTGTTCCTGAAGCCGTCTGGGCAGACTTGGCACGTGGGGCTGAAAGGAGCCAGGCTGCCCCCTTCTCCTGCCCTCCTCTGCTACCCTGCTGCAGGTAGCGGCCCCTTGGGGCCGGCTAGAGATGGGAAACATTCTGGGGTCTAGGCCCCCTGGCTCATGCATCCCTCGCTCCTCCCTCTGTCTGTCTGTGTCTGTCTCTGTATCTCTGTTTCTCTGTCTCTGTTTCCTTCTCTCATTCTCTCTCTGTCTCTGTGTGTCTCTGTCTGTCTCTCTGTCTCTGTTTCATTCTCTCATTCTCTGTCTCTGTGTCTGTCTCTGTGTCTGTCTCTGTCTGTCTCTCTGTCTCTCTGTCTCTTTCTCTCTCTCTCTCTCTCTTTCTCTGTCTCTCTCTGGAATGTGGACTCGACTGAACCATAAATTCTTCTGAGGAGGGGGCCGAAGACAGTGCAATTAGGGCCGGCTCTGGCCCAGACACCCAAACATGGTTGGATTCTCGCTGCAGGGAATAGTTGAAATAAATGAGCTGCCGAGGGGGCCCTGGAGTTGTGCTCTGTTTTATGGACGGCACCATGGTAACCAGGGGGGGGGGAAATCACGAGCCGGGGATTGGCCCACAGAATCAACAAATGATGTCCTGCCTTAAGCAGCGCTAATGAATCAGCTCCCTCTCTCTCTCCTCCTGGGCCTTTCTCATGGACTCAGCAGCTTGGCAGCAGAAACTTCAGAGTGGGGGCCTCCAAAACAGCCCCTCTCCTCCGAGGCTCTTGCACACCATTGCATTTCCCCGACTGGGACATTTCTGAAAGTACTTTTATTTTTTCTTTTAAAGGACTGGGGGACGGGGGCAGCTAGGTGGCTCAGTGGATAAAGCCCTGGCCCTGGATTCAGGAGGACCTGAGTTCAAATCTGGTCTCAGACACTTAACACTTACTAGCTGTGTGACCCTGGGCAAGTCACTTAACCCCCATTGCCTCACTAAAATAAAATTTTAAAAATTAAAAAAAAAACTGATGCTTGTGAGTCAGGACACTTGAGCCCTTGCTCACTGAGTACATAGAAAAGAAAGAAGACTCAAATCCAAGGTTCCCCTTGAATAGTGAACAGGGTACCAGCACACACCCTGGGGAACTCGTGGGAATCGAGTGGGGGCGTCAGCCCCTCCAGAAGAGTCCTCAATTTTCTCCTAAGCAGTCAGGGTGCAAGGAAAAGAAGCCTAGCTTTGGGATCAAAAGACCAGGGCTGGAATCCTATCCCTGTTATTGACCACCATGTGGGCTCCCAGGAAACCCCTCAACCTTTCCTAACTTCACTTTGCTTATCTGTAAAATGGGATGATAATAGTGCCTACCTCTAGGATCAAATGAGAGGATGAGGGAAAGCCATTTGCGACTCAAAGATCTGTGTAAATGTGGACACAAAAAAGAAAGAAAGAGAAAGAAAGAAAGAAAGAAAGAAAGAAAGAAAGAAAGAAAGAAAGAAAGAAAGAAAGAAAGAAAGAAAGAAAGAAAGAAAGAAAGAAAGAAAGAAAGAAAGAAAGAAAGAAAGAAAGAAAAAAAGGAAGGAAGGAAGGAAGGAAGGAAGGAAGGAAGGAAGGAAGGAAGGAAGGAAGGAAGGAAGGAAGGAAGGAAGGAAGGAAGGAAGGAAATTGGGTCTCAGTTCCCTCATCTGTAAAAAAAAAAGGGGGGAATAGACTAGCTGACCTCTGAAGTCCATTCATCCTCTATAATCCATTCTCAGTTGTCTTAGGGTGAAGGGACGTCAGTCTGAATCTTCAAAGTGGTTTTCTGACCAAGAATTCCATAAGTTGATCTCAGAAGAAAATGATGTGTGCGTTTTTTAATTCTGAGGAAAAGAATGGGAGATATTGGCTGGGGCTGACTGTCCCGCTGCTCTCTCAGACTGAATTTGTCCCGGATCAAAGTAAGGGACCACAGACATCATTTATTCCAACCCTTTTGTTTTACAAATGGGGAAAATGAGTCCCAGATTGGGGAAGTGACTTGCCCAGAGGCTCCCAGATACTCACTGGTGAGATTTAAACTCAGGTCAGGGTCTCTGATCCGAAGAGCCTCCTTGTAGATTGTAAGCTCTTTGAGGGCAGGGACTGTCATCTGTCATCTTTGCATCCCCTGGTGCTAAACATGGGGCCTGTTAGGCAGTCGGTTCTTCCTAACAGCTCATCCCAGCCCTGGAGAAGGAGGGATGGGGGTGGGGGGCTGCAGAAAGCTGCTCCTGCACATGTTTCACTAATCGACTGCAGGCTTGTCCAGCCTCCAGACAGAGAACTATTTGAAACAGCTGCCAGATGTTGTGTCTGAATTCCCTTTTACAACTTGCTTACTGTTTAGCAACGTTCTTCCTGCCAGAGTTCAGCTTGCCCCAGTGGGTTCAGGCCTTTGCAGTTCATGCCTTGGATCAGCTGCCTTCGCATCCCCTCCTGCTCACAAGGAGCCTGCCCTTCCCTAGACTGGGAGACACGTGCTCTTGGGCCTTGGGGAACGGAGGGGGGGCAGGCAGCGCTGCCCACACATCTCCCCTTCCCCTGGGCCTGGGAAGTCCTACAGCCTTGCATTGGTGAGGGAGAGGCATAAGTGAGCCAGTCTCCCTTACCTCCACTTTGAACCTGGGAAGGGTAACTAAAATTTAAATGAGCCAGCTACCCAATAAACTTCTCTAACATGATGATCCTTTCCTTGAATGCAGCAAGCACTCATTAAGCACCAACTGTATACAAACCATTTGTGTACATTAAGTTTATACTACATCTTTTGAGAATATGATAAATGTATTTTATGCCTACTGTATGCAAAGTACATTCCCTAAGCATCCGTTGTGTACAAGGTATTTAAGTGTCTGCAGTGTGCAAAATGCATCTGTTATATGGTTATTTATACAAAGTACTTTTCGTCTGTGTCTATTGTATACAAAGCACATTTGTATTGTTGGGGGAGATGGTGTTGAGTCATTTCAGTCATGTCTGACTCTTTGTGACCCCATTTGGGCAAAGATACTAGAGTGATTTGCCATTTCCTTCTCCAGCTCCTTTTACAGATGAAGGAACTGAGGTAAACAGGGTTAAGTGACTTGCCCAACATCACACAGCTATCAGGTATCTGAATCCAGATTTGGACTATCTTCTTAACTCCAGGCACTGGCTGCTCTCATGCCCTCGTGTCTATTGTATAGAAATCACCTTTCTTCTGTGTTTATTGTACACAAGCACATTTGTTATGTGCTTACTGTATACAGGGCACATTTTTCTGTTTATTATGTATGAAGCACATTTTTTTTGTTCTGTGGCAGGCACATTCCTGTGCCTGCTGTATTTTACAAACTACCCATGATATGCTCCTTTGGGAACCCTAAGGTTGTCTTTGTTTCTTTGGGTTTTTTGGGGGGTGGGGCTATGAGGGTTAAGTGACTTGCCTTAGGGTCACACAGCTAGTAAGTGTCAAGTGTCTGAGGCCAGATTTAAACTCAGATCCTCCTGAGTCCAGGGCCGGTGCTTTATCCACTGCTCCACCTAGCTGCCCCCCCCCAGGTTGTCTTTGGAAGTCTCTTGGAATGGACAGGAAAGACCCCTTCCCTATTCCACACAGCCTCAGGGAATATCAGAACACATGATGCAAACCCCATCATTTGACAAGTGGGAAGATGGCGGCTCAGAGTGGTTTAGCGGCTTCACTGGAGGTGTGGGGTTACTTCTTGATCAGTCAATCAATCATTCAACATTTATTAAGTACCTACTGTGTGCTAGGCAGGATGCTAAGCACTAGAGATACTAAAAGAGGCAAAACCCAGCCCCTGCCCTCAAGATGCTGACAGTCTAATGGGGGAGACAGCAAGCAAACAAATATGTGCAGAGTAGGTTATATGCAGGATAAATAGGAAATAAGTAACAGAGGGAAGGCACCGCCATTAAGAGGAATGGGGAAGGCTTCCCATAGAAGGTAGGATTTTAGTAGGGACTTAGAGGAAGCCAGGGAGCTCAGTGGTCAGAGCGGAGGAGGGGGAGCGTTCCAGTCTTAGGGGACAGCCAGAGAGAATGCCCAGAGCCTAGAGATGGAGGGCTTGTGTTGGGAAAAGCCCAGAAGCCAGTGTCCCTGGCTCAACAAATATGTAGAGGGGAAAACAAGATTGGAAAGGAGGAGTCTGGGTTAGGAAGGGTTCTGAATGCCCAACAGCATTTTGTCTTGGATCCCTGTGGTGGGAGGTTGTATTATTTCCTTTTAATTAACTGGCCTTATTTAATTCATTGTTTTTAATGTATAAAAGACTGTCTCCCTCTGTACTTGGGGTCCAGCCCTAAGCTGAGGAAGGGCTCACGTCCTGATTTGTTATGCAGTTGGCATGTGTTGCTTCAATAAATCAATACGGTCAGAAGATTGAACCTTTGTTTCCTCGGTCATTTCATTTTTCACCTGACACATCCCAGAGGTCATAGGGAGCCCCTGGAGTTTATTGTGGGTGGCAGGTTGAGCTGATCAGACCTGCACTTTAGGAAAATCCCTCTGGTGGCTGCATGGAACATGGATTGCAATGGGGAGAGACGAGGGGCAGGCATAACTACCAGCAGCCACTTCATAGTCCACGTGTGAGGTGATGAGGGTCTGCAGTAGCGGAATGGCAGGGTCAGAGGAGAGAAGGGGGAGTATTTTGGGATAAAGACTTCCCCCATTTCCCTGGTTGTGTGTGGGGGGTCTCTGTGCTTGTGTATGTGTAGCTTTGTTGTAATAGTGTGCATACCTGTACATGTGGTTGTGCTATCTTGTGTGATTATGTAATTGTATATGTGATTGTATATATAATTGTGTGTGGTTGTATGTAATTGGGTATGATGGTATATATAGTTGTGTGTGGTATGCGATTGTATATAGGGTTGTGTGTGATTGTGTGTGGTTATGTGTATGACTGTATGTGGTTATATGTAATTGTGAATGGTTGTATATGTTATGTAGTTGTGTGTGGTGGTATGTATGGTTGTGTGTATAATTGTATATGTGGTTGTGTGTGATTATGTGTATAATTGTGTGTGGTTGTATACTTGTGTGTAGTTGTGTCTATTTGTGTATGTGTTTGTTGTATGTATAACTGTGTATATAATTATGTGTGGTTGTGTAACTGTGTATAGTGGTGTGTGGTTGTGTTTCTTGTGTAGATGTGGTGTATGTATAATTGTGTGTAATTGTGTATGGTTATGTGTATAATTGTGTGTGATTGTATGTAATTGTGTGTGGTTGTGTAACTGTGTATAGTGGTGTGTGTTGTGTGTCTAATTGTGGAGGTTGGTTGTATGTGGTGTGTGGGTGATTGTGGGTGATTATGTGTCTAATTGTGTGGGTTGTGTGTGGTGTATATGTGATTGTGTATGATTGTGGGTGATAATTGTGCATGTGATCGTGTATGTAATTGTGTGTATAAATGTGATTGTGTACGTGGTTGTGTCATTGTGTATGTGGTTGTGTCATTGTGTGTGTGTGAGAGAGAGCACGCTTCCTCCCCCGCGTCCTGCAATGACTGGAAGTCCCAGGGCGTGGAGAGAGGTACTTACTGTGTCCTTTTCTACTACTCCCCCCGGAGCTGCCCAAGGGAGCCGGGAGGGGAGGGTGGGTGCGGACGGGGGCGGGGAGGAGAGAGAGGTTGTGTAATTCATCTTGTTGCATGTGAAAGCACACTTGTGTCCGTCCAGGAAT
The DNA here is from genome assembly GCF_019393635.1 of Dromiciops gliroides. Classification (NCBI taxonomy): domain Eukaryota; kingdom Metazoa; phylum Chordata; class Mammalia; order Microbiotheria; family Microbiotheriidae; genus Dromiciops; species Dromiciops gliroides. Next base: position 625,940,564 of record NC_057863.1, on the reverse strand, counting down.
CCCGGCGGCCCCTGCCAAAGTGGACAGAGTGTTCAGTCCCCTTCGCAAAGTGCCAGAAATGTTCTGTCCGCTCGCTCCCTTCCTCGCTCGCTGGCTCGCTCGGACGGGACAGGAACGCATCCTTTCCTGGGGCTCTGGAATTCCACTCGCCCCGGCCTGAGAACGCCCCCGGCTGCCGCTTCCCCGGGAGCCGGGAGCCGGGAGCCGGGAGCGGGGCCGGGATGCTGACCTCCCCCCACCCCCCTACCCCACTCCCGGCCTCTGGGGTTCCGGAGTCGTGGGGAGGGGGAGCCTGCCTTCTCAGAAGGTCACGTTCAGAGGGCGGAGGGCAGGGAAGGAGCCCTGGGACTGTAGACGCTCCCCTCCTCCCTTCCGTCAACCTTTCCAAGCCTCCAGGTCCAAGGGCATGGGCTCGAATCCCGCCTCTGACATTACCGCCTCTGTGACAGCCATTGGCCCTCGCCTCCCTGGCCTTCGATCTCTTCAGCCATAAGCGAGGGGTTTAGACGAGGTGGGCTCCGAGGTCCCTGCCATCTAGGGTTCCTGGGCTTCCCTCCAAGCCCCAGAGTTAGAGCTAAAAGGGACACCTCGTTTTATAGAGGAAGAACCTGACGTTCAGAAACGGTCCGCTGACCTCTTCCCTCTACCAACCCTGTCTTACATTTTTCTGAGACGGATCAAGGGGAGAGATCATAGAACTTAGGGCTAGGAGGGATCTTCGGCACCATCTGCTCCAATCCTTTCATTTTACAGATGGGAGAACTGAGGCCAGACAGGGGACATGATTTATTGCCCAGAGCCGCATAGGGAGTCAATAACAGAATTTCCCCCAACTATCCCAAACCCGGAGCTCTTTCCACTGCTCCAAACGGCCCTTCTCCCGAGCCTGTTCATTACATAGAAATGTTTGTGGGGAAAAAAATAATTAAATTAAAATTTAAAAAAAGAAATGTTTGTGGAGTTCATTCTCATTGTCGCGTTAAAGTCAGAAGCCATTCGTTAGCCACGAGTCTTGGAGGAGCGTGTCATACTGGAAGGATCGTTGGCTTCAGACGCCTTGGGTTTAATACCCAACTCCTCCACTTACTTACTACACAGGTATCCTTAGGGAAGTTGTATGGCCCCCACTGGACCTCGGTTTTCTCATCTGCCAAATGGGGGTAGTCTCGTCTGGCCTGTCTACCTTATGGGACTGGTTGGAGGATCAAAGTGCTTTGTAGACTATAATTACTCTAATTTGTGCGTATGTGTATGCGCTAATGGGAAATGTCTGCTTCCGGCATGTAGCCTCATCTCTCCCGGAGGGGGAACCTCCCCTGTGGTTTCTCTTTATGGGTCTCTTCCAGCTGTCCTGGGAAACCGTGGGACCTCTTTATTTATTTTCCCCTGAGTCCTTAGGAAGGCTGTGGTTGAGGGGAAATGTCTCCCTGGAGGGTCTGGAAGGCTGACGCCCCACCCCTGTTCTGGGGAATGGGCCTTTCGTGTCTCCATCCCTCCCAGCCTCTGGGTGGGATGAAAAAGAATCCTGCTTTTGATGCTCGGCCGCTGAATCTTACTTTGTCTAGAGGGGCCAGGGAGAAACCGAGGATGTGGGCTACCCACGTCCTTCATCTTAGCTGGTGTGACTGCTGGGTGGTAGTGACCTCCCCGTTCCCGGGAGGTCTTCAAGCAGAGGCTACATGACCTATCGGGGATGTCCTAGATGGGATTCTTGCTCAGAAACAAATGGGACCGACAATCCTTCCGAGCTCTGAGATGCTGAGGTTCGGCACCACAGAACAGAGAGACAGAACAGGCAGAGGTCCTTTTAACTTTAGAATGAGGCCACCTAGAACTAAGATGCCCCAGGCTGGGAGAGGAGGGGTGCCCCGGGGGCCCCACCCCCATGCAGCCAGAGGCCCAGCAGCCCCCAAAATGGGAATCAGGCTGGCGCCCTCCAAACCCTCCTCCTACAAGGATCTCGTGCGCGCGCGCCTTGTTCGTGCAGCGCTGTGTGCCAACTGTGTCTCCCGTTCGACTGGGAGCTCCCGGAGGGCAGGGACTCTTTTGGCCTTTCCTTGTCTCCTTAGCCCTTGGTACCGTGCCTGACACATAGTAGGCACTTAATAAATGCTTGTTGACAGTGACAGGCCCTGGCTCTGACTGAATCATGAAAACTCTTGTTTCTGTCTCGATTTCTGTATTGTGACCTGAGAGTTTGGCAGTGCAGGCATTGTCCTGATTCCCCAATAGAAGGGAAACCCCTGGAGGACAGGGCTTTTTTTTTTTTCCCTCTTTCTTTCCTTCTCTAACCAAGCCCGGAAGGAGGACTGAGTCAAGTGACCTGTCCAGGGTTACAGAGCTAGTGAGTGCTTGAGGTCAGATTTGAACTCGTCTTCCTGACTCTGGGCCTGGCATTCTGTGCACTATGGTGCCCCCTTGGCTGCCCAGTGTCTACTTCTCTGTGTTCAGAAGCTGGTCCTGAGCAGTGGCCAGAATGTGTGACACACAAGGGACCCATTTCCTGGATACCTTTGTCCTCTGGCTTCAAAGATGCCTGGTACAATGAAGAGAGCCTGACTCTGGAGTCAGAGAACTTGGGTTCAAATCCCGCCTCTGTCACTTACTGCTTCAGGGGAAATGATCTCATCACTCTGGGTCTCAGTTTTTTTCTTTTTCTTTTTCTTTTTTTTTTTTTTTTTTTTTTTTGTGAGGCAATTTGGGTTAAGTGACTTGCCCTGGGTCACAGAGCTAGGAAGTGTCAAGTGTCTGAGGCCGGATTTGAACTCAGGTCCTCCTGAATCTAGGGCCTGTGCTTTATCCACTGCGCCACCTAGCTGCCCCTCAGTTTTTTCATCTGTAAAATGATGGACTAGGTTGCCTCTGAGACCCCTTCCAGTTTGAGGTCTAGAATTCCGTGTATGAAAAAAAGAGGGAGACTCACCCAGGAGTGATAAGGAATAAATACCAAACAGCCCAGCTCCTTCATTAATATCAGCACAGCATCAAAGAGAACCAATCATGATGAGGAGGAATATTAATAACTCACACTTTCGTAAGGCTTTACATACATTATTATCTCATTTGAGACCCACAACAACCCTGAGAGGTAAGTGCTGTTATTATCCTTATTTTCCAGATGAGAAAACCAAGGCAAACAGAGGTTAAGTGACTCAGCAAGGGCCACAAAGCCCGTAAGTGTCCGAGGCAGAATTTGAACTCAGATCTCCCTTACTCCGTTTCCAGGGCTCGCTATCTACTATACCACACTGCCTTCAAAAACGAGCATTTATTAAGTGCCAATTGCTTACCAGGCACTGCTAAAATGAGAGAAGGGCTCCCAAGCAAGCAGAGAGAGCCTTCTAATCAAAGGTTTATACATACACATATGTGTGTATATATATGTGTGTATTGTATATATATGTTTATATGGATGTATATATACATATGTGTATATGTATATGTATACATACATATTATATATATTTGCAAACCTTAAATACTATATAAATGCTAGCCATTCTTGGAGAATTTTCAGGAGGACACAGCCAAGGGCCACACAGGAAGGGCAGGCCTGAATGGCTTGGGACCTGTGTCCCTGGAAGAAATGCCCACGTGAATAAGATTAGAGATCCATTAGACCAGGGCTTCTTAAATTTTGGGACCCCATATGGAGTCATGTAACTGAATGTAGGGGTTGTGAAAATTTTGGCAACAGTCAAAAGTTACATATGCCTATCTCATATACCTATATACCTGGGATCATGTAAAAATTTCTCCTCTGTGTGTGTGTGTGTGTGTGTGTGTGTGTGTGTGTTGGGAGGCGGGCAATTGGGGTTAAGTGACTTGCCCAGGGTCACACAGCTGGTAAGTGTCAAGTGTCTGAGGCTGGATTTGAACTCAGGTCCTCCTAACTCCAGAACCAGTACTCTATCCCCTGAGCCACCTAGCTGTCCCTCATGTAAAAATTTCTCAGGCAAAAAGGGGTCTCCATTGGGAAAAGTTTAAGAGGCCCTACGTGAGAGTACAGACCTTAATTGGACCCCCCTTGTGCACATGAGGAAACTGAGGCTCAGAACAGCTAAGTGGCAGGCGAGTTTTTGCTCAAGCAAATTGGAGGCCAAGATTTAAGCCCAGTTTTCTCCAAGGCCTGCCCGGAGCCCACAGGACACAGGGTGTTCAACAGACACCTCCACGTGGAACGGTAACATACAAGGGGCCGTTCGATGGGTCTTTACCCAGAGAGCATCTGGAGGGATGCTGCCGACTGGCCTGCCTGGTTTCCCGAGGCTGGTGGTGTGGCTTTGTCGGTCCTCAGACACTGCAGCTTCCTTGTTGTTCTTGGCTGTTGTGCTGGGCTCGCTGGGACAAGGAGGGCAGGCGGTGGTGGTTGGAGGAGGGGGGGCAGTCCAAGGAAGCCCCTGGGAGCACCCGGGGGGAGGCGGAGGCCTGCTTTCCCAGGGCCCTCTCCCACGCCTGTTTGGTTAAGTTGTTCTGCAATAACAATCCCGATAACAACAACAACTGACAGCTCAGAAGCCTTTTACAGACGTTATCTCATTCCTGCCTCTCCACAGCTCTGGGAGAAGGCCCTGCAGGTGCCATTAGCTCTATTTTACACATGAGCCTAGGTGAAAGGACACAGGGTCACAGAGCTAATAAGACCTCCACGTGGGATTTGAACCCAGACCTTCCTGAAGTCACCTTCTGTCAGGGGTCATCCCCCATCTAACTCTGCTTGCATCTTGAATGTAGCAGTTACAGAAGTGGTGTCTCCCCATTTACCATTTACCATTTACCATTTACCATTTACCATTTATTTACCTTTAGGTGCATTCTACATTCCATAGCTCTTTATCTTCTAAGGGAACACAGGGGCTGGTTTTGCTCCCTTTTGGTGCCCCCTCCCCCAGCCCAAGCGCACCTGGCCCATAGCAATCAATCAATCAATCAATCACCATGGATCAAGCACCTACCGTGTGTGAGGTTCTGGCCCATAGTGATCAATAAGTCACCATTGATTAAGGTGTCAGGCCCCAGGCTAAGTGCTGAGGATGCAAAAAGAGGCAAAAGACAGCCCCTGCCCTCAAGGAGCTCACGATGGGATGGAAGCATTTAATCAAGACTGGCTAGTACCAGAGGAAGTAGACAGGTAAGTTGTGACCCCACCTGGAGTCAGGAAGACCTGAATTGAAATCCAGTCTCAGATACTTTCTAGCTGGGCAAGTCACATCACCTCTGTTTGCCTCAGTTCTCTCAGTTGTAAAGCAGGGATAATAACAGTACCTACCTTTCAGGGCTGTGCGGGAAAGGGCGTTTTAGCCTAGAAGTCATAAGGGTGGTAAATAGTGCTTAGATGCTTCTTGAATTAAATTGCTTGGAGAGATGTGTCTGGGTCTCAGTTTCCTCATCCCTAATAATAGCAACTCCCTCCCAGGGTTGTTGTGAGGGTCAAATAAGATAATAATTGCAAAGTGCTTAGCACAGTACCTAGCTGTATAAATGTTAGCTGCTATTATTATTATTAATCTAATGATTTAAGGTTTGCAAAGCTCTCTCCCATTTGGTCCTCACAATAATCCTTCAAGGTATTTGTTGTTATTATTTTCACTTACTGATAGGGAAACTGAGGCAGAAAGTGGTCACACAGCTAAGTAAATGCCCAAGTCTAGATTTGAACTCGGGTTTTCCCGACTCCAGGTCCAGTGTACTATTCACTGTACCACATAGCTGAAAGAGAAATGCCCATGTCATTCTGGTTTCGAATTGAAAGCACTTTGCTACTTATAAGGGAATCTCTCCTGGGGTTGAGAGTTCAAAGGGGCCTTCAAGGCAGAGGGATAACTAGGACAGGGCAAATGGGAAGTTGTCTCCAGGTGCTGACATTAGGGCATTACATAATCTCCATGGCAGTCCAAAGACTGCTCACTTGGCAGCTTGCAGTCTTCCACCAACCTGCACAGTGTGACCTCACTTCTTGCCCTGGGCCTCCACCCTTGGGATTCCACTCCCATGATACCCCTCTTTCAGAGTCTTACTCCCCCACCCAACTCCCTCAGGGGTGCAGACCAGACAATCTGGGGGAATGGGTCACTCCCCTCGCCTAAGCTCCTACCAACTGTTTTTGTCCTAGATTTACAAAATTTCCTGGCTTTGGCTCTGCTTAGAGGTCATCTAATCCAACCCCCTCATTTAACAGAGAAATGTACAAGAGGCCCAGGGAAGGGAACTGACCTTGAGTAATTGGTGCAAAGGACTACTGGGGGCACCATAGTGTGTGGAGCCCTGGGCTTGGAATCAGCAAAACTCATCTTCCTTAGTTCAAATCCGGCCTTAGACACTTAGTTGTGTGACCCTGAGCAAGTCATTTCACCTTGTTTGCCTCGGTTTCCTTATGTGTCAAATGAGCTGGAGAAGGAAATGGTAAATCACTCCAGTATTTCTGCCAAGAAGACCCTAAATGGGGTCATGAACAGTCAGTCAGGACTCAAAACGATTGAACAATAACTGGTCCATAGATGTGGTTCTGAAAGTGTTCTCAAAAGTCATTTATTCCAGGGCAGCTAGGTGGCACAGTGGATAAAGCACCAGCCCTGGATTCAGGAGGACCTGAGTTCAAATCCAGCCTCAGACATTTGACACTTAATAGCTGTGTGACCCTGGGCAAGTCACTCAACCCTCATTACCCCCGCCCAAAAAAAAAAAGTCATTTAGTCCAACCTCCCCATTTTATAGATGGGGAAATCGAGTCCTTAGGGAGATGAAATAATTTACTGAAAATTTAATACAGAGGTAGCTATGTCTGAGGTTGTAAGTACCCAAAGTGGGATTTGAACCCAGGTCCTTTGACCCCTGAAGCAGCTCTCTTTCCTGACTCCCTAAGAAGCATTTATTAAGCACCCACTGTGTTCCAGGCATTGTGCTAAGCTCTGAGGATACAAAGAAAGGCAAAAGCCAATCCCTGCCCTCAAGGTGCTCACAGTCTAATAGGGGAACTAACATGCAAACGACTATGGACAAACCAGCTATGCACAGGATAAATCAGAGTTAGGTACTAAGATTAAGGAGGGCTGGGAAAGGCTTTCTATAGGAGGTGCATAGCTGGAGAGCACCCTGGACTTGGAGTCAGGAAGACCTGAGTTCAAATCCTGATCATTAGTTGTGTGAGCACAGACCTGTCACATCACCTCCTTGTGCCTCAGTTTCTTCATTTGTACAAGCAGGGTGCTGGACTAGATGGCTTCTAAAACACTTCCCTGCTAGGATCCTTGATACTCTCTGTCTAGCTCTAGGGCCCACATCATTCTTTGGTTCTAAGTCACTTCTCTCTGCTCTTTCGTTTCCTTCTTTCTAAATGAAGGCGCTTGGGGGAAAATGACTAAAACAAAATAAAATAAGGGGCTTGGATGAGATCACCCTTAAGGTTGTTTCTCAGTCTAAATCTATGATCCTATTATGAGAATGTCTCCATCTGCTCTGAACGTTGCAGGGGCAGCTCTTGTTTCTGCTTGGAACAGCCAGGAACACCACCGAGGTCATCTTGTCTCACACCCTATTTGTACAAATGAGGAAACTGAGGCCCAGAGAGAGGAAGTGTCTTGGTCAAAGGATCCACTTCCTCCATCTCTATAGGAAGCATCAATTCCCCTGCATTCCCCCATGACTGGGACGAGGAAAGTCTGTCCGTGTGCAGAGGGTGTGACTCGGAGGCCGTCTGCCTGTATCAGGCTGGGACAGCCCCATTGACCTTTCCCAGGCCTCGGATCATGGGACCCTGCTGGGGAGCACCTCTCCCAGAGGGGATGCCGCCTCTTGTCCTTTCTGCCTTCTCTGCCTGGTTAGGCATCTCCTCCAAGACTCCATTGTGAGGGATTCCGCTCTGCCTAGACAAGTGTGGAGGTGGGGAGGGCCCTCCCTTGCTCCCTCCCTTGCTCAACTTCCCTGAAGTCTAGTCAGCCTTTGTTTTCTATGAAAACAACCCTGTAGTCCAATGCCCGTGAGGAAGGCTGACCCCCACGCCGTTACCTTGCTCTCCCCGGCCCCGGTGTCAATTCCCATCTTGTTTTTATGAGCTGTGTAATCTCTAAGCCGGACTTCTCCCGAAATAAACTGTTCTTTCAAATTCCAGGACGGCTTCAAATGATAATACCAGCTGTCTAGACGGAGGCCGGCCCACTGACACTATCATAAATAAAAATAGCTTGCTGTTTCTAGGTTCTTGCCAGAGCCCCAGCATAGGAGAGACCGAGAGAGAGAAGGGACTGATTGGATAGGGAGTGATGGTTGGCCTTTTCTAAAGATGGGAGGCTTGGGTGAAACCACAAAAAAGGAGAAGAGGGTCCTGTCTTTTCCAAGAAAGTGAGGCAGCTGACCAGCTGACCAGCTGACATCTCCTTTGTTCATTTTGAGGGTGTCTGAGCCAGATTTTCGTTTCTGAACAGAGATGTAACTTGGGTACGGCAACTGGGACTCTGCCCCAGGGAGTCAACATCTGGTGGCCACACTTATATTCTGCAATGGTTCTTTAGCTGGGCCTTGATCAAATGGGATAATGTATGTAAACCACTTTACAGACCTTCAAGGCTTATCTCAGTAATAACTATTATTATTCATAATAATTTTGTCTAGGATTAAGATCATCAGAGGAAAAGATGGAATTCTAGGTGAAAAAGGCGTAAGAGGAGAGTCAGTGTAACTAACATAAGATGTGGCCACATCCTATAAGTGATCTGCGATGCAGCCACCTTGCAAATTAGAGAAGGAATGAGGGCAGAGCACCTGTGCTTTCATCCCCCGCCCCCCCCCCAAGGCCAGCAGACGGGACTGAAAGATGAGCCGCTTGTTCCTAAGGACACCTGCAGCCCCTGTACCTGCTGGTGTCAATTTCAGGAGCTGGCCATGACCTCGAGCTCCCAGGGAGTGGGGACCGGAACTAAGAGATCAATGCTCTTCCCTCCATTGTGTAGCAAGAACCTCCCAAGAAAAGCTTGTCTTTTCAAACTCCAGGACTTGGGCCGGGTTTGCTTATAAACCAAACGATTTGGGGCTACCTGACTTTGAGAGATGCCACAACAGTTGATTTGCTATCACTGGGCTTTTTTATCCCCCTCCCTCTTTGCTCCTGTGGTTGTACAATGAAGGTATTCTTATGTGGCCGACTCCGTCATGCCATTCTCATATGACTGAATTCCACTGACACTCAGCAGCAGTAGCAGAAAGGCACAGTGTCCTATTGTGTCGGGGCTCAAGCCATAGGAATAGAATTAGATAGAACCAAATGAACCCCACCCCTGAAATAATGAGAGTAGCATCGCCACCCACAAAGGAGCAGGCCCAGGGCTGTAGGGGTGGCCAGCTCTCTGATGATTATAGAGACTGTGAAAGATACCCCTCCAATCACCTTCAGGTAGAACAAATAACCCTGGTGGGGTGGGGATCACTTACCTGCTAGTCTTTGCCCCTCAGTGAACAGGGTCAGGAGTTTGGTTGGCAGTTTTAGTTAAATTTACCATTCACCAAGATTTGGGTGTTCTTTGCCACGGGGCCCTTTTTGGCAATCTGGTAAAGCCTACAGACCCTTCTCAGAATAATAAAATATATTGGGGGCAGCTAGGTGACGCAGTGGGTAAAGTGCCGGCCCTGGATTCAGAAGGACCTGAGTTCAAATTTGACCTCAAACACTTGATACTTACTAGCTATGTGACCCTGGGCAAGTCACTTAACCCTCATTGCCCTGCCACCCCCCCAAACAAAAAGTTCATGAACACCCAAGTAAAGAACCTCTGGAGGTCTATATATGTCCTTCTATGCTCTCAGGTTGGAACTAGGTGCATCATGAAGACTCTAGGAATTTGGCTGAGAACAGGGAAAGACACTGGGGACTGCCATCCAACTCCTCTTTTTGACAGAGGAGGAAACTGAGGCCCAGAGAAATGAAGTGATCTTTTCGAGCTACAAGAGGCAAAGTCGGGATCTGAACCCAAGTCTCTTAACTAACACTCCCTCACCCCATGCTGTTTCCTATTTGCTCAGATTTCTCCCCAGCCCAACCCCAGGGCAGCCTGGGAGAAAAGCCAAAGGAGGAGTTTTCTTCTGCTTTGTATTTCCTTGTACTAAAGTCTAGGCATGTCTCAGCACCTCAGGCCTTCTGGGGCAGGAGCTCTGTGAGACCAGAGGCAGAAAGACTTTGTCTGCACCGTGGAAACATAGCCAGGTCATGTCCATTAGCACACCTGCTTCTACCCAACCCCTCCTATTCCCTCGCGTGTGTGTGCGCGTGCATGTGTTTGTGTTTGTGTGTGTTTGTGTGTGTGTGTGTTTGTGTGTGTGTGTGTGTGTGTGTGTGTGTGTGTGTGTAAACCTGTGCTTGCAGCCCCACTGCTCTCAAGAGAGAGCACAACACCACCAGCAGACCTAAGGCAGCACCAGGAACTCCCGTAGCGCATGCATGGAATCCCTCTTCCACTGTCTTCCCAGGCTGCCCCAGAGGGCTCTGGGGGAGCAAGTTCTGCCGGGCTGCTCCAGGGGGACTGAAGCCAGCTTCCTGAAGCTCCAGTTCTCAGGATGTGAGAACTCAGTGTTGATAGTCAACAGGAGGGCCGCCAGGAGCCAAGGGCTGGACCTGGTACGAGGCGAGCCCAGTGAAGAACACGTCATGTAAACGATCTCCCAGCATGGCTCTGTCCAAGAGCAGCTCTCGCTGGAGGTGTCCAGAGAGGGTCAAAACAAGCGCTTTGAAAGGAGAGGGCTGGAGGGAGAGGGAAGAAAGCAGAGAGGAAGGGGAGGGGGAAGCGACAAGGAGACTTCCTGACTCCAGGAGTGACAGCCCATCCCCAGAATCATAGAATCACAAAAACGGAGCATCCGAAGGGACCTCACTGCTCATCGCATCCAGCCCATGCACACACTACAACCTGCCCAAGAAGTGGCCACACAGCCTCTGCTTGAAGCCCTCCAAGGATGGAGAACTCACTACCTCTCTAGACAGTCCATTTCATTTGGGGCCGACTCTTCATGGCTAGGAAGCTCTCTGGACCTCAACTCTAGATGGATCTCTTCTGGTTCCACCCTCTGGGGTTGATCCCTCTCCCAAAGACCGACCTTCAAATGCTTAAACGTGGCTCGGGATCTTCTCTCCAGGCTATAAACCTGTTCATTTCCTTCAGCCAAGGGACTCAAGCCCTTTGCCAACTTGGTGGTCCTGCCGTGGATGTGCCCGATCTCATCAACCAGTGGACTCCACACACGATCTCAGCAGAGCAGAGAGAGGGATGACCATCTCCTCCAAATTCCCGGATGGTAGGCTTTTCTCACCAACCCAACGTCACACTGGTTTGGTTTAGCTGCCATGGCACACTGGTGACTTACATTGGCTGCTCCTAAGGGGCAGGAGAATGCCCTGTGCACACACTGGGCTCTTGTTGTATACCAACCAGGCCTGACTTAGGCTGCTCCAGTGATGTATGTTTCCGATGGGTACAAGATGAAACACAAGGGGGCAGCCAGGTGGCGCAGTGGATAAAGCACCGGCCTTGGATTCAGAAGGACCTGAGTTCAAATCTGACCTCAGACACTTGACACTTATCAGCTGTGTGACCCTGGGCAAGTCACTTAACTCCAATGGCCTCACCAAAAAAGAAAGAAAGAAAAGAAAAGAAAAGAAACACATGAGGCCAGACTATCAGACAGTTAACAAAAGGAGGCTTACTGAGGCATAGCATGAAAAGGATATTCAGCAAGTGCTTGTCATTTATTAAGTGCCTACTATGTGTCAGGCACTGGGTTAAATTCTGGAGATACAAAGAAAGTCAAAAACAATCCCTGCCCTCAATGAGCTCACCATCTAATACCTGCTGGTATTGGGGGATAAGGTAGGGATGTACTCAATAGAGTACTGAAGGGGCAACTAGGTAGCACAGTGAATAAAGCACCAGTCCACATATGTGGAGAATGTAAATAGAACAATCAAAATCACTGGATGGAAAATGAATTGAGAATCACTTGTGTGAGACCCACTGCAATTCCTGGGAGTGCCCTTTCTGCTGAGCCTTTTATCTGTATGAAGCAGTGGGATGGCCCAGCTTCTGTCTAAGAGGAACAAACAATCCTACGTGATTGAGGGCGAAATGAATTTTCCACTTAGGGAATCTTAGAACTTCTGAGCTGAGAGGAGCCCGAGAGGTCATCTAGTGCAACTCCCACACTTTACAGAAGAGGAAACTGAAACGCAAAGTTACATTGCTCACCTAAGGTCACACAGTCACTTAACGGCAGAGCCAAGATTAGAATTCAGATTCCCAGATTCCTATTCGAATATCTTTGACACTAATAATCTAATCCCTCACATTTATAGGGTGTTTTAAGGTTTTGCAGAGTGCTTTACAAATATTATCTCATTTGATCCTCACAATATCCTTGGGAGGTAGGTGCTATTATTGGTCCTATTTTATAGATGAGGCTGTCAGAGGTTCTGTGATTTGCTCATAGCTGGCAAGTGTCTGAGGTTGGATTTGAACTCAGGTCTCCATGACTCCAGGCTAGCCATAATGCCATTCTATATTATGTTTCTCTATACTGAGGCCTTCTGCTTTTTAAATTTGGAAGCCCCAGAGTTATGCATCCTCTCCAATAGCTCTGCAGCTCTTCCCATATTTTCCTTCCCCATCTCCGGCAACAGGGACCAGAGGAAAATGGGGTCAAGAATTTACCAAGCAGGGGGCAGCTAGGTGGCACAGTGGATAGAGCACCAGCCCTGGAGTCGGGAGTACCTGGGTTCAAATCCGGCCTCAGACACTTAACACTTACTAGCTGTGCAACCCTGGGCAAGTCACTTAACCCCAATTGCCTCACTAAAAAAATAAATAAATAAAAAAGAATTTACCAAGCAACCCAACTCCCATTTTATATCTATCTGGGGGCCTTTGTAATGTTCCTACTTATAAAACAGGACCAAGGAATTACCTTTCCCGCTTTGGACATCACCGATTCATTCAATCTAAATGGTGCCTTCGCATCTGACTGTTCAGCGAGGATCTCGAAGAACCTGGAGAGAAGCGTCTGATTGAGAACCAAAAGCAAACCCAACAATTGAAAGCATGCTTGGGGGAAGGGTGCTCCAGGAACATCTTTCCATTCTCCAGGTTACTGGGGTGGGGGGGCGGGAGGGAGAAAGGATATGTCCTTTAAAACTACTACCAACAACCAAAATACCCAGAAAAAAAGTGTTTCTGGGTAATAGAGAATATGGAAAATATGAGAAAATAAGGAATATTTTCCTACATGGTAGAAAATGGAAATAAAAATATAGGGGGAAAAAGTGTGAAGAGGGAAAGGAGGGTATTGATTTATGTCAGGAGATTGGAAGGTTAAAAAAAAAATCTCTTAAAGAAGAGGAAATAATCTCTGACACTAAGAGGGAACTGGCTGTTCTAAGGAAGAATTAGGTGCTTGTCCTCCCAGCAATGATGATGTAAATCCACAGGTGCCATCAGGTAAGAGCATCATCCAACCAAGGACAAAAGAAGAAGGGGTTCATGGGATCCCAGATTTGGGGCTGGAAAGGACCTTCACTTTACAGATAAAGAAACTTCCTGAGGTCACATGGTGGGGAGGTAACCGACGGTAGGATTTGAACCCAAGCCCGAAATGGGTGACTGTTACTCACATCTGTTAGTTCACGCAGACACAAATGACACAGCCAGAAGGAACCTAGAAAGCATTGCTAAAGATGACAAGATCTTGGGCAAGAGCTGAGCACTTCAGAGGTATAGGTGTTGCTTTCATCACTACTGCCTATCAAAGCCAAGGGATTCAGAAGAGAAAAGCAGATTTGGGGAGTAAACATCTGGTTTAAGAATAGCCTCTGAAACTGGGATCTGGATTTTTGAGCCACGGTTTAACATACAGGGACGACAAGTTCCTGGCCAGGGATGGAGTGTATCTAACAAGGGCCAGATGGGAATTTATTCGTCCGACATCTTGCAAATCTAATCAAGAGGACTTGAAACTGAAAAGGAGGAGGAGTGAGGCAGAAAATTGCCTACATATATCCACCAAGCTACATATAATAGAAAGTAACTGTGATTTAGATGGGAGAATAGCAGTTAAGAGGCACAGAGTCTCAAAACAAATAAAATCCAAGGTTTTCATAGCCATCCTCCTCTCAGCACAGGACACGACTCAGATCCTCCTGGACTGAGGAAGCCCTATTCAACCCTTCAAGAAAGGGTACTCAACACCCCTCTTTGATAACCACGCCAGCATCCCACCAAGTCAGAAAAACATTCTTGATACAGTGATTCTCCAGACTTTGGGATCTCTTGTCTGGTAGCCTTCTCACCCTGAAGATACCTCCACCTTCGCTTCCCCTCCTCCGGCTGGGGACTATCATGTAAGTAAGGAAGTGTCCAAGCCATCCTTGCTCAGTTCTCTCCTAGCTTCACTCCTCACTCACCAGACTTTTCCACTTTGTCCCTAACTGAGTACCCTCTACTCCCCACCCCCAATTCCCTTCTAATATGTTGTCTTTCCTCATAAAACTCTACATCCCCAGAAGGTAAGAACTATCTTTTTTTTTGCTTGTATTTGCATAACCAACAATTAGCATAGTGCCTAGCACATGGTAAGCATTTAATAAATTCCATATCTATCATCTATCTATCAATTTATCTATTTACCTACCTACCTGTCTCTGTCATCTATCATCTATCAATCTATCATCTATCATCTATCATGTATCTGTCATCTATCTACCTGTCTATCTATCATCTATCTATCTATCTGTCGATCTATCTACCTGTCTATCTATCTATCTATCTACCTATCATCCATCTATCTACCTATCTGTCTATCTATCTACCTATCTATCTATCATCTATCTATCTGTCGATCTATCTACCTGTCTATCTATCTACCTATCATCCATCTATCTACCTATCTGTCTATCTATCTACCTATCTATCATCTATCTATCTATCTATCTATCTATCTATCTATCTATCTATCTATCTATCTATCATCCATCTATCTACCTATCTGTCTATCTATCATCCATCCACCCATCTATCTATCACCTATTTATCTATCTATCTATCATCTATCTAACATCCATCTATCTATCCATCTATCTATCATCTAACTCTTCCCTTCATCTACCTTTCTATTCATCCATCCATTTATCTACTAGTAAGATCACCAAAGTTAACATCAGAAAGTCTGGTTCAAATCCCATTTCTGCCACTCAGAAGCTTTGCTTTTATATAGGCCGATTAACTTCATTTCTCTGGACTTCAATATCCTCATTTGCAAAAGGATAGCAGCTGGGAGCACAGTGGATAGTGTAGGGGACTTGGAGCCAGGAAGATCTGAGTTCAAATCCTACCTCAGTAACTTACTAGCTATGTGACTTTGACCAAGTCACTTAACTTCTCTTAGCCTCAGTTTCCTCATTTGTAAAATGGGGATAGTAATATACCTCATCTCACCTCAGGGTGTTTGTGGGGATCAAATGGTATAATATCCACCCAGAACTTTGCAAACCTCAAAGTGCTATAAAAATGTTTACTATTATTATTGTTGTTCTCATGGGGTTGAACTGGATGATCTCTAATGTCCTCTTCACTGCTAACGCTGTGATTCTGTGAAAATTCCTTCTGTATTGAATGCACTAAAGGAGAGTGAAGGAAAGGAAGCGGTTGTGTTGGACACACTACATCAGCCAGAAGAAGCCCCTCAGGGCTCCCACCACACACATACCCCAAACTCATGACCCTCAAAGTTTCCAGCTCAAACACTGAGAGTAGAGGGGAAGGGGGTAGCTAGGTGGTGCAGTGGATAAAGCACCAACCCTGAATTCAGGAGGACCTGAGTTCAAATCCAGCCTCAAGACACTTGACACTTACTAGCTGTGTGACCCTGGGCAAGTTACTTAACCCTCATTGCCCCGCAGAAAGAAAGGAAGGAAGGAAGGAAGGAAGGAAGGAAGGAAGGAAGGAAGGAAGGAAGGAAGGAAGGAAGGAAGGAAGGAAGGAAGGAAGGAAGGAAGGAAGGAAGAGAGTAAAGGGGAAGATGGAGAACCTCTTTCCAGAAATTAGCTAACAACTGGCAAGTAATCACAAAATCCAGCTAATCCCTCACTAGATACCACGGGATAGAGAAGGGAAGTAGAAAACATACAAAAGGGCTCCTGCCCTCAAGGAGTTTCCAGTCTAATTGGGAACAATCACCAAATCAACACTATCATTCCTTCCCTATTAGAATGTAATCACAGGGGCAGCTAGGTGGCGCAGTGGACGGAATACCGGCCCTGGAGTCAGGAGGACCAGAGTTCAAATCCAGCCTCAGACACTTAACACTTACTAGCTGTGTGACCCTGGGCAAGTCACTTAACCCCAATTGCCTCACTAAAAAAAAAAGAAAAAAGAAAATAATGTAATCTCCTGGAGGGCAAGGACTGCTTCATTTTTGTCTTTGTTTGCTCAGCACCTCACCCGGGGCCTGGCACATAGTAGGTGCTTAATAAATGCCCCTTTGATTGGTTGGGGAGGTAAAACCAATAGATCTAAGTTGATTAGAGAATAACCCGAGCCTGGAAGGAAGCAGGGGGATTCTGATGGTGTGATGGAGAACCTATGGAAAGGAACTCCCTGGAGCTGAGGGATGGAGGCAGGGAGCTTGAAGCACCAACTAAGCTTTCCAAGACGAACTAATACATCCTCTCCATCATGAGGTTTCAGCGAGTCCCTGGGAACTAAGTCTCATAATGCCACATGACGGCTGCTTGTGGTTTCTTCTTCATCCGACACACAGAAGGACTGTTCCTAGGCTCAGAAGTGCCTCCCGGTGCCTAAACACGGCTGGTTCTAAGCTGCAGACCCGGCTCATTTCCTTCTTCCCAAATCTCTGCCCTCGGAAAATTCACCCACCCGAGAAATTCCCATCTTCTCTGAGGTCAGAACTCTTGTCTCCTCTGACTTGCCCAGGGAGGCTTCCTCTTTCTGACAGTGTTACAGCTCTTTCTCATCTCTGAGGCATATTCCCTTTTTTTTCTTCTTTAATATGTACAGGCTCGTCTCTGTCCAAAGGGTCTCTTTCCTGGGGTCTGGTGATTTGTTCCTGCCTTCCTTGGAACAACAGGATTTCTTGCTAGTCTTCCCTAGCATGCATGGAGTCTTCTTAAGATCTTAGTCTTGGACTCCAATTAATGGAGCACAGTGCTGTTCAACAACCATTAGCCAAAGAGCACAAGAGGAAGCAAGGTACTGAGGAAGGGATGCTGGAATGAAAGTCCCAGAATCCGGGCTTGAATCCTAGGTCAGCTGACTCCCTACGTGTCCTGGAACAACTCTCTCCCCTTCTCTGTCCCTCTATTTCTTCATCTATAAAGTCAGGGTATTGGAGTAGATGAACTCTGAGATCTAGCTTTCAACTCCTAATTCTTTTTTTCCCCCCCAGGGCAATGAGAGTTAAGTGACTTGCCCAGGGTCACACAGCTAGTAAGTGTCAAGTGTCCTCCTGAATTCAGGGCTGCTACTTTACCCACTGCAGCACCTAGCTGCCCCCTCAACTTGTAATTCTTATGATGCCATGATTTATATGGGTTAAATGGGCAAGCTTACCTAGGAGGCAGTTCCGAGTTTCACATAAATCTGTTCCATTTGGTTATTATCATTATTATCCCCATTTTCAATTTGTATCTCTATTCCAAATGGTTAAAACTCAGAATTGCTCCTCTTCCTCCCTTAGAGGCCTGACAATTGTCTCCACTCCTTCCACTCTCCCTTTTGGAGATCTCTAGAGGAGTAGCCCAGGGTAATTTGTCCAATCAGACCTGGCCACCCTAGAGGAAGACCGGATACAGAGAGCAAAAAAGCAGAGGTGGCCCTCTAAACCCCATATCCAGGGGTAGGTAGCTGTGACACAAGCACAAGGAGTCTCAAGGGTCAGGGAGCCCTCACTGCAAGGGACACATGCCAACCTCTCTCCTTGTTCCCTCCCCACCCAGGGAAATCTGATAAGTCACAGGTCTGCAGAAGGGGGGATGGGTGTGAGTATACGGTATCCTTTTACTGGAAAATGAAATTGTTCTGCCTTCCTAGACCAAGTGTGTCCTGGTTATAGAGCTTGGTGCAGTGGATCAGAGTCAGAAAAACTGGATTCAAATCCCATTTCCAACATTTATAATATGTGTGTATTCGTGGGTAACTCACTTAACTTCTCTCTGCCTCAGTTTCCTCATTAGCAAAATAGGGATAATGAAAGGTTCAATCAATAAGTATTTATTAAGTGGTTACTATGTGCCTGGACCAGGGCTAAGTGCTTGAGATACTGAGATAAAAGTGAATCAGGGGCAGCTGGGTGGTACAGTGGATAAAGCACCAGCCCTGGATTCGGGAGGACCTGAGTTCAAATCCAACCTCAGATACTTGACACTTACTAGCTGTGTGACATTGGGCAAGTCACTTAACCCTCACTGCCCTGCCAAAAAGAAAAAAAGAAACTGATAGGATTTTATTGGTGGAAATGACATCAAAGAGGCATTCTGGTCTGTTCTGTGACTGCACCCAAAGGACCATGGGACTTTTCCCATCTGATTTGCCGCTGAAACCTTACCTATGGACATTCTCATGAGAATAGGAGGTCCTGGAGAGCTAAGACTGTCTTTTCTGTTTGTGTCCCTAGTGCTTTGATAAATAATCAATGCATTGATTATTCATTGATAAAATTGGGATTCGATGATCCCTAAGGTTCCTTGTGACTGATTTGTGCCTCTGGCTGGGCCAGGGCTGGGAGAAGGCTTCACCCTTGAGTGTTTGGTCCCTCAGGGCCCTCCCACAAACTGGGCCTCCCCTTCACTCTTACTCTTCTCCTGTCCTTTTCCCTCTCCCCCACAACATTTCAGCCTGGCACAAAGAAGAACTTTTGCATGCAAGATGGGGTATGTGCGGGGAGGAGAAAGGAGTCTGGCCAATGAATTGGGAAGGGGGAGGAGGGTGTAATTACTTTTTGGGCAGAAACATATGCATCTGGGGCTTGTCTAGGAAGAGTTGAGGGACAGCAAAGTCGGGGCCAGCTTCGGATTGTTGGGTGCCCCCAGCAGTATTGCAGAGGAGTCGTCCTGTCCTCATCCGCACCTGCTCCCCCAGGGTGGGGAGGAAAGAGAACAGCGCCGGCTATTCGATCTTGGGAAAGGCTGCTTTGGAAACAACAGGGAAAGCTCCAAGGATCTGAGAATATCATCCTGCAGAGCCTGGGAAATGGGACTTCTGGGAAGTGGGAAAGCCACAAGATGCTGACCCAGCCACTCGTCTGGATGAAACCTGACCAGGAACGGGGATTCCAGAGGCCAGGAGAAAGGAGGGGGATGTTCTGGGGTGGGGTGCAGAGGCAGAGAGGAGATGGAGAAGCAAGCCAGGGACAGGCTTCAGTCTAGAGCTGGAAGGGACCTCAGAACCCATCCAGCCGGGCAGCTAGGTGGCACAGTGGATGGAGCACCGGCCCTGGAGTCAGGAGGACCTGAGTTCAAATCCGGCCTCGGACACTTAACACTTACTAGCTGTGTGACCTTGGGCAAGTCACTTAACCCCAATTGCCTCACTGGAAAAAAAAAAAAAGAACCCATCCAGCCTAGCCCCCTCATCTCATGGACACAAGGAAGTGGTGACTTGCCCAAGTTCACACAGAGAGTGTAGATGGTGGAATTTGAACCCAGGGCCTCTGGCTCTAGAGCTAGAGCTCTTTCCACTGTATCCCTCTGCCTACTCAGTCAGAAAAAGGGCAGGATCTCGGTATTCTGGGTCACTTTCTAATATTCTAAGTTTCAAAGAAGGTGTGAACCAGCATCAGTAGTCTTCTCAGTGAGTTCTCCCACAAAAGAAACCACAAGTCCAGGCTAACCCTCCTCCAAGAAGGAGGAGGAGGAAGAGCAGGAGGGGGAGGGGGAGGAGGAAGAGGAGGAGGAAGAAGGAGGAGGAGGAAGAGCAGGAGGGGGAGGGGGAGGAGGAAGAGGAGGAGGAAGAAGGAGGAGGAGGAAGAGCAGGAGGGGGAGGGGGAGGAGGAAGAGGAGGAGGAAGAAGGAGGAGGAGGAAGAAGAGCAGGAGGGGGAGGGGGAGGAAAGGAAGAAGGAGAAAGAGAAGGAGAAGGAGGAGGAGAAGAAGGAGAAGATACTATGTGTGCATTCTCAGGGCAGGCTGTCAGGCCCAAAGATCAGGTTCTTGATACATTTTATATAAGTTCCCTGAGGGTAGGGGGTGTTCTGTCCTTGCCTTTGTATCTTCTGTGCCAAGCATAAGGCCTGGCACATTTGTTGTTGTTGTTCAGTTGTTTACAGTCACATCTGACTCTTCAGTGACCCCACTTGGAGTTTTCTTGGCACAGACACTGGAGTGGTTTTGCCATTTCCTTCTCCGGCTCATTTGACAGATGAGGAAACTGAGACAAACAGGGTGAAGGGATTTGCCCAGGGTCTCACAGTTAGTGAGGAAGCATCTAAGCTAAGCTTCGAAGGGAGAAGATTTTGATGGGCAGAAGTGAGAAAGAATCGCTGCAGTCTAGGCTATAACACAGAGTGTGAAAGGGCATAACAGGAAGTTAGGTTCAAAGTTGCAACTCGATATTTTTTAAAGTTATTTTTAATGGATATTTTTTTGTTTTTAAATCATATTCATTTCCAAATATATCACACCCTTCTCACCTACACCCTAACACTTCCCTCATAACAAAGATAATAAAATTGCCATAAATTCAGCAAGATCAACTGACAAACTGATTCCAACCTTATATGTAACATTCTACACCCATGGTCCCCTACCTGTGCAGTAAAAGGAGGGAGGTACATTTTCTTTCTTTTTTTAAACATCTATTTTTATTTAGCTAAATATTACCCAATTACATGGAAAAAAGTTTAACATTCATTTTGGCGCATTCTCTCAAATATTCTCCAGGACCAAACAGTCCAAATTATATTGTAAGAAAGGATGCTGGGACAGCTGGATGGTACAGTGGCTAGCATACTGACCTTAGAGTCAGGAGGACCTGAATTCAAATCCAGCCTCAGACACTGGGCAAGTCACTTAACCCTGATTGCCTCCAAAAAAGAAAAAGCAATAATGTCTCACCAATTCCTATACCATTAGACTTGAGTTTATGGAATTATATTTTGCATAATTGCACACATATAACCTATATCGACACTCCTTACTGTCTCAGAGAAGGGGAGGGAGAAAGAGAATTTCGAACTCAAACCTTTTTTTAAAAAAATGAATGTTTAAAATGGTTTTTACACATAATTGGGAGAAAATGTTAAAAAAAAAAAAAGACGGGGCAGCTAGATGGCACAGTGGATAAAGCATTGGCCTTGGATTCAGGAGGATCTGAGTTCAAATCTGATTTCAGACACTTGACACTAGCTTTGTGACCCTGGGCAAGTCACTTAACCCCCATTGCCCTGCCAAAAAAAAAAAAAAAAAGACAAGGAAGACTTGAGAAAAGAAATAGAAGATGTCCCCTGCCTGTTGGCTCCAGTCCCTGACCCCTCTCTGATCCCCCTCTGGTCAGTTTTCTCCCTCAGCTCCTGCCTTCCTGGACAGTTCTGAAAGTCTCATTTTATAAGCTTCACACTGACATTCAGGGAGGGAAGAGATCTGCTGCTCAGCTAATTACTAGTCTGGGGCAAGCGATGGGGAGAGGGTGGGGCAGGGCTGCTCCGCAGGTGAGGAGCACCTCAAGCCAGCAGGAGTTAGCTGGGAGCCCAACAAGCCTCCTAATTAGCTCAGGGCTGCCTCCCCCCTCTCCCCCATCCAAATTCCTGAGCCTGGATTCTTTGATCTTCAGTTTCCACCCTCCATCCACAGGGGGTGTTTAAAAATACTTTTCAATTAAAGGATGAAGGTTCGGAAGAAATCCTGGCCTGCGTTTTAAAAGCCTCCAGGCCTGTGGGCAGCCCTCCCACCCTACACTTAGGCGCCGGGGATGAGCTCACACCCTAGACACAGCTTGGGCTTTTTATGAGGTTCTTAGGATTTCCGAGCAAGAAGGAGCCTTGGAAACCATCTCCTCCAAGGGGATGAAGAATCATTCTTGGAGCAGGAGGACCTGAGTTTGAATCCTGCTTGAGACATTGACCGAGTATGTGTGGCCCATCACCTCTGTGGAGCCTCAGTTTCCTCCTCATCAAGTGAGGATGATAGGAGGACAGGCGTGAAACTCAGCCTTGGTGATTCCACTGGGTAGAGAAAACAGAAAAGGTTTAGACAATTTATGTGAAACACTTTGCCCACCAGACGGCCCCGTATAAATGTCAGTGGTTGCTATTGCCGGTTAAGCCCACACAGGTGGTAGGTAGTATAAGAGCTCAAAGTGACCAAGCAATTTAAGACTTTCAAGTCATTGACTGAGATTATATCTCACCTGAGCTTCATGATGACCCTGTGGGCCGGGTGCTTTTATTCTCCCCAGTTTACATATGAAGAAACTGAGGACAATCTCCCCCTCCCCAAGGTAAAGTGACAGGGGCAGCTAGGTGGCGCAGTGGATAAAGCACTGGCCTTGGATTCAGGAGTACCTGAGTTCAAATCCAGCCTCAGACCCTTGACACTTAACTAGCTGTGTGACCCTGGGCAAGTCACTTAACCCTCATTGCCCTGCAAAAATTAAAAACAAAACAAACAAACAAAAAAACAAGGTTAAGTGATTTACCCAAAGTCACATGGCCAGAAAGTAACTGAGATAAGACTGAGAACCCTGGACTTCCCTGAGACCAAGTCCAGCCTTCTACTCACTACTCCAAGCTGTCTCTCAGAAAACAAAACAATGACCATCAAGTAACAGTTCATCACAGGCTCACAGAGAGCCGGAGGAAGACTTCAGGACACATCTTAACCAACGTCCTCACTTTACAGATCAGGAAATTTCATTGGTACAAGGGAACTGGTACTGTCTTGGGAGTCTGAGGGCCCTGGATTCAAATCCAGCCTCAAGGACACTTGGATGTGACTTTTGGCAAATGACAATCTCCTTGGGCCCCAGTTTCCTCAGCTGTAAAATGAAGGTCTTGGGTTAAATGGCTTCTAAAGTCCCTCCTAGCTCTGAATCCTATGACCTTAGGATTTTTCCACCTCTAGCCTCAGTTTCCCCATCTATAAAATAATAGCCTTAAACTACATGGCCTCTAAGATCCTTTACCATTCTAGACCTGGGAAACTATGCAATGGAGGCCCAATGACTTATCCAAGGTCACATGCATAGTGCTTCAAACCCAGGGTGTAGACTCCAAATTCAGGCATCATTTTCACCACACCTTGCTTCCTGTCTGGGGAAGGCCTGAGTTCAGGCCCCAAGTAATTGACACGGCAGGGCCTTCTGACTCCAAAATTTACTCAGAATTCTGGACATCCATTCCAAAGTGAGGAGAAAGAAAGGCAGCCCAGAGGCCTCGGGCCAGCTCCCCCTCCTCCCGGACCTCCTGAGTCAGCGGCAATCCCACGGGAACTTTGAGAACAGGAGGCAGGTGTGGAGAGGAAGCAGCCAGAGTTGGGGGCCAGTTCCCAGCCTGGGCTCGGATTACAGGCAAGAAGGAGGAGGGATGCCCAGAGCAAAGCCGGCAGAGGACAGTTGGAATGGGGAGACCGGGATGGAGGATGCAGCTGCATCCTCTGCCCCAGACACGACTTCCTCTTTCCCTTCATCCCTCCCAGGGATCTCTCCTGGGCAGAAGACCATATCCTCTGGAAGCCTTGACGGAGGGCCTCCCATCAAGACAGAGAGCCCCAGCCTCTTCTTTCTCCGAGGGGCCACCTCGGCTAGCCCTTCTTTGCGGACACAGCATCTGTCTCCCCGGCTCTCATCCTTCACCCCCTCCCAGCTCCTATTCTGTCCTGCTGGGCTCCCGGAGAGCTGGGCAGGCAGCCACCAATGTGTGCATGAAGGAGGCTGGAGTTAGAGGTTCTTAGGGAGGGAGCTCGGCCTGCAATTTCTGAAACATGAAACACAGACTCTCTGCATTTTACAAGTGAAGCAACTGAGCCTAGAAAGGCAGAAGGATCATCCGATTACACTCATAACCAGCACTGATGTATTCTACAAAAGCATTGCACATATATTATCTCATTTGGGCCTTGCAATAAACCTGGGAGATAGGAGCTATCGTTATTCCCATTTCACAGATGAAGAAGCTGAAGGCAGGAGAAGTGAAGTGACTTGTCCACAGTCACAAAACTAAGTATCTAAGAAAGGATGTGAGCCCAGGCTTCCCTGTCTCTAAGTCCAACATTCTATCCACTGCAGCTTGAAATTGAGAGTCAAAAAGCACATCTAAGTGGATAAAGCACTGGCCCTGGATTCAGGAGGACCTGAGTTCAAATCTGGCCTCAGACACTTGACACTTACTAGCTGTGTGACCTTGAGCAAGTCACTTAACTCTCATTGCCCCGCCCCCCCCCAAAGCACATCTAGTCCAATCCCTCCCCCATTTTACAGAGGAGTAAACAGAGGCTAGAGAAGTGAAAGGAAGATAGGGATAGGGTTGGAAGGGATATCAGAGGTCATTCAGTCCAGCACCCTCCCTTTATGGATGAGAAAACTAAGGCCCCAGAGGGACATGGGAGCATAGATTTAGAGCTAGGTGAGACTCAGAGGTCACCTGGTCCCTCAGAGATCAAACAGGCTAAATGACTCCTTCCACAGGTAAGAAGTGGACCTGGAACCCAGGGCCCTCTCTTCCCAAGGCACCACCCAGGCCCCAGGCTAGTAACCTGGAGCCGGGCCCAGGCAGCTTCTTCCAGGGAAATTGCCCCGCCCTACTGCCTTCTGTTTCCTATGCCCCCCAAGGGGCCTGGTGCCCTCATGGCCTGTGGTCACACCCTGCCCATAATCTCTCTGGTAATCCAACTTCTTTCTCCTGTGATTGATACAGATATGGAGGGCCTCTTTGAGTCACCCCGACACCCAAGCGTCTAAGCTGACGGGGCATCCTGTGACACCATGAAGCAATTGTGAAATCTGTCAAAGGAGCCCTGTTTCATGTGGATGCCAGCGTCACAACCCCTCCCGCCACTGGCTGCGAGCTCTACAGCTCCCAGAGATAAACTGGGCCTCGCTTCCTCTCTCCTTCACCCTCTCTGCCCTCCACTCCTAAGCCTTTACTCCCTCCTGGGGAACTCCCTTAGCAGCACTCTGCCTGTACAGGTGGGGAGACCTTACCCATCTCTTTCCATCACTCCCCCTCATCCTTTACATCTAATCAGTTTCCATGTCTTGTCAATTCTGCCTTCCCCAATATTCCTCTCACCCATCCCCTTCTCTGTTTGGCACTTAAATCTGATTGCCACCTTTCCATATAACATCTACCTATCCATGTAGACACCGGGGCCTGCCTAGTTAGCGCATCTTGACCTCTAACTCACTGTGGCACACATATATACCTCCCTGTCCCACCCGGACTTTCCACCTCTTCCTCTGAGAAGTGTAAACAAACCAAGGTTACCACTGTTCTTGGAAAAGGCCTTTGCCCTTTGGCTCCATCCACTCCCCATTTCAATGACTTCTCAGACCCAAACTTCCCAGTATGAAGAGGTTCACCCCCCCCTTCCTCCCATTAGAATGTAAGCTTCCTGAGGGCAGGAACTGTTTCATGTTCATCTTTGTATCCCCAGAGCCTAAAGTAATGCCTAGCACACATAAGATGATTAGTCAATGGTTATTAATTGATTGGCAATACTTTAAAACTGCTCAAGCAATATCTTCTACCCAAAGCCTTTCCTGATCTCCCTCCTCCAATGCCAATGCCCTCCCTCCCTGCTAATTTTTTAAATCTTGTATTTACTCTGAATATATTTTTATATAGGATGTCACAAAAGTCTTAGTGTAGAGGTGGAGCCAAGATGATAGATTAGAGGCAGTCACCCAGTTGAACTCTCCCAGCATTATTCCCCTCCAAACAACTTTCAAATAACGCCTCAAATCAAATTTTGGAGTCGCATAGCCAATAAGAGGTCAGGATGAGACATCTTTTTGGCTTAAGGAAACTTAAGAGATCACAGGAGGTTTCAGGAAAAGTCTGTGACACCTAAGTAGAAGCCTGTCCTGACCCCCCACCCATGTAGCAGTGGCAATAGTAGTTGCAGTAGTAGCTTTGGAAGGTCTCAGTTCAGAGAGGGTAAGGGGGTCCAATAATTGGTCAGAAAGAGATTGCAGGGGCCCCTTTGCTGGCACTGGGTACACCGGGCACTGACTGAAGATCTTATTGACCATAAACAATTCTGGATCACAGCTCCAGGGTGAAGAGAAGTGCTGGTAGTCAGTCACAAGGTAATAGGGGATGTGGTTACAATTCTAGGGCCAAGAGGAGCACTAGTTCTTGCCGTTTCTGGGGACCAGGGGCACTTCCTGGGTAAAGAGCAGGACACAGACCAGAAGAGCAGTGACCATATCTCTCCCAGGATAACACCACCTTGGAAGCAACAAAAACTTGCCCCCAAACCTCAGAATTAACTCTGAAGACAACAGAACAACAACAACAAAAATGCCTGAAGCTTGAGTCAGTGCCTCCTTACTCCCAGGTGAGCAGAATACATCTTGAATATAAAGTTCGAAGTCAAAAAATAGGTTGGAAAAATGATCAAACAGCAAAAAAAGAACCTGACTATAAAGAGCTCCTATGATATCAGGGATGACCATGATATAAACTTGAAAGAAGACAACCATATGAAAACAACTACAAAAAAAAATTCAAAGAAAAATGCTAATTAGACCCAAACCCAACAAGAATCCCTGGAAGAGTTAAAGAAAAAGCTAAAAGTGATAGAAAAAAATTGGAAAATAAATGAAAGTGATGCAAGAAAATTATGAAAAGAGAATTAACATCATGGTAAAGGAGGCAGGGAAAAAACTGAAGAAAATAATTCCTTAAAAATTAGAACTGGACAAGTGGAAACTAATGACTCCATGAGACATCAAGAAACAATAAAAAAGTCAAAAGAATGAAAAAAATAGCAGAAAATATGAAATATTTCATTGGAAAAACAACTGACCCAGAAAATAGATTGAGGAGAGAGAATTTAAGAATTATTGGACTACCTGAAAGGCATGATTAAAGAAAGAGCCTAGGCATCATATTTCAAAAAATTATCAAGAAAAGCTACCCTGATATCTTGGATCCAGAGGGTAAAAGAAATTGAAAAAAGAATTTGAAAAAGAAATTGAAAAAAAACTACTGATCACTTCTTGAAAGAGATCCCCAAATGAAAACTCCCTGGAATATTATAGCCAAATTCCAGAGCTCCCAGGTTAAAGAGAAAATACTACAAGCAGCCAGAAAGAAACAATTCAAATACCATGGAGCCACGGGATCACACAAGATTTAATGGCTTCCGCATTAAAAGAGCGGAGGGCTTGGAATATAATATTTTGCAAGGCAAAGGAGTTAGGATTACAACCAAAAATAACCGACCCAGCAAAACTGAGTGTAATTATTCTGGGGGGAATTTATATTTAATAAAATAGAGGACTTTCAAGCATTGCTGAGAAAAAGATCAGAACTTAATAGAAAATTTGACATTAAAAAATAAGACTTGAGAAAAGCATCAAAAGGTAAATATGAAAGAGTAATCATAAGGGACTCAATAAAGTTAAACTGTTTACATTCCTATATGGGAAGATGATACATGTAACTCCTAAGAACTTTATCATTATTAAGGTAGTTAAAAGGAGCTTACATACAAGTCATGGGTGTGAGTCAATTTTATGTTGGAATGAGCTCTCCCCCCAAAACAAAGGGGTAACAAAGAGAGATGCACTGGAAGAATAGAGAAGGGAGAGGCAGAATGGTGAAAATTTTCTCACATAAAAAAGGGGCACAAGAAAGAGCTTTTACAATGGAGGAAAATTGGGGGGACAGGTAGTGAACAATGCTTGAACCTTACTTTCATCAGAACTTATTCAAAGAGGGAAGAACTACACACACACACACACACACACACACACACACACACACACACTCAATTGTATATAGAAATATAGCTTACCCAATAGGGCAATAGGAGGTGATGGAAATAAGAGGAGGAGGAAAGGATAGGCAGATTAAGGGAGGTAATAGAAGAAAAGTAGACATTTGAGGAGGAACAAGATAAAAAGGAAGAGGAAAAAATAGAAAAAAAAATGGGATGGAAAGAAATACACAGTAATCATAATTATTAATATGAATGGTATGAGCTCACCCATAAAACAGATGCAGATAGCAGAATTTATTCAGAACCAGAAGCCAAGAATATGGGGTGGTTTTTTTTTGTTTTTTTTTTTTTTGGTGAGGCAATTGGGGTTAAGTGACTTGCCCAGGGTCACACAGCTAGTAAGTGTTAAGTGTCTGAGGCCGGATTTGAACTCAGGTACTCCTGACTCCAGGGCCGGTACTCTATCCACTGTGCCACTTAGCTGCCCCAAGAATATGTTGTTTACAAGAAACACACTTGAAACAGAAAGACACACACAGAGTTAAAATAAAGGGCTGGAATAGAATCTAATATGCTTCAGCTGATGTTTAAAAAAAAAGTAGGGGGGCGGGGATGGTTGCAATCATTATCTCAGACAAAGCAAAAACAAAAATAGACCTAAAAGTTGAAGGAAATAATCAGGGAAACTACATTATGCTAAAATGTGCCATAGACAATGAAGTAATATAAAAAAATTATAGCAAATTTCTTTGATAAAGGTCTCACTTATGAAATATATGCTGAGTATAGAACTGAGTCAAATTTCTAAAAATAAAAACCAATCCCCAAATGATTAATGGTCAAAGGATATAAACAGAAAGAAATCAAAGTTATCCAATATGAAAAACTGCTCTAAAACACTATTGATTAGAGGAAGACAAATTAAAGGAACTCTGAAGTACCACCTCACACCTATCAGAAATTACAATGCTGGAGGGAATCAGGGAAAAATAGATATGTTAATGAGATACTGGTGAAGTAGTCAACTGATCCAATCATGTTGGAGAACACTTTGGAAGTAGGCCCAAATGGCTATAAAACTGTTCATACCTCAGCAATGCCACTACTAAGTCTGTACCCCACAGAAATCAAAGAAAAGGAAAAGGACCTCTATGTACAAAAATATTTCTAGCAGCTTTTTGTAGTGACAAATCAAGGAAATACCCCATCAGTTGGGGAATGGCCAAACAAGTTGTGGTACATGATTGATTGTGATGGAGTACTATTGTGTTGTGGGAAATGACAAAGTGGGATGGTTTCAAAAAAAACATGGCAAGACTTATATGAACTGATGCAAAGTGAAGTGAGAAGAACCAGGACATAAATGGGCACAGTAACAGCAATGTTGTAATTATGATCAGCTGTAAAACACTTTGGCTACTCTGATAAATACAATGATACAAGACAATTCCAAAAGACTCATAATGAAATAATAATATGCACTTTCTTTATTTTTCTTACTTTTTTTAGAAATATGACTAATATGGAAATATATTTTGTGTGATTTCACATGTATAACTGATAGCATATTGCTTACCTCCTCAGTGAGTGAGAGAGTGGTGGGAAGGAGGGAGGAAATTTGGAATTCAAAATTTAAAAAGAAAATAA
The DNA here is from genome assembly GCF_019393635.1 of Dromiciops gliroides. Taxonomy (NCBI): domain Eukaryota; kingdom Metazoa; phylum Chordata; class Mammalia; order Microbiotheria; family Microbiotheriidae; genus Dromiciops; species Dromiciops gliroides. Next base: position 625,910,997 of record NC_057863.1, on the reverse strand, counting down.
TGCTAAAAAATAATAGATTGACAGTTGTTTTTATTTTGTTTTTGTTTTTGTAGGGAAATGAGGGTTAAGTGACTTGCCCAGGGTCACACAGCTAGTGTCAAGTGTCTGAGGCCGGATTTGAACTCAGATCCTCCTGAATCCAGGGCGAGATTTATCCACTAAACCACCTAGCTGCCCCCTACATTGACTTTTTAAAAAACAACTGTTGGGGCAGCTAGGTGGCGCAGTGGATAAATCTCTGGCCCTGGATTCAGGAGGATCTGAGTTCAAATCCAGTCTCAGACACTTGACACTAGCTATGTGACCCTGGGCAAGTCACTTAACCCTCATTTCCCTGCAAAAAAAACCCACAACAAGAACAACCAAAAAAACAAACAAAAACAAACCAAAAAAATGTCAATGTAGTTTTAAACTATTAGAGCTGTAAAAGCTCCCAAAGACTTTTGGGACACCTTGTATACTTATTCATATAATTGTTCTCTGCCTTAATAGATTGTAAGCTCCTTTAAGGGAAGAACTGCTTCTCTTTTGTCTTTTTTATCCCCAACACATAGTAGGTGCTTTAAAAAAAATTTTGTTGATTGACTGATCTGAGTTCTCCAGCCGGAACTACTGGGGAGGTGTTTACATAAGGACACAATAGGGACCCTCTTCCAGCCTGGATGTTCCCAGCAGAAGTCACTTTGTATCTCTGAGGATCATAGGACCTAGGACTGAAAGGGACCTCCAAGTTCACCTTCTCCAAGGGTTCCCCATGTGAGCTGTATATGCCCTTGAGGTTAGGAGAAGCTCCTCATGGGTATTATCATTGGGGAATATTTGGTAAACCACCCTATTATTGTCCTTCTTAAAACAGCCCCAAAGCAGTAGTGTTCTTGGGGTGTGTGTGTGAGGGGGAATACATTGAACATCTTTAAGAAACTTAAAAAAATGTTTCCAAGTCCTGAATAAAATCTTTATGAATAATTAATGAACCTATTCTATTTATTATGTGCATATGCATGGTAAACTCTGAAATTTATTTCCTTTTATTCCAATTGGGAGCTATGGGGCGGTTTTAATGAAAACCCAGTGGTATTTAAGGTCAAGAGCCCCTGATCTTATCCAATCCCCCTCATTTTGAAAATGAGGAGACTGGGGTCCCTAAGGTCATACAGGCTGGCCCCATGCCCATTGAACCAAAAGTGGTGTATCCCCCGCAGTCCTAGACATCCCCAAAGAGAGTCAGAGGCTAATGTACTTGCTGGCTTCTTAGAGAAGGCTGTCCCTTCACCCCACCCACCCTCAAATACTCTGTGTACTCAAGCTCCAGGGCATCCCAGCTGTCCCCCCCCCAAGCAAGTGTGGAGCCATCTGGGAGTTTTCCTTGCTCCTAGCTTTGGAGGAAGAGTGAGGGGAGCACTGTTTTGCCAGCTGCCCATTCTGGCAGCACTCTGCCTCCTGCAGCTGGTTTCCAGTCCGGGGAGCCTTGCCACAGCTGCCTGCCCTCCTCCCAGAGGCATCCTGGGGCTTGGGATGCGCTGGGCCCAGCCTCTCTCCTGTACACAGACAAGCCCCCGCAGAACTGGAAGGAATGTGCAGCAAACTTCTCAGGGCAAACCCAACCCAACCCTACCCGGCCATGCCCCACTCCAGGAAGTCCATGGGGCAAGAAGCGGGCATTGTTCGGGGCAAGCCAGTGCATCCCCTGAGGCAAAGGTGAGAAGGAAAGAGAAACTGCAGGGCGTGGAAAGCAGACACAGGTCCTGACCACACCACGCATGCATGACAAACCTACACACACACACACACACACACACACAAGGAATCCTAGTGCCCAGGGAAATTAGTTTGGGGCACAAGGCCTGTCGGGAGGATATTTGGGAAGGGCTTGGGAGGTCATTTTATAGATGAGGAAAAGAAGGCGTACAAAGAGAAAGTGATTTGCCCACAGACATGTTGGTAGCAAGAGGCAGAGCAAGGATTCTGAGCCCAGGTCCTTGGACACCAAGCCTGGAGAGGACTCTGCTGTGTCATCGAGGGCTGGGATTATTCCAGGATTTAGAGCTCAGAGCTGCACGCTGGGCCCAGAAGTCGGTAGGGAAGTTTCTCTGGTGAGTTAGGTGCTTAATAAATGCTTGGCTGGACATCTTATACACTGGAACACCTTAGCCTAAGGTCGGCCAGAGTTCGGCTTTGGAGGAGGACCCTGGCACACTCACCTGAGAGAGGCAGCATCTTTTAGTGGGTAGAGTTTGGGAGCCAGAACCAAGACTCTGGGTTTAAATCCAAGCTCTGCCAATCACTGCCCTTGGATGGTCAGTCATCTAATCAATAAGCATTACTAAGAGCCTACTACATGCTGAGACAAAATATGACAAAGCCCTTACCCTCAAAGAGCGTATGTTCTAATGGGTGGAAAATCACATGTATACATATAAATGGGGAGGGGAATTCCTTTCTTGTATGGGGTGGACAAGAAGCCTCTGAGTTCCTTCCGGCTCCCAAATTCTACAATTCTATGAAATAAATGCAAAATATATACATGGTAAAATCAAGATCATTTGATGTGGGGAGGCACTATTAACTAGGGGAAGGAAGGATCCGTAAAAGCCTCAAGTAAGGAGATGGTATCTGAGTTGAGCTTTGAAGGAAGACAGAGGTGAGGAAGGAGAGACAGCCTGCACCAAGGTCCAGCAGCTGGAGATGAGGTGTTATGTGTGAAGGACAGAAAGCAGATCTGTTTGGCTGGATCATAGAGTGTGAGAAGTGACGTAATATGCGACAAGCTTGGAAAGCTTGAAATGTCAAACAGAGGGAGTTGTATTTGATCCTAGAGGTGAGAGGGGCTCGTTGAAGCTTCTTGAGCAAGGGAGTTAGATAAAGTCAGACCCATGTTTTAGGCGTATTACTTTGTAGTCGCTTGGAAGAAAAAGGTTGGAGAGGGGAATAATTTCAGGTATGGAGACCAATTAAGAAGCTATATTATATTAGGAAGCCAGTGAAAGCCAATAAGGGCCCCCAGGTGTCTCTGTGAATAGAGGAGGGGATGGAAGCAGATGGTGCATAAGTAGATTTAACAAGCCTTGGCAATTGATTAGATATGTGGAGTGAAGGGGAGTGAAGAGTCAAAAATAACTCTAGGATTATGAACCTGAATGATAAGAAGGAGAGTGGTACCCTCAACAGATTTGGGTTTAGAGGTAATCATAACAAGTTCTGTGTCAGAGGCACTCAGTGAGAAATGTCCAGTAGGTATCTAGTGATGTGGGCCTGGAGCTCAGGAGAGAGACTAGTCCTGAATATATAGATGTAGGAGTGATACGTGTACAGATGATCATTGAATCCTCTGCTCATGAGGTGACCAAATGAAAGAGAGAAGAGGACCCAGGACAGAGCTTGGAGGAACACCCATCGTCAGGAGGCCAGTCCCTTCATCTCCCTGGCTCTTTGCTTCTGGGATGACATGGCCTCTGAGTTCCTTTTCAGCTCTAAAATAGTGGCTGTGGCAGTTGGAGGAGTGGATAGAGCACTGGCCCTGGATTCAAGAGGTCCTGAGTTCAAATCTGCAGACACTTGACACTTACAAGCTGTATGGCTCTGGGCAAGTCACTTAACCCCAATTGCCTCTTTCCCAAAATCTAAAATGATGGTGGTGGGATTGTCCAGGATATTGTGATGCCTAGAGCTTTGTTCAAATCTTGCCACAGGTAGCTTTCTCCTACCTGAGAAGAACATATAGCTGCGCCCATCCTCCTGCTTGTGTCAACCAGAATATATGATGTTTGTTGGGACCTCTGGGAATGCTTTTGCCATCCCACAGGGAATGGGCCCAACCAATATCTCCACAGGCCTCCACAAACATGCCTTGGTTCCAGTTTTTGTCTCACAGTATTCCTCTTTCTCTGCTCTTTGGAGCCCTTGCTGTCTCCTGGTCTTGGTGCATCCTGCCCTCTCTCACCTCCGTGCCTTTTTTACTCGTGCAGTTCCAAACCCTGCTCCTCCCCTCCTGTGTCTGTTGAAATCTCATTCTTCCTTCAAGAGCCAGAGTAGGCAGCCATTCCCTGAGAAGCCTTCCTGAAATGGATCCTCAACTATCTTGAACCGCTGTGTGTGGGCCCTTTCCTTTTTGCTGACTTTTCCCTCCTGTGTTTATCTCCCTCTTCACACCCATAATCCCAGTTAGATTGTAGACTCCTTAAGAGAAAGGCCTATATCAACACGTTCAGCTATGCTGCCAAGGAAAGAACTCTGGACCTGATGTCAGAGGTCTTGGGTTCAAATCTGGATGCTTAATTGCCACCTATAGAGCAAGTCCATCTACATTTCTAGGGTTCAGTGTGTTCTCTCAACAATATGAGAAGGTTGAACTCGTTGATCTCTAAAGACCCTTCCTGCTCTAAAGTCATGATACCTTAGAATGTAATGGAGCAGGGATTAGATGATTAGATTCTTTACATATGTATCTCCAGCATTAACCCAGTGCCTGGCATAGAGTAGGTGCTTAATATATGCTTATTTTCTGACTAAGTGATCTCTAGAGTCTCTTCCTACTCTAAAGCCATGATGCCTTAGGGTGTAATAGATGAGGGATTTTAAAAAATCTTTGTACATAATTCCCCATAGTCAGTATTTAACAAAATGACTGATCTATATAACACAGCACAGCCCTGAAATATAGTAGGTGACTCATAAATATTTGTTAATGAATGAAGTTTCCATGTTAGACCTCATTTTGGTTTTCTTCCTGCAGTGGAAAGAGAAGTAGCTTCAGTCCCGAAGAGAGGATAGTCTCAGGAAGTTAGGCCCCCACGGAGCCATTAGACATATGGATCTGCCAGATGATTCTTGCTGAGTTGGAAACAATCCTTGATGGGAAATGGGCAGGGTTCCAGAAGATGGAGACCTCCTTTCAACCACCGTTTGGCTTAATTATTAGCAGCCTGAATACAGGGTCCCTAAGTACACAGACCCTGGCCAGCCAAGAAGGTGGCCTACCCTTGGGAAGAGGCAGCTGTGTGATGCAGTGCATAGAATGCCAGGCCTGAAGTCAGCAACTCTTCTTGAATTCAGTTCTGGCCTCAGGCACTTACTGGTCGTGTGACCTTAGGCAAGTCACTTCACCCTGTTTGCCTCAGTTTCCCCATCTGTAAAATGAGCCAGAGAAGGAAATGGCCAATCATTCCACTATCTTTGCCAAGAAACCCGAAAAGGGTCACGAAGAGTCAGACACGATCGAATTTAAAACCTGATTAAACCCTTGGGAAGGGTCCAGGGTCTGGCCTGGCAGGAAATGAGACAAAGGTCCAAGATCAGCGTGAATCAGTTGTCCCAGACATAGGTGAAGGGAAGCAGATGAAGATAGAAGGGAGGGAGAAACAAGGGGAAATAACTCAATCATCAGCCCTTTTTCATCTCTTGTTCTTAAGGTTCCTTCTTTAGCTCCTTTTTGTTTGTTTGTTTGTTTGTTTAGTGAGGCAATTGGGGTTAAGTGACTTGCCCAGGGTCACACAGCCAATAAGTGTTAAGTGTCTGAGGCCGGATTTGAACTCAGGTACTCCTGACTCCAGGGCTGGTGCTCTATCCACTGCGCCATCTAGCTGCCCCCTTCTTTAGCTCCTTTTTGATAATCATTTATTAAACCCACATGCCAGGCACTGGGATGGATGTTGGGGATACAGTAATAATAACAATAATGGATATTTCTGTCTCCCCTCAAAATCTGCAAAGTTTTTTTATGTACATGCTCATTTGACCCTCACAACAACCTTGTGAAGTGCTACAGATATTTATTATTATTATTATTGCCATTTGCGGGTTAAAAAAACAAACATGGAGCAGCTAGGCGGTGCAGTGGATAGAGCACCGGCCCTGGATTCAGGAGGACCTGAGTTCAAATCCGGCCTCAGACACTTTACACTTACTAGCTGTGTGACCCTGGACAAGTCACTTAACCCCAATCGCCTCACCAAAAAAAAAGAAAAAGAAAAAAACAAACAAACACAAAACTGAGGTCCAGAGAGGCTGACAGTGATTTGCCTGTAGCTAGTAAGTATTGGGATCTGGGTTTGAATTCAGGTCTTCCTGTCTCCATGTCCATCATTAAATCTGCTAGATATACTCTAGTGGATAAAAAATAATAGTCAGGGCAGCTAGGTGGCACAGGGGATAAAGCACCAGCCCTGGATTCAGGAGGACCTGAGTTCAAATCCAGTCTCAGACACTTGACACTTACTAGCTGTGTGGTCCTGGGCAAGTCACTTAACCCTCATTGCCCCACCAAAAATAAAATAAAATAAAATAAAAGTCAACGGATGACTTTCCCCCTACTTTACAGATGAGAACACTGAGACTCATAGAGGCTAAGAAATCTCCCATGGCCAAATAGCTTGTTAGCTGCAAAGGTGGGTTATCTGGGTTCAGGTCTTCCTGATTTCAAACCAAGGACTTTAGCCACTAGATGATCAGTATGAGAAACAAGAGTCAAACCGGGCTCTGTGATTCCAAATCAGCGTGCTATATTATGTCCTGACTCCAAGGGCATCATTCTGTCTGCTAGACTTAGTCTAGTGAACAGATAATAACAGTACAGGAGTTATGATTCCCATTTCACAGATGACAAAATCTTCCTTTGTCCAGGTCTTTCTAATCCATGTCCAGGGCTCTATCCACCATCCTTCAGGGAACTTACTTGCGCTATACTGGGTTTCTGGGGATCTCTGGGGTAGTTCTCCCACCCCTGGCCCAGTGCCTGTGGCAGGAGACATAAGCAGGGACAATTACTAGATCCAGGCCCAAGGTTGGGGCTGGGGGTGGGGACTGCCTTCTAAGCACGCCCCAACCTGAGCTCTGGCCAGCCAGGGGGAGAAGGCTGCAAAGGAGGGGGGTGCTTTCCAGTTGGAATTTCCAGTTGGAATCTCCAAACGGGGGCGGAGGGGATGGGATGGGGCTTCTTCCCGCCTCTCCCCCCAGCTCCCCAGGTGTTGCCTCCAAACCAGAGGCCCTAATGCAGATCTAGACCCTTCCCATGAGCCCCTGAGGCACAGGTTGGGAGGTTTGAGGGGCAAGTGTGTTTGGGACCTGGTCTCCTAGCAGCACATACACATGACCAGCCTCATGAGCCAACAGGGACCTCTTCCAAAAGAGCTTTGCATTTTCCTTGCCAGCGAGTGTGAGAAGTGATGGATTCCTTCCCTGCCTTCTCCCCTCCTCTGAACTCACTCAGCTGGCACCAACCCTGCCCCCCCTCCTGCCCTGGCCCTGGCCCTGGCCTGCTCTGCTTAGGAGACAGGGAGGTTCAGAGAGAAAGCCTGAGGCTTACCACCTGGGCAACCTGGAACAAGATGGGTCATCTCATCGAGCTCCAACGTCCTCATCTGTAAAGAGAAGGCATGTAGGTCGAAATGACATCCAAAGTCCCTTCCTAAATCTATGATCCCTCTAATACCTACTCGCTGGGCAAGTGATTTCCTCTCTCTGGGCCTCAGTTTCCCTATCTGTAAAATGAGGAAGGTTGGACTAGACCTCATTTTACAGATAGGGAAACTGAGGCCCAGAGAGATAAAGAGATTTGACTCCAAATTTGGTCCCCTTTCCATTGCATTAGGATGACATTGGGGCAGGGATGGGGAGGGATGGGGGGCTCTTTGGGCTTTAGCTCTATTCTCCTTCCAAACCCTTCTTCTCGTCCTAGAGAGGGGCTTACAGAAACAGAGACAAGGAGTGTCTCAGCTGAGGAAGGAGAAGCAGGGAATCTAGGCTGGCCTTTAGAGTCAGAGGACCTGGGTGCAAATTCTTTCTGGGCATCAGCTTTCTCACCTGTTAGAAAAAGAATGACCCCCAGGGTGCTTTCCTGCTCTAAATCTATGCTAGTGTCTTCCCTCCCCCCAGATTTTACTTTGTCTCTCCAAAATAGAGAGTTCCTTGAGGACCCAGACTATCTGGGGCGGGGGTTGCCTAGCACAGTGCCTGTCATAGAGTAAGTGCTTCATAAATGCTTGTTGAATGAGGTTTTTTAAGAAAAGTATAACCTCCTAATAAATGGGACACTTGCCTTGAGTCAGAGACCTTGGGTTCAAATCCTGCCTCAAACAGTTGCTGTGTGACCCTGGACAAATTATTCTACCTCTCTGTGCCTCAGTTTACTCATCTGTAAAATGAGGGGGATGGTTTCTAAAGTCTCTTCCAGAGTGTGTAGTCTAGGAGGACTGGGGAAATATTACTAATGTCTGCAGAAAGTTCTGTTTGGGTTTTTTTCCATTCTCTTTCATTTTCTGGGCTGCCCTTGTGGGTGCAAACTAAGGAATGTTTTATTCCTCTTCTGGAGGGGGGGAGGAGCAGGGAGAGAGCAGCTCGGTCCACAGGGGACCACAAAGCATTGGAAGCCAGGTGTTGGAGGCTTTGATCCCAGCACTCTCTCTGATTTACTAACCAACTGATTGATTTTGATCATCTCCATGGAGACGGTAATGGGGGAGAGTCAATAAATATTTGTAGGAGTGAATGAGCTCTCCATCTCCTGGGGATGCTTATGACATCAGTGAAATGGGGATAATCCCACTCGCATGATCCCTCACCAGGTTGTTGGGAGGAGGAAGCACTGTGGAAATGTGAGCTGTTGTTATTATTACCTGGTTTTTATTAAAGTTTCTCTTTACTCACCACCAGGCCACCACTCACAGCCTGGTTTCAGTCCTCTGTCAAAGACTATCATCCATCTAGTAACTATAAACCCAGTTCCTTCCTCTGGAGACTTTGGACTTGATTGGGCTGGCATTAGCAGTCCAACCTTCTTCAGCATCTCTATATATTTGTGAATTTAGCTTTCCACATTCTTCTCATCTTCCTTGTTAAGGTTTAGAAGTTTCTTCTTTCTATGGTAAACCTCAGACATCTCCTTCCTCCATTTGCTCATCCAGGAGAGGGGTCTCAGCCTAATACCACCAGCTAGCATCATGTGCCAGATGCTCCAAATGGGCACACTTACCAACTGGCTTCAGGCGGATTATTACCTTGACAGCAGCAGGGAGGAACACATGCTTCTGCTTGCCCTAAGGAGAGGGATATCATCAAATACCCTAAGCTGTTCCAAGGTAGCCAGACCCTCTTGGCCTTGTGGAGAGCAATCCCTAGTACTGTGGTCCAGAAGATGTAACTTGGGACTCAGAAATGATATGGAGAAGGGCGTGCTGGAGCCAGCTCTAACTGGCTTAAGAGAAAAATTATTTAATTTTCATTGTGAGCATTTACACCTCAGAAAATAGCAAATGCTACAGATCAAAATTTGATTGTTTTGTTGATTGTTTGCACTTTAAAAAGTGAGGAAGAAAATGTTAATAATGCAGATTAAACTTAAAAATGTGTTGCGTGTACATTCTCTTTTTCAGAGAGTTTGTTGTTAAGCATTTACCAGCACACTGTTGGATACAGCCTTGAGAGGAGTTTGTTTTCATGCTCTTTTGGAGAAAGACCAGGTGTGTCAACTTGTTTCTCTAAGTTTCCTAAAAAGACTTACATGAACTGATGCAAAGTGAAGTGAGCAGAACCAGAACAGTTTTTTAAAAATAATAAATATTTTTATTTAAAGTTTTGAGTTCCAAATTTTCTCCCTCCTTCCCTCCCTCTCCTTCCCCCCTCCCCCAAGGTGGTAAGCAACCAGATATAGGTTATACATGTGCAATTATGTAAAACATTACCATATTAGTCATTTTGTATAAGAAAATGAATAAAAGAAAAAGTGAACAAAAGTGAAAATAGCATGCTTCAGTCTGTGTTCATTCAGTATCAGTTCTTTCTTTGGAGATGGGTAGTATATTTCATCTTTAGTCCTTTGGGATTGTCTTGGATCATTGATAATAGTTAAGTCATTCACAGTTATTCATCAAACAATATTGCTATCACTGTGTACAACATTCTTCTGGTTCTGCTCACTTCACTATAGATCAGTTCATACAAGTCTTTCCAGGCCTTTCTGAAATCATCCTGCTTGTCATTTCTTATAGCATAATAATATTCCATCACAATCTTATACCATAGCTTGTTTAGCCATTCCCCAATTAATGGGCATTACCAGAACACTGTACATAGTAACAGCAGCATTGTGTGATGATCAACTATGATTGATTTAGCTTTTCTCAACAATACAATGATCCAAGACAATTCCAAAGGACCCATGATGAAAAATGTTCTCTACCTCCAGAGAAAGAACTCAATGCAGATTGAAACATACTATTTTTCTCTTTATTTTTTCATAGATTTTTTTTCCCTTTTGATCTGTTTTCTTCTTTCACAACATGACTAATGTGGAAAAAAGTTTTATATGATTACACATATATCACCTGTATCAAATTGATTACCATCTTAGGGAAGAGGGAGAAAATTTAGAACTCAAGATTTTATTTAAAAAATAATGTTAAAAATTGTCTTTGGGGGTAGCTAGGTGGCGCAGTGGATAAAGCACTGGCCCTGGATTCAGGAGGACCTGAGTTCAAATCCAGCCTCAGGCACTTGACACTTACTAGCTGTGTGACCCTGGGCAAGTCACTTAACCCTCATTGCCTTGCAAAAAATAAATAAATATTTTAAAAATTGTCTTTGCATGTAATTAGAAAGAGTAAAATACTATTTAAAAGAATAAAAAGTTTCCTGATACTTTCATAGTAAAAACAAAAAAACCTACCATCTACTGACCCAGTTGTACTTGATGGCTACCATATGACCATTGCCATCAATCACCTGACCTGCCCATGCACTATGGAAAGCACTTGGGGAAAGGATTTAATGCCTTTCTCTGCCCTCATCATTCTCTATTTCCTTCAGGGCTGGGTGCTGTTGACCATTGACCACTATGTCCTAGCTTCTGGACAATCTCTCCTCCCTTGGCTTCTGTAACACTGCTCTTTCCTGGACCTCCTATCCATCTGACCAGTCCTTTATAGTGACCACCAGTTGGTTGTTTTCTACCTCCAAAGTATGACTTTCCCTTGGCTTTCTCTCTCACACCACCAACCTCGCACTGAACATCTCAAACTCAATATATATGAAACACAACTTGTTATCTTTCCTCCTGAACCCTCCCCTCTCCTGGACTTTCTTTAGCCGTAGATGGTACCAGCACCCTCCCAGTCATCCAGAACCTTGGCATCCTTAACTCTTCACTCACATTCACCTCCCATTTCTTATTTCTAGCCAATTCCTTTCAATTCTACCTTCACATCTTCTCTGCTAGAGGTTCCCTTCTCTACACCCTGGCACAGGCTCTCATCACCTCAAGACTGGATGTCCTCCCTGCCTCCAGTCTCTCCCCACTCCAATCCACCCTCCCCTCAGCTATCTTCCTGCCATATCAACCCCTGCCCCACTTTAATCTCTAGCGGTTCCCTGCCACCTTTCGGGTCAAATAGAAAATCCCCTGCTTGATTTTACAGGCTGGCCCCATCCTTCCTTTCTAGTGTTTTTATGCTTTATATCCCCTGAACCTCGTATGCCAAGATCCAGGGCTGTCTTCCAACAAGGGGGCTCCCTACATCAAAATTATTCAAAATTCCTTTTTTTTTTTTTTTTTTGGTGAGGCAATTGGGGTTAAGTGACTTGCCCACGGTCACACAGCTAATAAGTATTAAGAGTCTGAGGTCGGATTTGAACTCAGTTCCTTCTGAATCCAGGGCCGGTGCTCTTATCCACTGCGCCACCCAGCTGTCCCTTCAAGATTCCTTAGAAGATATGTAGGTTGGGGCAGCTAGATGGCGCAGTGGATAGAGCATCTGCCCTGGAGTCAGGAGTACCTGAGTTCAAATCCGGCCTCAGACACTTAACACTTACTAGCTGTGTGACCCTGGGCAAGTCACTTAACCCCAATTGCCTCACTAAAAATAAAACAAAACAAAACAAAAAAGAAGAAGAAGAAGAAGAAGAAGAAGAAGAAGAAGAAGAAGATATGTAAATGTGTGTCAATCTGTGTCAGTGTTGTCCCCAGAGGCTATAGGAATATTTACATGGATTCATCTAAATGTGGCTCACATGGAAGTCTACCTACCAATATAAACACAAAAACTATTAATGCAACTCCAAACCACCAATCACCAAAATAAAACAGGTCTAAGTAACTGGAGAAATATTAATTACTCATGGACAGGTAGAGTCGATATTCTAGAAATGACGCTACCACCCAAATTTAGTCAATGCCGTATCAAACTGCCAAAGAGACTATAGAACCAGAAAAAAAAAAAGAATAACAGAATTCATAAGGACTGTTTTTTTTCTGCTTGTTTTTTTATTCCTAGGAATCTGGAGTGGAGAGAGGAATGGACTTGGAACAAGGAAAATGAGTTCAAATCCTACCTTTGACCAAAACACTTCAGCTATCTGGGCCTCCTCATGCATTAAATGGGGAAGCTACAACTACAACTACTAGTACTTCCTGTAGCACCTTGCTTACAGGTTGTTATGTGGCTCAAACGTGATAATAGGGACATCTAAGTGGTATAATATGATACATTAAACATAGTAGGCATTTAATAGATGTGGTTGACAGATTGATTGCAAGAAGCACAGGCTGGTAATTATATAGTCACTGAGCTAAATAGAACACAAGAAGTTATCAAATCAGAATTATTTTTATAAATGGGGAAACCAAGGCCTTGAGAGGGGATGTGATCTGACCAGTCATAACACTGGTAAGGGGCAGAGCCAGGATTCAAATCCATGTCTTCAGGTCCGGTACTCATTATGATACACTATCAATCAACATTTATTAAGTGCCTACTATGTGCCAGACTGCGTGCTAAGCTCTGGGGATACAAAAAGAAGCAAAAGATAGGCCCTGCCCTCCAGGAGCTTACAATCTAATGAGGGGGACAGCATGCAAACAAATATATACAAACAAGCTGTGTACAGGATAAATAGGAAATGCTGTGATTAACAGAAAAAGCACCAGAATTAAGAGGAGTTGGGAAAGGCTTTCTGTAAAAGATGGGATTTTAATTGGGGCTTGAAGGATCCCATAGAAGTCAGGAGAGCATGCCAGGCAGAGGGGACAGCCAGGGAGAAGGCCCAGAGCTGAGACAGATGGGGGTGTCCAGGAGGCCAGTGTCACTGGATCAAAGAGAAGATGGAGGAAAGTAAGGTGTAAGAACACTAGAAAGGCAGGAGGGGGCTAAGTCATGAAGAGCTTTGAATGACAAAACAGTACTTTGTATCTGATGCTGGAGGCAATAGAATTATTGAGTAGAGGGAATTATTGAGTAGAGGGGGTGACAAGGTCAGACCTGTTCTTTAGGAAAATCACTTTAGTGGCTGGATGGAGGAGGTATTGGAAGGGGGAGAGGCCTGAGGCAGGCTACTTTAATATTCCGGGTGATGAGGGCCTGAACCAGAGTTGGGGCAGAGTCAGGGGAAACAAGGAGGTATATTGGGCAGCAAGGTGGCACAGTGGATAAAGCACTGGCCCTAGATTCAGGAGGACCTGAGTTCAAATCTGGCCTCAGACACTTGACACGTACTAGCTGTGTGACCTTGGGCAAGTCACTTAACCCTCATTGCCCTGCCGAAAGAAAGAAAGAAAGAAAGAAAGAAAGAAAGAAAGAAAGAAAGAAAGAAAGAAAGAAAGAAAGAAAGAAAGAAAGAAGGAAGGAAGGAAGGAAGGAAAGAAAGAAAGAAAGAAAGAAAGAAAGAAAGAAAGAAAGAAAGAAAGAAAGAAAGAAAGAAAGAAAGAAAGAAAGAAAGAAAGAAAGAAAGAAAGAAAGAAAGAAAGAAAGAAGGAGGTATATTAAGGAGATGTTGCAAAGGTGAAATCAACAGACCTCAGCAACAGATTGAATTTGGGGAGATTCTGGGATGATTCCTGGGTTGTGAACCTGTAAGAGTGGGGGGATGGTATTGCCCTCCACAGTAACAGGGAAGATAGGAGAAAGATAATGAGCTCTGTTTGGGAGATATTGAATTTAAGATGTCTACTGGACTGAGAGATGTCTGAAAGGCCGTTGGAGATGCCAGATTGGAGGTCAGCAGAGAGGTTGGGACAGGATAAGTAGATTTGAAACTCATCAATGTAGAGATGGTAATTAAATCCGTGGAAGCTGATGAGATCACCGAGTAAAGTAGTATAGAGGGAAAAGAGAGGAGGGCCCAGGACAGAACCTTGGGGTATTCCTATGGGTAGGGGGCATGATCTGGGGGAGTGTCCAACAAAGACAGAGAAGGGGCTGTCAGATGAGCAGGAAGAGGGGCAGCTAGGTGGCGAAGTAGATAAAGTACTGGCCCTGGATTCAGAAAGACCTGAGTTCAAAGCCAGCCTCGAGCACTTGACACTAGCTGTGTGACCTTGGGCAAGTCACTTAATCCCCATTGCTCCGCCAAAAAACAAAACAAAAACAGATGGGCAGGAAGAGAACCAGGAGAGAGCGGTGTCCAGAAAACCTAGAGAGAAGAGAGTATGGAGGAAAAGAAGGAGATCAGTGGGGTCAAAGGCAGCAGAGACGTTGAGGGAAATGAGGACTGAGAAAAAGCCAGTGGATTTGTCCACTACAAGATCATTGGTACCTTTGGAGAGAGCCCCACATTTGAGTACATCACGTTGGACAGTAGAGTTAAGGCCCAAGAGTCACAGAATCTCAAAGCTGGACCCTGCTCACTGTGTGACCAGATCCTCCATCTTTGCTTCTTCCTTTAGATGGTGGGTCAGGTCCCCTTCAGCTCTAAATCGATGGTCCTGTGGAAGAGACCTCAGAGGTCATCCTAGCCAACCCAGACCCCTCAAAAATATCTCTGACAGGCTTTTATTTTATTTTATTTTTATTTTACCCACGTTTTACTTGAAGGCCTCCAATCCAGTCTGTGTTAGCCTGAAACATTTATGGAATCTTCCCTCCTTCCCCTGCCTCCCAACCTGGCAGAATCAGTCAGTCAGTCCTTAAGCATTTATTAAACACCCACTGTTTTCCAGGCACTGTGCTAAGTGCTGGGGATACAAAAAGAGGCACAAGACAGGCCCCACCCTTGGAGTTCACGATCTACTGAGAGAGACAACATGCAAGCAAATACATATGTGCAGGATAGATGGGAGATCATTAAAAGAAGGGAGGCTCTAGAATTAAGAGGCATTGGGAAAGACTTACTGCAGAAGGAATGCACATTCTGCTAGAATGTACGTGCCGGGAAAATCTCTCAGAAAGACCTTCAGAAGATAACTTGGAGGCAGGAGCTGCATGACACAGGACACCTAACCATAACAAGAGATATGAGACCTCCCCCCATCACTCTGGTGATGCAGCAGCTAGATCCTCAAACACACACTGGATCCTCTGATGGAAATAATTGCGAATGTGAGTGAGTGCATGTGTGTTTGTGTGTGAATGTGTGCGTCTGCATGAGTGTGTATGTGTAAGTATGTGAGTGTGTGTTTGTATGAGTATAAATGTGTGTGAGTATGTATGTATAGGGGGCAGCTAGGTGACACAGTGGATAAAGCACTGGCCCTGGATTCGGAAGGACCTGAGTTCAAGTCCAGCCTCAGACACTTGACACTAGCTGTGTGACCTTGGGCAAGTCACTTAACCCTCATTGCCCCACAAAAAAAAAAGAGTATATATGTGTTCATATGTGTATGTATATATGTGAGTGTGTATGTGTTTGTATGAGTGTAAATGTGTGTGAGTATGTGTATGTATATGTGTGAGTGTATATGTGTTTGTATGAGTATAAATGTGTGAGTGTGTATGTGTATGTATATATGTGAGTGTATGTATATGTTTGTATGAGTATAAATATGTGTGGGTATGTATGTGTCCGTGTGTATATGTATATATGTGAGTGTGTATGTGTTTATATGAGTATAAATGTGTGTGAGTATGTATGTGTGAGTATGTGTATGTATATGTGTGAGTGTATATGTGTTTGTATGAGTATAAATGTGTGTTCGTGTGTATGTGTATGTATATATGTGAGTGTATGTATGTGTTTGTATGAGTGTAAATATGTGTGGGTATGTATGTGTTCGCATGTATATGTATATATGTGAGTGTATATGTGTTTGAGTATAAATGTATGTGAGTATGTGTATGTATATATGTGAGCGTGTGTCTGTGTTTGTATGAATGTCAATGTGTGTGAGTATGGATGTGTTCATATGTGTATGTATGTATGTGAGTGTGTGTATATGTGAGCGTGTACTATTTTGTCAGGTTATAAGGTAACTGAAGGGCAATTGTTGGGGGATTCAATGAAAGAGAGGGACAGTAGTCCCTTGGGTTATCCCAAAGACAGGACTTGGACAAATAGAAGAAAAAAAACCAAACCCTGGACTTGAGGAGCATTTGAGTTACATTTCTCTGACCTCGACTATTGGTTTTGCTTTTGTTTTTGGTGAGTTTTACTCATGCACTTTGCTTTTCTTTTTACCTTAGGGTCATTTCTGAAAATAACTTTTCTTCCCCACCTCGAGGTTGAGCCTTCCCTCCCCATGGTGGCATGTAAACTCATTGAGGGCAGGGACTGTATTGCTTTGAATTCCCAGCACTAGCTCACTGACTGGCTTACAGACTGACTATGACAAAGAAAATCAGCACTTTACAAATATTATCTCATCTGATTTCTGACAGGTGGTGCCGCCATTGCTCTCACCTTATAGCTGAAGAAACTGAGGCAAACAGAAAAGTAACTTTCCAGGATCACACAGCTGGTAAGTGTGTGTATGTGAGTGGGGACCAGGCCCACTAGGGACCAGTCTGGAGTGGACTCATTGGAGAACTCCTTAGGAACAAACGACATGACTTTAAAGTTTGCTAAGTGTTTCATATAAGTCGTCTCATTTTTATCCTCACAACTAGCCAGGTGGAGGGAAGGTGGGGGAAGGTGTTATTATTATTATTGTTATCATTATTCCCATTTTGCAGATGAGGAAAGTGAGGCTCACAGAGATTAAATGACTTGCCTTCCATTGGAGGTCTTCTTCCAGAGGCCAGAGTCTTTGGAAGTTGATTATCTTTACAATATTGTTGTTACAATATAAATTATTCTCTTGGTTTTGCTCATTCAACTTTGTATCAGTTCATACAAATCTTTCCAGGTTTTTCAGAAGCCTTCCCTTTCATAATTTCTTGAGGAGTTTTTGTTGTTGTTGTTGTTTTGGGGTTTTTTGCGGGACAATGAGGGTTAAGTGACTTGCCCAGGGTCACACAGCTAGTAAGTGCCAAGTGTCTGAGACTGGATTTAAACTCAGGTCCTCCTGAATCCAGGGCCAGTACTTTATCCACTGTACCGCCTAGCTTGCCCCCCTTTCATAATTTCTTGCAGCCTCCATGTTAGTGTGTGTTCCCTCAACTAAGCCCTGGTTCAGAATCCAGACACCAAGAGGGCAGCCCTACTTGATGGATGGGTGATGGACAAGAGAGCCTGGACGGTTACCCTCCTTCCTTCCAAAGACAGTCAGGCTCAGGACAGAAGCCTGTAACTCAGGCCATGGACTTCTTACCAAGATTTGCCCCAGTGGCTTTCAGAAGGCTGCTGGGCCCTAGATTCTTTGGGTTTGGAGGAGGAAAGAGACATGGGAGAAGATCTTAGTCATGGACTGATTCATCCCCTGCAGGTGTGACCACAGGGGTGGGGGAGGAGAACGCTGTAAGGGAAAGAAGGGGAAGAGAGCTCAGAGCTGGAGCATGTCGCTTCAAATCCCTGCCTAAGTGACCTTGGGAGAGTCACTTCTCCTTCCCCAGATTCAGTTTCCTCATCTGTAAACCGAGGGTTAAGAAGACCTCTGAGATCCTTCCCAGCTTCATATCTACCAGCCTGAGGCGAAGGACCAGGACATCTGAATAATGGCCTTGAGTAATTTCCCAATCAGTAAATGTCCAATATCTCTCAGAGGAGCTAGAGTCAGGAGTCTTGGATTCAAAGCCAAGCTCCACCATTTTCTGGCTTAGATCTTGAGCTGAAAGGACCCTTAGCCCTTCAACCTCTTAGCCCAATTACCTTATTTTATGGACTGGAAAACTGAGGGCCAAGGTCACCTGGAAAGGAAGCATCAGAGACAGGATTCAAACCCAGGTCCTCTGATGTCAGAGTCAGTACACTTTCCATTGTACCACACTGCCCATGCTCCTACAATCAGAACGTCTCAGAGTTTGGGCTCCTCCCATTCTAAATCCATCTCTCTTTTTACCCACCCATGCTTCCTCGTCCTCAACCTAGCTATTTAATTTTCTGAACCTCAGTTTCCTTGCCTATAAAATGGGAGTGGGGGTCAACTAGATGACCTCTAATGTCCCTTCCAACTCTAAATCCATAGCAACCCAAGCCGTGTGAGGCTTCTCTGGGACTCAGTTTCTCCATCTGTAAAACAAGGGGGCTGGACTCTAAAACCTATGATTCTCTGATCCTTGGGAATTCTTATGAGTAAAAAAAGGGCCTCTCCCTTTGAACCAATAGGTCCCAGCTTGGAGCCTGAACTCCTAGAAGGTGTGGCCTCGCTTTCGGCAGACTGGGATGAGTCAGCCAATTGGAGTCCAGAGATGTCAATCCCATCTCAGGGAGAGGCACAGGGACTTTGAGCCCTGAAGGGAAGGAGCAAGGGCAGGGACAAAGCAGGGCAGGGCAGGGTGGGAGGCAGGAGGTCCTGTGGCCCCCAAGCGAAACATCAGAAAACAAATCTGCCAGGTTTGAGAAAGTCAGGGATAAAGAACGACCTCCCCCCCCCCCCAATTATAGCCAGCGGCAGCCAAAACCACTTGAAAGGAGAGAGGTTCCCGCTGGTTACAGAGATTTTGTACTTTGGAAATGTCGGTATTAATAAGCCAATTAGGGACTCAGAGGCCCTGGAAAGGGCTGCGATGCTTAACCTGTGTCTTCAGTGGCAGGGAAGGAGAGGGAGAGATGGAGATCCGGGAGGGTAAGGAGGGAAGGTTAGAGGTGTCCTCAGAGAAAGTTCAGGCTGCAGAGGTACATGGGCCAAAGCCAGACCTGGCACGCCTGCCCTTATTTCCACTGAGAACAAGCAGCCTTGCATTCTGGGGCCAGATTTCAAGTGTGGAGTGCTGAGTCTGCCTGCTCACCCAGGTTGTTATTCCCAAGAGTCTCTAGTTCTGTTCTGACATATGCCTCTTCTGCTGCCCTGGCCCTGGCACCAGAGCCTGCCCTGAGCCAGGATGCCAGGATGCCGGGATGCCAAGGCAGGGTGGGCTTGAACAGAGGGCATCCACTGGGCCCTGCTCCTTCCCAAGGCTCTGGAGCAGCTCAAAATCTGTTTTAGGGGCAGCTAGGTGGTGCAGTGGATAGAGAACTGGCCCTAGAGTCCAGAGGACCCGAGTTCAAATCCAGCCTCAGCTCAGACACTTAACACTTACTAGCTGTGTGACCCTGGGCAAGTCACTTAACCCCGGTTGCCTCAAAAGAAACCCAAAAAAACAAAACCTGTTTTAATATTTCTGTCCCTTCCAAGTGACTCCCCAGCCCTGTACCCCCATCCCCAGTGGAGCCCTCCCTTATAATAAAGCAAAACGCAATTAAGCAAAACCAATTAGAGCATTGGCCAAGGCTGATGAAGCAAGCCTCACCCTGCCTCAAGGACCCAGTTTCCAGTAGCTAAAGTGCTGGGCCTGGAGTCAGAAAAATCTGAGTTTAAATCCAGACTCAGAAATTTAGCAGCTGTGTGACCCTGACAAGGCACTTCTCTGTTGATATGCCTCAGTTTCTTCTGCTGTAAAGTGAGAGTAATGACAGCACCTACCTCTCGGGGATCAAGTGAGATAATATTTGTAAAGTGCTTAGCATGGGGTCTGGCACATGGTGGGTGCTTAATTATTGCTAGTGATCATCTGGGCAGCTAGGCGGCACTGTGGAGTGAATGCCAGGCCTAGAGTCAGGAAGAACTGAGTTCAAATCCAGCCTCAGAAATTTAGTAGCTGTGTGACCGTGCACAGGTCACTTCACCCTGTTTGCCTCAGTTTCCTTACCTATCAAATGAGCTGGAGAAGGAAATGGCAAACCACTCCAGTATCTTTGCCAAGAAAACCCCAAATGGGGTCATGGAAAGTTGGATATGACTAAAACGACTGAGTCACAACAAGCTATCCTCATCATGGTGAATTATTATTGCCTCTCTGCTGAGATGGGGGAGGAACTCTTCACTCTCAGTCTTCTGAAGTGGTGATCAAAGGATGTCCACCTCCCACCCCGTGAATAGATCCCACCCTTGTAACAAAGGAGAAAGACTCAAAACCCACACATTCCCCCATGTCTGACAACAATCGTCTCCACCCCTACAGTCCAATGCCTCTCCCTCATACAAGGCTTCCCAAGTTTCTCTGCATTCTTCCTCTCTGTCATTTCTTGGGATGCCGTGTCGCCCCATCACCTGTCAGCCTGATACGTTCAGCCATCCCCCAGTAGATGGGCACCCAAGTCTCCTTCCCTCCCTTTGTTGCCCAATTACTACTGGGTTAAGCCCCCAGTTTCACTAATACACATTGACTCAACTCCAGCCAACTTCTGCCTTGCAGGCTGTTTCCAGAGTCCGCACTCAGAGTGCCAGGCTTGACGGATGCCAGGCACAGTCTTCACGCCCTTGTACTGGCTCCGACAAAGGGGCTGGGCTTCACTGTCACTTAGAGAGGAGTGGGGGAAGAAACAGAGAACACACTTGCTCAGCCTTCTGGGGGGTTCCTCCCCAGCCCTGTCTCCTTCCCCATCTATTTGACTAGCCCTGTACTAGCTGCTTGCTGTAAAGGACAAAGAGATGAATGGATAAGGATTTATTTAGTGCTTACCATGTATGCAAAGCATTTAGAGCTAGGATGTCAATTTGGAGAATACTGAGGTCCAGAGAGATTAAAGACTTTGCCCAATATAATTCAATAACCATTTATTAAGTAACCACTACATGCAAACAATGCTCTGGGGGTACAAAGACAAAACAAAACAAAAAAGCCAGTCCCCATCCCTCAGGGAACTTACATTCAAGGGGGGGGGGGGAGCGGGGCGTGTAGATGTGACACGTCCACAGATAAGTATGTGATCGTTTGAAGAAGGAGCGAGCCTTAACAACTTGGAGAATCAGGGAAAGCTTCTTGTAGGAGGCAGCCTGTGAGCTGAGCCTTGAAGGAAGCTAGGGATTCCAAAATGTGGAAATGAGGAAAGAGGGCATTCCAGGCACAAGATAGGGGGCCAAGAGCTGAGTTCAAGGAAAAGCCCGTTTGCCCAAGATCATGCAAGTAGCAAAGCTGGGATTTGAACCCAAGTTGTCTGATACCAACTTCAGTGCTCTTGTCACTGATCTGCACTACCTGCCAATTCTGAGGTCACCTAAAAAGAATATCTGATGCTTCTATAGCATTTAAGGTTCATAAAGTCCCTTTGACTCACAATCTCTCCATTCCTCAGTTTTTTCCCTGGGGCCATCACCCCTTCATTGATTATACTTTCCTCTCTTCCCCATACTGACCCCTTGGCGGACCAGTTCAACTTGTTATTGTCCTTCTGTCTTGAGTCCCTCACACCCTTATCCTCCCAACAATCTTGTCCTGCCAAGCCTTTGCCTGAGATCACTCCCATTATCCATCGCCTTCCAGTCTACTCATGGCAGCCAGGTGGTGCAATGCAGAGACCAAAGGCCCTGGATTCCCAGATACCTGAGTTCAAATTGAACCTCAGACACTTATTAGCTGTATGATCTTGATCAATTCACTTAACCTCTGTCTGCCTCAGTTTCCTTAACTGTAAATGGGGATCATAATAATACATCTACCTTCCAAGAGTGTTGTAAGGATCAAATGAGATAATCTTTGTAAAGCACATAACACAGTGCCTGGAACACAGAATAAGTGCTATATAAGTATTATAATTTTTTTTTTTTTTGCGGGGCAATGAGGGTTAAGTGACTTACCCAGGGTCACATAGCTAGTAAGTGTCAAGTGTCTGAGGTTAGATTTGAACTCATGTCTTCCTGAATCCAGGGCTGGTGCTTTATCCACTGCAGTGCCACCTAGCTGCCCCAAGTACTATTATTATTATTAGCTAGCCAATAAGCTAGAGAAAATCACAAAATCATGCTGAGTCCACCATAAATTTGTGTCATGTAATATCTTTTAAATTTTATTTTATTTTTTATTCATGAAATAAGACAAACATTTCCATAATATAATGTAATAAGATGATTGCATATGAAAATGCAAATCTATTCTATAGATTTTGCTATTCCTTTCAAATGTCTAATAAAGTTATCATGTACGTTTCTTTTTTTAATTTTTTCTTTCCTCAGTCCTACCCTAGAGATGACTGCTATTTGACACAAATGTGTGTGTGTGTGTGTGTGTGTGTGTGTGTGTGTGTATATATATATAATTGTTCTATACATACTTTTATTCATCAGTTCTTTCTCTGGAGGCAGATAGCATCTTCCTTCATATGTCCTTTATAGTTAATTTGGGTATTTATAATAGCCAAAATGACTTATTTGCTCAAAGTTGTTCTTAGGTGGTGCAGTGGATAGAAAACTGGGTCTGAAGTCAGGAAAACCTGAGTTCAAATCAGGCCTTAGATACTTACTAGCTGTATGAACCTGGACATGTCACTTAACCAGTTTGCCTGAGAAGAAAATGGCAAACCACTCAAGTATCTTTCCCAAGAAAACCCCAAGTGGAGTCACAGAGTAAGACATGACTGAACAACACTACAACAGATCTCCACTGGGGGCCCTATGCTAGCAAGGTAATCCTTTGAAGATGCCCTAAGCAACCCACCATAGCAACTTTTCCTAACCCTTTCATCTCTTCTAAGCCTCCTATAACACCCTCTCCAGCCCCCACCACTGCCCTATCATCCAAGAACCTTGCTTCATAATTTACAGAAAAAAATTGAAGCCATTCACTCTGACTCCCTCTTCTTGCTTCCTCCTCATTTCAGATCTCTCAGTGTCTGCCTTTGTGAGGAGGTGCTTCTTCTCCCTGAACAGGCAAACTCGTCTTCCCACCCAGCCAAATGATCCCATTCCATGGTCTTCTGCAGCAGACTTCCCCCTCTATCACCCCCACTCTATCATTTATCTTCAGTCTCTTTTTTTTTTTTTTTTTGGTGAGGTAATTGGGGTTAAGTGACTTGCCCAGGATCACAGAGCTAGTAAGTGTTAAGTGTCTGAGGCCGGATTTGAACTCAGGTCCTCCTGACTCCAGGGCCGGTGCTCTACCCACTGCGTCACCTAGCCGCCCCTTTCAGTCTCTTTCTACAGGCTGCTTCCTTGCTGCATAGAAAGATACCCAACTACCCTATCTTCACAAACCTCTCGCCTGACCCCTCCATTACCACAAGCTGTTGTCTGAAATCTCTCCTCTCTTTTGTGGCTCCTCTTCTTGAGAAAGTCATCTGTCATCTATGCGTCTCACTCTCTTCTTAACTCTCTAGTCTGACTTCCAACCTCATCATTCTACCTAAACTATTCTTTCCAGTGACCGGTGAGCTCTCTCAGCAAATCCAATGACCTTTCCTCGATTTCCATCCTTTTTGGCCTCTCTGCAGACTTTGACACCATCACTCATCCTCCCCTCTTTCTAGGTTTCCTCCTACCTGTCTGACTGCTCCTCCTCAGCCTCCTTTGCCAGGTCCTCCTCCAGGTCATGCCCACTAACAGTGGGTGTCCCCCAGGTCTCCATCCTTGGCCCCTCTTCTCTTCCCCCTCTATACTATTTCCCTTGGTGATCTCATCAGCTCACATGGATTTAATTCTCATTGCTATGCTGATGATTGCCAGATGAACTTATCCAGCCCTAATTTTCTTCTAACCTCCAGTCTCACATCTCCAATTGCCTTTTGGATATCTTGAGCTTGATGTCCAAAAAGGCATCTTAAACTCAACATGTCCGAAACTGAACTCCTTATCTTCTCCACCCACTCCCCCTCCCTCATCTTTCTTTTCTCCCCAACTTTCTTATTACTGTTGAGAATACCACCATTCTGGAGCAGCTAGGTGGCGTAGTGGATAAAGCATTGGCCCTGGATTCAGGAGGACCTGAGTTCAAATCTGGTCTCATTACTAGCTGTGTGACCCTGGACAAGTCACTTAACCCTCATTGCCTTGCAGAGAGAGAGAGAAAGAGAGAGAGAGAGAGAGAGAGAGAGAGAGAGAGAGAGAGAGAGAGAGAGAGAGAGAATACCACTATTCTCCCAGTAATCCAGGCTGGAAACCAAGGTGTTGATTTCAACTCTTCATTCTCTCTCTCATTATCCATCTTCAATCTGATTGAAGAAACTCAGAAGGAAAGCAGGGTTCAAATCTTTGATGGATCCTCCCCTGAAAGGGGGATTAGATTTGCTCAGCTTGGCCCCAGAGGCCAAATCAAACCAGGAGCAATGGGTAGAAACATCAGAAGCCAATTCAAGCCTGATGCCAAGATGAGCTTCCTATTTCCTGGGAGGAGCCAAGATGGCGGAGGAAAGGCAAGTAGGCTCTCAGAACTCACAACATGATCACTCCAAGATGAGCTTCCTGACAATTCAAGTTGCCCCAAAGTGGAGTGGACCGATATTCTGAAGGTCTGCAAGCGGAGGCTGGACATCCTTTTGTTGGACCTGTTATACGTTAAGGATTCCCTTAATGTACAGGTTAGAAGAATTGACCATAAAAGTCCATTCCGACACTAAAATCCTGTTCCCTATAGCTTTAGATCTGCAAGCCCAGCACCATGCCTGCCCCTTAGAAGCCATTTAGTAAATGCTGATTAATAATTGACTCTCGTATTCTCTCCTGTGGCCTTAGCTTCTTAGAGGTGTGGGTGTCATGGCAGGGAAGACCCCCGTCAATGAGATCATGGTCATCTAAGTTTAGGGTGAGAGAATCCCACTATCTCCCCAGACCTCGGCTTTTGCGTCAGTCTGATAAGAAGGGCAGATTAGATGACCTCCAACCAAGGTCTTCTCCGAACTCACAGGAGCCTAGATAAGCTACAAAGGACCTCAGGGACCATCTAATCCAACCCCTCCTTTTACAGATAAGGAAACCAAGGTGCAGGAAGATGGAGTGACTGACCCCAAGTGAGTAAATGGCAGAGCTGGGGAACTGAAGTGGCAAAGTTCAGCCTCCTCCTCTTCTTCTTTTTCCTTCTCCTCCAGTGTTCAAAGGGAGGACACTGTAAGTGGACCAGGGTGGTTGGGAAAGGCTTTAATTCAACAATAAATGAAGAAGAATTTCATTTTTTATGTTGCAGGATGGGTAGAAATTAGATATTGGGGGAGAGGGAGGTTGGCAAGGCAAGGTCAAGAGAATTTTTAAACTCTTGAGGGCAAGAACTGGTGTGTTTAGAAGGTTTCCCCAAACATCTAGCAGGGCATGGCATATGCTTATAAAGGCTTGTTGATTGAAGGTGAAAATACACTGACAAGGCAGAGACAAACCTATTCAGAGGTCAGTTATACAGGTGGAGAAGAAGATGTGGTATTTAACCTAAACCCAGAGAAAGTCCACTAATGGAACAAAGGCAAAATAACACAGGAAATGGAAATAGCGAGAAATAGAGCTTCGGGTACCCCCCTGGGCAGGGCATGGGGTCAGCTGAGCTCCCAAGGTGGCACAATTCCTATACAGACTGGGAGACGACCTTGATTTAGAAAGACCAAGCTCATCCACTGCACCCTGGGACACCGCTGGCAGTCCTGACTGTTGTCTTACCACTGGACTCTGGAAGAGAGAACGAGGCTCACAACTTTGTGCAACTGCCTCACTCAAATCAGATTCTTAGGCAAGTTAAGACATCACCCTCCTGATGTCATCGATCTTCCGAAATATAAACAGCAGTAGGATCTCCTAGCACTTCCTTGAGACAAAAGACAAATGGGGACCATTCCCCTTCATCTTCTCTTCGAGGCTTTGGAGAAACTCCGAAGTTACTTGTTTTGAGCCCTTTGCACCAGACAAGACCTGCCTTTGTCCCACTCCCCTTAAGACCTGGCTTTGCCACTTAATATCTGGGTGATCTCAGATAAGTGACTTCCCCTCTCTGAGAGAATGTTTGTTCTCCTAGAATGGGGATGATATCTCTACTGTTCAACATCCAATGAAATCATGGGTCTAAAAGGCTTGATTTTACTTCTGTGATATAAAATCGATAGCATGTTGCTTATCTTATCAAGGCTTATGGGAGGAAAGGAAAGAATTTGGAACTCAAAATAAAAAAAAAACAAATATTAACATTTTAAAGAAATATTAACATTTTGTAGTTCAGAAATATTTAATGAAATAAATCAACATATATATACATATACATATACATATACATATACATATACATATACATATACATATACATATACATATATATTTGGGGAAGGCAGGGCAATGAGGGTTAAGTGACTTGACCAGGGTCACACAGCTAGTAAATGTCAAGTGTCTGAGGCTGGATTTGAATTTAGGTCCTCCTGAATTCAGGGCCTGTGCTTTATCCACTGTACCACCTAGCTGCCCCCCAATATAGATATTTTAAAAAACTTTTACCTATGTGACCTTGTGCAAGTTACTCCCCATCTCTGGGTCTCAATTTCCTCATCTGTATAATGAAGGGGTTGGGCTGGATGACTCCCTTCCCAGTCCTAAAGCTGGTCTTCCATGCTGGTTCTCTCGTTCAGGAGCCTTCAGCCTTTCCCTTTTGTTATTGATCTCTCTCTCTCTCTCTCTCTCTCTCTCTCTCTCTCTCTCTCTCTCTCTCTCTCACACACACACACACACACACACACACACACACACACACTCAGGGTCCTGGGAGCCTTTCCCTCCCCTCCCTCCGCCCCATTTTTGGTGGAGACCACAGCATCCTGTCCAGGCCAGGCAAAAGATGCTGTCTCTACTGGGAGCAGAATGACTTCCTGTTCGAGATGCAGCCAGACATTTCAGCGGTTAGCTACTCCTGGTCTGGCTCCGCATCAGAAGCCAGAGCCAGACGGCACGAAGCAAGCTCTACCCACACGCCCCAGCACAGCAGATGCTGGCTTGTGCAGGCTGGGCTTGATCAGAGCTGTCTTGTAACTGGGCTCTTGAGGAAGAAGGGGACAAAGCAAGAGGAAGAAGGGTGTGGAGTGATGGGGTGAAAAGCATCCTGGTTTGGAGCCCTTGTGTTCGAATATGGCTAACTGTGTGACCTCCCAGGAGGTCCGGGCCCTCCAGGACTCTGTTTCCTTGTCTGTAAAATGAGAGGGCTGGGTCAGATTACTTCAAAGGGCTTTTTCAGTTCTGATTCTGTGACTCCAAGATTAAAGTGTAGAGCAGGCCTTCTTCATCTAATGGCTGTGAACTTGTGTTTTTTAAAAAATTATTTTGACAGCTATAGTTCAATTTTGGCAGCTAGGTGGCACAGTGGATAGAACACCGGGCCTGGAGTCAGGAAGACTTGAGTTCAAATCCATCCTCACTTAAACACACTCAAATCCAGGGTCACTTCACCCTCTTTGCCTCAGTTTCCTCATCTGTCAAATGAGCTGGAGAAGGAAATGACAAACCTTTTCTAGTACCTTGCCAAGAAAATCTCAAATGGGATCTCAAAGAGTTGGACATGACTGAAAAAACTCAACAATAACAAAACCAACAAAATTTCAATTTAATTGGTTTCCTTTGTAATCCTATGTATTTTATTTTATACAATTGAAAACATGATTCTCAGGGGCAGCTAGGTGGTGCAGTGGATAAAGCACTGGTCTTGAATTCAGGAGGACCTGAGTTCAAATCCAGCCTCCGACACTTGACACTTACTAGCTGTGTGACCCTGGGCAAGTCACTTAACCCTCATTGCCTTGCAAAAACAAAAACAAAAACAAACCCATGATTCTGAGAAGGGGTTCATAGACTTCACAAGACTATCCAAGGGCTCCAGGACACAAAAAAGATATAATAACCTTTGGCTTAGAGACAACCTCAGCCAACACCCTCAGAAGAATCCAAGGCCTAGAGGAAGGAGAGGCAGGGATGGGATGGGGGGGCTCTTAGCTATGTCCTTCAGTTCTAAGTCCAGTGCTTCCTCTTTGTGGTAAGCAGAAACAAGGGGCTGGCCTGAGGGCATAATTGGCTGGTGGGATTGATCAGGTATTAAATTTGAGAGGTCCCTAAATAACACTTTGGAGTTAAAGCTGGGAGATATCTTAGAGGTCTTTTAATCCCACCCTCTCAATTGACAGATAAAGAAACAGAGGTCAGAAAAGTGAAAGGATGATAAGACTTAGCATAAGATTATAGAACTGGAAAGAACCTTGAAAATGATCTGGTCCAAACCTCCCATTTTATAGATGGAGAAACTGAGGCACAGAATTAATCAACTTGACCACAGTCTCATAGGTAAGTCCCATAGGCATGGCCAAAAGTGAACTCATTATCAGGGGGCGGCTAGGTGGCGCAGTGGATAAAGCACTGACCCTGGAGTCAGGAGGACCTGAGTTAAAATCCGGCCTCAGACACTTGACACTTACTAGCTGTGTGACCCTGGGCAAGTCACTTAACCCTCATTTCTCCGCCAAAAAAAAAAAAAAGTGAACTCATTATCTTCCCCACCTAGTCCCCCTCCCAGATCTCTCCATTCTTCCTAAATTTCTTATTGCTGTTGAGACCAGAGAATCATAAATTTTAGAGCTGGAAAGGCCCTTAAAGACCATTGAGTCCATGACCCCCATTTTACAAATGAGGAAACTGAGGTGGAAAAAGGTTAAGTGTTACACGGCACATAAGTGTCTGAGGTATGATTCGAATAAGATCTCCTTCTCTCCAAGTCCTGCCTCCTATCCATTAGGAAGGAATCAAAAATTTATTAAGTACCTACTATTCACCTGGTGCTTTACAAACATCATCTCATCTTATCCTCACTCCGACCCTGGGAGGTATTATTATCCTCATTTTACAGATGAGGAAACTGAGGCAGACAGAGGATCATAGAGTTAGCAAGTATCTAAAGCTGGACATGAATTCAGGACTTCCTGACTCCTGGCCCTAGTGGGGTATGCTGTCCACTGTATGGTCTGCTTGCCTCCCTACACTCCACTGCGATGCTGCCTCTAAACCTAGGTCCTTGGCCTCCAGAACAACTATCCTTTCCCTGTACTCCACTGACATTTTTATGCTAACAGGGTCAGCATAGCCCAGAATCAGTCATCCCTGGTGGGGGGTGGGGGGGCCACAGGGGACGTATGTTCTCTGCTTCCACTATACTCCCCCACGCCCTGGGTCCAGGAACAGAATTGTAGGGTGTAAAAGAAGGGGGGAATGGGGAAAAAACAACAACAGCAAAGTTTTATGGGCTGTGAAATGCTCCCAGGGGCTTGGAAATTGTTGAGGGGACCAGGATGGGGCAGGATGATGGGGTGAGAACTAGATGGATTGGCTACAGCCCTTTCCTCCCTCCTTCCCTCCTGCCCGCCCAGCCTTCAGATAATGACAATCCTCTGCTCCCTAAACATGCACGTTCCCCAACAAAAGCTCCCTTTCAGAAATGACTGCTAGCTCCCCTCCGGAGGGCCTTCTCCAAAGACAACCCAGCCAGGGACTGTCCTGCTCTCTGGTCCCTGCAGACACGGCAGCCCCAACCCAGCAGACAGGGGGGCCTCCAAGGGCTTCCTGCCAGACAGGCGCAAAACCAGACTTAGGAACACCCAAGGAGCCCGAATCTCGGCTGCTGCAGAACAAACAGCCTTTTTCCAAGCGGCAGAAGGCACAGCCATCCCCAGACCCTAAACCAATCAATCCTCTTGACCACACCCCACTGCCCTGCCCGGAGCTGCCCAGACCAATGGCCTCGCTCAGCTCTGGGCCTAGAGCAAAGTCTTTTGGGGTCCAGCTCTCCCTGCTTTTGTCTCTTCCAATCCTTTGGATCCCTCAGTCCCCACCTCTCTTTTCTTCCGTTCTTCCTTAATCTCCCCTATAAAGGTCCTTGACCTCATCTGTTTTCTGCTATTCCCAGAAGAGTATAAGTTTCTTGAGGGCGGATACTGTCTCAATGTTCTATTTGTATCCCCACTGACCAGTAGGGCGGGCACTCGGTGGTAGCGGTGGTGGGGAGGAAGGCAGAAACTAGACATTGTGATTTCATTGGTAGAGAACCGACTGTGAGGAACCTCTGTCTACTGATGGTTCCTCAAGATCCTTCTGGGCTCCCTGCATTTCATCTCCCGAATTCTGATAGCTCTTTCTTCCATCGAAGTCTGAAACTCCATTCCATGCACCTAGAATGTAAATGAACAAAGAAAAAGGCCAAGGTTAGGTGGCACAATGGATAAAGCACCGGCCCTGGATTCAGGAGGACCTGAGTTCAAATCTGGCCTCAGACACTTGACACTTACTAGCTGTGTGACCCGGGGCAAGTCACTTAACCTTCATTGCCCTGCAAAAAAAAAAAAAAGAAAGAAAGAAAAGAAAAAGGCCAAGGACCCAGACCCAATTGACCCTGAAGGGGACAAAAGCCCTGAGGCTGAGGCACCTAGGTGTGAATGGCACAAAGAGAAGTGACAGAAGATGACTCAGATCTCTTTGAAGACACCAATAGTTTTGGCTATGCCCCTACCCCCAAAAGACTCCTCCTGACCATGTAGTTAGCCAGCACATCTACACAGGCTTCATGGTCTCTCCAAGGCATTTTCCTCAAATATCATCATCATTCTCCCAGAAACCATTTTCCCAGAATCTTTTTTGTGAAGAGACACCATCTGCTCAAGCTGATGGGGTCTGCGCATAAACAAGCCCCCCCCCCATTGCACATGAAAGAAGGAAGTTCTCTTCATCTCCACTAAAAGTGTCTGAAAGGGGTTCTTAGAAAATGGGCAGAGCCGGTCACTCACATCTGCTGTCCACATAGCTGTTTAGGATGTGATGGTGATGTGAAAAGACTGAGTTTCCCTAGGATACTCCAGGCACTTTTCCCTCATCCACGAGCTTGTGAGCCTTGAACAGACTTAAGTTCCTGCTTCCTTGCATAAGTAACCCTTGACCCACAATCTCAGAGTAGGATAGGCCCTTGGAACCACCCAAAGCTGTATAGGAGTCCCTTAGATGACATCCCTTACAAGTCAAATGACACCTAAGGACGATGGGACCTTTCCATCAGTATGTTGTCTCCCCCAGGAGAATGAGCAGGGACTGTCTCTGCTTTTCTCTTCATAGCCCCAGTGCCTACCATGGTGCTTTGCATACAGTAGGTGCATAATAAGTAGTTTTTTTCATTCATTTCTCTCCATCTCATCATTCCATGATTCCATTTCATTTCTCCACTTCCCCTTCCCTACCAAGTTCCCTTCCTTTGCCATTTTCTATCCATACATGAGCCAGACAGAGACTCCCCTTGTTTGATGCTGAGTGCTCATGAGACAGACTTCCTTAGCTTCCTCCCTAACACACACACACACACACACACACACACACACACACATGCCCTCCCCTGTGTCACAGGATAAGACCCAAACTGAGGAATACTTCCTGTTTCTAAGAAATTTGGTGAAATGAGCCCCAGGCAAGTGTGAATCATTTCCTCAGAACCACTCGGGCAGACAGGGTAAGGTGGGTGGGAGTGAGGGAGTGAAGGATCCGTGTGTGCAGGGCCAACAGAACAGACACAGGAAAGGGTTTGGAAAACTTCTGAAAACTTGTTCCAAACCAGAAACAGGTGTCATCCCCATGAACAGAGGAAGGAGGTCCAACATCTTTGTCTCTGTCTTCCAGGAGTTTCAAATCTGTTTCCATGTTCTATCCCCTCCACCCTTGAAATCTTGGGTAATCCAGGAAAGGGGAAAGGGATTCCAACCTTTGTACTCAGGGATGACTCCGAAATCTCTTTCTCCTGGCCGCTGTCCGATATGGGCCCTGCTCTGGGCAGGCCCAGTTGCAATCTGGTCGGTAAATGGCCACACATGCTGGAGCCCTAATTGTATCTGCAGCTATTTGGCAATCCTGACCTTCCTTAGCAATTCCAGAGACCACTGAGGCTGGCAGCCACGCCTGGTATTTCCTGCAGCGCTGTGGAGCGAGTGGCTTCCGAGACTTTCTGATAACTGGCTGTCCTGAGAGAATGGGATCCATATTAGCCAGCCAGTCTGGCTTCAACCCACTTCCCAGACAGCAATGTTCTTCATTAAGGCTTCTCCACATTCTCTCCCTTGTTGAACTCATCAGCTGCCATGGGTTGCAGTTGATCCCCATACCTACATTTCCAGCCCACGTTTTTCTCCTGAGATCACCAACTGTCTACTGGATGTCTCTACCTGGCTCTCCCATCAGCTTCTCATCCGCCACCCAAAACCCATCCCCATTTACGGCAATGAAACCACCATTTTCCCAATCATCCAGGTAACCCAAGCTTGAGTCTCTGGCATTCCTCAATCCCCGTATCTAATCAGCTGCCATGTTGTTGACTTTACCCCCACAATTTCTCCAGCATCTGTTCCTTTCTCTTCACCCAGACATCCCATACCTTGTTCCATGTCTTCACCATCTCTCATCCGGACACATTGCAATAAATTCCCAACTGATAATCTGGCCATTTTGCTCCCCTACTCAAAAATCTTTCAGAGGTTCCCTGGTGTTTCTAGGGTCAAATCCTTGATCTGCCATTTTTAAACCCTCTACACTGTAACTTCCATCTGACTTCACAGGCTTATTTCCCATTATTGCCTTTTATGGCTTGCTGGGAGTTCCCCCAATGGGTCATTCCATCTCCTATCTTCATGCCTTTGCAAAGACATAATCTCAGGGGCAGCTAGGTGGTGCAGTGGATAAAGCACCCGCCCTGGATTCAGGAGAACCTGAGTCCACACCCTCAGACACTTGACACTTAATAGCTGTGTGACCTTGGGCAAGTCACTTAACCCTCATTGCCCTGCCCCCCCCCCAAAAAAAACCCATCCTTTCATGTCTGGAACATCCTTTCCCTCAGTTATGACTTGTATACTCTCTAACTTTCTTCTAAACACAGCTTAGTTTCCCCATCCTGATTCTGCCACCCCAGCCCCCAATTATTAGCATTATCTCCCTCTCAAAATTACTTTGTAAATATTTGCATACATGTGGTATTCACCCCTCCCCAGCAGACTATAAATTCCCTTCAGAGAAGCAACTGTAACAACTGATTTGCTTTTGTATCTCAGAATCTGCAAAGAGTAAGCACTTTTAAAATATTTTGAATTGAATTGAATTGAAGTAAGCCCCAGACAGAATGGAGCAGCTGTGTGGCTTAGTGGATGGACTTTTTAACTTGGAGTCAGGAAAACCTGAGTTCAAGTGTGCCTCAAATGTTTACTAGCTGGGTGATTCTGGACAAGTTACTCCATAGCTCTTGACCTCAGTTTCCCCATCTGCAAAATGAGGAGACTTTGATGACTTCCAGCTCTCAATCAATGACCGTTTGAATCAATCATTCAGTGGACTCTATAGCTCATAGCCAGAAGACTTCAGTCCAAATCTCATCCATGATGCTTACTCTATGGGCCTGGGCCTCAGTTTCTTCATCTGTAAAGTGAGAGAGTTGGATTAAATGGCCTCTGAGGTCCCTTCTAAAGCTTGATCTGTTTTATAATAAACATTTTTATTTATATTTGGGGTTCCAATTTTTATCCCTCCTTCCCTCCCTCCCTCCCCTCCCCGCTTCCTAAGGTGGCAATCAGATATGGGTTATAGATCTATGATTATGTAAAACATGACCATATTTGTCATTTTGTACAAGAAAACTTGAATAAAAGAAAAAAATGAAAGAAAGTGAAAATAGCATGCTGAAGCATGTTCTGTGTTCCATCAATATCAGTTCTTTCTTTGGAGGTAGATAATGTGTTTCATCAATAGTCTTTTGGGATTGTCTTGGATCGTTGTATTGCTGAGAACAGTCAAGTCATTCACAGCTCTTCATCAAACATTATTGCTGTCTCTGTGTACAATATTCTCTTGGTTCTTCTCACTTCACTATACATCATT
This sequence comes from Dromiciops gliroides, assembly GCF_019393635.1. Taxonomy (NCBI): domain Eukaryota; kingdom Metazoa; phylum Chordata; class Mammalia; order Microbiotheria; family Microbiotheriidae; genus Dromiciops; species Dromiciops gliroides. The sequence continues at coordinate 625,877,120 of NC_057863.1, read as the reverse complement.
TCATACATGTCTTTCCAGGCTTTTCTGAAGTCATCCTGCTTGTCATTTCTTATACCACAATAATCACCATCATATACCACAGCTTGTTTAGCCATTCCCCAATTGATGGGCATTCCTTTGATTTCCAATTCTTAGCCACCCCAAAAAGAGCTGCTAAAAATATTTTTGTCCAAATAGGTCTTTTTCGTTTTTGTGGATGTCTTTGAGAAATAAATGTAGCTGTGGTATTGCTGGATCAAAGGGTATGCACAGTTCTACAGCCCTTTGGGCAAAGTTCCAAATTGCTCTCCAGAATGGTTAGAACTTTTCACAACTCCACCAACAGTGGATTAGTCTCCCAGCTTTCCCAATCCCCTCTAACATCCAATATTTTCCATTTTTGTTATATTTGCCACTCTGATAGCTGTAAGGTGATGCCTCAGAGTTGTTTTAATTTGCATTTTTCTGATCAGTAGTGATCTAGAGCAGGTTTTTTTTGGTTTTGGTTTTGGGGTTTTTTTGGTGTTTTTTTTTAGTGAGGCAGCTGGGGTTAAGTGACTTGCCCCGGGGTCACACAACTAGTAAGTGTTAAGTTCCTGAGGTCGGATTTTAACTCAGGTCCTCCTGACTCCAGGGCCGGTGCTCTACCCACTGCGCCACCTAGCTGCCCCTGAGCGTTTTTTTTTCATATGATTATAGATAGCTTTGATTTCTTTGTCTGAAAACTGCCTGTTCCTATCCTTTGACCATTTATCAATTGGGGAATGACTTGTATTTTTATAAATTTGATTCAGTTCTCTATATATTTGAGAAATGAGGCCTTTGTCAGAGATATTTGTTTCAAAAGTTTAACGCTTGATCTTTTAATATGGTACCCTGCTTGGCACTCTGCCAGGCACTAGGGGAGACATAACATTTAGATGATGGGGCTTGGGGGGGGGGGCTTTGGTCTTGTTAAATCTTACAATCCCAAAGAATTTGACACGGAAAAGGCAATCCCAAAGATCGCTAATAATAGTAGCTGACCTTGAAATAGCACTGGGGGGGCGGGGGGGGGGCAGGCAGGGAAAATAGATAAACCAATTAAACAAGCATTTATTAAGTCCCACCTTCCACAAGAAGCCTTTCCCAACCCCTCGGTTTTAGTGCCTTCCCTCTCATTTCCTATATATGCTGTCTATAGCTTGCTTTGTACATGTTTGTTTGTAAATTGTCTCATTCAACAGATGGCAAGCCCTTTGAGGGGGCTCTCTTTGTATTCCCAGGGCTTAGCACAGTTCCTGGTATATAGTAAACACTTCATAAATGTTTCTTGATTGATTGACTACTATGTGCCAGATACTGGGCTAGGTGTAGGGGAACTGCCTTGCAGACACTTGGAACTGGATGTTCTACAGATATCTTAAATTCAATGAATCCAAATATGAACTCTCTCTTTCTTCCCATCCAACAGTCCCTATTCTTAACTTTTATTATTATTATTATTATTATTATTATTATTATTATTATTATTATGGAGGGTTGCAACATTCTCCTAGTAACTACAAGCTTACAAATTGTGTTCAATTCCTCACTGTCTCTTACCCCCCCCATATCCAATCTGTTGCCAAAATTTGTCATTTCCACCATCTACCTATATGCCCCTTCTCCTCTGACAAGGCCCCCATCTTGGTAGAGGTTCTCATCACCTCATGCCTGGACTATTACAATAGCTGCTGGTGGATCTCCTGCTTCAAGTCTCTCCCCTCTCTAATCCATCCTCCAGTCAGCTATCAAAGTGATCTCAATAAACTACAGAGGGGGCAGCTAGGTGGTGAAGCGGATAGAGAGCTGGCCCTGGATTCAGGAGGACCTAAGTTCCAATCTGGCCTCAGACACTTGACACTTACTAGCTGTGCCAGTCACTTAACCCTCACTGCCCCCACAAAAATAAATAAATAAATAAACTACAGAGATCCCTTGCATCAAATATAAAATCCTTTATTTGGATTTTAAAACCTTTCATTACTTGGTCCCCTCATAACTTTCCAGTCTTTTTACATCTTCCCCAGCCCACACCCCTACTCTGTGATCCAGTAACACCGGACTTCTTGCTGTTCTTCCAACAAGAGCTCCTATCTCCTGACTCCAGGTATTTTCATTGGCTGTCCCCCATGCCTAGAATGCTCTCCCTCCCCATCTCTGTCTCCTGGCTTTCTTGGCTTGTTTCCAAGTACCAGCTAAAATCTCACCTTCTTCAGGAAGCCTTTCCCAACCATTCTTTTTTTAAAAAAATAATAAACGTTTTTATTTATAGTTTGGGGTTTCAATTTTTATCCCTCTTTCCCTCCCCTCCCTCAAGGCAGCAAGCAGACATGGATTATACATGTATGATTATGTAAAACATTACCATATGTGTCATTTTGTACAAGAAAACTTGATTGGGGCAGCTAGGTGGCGCAGCAGATAGAGCACCAGCCCTGGATTCAGGAGGACCTGAGTTCAAAGCCAGTGTCAGACACTTGACACTTACTAGCTGTGTGACCCTGGGCAAGTCATTTAACCCTTATTGCCTCACCAAAAAAGAAAGAAAGAAAGAAAGAAAGAAAGAAAGAAAGAAAGAAAGAAAGAAAGAAAGAAAGAAAGAAAGAAAGAAAGAAAGAAAGAAAGAAAGAAAGAAAGAAAGAAAGAAGGAAAGAAAGAAAGAAAGAAAGAAAGAAAGAAAGAAAGAAAGAAAGAAAGAAAGAAAAAGAAAGAAAGAAAACTTGATTAAAAGAAAAAAATGAAAGAAAATGAAAAATAGCATGCTTCAGTCTGTTCCATCAATATCAGTTCTTTCTTTGGAGGTGGATAGTATGTTTCATCAATAGTCCTTTGGGATTGTCTTGGATCATTGTATTGTTTCCCAACCATTCTTTTTTTTGGGGGGGGAGTTGCGGGGCAATGAGGGTTAAGTGATTTGTTCAGGGTCACACAGCTAGTAAGTGTCAAGTGTCTGAGGCCAGATTTGAACTTAGGTCCTCCTAAATCCAGGGCCAGTGCTTTATCCACTGTGCCACCTAGCTGCCCCCTCCCAACCATTATTAATTCCAGTGCCTCCCTTTCGTTAATTAACTCCAACTTGTCCTGTGTCTATCTAGTTTGTACATAGTTGTTTGCATCTTGTTTCTTCCATTAGACTGTGAGCTCCTTGAGGGCAGGGACTGTCTTTTTACTTCCTCTGTATCCCCAGTGTTTATAAATAGTAGACATTTAATAAATGCCTATTGATTGTCTAACTAGCTAACTAACCCCAGACCTAGAAGAGGATCCTCAGACTAAATACTCAAATACTTCTACCTTCTCTGGGGATTGGCTGGCTCATAAAAACAACAACAACAAAATGTTTGTGGACTGGTACCTTTTTTTTCCTAATCTGCAAGGCTATATTAAATCACGTCCTATAGCGATTATTTCACAAAGCTATTGTCCATTGCCTCCTTGTGGCGTGGAGTTGATCCTGCATTCTGTGCAGGCTATGCCAATGAAACACAAGCCTTGAATTTGGTGCCAGGACCATACCTCTTCTGCTTTCTGAGGACCAGCTTACTTAAAATACAGAGAGTCTCAAGACCAGTACTGGATACTTAATGATGAATTCTTTGGCTATGGTGATGTATGCAACAACCCTGTAGTACTGGAGCTATGCTCCAGGGCTAACTAAGCCCCCTCACCCTTATGACTAGACCACAGCCAGTCTCTTCTCTGCCATTTTTTTATCATGTTCTATGGAAAATCAGAGCACTTCCTGAATACAACCAGATTCTGCCTGGGCCATTCCAGCAACCAAGACCCGTGGTTTTAAGCATGTCCCAGCCTTAGTGTTTTAAAACAACACTTGGAGTAGCCCAGAAATGGAGAACCTATGGCTTGACTTGAGGTTAAACAAATAAATGAGGCCTGCTCACCAATCCTCTAGGAATGAAAGGTCTCTTAAGGCGACTTCACAAGCTATGGGTTCCAATGAAATCATGGTCCCAAATTGCTGGGTTTCCATTCCAACAATCTCCATTTTGGGAGATGTTCTGGTTGTTTTTCAACCTCTCCATCTGTTTGGATCATGGCAGAATGGAAAGAGCACTGAATGTGGAGCCAGGGGATATGAGCTCAGCTACTTCCTTACCTGTGTTACCTTGAACAAATCAGTTCTTTTCTCTGGGCCTACAATTCCTCATCCATAAAATAAAGGTGTTTGGCCCAGGTGGTCTCTGAGGTCATTTCCAACCCATGACCCAATGAACAGAGCAGCTGGTGGCATGGAGTCTCCTGTGGAACAAGTCATCCATCTTACTAGTTAGCTCTTCTCTTTTCTATTAAAAATTGTCTCTTAAGGGGCAGCTAGGTGGTGCAGTGGATAAGGCACTGGCCCTGGATTCAGAAGGACCTGAGTTCAAATCCGACCTCAGACACTTGACACTTACTAGCTGTGTGACCCTGGGCAAGTCACTTATCCCCATAGCGCCCCCCCCCCCACACACACACAAGTTAACACGGGGCAGATAGGTGGTGCAGTGGATAAAGCACCAGCCCTGGATTCAGGAGTACTTGAGTTCAAATCCAGCCTCAGGCACTTGACACTTACTGTGTGACCCTGGGCAAGTCACTTAACCCTCATTGTCCTGCAAAGAAAAAAAAAGTTAACACCAGAAGTCAACAAAATCAACCATCAACCCATCAAAAAGCATTTATTAGATCCTTACTATTTTCCAGGTGCTGTGCAAGTGTCAAGTGCCTGAGGCTGGATTTGAAGTCAAGTACTCCTGAATCCAGGGCTGGTGCTTTATCCACTGCCACCTAGCTGCCCCGTGTTAACTTTTGTGTGTGTGTGGGGGGGGGGGGGGGGAGCTATGGGGTTAAGTGACTTGCCCAGGTTCACACAGCTAGTAAATGTCCTAGGAATACACATGCAACAAATGAAACAATCCCTACCTTCAAGGGGCTTCTAATTCTCCTGGAAGGAAAAATACAAAGGCAAAGATTCTGCTACAAAAAACCTTTTTACAGATAACTCTTTTTTGTTTGCTTTTATTTTCAATAATATACCCAAGGCTTATTCCCCAATATGGAATTGTTGCATCCAAGGATATGATTATTTTTGTAGGTTTTCCTTTGTGCTGCCTAAATGCTCTCCAATAAAAAAAAAAAAAAGACCTACAAGTTTGCAATTCCACCAGCAATGAACAAGCATACTTGTTTCTCTATATTTGCTGGGTATTTTCTTGAGGGCACCTAGGTTGTGAAGGGAATAAAGGACCTGAAGTCAAGAAGCCCTGAGTTCAAATGCAGCCTCAGATGCTTATCAGCTCTGTGACTATGGGCAAGTCATTTAACCTCTGGGTGCCTTGGTCTCCTCTTCTGTAAAGTGGGGATTATGATAGTACCTACCTCCCAGCGTTGTTGTAAGGATAAAACAGGATAGCATGTGTAAAATGATTAGCAAACCTGAGATGCTAGCTATTATAGTCTGAGGCAGCCCACATCCCCTTCTATGCCCTTGTTTAACAAAGGGCATGACCTACTTTGGAAGAGAGGGAAGGAGAGAGAAAAGATTTTTTTGAAACCCTCAGACAGAAGCCCCCCACTCCACCCAGGAGACTGGGGATCTGAGGCATTTTCTTAAATCGGTCTGAACATACAGAGCCTATTCAGAAACGTCTTCTGTCTGATAGATTTCCATCTCTGAGTCTTCAGAGCTAGGATTTGGGGCCAATCATAATAACAATGGGTGGCCACAGCCAAAAAAAAAAATGTATCCCGTGGCAGCCAGCCTTCTGGTGATAAACTTCTCAGTTTAGCAAGGGTGGTCCTCAGACAGCAGACACTAGCTGTCACCAGGATTGGGTTGGAAACCAAACCAGAGCTTGACTAGCAACACTTTTAAGACCCCAGGGTCAGTCCCATGACACAGGAAAGCATTTTGGATCCTGTCGTTTTTCTAGCGTTTGCAAAGGATTTTCTTCCCAATAACTTAAAGAAGAGGGCTGTGTCGGGGTCCTTATTTTGCTTCACATTCCTTTTACAGATGAAGAAAATGATTCTCAGTGAGATTCGGGGACTTGGCTAATGGCTTCTGGCCAATAAGAATAGAGCTGGGATTTGAACTCAGGCTCTCTCACTCCTGAGCCAGAACCCTCAGGCCCTCTCACTCCCCACTTGGCCAGGCTGCCTCCCTTGCCAGCTCCTGGTAATTCACCCAATGCTTTCTTTCATGCCTTTTGTCATGGAATTCGATGTGCTGGGATAGCAGATAACGCTAATCAAAAGGCACAAGGTGGGTGTGTTAAAGTTTGCAGTGTTTTTAGATGTAGTATCTCATTTATATCTCATAGCAGTCCTATGGGGTGAATGCTGCAAATACTCTTATGCCCATTTTATAGAGGAAGAATTGAGGTTCAGAGAAATGAAATTATTTGTCCGTGGTCACATTGAGGCTCAAAGGACCATAGATTTAGAAATTGTTATGTCCACCTTTCTCATGATGAGGAAATCCACAAAGTCAACCATCAATCCAGCAAAAAGCATTTATTAAATCCTTCCTCTGTGTCGGGCACTGATAAGGAAACTAAGATTAAGTGATTTGTCCAGGATCATACGGCTTGTAAATATCAAAGGTAGAAATTTGAACCCAGGTCTTCCCGAATGCAACTCCATTGGTTGCATCATTTTGGAACCCAGATTCTTCCTTACCCTTCTTCATGATTGCCACCAATCAACCGATCAACAGGCATTTATTCAGCCCTGACTACATACCAGGCATACTGCTAAGGACTGGGCATTTAAATACAAAAATGAGACAATCCCTGCTCTCGAGGAGCTTACATGCATCAGACCAAAGAGTATTCTTGAGTATCCATTAAGAACCACCACCACCACCACCCCCGGAGCAGCTAGGTGGTACAGTGGGTAGAGCACCGGCCCCAGATTCAGGAGGACCTGAGTTCAAATCTGGCCTCAGACACTTGACACTTACTAGCTATGTGACCCTGGACAAGTCACTTAACCCTCATTGCCCCCATCCCCTGAAACAAATCTAAGTGTCCATCAGCCAATCCTGGAAAGAACATAAACAAATCACTGAACTCTTGGAAGTTTAGAAAATATTTTCCTCATGACAGCCCCAGTAAGATTGTTGTTGTTGTTTGTCCTTTGTTTTGGGGGTGATGTCATGACTTGAAGTGAACAGGATTTAAGTGAGCGAGGGCTGTGCACGATCACCAACCTCACTCTCTCCTCCAGAGCCATCTCAGTCCACTGGCAAGATATACATCAGGATGACTGGAGATGGCCCTGGATATTTGGGGGGGGGCAATAAAGGTTAACTGACTTGCCCAAGGTCACACAGCTGCTAAGTGTCAAGTGTCTGAGACTAGATTTGAACTCAAGTCCTCCTGAATCCAGGACCGGTGCTTTATCCACTGTGCCACCTAACTACCCCTAGCCCCAGATATTTTTAAGGCAGTTGGGGTTGTGTCTTGCCCAGGGTCACACAGCTAAGTAAAGTGCCTGAGGTGAGATTTGAACTCAGGTCCTCCTGACTTCAGGACCAGTGCTCTATCCATTATGCCACCTAGCTGTCCCACTCCACAAAGAGAGAGAGGTGGTGTAAGCATGGTTGATTACTTCAACTCAAGGGTCTCCCTCAACAACTTCTCAGATTCATTCCAACTCTAAATCTATGATCACAGTGTTAAGGTAGAGGGAGTCTAGCTCCACCCCAATGGATGCAATGGCAAAAGGTCCAGATGTCACAGTTGAATCAATCAGACACTTACTGTGTGACCTTGGGCAAATCACTTCACCGATGTTTGCCTCAGCTTCCCTATCTGTAAAAGGGGGCTAATAATAGCACCTATCTCCCAAGGTCTTTGTGAGGATCAAAGATTTGTGAATGTGTATAGATTAGTGTGTGGCTATACACATATGTACATATTAGTGTGCATATATACACACATGTATACATCAATGTCTATGTGTGCTTGCATGTGTACACATATAATTTAGCGATTATGACTGTGATTCTTTCTCTTGATTTTGTGCTCTGAGGACAAGCAGCGGATCCCCCTTCCAAATGATTGACTTTCAAATACTTGAAGACAGGTTTCATATTGCTGCTATGTCCTCTCCCGTCTAGACTAAACATTTCCAGGGACCTGGGAAACTCGCCCATCCCAAGTCCATCAATTGAACCTTATATGGTATGAACTCAAGGCACAGGAGCGGTTGCTCTCCTCCAGACACTCTCCAATGGATCAAGTCACTCAGTCAGGCAACAGGCATGTGTGAAACACCTACTAGGCACTAAGCCCCCAGAGATGCAAAGAAAGGCAAACCCAGTCCCTGCACTCAAGGAGTTCACATTCTAATTGGGGAGACAACGTGTAAATAACTAGAGACGTTCAAAATACATCCAGGTCACCTGAGAAGGGAACACAGCATCAATAATAGCTCCTGGACACTCAGGGCAGCATGAAGGCTCTGGGCAGCATGGGAGAAGGAGGAAAAGCATGGGAAAGGAGAGCCAGACAGGCTGGAAGCCACACTCCAGAGGCCTGGGGCTGGCCCTGAGCCACCTGCCACCCATTGCCCACAGGGGCAGAGCCAAACCTAGGTAGCTATGCATAGGCAGCCTGAATGGAGAAGAAAAGGAAGCCAGGAAACACACTGGCCTCTTCTCCTGCCAGCTCCCTGATCAGCGCTAACTTTTTGCACTCTTCCCTCTGCACAAAAACTTCCATTGATGCTCCTATTCCCTGGGGTTGGCAACTATCCTGGGACGAGCGGTTTGTATTTTTGCTGTTTGTCTTGTTTTGCTCACTTTTGAGTCTGTCTCTTCTGCACGTCCCAGAAGATGCTACACGGTTTTCAGAAGAGAAATGCCAGTTATTTCAACAAGCACCTACGATGTGCCAGGCACTGTGCAGGGCGCTGGGGGGGGGGTGTAAAAATAAGAATAGAACAGTCCCTGTCTTCAAGTAGAGTACATTCTATGGATGGATGTGGCATTTAAATGGATATCGAGAGAGAGAAAAAGAGAGAGAGAGAGAGAGAGAGAGAGAGAGAGAGAGAGAGAGAGAGAATGCCCCTGCCTTCAAGTAGAGTGTGCTGTTGCTGGATACCACATTTAAATGGATACATAGTATAAGTATGCCCTTGCCTATGTACATTACCCCCTCCTGTAGAATGTAAGTTCCCTGAGGGCAGGAACTGTACTAGATTGGTCTTCCTGCCTTGTACCTAAGTGATCAAGCCGGGACTTGTGATTTCACTGATAGAAGGAACTCCCAGGTGAGGAAACACCTTTTACTGATTCAGGATGACACCTTTGCAGGTTCTATTTTTAGATTTGCGTAAAGTTCTAATCAGTTTAGTTACTTGTCTAGGGTCACACAGCCATTATGTGTCAGAGGCAGGATTTGAACCCAGGTCTCCCTGGCTCTGAGGTCAGCTCTCTATCAGAGATACAATGCTGACTCTCAGGCATATGTAATAGGGACTGTGCCCATGCCCACAGAGCCAACATGCTTCCCCCATTACACGTATAATAAAGGGGTTTTTGAATTACTAGATTGAATAATACAATCCTCCTCCTTAGGCAGAAGAGGCATCCAACCACCAGCCTTTGGAGGCAGTGAGGTCCAAAGAAAAGAGCACTCTGGGGTCACAGGACCTGGGTTCAAATCCTATTTCTGATGCTTACTACCTGAGCAACCCTTGGACAATTATTTACTTGTCCAAATATTCCACTTCCTCATGTCTAGTGTGATGAGAGGGTTAGACTAGCCGGCTGCTGAAGTAGCTTACAGCCCTTTTTCTTCCGAACAGCTTAAATTTATAGAGAGGAGGGGTTAGCTAAGTGGTGCAGTGGATAAAGCACCGGCTCTGGATTCAGGAGGACCTGAGTTCAAATTCGACCTCAGACACTTGATACTTACTAGCTGTGTGACCTTGAGCAAGTCATTTAACCCTCATTGCCCCGCCAAAAACAAAACAAACAAACAAAAAGCTTATAGAGAGGAAGGTTGCCCTGGTTACTCAGGGCAGTCTGGGAGAAGCCAAGCCTTGTGGGTTTGAGTCAATCTCAGCCCCAGCAGGTATCAAGGCGGCCGATCAGTCAGAGAACCAAGAGGTGGGGGAGGGAGAGAGGGAGGAAAGTTTCCAGTAAGAACAGCTCTCTCCTCTCTCACACGAGCCAGACAGAGACTAACCACAACCACAGCCTGTCCCAGCTGTGGCAGCATCAGACGGGAAGCCCAGCACATCTGGGGCTCCGCTTCCTCTGGAGCCTGCGTGCGGACGTGCGCTTTCCCTCCCATTGTTGTTCGCCGGGACATGGGGGCAGACGGGGCTGGAAACCACGGGCCTCGTGGTGACAGGGGAGCCAGACACCACAGTTCCCCGGCCAAGGCAGAGTCTGAACCACTACCCAGACAGCCCCGGTGTCTGACCCAGCCCCACAGGCCACCCTTCGCCGCTGTCCCCGTGTTTGTGCTCCCGTCTCGGCACAATTGAAGGAAGGGTTGTGGTGTTGTTCTTTCTTCTTTTAGAATTAGGTGGTTTTAATGGTGCTTATTTGGGGGGTTTGTGTAAATGTCACTGAACCCAAGGACAAGCCCTCGGTCAAGGTACCAGCCTCCATCCAAGCTGTGTTTTTAAAGCAATTTGGGGGGAGTGTGTGGATGACCGGAGATGCTGTCCATGGGTCACAAGGCTGTGTTTTCCCACTACTCGCGTTCCCCTTCGTTGGAGTTTATTGCATGTAAAAGTGGGTGAAAGGCGGCTTACAAAACAGCCTTGTTTTGGTTTCAATTCTAAGAATCCGGGAAAGATCAGGAGAGATTTAAGGTGGAGGCTCCAGAAAAACCAGCCCCAGGGGTCAATGATACAGTGCGTTAATACCTCGCTAATTCGGAGGTAATGTGCCCAACAACCTCAATTACTCGGAACGTGATGGAGAAGCATGAATAAGACCAGTGAACAGACTGATAACGAGGCATTCTCCTCTTCTAGATGGGGAGGTGGTGGGCTACGGGTCGCCAACGTCAGAACCACGCAGCCGCTTTACTGATTCTGCTTAACTGCTTTCCTTTATGATGAAGGGAGAGGGGTGATTCTACATTAGGGAATGATTTACGGGAGTGGTTGTGACATCCAAAACAAAGAGCATCAACAAAATATTTTCAATGGGGAAAAAGATACCACAGAGTTCATGCAGTCAAGCCTATGAACCCTCCGACCCTCACTCAGATTTGATTTACTCTGACTCTTCGTGACCCCATTTGGGGTTTTCTTGGTCAAGATCCTGGAGTGGTTTGCCACTTCCTTCTCCAGCTCATTTTACAGATGAGGAAACTGAGGTAAACAGGGTGAAGTGACTTGACAGCAAATTAGAAGGGAGGAGGCAGAGCATGGGGAGCTATTTAAAGGCAGGGACACTGACAACAGCAGGGATAGCTGACTGTCACAGAGGGAGGGGTTGTAAAACAAAGCAGACACAGGAACTTAAAAAAAAAACCCAACACCCAAACCACAGCTATTATTTGGGTGTAAGGTCATTTAGTGTTGCTCTGCATACTTTGGTGGTTTTGTTTGTTTTTTTTTTTAAGACTTCTCATTTTATAAGTGGAGGGAGCCCCCATCCCTAGAGCAGATCAGCATCTTCTCTGCAATTTACAATCTAGGAAAGTTGCCTGGGTGCACTTAGATGTTAAGTGATTTGCCCAAGGTCCTATGCCCAGTATGTGTCAGAGAAAGAACCCGAACCCAGGACTTCCTCACTTGGAGACAAATTTTCTATTTACTGCTTCTCTTTGCCCTCCCTCCCTCTCTGTCTGTCTCTCTCCAAAGCTTTTTAAAAAAATGAACTGACCAGCTTCTGAGGACATCACAATATCCTTACACAGTGGAAGTTCATAATAAATGTTCATAGGACATAGAGTCAAAAGGTACTTCAGAGGTCAGCCAGGCCAAATCCTTTATCCTACAGATGATGGAACTGAGGTCAAGAGGGGTTAATGAATTGTTGTCTCAGATGACCCTCAATCAAGAAAATAAATTGGGTCATTTGGGGCAGCTAGGTGGTGCAGTGGTTAGAGCACCGGCCCTGGATTCAGGAGGACCTGAGTTCAAATCCGACCTCAGACACTTAACAATTACTAGCTGTGTGACACTGGGCAATTCACTTAACCCCAATTGCCTCACCAAAAAAAAAAAAAATAAATGTGAGAAATTGGGTCGTTTGCCCTATGAAAAAGGCCCCCAAGAGTGCATAACATTTTAAGATTTCATTCTAAAAGAGCTTTTCAAAGAATTTTTAAAAACAAGACCTTTGACATCTTTTAGGAGAAAGCTTTCAGTTATTTGGTACATTCAGTTGTGTGGAATAGCTGCTGCTGCTTCCAATGGTGTCAAAGAAGTCAAGCATTAGTTGTGCTTCAATTACTCAGACGGGATCACTTCTGCATGGGGATTCCTTCCCACACACAAATTTCTTAGAATCAGAGAGGAAATGTGGTACAGGAGAGAGAGAGAGAGAGAGCTGGACTTGAAATCAGCAAAACCCAAGTTCAAATCCAAATCCTCCCTCCAGGGATGTTGACCTCTCTCAGTCTCCTCATCTGCAAAATGGAGATAATAATAAAACCTACTTCATAAGGTTCATGAGAGTCCCAGATGAGGTAATGTGTGTAAAGCACTTTGCAAGTGCTATATAAATCTTAAATATAATTATTGTAACCCCATTCTAAAGGAATTTCATCATCCTTTTATAAACAGGGGGTTTACCCAACTTTTAACATAGTCTCTTAATATTATAAGAATACTCACAGAGCAGGGGCTTCCCAGCTCTGATCAAAATCCACATTTGCCTTCTACTTCCTGGTTGAAAAAGTGCTTTCCTCACAAGCACCCTCAGAGGGAGGTTTTAATAAGTCCTATTGCTGTAGCAGACCTTCTAGTAGGAGGGTCAGACTAAGTGATCTATCCAGAGTAACACAGCTAGAAAGCTCAGAACTAGCCAATCAGTTGGTCAATCAATAGACATTTATTAAGTTTTTATGGTATATTCATCAATAGAGAACAGCTAGGTATCACAGTGAATAAAGTGTCTGGCCTGGAGTCAGGAAGACTCATCTTCCTGACTTTAAATCTGGTCTCAGACACTTACCAGCTCGGTGACCCTAGCCAAGTCACTTCACCCTGTTTGCCTCAGTTTCCTCAAGATGACATGTCGCAATGTTCATCCAGAAAACATGACCTTGTAACTGACCTTGTTTAGAAAGTCCCAGACCCTGCTCTATTTCTTTCTTTCTTTTTTTTTTTTGGTGAGGCAATTGGGGTTAAGTGACTTGCCCAGGGTCACACAGCTAGTAAGTGTTAAGTGTCTGAGGCCGGATTTGAACTCAGGTGCTCCTGAATCCAGGGCCAGTGCTCTATCCACTGCGACACCTAGCTGCCTTCCCTCCCTTCCCCCCTCCCCCCCCCCCACTCTATTTCTAAAAACCATTTCAAACCAAGCCACCAGGGAGATAGCTCTTCCAGAGCTGGTTCTGCAACTAATCAAGTCCTCATTTTGAACATGAGGAAACTGAGACCAATAGAATTTGAACTGCCATTCACCTGAAGGGAAGAAGGTTGTTGTCAGCTTCTGAGCCCAGTTAATATTCTTTTTACCCAAGGACACTTCCCAAGACCTATTAGAGGAGAAACTGAAGCATACTTGTTGAAGGGAACATCAGTAAGAGCCCTAGATTTGAAGTGAGAAGACGAGTTCTAATCTTTGCACTACCATTGTCTCATATGGGGCAAGTCCCTTAAACTATGTGGGTCTCTGTCAAACTGGGGATTAAACTAGAACAAAGCTTCTTAAACTGTGCAACTGAATGTGGGGGTCGTGAAAAATCTGACAACAGTAAAAGGTTATGTATACCTATTTTATATACCTATATACTCGAGGTCATATAAACATTTCTCAGGCAAAAAGGGGCCGAGAGTGGAAATAGTTTAAGAAGCCCTGGACTAGACCAAGGGTTCTTAGTTTGGGTTCTGTAAATTTCCATACATATACACACATGTATATACATGCACAATGTGTATATACATTACATAATATATATGCATGTATAATGTGTATATCTCCTATATATGTATATATACATACACAAGTATATGTGCATGTGTATATATTATTTATGTGTGAATATCTCTTATATATGTATATATACACATACACACAAGTATATGTGCATATGTATATATAATGTGTGTATATACATTTTTTAATTGTTCAGAAAAGGAGTCCCTAAGCTTCTCAGATGGCCAAAGGGGGTTCAGGACACAAAAGTTGTTCCCTGTGGACCAGAGCCCCTTCCAGCGCTAAGTCTCAAATCTGGTGAATAGTGGAGTCTCAGCTTAATGATTACACCAAGTATGTGACCTTGAGAGAGACATTCCCTCAGCCTCAGTTTCCCCATCTGGAAACTGAGCTGGGGGGGCAGAATGGAGAAGATGTTATTTGGGGTTCTCTTTGGGAACCTATGGGGGAGTTGTCTTAGCCCAAGCCCTTTAACTCTAAAAAATAATAAAGTCCAAAAGATAGAAAAAGAGGAGGGTGTCCTTGGGGACCCCAAGACCAACTTCGGACAAGAGCTAGGCTCGAAGGAGACTTTTACTGCACATGCGCCAACTGGAGTCTTACACATGCGCAGTACCGAACATCACCCAGGTTTTACACCTGTTTATTTTCCCAGCTCTCACCACGGAGGGAGCTGACTCAGGTTCTTACGTGAGGAGAGCGCGCCGCCCCCAGCAAGAGAGAGATACGTCATCTGGACGCGACTGTCTCTGCCACCTTTCGAGAGGGAGGGAGAGCCAAGCAGGGTGTTGCTCCGGAGACGGAGTCTCTAGCTCCGCCTCTAGCACGCTGGGATTGGCGCTCCTCCTCAGAACCCTTGGTCGGGCGCGCGCACCCTTAGCGGGAGCTGGTGCTGAGAATAGTTGTTACCTTGGCAACCGCTCCTCCCCCACCACCCCCACCCGGGCCCTGCTCCAAGTTTTCTTGGTTTTCTTGGGTCTCAGTGGGATACAGAGCTTGGAGACAGGAAGACTAGGTTCGAATTCTGACTCTGATTTCCTTGATGTGTGACCGCGGCCAAGTGACTAAACCTCTCCGAGCCTCAGTTCCCCCCTCTGTAAAATAGGAAGCGTAATGATAGCTACTACTTCACGGGGTGGATCCTATGAAAGCATCTTGTCACCTGAAGCCTTTCAACTTTGGAACTCTGGTTGATGCAAGAAAAAAACACCAGGAGTCCGGAAGAGGGAACTCATCCCTCACCTCCGGCCAGGATTGTGGTTGGGTGTCCTTTGTTCTTGAAGAGGACCATGACATCGGGATGATGTCACTCACTCCTTCCTTCAGAGCCACCTGGGTCCAGTGGCAAGATATAGATCAGAATGATTGGAGATGGCCCCGGATGTTTTAGGGCAGTTGAGGTTAAGTGACTTGCCTAGGGTCACACAGCTATTGTCTGAGGTGAGATTTTAACTCAGGTCCTTCCAACTTCAGGGCCAGTGCTCTATCCACCGCACCACCTAGCTGCCCTCAGAAAGGAGATGAAATGCAGAGAAAGGAGACAGAACAGGAACCTGAGCCCGAGAGCCTAGGGAAGAGCAATGCTTCCAACCCAGTGCCCACAGTCATCATGGTGGGAAGCAGCTGCTATGGAAATGCAGCCTATGGACAGGTGTTACAGCCACAGCTACTGGAAACCTAGAAAGGAAAGTTCTTGTTTCCAGAGACTACCTAGCTGTGTGACCCTGGACAAGTCACTTAGCCCTGTTTGCCTCAGTTTCCTTATCTGTAAAACGAGCTAGAGAAGAGAATGGCAAACGGCTTCAGGATCTCTGACAAGAAAACCCCAAATGGGATAATGATGAGTGGGACACAACTGAAAAATGACTGAACAACAACAGAAACATTAATATGGTGCCTACTATGTGCCAGACACTGTGTTAAGTGCTTCCCAATTTTTATCTCATTTGATCCTTACAACAACCATGGGAGGTCAGTGCTATCACTATCTCCCTTTTACAGATGAGGAAACTGAGGCAGTGAGACATTAGTGACTTGTCCAGGGTCACCCAGCTAGTAAGTGTCTGAGGCCAAAATTGAACTCAGATCTTCCTGACTCCAGGTCTGCTGCTTTATCCACTGCACCCCCTCACTGCTATGACTTCGAAGGTCCCTTGTAGCCCCAAGTTCTATGGTTCTTTCTCCTAAGCACCTACTATATGCAAGGCAGGCTTTTATGTCTTGAGAGATGAAGATATTAAACATCAAAAGACCTTAAGGAAGACGTACAATTATGCCACCGCTTTCAATAATCTCTCCTACCCAAACAGAGAGACTAGAATGCAGAATGTGATAAGGGCCAAGGAGAGATCTAGACAAAGTACACAAAAAAGTCTGAGGAAGGGGAGGTCATTTCATCTCCGGTGGGTCAGGGAAGGCTTCCTGAAGGAAGTGGCATCTGAGCTGGGCTTTTTGGAAGGAAGAAGAGGATTTCAAGAAGTGGAGACGAGGATGACATTTATCCCAGGAATGGAGAAAATCTACACAAAGAGATGGAATCCCTGCTGGCTTTTAAAGTTCTTGAGGGATTTTGTGTTATTTGTCTTCAGAGCTCTTCTCCCAACTGCTAGCATATAAAAGGCAATTAATAAATATCTGCCAAATGAATACTAAAGCCCCTAGAATTTAACAGGAAGAGGGATGAATGGCCTTTGGGGAACTGAAAAGGTCTTTTGATAACTGCAAGGTTCTTCTTGAAACAGAACCATCTTTTAAAGACCAATATTCATCCTTGATTACTGCCTATATGGCTGAAGTCTTACAGTATTGCATTCCTGAAGACTGGGAAATGAAAATCACTTAAAAAGCAATGGGAAAGAACATGAATGAATGAATGAACTAATTAATTGATTAGTTAATTGATTAATTGATTAAAGAGTGTTATGTCCCTACTATGTGCAAAGAACTGGAAATACAAATAGAAAAGGAAGACAGTCCCTATTCTCAAGGAACTCACATTCAAATAGGAGAGACTATACATTAAACAAATGAATGAATGAATGAATGAATGAAAAAAGTGTCATGTCCCTACTATGTGCAAAGTTCTGGAGATACAAATAGAAAAGGAAGACAGTCCCTGCTCTCAAGGAGCTCACATTCTAATGGGAGAGATGATAATTCAACACAAATTAATTAATTAGTTAATGAATGAATGATAGTGTTATGTCCCTACTATGTGCAAAGTGCTGGGGATACAAATAGAAAAGCAAGACAGTTCCTGTTCTCAAGGAGCTCACATTCTAATGGGAGAGAAAGCACATTTGGAAGGCTTCAGCTGCAAGTGAGAGGGAAAGGTCCCCTGGTCCTTACTCGAAGCAGAATGTGATGCCTCTTCTATAATATCTCCACTAATAAAATCATATTGGTTTCTGATGTTGGCAGAGCCAAGGACCTAGGGGACAAGAGCTTTCTTTTCTGGGTCCTCAGTAGCTGTGGCCATAGCACCTGGAGGAGCTGTCACCAGACTGCATCTCCAAAGGGGCTGTCTCCCAGGACGATGGCTGTTCCCAAGGCCCTTGGGTTCACCGTCCTGAGCTATCTCTATGGGACCTGAGGGAAGACAGTGGTTGAGGTGGTGGTAATGATTTGTCTTCCCTTGCCTGTGCTGCCTCCTGCCTCTCCCTCAGGCAGCCTTGATGTTCAGTTGGGCTGGCTTGCTGCCCTGTTGGGGGCAGGTGGTTGACAGCTGGTAGGGATGGATGATCCCTTTTTCACAGGAATTGTTTCCCCAGGGATGGCTGTGAAAGCCGGGTTAGCAGCAGGACAGGTGGTCCGGGTGTGTTGCCACTCCCAGAGCTTTTGTGCTTATCTCTGAGTTGGTGGCAGTTGGTCAGCAGTTGTTGCTGGTGGCAATGAGGAATGTGGGCCCCTTTTCCACAATGGGCTGGGGCTGGGCAACAAGCAGGTCTGGTGGTCTGGGGGAAGGGCACTGCTATTCCCAAAGATCTTGGAGTAAGGGCCCTGGGATGGTTCCTCTGGGGTCTTAGGGGAGATGGTGGTCGAGATGGTGATAGTGCTTTGACTTGCCTAGAATAACCTTTCTCTCTCCCTCTCTCTCTCTCTCTCTCTCTCTCTCTCTCTCTCTCTCTCTCTCTCTCTCCTCTCTCTCTCTTCTCTCTCTCTCTTCTCTCTCTCTCTTCTCTCTCTCTCTCTTTTCTCTCTCTCTCCTCTCTCTCTGGCTTATCTGTACTGTGTGGCACTTGGTGGGGATGACAGGACCCTTCTCCACTGAAGTTGCTTCCTAGGATATGGTATCTGTGAGGACTGGACACTAACCAAGTGTGGCCCATTATAAACAAAGAATTACAAAAGAGAACTCAAGTAAAGAGTGTCCTCAAATGTGTGATTGATAAAGAAAAGGGGCAAGAATGAGTGATAACCAATGGATAGGCCTTATCCATATCCATAGCTCATTGGCTTGACCTTATCAATGTCCATGAAATGTCAGGAGAAAGGAAGAAAGATCTCTGGCACTTTGAATGGACCACTGTGGTGAACAATTAAGAGGGCATGGAGGGCAGCTACGTGGCGTAGTGGATAAAGCACCAGCCCTGGACTCAGGAGGACCTGAGTTCAAATGTGGCCTCAGACACTTGACACTTGCTAGCTGTGTGACCCTGAGCAAGTCACTTAATCCTCATTGCCCCCCCCCAAAAAAAATAATCATATATACTCAAAGAGTGTTTAATGGGTAGATGGGTGGTGAAGTGGATAGAGCACCAGCCCTGGAGTCAGGAGGACCTGGATTCAAATCTAACCTCAGATACTTCCTAGCCACATGACCTTGGGCAAGTAACTTTGCCCTGTTTGCCTTAGTTTCCTCATCTGTAAAATGAGCTAGAGAATAAAATGGCAGATCACTCCAGTATCTGTCAAGAAAACCCCAGATGGGGTCACAGAGTCAGACACAGCTGAAACTACACAACAACAACTATACAACAGGAGTGTTTAATGATTCCTTGTGCCAATCTTCTACTTGTTTTTTTAGCTCTGTGACTTTTCTGAGGCTGAATTTGAACTCAGTTCCTCCTGAATCCAGGGCCCATGCTTTACCACTGCACCATCTAGCTGCCCCCCATATATGATTCTTGAAGGCCAGATTGAAGTATCTATGGAATGAGGAGGAATGTTGATCCCTACACCTCCTGTTCAGCTTCAGCTAAAACCTTGCCTTATGTTTACCTCTGGGGGGAAAAATACAAGTGCTGGCTTGAATTAAGATCATTTTATATAATATAATAATTTGGACCATTCGTGGTGGTCATTTTGTTGGATAGAGTCAGTGTATTCTTCTGATCCTTCTGCTAACTTTGCCCTAAAAGACCATAGATTTAGATTATAGAAGTCATCTACTCCAGCCCTCCCATTCTACAGATAAGGACACAGAAGCCTAGTGAAGTAACTTGCCCAAGGTCACTCAGGTTGCAAATGACAAAGTCTGGATTTGAACCCAGATCCCCAGGCTCAAGATCCAGTGGTCTTTTCACTGCACTACAATCCAAAGGGTCTCTCACCAGTGCTCTGAGGATGCTCTTCCTAACTGGGAAATGAAAGCAAGGGTTTCTCATGTTTTCCCTGACGTAGTCCAACCAGGAGATCAGGACCAACCTAGGGAGTAGATATAATTAGGGAATAGAAGCACCCCCCCTAAACTTGGGCAGGCACCCAGTCCTCCATACTTGGAGTACAGTGCTTAGAATGCTAGACATGCTCAGTGTCTGTTCACCAGTAAGGGTGTCTTATTCTTGAACCATCCCTCAAGTTTTCTGCTTGTTATGTGGGATGTCACACCTCCCTTCTAACAGGATGGATCAGAGTCCAAGCAGCTGAAGGTTGGACTAAGCACCTCCCTCCCTTCATGGCAGAGGTAGAGGCCTAAGAGTATGGAATATTGCATACACTCAGACTCCTTCACTGCAATTCAGATAAAATTCAGACAGGAAATGTTATTAGATAAGGTAACAGAGAGAAGGAGGAGTTAAATGGCTCCCTTAAGGTTACATCATGGATCAGTCCTAAGAGCATGAGTAGAATCGTCATCTCCAAATTCTTGATTACTTTCATCCTTTTGGGGGGGGCGGGGCAATGAGGGTTAAGTGACTTGCCCAGGGTCACACAGCTAGTAAGTGCCAAGTGTCTGAGGCTGGATTTGAACTCAGGTCCTCCTGAATCCAGGGCCAGTGTTTTATCCACTGCACCACCTAGCTGCCCCAATTTCTTTCATCCTTAAGCACTGAATGAATCCCTTTGTATGGACTTACTATCTGTGATAGTAGGTATAGTGTCAATTCTGGATGATCTAAGACTGGGAGAGCCTGGAGTAGTGAAGACTGGTAAATCACTATGGAACCAGACTAATCATTAGTACTTTTGGCCTCTACCAAGTAGGAGAAAGCATGAAATAGTGGGAAGATTTCAAATCCCATATCTGACAGTACCATTGTGACTTGGAAAAATCATTTCAGTTCCTTGGGCTTCAGTTTTCTGATCTGAAAAAATAACAATAATAATAATTCATACCAGAAGACCCAGAAGGTCCCTTCCAGGTCTACAGGTGTGATCCCACTGAGACTCTATCTAAAATGTCTAGCTTCTTGCACACTCTACTCTATCCAACCAGCCTATGTGCTGTTCCTTATACATGACATTTCTCCTCGGGACAGGCAGGCCTGAAGTGCTCTTTCTCCTCGACTCTGTCTTTTGAATCCACTAGGATCCTTCAAGGCTTCCCCTTACAGGAGACCTTTGCAGATTTCACCCCTTCTCCCCTGCCCACAAAATGACTTTACATTTATCCTGGACAGACTTTTCATTTACTTATCGGAAAACATGTTGTAGAACGTCAGCTCCTCGAAGGCAGGGGCTGGTTCATTTTATGCCTTGGCCTCCTAGGTCCTAGCACGGTGCACAGTAAGCACACAGCAGGCGCTTAATAAATACTCCATGCCTTTAATTGACTTAATGCAAATGAGGCATTTGGAAACCAGCTAGACTGTCTTCCGCACAGTAATAACCTTGCCCTCATCAGCATCTTTGGGAGGCCCTCCTGCCAAGTCCAATTGGCTGCTCAGTAATGATGGAAAAACATTTCATGTCGTTTTGCCTGGGCCAGGAATAAATCCATGCCTGAGTTAGGCCTGTTTGCCTCTGATTCAGTGTTTACTCGGGGAGTGAGGTCAGTTCCCAGAGCAGCTGGGATTTTCCTGCAGCCGTCAAAGGTGCTAGCTGACCCAGGCTTCCCGGCTGGGGTCAGACCTTCATCCTCACTCTTCCTGGGCATCCCCTGTCTATACCCTTCCCCACAGCTGGGTGCCCTGCCTCCAAAAGTTCCATAGCAGCAAAGTCAAAAGCAGAGCACCTCGAGGACATCATGATACAACCCTTCCATTTGTCCCCTCTCTCCCAATTCCCCCTGCATAAAATATATCTCTCCAAACTATCCCCTAAACCTTAGCCACCACCACCACTACCACCCCTTATGAATCCGCTCTGCTGGGAAACAGGGTGGTTTTTTCTTTCTTTCCTTCATTTATTACAGGCCAACTCATACCACTTGTGTGGTACAAGAGTGACTCAGAAATGCCTTGGAAGTGACCTTGAAAGGTAATGATGTCTCACTGTTCTTGTTTCAAAAAAAAAAACAACTACAGCTAATCTCAATCCTTGTTTTTTTAGGGGAAAAAAGACCTTGAACATTTCTTCACTAGCTCAATAGCAGTGCCCTGGAAACTGAAGGATACTCTTGGGAGTTATTGGAGAGATGTCTGGGAGCATCCTTAGAAGTTTAGAGAAACTTGGGAACTGATGCAGAGCAGAGCCAGGAGACCCATTCACCCCCCCCCCTAGGTAAAGGAAAACTCACACTGGGAGACATGAGAACTCTGATCTTTGCAGGGGCTTGAGAAGGCTGATGGTGAAGCTTGTCTCCCACCTCTGAGCAGAGAGGTAATGGACGATGAGAGTATGGGATGAGGTGAATGCTGTCAGATGTGGCCAGGACATTGACTGGTTTTCCTGGTAGTCCCCTCTCTGGGTTAATTTCCCAACTCTTGTTTCCACCAAGAGGAGCTCTACCTGGCCAGCTAGGTGATTCAGTTCTTAGTGCACTGAGCCTGGAGTCAGGAAGACTTTAGTTCACATCTGGCCTCAGACACTCACTAGCCATGTGACCCTGGGCAAGTCATTTCACCTGTGGTTGCCTCTGTTTCCTCAAGTGTAAAATGGGAATTATGATAACATCTAGCTTGCAGGTTTTTTGCAAGAATCAAATGCTGTCAGATTTAGAAGCGCTTAGCACCGTGCCTAGTATATAGTTGTTGTTCCTGTTGTTTAGTCATCTCAGTCATGTCTGACTCTTCGTGATCTCATTTGGGTTTTCTTGACAGATCCTTGCCATTTCCTTCTCCAACTCATTTTACAGATGAGGAAACTGAAGCAAACAGGGGAAAGTGACTTGCCCAGGGTCACACAGCTAGTGAGGGTCTGAGGCCAGATTTAAACTTAGATCTTCCTGACCCCAGGCTCAGGAGCCACCCAGCTGACCTGGATTAATGTAGGCACTTAATAAATGCTTGTTTCCTTCCTTCCTTCCTTTCTTTCATTGGTAGGTTGGGTCCTCTCTCAGCTCCATGCTGGATATACACTTTATTACTGGTCCAGTCCCTAATGACTTGGTCAGTGGTAGGGAGGGGAGGAAAAGGGGCCTCCAGAAGCATGACATCATCTGGCATTGCCTTTGAGTAATTGTCTGCCTCAGTTTCCCTATCTGTAAAATGAGGATAATAATAGTACCTACTTCCCAGGGTCATTGTGAGGATCAAATGAGATAATATTAATAAAGAGTTTAGCACAGTGCTTGGCACATGGCAGGTGCTATATAAACGCTTGATATTATTGGGGAGCTAGGTGACACCATGGATAGAGAGCTGGGCCAGCAGTCAAGAAGACCTGATTTCAAATCCAGCCTCAGACTCTATTAGCTGTGTGACCCTGAGCAAGTCACTTAACCCTGTTTGCCTCATCTGTAAAACGAGCAGAAGCAAATGGCACATCACTTCTGTATCTTTACCAAGAAAACCCCAAACAGGGTTACTAAGAGTCGGACATGACTGAAAGGACTAAACAATTGTTGTTGTTGTTGTTATAGAAAGTATCTCCATAAATGTCCTATAAATAGGAAACTCTTCCAATGGGGCTCTAAACCCAAATAAATATAATAGAATCTTCCCAAAGATTCAACTTCCCATGTATAAAAACACTTGTCAAATTGTCCTCTCTAGCCTCGTTGGGGCTGAGATAGAGATGAAGCACATGGTCAAAGGCTGAAACAAGCCTCTCTTGCAGCCTTGCTTCCTTAATCCTTAACCCCAGCTTGCTTTGCTTTTTTAAAGTGGAAACCTAACAAAATGAGTAAGAGACAGGTAAGCTTCCCTGTGCTTGGAAAGAGATGGGTTTCTTTAAAAGAGGCCTGGAAAATGACACAGGAAATATTTACAGAGTAGGAGGAAGGTTCCAACACCTGGAGGCAATGGTAAGTTCAATTTTTAAAAACAAAAACAAAACATTTTCCAGCCTCAGCATCGACAGGTTCCTAGCATTGCCGCCATGACCCCCTGGGCTCCTCCAGAGAAAACAATAAGACCCTTTGGCAAAGATGTTGTCGATAGCCAGATACAGGTGACAGATTTCTTCCATTGTCTTCGCTGGATGGAAAAGCTGAACTTATTTCAATACGATGAGTGCCCATCCCTTACATAAAGCTGCTCCCCAGCGTTTCAGTCCTCTTGGCTTGAGCTAAGTGCTGCTAGAAAATACTGAAAACAACAAGGGATCCCGTCACTCAAATGCAGGTGCAGCCTGATTTGGCGGCTCATGCCTGGCCTCCCCATTACTGGGGGAGGCTGAGGCTGGGCTTGAGCTCTGAAGATCAAGCTACAATAGGGCTAAAGCTCACTGGGTATCCACACTTCTGTCTGAGACCAACATGGTGAGGCCTTGGGAGCGGGGGCCACCCAGGATGCCTATGGAGGACTGAAACAGCCCAGGTCAAGGTTCCTGTGATGATCAACAGCAGGAGTGGCCCTGGACTGATCACCCAGGCCCGATAAAAAGACCCAGTCTCAAAAAAAAAAGAAAAAGAAAAAGAAAAAAAAAGACAGTTATAGAATGTCCCCAACAGAATTCCCCCCCCCGCCCCGCTCCCCATCCCCATCCTCGACCTCCAAGAAGCCTTTGGGTAAGGAAGATTTAAAATAGCTCTTCTAGACCCAAAACTGAAATATTCTTTACTATTATCTACCCACTCTTGGGGCAGCGAGATGGCGCCACAGTGCACGGAGAGCTGGGCCTAGAGTCTGGAAGTCTCATCTTAAGGAGTTCAAATCTGGCCTCAGACTCATACTAGCAATATTACCCTGGGCAAGTCACTTAACCCTGTTTGCCTCACTTCTTTATCTGTAAAGGGGCTGGAGAAGGAAATGGCAAACCACTCCAGTATCTTTGCCAAGAAAACCCCACATGGGGTCATGAAGAGTCAGGCATGACTGAAAAACAACTGAACAACCAAAAAACCCTCCTCTTAACATAATTACCTTCCTTTCTATAGTCTTCTCCCAGGCGTTGTTGTCTGGTTTTCTCTTCTTCATTCAATTTGTCTCATCTTATTTTTTAAAACACAAAATCAAATTTGCTCCTTTCATGCCTCTGAGAGGTATGGGAGGTTGTGATCCAAATTAATTTTGATTGCTTTCCAAATAAAGTTAGATTGTTTTTCAACGGTTTCCCTCAGCTAATGAAAGGGAAATTTCCCTTCCCTCATCTATATTCAACAGATATCCTTTGAAGTCATAGACAAACAGATGAAGTCACCTGGAATCTTATTCATTTAAACTGGAATTTCTCTCTGTGTGTCTCTCTGTTTCTCTGTCTCTGTGTGTCTCTCTGTTTCTCTGTCTCTGTGTCTCTCTCTGTCTCTGTCTCTGTCTCTGTCTGTCACTGTCTCCTCTCCTCTCTTTCTCCCCCTACCCTTTAACAGGGTATCTGCCACATTAAGTAGGCACTTAATAAATGCTTGATTTGGGCAGCTAGGTGTCATAGCACTATAGGATGGAGCACCTGTCAGGAGGACCTGAGTTCAAATCCTGTCTCAGACACTTGACACTTACTAGCTGTGTGACCCTGGGCAAGTCACTTTGCCTAACCCCAAAAGTAAATAAATAAAGACTTGAGGTGGACAGATGGATGTTTGGCCTGGGACAAATCTACCCAAATATAGATCTCCCTTTGTTTATCAGATACTGTACCTGTTTTCAGCCATTGGTGCTCTCTCTCTTCTACCCCTATAATAACTCTGTCTTGACTTCGAATGTAGTAGTATATTATGTATTTAATTTTCACAGGCACTTCAGAACTCTCCCATTTTACAGAAGAGGCCATTGAGGCCCAGGAAAGTTAAGTGACTTGCCCAAGACCACAAGGGGGAGAGAGGCAGAGGCAGGATCTGACTCCTAGGAGAGATTTCATGAATTAATGCCCAAGCTGGCTTCCCACCTTCCAGATCTTTGCAGCCTCCAGTTCTGCACGTTCTGCTTTTTTATTGCCTCAAGGAAACGAGCAGAGAGAGGGGAAGAAAAGCCTGCTTTGATTGAAGAATGCAGGTGCTTACTGCTCGCCTGCCCGGAGTCAAATGGCTCCTGCCTGCTTCCAAGCCCCTGACTCCAGAGGAAACCCATCTGAAATGCAGTCGGCCAGCCCGGCCCAGCCCGAGCCAGCCCTTCCATGGGGCTGTGGAGCTGCTGGGATTTCTCAGCGGGGCGGCAGAGGCAGGCAGGTGTCCATTACTCGGGATTTCCGGAGAGAACTCTGGAAAGCTGATGCCCAAGCCATGGGAAAAGGGAAAGCCTCCAGCCAAGAGCCCGGCTGGAAACTTTGTGTAAGAGACACCTGGAGGAAGGCGAGCAGCCGGCCGGCCGTCCCCGCCTGCCTGGCCCCCGCTCCGTTAACCCTTGCCGCGCTGGAGGCTGAAGCGACGGCGGCTTCTCTTGCTCCTAATTCTCGAGGAGGGGGGATGGTGGGGGGATGTGAGTGGGGAGAGGGTTGGGAAAATAGCTTGAAGCCCAACAAATCATAGGATAATAAAGATCACAGAGCTAGAGCTAAAAGCGATCGAAGAAGCCATCTAGCCCAGCCCCCTTCCATTTTACAGATGAGGAAACTGAGGCGCAGGGAGATGATGTGACTTGCAGAGCTAGAACTACACCTCAGAGGCCATCAGCCCAACTCCTTCATTTTACAGATAGGGAAACTAAAGTCCAGGGAAACAGTCACTAGGCATCAGAAGCATAATGCAAACCCAGGCTCCCTATTTTCAGAGTCAGTGTTCTTTTCCACTGAGCCATGAGCCCCCCTTTGCTCAGACTTATTCAAAAGGTGTTTTATAAGATTCTGAGTGACCTCAGTAGTTTCCAGGAAAATATTCCCAGATCAAAAGAGACTTATGCAACTTTATCATGTGCCAGGTATGAATGCTTAATTATGTCCCTTAACAGATCGACACCTGTCACTACCATTTTCAGGAATGAGAACTGAGCGGGGCTAAAGAACTCACACAGGGACAGATTTATTCTCTTTTCCATCCTCCGCCCCCAGCACCCAATTAAATATTTCAGACCCAAAGTTTCCACTTTTTTTAGGGGTGAGAAAGTTAATGTATGACTACATTAAAAAAAAAAACCCTCAAGCTCATTGGGTCTTTATTTTGGAAAAGAAAAACCTAGTCTCTTGCTTAAAGAATCTCAGAATGTGAAACTTTGGTCATGAGATCAAGACAAATTGTTTCTTACTCAGTTTTGGGAGCTTTCCTATGATAAACACATTTTGTTTTCAAAACAATTCTGGAAGAAGTCTGGCAGAAATATACTGGCCTCTAGAAAAGGAACTGAAATGTGGTTGGTCCAGCTGGCCTGTTAATATCTTAAATGCAGTGTAAGCATTTTTATAGACTCCATTTATTTTTTCTACTTATTCCATTTAAACCGTTCACACCTGGCCTTTGAAAAATGTCCCCCTCATTTCCAAAAGGTACCTTCCTGACTCAGCGCCTGCCGGTTTTGAGCTGCTGTTTAAAGCACCTCTTACTATATTAGGAGGGCTTGATCCAACCTATTGCAGTAAAGAAAAGGAAATTGTGCTCCCGAGACCCTGGGGAACTAGAATCTTCTCCCAGGGATCCTTAGATTGGGTTTAGAAGGGAAGGAACAAGAGAGCCATGGGAAAGAAGAGTTTATAAAAGAGGAACAATGGCGTCTGTGGCTCATCAATCTATCAACAGAGCATTTGTTAAGAGTTTACTGGAAGCCTATAAAAACAGCTACAGAACCAGGAAGACTTGGGTCCTGGGCTCACTACTGACTCACACAACCTCCCATTGCTCTGATAATTCTCTTGAGACTGTGCATTACAAAGAAGGTGTCAACCTGCACCAGTGGAAGGAGTTTCCTCCACCAGAAATTCTCTATATCAATATGTCTCTGGGGAAATTGGTGGTGGTGGATTCTTAGCCTTTCCTCTTTAAAGAATGACACCCTTGGGGCAGCTAGGTGGCGCAGTGGATAAAGCACCGGCCCAGGGTTCAGGAGTACTAGCTGTGTGACCCTGGGCAAGTCACTTAACCCCAATTGCCCTGCAGAAAAAAAAAAAAGAATGACACCCTGTCACATACAAATCCAATTAGAATAAAGTAGTCTTTTATTTAGGCGCTAGAGAAAGGAACCAAGAGAGAAGTCAAAGACTTCTCTCAAGGGGAGATGCTTCAGAAATGTGGTTCTCTGAGACACCTAATCTCCTTGACCGGAAGGAGGCCAAAGCCTTTATAGAGCACAGATGGTGGCCAGATGGGTGGGATGGCCACCTGACTATGGAAAGTTCCCTTTGGGGGTAGGGAAAGCTTGAGTGAGAGATGGTGGTCCTGACTTCTGGAGTTATCTCTGTCCCCTAGCACTGACCAGGCAGCAGCCATACCTAATGGGTTTATCTCCCTTACTTCTCAAGGTGTATCTGTCCTTTAGCTAGTAGGCCAGTCGAAACTTTAACAGTCCCAAATTCCTTGCTACGTCACAACCCCATATCACCAATGAAATCACAGGTGCAGTTTTTATCTCTAATCCCCATCTCCCTTGTTTACTGTATGTCAGGTATTGTTAAGCACTGGAGATACAGAGACAAAAAACAGCAGCCCCTGCCTTCAGGGAGCTTACATTTAAAAAGAGGAGACAACATGTATATAAATATATAAATACTGAGCAAAGGGAAGGGGCAGCTACACAGTGCAGTGGATAGAGCTCTAGGACTTGAGTTGGGAAGACCTCAGCTCAAATCCAGCCTTGGATACTCACTAGCTATGTGACCCTGGGAAAGTCACTTCCCCTTTGCCTCAGTTTCTTCATCTGTAAAATGGGGATAATAATAGCACCTAACTCACCTATTAATAGATAATAATTAGAAGGCACTTGATGCTATGTAGATGTTTATTCCTTTCCCCCTAAAAGGTAACCTTAGAAGGGAAGTTACTAATGGTGGTAAAGGGAGCTGGGGTTGGCAATAGCCTCCTGCAGGATGTGGCATTGAAAGAAGGTGGAGAAGTAGCTAGGTGGCGCTGCAGTGGATAAAGCACTGGCCCTGGATTCAGGAGGACCTGAGTTCAAATCTGGCCTCAGACACTTGACACTTATAGTGTAACGATTGGAATGATGCCACCTGCTGGAGAGTTACTGTAGGAAAGCTCCGCCATGAGGAGAAGGCAACTGAGGGCAAGCCATGTAGTCAGGTCCTTGACGTCAGGAAGTGACGTTTGCTTGTGGGTACTGTCAATCAAGGCTACCAGCCAATTAGCTTGGAGATGTGTGTGTGAGTGGATGGGATGTTGCCAGTTTCACAGGAGGCTTGTGGGATGAAGGAGGTGTGGTTCACCCTCTTTTCACGAGGACTCTCATGGAAAGTAGAGCTAAAATGCGCTCTCCCTTTGAAAGATAGATGAATCTAGACCTTTCTCTCTCTCTTCACCAAATTCTTATTCTCCTTCATAAATGCTTAAAAGGGGCAGCTAGGTGGCACAGTGGATAGAGTACCCGACCTGGATTCAGGAGGACCTGAGTTCAAATCTGACCTCAGACACTTGATACTTACTAGCTGTGTGACCCTGGGCAAGTCACTTAACCCCAATTTCTTAAAAAAAAAACACACAAAAGGGGCAGCTAGGTGGCGCAGTGGATAGAGCACCGGCCCTGGAGTCAGGAGTACCTGGGTTCAAATCCGGCCTCAGACACTTAACACTTACTAGCTGTGTGACACTGGGCAAGTCACTTAACCCCAATTGCCTCACTAAAAAAAAAAAAAGAAAAAAACAAACAAAAAACAAACAAAATAAATAAATACTTAAAAGTCTAAACTCTTGCTAAAGCTTATAATTTACTGGTGACCACTCAGATATTTTAGACAGACTAGCTAGAATTTTAGCCTCTTACACTAGCTGTGTGACCCTGGGCAAGTCACTTAACCCTCATTGCCTGACAGAAAGAAAGAAAGAAAGAAAGAAAGAAAGAAAGAAAGAAAGAAAGAAAGAAAGAAAGAAAGGAAGGAAGGAAGGAAGGAAGGAAGGAAGGAAGGAAGGAAGGAAGGAAGGAAGGAAGGAAGGAAGGAAAGAAAGGAAAGGAAAAAAAAGAGGGTGGAGGTGAGAAGGAAGAATATTCTAGGCATGGGCACAGCCAGGACAAAGACAAAGAGACAGGAGCATAGTGTGTGAAGAGCAACAGGGAGGCTGACATGGCAGAACCATTAACTGCATGGATGGGAGTAATGGGTAAGAAGAATGGGAAGGTAGGAAGGGCCCAGGTTGGACCCAACAAAGGCTTCTTTACAGTCTTTAGAGAGTCACAGGATCTTAGAATTGGAAGGGACTTTCAAAACCATCTGGTCCTACCTCTAAAACATCCCTGACAGATGGTCAGATCATACCCCACCTCCCACCACCACCATGATTTCTATTTAAGGGAGGAAACATCAGATGCTGGATACCTCCTTAGGTTCACCTACATTAGTCTAATGAGATTCATAGAAACTTCTCACCAAGTCTTCTCCACACCATGGCAGAGGATTACTAATTCAGGGATGCCCAGATCTGTTACTGCTTGTTGGGGTTCAGGAGAAGGAAAAGGAAAGCTAAAAAAATCATGAAGAGATGATCATAAGTAGGAGTAGTCATTGCTCCTTGCCCTTTGTTCCACACTCCTCTTTGCCTTGGTAAATGTGTCTCTGTGTGTGTGTGTGTGTGTGTGTGTGTGCGTGCGCGCACGCGCGTATGTAGAAGAAAATAGCAGACTACTCAAGTATCTTTGCCAAGAAAACCCCAAATGGGATCATGAAGAGTGGGACAAAACTGAAAAATGACCAAATAAGAAGAATAAAGAGAGACAGAGACAGAGACAGAAGCAGAGACAGAGAGCACATGCTTCAGGGAAACTGAGGATGGAGCATGCCAAGTGATAACAAGGAGGGAAAAGCTAGAGAGAAATGGCAGGTACAGGAAATATGTGCCTAGGGCTGCCCTCAACTCCATCTCACCACCCCACTATTGATGATGAAGCCATGGAGAATGGTTTGCATCACATATAGCCTATCTGATAAGCCACTCTGATAAGTCAGGAAGGAGTTAGAGCTCAGCATCGGAGCTCCTCCAAAGCCACAGAAGAGTAAATGGGGAAAAGGAGTCAGGGGAAGAATTAATGCCCCAGCTCTTGGGCTCTCTCAAAACTGACCTTCCTGGAGACCATGTGTCACCAGTTCTGGTGATTTTTTGCTAGCTCCAGGTGGGAGAAGCTAAAGAGAGAGAGGTTTGAGTCTAAGCACTTAAACTATGCTCTGAATTCTTCTGGGTTCAGAGGATATCTCTAAAGTGATTAAGGACTGCCTGGGTCTTGCAGAAGCCCATCATTTAGTTGGGTTTTTTAAAGTATTTTATTATTTTCCAAAAAGTTACATATTAGGATAGGTTTCAACATTTGTTTTCACAGTATTTTTAGTTCCAAATTTTTCTCCCACCCTTCCTTCCCTCCCTCCTCCCCAAGACAGAAAGCAGTCTGATATAGGTTGTAAATGTACAATCACATTAAACATATTTCTACATTAGTCATCTTGTGAAAGAAGAATCAGAGCACAAGGGGAAAACCTCAAAAAAGAAGGAAAAAAAACAGTCCAAAAGTAGAAACAGTATAGTTCAATATGCATTCATAATTCACAGTTCTTTTTTCTGGATGTTGAGAACATTTTCTATCATGAGTTCTTCATAACTGTTTTGAATCATTGCACTGCTGAGAAGAGCCAAGTCTATCACCATTGTTCAAACTACAATGTTGCTGTTACTGTGTACAATGTTCTCTTGGTTCTGTTCCTCTCAGTCAACATCAGTTCATGTAAATCCTTCCAGGTTTCTCTGAACTCCTCCTGCTCATCGTTTCTTATAGTACAATAGTATTCCATTACATTCATATACCACAACTTGTTTAGCCATTCCCCTATTGATGGGCATTCCCCTCAATTTCCAATTCTTTGCCACCACAAAGAGAGCTGCTATAAATATTTTTGTACATGTGGATCCTATTCTCCTTTTCTATGGTTTTTTTGGGACACAGATCTAGCAGTGATACCACTGGGTCAAAGGGTATGAACAGTCCCATAGCCCTTTGGGCATAGTTCCAAATTGCTCTCCAGAATGGTTGGATCAGTTCACAGCTCTACCAACAATGCATTAGTGTCCCAATTTTTCCACAGCTTCTCCAACATTTATTATTTTCTTTTTTGTCATATTAGCCAATCTGATAAGGGTGAGGTGATACCTCAGAGTTGTTTTAATTTGCATTTCTCTGATCAATAGTGATTTAGAACATTTTTTTCATATGGCAATAGATAGCTTTGACTTCTTCATCAGAAAACTGCCTGTTCATAGCATGATTTAATTTTAATTTATTCTTTTGACTCCTATGTTAATGAGTAAAACATTGTATACAGTCAAGCCATGCTCATATGGTCAACTCAATGGCACCATGTTCATGAGATTGGGGTACATTAAAATTCGGCAGGGAAGGAAGAGGGATAGAGTCAAACAGTGGGTTACAACAGCACCAAAAGACTAATTGAATATATCCATATGGACCACTCACCTTTTTTGTTCTTGAGAGAGAGAGAGAGTCCTAGAGCTCTATCACATTGCGTAGCTGCCCCTACCTTCCTCTCAGTATTTATGTATTTATATACATGTTGTCTCCTCCTTTATATTCTCAGCACTTAACACAATGCCTGGTACACAGTAGACACTTAATAAATGCTAGCTGATTGACAACCAAGACTAGCGAAATGTACACAGCCATCCAGAAAAGGGCAGGCCTGGGAGATAGAGCTAGCCAGTTCTCTAAGAACCATAGGAACCTGGACCACCCTCTGGTTCTGAGTGGAGCACATAGCCACCAAGGTTACCATAGTATTGCCAGCCCTTGACCCCTCACCCACAAACTGGATCAGGTAACTGGGCAACTATGCCCTCCCCCTCCTCTTGGTGGTAACATAGGGACATATATGGGAAGTGGAGCAAAAACAAATAAATAAAAAAGATGGAAGGAGAAAGTAAAGAGCAAATATAGATAAAAATGTAAATCAAAGAGTCCAAATTTCTAATTTTGTCCATATTCAATTTTTTTCTTGGATCCCTTAGTTACTGAGTAGGAAATGGCAGAGATAAGAGGAGACAAAGGTCTATTGTAGAAGCCGTACATTTACTTGCTAAGTTCCTTGTGAAAAAGCTTGCTCCCCCAGACTGAGAGAGACCACCTTCCTCATTCAACCTGACAACTTAAACCAGGTTACCAATCGTAGCCCTTCGTCTATACAGCTAGTAGAGAGCCAGTCATTGGAATCTCAGGAGCAGGGCTCTAGATGGCCCGGGGAGAGGGTAGACAATGTGCTCTAAGCATCTCTAAGACACACTGGAGTAGCGGAGGCCATCCATGAAACATAAAGCAGAGGTTGTGCTTGGGAACTTTTCAAGGAGGTTTCATAGATACAGGGACATGAGACAGAGAAACAGAGAAATTCCAGAGATTTTTCACGTGTAAGTAGATATTTCCTTTGAGAGTTTCTAGACTAAATAATACTCCTTGTGTCTAAATGGACAGTATATACTGCTGACCTGGCAATGTTCTCCAAGTTCTGGGTGAGCCCAAAAAGCCCCTGCAGCTG
Organism: Dromiciops gliroides; assembly: GCF_019393635.1. Classification (NCBI taxonomy): domain Eukaryota; kingdom Metazoa; phylum Chordata; class Mammalia; order Microbiotheria; family Microbiotheriidae; genus Dromiciops; species Dromiciops gliroides. Next base: position 625,843,714 of record NC_057863.1, on the reverse strand, counting down.
GCTGGAAGGAGAGAGAAGCCGAGGGAGGGGGAAATCTCCTGAAGACATTATTTAACGAAGGACTTGGTCTTACTCCCCCCCACCTTTGCCTGCCTCCATTCCCAGTGTATTTCTCAAATATGAGAAAAAAAAGTATGTGTGTGTATGTGTGTATGCATGTATAGTGTATATAGACCTATGTGTGTATATACATTACATATATATACACATGTATGTGTGTGTATATGTACACACATATATATGCCTGTGATGGGCCAGGCACTGTCTCAGGATTCAGAGACAAAAATGAAATAATCTCAAGAGAGACTCTCTCTCTCTCTCTCTCTTCCCACCCTCCCTCTCTCTCCTCTCTTTCTCCCTCTCTCCCTTTCTTCCTCCCTCTCTCCTCACCCTCTCTCCCCTCCCCTCTTTCTCCTTTCCCTTCTGTCTTCTTCTCTCTCTCGCTCTCCTCTCTCCCTCTCTCACTTCTCTCTCCCCCCAATATATATGTGTGTGTGTATGTGTATGTATATGTACATATATAAAAACACACATGCATATCTGTATATACGTATACATCATATATGTGGTCGAATATATACTGATATATATAGTATACAAAATATATGTGCATACATATATAGTTGACTGTATATACCTTTATAAGTAGTCAACTTTCAGAATCAAGTGGGCTTCACAGACAAGTGTGATCAATCCTAAATGAGCCCATTTATTGACTCCTCTACATCCTCCATAGAAACGACACAGCTTTTGAAAGCAGGACAACATGGAAGGCATGCTAGATGTGAAGGTCCCAGCTTTAAAGTCCCACCCAGACTTCTACCTGTATGATGTTGGCCAGCTCCCCTCATCTGTCTAGGTCTGGTTCTCTCCTGTCAAATGAAGAGATGGACTAGCTGCTCTCTGAGGTCCCTTGGAGCTCTTCATTTCTGATCCTATAGTAAATCGATTTAAAAACAAAAGTTGATTTTTGTGCTTATTCCACATCACTAATATGGAGACCATTTCCCAGTTGCCATGAACAAACTGGACACAGAGAGAAAAAAAAATGACTTATGGTCCATGGGAGCCAGTGAAATTCAGGAAAAGAACAAAAAAAAATCCAAATTGCAGTCTGATGCTTTATTTGACCCCAGTATTTATTATATGCCATCATATTTTAGTATGCCTTGAAATACTTTTTTAAATATGACACTATGGACTCTCAAAGGCATCAAGTTACCACAAGTAACTTTGAAAGCTTTGGCTTCCTGTAGGCTAAATGGGTGAAATTTAGCAAATTGTAGCAGAAGCTTACCTTTTTAAAAAAAAGTACTCTGGTTTTATGTAGAAAGAGTTAATATACTTTTTACAACTTATTGGTAGTTTTGTCCCGGAGAGATACTGACTTTGATGCTAATATAGATCCACATTCACAGTAGCAGCAGCATCCCCTCCCACTGGGACAGATTGCTTCCCATCACACCCCCTCACCTTGGGATTTTTTTTGCATATTTTTCCACAAATCCTCTATAGAAGGTTCACCCAACATACTGCAAGTTTTTTTCTGGTTCTTCTCATATTTCCTGAATGCCTATGAAATACTCAGTTTGCCCATTTTGTACACTTGTTATATGTATGACCATCCCACCTTATTTTCTATTCTGACATCAACAGCTAGGTGGTACCTAGAGTCAGGAAGACCTGAATTCAAATTCAGCCTCAGATACTTACTAGCTATGTGATCCTAGGCAAGTCACTTCTCCTCTACCTGCCTCAGTTTCCTCAACTATAAAATGGAGATAATAATACTACCCACTTCACAGCATTGTCGTCAAGATCAAATGAGATGATATTTATAAACAGGGCCTAGCACAGTGCCAGACAAATAGTAGACACTACATAAATGTTAGCTATTATTCTGCACCTCCTATCCTGCACAAGTCATTGCTAGTCCCAAACCTGCCTACATCTCCCATTCATCTTTCCTTTGCTATTTGAGTCACTGGAAATTATGATTTTTCTGAGATAATGGCATTGCACTAATTCCCACTGTGTCACATCAACAGGATTTTTTTTCAAGGTCTCCAGTCTTTTATTTCTGGCCCACAGCTCCAAGTGCAATGTCTGTAGGGCAGACCCTGGGTACAATGCTGAGACCCATGCACACTCACACCAACAGGACAAAGAGGGGAGCAGGGACTTACCTTCCAGGTACGACGGCCCCAAGCAGAGGAGCAGGGGGAGGGCCACCCTGGAAGGAAAGAAGGGAGGAAAGAGGGGGAGCAGAGGGGAAGCAGCAGGGGCAGGGCTATTTCTTGGCAAAACGGATCTTCATGGCATTGTTCTGGGTGATCTTGAAGCCCTTCAGGGCATCCCAGGTAGCCCCAGCCTGCACCTCATTGTCAAATTCCACAAGGGCAATGTCATGGTGCCCAGGCACCAGACACACCTCTTTGAAGCCAGGGAACTGATTGAAGAGCATAGATAGCATGAGCTCATTGGACTCCTCCGGTAGGTTGGTGAGGAACAGGATATGGGTGGGGGGACATCAGCAGGATTTTAAAGTAAAATCTCATTGACGCAGTATTACCAAGAAGGATGATGGATGTTTATGAGCAGCTTCATATCACAAAAGACCAAAAAGTGCTTGAGGGGAAAACTGGCCTGAGGAGAGCATTGCGTGAGACACAGCTAAATCAAATCATGTCAAAGGTATTTGTAGAAATGAAAAGTAAAACAAATAGATGTCAAGTGAAACAGATCTTCCAACATTTCTAGAGTGACTAATTCTCAGCAGCATAAGTCTAAATTCCTCTAGAACACGCGCACACACACACACACACACACACACACACACACCCCTTGAGTATCCAATACAAGGTGCAAGAATGTAGCAATGGCACTTAGGAATATCCAACAAAGATACACAGAAGAAATCCATGGTGAAGGTGATAAAATTTCAGAGGCACTGATCAGTGTTCAAGATATCTTAAAGGGAGAAAGACTCCAAATGATGGGAAAAGATCATGGATGATACAATAACAAAAAAATAAGCCAACTGAGAAGACATCATCAACTACCAGTTCATATGCCTATTTTCTCATCTTTATAAAATGTTAAGAAAATGATAAATATCCGGCCTCAGACACTTGACACTGACTAGCTGTGTGACCCTGGGCAAGTCACTTAACCCCAGTTGCCTCACTAAAAAAAAAAAAAAGTTGTGAGCTTTTGGGGCAGCTAGGTGGCACAGTGGATAGAGCACTGGCCCTGGATTCAGGAGGACCTGAGTTCAAATCCGGCCTCAGACACTTAACACTTACTAGCTGTGTGACCCTGGGCAAGTCACTTAACCCCAATTGCCTCACTAAAAAAATAAATAAATAAAATGATAAATAATCTTTTAAAAATGTTCTACCAATGTATTTCTGCAATTTACAGTCCAACACTTTGTACAATGTAGGTGTCTAATAAATGTTTGTTAACTTGGTTTAGAAAAGTACCTAGGACCAGCTCTCCATTCACTATGTCATGTGGCTTCTAAATAATCTTAGGAAATGAGAAGAAGAAAAAAGGGGGAGACGACAAGGATTTAAGCACCTACTATGTGCCAGGCACTATACTAAGCACTTTACACATATTAAAATATGGAAGAAGAAGAAGGAGGACTGATATTTCTATAGCACTTCAAGATTTCAAAGTATTTTACATACATTATCATTTGAGGGCTGGATTTTTTTTTAATCTCCCTTGACCAAGGATATAAGGTCAAATTCTTTCCCTTTGAATGTGCTTGGAGATTTAAATGTCTGTGTCCCTTCAAAGGATTCACAGTAGAAGGCCTAGAATACTTTCTTTCCTATATTTGGAGGATAAAGGGCTGTTTGTGCTTCTAGGGATCCCAGTCATTTCGAGCATGCTATCAAGTTACATCAAATGAGTTAAGACTCTTACAGATTGAGAATGGAAAAATGGCTAATCCTGGAGCATGCTTCAAATACAGAATGGTCCTCAGCATGTCCAACCATTGCCATGTGCATTTCAAACCCTTATCTGGTCCCATCTCAGATGTCTGTAGTGTCGTTGGTCTAATCCTTAAACTGATTTGGCAGGATCTTCCTTGTCAGGCTCTTTGCAAAAGATATGTTAATGGTCAATCATAACTGATCGATTTTGAAAACATGCCTCCCTCATTTCAGAAAAAAGGTGGTGGACTTCAGGGGCAGCTAGGTGGCACTGTGGATAAAACTCTGGCCCTGAAGTGAGGAGGACCTGAGTTCAAATCCAGCCTCACAAACTTGATACTTACTAGCTGTGTGACCCTGGGCAAGTCACTTAACCCCAGTGGCCTCACCAAAATAATTAATTAAATTTTTTTAAGAGGTGGTAGCGGGGCAGCTAGATGGCGCAGTGGTTAAAGCGCTGGCCCTGGATTCAGGAGTACCTGAGTTCAAATCCAGCCTCAGACACTTAACACTTACTAGCTGTGTGGCCCTGGGCAAGTCACTTAACCCCCATTGCCCTGCAAAAAAAAAAAAAAAAAGAGGTGGTAGACTTCAGGGGCAGAATGAAAGATGCATTTGCAGGCATCATCCACATGTTGATTTGTTTTGCTTGACCATATTAATTTGTTACAAGGGAAGGCTCTCTGAGGAAGGGAGAATGGAGTCATAGGAAGTGAAATTGGTGGTTAAAAAGCATTGATACAGCATTTAAAGATAAGTAGTGGAGGTCTACACTAGTTATGAGGTTTAATTAATAACAGTAGGGGCAACTAGATGGTGCTGCAGTGGATAGAGCACCAACCCCAGAGTCAGGAGGATGGAAGGGAGGGAAGAAGGAAGGAGGGAGGGAGGGAGGAAGAAAAGAAGAAAGGAGGAAGGAAGGAAAGAAGGAAGGAAGGAAGGAAGGAAGGAAGGAAGGAAGGAAGGAAGGAAGGAAGGAAGGAAGGAAGGAAGGAAGGAAGGAAGGAAGGAAGGAAGGAAGTGTGACAATTGGAGTGATGCCACCTGCTGGAGAGTTACTGTAGGAAAGCTCCGTCATGAGGAGAAGGCATCTGAGGGCAAGACATGTGGCTTGGACGGTCAGTTCCTTGGTGTCAGGAAGTGACATTTGATGTTTCTGGTTTAGACAGGAGGCTTCTGGGAGGAAGAAGGAAGCATTGGGCCCTTTTTTTCCCCTGACCTTGCCATGGTAGGTCAGATGATGGGGTCTCTTAGAAATAGTTAGATTTTTACCTTTCTCTCTGATCATTAGATCCTAATGCTCTTTAATAAATACTTAAAAGTCTAAACTCTTGCTAAAGCTTCTAATTTATTGGCGACCACTCATTAGATTTTTAAACAGTATAGCTAGAATTTTAGCCCCTTACACATGGCGACCACGAAGGGAAGTCATGTGGCTTGGAAGGTCAGTTCTTTGGCATCACTCCAATTGTCACAGAAGGAAGGAAGGAAAAATGAAGGGAGGGAGGAAGGGAGGAAGGAAAGAAGGAAGGAAGGAAGGAAGGAAGGAAGGAAGGAAGGAAGGAAGGAAGGAAGGAAGGAAGGAAGGAAGGAAGGAAGGAAGGAAGGAAGGAAGGAAGGAAGGAAGGAAGGGAGGGAGGGAGGAAAGGAGGAAGGGAGGGAGGAAGGGAGAAAGGGAGGGAGGAAGAAAAAAAGCCCTTATTAAGAGCTCCCTGTGTTCTAGGCACCATCCTCAAGGAATTTACACTCTAAAGGGGGAAGATAACACATAGAGGGGAGCTAGAAGGGATGGGGGTAGGGGTAAGCCCAGGGTCACAAAAACAGAGCCTACTTTCAGGTTCAGGTGTGAGGGAAATGGGGAGGTTGGTTCAGAAAGGGGCTCAGCTTCTTCATTTATAAATGGCCAGGCAGGAAACCAGTGTCAGCAGATCACACAGTGAGGTGTAAGAAGACTAGAAAGGTAGGAGGGGGTCAGTTATGAAGGGCTTTAAAAGCCAAACAGAGGATTTTATATTTGCTCCTGGAGATGATGAGGAGCCACTGAAATGTATTGAATGAGGTAGGGGGCAAGGGAGTGACAGGGTCAGACCTGTGCTTTAGGAAGATTACTTTGGTAGCTTAATGGAGAATGGACTAGAATGCAAAGAGATGAGGCAGGGAGACCAACAAAAAGTCCATTTCAATAGTCCAGAAATTAGGTATTGAGGGCCTGCACCAGGATGCTGGTGGTATCAGAGGAGAGAAGGAGGAATATAGGAGAGATAGTCCAAAGACAGAAATGACAAGATTTGGCAACATATTGAATGGTACATGAGAAAGAGTGAGGACCTGAGGATGACACTTGGACTGTGAGCCTGCTAGGCTGGGAGAATGGTGACATCCTTGACAATAATAGTGAATTTTGGATGAGGGGAAGGTTTGGGGGAAAGATAATGAATTCAGTTTTGGAATGTTGTGTTTAAGGTGTCCACAGCACATCCAGTTTGAGATGTCCAATAGGCACTTGGCAATAGGAGACTGGAGGTCAGGAGAAAGGGTAGGGTTCAATAAATAGATCTGAGAATCATCAGCATAGAGATGATAATTAAATCCACAGGAGATAATGAAATCACCAAGCAATATAATATAGAGGAAGAAGAGAAGAAAGCCCAGGACAGAACCTTGGAAGACAACCATGATTAGCAGGTGAGACTTGAGTGAAGATCCAGCAAAGGAGACTGAGGAACAATCAGATAGGTAGGAGGAGAACTAGGAGAGAACAATGTCAAAATATGGAGACAAAAGGGTATCCAGGAGAAGAGGATGATCAACAATGTCGAAGGCTGCAGAGAAGTAAAAAAAGAATGAGGACTGGAAAAAATCCATTAGATTTGGTAGTTAAAAGATCATTGATAACTCTGGAGAAAGCAGTTTCACTTGAATGATGAGGTAATAAGCCAGGCTGTAGGGTGGATGCCATGGTTGTAGATGGCTTTCTCAAGGACTTAAACCACAAAAAGGAGGAGATATGGAATGATATCGATTGCAGATGGATGGATCAAGTGAATTTTTTTTTTGAGGATGGGAAAAACACAGACATCTTTGAAGGGAGCAGGAAAGCAGCCAGTAGATAAGGAAAAATCAAAGATTAGTGAGATAGTGGGGATGATAGAAGTGAAAAATCTGCCAGAAGACTGAATGAAATGGGATCCCTTGTACATGTAAAAAGTAGCAGGATGAAAGATCAAACCTCTTCATATGAGATAGGTTGGGGTGAGAAGGAGGAAACAGTAGGGGAAGATGTCTGAGTGGTGTGAGATGGGAAGGAGGGGAGACAATCAATGAGTGAGTCAGTAATCATTTATTAAGTGCCTACTCTGAGGAGGCAAAAGAAAGACAAAGAAAAGCAAAAGATAGACCCTGCCCTTGAGAAGATCACAACTTCATATTCAAATAACATTCAAATAGCTAAGTACAAACAGTCTACATACAAAATAAGTTGGAGGGGCAGCTAGGTGGCACAGTGGATAGAGCACCGGCCCTGGAGTCAGGAGTACCTGAGTTCAAATCCGACCTCAGACATTTAACACTTACTAGCTGTGTGACCCTGGGCAAGTCACTTAACCCCAATTACCTCACGAAAAATAAAATAAAATAAATAAGTTGGAGATAATGAACAGAGGGAAGGACTAGAATTAAGGGGAATGGAAAAACAAAACTTTCTATAGAAGGTGGAATTTTGGGTGGGACTTGGAGGAAGCCAGGAAGCCAGGGGGCACAGATGAGGAGGAAGAGCCTTCTAGGATTGGAGGAGGGCCAGAGAAGATGCCCAGAGATAAGAGATGGAAGGTCTTGTTTGGTGGGAGACTAGAAAGGGTTGTGTGTGTGTGTGCACATGTGTGTGTGGCAGTGAGAACCTAGGTTACAAAGGGTTCCAAATGGGGGCAGCTAGGTGGCACAATGGATAGAGCACCAGCCCTGGATTCAGGAGGACCTGAGTTCAAATCTGACCTCAGACACTTGACACTTACTAGCTGTGTGACCCTGGGCAAGTCACTTAACCCCAACTGCCCCACAAAAAAAAAAAAACCAACAACAAACAAACAAACAAAAACCAAAGGGTTCCAAATGCCAAACAATGGAATTTATATTTGATCCTGGAGGTGATAGGGAGCCATGGGAGTTTATTGAGTCGGTGACATGGTTAAATCTATGCTTTGGGAAATTCATTTTGTGGGCTGAATGCAGGATAGATTGGACTAGTGAGAGACTTCCATGGAAGGCACATCAGGTAGGAAATGGCTAGTCTCACTGATAAGGTGGGGAGGAATATTTTCTGAATGGGACTGAAAAGAAAACCCCGAACTTTCCAAGCTCCTTGCACATTATTACCCTTCACATAGTCTATGTTCCAACCAAAATGGTGTACTTGGTATTCTTCATACCTCCTACCCCTTTTCCTTTGCCCAGACTGTCCCCTTTGTCTACAATGGATTCCTCCTCAGACTCCCTCCTTTCTTCAAGGGTCATCCCAATGGCTATGTCCCATAATAGGTCTATCTTTAGCTCTTCCAGATTGTCAAGATAATGGAATGTGATAGATGAGATTTGGCAGATACTCAGGAGCCCACCTGAGTGGATTACTGGCTGATTTGACTGGATTACTAGTTGACTAGATTCTAAGCACATCTGGCTGGTCCTTGAGAGTACTTAAGAAAGCATGGTTCTCAGAAGCTAACAAACTTTGAACTTCCGGCCCAGTCAACCAACCAGTTTGAAGAACCTCCCATTTCTGGGAGGGGACAGGAAGGAGGAAGGAGAGCCTGTGCAGGGAGCTCTGCCTCTTTTGGTTCCTGACCTCACTGTGGTGGAGGGGAGAGACTCCATAGAACTTCTCAGGAGAATTGAGGAAAGATAGGATTGTCAGGTTGTAGGGATTCTGTTCTCAATCTTTCTCTTTATTTTACTATCTTTCAATAAACCCTTAAAAACCTAAACTCATTTTATCAGTGATTTTAGTCAGTTTCCCCCAAAATTGGGGGAACAGATTAGAACCTACATTTAGAAATTTAAATTACACAAGACGCTGGTACCTTTCTCCTTTATGCCCCAACCCCTTCCTTCCCTTACATCCCCCACCCCACCCAATCTCTGTCCCCAGTAACACTTTGTTGGTTTTGCTACTGATTTTCCCATGGACCCATAACATCATGGGGCAGCTAGGTGGTGCAGTGGATAGAGCAATAGACCTGGAGTCAGGAAGACTTCCTAAATTCAAATCCGGCCTCAGACACTTACTAGCTGTGTGACCCTGGGCAAATCACTTTACCCTGTTTGCCTTAGTTCCTCAGCTATAAAATGAGCTGGAGAAGGAAATGGCAAACCACTCCAGTATCTTAGCCAAGAAAACCTGAAATGGGATCACGTAGAGTCAGACACACAACTGAACGACAACATATCATCATAGTTCAAGGAAAAGAATCCTAGACATGGTGTCAGAGGACTGGGGTTTGAATGCTGATTTTACAATTGGCTACTGACTTGTGTGTCTTCTCCCCAGCGGCTAATTAATGTCTCTCCTGAGATGATATGCTGTACTCATATTGCATGTACCAAGTTATTTACCATCCTGTCTCCCCGTTAGACTATGAGCTTCTTGAGGGTAGCGGTCCGGTATCTCCGGCACTTAGCACTGCCCAGGACCCATGATATATACCTAATAAATGGCCCTATTTCCCTTCTGTGGATCTCAATTTCTTTTTCTGTAAAATGACAAGATTAGACTGGGAGACCGCTAAGAATACTCTGAATTTGTGATCTTAGGATTTTCATTTTATCTATGTGGGGGAACTCAGGTAGACTCAGTTAGACATCTTGTCCTTTAATTAGAACCTTGAAAAGTTACCTGAAACACTGGGAAATAAAAGAACTGACTTACTCCTGGTTGGTTGTACAAACAGTATGTGCCAGAGACTAGATTTGAACCTTCCAAGGCTAGCCCTCTCTCTACCACAATACCCTGCCTCTCAGGATTTTTATTGCTTGGCATATATCTTGTATTTTCTTTTCTGTGTATGTTTCCCCCAATAGAATGGAAGTGCTTTGAGGACAGAGCATACTTTGTTTAAGTCTTTTTATACCCACTGCCTACCATAGTGCCTGGTCCACAGTAGGTGATTAATAAATGTTTGTCCATGAATGACTACATTCTCCAACCTTCATGAATCCTTCTGGAGTCAGGAATGTTGGCCCAAACCAAGTTTCAAGCTGGTTTTAACTAAGGAAGGGATATGTTGGGTCTTTATACTAGACAAGGTGTTGAAATGGACCAGACGGTGAGTTGATGAAATTTTTTCTTCAGTTTAATCCAACAGGAATTTATAGAGGGCCAGCTCTTTGCTACTCCACATTCTTTCTCGCCAAAGTTCTCGAGAATCTTCGGAGGGGGAGGGAGGAACCTCTGAACCTATCTGAGAAGCAGTGGCAGCCTCTATCTGAAAACTGTGGAGACCTGGGCATTTTCTCCGGTGCCAGTGATTTCCAATGATATCTTGGCACTCAGACCACGTTTTAGAAGCAGGCTAGACATAGCCTGTCTATTTATAGTGCTGGTACATGACTGGGCAGCTCATGGCTGCATATGTTTTCTGATATGGTGAAAAAAATAGCTATTTATACTCTTGAATGAATTAGACGCAAACTGGCGAGACGAGCGGTGGTGATGTTGGGGGTTTGTGTTCCTCTTCTCTCTTTGCAGCAGGTCCTCATGTAAAAGACTTTGCCCGTCCTGCTTCAACAGATATGTATGAAGTGCCTCCCCTGGGCCAGGCACTGTGCCAAGGTCTGGGGATACAAAAAGAGGTAAAAGACAGTCCTTGCCCTTTAGGAACCAGGTGGCACAATGTGGAGGGAGCACCTGGCCTGGAGTCAGGAAGACCAGAGTTCAAATCCAGTCTCAGATGCTGACTAGTTGGGTGACCCTGGGGAAGTCCCCTAACTTCTGTCTGCCTCAATTTCCTTATCTATAAAATGGGGGCAAGAAAAGTACCTTCTGAGACATGAAGATAATGTGAGATGACATTTGTAAAGTGCTTTGTAAACCTTAAGGTGATATATAAGTGTTAGTCATTATTATTATATTGTACTTGGGAACTAAGAGTTACTTCCTAAACAACAGAACTCTACTTAGTCTGAGCTTGTGAGTTAACCCTTGTTCTTCCAGCCTGGGCAAGATAAAGAAACTCAAACTTAAAATATAGGTGTGTATGTATGTATATTTGAATTCAAGTGTTTAATTGGGTGGAATAGACTATGAGGGTTATAAGAATACAGAGAACAGAAGTTCCTTGGGGGCAGGGATTGTTTCATTCTTATCATTGTATGCAGACCACCTAGCCTTGTTCAGTGTACATAGTAGGCACTTAATAAATACTCGTGGATTGACTGAGAATAGAAAGGCTGCTTTTAAGCTACAGGATGTAGGAAGCTAGGTGTTGCAGTGGATAGAGCACTGCAGTTGGGAGGACCTGAGTTCAAATCTCACCTCAGATACTGACCTTGGGCAAGTCACTTAACCCCAATTGTTTTAAACATCCAGGGCCATCTCCAGTCATCTTGTCACCGGACCCAGATGACTCTGGAGGAGAGAGTGAGGTTCATGACTTTGCACAGCCCTCCCTCACTTAGATCCAATTGAGTTTGGGAACGAAGGCCAAACAACAACGATACAGACACCTCAGCAGGTGCTCCAGATTTGGAGAGAAAAATAAAACAATCCCAACCCTTGGGGGGCTTCTAGTAAGGGAAGCAATATGTACATAGATAAATGACTATAAAATATATACAAAGTAGAAAGGTAGCCAGGCAGCACAATGGATGGAGCACTAGACTTCGAATCAGGAGGATCCAAGTTCAAATCCCCCCTTAACTACTTAGGAACTCTGAGACCCTGGGGAAATCACTTCCCTTAATAACTCTGTGCTTTGGTTCCTTCATCCA